>NW_027362763.1:778154350-779354350 GCF_046119375.1 Phyllobates terribilis | reverse complement strand
CCCTCAAAAAAGTCTTCAGCTAATGTTAAAGACAGTGTGTATGATGTAATAGTTTTGTATACTGGAGCAGATGCAAAATGGATACTGCTTGTTTTAAATGTCATAACCATAAAGTCAAGGATATCTGATAAATGAATATAACACGCTGGCTGTGAATAAAAGATCTTGTTTGTACGTGATGGTTTATGTAAATGTCTGGCAAGAGTACATTTATGTTTAAGAATAAAGCATGGAACTAACAGATCTCATTCTATGAATGTTGTCTTCATTTTCTATCGTCTTCTCCATTATCTATAATGTTTTCAGACCCCTGTAAATGTTATTCTGTTGTGAGGGATTATTACAAAGGAGAACATAGACTGAGTATAAGTAATAAAACACTGTAAAGGCAAAAGAACAATGTGGCCTTTATAAAAAAAAAAAACAGAACAATCTGAATTTTTACGAAGGAAAGGCAAGCAGTCTCTAACTGAACCATGGGCAGTGTACCATGTTTGAAAGGTAAACTAAAGAGCATGCAATTATCTGGTCGTCACCCTTAATTCTGGCAAGACACTATAAACTCATCAGGTAAAAGTAGTCAGTGGCAACAGCATGTTCACTAAAAGGTCTTTAATCCCTCAGTGACCAAGCCAATTTTGACCTAAATGACCAGGCCAAATTTTTGAAATTTGACCAGTGTCATTTTATGAGGTAATAACTCTGGAACGCTTCAACGGATCCTACTGATTCTGAGATTGTTTTTTCGTGACAAATTGTACTTCACAATAGTGGTAAAATGTGTTCAATATGACTTGCATTTATTTGTGCTAATATCGGAAATTTGGAAAAAACTTTTATTTCTCATGGCCTTAAACCAGAGAGTTATGTCGCACAAAATAATTAACAAATAACATTTCCCACATGTCTACTTTACAATTGCATCATTTTTGAAACATAATTTTTTTAGGAAGTTAGAAGGGTTAAAAATTGATCATCAATTTCTCATTTTTCCAACAAAACCAATTTTTTAGGGACCACATCACATTTGAAGTGACTTTGGGGGGCCTATATGACATAAAATAACCAAAAGTGACACCATTCTAAAAACTGCACCCCTCAAGGTACTCAAAACCACATTAAAGAATTTTATTAACCCTTCAGGTGCTTCACAGGAACTAAAGCAATGTGGAAAGAAAAAATGAACATTTTACTTTTTTTTCACAAAAATGTTACTTTAGCCCCAACTTTTTTATTTTGACAAGGTTAACAGGAAAAAATAAACCACAAAATTTGTTGAGCAATTTCTACTCAGTACGCTGATACCACATATGTTGGAAAAAACTACTGTTTGGGCACACGGCAAGGTTTGGAAAGGGAAGGAGGACCGTTTGACTTTTTGAACTCAGAAATGGCTGGAATCAAGAGCGGACACCATGTCGCGTTTAGCGAGACCTTGATGTGCCTAAACAAAAGAAATCCTCCACAAGTGACCCCATTTTGAAAACTAGACCCCTCAAGGAACTTATCTAAATGTGTGGTGAGCACCTTGAACCCCCAGGTGCTTCACAAAAATTTATAACATAGAATTGTGAAAATAAAAAATCAAATTTTTTCCACAAAAATGTACTTTTAGCCCTAATTTTTTATTTTCACAAGGTTAACAGGAAAAAATTTACCCAAAAATGTGTTTTGAAATTTCTCCTGAGTATGCTGATACCCCATATGTGGGGTAAAACCACTGTTTGGGCACACGGCAGGGATCAGAAGGGAAAGAGCACTGTTTGACTTTTTGAATGCAAAAATGTCTGGAATCGAGAGCGGACGCCATGTCTCGTTTGGAGAACCCCTGATGTGCCTAAACAGTGGAAACCCCCCACAAGTGATCCCATTTTGGAAACTAGTTACTGAAGGAATGTATGTAGAATGTATGTAGATGTCTGGTGAGCAACTTGAATCCTCAGGTGCTTCACAGAAGTTTAGAACGTAGAGCGTGAAAATTAAAAAAAAATCTATTTTTTTCCACAAAAATGTACTTTTAGCCCCCAATTTTTTTTCTCAAGGGTAACAGGAGAAAATGGAACCCAAGATCGGTTGTGCAATTGCTCCTGAGTACGCCAATATCCTATTATGGGCTAGTTCCAGTTATTAACTCTTTCTTACCCAATTTACTGCCATTTTTTGGGCAGGACACAGCTACTTTGAGGTACTGTGCAACATATGACAACACATTTCCATTACAATAACGTATGATATTATACACATTACACTTTATATTATAACAACACCATTGGCGTGGTCAAGGGGGAAGAGGGCAATATGTCCATCTCCTTACACTTCCTCTTGCTTATTTTCCTTGCCTTTCCTTCCTCCCCTACCATTCTTCTCTCTCATTCAACATTATCTTCTGTTCTTTGTTTTATTCCTATTTTGTCTCCTTCCATCCATGTCTTAATTGTCTTCCATTCTTTTCCCACCTCCTTTCCCTCTCTTCCATTATTGCTGTTTTTATCCTTTCTTTAATCCTTTCTTCCAGGTTCACCATGGGTCATATTGCTAAATTTTGCATCATAAACAAAATGCAACAATGCTTATGTAAAATTGTCAGACAATTTAGATATATATCTTGCCGATATGGACAGTAAACTAATCTGTTTTCACAGCACCCCTCCAACCTAGGAAAATGCAGAAAATCTTATATAAAATGTGCTTTTTCAGCTCAATTTCTTTAGCTACTTTCTTGACTAGTAATTTATCATTCTGCAAACATCTTCCATATCACCATCACAATTAGTTTAAAATAGAATAATAAAATAAAGGAAAGCTGCTTGAAAACAAGATATGGAAGAGAAGAGACTAGAAGTTTAAGCATGCAGTAGCAGTTATCCCTATGAGGGTAGCCCAGATAAGAAATTCTATGAAATAATATATCATAGTAGGAATACAATGCATGGCGGCTTTTGAGAAGGGATGCTGAGACTGTAATCTAACCAGAAAGATACAATGCTTACATTTCTTTATGATACATTATATGCACTTAAAATAGCATCAGAGACTGGAGTAAAATGGGTTAAATCTGCGCTGCCGGTGAATGATGATTAAGAAGGAGTCAGAAATCCAGAAATGCGGTTCATTTCTAAACTGACAAATAAACCGCATTTCTGGATTTCTGACTCCTTTTCCATCATCCTTCACCGGCAGCGCAGATTTAACCCATTTTACTCCAGTCTCTGATGTTCTCCAAATTGTCCGTCTGCAGCAGCCTTGAGCCTTTTTAGTGGCTGTGGCTTTTAGTGGTTGCGATCACGCAACCTTACCAGGTGAGTACCATTGACCACAATCTCCCCATATTACCAGGATAAGACCCTATTGCACTTATTGTCCTTACAGCATTCTACCCTACTTAAAATAGAAAACATTACAACTACTCTATGAAACCTCGTGCAAAGAAAAACTGGAAATTTTACAATAACAATTAGATTTTCAGCTTTTCACATCGCACCTACTTATCTGATTGCTTTTGTTATATGTATATTTTACCATGTTCTCTGCAATTAAAGGGGTTGCCCACTACTCGGAAAACCCTGTTTCAATCAGCATGTTTGCACCACTAAAATAACAACACCTATACTCCCCTCCGGTGCTGGCGCTGTTCCAGCGGTGTCAGTGTGTCACCCAGGCCTGGATGCCACAAATGTATAATAAAGCTGTGTCTGAGAGCAAGGGGGAGGTTCTCTGGTCAAGGACCATTAGCATGCAATACCTCCTGTCCCAGGCCAGTAGGGGGAGCAGGCTGCCCCTATAAAAGCTGGAACTGGGGGCAGGGTTAGAAGAACTGGACAACCTGTCTCTGGATTGAGAGGTGTCCCAGAGCAGGGACAGACAGTTGTGTTGCAGCCTAAGAGGCCGGGTGGCAGTAGGAGAGCCACGAGCCCGGGGCAAGAGGCGAAGCGAGCCTGTCCTGGCGGATAGAGAAGCTAATCTACCAGACTTTGGAGTCTGAGGCTGTGAGGATTCCAAGTCCTACAGCAAATAACCAGTCCGCAGGGGACTGTATGTCCTTTGGCCTAAGAAGCCCGGAGGTTCCGCCACAGCCGAAGGGACCAGCAAAGCCATACCAGGCTGGGAGTAGAAAGGGACCCAAGTTGCAAGCCATACGGGCGAGAAGACACGGTGAGCTCAGAAACATGGGCTATTAGACCACGAGGAGGGAAATAGCCCGAAAGAGCGCAGAGAGCACGGAAGGCCTACACCGTCACCCTGATCAGTGCCAGCTTCCCACTTGTTCTCAGACATCCAGGCCCCCTCCTAGCCGGGACTGTTTTTGGGTCATCTCGCCTGTTCTAATAAAGACCCTGAACTGTTTAAGAGGCCTCTGTTTCCTGGCTATTGCGGTCGGAATCATCCCCTCCATCATCCATCTATATACTGCCCTGGGGCCATACTCCTCCCATGGGGAGTTGTACTATTCAGTGCTGCACATTTACATCTGCCCCAGCGGTCTGCACTGCAGCGGCGGTTAGCCCTGACCGCAATCCACGGGTGGCATAGTCGGACATTGCAAAACATATAGAACACTGCCACTGGTCAGACCACCCTGAGCCATGGACGGGGTTGCCACTACTACCCCCATTATTGCCCTGTTGCCCGGATCCGAGCGCCCCACGGCCCAGGGGGTGAGTCAGCTTTGGCGTAGTCGGCAGGATTGTGACCAACCCGCC
Organism: Phyllobates terribilis; assembly: GCF_046119375.1. Taxonomy (NCBI): domain Eukaryota; kingdom Metazoa; phylum Chordata; class Amphibia; order Anura; family Dendrobatidae; genus Phyllobates; species Phyllobates terribilis. The sequence goes on along the minus strand of NW_027362763.1, from coordinate 779,349,650 downwards.
ACAAACGGGTATTGCGTGCCTGAAAAAGACTTCACACGTACCTTAAAAAGAGGTTTCCCGCCATCTGGAGCCGTTTACCGCCATTTTCAGCCATCTCCCGCCATCTTCAGCAGCTTCCCGCCATCTTCAGCCATTTTCCCGCCATCGGACGCCATCTGCAGGACGCAGCGCGGGAAGAAGAGGGGCGTGGACGTCCAAACCGCGCGAGACCCGAAGCTCCGCCCTACGCACCGACGCTGCGCGAGGTCCTGGAAGGGAGAGAGATTGACGCTGACGTCACCAGGACGCGACGCAAGGTCCTTGTCCGGAGCAGCACCAGCGGAGCCGCGGCCTACAGAAGAGGATTGTCGGAAATTAGGCCACGCTTAACTAGGGGGGGGAGGAAGATGTCGGACTTGGAGGCGCCCACTACCACCAGCGCAGCTGCAACAGCGGTGATGCCATTCTCCCTGCCTTACATCCCTGGAGCGGCCTGGCTGCCTAAGTATTCAGGGGAGCCCCATGCACTAACTGACTTTAAGGAAAGGCTGTACAGTTTATTCCAAGTTTACCCCCTGACAGAGGAACAGAAGATCAGCATACTGACAGGGTAGTTAACTGGCGCAGCCCAGCGGGAGGTAAAGTCATGGCCCGCTGAGGAGAAAAGAACTGTAAAAGACATTCTGGCCCGGCTGCGGGGTACCTTTGATACACGTACCCCCGCTGAAATTAAAATGTGGTTCTACGGATGTAAGCAGCGGGCACAGGACAGCATCAGAGACTATGCCCTAAATTTGCAGGAAGCCTTGAGAGCCATCAAACAAGCTGACCCTGGCAGCGTGCAGGATACAGATAAGCTATTAACAGAACAGTTCATAGAAGGTTTGCTGTCTAGCGCCCACAAGACCCAGCTGCGCCTCATGTTCTTTCAGAACCCTGATCTGACCTTTGCCCAATTTAAGGACAGGGCCATAAGGGTGCTCCGTGAACCCGCAACAAGTGGCGCTATAAACCCCCGGCGCCCTGCTCTCACCTACCACCAGGAGGCGGCGCCCTCCTCTGTGGACTCTGTGGGGGCCGATGCACAGACCCTGAACCAAGCCCCGTCGAAAGACCTGCACCACCAAGTCCAGGAGCTGACCAGGAGCGTCGCGGCATTGACCAGGACCGTCCAGGCGTTAACGGTGGACCCGTCAAGACCCATCGAGTTGGCTTCAAGTCCGGAAGATGTCCAGTGGCGTCGACAGAGGAGGGCCCCGTCGTTCCGAGGGAGGCCCACAGACCGCTACGCAGAGGATGGACAGCCCATTTGCCGTCGATGCAACCAGCCCGGACACATTTCCAGGTACTGTAATTTAAACGGGTCCAACCTGGGGCAGAGGGCCAACCCCCAGGCATAAGATCACCAGGCCCTTACAATTGGCGTAATAAGTACGTTGGGGGGCGCCCGGTTTTACCCGTGGTGCTGGACGGTATCCCCATGAGCGCCTTGCTGGATACCGGGTCGTAAGTAACTACTATCCCTTATGTACTTTTTAAGCAGTATTGGACTGATGCTGATATTACACGGTATCCAGACAGTAACTTGAGCATCATCGCCAGTAATGGCTTGCCCGTGCCTCAGATGGGGTTCAAGGAGATGACCATTAAGATTGGTAAAGTTGAACTGCCGGCACAGGGAGTGATTATTGTGGACATTGACCGTCGTGAAAGTCACCCTAAAATAACTTTGGGTACTAACGTGATTGAAAATTGTCTTTCAGAGGTAATTGTAATTCTACAACAGATGGCGGTGAATGCTAGTTCCAGCCAACAGAGAGTCCTCAACAAAGAGATAAAAGCCCTGATGAGACGGCAGCAGGTAGAACTGTCTGGTGGTGAGATCGGTAGCGTAAGAATGAGTGACCCATTCCCCATTTCCATGCCCCCCAAAAGTGAAATGATGATCTGGTGTCGGACTGCAATCGGGTTGAGAGGTAGAGACTACCAAGCCATGGTAGAACCCGTGTACTCAGACAGCAGGCCCACCATTTTGACAGCCCGGGGGGTGGTTGATGTCCGACATTGGAGGGTGCCCGTCCGCATTCTCAACATTGGGGAGAGGGAAGTACACTTACCCAGGTACGCTACACTTGCCAAACTGTTTGCTGTTGAACACAAAGCTATCAGGGCCGTGTGACCTTTGCCTCCATCTCCACAGGCGGAGGGTAATGGCTCCCAGAAACAAAAAGAGGACTGGTGCCAGAAACTCCATGTGGGTACTGACTCCACTCCCCTGCACCAAAAACAAGGAGTCTACCGGGTGGTTCAGGAGTACGAGAGAATTTTTAGTAAGCACCCGCTAGACTTCGGCCGAGTAAAGGGAGTGGAACACCACATCCCCACGGGGAACCACCCACCAATAAAGGAGAGGCACAGACCTGTACCCTCTGCACATTATCAGAATGCAAAGGGCATGCTAAGAGAAATGAAAGAAGCTGGGGTCATTAGAGATAGCTGTAGCCCCTGGGCAGCCCCCTTGGTTCTGGTAAAAAAGAAAGACGGCACCATGAGAATGTGCGTGGACTATAGAGAAATCAAGCGTATCACCCACAAAGACGCATATCCGCAGCCTAGAATAGAGGAGTCTTTAGCCGCACTGAAATCAGCTAACTTCTTTTCTACTTTGGACCTTACTAGCGGGTACTGGCAGGTTCCTGTGGCAGAGGCTGACAAGGAGAAGACCGCCTTCACCACCCCGATGGGACTGAGCGAGTTCAACTGTATGCCCTTCGGGCTCTGCAACGCACCAGGGACCTTCCAGAGGCTGATGGAATGCTGTCTAGGGCACCGAAACTTTGAGACGGTCCTACTTTATCTGGACGACGTGATCGTCTATTCGAAGACCTACGAGGACCATCTAAAACACCTGGCAGAGGTGTTCGAAGCCCTGGCAGGCTATGGCCTGAAGGTGAAACCATCAAAGTGTCACCTGTTGAAACCGAAGGTCCAGTACCTAGGGCACGTGGTAAGTGCAGAAGGAGTAGCCCCCGACCCTGACAAGGTCACAGTAATCAAGAGCTGGCCAAGCCCCTCAAACATCAAAGAAGTGAGGCAATTTCTTGGGTTGGTAGGCTACTACCGAAGGTTCATCCCTGGGTTCACTAAGATGGCAGCCCCTATGCAGGACCTCCTGATAGGACAGTCTAAGTCCAGAAGCCAAAAGCCACCCTTCAAGTGGGACAAACCGGAAGAGGAGTCCTTCCGCCAGTTGAAGATGGCCCTCACAGGGGATGAGATCCTGGCCTACCCCGATTATGGCCAGCCTTTTATTCTCCACACAGACGCCAGTAATGTGGGGCTGGGAGCCATACTGTCGCAAAACCAACAGGGCAGAGAAAGGGTGATCGCGTATGCCAGCCGGAAGCTGAGGCCCACTGAAAGGAACCCAGAGAATTACAGCTCTTTCAAGCTAGAATTCTTGGCAGTGGTGTGGGCCGTCACAGAATGGTTTAAGCATTACCTGGCCTCCGCAAAGTTCATTGTGTACATGGACAATAACCCGTTGACACACCTGGACAATTCAAGACTAGGTGCCCTAGAGCAGCGGTGGATGGCGAGACTCTCGAATCATGACTTCACGATCAAGTACCGGGCAGGCAGAACTAACGCCAATGCTGACGCCCTATCGAGAATGCCTCACTTACCTGAAGGAGACGAAGACCCAGAAGAGCTGGAGGAGGTAGAACTCCCCGCGTTTCACCGGTATGGAGCCGCTCAATACTCCCACCGCGTGAAGGAGGAAGATTTAACAACCGTTATGATCAATCCCCTACCTCACCACAGCTGGTCCGAGACCCAAGATAGCGACCCTGCAATCCGCATGGTGAAAGACCTGCTGACCCAGGAAGACGCCCGCTTAGATCCGGATGCTCCAGAGGTAGCCAAGCAGCTATGGAAAGAGAAGAGCAAGCTGTTCCTTTATGAAGGCAAGCTGTGCAGAAGACTTGTCAACCACTGGACACACGAGCTGACCTGGCAAGTCGTGGTCCCAAGGCGGGATGCAGCTATAGTCCTGGGGGCTTACCATGACAGAGCGGGGCACTTCGGCTGGAAGAAACTGGAGTTCCTGATAAGAGGCCGGTTCTTCTGGATCGGCTTGAGAGGGGCTGTAGAGAAGTGGTGCGGAGACTGTGGCCCTTGTAATCTAAGGAGGAAGGACCGCACCAGCCAGAAGACACCCTTGAGGCCCATCGTCACCCAGCAGCCTCTTGAGCTGGTAGCTCTGGACCACGTCAAATTGGCCCCAAGCCGGTCAGGATACGTTTATGCCCTGGACCACTATTCCCGATTTCTAGTGGTGGTCCCTGTAAAAGACTTGACAGCTCAAACGGCGGCCAGAGCTTTCCAGCAATACTTCTACCGCCCACACGGGTATCTGGAACAAGTCCTGACAGACCAGGCTCCAGCGTTCGAGGCTGAAATCTTCCAAGAGTTCTGCAACCTCTATGGCTGCAAGAAGATTCGGACAACGCCTTACCACCCACAAACCAATGGGATGTGTGAGAAAATGAACAATATAGTCATTGATCTCCTGAAGACGTTGCCCCTGGAGGAACGCAGCCTGTGGCCAGAAAAACTGCCGGACCTGATAGACTTATACAACCATATCCCGGTGAACACTACAAACTGCACCCCGGCTTACCTGATGCGAGCTAGACCAGGTAAGCTGCCCATAGACCTGGAGATGGGAGTCCTAATACCCGAGGACACCTCCCCAGATGCGGACTGGGATACAGAAAGGCGACTGCAGTACAAGAAGGTACAGGAGAGTGTGGAGAAGAGCCTGGCCCAGGTGAGAGAAAGGCAAGAGAGACTCTTCAACCAACACGCCCCTGCAGGTCCCCTAGAACTTGGTGAGCAGGTCCTGAAGCGGAAGAGAAGGCTACACAAGCTGCACGACCAGTGGAAAAGGGAACCCTACACCGTACTGCAGTCTGATCACGACAACCCGAAGGTGTGCGTGATCATCAAGGATGGAGGAGAAACCACTAGTACCGTCTCCAGAGACCATCTAAAAAGGTGCCCTGAGCAACTACGGAATGCAGAAAAGGATCAAAGTGACCTTGAACCCGCAGAGGACAAGGAAGAAATGATCAGCACCATTCTTGGGGAGTTCCCGCAGTCCTGGACTCGAATAAACGATGCCATAGTGGTACCCGTCCTGCATTTCCTGCAATCAACTCAGCAGCAATCTACACCAGAGCGGGAAAGGGAAGAAGAGCAAGCAGTTCCAAAGGCAGAAGAGCCTGTACCAGCAGCACAGGAGAATCAACCCTCTGCTGACAGTGAGCCTAAATGGTAGTGAAGAAAACCAGACCACCACCAGACAGTGGGTTACGCAGGTCAACCAGGAGCACAAAGGGGCAGATACCCGCTCGCTGGAAAATATAGGGTGCACTAAAACTGTAAATAACCCTGTTGCCAAATGAAATGTTTGCAAAGTTACATGCATGATTAGTAATTGTGTATTTCAGTTTCTTACAGTTGCCGTACGGACTCAAAGGTTATGAACTTTTAATAACCGGGAGTTTGTATGGACTGCGTTCGGAGTCTAACCATGGAATGAACTAAGACTGTAAAGGACTTGGGGCTAGGACAGAACCCCACCTGGTTAAGGCTCCCCGTTGTGTTGGTGATATGGACACCCGGTCACAGACCACACTGTGACCTTAAGAACTCAATCTGTGCGTTGTTTATCTTTACTTGCCTTGTAATGTTTTAATGGTTATGCATAAGTATTCTTGTTGTAAGCTTAGTCCCAGAGTTCTAAGTTTTACTAGAGGGGAATGTGTCACCCTGGCCTGGATGACACAAATGTATAATAAAGCTGTGTCTGAGAGCAAGGGGGAGGTTCTCTGGTTAAGGACCATTAGCATGCAATACCTCCTATCCCAGGCCAGTAGGGGGAGCAGGCTGCCCCTATAAAAGCTGGAACTGGGGGCAGGGTTAGAAGAACTGGACAACCTGTCTCTGGATTGAGAGGTGTCCCAGAGCAGGGACAGACAGTTGTGTTGCAGCCTAAGAGGCCGTGTGGCAGTAGGAGAGCCACGAGCCAGGGGCAAGAGGCGAAGCGAGCCTGTCCTGGCAGATAGAGAAGCTAATCTACCAGATGTAGCATCGGCGTCTCTGCCCCGTACTAGGCAGAGACGCCGTCCCTCTCACCTCCACGCTCCTGGCGCGGCGTCCTCCAGCGCTTCTCTCCCCGCTGCTTCCGGCACGCGCTCCTTCCCCGGCAGTGTGCTTAGGGCGCGCGCGTGCTCCCCCTCTCTTAAACGGACCGCGCGCGCCGTCCTAAGGAGTCCCCGGCCAATTGCCGGAGGACCTCCCATATATAAGGCACCTCCTCCAAAATGGAGGTGCCCGAGCAATGTTGTTGCAAAGCCTTCACTCTGCTTCAGCCTTCAGGTCCCGTTGCTAGTGACCTGCCAGTCACCTGCCTGATTCCTGCCTGTTACCTGCCAGTCATCTGCCAGATTCCTGCTTGATACCTGCCTGATATCCGCTTACCAGCTTGCAAGCCTGCGGTCCGACGGTCTGCCCTCCGACACCTGTCAGTCTGTCTATGGACCAGCCTGCCCGCTCACCCGGGAGCGCTCACCTGTTACTTGCCTGCTAGCCTACCTGGAGGCTCTGCCGTCACTTGCCGTGACCTCCTGCCTGTCCAGAGACTCTTGCCCGCTCACCTGGGAGCGCTCACCTGCTACCTGCCTGCTAGCCTACCTGGAGGCTCTGCCGTCACCTGCCGTGACCACCTGCCTGTCCAGAGACTCTTGCCCGCTCACCTGGGAGCGTGCACCCGCTACCTGTCTGCTAGTCTACCTGGAGGTTCTGCCGTCACTTGCCGTGACCACCTGCCTGTCCAGAGACTCTCGCCCGCTCACCTGGGAGCGTTCACCAGCCACCAGCCCGCTGCCCTTCTACCCAGAGACTGTCCCTGTCACTTGCCGTGACTACCTGCCCCTCTACCCAGAGACTGTCCCTGTCACTTGCCGTGACTACCTGCCCATCTTCCCTGGGAGCCACCCGCTTCCTTACAAGGACTGCCCCCTTGTATAGTTGCACAGAGGTTCCACCTCCCAGACCCGTTACAGTTTGCTCGGGCCATGGAACCCGGTGGCCCCCAGATCTCCGATCTGCACCAGGAAGTCTTACGTCAGAAAACTCAGCAGGAGGTGGTACTGTCCTAGCTAGGGTCCGTTAACTTTCGTCTAGGCGCATTGTGTGACTTGTCTATGTCTACCTCTGGTCCAGCCGTGCCCATTCCTGCGGTACCGCAATCCAGTCCCTTCATGGTACCCGACTATGGACCTCGGCTTCTGGCACCTCCACGCTTTGCCGGCGAACCTACTTTAGCTCGGGGTTTCATAAACCAGTGCACCCTGCACTTTGAGCTATTGGCATACCAGTTCATCTCCAACCGGGCCAAGGTGGCCTTCATCATGTCCCATCTCACTGGGGAGGCACTGGCATGGCTAAATCCCCTGTGGGAGAGAGGGGATCCCCTGGTGTCCGACCTGCCGTCTTTCCTTGCTGCTTTCCGGAAAGTCTTCAATGAACCTGGACGGAAAACCTCTTCTGCCTCCTCTCTGCTACGTCTCCGCCAAGGGAGTCTCACCGTGGGCCAATATGCCATACGGTTCCGCACCCTCGCTTCTGAGCTTGCCTGGGAAAATGAGGCTCTGGTGTCTGTCTTCTGGGAGGGTCTTTCCGGTCGGATTAAGGACGAGTTAGCTGGTCGGGACATTCCTACCACTCTGGATGACCTGGTGTCACTAGTAGTGTTGAGCCACCCCCGTAGTGTTCGAGTTCGGTTCGGTTCGTCGAACACCCGTGTGTTTGCCAAACTGTTCGTCGAACTGTTCGTCGAACACCTTCGAACACCATTAAAACCAATGGCAGGCAAACAAAAACACATAGAAACACATAGAAAACACCTTCAAAGGTGTCCAAAAGCTGACAAACTGCTCAGAAGACATAACTAACACATGGAAAAGTGACAAGTACATATAGTCATGCGAAAATAAAAGAGGTGGAGGAGTAAAAGGAGGGGGAGACACACATATAGGCATGTCATGCCCTTCTAAAATCCAAAAAGTGAGAAGCCGACACGGCCAGTCCGCTCCTGCCCGTGCCACCTCCGTGTCGCCGGGTTTGTGCCAGAGCCGCGGTGAACCCTGATGGCCAGCCCCCCTCTCCCAATACTGGTGCCTGTCCGCTGGTGGGTCGAGCGAGCCCCCCTGTGGTGGAGGCAGCTCTAAGCTTTTTAATTTAAATTGTCTCTCTAATTTGAATGAATACACTTTAAATCCATTTACAAGGATCTATTGGAGGGCAAGTCCCATGCCAGCAGCCGCGTAATTCCAGCTCCAGTAGCGTCCACTAAAGCTGCTGCAGTTAAAAAGCTTTTATAAGGATCGAGCTCGGCTGTCCACCGCAAGGCATCCTACTGCCAGTCCCAGCCCCTATGCCTTGGGGTGCCTCCTGATGCTCTTCACTGAGTATCCCATGGTCCCGAAGCATTTCCTTTGAAAAAATTAAGTGTCTAAACTACAGGTGGTGTAGCTTGCTTAACAGCCGGGATAATCCGCTGACTAGCAGACACTGCTACTAGGCACAAAGTATTTCCTGGGCTAGATGCAGTTAAAAATTTGTAATTAGATACTCTCGTTGGATGCTGAGAAAGCATTCCATAGAGTCTCCTGGCACGCCATATATGATTCTCTTAAAAAGCTTGGGGTAGGGGTCTAGGGGACCCTTTTATAGCAAAAATCACGGCCCTGTATCACAATACGTCACCTAGGCTGAAGATAAATGGAACTGTAGCACCCTGAGGGCTCGGTTGCTACAGAGGTATTGCACCTCACCCAGAGGTGTGATATCTCACTCTCAGGTAAGGATGGAGTGTGGATCAGGACCCGACACCTGCATGCATTACACCACATTGCCGTGGGGCAGGGCGACCAATATGCCTCTGAGATGGGCACGACAGTCCCTGTCCCTGGCTGGAGTGGGGGGAGGGAACACTGAGGAAGGGGAACCCTGTAGTGCAGGAGCAGGGAGGAAGCAGTTCCTGGGTGCATTGAGAAGGGAGTATAAAAGGTGGGCACCATCTTAGTTCAGTGCAGAGAAGTCTGAGCAGAAGTGGCAGGGAGCAGGGGCTCTGCATGAGCTCTGCTCTGGAGGCGGGCCTAGTAACAGAGGCCCAGGCCTGGAAGATGGAGAAGGAAGGAAGAGGAGCGGAGAAGGCTCCAGGAACGAGGAATGAAGGGATCCCAGGGGTGCGGACGGGCGAGTCGCCACCGCACGCCCGAATCCACCTGCGTAGAGGGGTCAGGCCAAAGGGGGAGACCGGTCCCCGAAACTAGTGGAGGCAGGAAACGACCCTCAGCTAGAAACCGGAGGCTGTGACATTTTATGTGGCGCAGCCCCTCGCTACACCCGCTAGGAAGGCACCACATAGGGTCAGGGAAACTGGCGCCATTTACCAAGAGGAGGCCCGAGGCAGCCGGACAGAAGGGTTGGTAAGAAAGGCCAGACAAAGGACACACAAAGGGGGTCCTGTGAAGCGCTCCAAAGTTATCTGGGAGTTGTCTGAGCCCCTCACCTGGTGAGCACAGTACGACGTGGGCAGCCGTTACCTGCAGACGTGGTCTGGATAATAAGAACTGTGAGTAAAGGCCCTGGACTGCATCACTGACTCCGTGTCGTTACTGCTGCTGCCCTGCACCATCACCCCCATCCTCCGCATACACTGCCCTGAGGCTATACTCCTCCCGTGGGGAGTTATGCTACGCTCTGCTGCACCCACAACACCAGCCTCAGCGGTCTGCCCTGCAGCAGCGGTTCACTCTGACCGCAATCCACGGGTGGCGTAGTCGGACATTTAAACATCAAAACCACATAAATAGTTCCGCCACTGGTTTGACCACCCTGATCCACGGAACCGGGTCGCCGCCACGAAGACTACAACCACCAGCATCCACCAAAAAGGGTCCGGCTCCGGGTGTCCCAAGGCCCAGGGGGTGCATCAGAACATTTTCATCACCTTTCACAATCACCAATGGGACAAGGCAGGGATGTCCTCTGTCCCCTCTCTTATACATCCTAGTGACGGAGCACCTGCTCTCATCAATTCGCCATAACCTCAATATTAGGTGGATTGAGGTGGGAGGCACCGAGTACAAGTGCTCTCTATTTGCTGATGATGTCCTAGTATATATCACTCAATCACATATATCCATCCATGCTGTTATGGCTGAAATAGATCACTTTGTTACATGGTCAAATTTTAAAATCAATGCAGCGAAGTCTGAGGCCCTTGATGTCTCCCTCCCCAAATCCATATAGGATTCCATCCAGTCCAACTTTCCCTTTGCCTGTCCCTCACAGGGTATCAAATACTTAGGAATTCCTATTCATAGAGACCTCTCCCATCTATGTTATCTTAATTTTGGGCCCTTTATTGAACAACTCCATACAGACCACGGTTGGCAAGTTAGAACTGTAAGATTCACTACGTGAACCACTGGTGTTTTGTGGAAAAGCACATGTACACTGCGTTCCAAATTATTATGCAAAAAGTGTTTAGGAGTGATAAGGGAAGAATTTGTTTGTTTGTCAGTTAAACTCATTGATGGTGATGTGTGTCAGGGCTCTTTATATCACTGTAAGCAATTGCAGACACCTGTGCTAATTAGTTTGGCAGGTGTGTCCAATGAAAGGCAAGACTACTTAAGAAGGTTGTCTCACATTATTAAGCAGCCTACATTTTCTGCCAAAATGGGAAAGAAAAAGGATGTGTCGGCTGCTGAGAAGCAACAAATTGTGGAGTGTTTAGGTCAAGGCATGACTACAATCAACATTGTGCGATGATCAGGATGAAGTGTCTTGGCAATCAAGAAGTATGTAGCTGATTCACAGTACACACGTGTGCGTGCTGATAAGGGCAAATTGAGGACTCTTTCCTACAGGCAATTACGTCAGGTTGAAAGAGCAGCGGCAAAAAAGCCTTGTCATAGCAGCAGACAAGTTTTTGAAGCTGCTTGTGCCTCCAACGTCCCCCGAACAACAAGATGCAGGGTCCTTCAGAGGTTTGCAGCTGTGCATACGCCATCCTGTCGACCTCCTCTATCCACTACACACAAGCAGAAACGCCTCCAGTGGGCCAAACATTACATGAAGACTGATTTCAAAACTGTTTTGTTCACGGATGAGTGCCGTGCAGCGCTCGATGGTCCAGATGGATGGAGTGGAGGATGGCTGGTTGATGGACACCCCACGCAAACACGGCTACAGCGCCAACAAGGAGGAGGTGGAGTAATGTTTTGGGCTGGAATCATGAGGAGAGAGATTGTCGGCCCCTTTAGGATCCCTGAAGGCGCTAAAGATGAACTCCATAATGTATGTGGATTTTCTCAAACAGCACTTCCTGCCATGGTTCAAGAAGAAGAACCGTGTATTTCACAGCAAGATCATTTTTTTGCATGATAATGCACCATCTCATGCTGCACATAAAACATCTGCATCTCTGGCTGATATGGGCATAAAAGGGGACAAACTTATGGTGTGACCCCCATGCTCCCCTGACCTGTACCCCATTCAGAACCTTTGGAGCATCATTAAAAGGAGTGTCTATGATGGCGGGAGGCAGTTCACATCTAAGCAACAGCTCTGGGAGGGTATTCTGTCCTCATGCAAAACAATTGAAGCAGAAACCATCCAAAACCTGACAAATTCAATGGACGAGAGAGTTCAGAAGCTCCTTTCGAACAAGGGGTCCTATGTGAAAATGTAACATCACCTAGAATAAAGTTTTGAGTTGAAAACTGTTTGATTTCAGTTTCTAACAACCTGCTAATGCTTATAATTTCAAAAATGACCATTTTTTGGTCTTTATTAAAATGAAAAGGTTGATCGAAAAGTTTGGGGGATCTAAGAGTGTGGCAACCCAGTAGTCATGATTACTTCGAATTCTGACAATATGAGGGTCATGCTGCAGGTAGTGCAGCAAGAAGGCACTTATGTGTCTTGCGCATCTCGGAGCCCCAAAATTATTTTCCGGGCTAGATGCAGCTAAAAATTATTATTAATTTTAAATCTGGTGAAGCTTTAGTATAGATGGCCTAATAGGATCAGTGTTGCACACTGCTACAAAGCCCAAATTATTTTCCAGTCAAGATACAGATAAACATGATTAGTAATTTTAAATCTGGTGGAGCTTATTATAGATGGCCTAATAGAATCAGTGCTGCACACTGCTACAAAGCCCAAATTATTTTCCAGCCAAGATACAGATAAACATGATTAGTAATTTGAAAGCTTAAAACGGTTGGTAGGGTGATTTTAACCAATCATCAAGCTTTTACTCTCCCCAGGGTGACACAGGGGTAGAAAAGTCGTTTCGGATCCATGATTTGTTCATCTTTATGAACGTGAGTCTGTCTACATTATCAGTGGAGAGCCGCGTGCGCTTATCTGTCAGCACACCACCAGCAGCGCTGAACACACGTTCAGACAGAACGCTGGCTGCCGGGCATGACAAGATCTCCAAGGCGTAAGTGGCTAGCTCCGGCCATTTATCCAGATTGGAAGCCCAAAAAGAGCAAGGGTCCAGTGACACAGTCGTGGCTTCAATGTTTACTTGGAGATACTCCTGTACCATCGTCTCTAGGCGTTGACTATGTGTCAGACTTCTTGTCTCCTGTGGCCTTGCAAAGGATGGGCTAAAAAAGTGGTGAAATGATTCCGCAAAATTGATGTTACCAGCAGATACTGTGGTTCTGTTACGGTTTGAGTGCTGAACACTTGACGGTCCCACGGTTGGCAAGTTGGAACTGTGAGATTCACTACGTGCACCACTGGTATTTTGTGGAAAAGCACATGTAAGATTCTGCAACAGTCTCTGCTGATACTCCTGCATGCGTGCATCCCTTTCTATGTCAGGAATAATTTCTGCAAATTTACTTTTGTACCGGGGATCTAACAGTGTGGCAACCCAGTAGTCAGGATTATTTCTAATTCTCACAATTCGAGGGTCATGTTGCAGGTAGTGCAGCAAGAAGGCACTCATGTGTGTTGCGCATCCAGGAGCACCAAGTCCCTGTTGTGTTGGTGGCGAGGTAACAATCATGCTTCCTTCCTCTGTCCTCTCCCCCCAACCTCGCACAACAGAAATGTGATCAAGGTCTCCCTCATCTGATGAGTCTTCCATCAGTTCGTCCTCCACTTCTTCCTGGGCTCCTGCACCTTCCTCACTAGTTTGGCTGCTACCATGCGCCCTGGTAAAACCATCTCCCCCACCCTCACATGCCTGCCGCCTTGGTGCTGCCGACCGTCTGGACCTTGCAGATGTTAGCCCTTCCGCATACAACTCCTCCTCCTCTACTTCCTCCACCTCCTCTTGTGCCACCACCTGACTCCGAATTCTGTTTAACATGTGCTCCAGCATGTAAATCACCGGAATAGTCATGCTGATAATGGCATCGTCAGCACTAAACATCTTCGTCGCCATTTCAAAACTGTGCAGAAGGGTGCATAGGTCCCTGATCTGAGACCACTCCTCCAGCGTGATTTGCCCCACCTCTGGATCTCGTTGGCCCAGGCTATACGTCAGAACGTATTGCACCAGGGCTTGTCGGTGCTGCCACAGTCGCTGCAACATGTGCAGAGTTGAATTCCACCGGGTAGGCACATCGCATTTTAGCCGGTGAAGTGGCAGGCCCAACGACTTCTGTAGAGATGTAAGTCGCTGAGTTGCGGGATGTGAACGGCGAAAGTGAGCACACAGTGACCGTGCCCTCTGCAGAAGGCCATCTAGTCTGGGATAGTGGGCTAAAAATTGCTGGACAACAAGGTTCAACACGTGAGCCATACAAGGCACGTGTGTGACATTGCCCCGGCGAAGGGCCGCACCCAGGTTTGCAGCATTGTCGCACACGGCCTTCCCTGGTTTCAGGTCCAGTGGAGACAACCATTCATGAAATTGGTTCTCCAGAGCTGACCACAACTCCTCAGCTGTGTGACTCACATTTCCCAGACATTTCAATGTAAAAACCGCCTGATGACGTTGAGCCCTACTGCCAGCATAGTAAGGAGGTGTGCAGGATCCCTTCTGCGCAGTTAGAAAGCTTGTGGCATGACCAGACAGGCTTTGGGTGCAGGTGGAAGACCGAGAGGAGGTTGAGGAGGCAGAAGCAGTGGAGGAACTTTGACATAAAGAGGATTGACGCACAACTCGTGGGGACGGCAAGACTTGGACAGCAGCCCCTTGTCCTGCTGTCACCATAGTTACCCAGTGCCCAGTCAGCGACATGTAACGCCCCTGTCCATGCCTACTCGTCCAAGTGTCTGTGGTGAAATGCACCCTGTCACACACAGAGTTTCTCAAAGAAGCGGTGATGTTGTGTGCGACATGCTGGTGGAGCGCAGGCACACCTTTCTTTGAGAAGTAGTGCCGACTGGGCATCTGGTACTGGGGCACTGCGACGGACATAAGGTCTCGAAAATCCTCTGTGTCCACCAGGTGGAAAGGCAGCATTTCTGTAGCCAAGAGGTTGCAGATGGTGAAATTCAACCTCTTAGCTTTCTCATGGCTAGGAGGAAATGGTCTTTTACTTGTCCACATCTGAGGGACCGAGGGCTGGCTATTGTGCTTAGACGGGGTTGATAAGGGTGTCCCCGGCAAACTGCCGGTCTGTGAGGAAGATGCAGGCGGACATGTTAGGTTGCCTTGATCCAAAGGTGGTGCTATCGATGTCGGACAGCGCTCAACACCAGCTGGTGTTACCACCTCCAAAGAAAATGATGACCTGCCAAACACGCTGGCTGTTGCGGGTAAAGAGGTGGCAGGTCTGTGCCCCAAAACAGGTGTGACTGCTGTCCCCCCAGTCACAGAGGATAAAGAGGCCGCGGATGCACAAGATATGGTAGACGGTGGTTGGCCCGGCCGGCTAGGCCACATTGTAGCACACTGAGCTTCCCACTGCAACTTATGCTTCATGTCCATGTGCCGGTTCATGCATGAAGTACTCAAACTATGTATTTTTTGGCCTCTACTTAGCTTTTGCTGACAAATGTTACAGATAACACGAGTTGGGTCATCTTTATCGATCTGAAAAAATGCCCAGGCTATGCAAGGCCTAGCACCCATGCGACCTGAAGAGCCACCACGACTTGTGGTGAGAGGCAGAGTTGTGTTTGAGGATGCAGTTGTTGACGTGCTTCCAGTACTACGTCTCTGTCCAGGAAGGCGCAACCTGACCTCGTCGTCACTAGCATCTTCCTCCACCTCCTCTGCTGACCTCATCTCTTGGCTGACTGTGGGTTGACAGTAAGTGGGATCTCCAACCTCATCATCATCACCCTGTGCATTATCACACCCGTCGTCCTCAGAGCCAACCTGTTCCTGCCCTGACAAAAAACTAAAGTTGTCGCTCCAATCAGGTATTTGAGTCTTATCATCGTCTTCCTCATTGTCTCCACCAACAGGAGTTACAGTTTGGGAATGAGGGTCTACATTATGGTCAGAACCTTCTGCGTCTGGTCCTGGATCCGACTCATAAAGATTCTGGGCATCAGTGCAGATCATTTCCTCGTCTGGATTCACAGAAGCGCTGGAGTCGACCTCTGATTCCCAGGCTATAGTATGAGTAAACAGCTCTGCAGACTCAACCATCTGTTCTACCTCATACTCAGACGGGCAGCTGGAGATTTGGGAGCTGTGAGGAAGCAAGTGCGATTGGGGTGACACCTTTGAGGACTGGAGTATTTGTGATGTTGAAGTTGATGTGGAGGAGAGCCCACTTAAAGGAGCACTTGATATCCGTTGAAGCACCTGCTGTTTTTGTGCCTCATCTGGAATTTGTAGCGATTGGCGTGGCCGTAAGAAAGGGATCTTATCACATTGTCCGCTAAAAGAAGTAGACATTTTAGTTTGGCTGGAAGATGGTCTTTCTTCTGCAGATGTTACTGTTGCTTTAACACCTACCCCACGGACACAACCTTTTTTCCCCTTCCCAACACGCCTATTCCCCTTTCCACCAGCAGCAGGCCTTTTTCCACTCATTTTGGTGGTTAACTAATTCACAACTCTGGAGTTGTTTGCACAAAAAAACAATGGATGGGAACCGAGCAGAGCTGAGTGGCCAAACTGTGGTATTAGGCCAAAACTATTGGCTAGGTTAGATGCAGAAAAAAATTATATTCAATTTGCAACCTGATGGAGGTCTGTATAGATGGATTAATAGAACAAGTCCCACACACAGCTAGAAGCCCAATATTTTTTCAGAGGTAGATGCAGAAAAAAATATATTCAGTTTGCAACCTGATGGAGGTCAGTATAGATGGACTAATACAACAAGTCCCACACACAGCTAGAAGCCCAATATTTTTTCAGAGGTAGATGCAGAAAAAAAATATATTCAGTTTGCAACCTGATGGAGGTGTGTATAGATGGATTAATAGAACAAGATCACACACAGCTAGAAGCCCAATATTTTTTCAGATCTAGATGCAGAAAAAAATATATTCAGTTTGCAACCTGATGGAGGTCTGTATAGATGGATTAATAGAACAAGTCCCACACACAGCTAGAAGCCCAATATTTTTTCAGAGGTAGATGCAGAAAAAAATATATTCAGTTTGCAACCTGATGGAGGTCTGTATAGATGGATTAATAGAACAAGTCCCACACACAGCTAGAAGCCCAATATTTTTTCAGAGGTAGATGCAGAAAAAAATATATTCAGTTTGCAACCTGATGGAGGTCTGTATAGATGGATTAATAGAACAAGTCCCACACACAGCTAGAAGCCCAATATTTTTTCAGAGGTAGATGCAGAAAATAATATATTCAGTTTGCAACCTGATGGAGGTCTGTATAGATGGATTAATAGAACAATTAATAGAACAAGTCCCACACACAGCTAGAAGCCCAATATTTTTTCAGAGGTAGATGCAGAAAAAAATATATTCAGTTTGCAACCTGATGGAGGTCTGTATAGATGGATTAACAGAACAAGTCCCACACACAGCTAGAAGCCCAATATTTTTTCAGAGGTAGATGCAGAAAAAAATATATTTAGTTTGCAACCTGATGGAGGTCTGTATAGATGGATTAATAGAACAAGTCCCACACACAGCTAGAAACCCAATATTTTTTCAGAGGTAGATGCAGAAAAAAATATATTCAGTTTGCAACCTGATGGAGGTCTGTATAGATGGATTAATAGAACAAGTCCCACACACAGCTAGTAGCCCAATATTTTTTCAGAGGTAGATGCAGAAAAAATATATTCAGTTTGCAACCTGATGGAGGTCTGTATAGATGGATTAATAGAACAAGTCCCACACACAGCTAGAAGCCCAATATTTTTTCAGAGGTAGATGCAGAAAAAAATATATTCAGTTTGCAACCTGATGGAGGTCAGTATAGATGGACTAATACAACAAGTCCCACACACAGCTAGAAGCCCAATATTTTTTCAGAGGTAGATGCAGAAAAAAATATATTAAGTTTGCAACCTGATGGAGGTCTGTATAGATGGATTAATAGAACAAGTCCCACACACAGCTAGAAGCCCAATATTTTTTCAGAGGTAGATGCAGAAAAAAATATATTCAGTTTGCAACCTGATGGAGGTCTGTATAGATGGATTAATAGAACAAGTCCCACACACAGCTAGAAGCCCAATATTTTTTCAGAGCTAGATGCAGAAAAAAATTATATTCAATTTGCAACCTGATGGAGGTCAGTATAGATGGACTAATAGAATGATGCTATGCCCAAAAGATTTTACTTCACTAGGTGCAGTAAAAAAATTGGTATTCTATACACAGGTGGTATATCTTGCAACACAGATAGGCTACTCCACTGACTAACACACTCTGCAATAGGCCAAAAAGGATTAGCTTTGCTAGATTCAGCCAAATGCTGTGAAAAAAACTTGCACAGCACTGGCACAGACCTGCCTGGCAAAAACTGATAGGAACTGATGTAACCTAGTCCTGAAAAGGACTCCAATTACAATTAGTCTTTACTCCCACAATCTATCTATTTAAGAGCACAGACCTGCCTGATAAAAGTCGTAGGAAATGCTGTAACCTAGTCCTTAAAAGGACTGCAATCACAACTATTCCCTACTCCCAAGCTATCTGTAGATTTGTGCGAAAATTGGCTTGAAATTAACAAGGTATAGCGCATACAGCAACAGCGGTGCCGTCTAACACGCAGCTGCAGCAGTGAGAAAATGGTGGCGACGGGGAAAATGGCTTGGTCTTATAGGGCAAGGACATGTGACATACACTGCCAATGACACATGCCCTTGCTTGTGTGAAAAAAAGCACTTCGCTCCGTGTGTGCGCTGCTGATAGGCTGACAGATTGCACCTCCCCACTGCAAATGCGGGAAAGAGAAAAAAAAATGGAGATCTTCATTGTTCCTGCAGAGATCCATCCCCTGCCCCTCCCCCCACCCCGCTGTACACTCAAACTGCGTATTAACATTAATTTTCATCATTACTGAGAAAAAATCCAGTTATGATTTTGGTGCACGAACAGTTATCGATCATAACCTCGAACAGCCGAATTTTTCTCAAATTGTTCGTGTTCGCCGAACGGCTCGAACACCACCCAAAACAGCTCGAATTTGAGATTGGCGAACAGTTCGAGTAGAACAACGCTCATCTCTAGTCACTAGCTACCCGGATTGGCATCCGGTTCAAAGAACGTGCCAAAGAGACTACCTGGGAGAAAGACTTTTCTTGCTCTGCTCCTACTTCCCTGAGACCTGCCTCTCAATCAGTCACTCCGCGGGCGCTCTCGCCTGAACCTATGCAGATAGACCAGACCAAGATGGTCAGATCTCGCCAAGAATCTCGCCGAGCCGAGGGAAGCTATTTCTGTTGTGGCAGTATGGAGCACTTCATCCGTTCCTGCCCGGAGAAGCCGGGAAACGCCAGTGTCTAGGACCGCTCGGAGAGGTCGTCCTAGACAAAAGTAAGCCCTCTCCGTGTCTGACTTTACCGGTCTCTATTGCTTGGGGAGAAAACCGTCACTTTGAACTCGCCCACCTGGATTCTGGAGCTGCTGGAAACCTCATCTCCCAGTCTCTGGTAGAGAGATACCGTATTCCCACTAAGTCCCTGGCTGAACCATTATCAGTCGTCTCCGTGGATGGAAGACTTCTCTCGGAGACCATCCTGCTCGTCACTGAACCCATAACCCTGCAGGTGGGAATGCTGCACTCTGAGGAAATCTCATTCCATGTGTTGTCCGGACTTTCTCACTCCCTGTTGCTAGGTCTACCTTGGCTCCAGACACACGAACCCGTTTTGAACTGGCGATCCGGTGAAGTACTCCGATGGGGTCCAGACTGCCATAGGACCTGCCTGGTTCCGGTCCGCCCTGCTCGCCCTCCGCCAACTCCAGCTAATTTACCAGGTCTCCCGGCTCCTTACTGGCCCTATGCGGACGTCTTCGGTAAGAAGGAAGCAGAGACGTTGCCACCCCATAGGCCATATGACTGCCCGATCGACCTGGTACCTGGCACCACTCCTCCCCGTGGGCGTATCTACCCGTTGTCTGCAGCCGAGACCCGGGCCATGTCTGAGCACATGAAGAGAATCTGGCTAGGGGATTTATCCGGAAATCTACCTCCCCGGCTGGAGCCGGATTCTTCTTTGTCAAAAAGAAAGACGGCTCGCTACGCCCCTGTATTGACTATAGAGGACTCAATCAGATCACGGTTAAAAATAAATACCCCCTTCCGCTCATCTCTGAGTTATTTGATCTTCTTAAAGGCGCCAGGATCTTCTCCAAGCTGGATCTACGTGGAGCGTATAACCTGGTCCGTATCCGTCAGGGAGACGAGTGGAAAACAGCATTTAATACCCGGGACGGACACTGTGAGTACCGTGTGATGCCCTTCGGTCTCTGCAATGCTCCCGCCGTCTTCCAAGAACTGGTCAACGACATCTTCCGTGACCTTCTTTACTCCTGCGTGGTGGTATACCTGGACGACATCTTGGTCTTCTCTCCGGATCTTCCCACACACCGGAGGGATGTTCGTCAGGTCCTGCTTAGGCTCAGGCAGAACCACCTCTATTCTAAATACGAGAAGTGCCTTTTTGAGCAGACCTCTCTTCCTTTCCTGGGCTATGTTATCTCCCAGACAGACTTGCGAATGGATCCCGAGAAGCTCTCTGCTGTCCTAAAGTGGCCCCGTCCGGAGGGCTTGAAGGCGATACAGCGATTCCTGGGCTTCGCTAATTACTATCGTCTCTTCATTCCTCACTTCTCGTCACGGACTGCGCCCATATCTGCGCTCACCCGTAAGGGAGCTAATCCCAAGGTATGGTCATCCGAAGCTGAGGAGGCCTTCCTTTCCCTGAAACAAGCCTTCTCCGCTGCCCCTGTGCTGCACCATCCGGACTGCAACAAACAGTTCTACCTGGAGGTTGATGCCTCCTCCTCTGGAGCCGGAGCGGTGCTCACCCAGAAGTCTTCCTCCGGGAGAATGGTAACCTGCGGCTTTTTCTCTAAAATCTTCTCCTCCTCTGAGCGCAATTACTCCATAGGAGACCGAGAACTGCTTGCCGTTAAATTGGCGCTGGAGGAGTGGCGTTACCTGCTTGAAGGGGCTCTATACCCGGTGATCATCTATACGGATCACAAGAACCTGGCATATCTCCAAAATGCCCAGAGACTTAATCCACGTCAGGCCCGGTGGTCTTTGTTCTTTGCCCGCTTCGATTTCATCCTTCATTTCCGCCCGGCGGACAAAAATGTCAAAGCTGATGCCTTGTCCCGATCCTTCCTGTCCTCCGACCAAGAGGAGGAGCCTATGCACATTATCGACCTCTCCAAGTTGATGAATGTGGCCCCCTTGGATTTGACTCGTCTTCCACCCGGCAAGACGTTCGTGGCGCCTCCAGACCGTGAGAGGGTTCTTCGCTGGGGTCATTCTTCTAAACTAGCTGGCCATGCCGGCCAAAAGAAGACCTTCCTACTCATTTCCCGGCATTACTGGTGGTCTACCCTGCGTAAGGATGTGGTAGACTTCGTCTCTGCCTGTTCATCTTGTGGCCGCAACAAAATTCCCAGACACTTACCAGCTGGTCATCTCCTGCCGCTTCCCATACCTGTTGCCCCGTGGCAACACATCGCTATGGACTTCATTACCGATCTTCCTGTCTCTGCCGGGTGTACTGTCATTTGGGTGGTCGCGGATCGCTTCTCTAAAATGGCCCACTTCATTCCCCTGCCTGGTCTTCCGTCTGCACCTGAGCTGGCTAAGGACTTTATTCGCCATATCTTCCGTCTCCATGGCCTACCCCTCCACATCGTGTGGGATCGAGGGGTTCAGTTTACCTCACGCTTCTGGAGAACCACATGTAAACTGCTGGACGTCATCCTGGACTTCTCCTCCGCTTACCACCCTCAGTCCAATGGTCAAGTGGAGCGGATCAATCAGATCCTTACCAGCTATCTCCGGCACTTTGTTAATGCCCACCATTCTGATTGGGTGGACCTCCTTCCTTGGGCCGAGTTCTCTTATAATAACCACGAGAGCGAATCCTCTTCCAAGTCCCCGTTCTTTATTGTCTATGGCCAGCACCCCCGGATTCCGCTTCCTGTCTCCATTTCTGTGGACAACCCTGCTGCGGAGTCTCTTGTCAGCGAATTTTCTACTATTTGGGAGAGTACCAGGTCCGCTCTTCTTCTGTCCTCTGAGAGGATGAAGAGATATGCTGATAAGAGACGACTGGATCCGCCTCAATTCCGTCCGGGAGACAAGGTTTGGCTCTCGTCCAAACATGTGCGGCTCAAAGTACCCTCCTTCAAGTTGGGCCCTCGATTCATCGGTCCCTTCGAAGTCCTCAAGCAAATTAACCCTGTGGCCTACAAATTAAAACTCCCGGCCGCCCTACGGATTCCCAACTGCTTCCACGTATCTCTCCTCAAACCCGTTGTCTTTAACTCTTTTTCCAATAATCCAGGTGCCCCTCCTGCTCCGGTTTCCGCTGATGACGTCTTTGAGGTAGAGAGTATCCTGGCCTCCAAGAGGGTAAGAGGAAAGACCTTTTTTCTGGTAGATTGGAAGGGGTTTGGTCCTGAGGAGAGAACTTGGGAACCCAGGGAGAACATCAACGCCCCGCTTCTCCTTGAAAAATTTCTTTCTGGCCAAAAAAAGAGGGGGCCTAAAGGGGGGGGTACTGTAGCATCGGCGTCTCTGCCCCTTACTAGGCAGAGACGCCGTCCCTCTCACCTCCCCGCTCCTGGCGCGGCGTCCTCCAGCGCTTCTCTCCCCGCTGCTTCCGGCACGCGCTCCTTCCCCGGCAGTGTGCTTAGGGCGCGCGCGCGCTCCCCCTCTCTTAAAGGGACCGCGCGCGCCGTCCTAAGGAGTCCCCGGCCAATTGCCGGAGGACCTCCCATATATAAGGCACCTCCTCCAAAATAGAGGTGCCCGAGCAATGTTGTTGCAAAGCCTTCACTCTGCTTCAGCCCTCAGGTCCCGTTGCCAGTGACCTGCCAGTCACCTGCCTGATTCCTGCCTGTTACCTGCCAGTCATCTGCCAGATTCCTGCTTGATACCTGCCTGATATCCGCTTACCAGCTTGCAAGCCTGCGGTCCGACGGTCTGCTCTCCGACACCTGTCAGTCTGTCTATGGACCAGCCTGCCCGCTCACCTGGGAGCGCTCACCTGTTACTTGCCTGCTAGCCTACCTGGAGGCTCTGCCGTCACTTGCCGTGACCTCCTGCCTGTCCAGAGACTCTTGCCCGCTCACCTGGGAGCGCTCACCTGCTACCTGCCTGCTAGCCTACCTGGAGGCTCTGCCGTCACTTGCCGTGACCACCTGCCTGTCCAGAGACTCTTGCCCGCTCACCTGGGAGCGTCCACCCGCTACCTGTCTGCTAGTCAACCTGGAGGTTCTGCCGTCACTTGCCGTGACCACCTGCCTGTCCAGAGACTCTCGCCCGCTCACCTGGGAGCGTTCACCAGCCACCAGCCCGCTGCCCTTCTACCCAGAGACTGTCCCTGTCACTTGCCGTCACTACCTGCCCCTCTACCCAGAGACTGTCCCTGTCACTTGCCGTGACTACCTGCCTGTCTTCTCTGGGAGCCACCCGCTTCCTTACAAGGACTGCCCCCTTGTATAGTTGCACAGAGGTTCCACCTCCCAGACCCGTTACACCAGACTTTGGTGTCTGAGGCTGTGAGGATTCCAAGTCCTACAGCAAATAACCAGTCCGCAGGGGACTGTATGTCCTTTGGCCTAAGAAGCCCGGAGGTCCTGCCACAGCCGAAGGGACCAGCAAAGCCATACCAGGCCGGGAGTAGAAAGGGACCCAAGTTGCAAGCCATACGGGCGAGAAGACACGGCGAGCTCAGAAACGTGGGCTATTACACCACAAGGAGGGAAATAGCCAGAAAGAGCACAGAGAGTATGGTAGGCCTACACCCTCACCCTGATCAAGGCCAGCTTCCCACTTGTTCTCAGACATCCAGGCCCCCTCCTAGCCGGGACTGTTTTTGGGTCGTCTCGCCTGTTCTAATAAAGACCCTGAACTGATTAAGAGGCCTCCGTTTCCTGGCTATTGCGGTCGGAATCATCCCCTCCATCATCCATCTATATACTGCCCTGGGGCCATACTCCTCCCGTGGGGAGTTGTACTATTCAGTGCTGCACATTTAAATCTGCCCCAGCGGTCTGCACTGCAGCGGCGGTTAGCCCTGATCGCAATCCACGGGTGGTATAGTCGGACATTGCAAAACATATAGAAGAC
The DNA here is from genome assembly GCF_046119375.1 of Phyllobates terribilis. Taxonomy (NCBI): domain Eukaryota; kingdom Metazoa; phylum Chordata; class Amphibia; order Anura; family Dendrobatidae; genus Phyllobates; species Phyllobates terribilis. The sequence goes on along the minus strand of NW_027362763.1, from coordinate 779,325,844 downwards.
TGCCACTGGTCTGACCACCCTGAGCCATGGATCGGGTTGCCACTGCTACCCCCATTATTGCCCTGTTGCCCAGATCCGAGTGCCCCACGGCCCAGGGGGTGAGTCATCAGCACTCAATTTCCCAGGGCTAATTTCACATTCTTATGTCACACGAGCCCTGAGTCCAATCAGTGCTGGCTTCATTCTCCCCTCCTTTGAATAAATCAGACATCAAGAGGAAGTTAGAGCTGCAGCTAGTCACTCACTTCCTCTTGATGTCTGATACGTCCGAAGGCAGGAAGAGTAAAACCAGCACTGATTGGGTGCAGGGCTCGCGTGACATAGCAATGTCAAGTGAGCCTGGGGAGAGCGAGTGCTGAAACCACTGGAATGGTGCCAGCTCCAAAGGTGAGTATACAGTGGGTTCCGAAAGTATTCAGACCCCTTTAAATTTTTCACTCTTTGTTTCATTGCAGCCATTTGGTAAATTCTAAAAAGTTCATTTTTTTCTCATTAAAGTACACTATGCACTCCATCTTGACTGAAAAAAACAGAAATGTAGACATTTTTGCAAATTTATTAAAAAAGAAAAACTGAAATATCACATGGTCATAAGTATTCAGACCCTTTGCTCAGACACTCATATTTAAGTCACATGCTGTCCATTTCCTTGTGATCCTCCTTGAGATGACTCTACTCCTTCAATGGAGTCCAGTTGTGTTTAATTAAACTGATAGGACTTGATTTGGAAAGGCACACACCTGTCTAAATAAGACCTCATAGTGCATGTCAGACCAAATGAGAATCATGAGCTCAAAGGAACTGCCCAAGGAGCTCAGAGACAGAATTGTGGCAAGGCACAAATCTGGCCAAGGAAACAAAAGAATTTCTGCATTACTCAAGGTTCCTAAGAGCACAGTGGCCTCCATAATCCTTAAATGGAAGAAGTTTGGGACCACCAGAAGTCTTCCTAGACCTGGTCGTCCAGCCAAACTGAGCAATCGTGGGAGAAAAGCCTTGGTGAGAGAGGTAAAGAAGAACCCCAAGATCACTGTGGCTGAGTTCCAGAGATGCAGTAAGGAGATGGGAGAAAGTTCCACAAAGTCAACTATCACTGCAGCCCTCCACCAGTTGGGCCTTTATGGCAGAGTGGCCCGATGGAAGCCTCTCCACAGTGCAAGACATATGAAAGCCCGCATAGAGTTTGCTCAAAAACACATGAAGGACTCCCAGACTATGAGAAATAAGATTCTCTGGTCTGATTAGACGAAGATAGAACTTTTTGGTGATAATTCTAAGCGGTATGTGTGGAGAAAACCAGGCACTGCTCATCACCTGCCCGATACAATCCCAACAGTGAAACATGGTGGTGGCAGCATAATGCTATGGGGGTGTTTTTCAGCTGCAGGGACAGGACGACTGGTTGCAATTGAAGGAAACATGAATGTTGCCAATTACAGAGATATCCTGGATGAAAACATCTTCCAGAGTGCTCTGGACCTCAGACTTGGCCGAAGGGGTTTCCTTTCTCATTGGAGCACCATGACATAAGGTAATGCTGGCAGTCCATAACTTTGGCTGGTTTTGCATTTCTAACATAGAGGGGCTTTATTTGGTCGTACATGTACGGTCATGCATCAGGCTCTTATTTATATATTTTTCTGCATTATGTTCACTTTTTGGCATGATAACTGGGCGTGCAATTATAGCATAGTTTTATTTATGCCCCGCATTGACATCTTTTACATGCTCTGTCTCCGGTGGTAGGAACCCATTGTGTCTTTTTGATCTTTCGGGTACACAAGAGATCACATCACCCCCCATCTAACTATTTTAGCAGTCTTTTCTTTTTTCCAAACCTTTCTTTGACACTGTTTTTTGTTCTTGTGATTATGTACTATTGAAAATAAAATGAATCACTTTTGCATAAACTGACTCCACAGTTTATTCAGTTCCCTGCTTTTTGAGACACATTATTGTTTATATTAGAGATTTGGGAATGATAGCTCTTTTTTGGTATACTCTATGAGAAATAAGATTCTCTGGTCTGATAAGACGAAGATAGAACTTTTTGGTGATAATTCTAAGCGGTACGTGTGGAGAAAACCAGGCACTGCTCATCACCTGCCCGATACAATTCCAACAGTGAAACATGGTGGTGGCAGCATAATGCTATGGGGGTGTTTTTCAGCTGCAGGGACAGGACGACTGGTTGCAATTGAAGGAAACATGAATGTTGCAATGTACAGAGATATCCTGGATGAAAACCTCTTCCAGAGTGCTCTGGACCTCAGACTTGGCCGAAGGTTCACCTTCCAACAAGACAATGACCCTAAGCACACAGCTAAAATAACAAAGGAGTGGCTTCAGAACAACTCTGTGACCATTCTTGACTGGCCCAGCCAGAGCCCTGACCTAAACCCAATTGAGCATCTCTGGAAAGATCTGAAAATGGCTGTCCACCAACGTTCACCATCCAACCTGATGGAACTGGAGAGGATCTGAAAGGAAGAATGGCAGAGGATCATCAAATACAGGTGTGAAAAACTTGTTGCATCATTCCCAAGAAGACTCATGGCTGTACTAACTCAAAAGGGTGCTTCTACTCAATACTGAGCAAAGGGTCTGAATACTTATGACCATGTGATATTTCAGTTTTTCTTTTTTAATAAATTTGCAAAAATTTCTGCATTTCTGTTTTTTTTCAGTCAAGATGGGGTGCAGAGTGTACTTTATTTTAGAAAAAAATGAACTTTTTAGAATTTACCAATGGCTGCAATGAAACAAAGACTGAACAATTTAATGGGGTCTGAATACTTTCCGTACCCACTGTTAGTGTCGATATTTTACTGGTGGAAACATGCTGATTGAGACCAGATTGTCTGAGTAATGGATGTAGAATAACTTTACTGTAAATCAAATTTCCTGGGAAAATCCAAATGATCTGGTCCATTCAAATGTTGCCTGATACGCTCATCAGTACTTGTAAAATATAATTTTCAACAAATGGCTATCAATTAAAGTATAAAATAAGTGAAAACCTGTAAAAAGCAAATTGTAGACAATTAATTAGAGGCTATAATATGCTAGTATAATACTATTTACTGTAAATGTCCAGTACTGCATATGTATAATTTAGTGCCCATAACTATATCTAATTGCTGTTTTTTTCCTCAATCCAAGAAATCCATCAGTTGAGTACAGCAAAGTTCACAAATTAAATAAGCTTTGTTTATTATTTTAATGTATTCATGCCATCATACTAAACATCATAGATTCTTCCAATTATGTTGAAAATCATATATTCTTTTTATATAAATACAAAGGAGATTATTTATGGCTTTGACACTGGAGAAACAGAAAAAAAAACTATAAATGAAAAAAATCAATAATGGATTCACACAGTGGAGCTAATTAAGTAAGGCATAAAAATTATCACACAGAACTGTCAATACAGTAACAAGTCCTCCAGGACTCAGGCCTACAAACCATGAAACAGGCGGATTGTAATTGTGAGATAAATCATCTGGTTCCTATGTAAATAGACTGATGATCGTTTTAGCTTTTACTAATTACCACAGTTTTCTCTATTGTTTCTTAGAAAGAAATTCAGGAGTCTGTCTCTAAATGTTTTTCAGGTTCTTCTTTTTTTTTATTCCTTGCGACAGAAGAGAGCTTTGTTGACTTTGGGTTTTAATAGGTTCCATTTTTTGGTTAAAGTTGCTTTCTTGAATAATAAAATAAAGAATAATAATGATTTATAATTTAATGATATTAATATATTAAAGCATTTCATGATAATAAAGAATTGTAAAATGAAAGAAACAAAAGCAAAATCATAATTTTTAATTAACTAAATTAATCATTTAACTCAGCAAATGAGTTGTAGATTTTTTTTTGTGCATTGTAAAAAAATGTAAATGGTCGCTGCTATTTTCAACTTAATTTACACAAATCAATCATACAAGTGAATATAATCAACTTTGCAATATATATTGTGAAATACTTCTTCCCCTCCCCACTTCCTTATGAAGTCATCATTTATTTTGAAAAACAGCTAAAATTCATCTTGCTGAAGACAAGATGGATTGCCAGCTCGTTGAGGTATCAGATTATAGCAGCCTATTGAAAGTTATAGAGAGGGGGAGCAAATTTAGAGAAAGAGAGGGGTTTCTGCTTTCTAGGAAGTGTTTTATCTCACCCCAGTGCTGGATTCACAACTACACTGCTCAGTACTGCTATAAAATGGCATCTATGCTGCTGTTGCTTCTGAACATGTACTATATAGAGATAGGATGACAAAAATCCCCCTTGTGTAATGAGTATGGAATATTAAAGTCCACCCAATTACCCAGAAACAACTGAAAATGAGTGACAGAGCCTATAGAGGGTATAAATGCAGTATAATAGGTATAATGGCCATAAATAGTGTTATTCCTTAGGTAAAAAAAGAGGAGAGTAGATTCAGCTCACCTGATTGCTGTAGGCTTTGGAAGGAAGCACGGGTACGTGTGGCCTCACGTGTTTGCAGGAAAAAAAAAAGGTTGAAGAAACCAGCTTCCAAAAGTGCAAATATTTATTGAAGCAAATCCACGCAGTTTAAAATTTCCAAATTACATCGGGGAATCTCACATGGAAACGCAACGCGTTTCGAACACAGAGCTGTGTTCTTTGTCAAAGATAACATGCATATGACACTCTATAGTATTATATCCAATAACAACCAATCAGATCGATATGCTTGGTCACATGAGAGTGAATAAGGTGCATAATTAGTGTGAGCCAATCACATAAAATGGAAGAAACGATAAAACCATTGTAAAGAGAAAGAACAAAAAAAAAAAAAAAAAAGAAGATAAAATTCATTTTAACATGGAATGTTACATGAAATAAATAAAATAAACTGACAGAAACATGAAGTAGAATCAATAATGAAACATGATTTCACGGCGTGCATTGAGTCCGTCTGGGAAACGGGATCCAAGGTTGTAGATCCAGAATGCTTCTCTGGTGAGTAAACGGTGTCTGGAATCTCCTCCTCGATGTGCAGGTTTAACCCTCTCTATACCAATGACCTGTAGAGAACTGCACGATCTCTGGTGAAATTGAATAAAATGCCTAGAGGCATGTGAAATATTACGGTTGGTACTAGAAAGAGAAGATATATCAGTTAAATGTTCTGAAATGCGAACTTTAAGATTTCTTGTTGTGCAACCAACATATATAAGATCACAAATTTTACATAGAATTATATAGACCACATTCGTGCTGTTACAATTTATGTGTCCTTTGATTTTGAAAGTTTCTGTGTGGTTATAATTGAAAAATTCTTTAGTAGCTGATGTATATTTGCATGTCCGACATCTATTTTGGCCGCACTTATAGAAACCAGAGTAATTTAGCCAAGTATTACTTTTTGAATTATTAGAGGAGAAAAGAGACGGTGAAACGATATTACCAATAGTGACACCTCTCCTTGCTACTACAGAGCAATTGGATTGTAAAATTTTGGATAAAGTTGCATCCTCATACAAAATGGATATGTGTTTGAAAAAAATAGATTTGATTATATTAAACTGAGGGCTATACTGCAATGACAGGACTAGTCTATTAGAATTATTGTGAACAATACGTGGTACCAAATTTTGGTGTCTCTTGTGTTTGATTATATGTTTGGCTCTGCTCAGGGTCCATTTAGGATACCCCCTTTCTGAAAGTTTGGACCATGTATGTGTAAGTTCTGTAGATAGAGTGTTTTCATCATTGCAGTTCCTTGCAACACGTGTGAATTCACCCACAGGTAATGCTTTGATAGTATGGGGCGGATGACTACTACTTGCATGCAAAATAGTATTTCCAGACTGTGGTTTACAGTAAGTACTAGTCAATATGTGTTGATCTGGGATGCCCCGCAAATTCAAATCCAGAAATGAAATGGCAGAAATTTCAACCCTATACGTAAATGTCAGGTTGCAATGATTGACATCTAAATATTGCACAAAGTCGGGTATGGCAGACACATCGCCCGACCAAACAAACAGTAGGTCATCTATGTACCTGCCATACCAAACCAGGTGTTTGGTAAAGGGATTATCAGTACTGTAAAGATAACCTTCCTCTCAATAGGCCATAACTAGATTGGCTAATGATGGAGAGTGTTTAGCACCCATTGACACGCCTCTCGATTGTAAATAATATTGGCCATCAAAAGAAAAATAATTACATGTCATAAGAAAATTGACCACTTGTATAATAAATGTACATAGGTCTTCCGTATAATCACTATATTTTTTCAGATGATATGAGAGTGCTTCCACTGCAATTTCCCGAGGGATTGAGGTATATAATGCCGTTACGTCACAAGCAATCCATGCAAAATCTCGTCTCCAAACTATATTAGAAAGTTGTCCCAATACATCTCCAGTATCTTTGAGAAAACCAGCTGTTCGTTGTGATAATGGTTGCAAAAGCGAGTCAACCCACTCACTTAATCGTTCAGTGACTGATCCTATGCCCGAGATGATGGGCCTCATAGGGGGTGGGCTGACTCCCTTATGTACTTTGGGCAATGCATGCATAATAGGGGTGATTGGAAAATCTACCAAAAGGTAATCTCTTTGGTTTTTAGATAATACACCCAACATATAACCGTCACTTACAATTTCATAGGTTTGTTTTTTAATATCTACAATCGGATCACACCTTAATTTACGATATGTGGATGAGTCCTCCAATAAAGATGCAACCTGGGATCTATATGTGTCAGTGTCCAGCACAACTACTAAGCCCCCCTTATCAGCCATACGTATAACAATATGTGGCATATTTCTCAATTCCTGCAATGCTTGATGGTGTAAAGATGATAAGTTATGGTGGGAACCATGATGCTTGACATCCTGTGCCAGCGATTTGAGCTCTCTTTCCATTGTGTCCTGGAAGCGATCCATACAGTCCACCCGTGTTTGTAAGGGATAAAAAGAAGGATTTCTGGTTTTGAACGAAGTAGACATCGAGGTTTGAATAGAAGCCGGTTCCAAAGGATTCTGAAGATCCTGCAAATGCAATAAAGACATCTGTTATTTGAAATTCAAGTCTCTGTATTCATTGACAGTAATTTGAGGGAGTTCAGGTTGCTCATTGTCCTCTGTTGTAAAGTGTTTTTTTATAGTAAGATTCCGTATGAATCTATTCAGATCCAATAGAGTGGAGAAAAGGTTGAAATTACGGTCTGGTACAAAATTCAAGCCAAGTGAAAGAACTTCATCTTGTTTCTGAGTTAAAACTTGTTTTGACAAATTCAGAACATTGGATTTATGTGTTGTTAGAAATATTTCTTTCGGCGAGTTGTCATGCCTGGGGGGTTTGCTGTGTTTGCGTCCTCCCCTCCTTTTCCGTTTTTTGTCTGTTTGTGGCTCTTGTAATATTTGGGCTTGCGATAATAAGTGAGATTCTCCCGAGTTTCTGTATCTGTGACATTACTGTCTATTGACTCTTGGTCAGAGGAACTAAAACTGATGTGGAAATCAGATGGTGTATTAGACTGATTATTTTTCTTTTTTAAAATGGACTTAGGTGATTGGGAGGTGCGTGCCCACCTACCCCAATCATACACCTGTTGTTGTGAATAATCCATTTGATCCCTTTGGAATTTAGACTTTTTCCGCGTCATAATAGTGGTTTCTAATCTGGAAACTGCTTGTTGTATGCGGTCATTAAATGTCTGATAATCAGGGTTAATTTTGTATTGCTCCAATTTATTGTGTGTGGCTTCAATCTCTTTATGTTATTCAGTGAGTTTTAACTCCTCATGTTTGATAATGAGCCTCATCAGATTCAAGGAGCAGTCTGAAAGGAGCTGATTCCAGTTCACAACAAATTCCTCAGAGTAAATAGTTGTGGGTATTTTTTTGATTCTTAGGCTGTGTGCCCACGTAGCATTTTTCAAGCGTATATGCTGCGGAATTTCCGCAGCATAAACGCTCCAAAAACGCTTGGTAATCCGCCCCCCATGGTCCTCAATGAGAAGCCGCACTGTCAATGCCCACGCTGCGGTTTTTTCCGCTGCGTTTATGCTCCGCGGAAAAATCCGCAGCATGTCATTTAATTTTGCGGAAGCGCGGCGTAATCGCCGCCATTGACTTGCATTGGGCCGCTTCAAATCCGCAAATATGTAAAAATAATTGCGGAAGTGAAGCGCATTTGCTGCGGTCTTGTACCTCAAAACCGCAGCAAATAGGAAGTGACGTCACAATTGGGCGTTCCATCCATCCATCCCATGAGCATCCCATAATCCAGGAAGACGAGAATCCCATAATATTCCCGTCTCTCAGGATCATGGCTGCTAACGTGGGATGGTACAAGCGGATGAATGTCAACGTGGGATTCATGATTAGTGTGGTAAGTGTCTGTATGTGTCTGTGTGGTGTGTATGTGGTCTGTATGTGTCTGTGTGGGGTCTGTGTGGGGTCTGTGTGGGGTCTGTGTGGGGTCTGTGTGGGGTCTGTGTGCGCGGGTGTCAGCAGGCAGACATAGGCCGATGTGACACTACTACTCCCATCGGCCTATGTCTGTCCCCCGTCCACTCCTGCCAGCAGGATCAGCTCGATGGGAGCAGTAGTTCCCATCAGACTGATCCTGCTGTAAAATGTGCCCCAAAATTAAATTTAATAGCCCCCATATGTGCCTCCATATATTATTGACCCTATCCCCCCCCCCCTATTTTTTTTTTTTTTTTGGGGGGGGGTGCTATCATTAGTTTTTTGTTTATTGGCCCCAATAATATGTAATCTACTGCCCCCTTTTTTTTCATTGGTGGCCAGTGGTTACCTAAAATAAATTAGTTCATACATTACCTGTCCCCGCCGATCGCCACCTAAAATAAAGTAAAAAATAAAAAACTACACCTATACTCACCTAGACACCTAATTCCCCGAAGCCATCGATCTCCTGTAATAAAATATAAAATAATAAACCACAACCTTATCCTTACCCCTCCGTAGTAGTCCACGAGTGTCCCACGATGATCTCCAGTTCAGAGCAGCCACATAGAATGTGACCGCTCTGAACCGCTGCCGCCGCTAGAATGAACGGGTTCGCCGGAGTTCAGGCAGCGCTGCTCCGGTTAGCTGCTTTACGGCCCCGCTGTATCGTGAGAAATTCCCACGGTACAACAGGGCTGTAAAGGAGGTCACCGGAGCAGCGCTGACTGAATGCACTCCGGTGACCTCAGTCAGGGGCTCATGCTGCTGGGAGCAGACGTGTTCCCGGCAGTGTGAGCTTACAGCAGCCATGACAGCTGTCACATCTCCAGATGTGACAGCTGTGCATGGGAGATCAGCGCAGGAACGTGGACAGGTAACTATTTTTTTTTTTTTAGTAAAATTAGAATTAAATAAAATTGTGTTTTATTTCAAATAAATTATTTTTTTCTGGGTGTTTGTCTTTTTTCTTTTTAACACTTTGTAGGTTAGTAATGGGGGTGTCTTATTGACGCCCATCATTACTAACCTGGGCTTCATGTCAGCTGGCGCTGACATGAACCCCACCACTATTACCCCCTGCCACCGCACCAGGGCAGCGTGGAAGAGTGAGGCTAAGTGCCAGATTTGGCGCACAAATATGATGCGCCAAATCTGGGGCAGCTGAGGGCTGATATTATAGCCTGGGAGGGGGCCTATAACCATGGCCCCTTTCTAGGCTATTAATATCAGGTCGCAGCTGTCCGCCTAGCCTTTGCTGGCTACAATTTATAGGGGGACCCCATGTCATTTTTTTTGGGGGGGTCTTCTTATATAGTAGCCAGAAAAGGCAAAGCGGCTAGCCTTTGCTGGCTACAATTTATAGGGGGACCCCATGTCACTTTTTTTTGGGGGGGTCTTCATATATAGTAGCCAGAAAAGGCAAAGTGGCTAGCCTTTGCTGGCTAAAATTTATAGGGGGACCCCATGTCACTTTTTTTTGGGGGCGTCTTCATAAATAGTAGCCAGAAAAGGCAAAGTGGCTAGCCTTTGCTGGCTACAATTTATAGGGGGACCCCATGTCACTTTTTTTTGGGGGGGTCTTCATAAATAGTAGCCAGAAAAGGCAAAGTGGCTAGCCTTTGCTGGCTACAATTTATAGGGGGACCCCATGTCACTTTTTTGGGGGGGGGGTCTTCATATATAGTAGCCAGAAAAGGCAAAGTGGCTAGCCTTTGCTGGCTACAATTTATAGGGGGACCCCATGTCACTTTTTTTTGGGGGGGGTCTTCATAAATAGTAGCCAGAAAAGGCAAAGTGGCTAGCCTTTGCTGGCTACAATTTATAGGGGGACCCCATGTCACTTTTTTTGGGGGGGGTCTTCATATATAGTAGCCAGAAAAGGCAAAGTGGCTAGCCTTTGCTGGCTACAATTTATAGGGGGACCCCATGTCACTTTTTTGGGGGGGGGGTCTTCATATATAGTAGCCAGAAAAGGCAAAGTGGCTAGCCTTTGCTGGCTAAAATTTATAGGGGGACCCCATGTCACTTTTTTTGGGGGGGGTCTTCATAAATAGTAGCCAGAAAAGGCAAAGTGGCTAGCCTTTGCTGGCTACAATTTATAGGGGGACCCCATGTCACTTTTTTTTGGGGGGGTCTTCATAAATAGTAGCCAGAAAAGGCAAAGTGGCTAGCCTTTGCTGGCTACAATTTATAGGGGGACCCCATGTCACTTTTTTTGGGGGGGGTCTTCATATATAGTAGCCAGAAAAGGCAAAGTGGCTAGCCTTTGCTGGCTACAATTTATAGGGGGACCCCATGTCACTTTTTTTTGGGGGGGGTCTTCATAAATAGTAGCCAGAAAAGGCAAAGTGGCTAGCCTTTGCTGGCTAAAATTTATAGGGGGACCCCATGTCACTTTTTTTGGGGGGGGTCTTCATATATAGTAGCCAGAAAAGGCAAAGTGGCTAGCCTTTGCTGGCTACAATTTATAGGGGGACCCCATGTCACTTTTTTTGGGGGGGGGCTTCCTATATAGTAGCCAGTAAAGGCTAAGCTAACTGCTGCGGCCTGGTATTAATAGCAAAGGAAGGGTCCATGGTTATTGGCTACTTCACAGACTATAACATCAGCCAACAACCGTCTGCTTTCCCTTTGCTAGTTATTAAAACTATGCGTGAGCCCACTTATTTTTTTTGGTTAAAAGATTTTATTAAAGTGAAAGATTATTGTACAGTGTATGTAGGTTCATTCACTGAAAGCTCCTGCATACGCTGTAAGGTTGATTTCTCACGTCCACATATCCACGTTAGTACAGATAAGTGTGACCGAGCATGCTTTGCAATGGGTCTGTGTGTGGGTCTCCGCTGTGTGTGGAAAATGGCATCAACACTCGTCCCGGAGATTGACGTGTGAAAGAACCGTACAATATAGGTGAGGGGTTAGTGTGTGTGTGTGTGCGTACATATCTCCATATGTTTATTTAATTATTTTTTTGGGGTTAATCTTTTATTCCTCCATTTTGTTTTTAAAATAATATTCACACACGTTATTATTCACTGTAGATTGAAAAATATCCCGAAATATGGGACCGAGCTAGTCCTGACTACAAAGACAAGCAGAAGAAAAAAGACGCCTGGGCCTCTGTGTTGAGCCAAATGTATCCCCAGTGGGTGAATGCGGAACGTGATGCCCAAGAGGAAATTAGTAAGTTTTGATTTTTACACTTATTTTTATATCTATTTATAATTGCACTTTTTGGTGTTAAAGCAGTTGATAAATTGTTTTGGTTGTGTCATTGCAGTGTATGATATTAAAAATCGGTGGAGATCGGTCACCGACCGGCTGGTGAAGTATCACCAGTCGGTGCAAAGTGGCTCATCACCAAAAAAAAGAAAATTTCCTTTTGCGGACGAGCTGGCCTTCATACTAACCAGTAGGAGTTTGCGGAGGTAAATTCCCAAAACATATTAATTGAAATGTTTCCAAAAATGTTGTATTTACATTGGGATTTACCTTTTATTATATACAGAACTGAAGGAAACATCATGGCCCCAACAGCAGAAGAGGACACAAACACAAAGCAAGCAGAGGAGGAATCCGAGGACTTTTTCCAGCTTTCCTCACCGGATCCATCTGCTTCGGCATCTTCAGCATCTGGTTGTCCCTCACATTCTTTGTCCAATCCAGCGGACATCGGGACGGGTTTGGTGACTGATTCTCCTGCTCCTGCTCCAAGTGACGCTGGAAGCTCTGCTGGTGATGTGTTGAGGCCCACTGGGAGGGGGTCTGGTTCTGCTCATCTCGTGGCATCGAGAAGGGCGGGCAAAAAAAAGGCCAAAAGCCACGGGGGTGGGACTATTGTGCTTGAAGCACTCACAAATCGAACCCTCAGCCTTGTGGAAAGGGCATCCCAGGAAGATGCCATCGATAAATTTTGCTCAGCCCAAGCTGCCTGCATCAGATCTCTGCCACGAGATAGGCAGAACATGTACATGACTGCAGCAGGCGCTATGGTCATGGCAATTGAAGAGGCAGCAGTTATGCCCTCGCCCCCAGCCGTAGTATGCGGAATATTTAATTGTTTCAAACCCAGTGTGCCTCCACCACGACCAGCAGCTGCAACCCAGCGTTTTGGGCAGGTTGCTGCAGCATACCGTCCAGAAGATATGCAACCAAGTTATGGTCGGCAAATGGCTCATGGTGCATCATCATTTGTCAGAGGACCATCCCCCAACTCTACTTTTTCTCAAGAAATGTTTCCTGGGTACAGCTTTGAAGAAGACCTTCAAAACTTGTAGTTAAAAAATTTTACCCCTCCCTGTCAGCATTTTTGGACCCTAGCAAATACAGACAGCACCTGTAGGTCGATAGATACACAATGTTTTAGAGAATCAGACAATTAACAAAGACCTTTTCTTATGGTCACCTATACCAGGCATCAGGCGTAGGGGACTGTAAGAAAAGGTCTTTCTTTTTATATAATTAAACAACCTACAGGTGCTGCCCGTATTTTAGGGCCCAAAACTGATTACAGGACAGGTGTGCTGTACACAGTGTGTAATTTCTTCCCAAGTTATGGGCAATGTTTGTCCGATTAAATTTTCTAGAAGTTTGTTGTTTTGTGTTTTTAAAAAGTTTTTTACAGTTATTCTATATTACGTATTAAAAAAATTATTTAAACTATCTGTTAATTTTTCTTTTCAAGTGTATATGTGGTTGGATTGGGTTGTAATGAAAAAGTGTTCCCCTGATCTGCGCTCACCATAGCGCAGGTCAGAGGAACTCTACATTTTTGAAATTTGTTCAAACTAATCTACGTATGTGGTCGGCTGTATACAGTCGTTTTTAAATTAGAAATATACTTTGATATTTTGGACCACAACTATTTTTTGGATGAATACTACTCTCAACACTGTTATTTGCTAGTTCTGTTCTTAGCGCAAGCAAATAACAATGGTGAGGGTTGACTTTAGCAGACAGTACTTGTGAAGAGCGCTCTAGGTAGTAATGCCAATTTACAGGCTCTGGTCTTTGTGGGTTGTTCACTTTTGCGTTGACGTATTGTCGGAAAACAAAATGTAGAAGGTTGCAATTCAAGAAATATTTTAGACAAATTTAAGTTTAACCAAAATTTATTTTTTTTAGAAACTTTTTTTTTACATTTTTATTTAAAAAAAAAGGAGGAAGTTCTTCTTTTATTGTTCATCAGATCTTCTCTGCTGGTCAGGCTGCTCAACACCAGCACAGGAGTATTGCCAGTGCACGGCACCTTCAGGACTCATGAAGTAGTCAGCGAAGGTTTCTCGCACCCTGGCACCAGAGTTGGATGGCCTTCCCTGACCGGAGTTGACAACTGGAATTAATTCAGATAGCTGTGACTCCTCATCTTGCTCGGTGCTGTACTCACGAGCATAGTTGTGGAGTACACAGCATGCCTTAATTACAGTGTCAACGGTCTCCGTATCCAACTGGATGGCAGTGTGAAAGATCCTCCACTGACTACACATGATTCCGAAGGTGCATTCCACATATCTGCGTGCACGACTCAGCCGATAATTGAAAATCCTCCGCCGGGCATTCAGTGCCCTTCGTGGGTATGGGCGCAGCAGGTTGGTCTGTAAGGGAAATGCCTCATCCGATACCATCACAAAAGGAATTGGATGTGTGGAACCCGGCAAAGGTCTTGGGGCTGGGAGCGTTACGCCATCTTGAAGAATTTGCAGCCCAATCTGTGATGATCTAAACACCCGAGAGTCCCCAGTACTGCCATAAGCACCAACGTCAATGGCAACAAATTTGAAATGTGCATCAGCCACCGCCATCAGGACCACAGAAAAAAATTTCTTATAATTAAAGAAGCGTGATCCTGATCGTGGTGGCTGCTGAACTCTCACATGTTTGCCATCGACAGCACCAATGCAGTTTGGGAAATTGGCCACAGTTTGAAAGCCTGCTGCGACCTGCAGCCAAGTCTCCTCGGTTGGAGAAGGCATCACGATGGGCTGCAACTTCTGCCAGATGACGGTACATGTGCACCTCACAATTCTGGAAATGGTGGATTTACCAACCCTAAATTGGAGGTGCAGTGATGTATAGCTCTCTCCTGTGGCCAAAAATCTGAAAAGGAAAAATAGATAATTAGAAAAGCCATAAAAAGAAATACAAGCCAACAGTAATTATCCATTATTGATTCATCTTTTAAAAAATTAAGGTCTTTATTACAAAAAACTATTCCAACAATGGGCGCGTTTTTTTTGGGGGGGGGGGCTCCACATTTTCAATCTTTTTTGGTCATCTTTTGTTTTCTCTTGAGTTCACACATATCAGTTTATAATGTGTTTTGACTTTGTGTCTGTGTTTGCCTACGATGTTAGCTCTAGAGTTTACACATCAGTGACCTTTTCAATCTGATCTCTGTGCATGGTGATCTCATGGTCAAGCCAAAAATATGTACACAAAGACAGACACAGTGGAGCCATCACCACAGGGTAACAAAACCAGGTACACCAGCCATCACCGCAGGGTGGCGAACAAAACCAGGTACATATAAATCAACATTCAACTTACCGCAAGGTGATGAGCAGCCTTTCCTCAGCAGAGATGGCCCTTCGCATTACAGTGTCTTGGAAGTCCAGGTCAGGAGACATAAGGCTCAGCAGCCGATCAAATGCAATAATGTTCAGACGGCAGAACTGTTTAAATTTTTCAGGAAAACTATAGTAAACAGAGAAAAAAAAAATATTAAAAGATAATTTAGTAACATAGTATACAAACAAAACCTTAAAAAAACAGCATAGACGGGTGACATTATACTTTCTTCACATATATCTTACCTCCTTAAATCCTGGTAGAGAACATTAAAGTGGCCCTTGTCCGTCCGCTCCTGCAAGATAGGGTGCACCCAAATTTTTTTTGGTCGTCTTCTCCTCCTTAAACGCTCCTATAGAACAATAATAGGTTAGTACACACACTACATAAAAATAATGTACCCCAAAAAAACTTAGTTTATATTACCTGCTCAACGTTGTAGTGCAGGAGATTTAAGCAAGTCATTAGCAGAAGGTTTAGGCATGGTCTGCTGACCCGCAGGGGCTGCAATTCCTGTGGCATACTGTCTTTTGCAAAAAACAAAATGGTGAAGAGGGGTTGAACTAGGAAATGACATCAGGATTTCCATCTTTTTTTTTTTTTTTTTTCAATAACTTTATTTGTGCTCAAAAACGCATGAAATAAGCTTACAAAAACGCATGTAAAATCCGCATACAAAAACGCGTCAAAAACGCGACCAAAAAACGCACGCGATTTTCTGGCAAGGGACATGCAGAAATGTTGCAGAAATTTTCTGCTTCATAAATGCAACGTGGGCACATAGCCTTAAACCTCTAGGGATCATATTTTTGTGCATGTAATTCGACAGAGTGGTTTGATCCCACCAGACTTTGGTTTCATTTAGCATGAGTTTTTCCAATTGCTTAAATAAAGCGCTCATGTCATTCACATCTGAGGGGTTAATAGAGTCCACAGAAAAAACACTCTCCGCCTTACGTAGGCGTTCAGATTGAGAGTGTGCCATCTGATTTTTATGCACCAAAAAGTTTAAGTATATAGCCTTAAGCAAATGATTCCACAATATTTGTTATCTTCATTAGTCCTGATATGGTTCAATATGAAAAAATATTATAGTGGAATTGTGAGCACGAAAATGTGACCATTCAAAGTGAAAAAAGAGGAGAGTAGATTCAGCTCACCTGATTGCTGTAGGCTTTGGAAGGAAGCACGGGTACGTGTGGCTTCACGTGTTTGCAGGAAAAAAAGGTTGAAGAAACCAGCTTCCAAAAGTGCAAATATTTATTGAAGCAAATCCACGCAGTTTAAAATTTCCAAATTACATCGGGGAATCTCACATGGAAAAAACGCAACGCGTTTCGAACACAGAGCTGTGTTCTTTGTCAAAGATAACATGCATATGACACTCTATAGTATTATATCCAATAACAACCAATCAGATCGATATGCTTGGTCACATGAGAGTGAATAAGGTGCATAATTAGTGTGAGCCAATCACATAAAATGGAAGAAACGATAAAACCATTGTAAAGAGAAAGAACAAAAAAAAAAAAAAAAAAGAAGATAAAATTCATTTTAACATGGAATGTTACATGAAATAAATAAAATAAACTGACAGAAACATGAAGTAGAATCAATAATGAAACATGATTTCACGGCGTGCATTGAGTCCGTCTGGGAAACGGGATCCAAGGTTGTAGATCCAGAATGCTTCTCTGGTGAGTAAACGGTGTCTGGAATCTCCTCCTCGATGTGCAGGTTTAACCCTCTCTATACCAATGACCTGTAGAGAACTGCACGATCTCTGGTGAAATTGAATAAAATGCCTAGAGGCATGTGAAATATTACATATGTGAAATATTCCTTAGGTATACACACAACAGCTTATTCTGAAAAGTCATCTGAAACAGCAGATACAGTTTAAATGGAACCTGTCAAGTACCTTAAAGGGTAACCATTTGTTTAATTTTTATTTAAAAAAATCAATAGCACACATGAAAATAAGAAACCTTGTAATATATTTCATCAGAAAAATCTGCTTCTTTCTCCTTCTGGACTGATAGTTCATTCTCAAAATTACCATTTAACAGGTAAAATCTGTATTCAGTGAAGACAGATCATTAAATTATTGATATAGAATCTTATGAGTAGTAACCGTCATTTCCTATTTAAATGTGAGGGGGGAGGATGGGGGAGGATGTGGGAGGAGCTTTGCCACTTCAGCCCTTCTCCTATCTCCCGTCTATATAGAATCTTAGCAGCAGCAACTGTCATCTCCTATCTCAGTAGTAAAACAATCTCTCTTTACTGAATTCAGATTTTACCTGTTAATGAGGAATTTTGAAAATTAATGTTCAGTCCAGGAGGAGAAAGAAGCAGATTTTCCTAATAAGATAAATTACAAAGTTTCTTATTTTCATGTGTACTATTGATTTATAAAATGAAAGTGACAGTTACACTTTAACCCCTTTATGACCTTGGACATTTGACTACGTCCAAGGTTGTATCCATGCACTCCATGAGGGCTACAGTGCTGACTAGTGTTGAGCCACCCCCGTAGTGTTCGAGTTCGGTTCGGTTCGTCGAACACCCGTGTGTTCGCCGAACTGTTCGTCGAACTGTTCGTCGAACACCTTCGAACACCGTTAAAACCAATGGCAGGCAAACAAAAACACATAGAAACACATAGAAAACACCTTCAAAGGTGTCCAAAAGCTGACAAACTGCTCAGAAGACATAACTAACACATGGAAAAGTGACAAGTACATATAGTCATGCGAAAATAAAAGAGGTGGAGGAGTAAAAGGAGGGGGAGACACAGATATAGGCATGTCATGCCCTTCTAAAATCCAAAAAGTGAGAAGCCGACACGGCCAGTCCGCTCCTGCCCGTGCCACCTCCGTGTCGCCGGGTTTGTGCCAGAGCCGCGGTGAACCCTGACGGCCAGCCCCCCTCTCCCAATACTGGTGCCTGTCCGCTGGTGGGTCGAGCGAGCCCCCCTGTGGTGGAGGCAGCTCTAAGCTTTTTAATTTAAATTGTCTCTCTAATTTGAATGAATACACTTTAAATCCATTTACAAGGATCTATTGGAGGGCAAGTCTCATGCCAGCAGCCGCGGTAATTCCAGCTCCAGTAGCGTCCACTAAAGCTGCTGCAGTTAAAAAGCTTTTATAAGGATCGAGCTCGGCTGTCCACCGCAAGGCATCCTACTGCCAGTCCCAGCCCCTATGCCTTGGGGTGCCTCCTGATGCTCTTCACTAAGTATCCCATGGTCCCGAAGCATTTCCTTTGAAAAAATTAAGTGTCTAAACTACAGGTGGTGCAGCTTGCTTAACAGCCGGGATAATCCGCTGACTAGCAGACACTGCTACTAGGCACAAAGTATTTCCTGGGCTAGATGCAGTTAAAAATTTGTAATTAGATACTCTCGTTGGATGCTGAGAAAGCATTCCATAGAGTCTCCTGGCACGCCATATATGATTCTCTTAAAAAGCTTGGGGTAGGGGTCTAGGGGACCCTTTTATAGCCAAAATCACGGCCCTGTATCCAATACGTCACCTAGGCTGAAGATAAATGGAACTGTAGCACCCTGAGGGCTCGGTTGCTAAAGACGTATTGCACCTCACCCAGAGGTGTGATATCTCACTCTCAGGTAAGGATGGAGTGTGGATCAGGACCCGACACCTGCATGCATTACACCACATTGCCGTGGGGCAGGGCGACCAATATGCCCCTGAGATGGGCACGACAGTCCCTGTCCCTGGCTGGAGTGGGGGGAGGGAACACTGAGGAAGGGGAACCCTGTAGTGCAGGAGCAGGGAGGAAGCAGTTCCTGGGTGCATTGAGAAGGGACTATAAAAGGTGGGCACCATCTTAGTTCAGTGCAGAGAAGTCTGAGCAGAAGTGGCAGGGAGCAGGGGCTCTGCATGAGCTCTGCTCCGGAGGCGGGCCTAGTAACAGAGGCCCAGGCCTGGAAGAGGGAGAAGGAAGGAAGAGGAGCGGAGAAGGCTCCAGGAACGAGGAATGAAGGGATCCCAGGGGTGCGGACGGGCGAGTCGCCACCGCACGCCCGAATCCACCTGCGTGGAGGGGTCAGGCCAAAGGGGGAGACCGGTCCCCGAACTAGTGGAGGCAGGAAACGACCCTCAGCTAGAAACCGGAGGCTCTGACATTTTATGTGGCGCAGCCCCTCGCTACACCCGCTAGGAAGGCACCACATAGGGTCAGGGAAACTGGCGCCAAGTTTACCAAGAGGAGGCCCGAGGCAGCCGGACAGAAGTGTTGGTAAGAAAGGCCAGACAAAGGACACACAAAGGGGGTCCTGTGAAGTGCTCCAAAGTTATCTGGGAGTTGTCTGAGCCCCTCACCTGGTGAGCACAGTACGACGTGGGCAGCCGTTACCTGCAGACGTGGTCTGGATAATAAGAACTGTGAGTAAAGGCCCTGAACTGCATCACTGACTCCGTGTCGTTACTGCTGCTGCCCTGCACCATCACCCCCATCCTCCGCATACACTGCCCTGAGGCTATACTCCTCCCGTGGGGAGTTATGCTACGCTCTGCTGCACCCACAACACCAGCCTCAGTGGTCTGCCCTGTAGCGGCGGTTCACTCTGACCGCAATCCACGGGTGGCGTAGTCGGACATTTAAACATGAAAACCACATAAATAGTTCCGCCACTGGTTTGACCGCCCTGAGCCACGGAACTGGGTCGCCGCCACGAAGACTACAACCACCAGCATCCACCAAAAAGGGTCCGGCTCCGGGTGTCCCAAGGCCCAGGGGGTGCGTCAGAACATTTTCATCACCTTTCACAATCACCATTGGGACAAGGCAGTGATGTCCTCTGTCCCCTCTCTTATACATCCTAGTGACGGAGCACCTGCTCTCATCAATTCGCCATAACCCCAATATTAGGTGGATTGAGGTGGGAGGCACCGAGTACAAGTGCTCTCTATTTGCTGATGATGTCCTTGTATATATCACTCAATCACATATATCCATCCATGCTGTTATGGCTGAAATAGATCACTTTGTTACATGGTAAAATTTTAAAATCAATGCAGCGAAGTCTGAGGCCCTCGATGTCTCCCTCCCCAAATCCATATAGGATTCCATCCAGTCCAACTTTCCCTTTGCCTGGCCCTCACAGGGTATCAAATACTTAGGAATTCCTATTCATAGAGACCTCTCCCATCTATGTTATCTTAATTTTGGGCCCTTTATTGAACAACTCCATACAGACCACGGTTGGCAAGTTAGAACTGTAAGATTCACTACGTGAACCACTGGTGTTTTGTGGAAAAGCACATGTACACTGCGTTCCAAATTATTATACAAAAAGTGTTTAGGAGTGATAAGGGAAGAATTTGTTTGTTTGTCAGTTAAACTCATTGATGGTGATGTGTGTCAGGGCTCTTTATATCACTGTAAGCAATTGCAGACACCTGTGCTAATTAGTTTGGCAGGTGTGTCCAATGAAAGGCAAGACTACTTAAGAAGGCTCTCTCACATTATTAAGCAGCCTACATTTTCTGCCAAAATGGGAAAGAAAAAGGATGTGTCGGCTGCTGAGAAGCAACAAATTGTGGAGTGTTTAGGTCAAGGCATGACTACAATCAACATTGTGCGATGATCAGGATGAAGTGTCCTGGCAATCAAGAAGTATGTAGCTGATTCACAGTACACACGTGTGCGTGCTGATAAGGGCAAATTGAGGACTCTTTCCTACAGGCAATTACGTCAGGTTGAAAGAGCAGCGGCAAAAAAGCCTTGTCATAGCAGCAGACAAGTTTTTGAAGCTGCTTGTGCCTCCAACGTCCCCCGAACAACAAGATGCAGGGTCCTTCAGAGGTTTGCAGCTGTGCATGCGCCATCCTGTCGACCTCCTCTATCCACTTCACACAAGCAGAAACGGCTCCAGTGGGCCAAACATTACATGAAGACTGATTTCAAAACTGTTTTGTTCACGGATGAGTGCCGTGCAGCGCTCGATGGTCCAGATGGATGGAGTGGAGGATGGCTGGTTGATGGACACCCCACGCAAACACGGCTACAGCGCCAACAAGGAGGAGGTGGAGTAATGTTTTGGGCTGGAATCATGGGGAGAGAGATTGTCGGCCCCTTTAGGATCCCTGAAGGCGCTAAAGATGAACTCCATAATGTATGTGGATTTTCTCAAACAGCACTTCCTGCCATGGTTCAAGAAGAAGAACCGTGTATTTCACAGCAAGATCATTTTTCTGCATGATAATGCACCATCTCATGCTGCACATAAAACATCTGCATCTCTGGCTGATATGGGCATAAAAGGGGACAAACTTATGGTGTGACCCCCATGCTCCCCTGACCTCTACCCCATTCAGAACCTTTGGAGCATCATTAAAAGGAGTGTCTATGATGGCGGGAGGCAGTTCACATCTAAGCAACAGCTCTGGGAGGGTATTCTGTCCTCATGCAAAACAATTGAAGCAGAAACCATCCAAAACCTGACAAATTCAATGGACGAGAGAGTTCAGAAGCTCCTTTCGAACAAGGGGTCCTATGTGAAAATGTAACATCACCTAGAATAAAGTTTTGAGTTGAAAACTGTTTGATTTCAGTTTCTAACAACCTGCTAATGCTTATAATTTCAAAAATGACCATTTTTTTGGTCTTTATTAAAATGAAAAGGTTGATCGAAAAGTTTGGGGGATCTAAGAGTGTGGCAACCCAGTAGTCATGATTACTTCGAATTCTGACAATATGAGGGTCATGCTGCAGGTAGTGCAGCAAGAAGGCACTTATGTGCCTTGCGCATCTCGGAGCCCCAAAATTATTTTCCGGGCTAGATGCAGCTAAAAATTATTTTTAATTTTAAATCTGGTGAAGCTTTAGTATAGATGGCCTAATAGGATCAGTGCTGCACACTGCTACAAAGCCCAAATTATTTTCCAGTCAAGATACAGATAAACATGATTAGTAATTTGAAAGCTTAAAACGGTTGGTAGGGTGATTTTAACCAATCAT
The DNA here is from genome assembly GCF_046119375.1 of Phyllobates terribilis. Taxonomy (NCBI): domain Eukaryota; kingdom Metazoa; phylum Chordata; class Amphibia; order Anura; family Dendrobatidae; genus Phyllobates; species Phyllobates terribilis. Next base: position 779,303,831 of record NW_027362763.1, on the reverse strand, counting down.
CAAGCTTTTACTCTCCCCAGGATGACACAGGGGTAGAAAAGTCGTTTCGGATCCATGATTTGTTCATCTTTATGAACGTGAGTCTGTCTACATTATCAGTGGAGAGCCGCGTGCGCTTATCTGTCAGCACACCACCAGCAGCGCTGAACACATGTTCAGACAGAACGCTGGCTGCGGGGCATGACAAGATCTCCAAGGCGTAAGTGGCTAGCTCCGGCCATTTATCCAGATTGGAAGCCCAAAAAGAGCAAGGGTCCAGTGACACAGTCGTGGCTTCAATGTTTACTTGGAGATACTCCTGTACCATCGTCTCTAGGCGTTGACTATGTGTCAGACTTCTTGTCTCCTGTGGCCTTGCAAAGGATGGGCTAAAAAAGTGGTGAAATGATTCCGCAAAATTGATGTTACCAGCAGATACTGTGGTTCTGTTACAGTTTGAGTGCTGAACACTTGACGGTCCCACGGTTGGCAAGTTGGAACTGTGAGATTCACTACGTGCACCACTGGTATTTTGTGGAAAAGCACATGTAAGATTCTGCAACAGTCTCTGCTGATACTCCTGCATGCGTGCATCCCTTTCTATGGCAGGAATAATTTCTGCAAATTTACTTTTGTACCGGGGATCTAACAGTGTGGCAACCCAGTAGTCAGGATTATTTCTAATTCTCACAATTCGAGGGTCATGTTGCAGGTAGTGCAGCAAGAAGGCACTCATGTGTGTTGCGCATCCAGGAGCACCAAGTCCCTGTTGTGTTGGTGGCGAGGTAACAATCATGCTTCCTTCCTCTGTCCTCTCCCCCCAACCTCGCACAACAGAAATGTGATCAAGGTCTCCCTCATCTGATGAGTCTTCCATCAGTTCGTCCTCCACTTCTTCCTGGGCTTCTGCACCTTCCTCACTAGTTTGGCTGCTACCATGCGCCCTGGTAAAACCATCTCCCCCACCCTCACATGCCTGCCGCCTTGGTGCTGCCGACCGTCTGGACCTTGCAGATGTTAGCCCTTCCGCATACAACTCCTCCTCCTCTACTTCCTCCACCTCCTCTTGTGCCACCACCTGACTCCGAATTCTGTTTAACATGTGCTCCAGCATGTAAATCACCGGAATAGTCATGCTGATAATGGCATCGTCAGCACTAAACATCTTCGTCGCCATTTCAAAACTGTGCAGAAGGGTGCATAGGTCCCTGATCTGAGACCACTCCTCCAGCGTGATTTGCCCCACCTCTGAATCTCGTTGGCCCAGGCTATACGTCAGAACGTATTGCACCAGGGCTTGTCGGTGCTGCCACAGTCGCTGCAACATGTGCAGAGTTGAATTCCACCGGGTAGGCACATCGCATTTTAGCCGGTGAAGTGGCAGGCCCAACGACTTCTGTAGAGATGTAAGTCGCTGAGCTGCGGGATGCGAACGGCGGAAGTGAGCACACAGCGACCGTGCCCTCTGCAGAAGGCCATCTAGTCTGGGATAGTGGGCTAAAAATTGCTGGACAACCAGGTTCAACACGTGAGCCATACAAGGCACGTGTGTGACATTGCCCCGGCGAAGGGCCGCACCCAGGTTTGGAGCATTGTCGCACACGGCCTTCCCTGGTTTCAGGTCCAGTGGAGACAACCATTCATGAAATTGGTTCTCCAGAGCTGACCACAACTCCTCAGCTGTGAGACTCACATTTCCCAGACATTTCAATGTAAAAACCGCCTGATGACGTTGAGCCCTACTGCCAGCATAGTAAGGAGGTGTGCAGGATCCCTTCTGCGCAGTTAGAAAGCTTGTGGCATGACCAGACAGGCTTTGGGTGCAGGTGGAAGACCGAGAGGAGGTTGAGGAGGCAGAAGCAGTGGAGGAACTTTGACATAAAGAGGATTGACGCACAACTCGTGGGGACGGCAAGACTTGGACAGCAGCCCCTTGTCCTGCTGTCACCATAGTTACCCAGTGCCCAGTCAGCGACATGTAACGCCCCTGTCCATGCCTACTCGTCCAAGTGTCTGTGGTGAAATGCACCCTGTCACACACAGAGTTTCTCAAAGAAGCGGTGATGTTGTGTGCGACATGCTGGTGGAGCGCAGGCACACCTTTCTTTGAGAAGTAGTGCCGACTGGGCATCTGGTACTGGGGCACTGCGACGGACATAAGGTCTCGAAAATCCTCTGTGTCCACCAGGCGGAAAGGCAGCATTTCTGTAGCCAAGAGCTTGCAGATGGTGAAATTCAACCTCTTAGCTTTCTCATGGCTAGGAGGAAATGGTCTTTTACTTGTCCACATCTGAGGGACCGAGGGCTGGCTATTGTGCTTAGACGGGGTTGATAAGGGTGTCCCCGGCAAACTGCCGGTCTGTGAGGAAGATGCAGGCGGACATGTTAGGTTGCCTTGATCCAAAGGTGGTGCTATCGATGTCGGACAGCGCTCAACACCAGCTGGTGTTACCACCTCCAAAGAAAATGATGACCTGCCAATCACGTTGGCTGTTGCGGGTAAAGAGGTGGCAGGTCTGCGCCCCAAAACAGGTGTGACTGCTGTCCCCCCAGTCACAGAGGATGAAGAGGCCGCGGATGCACAAGATATGGCAGACGGTGATTGGCCCGGCCGGCTAGGCCGCATTGTAGCACACTGAGCTTCCCACTGCAACTTATGCTTCATGTCCATGTGCTGGTTCATGCATGAAGTACTCAAACTATGTATTTTTTGGCCTCTACTTAGCTTTTGCTGACAAATGTTACAGATAACACGAGTTGGGTCATCTTTATCGATCTGAAAAAATGCCCAGGCTATGCAAGGCTTAGCACCCATGCGACCTGAAGAGCCACCACGACTTGTGGTGAGAGGCAGAGTTGTGTTTGAGGATGCAGTTGTTGACGTGCTTCCAGTACTACGTCTCTGTCCAGGAAGGCGCAACCTGACCTCGTCGTCACTAGCATCTTCCTCCACCTCCTCTGCTGACCTCATCTCTTGGCTGACTGTGGGTTGACAGTAAGTGGGATCTCCGACCTCATCATCATCACCCTGTGCGTTATCACACCCGTCGTCCTCAGAGCCAACCTGTTCCTGCCCTGACAAAAAACTAAAGTTGTCGCTCCAATCAGGTATTTGAGTCTTATCATCGTCTTCCTCATTGTCTCCACCAACAGGAGTTACAGTTTGGGAATGAGGGTCTACATTATGGTCAGAACCTTCTGCGTCTGGTCCTGGATCCGACTCATAAAGATTCTGGGCATCAGTGCAGATTATTTCCTCGTCTGGATTCACAGAAGCGCTGGAGTCGACCTCTGATTCCCAGGCTATAGTATGAGTAAACAGCTCTGCAGACTCAACCATCTGTTCTACCTCACACTCAGACGGGCAGCTGGAGATTTGGGAGCTGTGAGGAAGCAAGTGCGATTTGGGTGACACCTTTGAGGACTGGAGTATTTGTGATGTTGAAGTTGATGTGGAGGAGAGCCCACTTAAAGGAGCACTTGATATCCGTTGAAGCACCTGCTGTTTTTGTGCCTCATCTGGAATTTGTAGCGATTGGCGTGGCCGTAAGAAAGGGATCTTATCACATTGTCCGCTAAAAGAAGTAGACATTTTAGTTTGGCTGGAAGATGGTCTTTCTTCTGCACCTACCCCACGGACACAACCTTTTTTCCCCTTCCCAACACGCCTATTCCCCTTTCCACCAGCAGCAGGCCTTTTTCCACTCATTTTGGTGGTTAATTAATTCACAACTCTGGAGTTGTTTGCACAAAAAAACAATGGATGGTAACCGAGCAGAGCTGAGTGGCCAAACTGTGGTATTAGGCCAAAACTATTGGCTGGGTTAGATGCAGAAAAAAAATATTTTTAATTTGCAACCTGATGGAGGTCAGTATAGATGGACTAATAGACCAAGTCCCACACACCGCTAGTAGCCCAAATATTTTTTCAGAGCTAGATGCAGAAAATTTTTTTATTCAATTTGCAACCTGATGGAGGTCAGTATAGATGGACTAATAGACCAAGTCCCACACACTGCTAGAAGCCCAAATATTTTTTCAGAGCTAGATGCAGAAAAAAATTATTTTTAATTTGCAACCTGATGGAGGTCAGTATAGATGGACTAATAGACCAAGTCCCACACACTGCTAGAAGCCCAAATATTTTTTCAGAGCTAGATGCAGAAAAAAATTATTTTTAATTTGCAACCTGATGGAGGTCAGTATAGATGGACTAATAGACCAAGTCCCACACACCGCTAGAAGCCCAAATATTTTTTCAGAGCTAGATGCAGAAAAAAATTATTTTTAATTTGCAACCTGATGTAGGTCAGTATAGATGGACTAATAGACCAAGTCCCACACACTGCTAGAAGCCCAAATATTTTTTCAGAGCTAGATGCAGAAAAAAATTATTTTTAATTTGCAACCTGATGGAGGTCAGTATAGATGGACTAATAGACCAAGTCCCACACACTGCTAGAAGCCCAAATATTTTTTCAGAGCTAGATGCAGAAAAAAATTAGTTTTAATTTGCAACCTGATGGAGGTCAGTATAGATGGACTAATAGACCAAGTCCCACACACCGCTAGAAGCCCAAATATTTTTTCAGAGCTAGATGCAGAAAAAAATTATTTTTAATTTGCAACCTGATGGAGGTCAGTATAGATGGACTAATAGACAAAGTCCCACACACTGCTAGAAGCCCAAATATTTTTTCAGAGCTAGATGCAGAAAAAAATTATTTTTAATTTGCAACCTGATGGAGGTCAGTATAGATGGACTAATAGACCAAGTCCCACACACTGCTAGAAGCCCAAATATTTTTTCAGAGCTAGATGCAGAAAAAAATTATTTTTAATTTGCAACCTGATGGAGGTCAGTATAGATGGACTAATAGACCAAGTCCCACACACCGCTAGAAGCCCAAATATTTTTTCAGAGCTAGATGCAGAAAAAAAATATTTTTAATTTGCAACCTGATGGAGGTCAGTATAGATGGACTAATAGACCAAGTCCCACACACTGCTAGAAGCCCAAATATTTTTTCAGAGCTAGATGCAGAAAAAAATTATTTTTAATTTGCAACCTGATGGAGGTCAGTATAGATGGACTAATAGACCAAGTCCCACACACCGCTAGAAGCCCAAATATTTTTTCAGAGCTAGATGCAGAAAAAAAAAATTATTTTTAATTTGCAACCTGATGTAGGTCAGTATAGATGGACTAATAGACCAAGTCCCACACACTGCTAGAAGCCCAAATATTTTTTCAGAGCTAGATGCAGAAAAAAATTATTTTTAATTTGCAACCTGATGGAGGTCAGTATAGATGGACTAATAGACCAAGTCCCACACACCGCTAGAAGCCCAAATATTTTTTCAGAGCTAGATGCAGAAAAAAATTATTTTTAATTTGCAACCTGATGGAGGTCAGTATAGATGGACTAATAGACCAAGTCCCACACACTGCTAGAAGCCCAAATATTTTTTCAGAGCTAGATGCAGAAAAAAATTATTTTTAATTTGCAACCTGATGGAGGTCAGTATAGATGGACTAATAGACCAAGTCCCACACACTGCTAGAAGCCCAAATATTTTTTCAGAGCTAGATGCAGAAAAAAATTATTTTTAATTTGCAACCTGATGGAGGTCAGTATAGATGGACTAATAGACCAAGTCCCACACACCGCTAGAAGCCCAAATATTTTTTCAGAGCTAGATGCAGAAAAAAAATATTTTTAATTTGCAACCTGATGGAGGTCAGTATAGATGGACTAATAGACCAAGTCCCACACACCGCTAGAAGCCCAAATATTTTTTCAGAGCTAGATGCAGAAAAAAATTATTTTTAATTTGCAACCTGATGTAGGTCAGTATAGATGGACTAATAGACCAAGTCCCACACACTGCTAGAAGCCCAAATATTTTTTCAGAGGTAGATGCAGAAAAAAATTATTTTTAATTTGCAACCTGATGGAGGTCAGTATAGATGGACTAATAGACCAAGTCCCACACACCGCTAGAAGCCCAAATCTTTTTTCAGAGCTAGATGCAGAAAAAAATTATATTCAGTTTGCAACCTGATGGAGGTCAGTATAGATGGACTAATAGAATGATGCTATGCCCAAAAGATTTTACTTCACTAGGTGCAGTAAAAAAATTGGTATTCTATACACAGGTGTTATATCTTGCAACACAGATAGGCTACTCCACTGACTAACACACTCTGCAATAGGCCAAAAAGGATTAGCTTTGCTAGATTCAGCCAAATGCTTTGAAAAAAACTTGCACAGCACTGGCACAGACCTGCCTGGCAAAAACTGATAGGAACTCATGTAACCTAGTCCTGAAAAGGACTCCAATTACAATTAGTCTTTACTCCCACAACCTATCTATTTAAGAGCACAGACCTCCCTGATAAAAGTCGTAGGAAATGCTGTAACCTAGTCCTTAAAAGGACTGCAATCACAACTATTCCCTACTCCCAAGCTATCTGTATATTTGTGCGAAAATTGGCTTGAAATTAACAAGGTATAGCACACACAGCAACAGCGGTGCCGTCTAACACGCAGCTGCAGCAGTGAGAAAATGGTGGCGACGGGGAAAATGGCTTGGTCTTATAGGGCAAGGACATGTGACATACACTGCCAATCACACATGCCCTTGCTTGTGTGAAAAAAAGCACTTCGCTCCGTGTGTGCGCTGCTGATAGGCTGACAGATTGCACCTCCCCACTGCAAATTCGGGAAAGAGAAAAAAAAATGGAGATCTTCATTGTTCCTGCAGAGATCCATCCCCTGCCCCTCCCCCCGCCCCGCTGTACACTCAAACTGCGTATTAACATTAATTTTCATCATTACTGAGAAAAAATCCAGTTATGATTTTGGTGCACGAACAGTTATCGAACATAACCTCGAACAGCCGAATTTTTCTCAAATTGTTCGTGTTCGCCGACCGGCTCGAACACCACCCAAAACAGCTCGAATTTGAGATTGGCGAACAGTTCGAGTAGAACAACGCTCATCTCTAGTGCTGACCCCGCATGTTTTCGGGCACATGACCGCTGATCTGCAAATACGCATATATGGTATCGCTGCATTCATAATCGCCCGATCTATCAATATAAAAAAAGAATTAATCTGATCGGTAAACGGTGTAACGAGAAAAAGAATCAAAATAACAGAATTACGTTTTTTTGGTCAATGCACCATTGCAATAAAATGCAATAATGGGCGATCAAAAGATCATATCTACACAAAAATAGTATCAATAAAAACATCAGGACCACGAGCAAAAAATAAGGCCACACTTAGCCCCAGATCCCGAAAAATGGAGACCTTACAGGTCTTGGAAAATGGCGCCTTTTTTTTTTGCAAAATTTGAATTTCTTTTTTTCGCCACTAAAAAATAAATAAGAATCTATACATGTTTGGTATCTACAAACTCATGATGACCTGAAGAATCATAATCGCAGGTCAGTTTTAGCATTTAGTGAACCTGGTAAAAAAAACAAACCAAAAAACAATTGTGAAATTGCACTTTTTTTGCAATTTCACCGCACTTTGATTTTTTTTTACCATTTTCTAGTATTGTAAAGCTAATGGTGTCATTTAGTGATGAGGGCACATGTTCAATACTGCTCGGTGCTCGCCCGAGCATCTCACTGCTCAAGATGCTCAGCGCACGCCGAGTATTTCCAGGGTTGCTCGGTGGGAGCTCGGGTCTCGTCTCTTCATGTTTGGCACTCTTTACAGAGACAATGAACATGCAGGAATTGCTTGCCACTCACTGTAATGCCGTAGCCATGTTGGTTGTGGCATTACAGTGATTGGCTGGCCGCACAGCGTCATCAAGTCTATATCAGACCTGACGCCGCCACGCTTGTCACAGTCACTCCAAAATCAGACTGTGTAGGGAGAGGTGCTGCTGAGCTAGGGAGAGATTTGCTTATTTCTAGTTAGTGTACAGCCAGGTCCTTTCCATATTACAGTGCTAAAAATCCAGCTATTTAAAACTGTGGTTTGTCCATCACATGGATCACATATAATTGCACTGAAAATACTGCCATTTCTGGCCTCCATTAAAAAAAAATTTCAGTGTGTCATTGAAGCAATTGACACCAGTTTGCTTTTCAAAATAGTTACCTACATGCCAGGTATTTAAAACTGTGTTTTCTCCGTCACACGGATCACATATACGTTTTCAGAAAATACTGCCATTTCTGGCCTCCATTAAAACATTTTTCAGTGTGTCAGTGAAGCTATTGACACCAGTTTGCTGTTCAAAATAGTTACCTACAGGCCAGGTATTTAAAACTGTGTTTTCTCCGTCACACGGGTCACATATACCTTGTCAGAAAATACTGCTATTTCTGGCCTCCATGAAAAAATTTTTTCAGTGAATCAGTGAAGCTATTGACACCAGTTTGCTGTTCAAAATAGTTACCTACAGGCCAGGTATTTAAAACTGTGGTTTGTCCGTCACACGGATCATATAGAAGTTCGCTCCAAATTCAGTCATTTGTAGACAGCGTGGAAAATATTGTCCTCCATTTAAAATGGGCAAGGCAAGCGGCAAGGGACGGGGAACTGGACGTGATGGTGATGGTGCATGCAGAGGCCGAGGCTGTGGGCAAGCTGAAATTGTGCCACAACAAACACCCACATCTTCTTGCTCGACCTTCTTGTCTCAATTAATAGGGGACCGCAGAACACCACTATTGATCACAGAGCAGTGTGAAAAGGTTATTGGTTGTATAGCAAATAATGCTTCCAGTCACTTAGCCACCACCACCATGTCTTCCACACGGTCAAGTCTCAGTAGCTGTGAGTCTGGACCGCATATTCCTCACCATGAACCTTCTTCCTCCCACCATGCTCAGTGCCCAGAGACAACTGGATCCTACACTTGGACACTCCAAAGAGCTGTTCACTTTTCCATTTATAGATTCAGGCCTCTCTCCCGGTCCACTTGAAGCGGGGCAAGAGGAGATCGCATGTAGCGATGCCCAAATATTTGAGAAGCCACTGTCACACAAAGGCGACGGTGGGAAAGTGTCACAAGAGGTGGACGATGATGAGACATAATTGCCAGAAAGTCAGGAGGAGGACCAGAGTGCGGAAGTGGAAGACAAGGTGTTGGATGACATAGTAACTGACCCAACCTGGCAGGAGGACATGCAGAGCGAGGACAGCAGCACACAGGGGGAGGAAGGCAGAGCACCCCAACAGGCAGGAATAAGCAGTATGGTGGCCGCAGAAAGAAGGCAGGCAACCATTACCTGTAACACTGACATGAAGGATTTTGCCAGTACAACTGTTAGGTCTTCCCGAGTCTGGTTGTTTTTTAAAGACTCTGCCGATAACACCAAAAAGGCCATTTGCACCACCTGCCAGGGCAGCATCAGCAGGGGTGACAAAACGACCAGCCTGACCACCACCAGCATGATCAGGCACATGGCCGCAAAGCACCCGACTTTGTGGACAGAACCCCAAGGTCCAGGAACAGTGTCTGCGGGTGGCACCACTGCTTCTTCCGCTGTTGTGCATGCAAGCCAATCCCCTGTCCATGGTGCATGTGAAGATGCCTCCTGCCCTGCACCTGTCATTGCACACTCTCAAGTAGCATCATCAGGAAGCACGTCCACGTCCTTGTCACAGCGCAGTGTTCCGTTTTCCATACCCCAGTCCGTGGAACGCAAGCGCAAATATACAGCTAACATCCCACAGGCCACACTACTAAATTACCACATTTCACGACTGCTTGCGCTAGAAATGTTGCCTTTTAGGCTCGTGGAGACAGAAGCATTCCGCAACCTGATGGCGGCGGCCGTTCCTCGGAACTCAGTCCCCAGCAGCCACTATTTCTCCCGGTGTGCCGTCCCCGCATTACACAAGCACGTGTCCCAAAACATTAGCCATGCCCTCAATAACGCAGTTACTTGGAAAGTCCACCTAAGCACGGACACGTGGACAAGTGCTTGTGGGCAGGGACGGTACATCTCGCTGACGGCACACTGGGTTAACATAGTGGAAGTCGGGACCCAGTCGGACCTTGGGACGGAACACGTCCTCCCGGCGCCAAGGATTGCAGGCCCTAGGTCAATCAGGGTTGCCCCCACAGTATATAGCTCCTGCACCTCATCCTCATCTGCCTCCTCCTCTTCTACAGCCTCCATCTCCGAAATGACCACATCAGTCACAAGCTGGGAGCACTGCATCACTGCCTCGGCATAGCGGCAACAGGCTGTGTTGAAGTTAATATGCTTAGGTGACAAACCGCACAATGCTGAAGAGTTGTGGACAGCTCTGAAAGAGTAGGCAGATCTGTGGCTCACACCGCTGAACCTACAGCCAGGCATGGTCGTGTGTGACAATGGCCGGAACCTGGTGGCGGCTCTGAGGCGAGGCGAGCTCACACACGTACCATGCCTGGCCCATGTGCTTAACCTCGTGGTTCAGCGATTTCTCAAATCCTACCCGGAGCTGCCGGATCTGCTTGTTAGAGTACGCTGCCTGTGGGCCCATTTTAGAAAGTCACCTACAGCTTCCGCCCCCCCTTGCCGTGTTTCAGCAGCGTTTGCAGCTTCCAACTCACAAACTGGTGTGTGATATCGCCACGCATTGGAACTCTACACTGCAGATGTTGGGAAGGATTTGTGAGCAAAAGAGGGCAGTTGTTGAGTATCAGCATCAACAAGGCCGTCGGAATTTAGTTCAGACTCCACACGTAAGACCTCAGGAGTGGACATGTATGTCAGACATTTGTACCATCCTCGAAAACTTTGAGGACTCCACCAAGATGGTGAGCGGTGATGATGCCATAATTAGCATCACCATCCCGTTTCTCTGTCTTCTGCAAACACTCTCTGCTCACAATCAAAGACGATGCATTGCAGGCGGAGTATGATGAGATGGAGCAAGGAACCATACAGGGTGATTACACACAGCCCAGCCTCATCTCATTCCAACGTGGATTGGGTGACAATGAGGAAGAGGAGGAGGAGGAGGAGGAAGAACAGGAGCTAGTTTATGAGCTATAGACGGTACTACCTGCACAACTGTCATACCGTCTGTTCAGCGCGGATGGCCTGAGGACAGAGAGGAGGAGGAGGAGGAGAGCATGGTCACTCGTCCTCTTGGTGAGGACACCGAAGTCTTGTCTGTTAGCAGTCTGGCATGCATGGCTGAGTTTATGTTATGCTGCCTTTCCCATGACCCTCGCATTCTCAAAATTTTGGGTTACAGTTATTACTGGTTGGTGACACTTCTAGACCCACGCTACAAGGAGAACTTTATATTTCTTAGTGCCGCTGGTGGAATTATAACTGATAAGCGCATCTGCCTGTCAACTGAAAATGCTGACAGGCTGACTCTTATAAAAATGAACAAGCGTTGAATTGGGCCAGACTTCTCAACACCACCAAATGATAGCAGCGTAACCTAAACTCAAATCCAGTGTTTTTTTTTGGGAGGTGTATTCCCATGCAACTTTTCACACCCACACATGGGTATACGCTTCCTGATTTTGGCTATTTGCTCTTGTTCTCCTCCTTCTCCTCATCCTCATCCTTCACCACCATATCACCAGGGTGACCGTGGTCCGTGATGCAACACCCACATAATTTTTTTAAAGTGTGTTTATGATGTCCGTAATTTTTTTATACAGTATGTTCATGTATATTCCCCAGGGGTAAATGTTTGTCAGCCCATACACTAAGTGCATGGGCATTACAAGTATAGGAGACCCGCTCCTTTATAATGCAAAAAATTTTTCATGAGGCCCTCTAAGTCTCTTCCAAGGGGATTTGGAGTGCCTCCCAATTTTTGGCAGTCCTTGCGTTCACTGCATAGGCCAACACTATGGGAGACCCACTTTCTAATAATGGGAACATTTTTTCATGAGGCCCTCTACGTCTCTTTCAAAAGGCATTGGAGTGCCTCCCAATTTTTGGCAGCCGTTGCATTCATGCATAGGCCAACACTATGGGAGACCCTCTCCTTTCTAATGGGAATTTGTCTTTACTGTGGCCCTGCTCTTTGTCTCTTTAAATTCTTAGTGGGGTTTTTCCTAAATTTGGTCAGCCTTTGGACTCACTGCATACCCTATAACTGTGTAGCAGACCCTCTCCTTTCTAATGGGAACATGTCGTACTCGTTACTGTGGCCCTGTTCTATGTGTCTTTAAATTCTTAGTGGTGTTTTCCTAAATTTGGTTAGCCATTGGACTCACTGCATACCCTATAACAGTATAGCAGATCCTCTCCTTTCTAATGGGAACATGTCGTACTCGTTACTGTGGCCCTGCTCTATGTGTCTTTAAATACTTAGTGGGGTTTTTCCTAAATTTGGTCAGCTGTTGGACTCACTGCATACCCTATAACTGTATAGCAGACCCTCTCCTTTCTAATGGGAACATGTCGTACTTGTTACTGTGACCCTGCTCTATGTGTCTTTAAATTCTTCGTGGGGTTGTTCCTAAATTTGGTCAGCCATTGGACTCACTGCATACCCTATAACTGTATAGCAGATCCTGTCCTTTCTAATGGGAACATGTCGTACTCGTTACTGTGGCCCTGCTCTATGTGTCTTTAAATTTTTAGTTTGGTTTTTCCTAAATTTGGTCAGCCATTGGACTCACTGCATACCCTATAACTGTATAGCAGACCCTTTCCTTTCTAATGGGAAAATGTCGTACTTGTTACTGTGGCCCTGCTCTATGTGTCTTTAAATTCTTAGTGGGGTTTTTCCTAAATTTGGTCAGCCGTTGGACTCACTGCATACCTTATAACTTAAGTGTATAGCACACCCGCTCCTTCCTAATGGAAACATGTCGTACTCGTTACTGTGGCCCGCTCTATGTGTCTTTAAATTCTTAGTGGGGGTTTTCCCAAATTTTGACAGCCCTTGCAGTCACAGAATGGCCATTACCACTATAGCAGACCCACTCCTTTATAATGGGAACATTTTTTTTACTAAGACCATCCTCTATGTCTCTTCAAAGGGGTATTGGGTTGCGTCCGAATTTTTGGCAGCCCTTGCAGTCACTGCATATGCAATAACAGTATAGGAGACCCGCTCCTTTATAATGGGATCATTTTTTTTTATTGAGACCCTCCTCTATGTCTCTTCAAAGGGGTATTGGGATGTGTCTGAATTTTTGGCAGCCCTTGCAGTCACTGCATACGCAATAACAGTATAGGAGGCTCACTTGTTAATAATGGGAACAACAAAGCATAGCCGGCTAATGGCTCTCTAACAATAGCGAGGGCCAAATGCTGGCCTTTTAAGAATAGTAAGGGCCGCCTGATGGCCCTATAAAAATAGGTTTTGTGACTTTCAGAATCCCTCCATCATAAATAAAAAAAAGGATGTGTCTGATGATGTGTCACATACCACATTGCCAGATAAAGTTCTAAAATGTTAAAATGACATTTCCCGGTGAATGCATTTGTCTTAAAAAATAACGTAAAAAAAACAAAAATCAGTAGGATCTTTCTTTAGTATAAAAAACACAGTTGCCAATGTAACCTCAATGCAATCACATTGTTCAGCTCCTGCACCTCCTCCTCCATCTCCGAAATGACCACATCAGTCACAAGCTGAAAGCACTGCAGCACTGCCTTGGCCAAGTGGCAACAGGCTGTGCTGAAGATAACATGCTTAATGCTTCGGTGAAAAACTGCCCAGCGCTGCAGAGTTGTTGACAGCTGTAACACAGCAGCCTAATCAGTGGCTCTCACCCCTGAACATACAACCAGGTATGGTCGTGTGTGACAATGGACGGAACCTGGTGACGGCGAAATGACAGCCGGAGTATATACGGTTTCCCTCTATGCCAGTCCTTTCACCGAGCTTAAGAATATGGCTGCGGTGAAATACAACTCCCACTGAGAAGCTGTTTCAGATTGAAAAACATTGGGCCCACCAAAGGATTTGATTTTGAGGGCTCACCTTTCTCCCCCGCTCAAGAGCCCCATAGCAGCTGCAAAGTTAGCGCTATCATGAACTCTCCTGATGGAGAAGCCAGGGCACACCAGAGGATTCTCTGGTGGGACCGTCCAACCCTGCCGAGAAGCAGTCTTGACTAAGAAAAGTGTATGGGAAGGTTCCCGGACACTCTATGGCTGCTTTTTTACTGAGGTGGAAACCCACACAAACACGGGTAGAGCATACAAAATCCTTGCAGATGTTGTCCTTGCTGGGATTTGAACCCAGGATCCCAGCACTGCAAGGCTTCAGTGCTAACCACTGATCCAATGTGCTGCCGTTCACCCTCTGATATCTAACAGGCTGGAAAAACTTGCACCTACTTCCACTCTATCTTCAGCTCCTTTGTGAGAAACTAATGTATTTGGGCAGCCTCTCAGTCTACCAAATAAAATTCCTGAGAAGGAAATTGGGGATGGCTTCGCTACTGGGACTGAGGGCAGTGCTAATACCATGGCGTCGTACCATAGTTTACTGGAAATATTCCAGGCTGGTAGGAGGCAAGGAGATTCCCACTAGTGTTGAGCCACCCCCGTAGTGTTCGAGTTCGGTTCGGTTCGTCGAACACCCGTGTGTTCGCCGAACTGTTCGTCGAACTGTTCGTCGAACACCTTCGAACACCGTTAAAACCAATGGCAGGCAAACAAAAACACATAGAAACACATAGAAAACACCTTCAAAGGTGTCCAAAAGCTGACAAACTGCTCAGAAGACACAACTAACACATGGAAAAGTGACAAGTACATATAGTCATGCGAAAAGAAAAGAGGTGGAGGAGTAAAAGGAGGGGGAGACACAGATATAGGCATGTCATGCCCTTCTAAAATCCTAAAAGTGAGAAGCCGACACGTTCAGTCCGCTCCTGCCCGTGCCACCTCCGTGTCGCCGGGTTTGTGCCAGAGCCGCGGTGAACCCTGACGGCCAGCCCCCCTCTCCCAATACTGGTGCCTGTCCGCTGGTGGGTCGAGCAAGCCCCCCTGTGGTGGAGGCAGCTCTAAGCTTTTTAATTTAAATTGTCTCTCTAATTTGAATGAATACACTTTAAATCCATTTACAAGGATCTATTGGAGGGCAAGTCTCATGCCAGCAGCCGCGTAATTCCAGCTCCAGTAGCGTCCACTAAAGCTGCTGCAGTTAAAAAGCTTTTATAAGGATCAAGTTCGGCTGTCCACCGCAAGGCATCCTACTGCCAGTCCCAGCCCCTATGCCTTGGGGTGCCTCCTGATGCTCTTCACTGAGTATCCCGTGGTCCCGAAGCATTTCCTTTGAAAAAATTAAGTGTCCAAACTACAGGTGGTGTAGCTTGCTTAACAGCCGGGATAATCCGCTGACTAGCAGACACTGCTACTAGGCACAAAGTATTTCCTGGGCTAGATGCAGTTAAAAATTTGTAATTAGATACTCTCGTTGGATGCTGAGAAAGCATTCCATAGAGTCTCCTGGCACGCCATATATGATTCTCTTAAAAAGCTTGGGGTAGGGGTCTAGGGGACCCTTTTATAGCCAAAACCACGGCCCTGTATCACAATACGTCACCTAGGCTGAAGATAGATGGAACTGTAGCACCCTGAGGGCTCGGTTGCTACAGAGGTATTGCACCTCACCCAGAGGTGTGATATCTCACTCTCAGGTAAGGATGGAGTGTGGATCAGGACCCGACACCTGCATGCATTACACCACATTGCCGTGGGGCAGGGCGACCAATATACCTCTGAGATGGGCACAACAGTCCCTGTCCCTGGCTGGAGTGGGGGGAGGGAACACTGAGGAAGGGGAACCCTGTAGTGCAGGAGCAGGGAGGAAGCAGTTCCTGGGTGCATTGAGAAGGGAGTATAAAAGGTGGGCACCATCTTAGTTCAGTGCAGAGAAGTCTGAGCAGAAGTGACAGGGAGCAGGGGCTCTGCATGAGCTCTGCTCCGGAGGCGGGCCTAGTAACAGAGGCCCAGGCCTGGAAGAGGGAGAAGGAAGGAAGAGGAGCGGAGAAGGCTCCAGGAACGAGGAATGAAGGGATCCCAGGGGTGCGGACGGGCGAGTCGCCACCGCACGCCCGAATCCACCTGCGTGGAGGGGTCAGGCCAAAGGGGGAGACCGGTCCCCGAAACTAGTGGAGGCAGGAAACGACCCTCAGCTAGAAACCGGAGGCTGTGACATTTTATGTGGCGCAGCCCCTCGCTACACCCGCTAGGAAGGCACCACATAGGGTCAGGGAAACTGGCGCCAAGTTTACCAAGAGGAGGCCCGAGGCAGCCGGACAGAAGGGTTGGTAAGAAAGGCCAGACAAAGGACACACAAAGGGGGTCCTGTGAAGCGCTCCAAAGTTATCTGGGAGTTGTCTGAGCCCCTCACCTGGTGAGCACAGTACGACGTGGGCAGCTGTTACCTGCAGACGTGGTCTGGATAATAAGAACTGTGAGTAAAGGCCCTGGACTGCATCACTGACTCCGTGTCGTTACTGCTGCTGCCCTGCACCATCACCCCCATCCTCCACATACACTGCCCTGAGGCTATACTCCTCCCGTGGGGAGTTATGCTACGCTCTGCTGCACCCACAACACCAGCCTCAGCGGTCTGCCCTGCAGCGGCGGTTCACTCTGACCGCAATCCACGGGTGGCGTAGTCGGACATTTAAACATCAAAACCACATAAATAGTTCCGCCACTGGTTTGACCACCCTGAGCCACGGAACCGGGTCGCCGCCACGAAGACTACAACCACCAGCATCCACCAAAAAGGGTCCGGCTCCGGGTGTCCCAAGGCCCAGGGGGTGCTTCAGAACATTTTCATCACCTTTCACAATCACCAATGGGACAAGGCAGGGATGTCCTCTGTCCCCTCTCTTATACATCCTAGTGACGGAGCACCTGCTCTCATCAATTCGCCATAACCCCAATATTAGGTGGATTGAGGTGGGAGGCACCGAGTACAAGTGCTCTCTATTTGCTGATGATGTCCTAGTATATATCACTCAATCACATATATCCATCCATGCTGTTATGGCTGAAATAGATCACTTTGTTACATGGTCAAATTTTAAAATCAATGCAGCGAAGTCTGAGGCCCTCGATGTCTCACTCCCCAAATCCATATAGGATTCCCTCCAGTCCAACTTTCCCTTTGCCTGGCCCTCACAGGGTATCAAATACTTAGGAATTCCTATTCATAGAGACCTCTCCCATCTATGTTATCTTAATTTTGGGCCCTTTATTGAACAACTCCATACAGACCACGGTTGGCAAGTTAGAACTGTAAGATTTACTATGTGAACCACTGGTGTTTTGTGGAAAAGCACATGTACACTGTGTTCCAAATTATTATGCAAAAAGTGTTTAGGAGTGATAAGGGATGAATTTGTTTGCTTGTCAGTTAAACTCATTGATGGTGATGTGTGTCAGGGCTCTTTATATCACTGTAAGCAATTGCAGACACCTGTGCTAATTAGTTTGGCAGGTGTGTCCAATGAAAGGCAAGACTACTTAAGAAGGCTGTCTCACATTATTAAGCAGCCTACATTTTCTGCCAAAATGGGAAAGAAAAAGGATGTGTCGGCTGCTGAGAAGCAACAAATTGTGGAGTGTTTAGGTCAAGGCATGACTGCAATCAACATTGTGCGATGATCAGGATGAAGTGTCTTGGCAATCAAGAAGTATGTAGCTGATTCACAGTACACACGTGTGCGTGCTGATAAGGGCAAATTGAGGACTCTTTCCTACAGGCAATTACGTCAGGTTAAAAAGGCAGCGGCAAAAAAGCCTTGTCATAGCAGCAGACAAGTTTTTGAAGCTGCTGGTGCCTCCAACGTCCCCCGAACAACAAGATGCAGGGTCCTTCAGAGGTTTGCAGCTGTGCATACGCCATCCTGTCGACCTCCTCTATCCACTTCACACAAGCAGAAACGGCTCCAGTGGGCCAAACATTACATGAAGACTGATTTCAAAACTGTTTTGTTCACGGATGAGTGCCGTGCAGCGCTCGATGGACCAGATGGATGGAGTGGAGGATGGCTGGTTGATGGACACCCCACGCAAACACGGCTACAGCGCCAACAAGGAGGAGGTGGAGTAATGTTTTGGGCTGGAATCATGAGGAGAGAGATTGTCGGCCCCTTTAGGATCCCTGAAGGCGCTAAAGATGAACTCCATAATGTATGTGGATTTTCTCAAACAGCACTTCCTGCCATGGTTCAAGAAGAAGAACAGTGTATTTCACAGCAAGATCATTTTTTTGCATGATAATGCACCATCTCATGCTGCACATAAAACATCTGCATCTCTGGCTGATATGGGCATAAAAGGGGACAAACTTATGGTGTGACCCCCATGCTCCCCTGACCTCTACCCCATTCAGAACCTCTGGAGCATCATCAAAAGGAGTGTCTATGATGGCGGGAGGCAGTTCACATCTAAGCAACAGCTCTGGGAGGGTATTCTGTCCTCATGCAAAACAATTGAAGCAGAAACCATCCAAAACCTGACAAATTCAATGGACGAGAGAGTTCAGAAGCTCCTTTCGAACAAGGGGTCCTATGTGAAAATGTAACATCACCTAGAATAAAGTTTTGAGTTGAAAACTGTTTGATTTCAGTTTCTAATAACCTGCTAATGCTTATAATTTCAAAAATGACCATATTTTTGGTCTTCATTAAAATGAAAAGGTTGGTTGAAAAGTTTGGGGGATCTAAGAGTGTGGCAACCCAGTAGTCATGATTACTTCGAATTCTGACAATATGAGGGTCATGTTGCAGGTAGTGCAGCAAGAAGGCACTTATGTGTCTTGCGCATCTCGGAGCCCCAAAATTATTTTCCGGGCTAGATGCAGCTAAAAATTATTATTAATTTTAAATCTGGTGGAGCTTAGTATAGATGGCCTAATAGGATCAGTGCTGCACACTGCTACAAAGCCCAAATTATTTTCCAGTCAAGATACAGATAAACATGATTAGTAATTTTAAATCTGGTGGAGCTTATTATAGATGGCCTAATAGAATCAGTGCTGCACACTGCTACAAAACCCAAATTATTTTCCAGCCAAGATACAGATAAACATGATTAGTAATTTGAAAGCTTAAAACGGTTGGTAGGGTGATTTTAACCCATCATCAAGCTTTTACTCTCCCCAGGATGACACAAGGGTAGAAAAGTCGTTTCGGATCCATGATTTGTTCATCTTTATGAACGTGAGTCTGTCTACATTATCAGTGGAGAGCCGCGTGCGCTTATCTGTCAGCACACCACCAGCAGCGCTGAACACACGTTCAGACAGAACGCTGACTGCGGGGCATGACAAGATCTCCAAGGCGTAAGTAGCTAGCTACGGCCATTTATCCAGATTGGAAGCCCAAAAAGAGCAAGGGTCCAGTGACACAGTCATGGCTTCAATGTTTACTTGGAGATACTCCTGTACCATCGTCTCTAGGCGTTGACTATGTGTCAGACTTCTTGTCTCCTGTGGCCTTGCAAAGGATGGGCTAAAAAAGTGGTGAAATGATTCCGCAAAATTGATGTTACCAGCAGATACTGTGGTTCTGTTACGGTTTGAGTGCTGAACACTTGACGCTCCCACGGTTGGCAAGTTGGAACTGTGAGATTCACTACGTGCACCACTGGTGTTTTGTGGAAAAGCACATGTAAGATTCTGCAACAGTCTCTGCTGATACTCCTGCATGCGTGCATCCCTTTCTATGGCAGGAATAATTTCTGCAAATTTACTTTTGTACCCCGGATCTAACAGTGTGGCAACCCAGTAGTCAGGATTATTTCTAATTCTCACAATTCGAGGGTCATGTTGCAGGTAGTGCAGCAAGAAGGCACTCATGTGTGTTGCACATCCAGGAGCACCAAGTCCCTGTTGTGTTGGTGGCGAGGTAACAATCATGCTTCCTTCCTCTGTCCTCTCCCCCCAACCTCGCACAACAGAAATGTGATCAAGGTCTCCCTCATCTGATGAGTCTTCCATCAGTTCGTCCTCCACTTCTTCCTGTGCTCCTGCACCTTCCTCACTAGTTTGGCTGCTACCATGCGCCCTGGTAAAACCATCTCCCCCACCCTCACATGCCTGCCGCCTTGGTGCTGCCAACTGTCTGGACCTTGCAGATGTTAGCCCTTCCGCATACAACTTCTCCTCCTCTACTTCCTCCACCTCCTCTTGTGCCACCACCTGACTCCGAATTCTGTTTAACATGTGCTCCAGCATGTAAATCACCGGAATAGTCATGCTGATAATGGCATCGTCAGCACTAAACATCTTCGTCGCCATTTCAAAACTGTGCAGAAGGGTGCATAGGTCCCTGATCTGAGACCACACCTCCAGCGTGATTTGCCCCACCTCTGGATCTCGTTGGCCCAGGCTATACGTCAGAACGTATTGCACCAGGGCTTGTCGGTGCTGCCACAGTCGCTGCAACATGTGCAGAGTTGAATTCCACCGGGTAGGCACATCGCATTTTAGCCGGTGAAGTGGCAGGCCCAACGACTTCTGTAGAGATGTAAGTCGCTGAGCTGCGGGATGCGAACGGCGGAAGTGAGCACACAGCGACCGTGCCCTCTGCAGAAGGCCATCTAGTCTGGGATAGTGGGCTAAAAATTGCTGGACAACCAGGTTCAACACGTGAGCCATACAAGGCACGTGTGTGACATTGCCCCGGCAAAGGGCCGCACCCAGGTTTGCAGCATTGTCGCACACGGCCTTCCCTGGTTTCAGGTCCAGTGGAGACAACCATTCATGAAATTGGTTCTCCTGAGCTGACCACAACTCCTCAGCTGTGTGACTCACATTTCCCAGACATTTCAAAGTAAAAACCGCCTGATGACGTTGAGCCCTACTGCCAGCATAGTAAGGAGGTGTGCAGGATCCCTTCTGCGCAGTTAGAAAGCTTGTGGCATGACCAGACAGGCTTTGGGTGCAGGTGGAAGACCGAGAGGAGGTTGAGGAGGCAGAAGCAGTGGAGGAACTTTGACATAAAGAGGATTGACGCACAACTCGTGGGGACGGCAAGACTTGGACAGCAGCCCCTTGTCCTGTTGTCACCATAGTTACCCAGTGCCCAGTCAGCGACATGTAACGCCCCTGTCCATGCCTACTCATCCAAGTGTCTGTGGTGAAATGCACCCTGTCAAACACAGAGTTTCTCAAAGAAGCGGTGATGTTGTGTGCGACATGCTGGTGGAGCGCAGGCACACCTTTCTTTGAGAAGTAGTGCCGACTGGGCATCTGGTACTGGGGCACTGCGACGGACATAAGGTCTCGAAAATCCTCTGTGTCCACCAGGCGGAAAGGCAGCATTTCTGTAGCCAAGAGCTTACAGATGGTGAAATTCAACCTCTTAGCTTTCTCATGGCTAGGAGGAAATGGTCTTTTACTTGTCCACATCTGAGGGACCGAGGGCTGGCTATTGTGCTTAGACGGGGTTGATAAGGGTGTCCCCGGCAAACTGCCGGTCTGTGAGGAAGATGCAGGCGGACATGTTAGGTTGCCTTGATCCAAAGGTGGTGCTATCGATGTCAGACAGCGCTCAACACCAGCTGGTGTTACCACCTCCAAGGAAAATGATGACCTGCCAATCATGCTGGCTGTTGCGGGTAAAGAGGTGGCAGGTCTGCGCCCCAAAACAGGTGTGACTGCTGTCCCCCCAGTCACAGAGGATGAAGAGGCCGCGGATGCACAAGATATGGCAGACGGTGGTTGGCCCGGCTGGCTAGGCCGCATTGTAGCACACTGAGCTTCCCACTGCAACTTATGCTTCATGTCCATGTGCCGGTTCATGCATGAAGTACTCAAACTATGTATTTTTTGGCCTCTACTTAGCTTTTGCTGACAAATGTTACAGATAACACGAGTTGGGTCATCTTTATCGATCTGAAAAAAAGCCCAGGCTATGCAAGGCTTAGCACCCATGCGACCTGAAGAGCCACCACGACTTGTGGTGAGAGGCAGAGTTGTGTTTGAGGATGCAGTTGTTGACGTGCTTCCAGTACTACGTCTCTCTCCAGGAAGGCGCAACCTGACCTCGTCGTCACTAGCATCTTCCTCCACCTCCTCTGCTGACCTCATCTCTTGGCTGACTGTGGGTTGACAGTAAGTGGGATCTCCAACCTCATCATCATCACCCTGTGCGTTATCACACCCGTCGTCCTCAGAGCCAACCTGTTCCTGCCCTGACAAAACACTAAAGTTGTCGCTCCAATCAGTATTTGAGTCTCATCATCGTCTTCCTCATTGTCTGCACCAACAGGAGTTACAGTTTGGGAATGAGGGTCTACATTATGGTCAGAACCTTCTGCGTCTGGCCCTGGATCCGACTCATAAAGATTCTGGGCATCAGTGCAGATCATTTCCTCGTCTGGATTCACAGAAGCGCTGGAGTCAACCTCTGATTCCCAGGCTATAGTATGAGTAAACAGCTCTGCAGACTCAACCATCTGTTCTACCTCATACTCAGACTGGCAGCTGGAGATTTGGGAGCTGTGAGGAAGCAAGTGCGATTGGGGTGACACCTTTGAGGACTGGAGTATTTGTGATGTTGAAGTTGATGTGGAGGAGAGCCCACTTAAAGGAGCACTTGATATCCGTTGAAGCACCTGCTGTTTTTGTGCCTCATCTGGAATTTGTAGCGATTGGCGTGGCCGTAAGAAAGGGATCTTATCACATTGTCCGCTAAAAGAAGTAGACATTTTAGTTTGGCTGGAAGATGGTCTTTCTTCTGCAGATGTTACTGTTGCTTTAACACCTACCCCACGGACACAACCTTTTTTCCCCTTCCCAACACGCCTATTCCCCTTTCCACCAGCAGCAGGCCTTTTTCCACTCATTTTGGTGGTTAACTAATTCACAACTCTGGAGTTGTTTGCACAAAAAAACAATGGATGGGAACCGAGCAGAGCTGAGTGGCCAAACTGTGGTATTAGGCCAAAACTATTGGCTGGGTTAGATGCAGAAAAAAATTATATTCAATTTGCAACCTGATGGAGGTCAGTATAGATGGACTAATGGAACAAGTCCCACACACAGCTAGAAGCCCAAATATTTTTTCAGAGGCAGATGCAGAAAAAAATTGTATTCAGTTTGCAACCTGATGGAGGTCAGTATAGATGGACTAATAGAACAAGTCCTACACACAGCTAGAAGCCCAAATATTTTTTCAGAGGTAGATGCAGAAAAAATATATATTCAGTTTGCAACCTGATGGAGGTCAGTATAGATGGACTAATAGAGAAAGTCCCACACACTGCTAGAAGGCCAAATATTTTTTCAGAGCTAGATGCAGACAAAAAATTATTTTTAATTTGCAACCTGATGGAGGTCAGTATAGATGGACTAATAGAGAAAGTCCCACACACTGCTAGAAGGCCAAATATTTTTTCAGAGCTAGATGCAGATAAAAATTATTTTAATTTGCAACCTGATGGAGGTCAGTATAGATGGACTAATAGAGAAAGTCCCACACACTGCTAGAAGGCCAAATATTTTTTCAGAGCTAGATGCAGAAAAAAATTATATTCAGTTTGCAACCTGAGGGAGGTCAGTATAGATGGACTAATAGAACAAGTCCCACACACAGCTAGAAGCCCAAATATTTTTTCAGAGGTAGATGCAGAAAAAAATTATATTCAGTTTGCAACCTGATGGAGGTCTGTATAGATGGATTAATAGAACAAGTCCCACACACAGCTAGAAGCCCAATATTTTTTCAGAGGTAGATGCAGAAAAAAAATATATTCAGTTTGCAACCTGATGGAGGTCAGTATAGATGGACTAATAGAGAAAGTCCCACACACTGCTAGAAGGCCAAATATTTTTTCAGAGCTAGATGCAGACAAAAAATTGTTTTTAATTTGCAACCTGATGGAGGTCAGTATAGATGGACTAATAGAGAAAGTCCCACACACTGCTAGAAGGCCAAATATTTTTTCAGAGCTAGATGCAGATATAAATTATTTTTAATTTGCAACATGATGGAGGTCAGTATAGATGGACTAATAGAGAAAGTCCCACACACTGCTAGAAGGCCAAATATTTTTTCAGAGCTAGATGCAGAAAAAAATTATATTCAGTTTGCAACCTGATGGAGGTCAGTATAGATGTACTAATAGAACAAGTCCCACACAAAGCAAGAAGGCCAAATATTTTTTCAGAGGTAGATTCAGATAAAAATTATTTTTAATTTGCAGCCTGATGGAGGTCAGTATAGATGGACTAATAGAGAAAGTCCCACACACTGCTAGAAGACCAAATATTTTTTCAGAGCTAGATGCAGACAAAAAATTATTTTGAATTTGCAACCTGATGGAGGTCAGTATAGATGGACTAATAGAGAAAGTCCCACACACTGCTAGAAGGCCAAATATTTTTTCAGAGCTAGATGCAGACAAAAAATTATTTTTAATTTGCAACCTGATGGAGGTCAGTATAGATGGACTAATAGAGAAAGTCCCACACACTGCTAGAAGGCCAAATATTTTTTCAGAGCTAGATGCAGAAAAAAATTATATTCAGTTTGCAACCTGATGGAGGTCAGTATAGATGGACTAATAGAACAAGTCCCACACACAGCTAGAAGCCCAAATATTTTTTCAGAGGTAGATGCAGAAAAAAATTATATTCAGTTTGCAACCTGATGGAGGTCTGTATAGATTTATTAATAAAACAAGTCCCACACACAGCTAGAAGCCCAAATATTTTTTCAGAGGTAGATGCAGAAAAACATTATATTCAGTTTGCAACCTGATGGAGGTCTGTATAGATGGATTAATAGAACAAGTCCCACACACAGCTAGAAGCCCAATATTTTTTCAGAGGTAGATGCAGAAAAAAAATATATTCAGTTTGCAACCTGATGGAGGTCAGTATAGATGGACTAATAGAGAAAGTCCCACACACTGTTAGAAGGCCAAATATTTTTTCAGAGCTAGATGCAGACAAAAAATTATTTTTAATTTGCAACCTGATGGAGGTCAGTATAGATGGACTAATAGAGAAAGTCCCACACACTGCTAGAAGGTCAAATATTTTTTCAGAGCTAGATGCAGAAAAAAATTATATTCAGTTTGCAACCTGATGGAGGTCAGTATAGATGGACTAATAGAACAAGTCCCACACACAGCTAGAAGCCCAAATATTTTTTCAGAGGTAGATGCAGAAAAAAATTATATTCAGTTTGCAACCTGATGGAGGTCTGTATAGATGGATTAATAGAACAAGTCCCACACACAGCTAGAAGCCCAATATTTTTTCAGAGGTAGATGCAGACAAAAAATTGTTTTTAATTTGCAACCTGATGGAGGTCAGTATAGATGGACTAATAGAGAAAGTCCCACACACTGCTAGAAGGCCAAATATTTTTTCAGAGCTAGATGCAGATATAAATTATTTTTAATTTGCAACCTGATGGAGGTCAGTATAGATGGACTAATAGAGAAAGTCCCACACACTGCTAGAAGGCCAAATATTTTTTCAGAGCTAGATGCAGAAAAAAATTATATTCAGTTTGCAACCTGATGGAGGTCAGTATAGATGGACTAATAGAACAAGTCCCACACACTGCTAGAAGGCCAAATATTTTTTCAGAGGTAGATGCAGATAAAAATTATTTTTAATTTGCAGCCTGATGGAGGTCAGTATAGATGGACTAATAGAGAAAGTCCCACACAATGCTAGAAGGCCAAATATTTTTTCAGAGCTAGATGCAGACAAAAAATGATTTTGAATTTGCAACCTGATGGAGGTCAGTATAGATGGACTAATAGAGAAAGTCCCACACACTGCTAGAAGGCCAAATATTTTTTCAGAGCGAGATGCAGACAAAAAATTATTTTTAATATGCAACCTGATGGAGGTCAGTATAGATGGACTAATAGAGAAAGTCCCACACACTGCTAGAAGGCCAAATATTTTTTCAGAGCTAGATGCAGATAAAAATTATTTTTAATTTGCAACCTGATGGAGGTCAGTATAGATGGACTAATAGAGAAAGTCCCACACACTGCTAGAAGGCCAAATATTTTTTCAGAGCTAGATGCAGAAAAATATTATATTCAGTTTGCAACCTGATGGAGGTCAGTATAGATGGACTAATAGAACAAGTCCCACACACAGCTAGAAGCCCAAATATTTTTTCAGAGGTAGATACTGATAAAAATTATTTTTAATTTGCAACCTGATGGAGGTCAGTATAGATGGATTAATAGAGAAAGTCCCACACACTGCTAGAAGGCCAAATATTTTTTCAGAGCTAGATGCAGACAAAAAATTATTTTGAATTTGCAGCGTGATGGAGGTCAGTATAGATGGACTAATAGAACAAGTCCCACACACTGCTAGAAGGCCAAATATTTTTTCAGAGCTAGATGCAGAAAAAAATTATATTCAGTTTGCAACCTGATGGAGGTCAGTATAGATGGACTAATAGAACAAGTCCCACACACTGCTAGAAGCCCAAATATTTTTTCAGAGCTAGATGCAGAAAAAAATTATATTCAATTTGCAACCTGATGGAGGTCAGTATAGATGGACTAATAGAATGATGCTATGCCCAAAAGATTTTACTTCACTAGGTGCAGTAAAAAAATTGGTATTCTATACACAGGTGTTATATCTTGCAACACAGATAGGCTACTCCACTGACTAACACACTCTGCAATAGGCCAAAAAGTATTAGCTTTGCTAGATTCAGCCAAATGCTGTGAAAAAAACTTGCACAGCACTTTCACAGACCTGCCTGGCAAAAACTGATAGGAACTGATGTAACCTAGTCCTGAAAAGGACTGCAATTACAATTAGTCTTTACTCCCACAATCAATCTATTTAAGAGCACAGACCTGCCTGATAAAAGTCGTAGGAAATGCTGTAACCTAGTCCTTAAAAGGACTGCAATCACAACTATTCCCTACTCCCAAGCTATCTGTAGATTTGTGCGAAAATTGGCTTGAAATTAACAAGGTATAGCGCACACAGCAACAGCGGTGCCGTCTAACACGCAGCTGCAGCAGTGAGAAAATGGTGGCGACGGGGAAAATGGCTTGGTCTTATAGGGCAAGGACATGTGACATACACTGCCAATGACACATGCCCTTGCTTGTGTGAAAAAAAGCACTTCGCTCCGTGTATGCGCTGCTGATAGGCTGACAGATTGCACCTCCCCACTGTAAATGCGGGAAAGAGAAAAAAAAATGGAGATCTTCATTATTCCTGCAGAGATCCATCCCCTGCCCCTCCCCCCACCCCGCTGTACACTCAAACTGCGTATTAACATTAATTTTCATCTTTACTGAGAAAAAATCCAGTTATGATTTTGGTGCACGAACAGTTATCGAACATAACCTCGAACAGCCAAATTTTTCTCAAATCGTTCGTGTTCACCGAACGGCTCGAACACCGCCCAAAACAGCTCGAATTTGAGATTGGCGAACAGTTCGAGTCGAACAACGCTCATCTCTAGTTCCCACAGAAAAGTACCAGCAGTAATGTTCAGGGAAATGCGCTTCTAGAAGGCAGAGCTGATACAGGGAGAAATAGTGGCGGCTGGGGACCGAGTATGGACACCAGGCCGCCGCCGGCATGAGGTTGTGAAAAGCTTCCACCTCCACGAGCCTAAAAGGCCACATTTCAAGTGCAAGCAGCTTTAGAGAACTTCCTGGGAGAAATGACAGCTGGAGTAGATGTGGTTTCCCTAGTCCTTTCACCAAGCTAAAGAATATGGCTGTGGTGAAATTCAACTCTCAACAAAAAAAGCTGTGGACTGGCTCTGAACCATCCCTGGCCACATTCACTTAACCCACGTGTTTATGGGTAGGCGGTCCTTCCCACTAAGTGCACTGGGGAGGGCACGGGTAATGTTGTAGGACCCGTGCTTGTGGAAGGCAGAGACGACACCGGAACAAATAGTGGCGTCTGGGGACTACCCTGTCACTGCCGCCATAAGATTGTGGACAGCTTCCCCCACCACGAGCCTAAAAGGCCACATTTCAGGTGCAAGCAGCTGCCAAAAATTTGGCAGTATAGTATTGCTGTTAGAACCTTGCTCTTAGGTTTTTTCTATTGCTGGTCACATGACCTTGTTGGCCTATTTAGTCCTGCTCCGCCCTTCTGGCTTTGCTGGACTTCATTGTATTACTACTCTTTAGCTAGCCTGTGCTCAGTATCTAACTCTGTTAGTTTGCTTGGTCTTCGGACCTCTGTGTTCTATATATTTTGTTTGTTCGTCTGTCTGCTACTATTTCTGTTAGGAGGTGTCCATTTTGCTCCCAGTCCCTAGTACTTGTAGGGATTCCTTCCCCACATCTATAGGTCTCCGTACAGACTAGCTGAGGACTTTAGCAGGTCTGATCGCAGGATCAGGTTCCCTGTTACATCGTAGGGATCAAGCTGAGTTCTATCATAGGGACAGATCTCCTCTCTTTCCTTAGCTCTGGTAGCAGTACATAACAGTAAGTCCAGCCTGCAAATTCTCTAAGGAAAGATTTTTCTGTTCCATCATGGTGTCGGTTCTGGATTTGGCTAAACGCCTGCAGGGACTCTCTCTGGAGGTGGCCGAGCTCCATCAGCACGTGAGTAACTGTCCTGGATCACATTTCTTGGAGCCTAAGGTACGTTTGCCTGATTTATTTTTTGGTGAACACCAAGAATTTTTTTCATTTAAAAATGCTTGCTTATTGTATTTTCGTTTGAGACCCAGGTCCTCTGGGGATGAATCCCAGCGCATAGGGTTCATAATGTCACTTTTGCGCAAAGAGCCTCAGGAGTGGGCCTTTTCTTTGCAACCTAGTGATACATGCTTTAGATCAGTGGATAGTTTTTTTTCTGCTTTGGGGCTATTATATGATGATCCTGACTGTGTCTCATCTGCTGAGACTGAGTTGAGACGTTTGAGACAGGGATCAGGTAATGTGGAAAAATATTGTACTCATTTCCGTCGGTGGTCTACTCAAATAGGGTGGAACGATTCTGCTCTGAAGAGTCTGTTTCTTGCTGGGCTTAGTGAAAGGGTTAAAGACCTGCTAATTGCTTATCCCACACCTGAAGATTTGCAACAGGCTATGCAATTAGCTATACGGGTGGATAGGAGACTGCGTGCAAGGGTTAATGAGAGCAAATCCTCTGCTATGTCAGTTTCTGGTCATGAGAATGTGTGTACTGAGAGTGGAGAGCCGATGGAGATTGGAGCGATGGCACCTCGCTCTCAAGAAAAGGACCGCAGATTTTCTGAAGGTTTGTGTTTCTATTGCGGAAATTCTGGTCATTTCATTAAAAGCTGTGTGCTTCGTATGAAGAAAGAAAAAAAAATGGTCAGTCATGCCCGTATTGCCTGTTTAAATTCCAAGGGTGTATTTTTAGCTGCTTCCACTATTGCTCAGGAAAAATTAATGGAATTTCGGGTGTTTGTCGATTGTGGGTCTACTCTGAATGTAATTGATGGGGGATTCTTGGAAAAACTCAATTTAAAACCCGAACCTTTGTCATCCCCCATTGCTGTGGTTTCTGTGGATGGCTCCCCTTTGAAGAATGTTACTCTCAAGGTCTGTGAATTTCCTCTCACTATTAATGGTGTTCACCATGAGAAATTGGATTTGGTAGTTTTGAATAACTTGCCTTCTCCAGTGGTGTTGGGATTGCCCTGGTTAAAATTGCACAATCCTGTACTGGATTGGTCTACCAATGAAATTAAATCCTGGAGCCATAAATGTTATGACAAGTGTTGTAACGGGCGTATTGCAGCTGTGGATAGGGGGGAATTGCCTGTTCCTATTCAGGATTTTTGGAGAGTTTTTTCTGAGAAGGAATCGCAGGTTTTGCCTCCCCATAGAGACTATGATTGTACTATTGAATTTGTCCCTGGAGCGACTCTTCCAAAAAGTCGTTTATTTAACCTTACTATTCCTGAGAGAAAGGCTTTGGAGGAATACATACAGACAAGTTTGGCCGCCGGTCACATTAGGCCTTCCAAGTCTCCTGTGGCGGTTGGATTTTTTTTTGTAAAAAAAAAGGACGGCGGTTTACGTCCTTGTCTGGATTTTCGTGAGATTAACAAAATTACTGTACGCAATCCTTACCCACTGCCATTGATTCCTGATCTGTTTAACCAGTTAGTGGGGGCCAAGTGGTTCACTAAAATTGACCTTCGGGGGGCATACAATCTGTTGCGCATGAAGGAGGGTGACGAATGGAAGACTGCTTTTAACACTCCTGTGGGTCATTTTGAGAATTTGGTTATGCCTTTTGGTCTTACTAATGCTCCTGCATTTTTTCAGAATCTTATTAATGACATCCTTAGACCTTTGATCGGCAAAAATGTGGTTGTGTATTTGGATGACATTTTGATTTATTCGCCGGATCTGGAATCTCATTGGCGGAGCGTACGTGAAGTATTACAGTTATTAATTGACAATTCGCTTTTTGCTAAGCTGGAGAAATGTGAGTTCGCTGTACAGAGAATTAGTTTTTTGGGCTACATTATCTCCAGCGAAGGTTTTGAGATGGACCCGGTGAAAGTTCAAGCTGTGCAGGAATGGCCTAGGCCTATTGGTTTGAAATCGATACAGAGGTTTTTGGGCTTCGCCAATTATTATAGAAAATTCATTAAAATTTTTCTATTATTGTCAAACCTCTGACCGATCTCACCAGGAAAGGTGCTGATGCGGTTCAGTGGACTGCTGAGGCCATTGAAGCTTTTGTGTATCTCAAGGAGAGGTTCACCTCTGCTCCCATCCTTATGCAGCCTGATGTGACTAAGCCGTTTTTGGTTGAGGTTGATGCTTCCTCTGTGGGGGTTGGCGCAGTATTGTCTCAGGATAACGGGGATGGAGTACATCCCTGTGCCTTTTTTTCAAAAAATTTTTCGGAGACTGAACTGAATTACGATATTGGTAATCGGGAATTATTGGCTATTAAACTCGCATTTGAACACTGGCGCCACCTCTTGGAAGGTGCTGAATTTCCCGTTCAGGTTTTTACGGATCATAAAAATCTGATATATCTTGATGCTGCCAAGCGCCTGAATGCCCGTCAGGCTAGGTGGGCACTGTTTTTCTCGCGGTTTAATTTTTCTGTTACTTACATCCCAGGTACTAAGAATGTTAAGGCGGATGCCTTGTCTCGCAGTTTTTCTCCCATAGTCGGTGCTGAGAAAGAGGAGTACATTTTACAAGAAGGTGTTGTGATAGCTGCTTTGGACTCCGTTTTGGAAGATGAGATTCTTAAAGCACAGGAGAATGCCCCATCTAACACTCCCCATGGGAGGTTGTTTGTGCCTGGGACCTTTAGGAGAGATTTGTTTGTTGAGTGTCACGAATCTCGGTTGGCAGGTCATTCCGGAATCTCTGAGACCAAGAGACTGGTGGGTCGCAATTTTTGGTGGCCTGGATGGCAGAAGGAAGTCATTAAGTGGGTGCGTCAATGTACTATATGTGCTAGATCTAAGTCCTCACATACTCCTGCTGCGGGGTTACTTTGTCCTCTGGAGGTTCCCAGTGCTCCTTGGACACATTTGGCTATGGACTTTATAACTGACCTTCCCCCCTCTGAGGGTTTTACTGTCATCTGGGTGGTCGTGGACCGTTTTAGCAAGATGTGTCACTTGGTTCCCTTCGTCAAACTGCCCTGCGCTAAGACTCTCGCTAAGGCCTTTGTCAAGGAAATTGTCAGACTTCATGGCATTCCTACTGACATTGTTTCTGATAGGGGACCTCAGTTCGTGGCTCGTTTTTGGCGCGCCTTTTGTGACAGGTTGGGAGTTCATTTGTCGTTCTCATCTGGATATCATCCTGAATCTAATGGCCAGACAGAAAGGAAAAACCAGGATGTTGAGCAGTTCTTGCGTTGTTTTGTGGCAGACAATCAAGAGGGGTGGTCTGAGTTTCTGCCACTTGCTGAATTTGCTCTGAACAATCATACATCTTCTTCTGCTGGTTGTTCGCCTTTTTTTTGTTGTTCTGGGAGACATCCGTCGTTTGGGTCGTTCTCCAAGTTGGTATCTGCCGTGCCTGAGGAGGAGAATTTTTCCGGCGATTTGGAGAGAGTTTGGACGGATGTGCGTGGTAATCTTCAGGAGGCTAACAGAAAATCTAAAGACTACTTTGATAGGAAACGACAGGAGGTTTTGTTTGCTGTTGGTGACATGGTTTGGTTGTCCTCTAGGAATCTGCGGTTGAGGATTCCTTCTAAGAAATTGGGTCCCAAGTTTGTAGGGCCCTTTAAGGTGCTTCAGGTTGTCAACCAATCTGCTGTTAGGTTGGAGGTTCCTACCTCCTGGAGAATTAATCCGGTGTTTCATGTCTCTCTGTTGAAAAAAGCTGTTGTGTCGGATTGTGACACCTCTGCCTCTGTTCCTCCGGTGGTGGAGGACGGGGAATATGAAATTTCTCGCATCCTTAATTCTAGACGGTATAGAGGTAGTTTGCAGTATCTCGTGGCCTGGAAAGGTTTCGGACCCGAGGATAACTCATGGGTGAGGTCGGATGATGTTTCCTCGTCCAGACTTATCAGAGTGTTTCACAGGAGATTTCCTGATAAGCCTGGTCCTAGGGGATCCGGAGGATCCTCTTAGAAGGGGGGGTACTGTTAGAACCTTGCTCTTAGGTTTTTTCTATTGCTGGTCACATGACCTTGTTGGCCTATTTAGTCCTGCTCCGCCCTTCTGGCTTTGCTGGACTTCATTGTATTACTACTCTTTAGCTAGCCTGTGCTCAGTATCTAACTCTGTTAGTTTGCTTGGTCTTCAGACCTCTGTGTTCTATATATTTTGTTTGTTCGTCTGTCTGCTACTATTTCTGTTAGGAGGTGTCCATTTTGCTCCCAGTCCCTAGTACTTGTAGGGATTCCTTCCCCACATCTATAGGTCTCCGTACAGACTAGCTGAGGACTTTAGCAGGTCTGATCGCAGGATCAGGTTCCCTGTTACATCGTAGGGATCAAGCTGAGTTCTATCGTAGGGACAGATCTCCTCTCTTTCCTTAGCTCTGGTAGCAGAACATAACAATTGCAGCCTGTGGGTGGGTGGGTGGTTGGCTGCATACTTGCGCTTGGAATCCAAGGAATGGATTAGGGACAACTGATTGCTGCACTGGGACAAGGACGTAAACGGTGATTGTTGCAAGTCTGCAATGACAGGTGCATGGCTGGATGCATCTTCGCATGCGCCAAGGATCACTTATGATGGGCCCACTTTTAGGCCTGCGAGTCAGAGATGCTTCCAGGGGTCTTCCCCTTGCTGTTCCCATGTCTTTTCAGCACTGTATGCATGTGTTTGATGATGTGTCACACACCACATGGCCAGATAAGGTTGTAAAATGTTAAAATGACATTTCCCAGTGAATGCATTTGTCTTGGTTGAAAGCAATGCAAAAGTGCAAAAACGCATCAAAAACGGTACGTGTGAACATAGCCCAAGTTGTGGAGGAGTATTTTTGTTTTTCGTTATTTATTTTGCCTTATATACAAGTCATTACCCTGGAAAGGATGTCCCTTAACATATTTCCCAGGAAAATCCATTTTGGTTTAGTTTTTGTTTGTTTTATTGTGAGTCCTTAAAAGTGGCGTAATACCTCTGACAATGTTGTTCACAGCAGTGACCTGGGAGTTAGAAATGCTTCCAGGGTTCTTCCACATGCTGTTCCCATGTAATTTGAGCACCGTTCCCATCGATTTGGGCAATTTTTAGGCCCTCTGCAGACTGCTGGGGGTGTAGCCTGAAAAATGCTTGAGTTTCCCATAGACTTACATTGGGCTCGTTGCTCGGGTCGAGCACCCGAGTATTCCAATTTGCTCGACCCGAGCATCGAACACCCAAGCATTTTAGTGCTCGTCCATCACTAGTGTCATTTAAAAGTACAACTTGTCCCGCAAAAAACAAGCCATCATATGTCCATACTGACAGAAAAATAAAAAAGTTACGGATCTGGGAAGAAGGGAAACAAAAAATGAAAACGCAAAAACGGAAAAACCCAAGGCGGTAAAGGAGTTAAGCCTCCCAAACAGCCACCATTACGTTACTAGGCCAATTTTTATAAAACCCTTCGTGTCACAGACAAATTTTTATTTCTGTGCTAAAACAAATTTTTATATACTGCTTGACTTATTCATATTAGATAGAATTTGTCCAGGGGGGCATCGTTTCACAAAGACTAGTACACTTCAAATGCTGTAATTATACTCCATAGGCTACGTCATCTCAGGAATTCATCAGAGCACTATGTTCAGGAAAGCAAAGCGATGCCATTCCTGAGATGTTCCGGCTAGTGAGGATAATGTCAATCATGCCCTGTTCGCTTCAGATGTTGTAATTACGCCAGACCAGGTATGACATCACTCCCACTGATTGCATCATCTCAAGAACAGTTATGACATTTACTTACAGAATATGGCGCTAACTTGTGTTCAAAGTGTATAGCAATGTGCACATCCACCTAATAAGCTGAGTGCTATTGGAAAGGCAAACTTAGTCACTCTCCTCACCTCCAATATTCTGTGTACTGACTTTGTGTTCACTGCAGAGTATCCAATGGAGATTCCATTCTGTCCTGCTTGTCAGGGAAGAAGCAGAGTCTCTATAGAAGCATTGCAGTATAAGAGAGAACACTCCTTCTTAGCTTTGTAGGATTGAAAGGTCAGTATCCCGACATTAGATATGAAACCTGAGCATGTCGACTTCATAATTGGTTTATTTTATTTTTTATTTTTTTTCGTTTTCTAAGGGAATGCATACTGTGAATGTTAATCTGTATATATCTTCACTGTTCTATCTTACATCCATGACTTTTTCCTCTCTAATTCCCTCAACCTTCTGGCTCTCACTGAAACCTGGATCCAGCAGTCGGACACCACCGCCGCGGCAGCTCTCTCCTATGGTGGCCTACACTTCTCTCATACTCCGAGACCTGACAACAGATCAGGTGGAGGTGTTGGTCTGCTTCTTTCAACAAAATGTACTTTTCAGGTTATTCCCCCAGTACCCTCCCTTATCTTCCCTTCTTTTGAGGCTCACACAGTCAGACTCTACCGGCCCTTCTCCCTGCGAGTGGCAGTTGTCTATCGCCCCCCAGGTCCCGCCCGCCAGTTCCTGGATCACTTTGCTGCCTGGCTTCCAAATTTTCTATCCTGCAACATCCCCACGATAATCATGGGAGATTTTAACATCCCAAATGGCGATTCTCTTTCCCCATCTGCCGCTCATCTTTTATCACTAACCTCCTCCTTCGGCCTTTCACAGCTTGTTAATTCTCCTACACATGAAGACGGGAACACATTGGACCTGATCTTCTCCCGGCTTTGCTCAGTACATGACTTTACTAACTCTCCCCTTCCACTCTCTGACCATAATCTTCTTTCATTCTCTGTCAAGAACTGTGCGGCTACTCAAGACACCCCCACTTTCCACACTTATAGAAATATACGCGCCATTAACACCCAGAAATTTATGAAAAAGTTGCAATCATCATTGGCCCCAATCTCCTCCCTCTCATGTCCCGACTCTGCATTGAAGCATTATAACGAAATAATGCTATGCGCCCTGGATGAAGCCTCACCTCCTACACAAAGAACAATTCGGCATGGACGGCGACAACCCTGGCACACGCCTCAAACACGGCTTCTCCAGCGGTGCTCCACGTGTGCTGAAAGGCTGTGGAGAAAATCTAATCTGCCCGAAGATTTCCTCCATTATAAATTTATGCTGAAAACATATAACTCTGCGCTTCACCTCTCCAAACAAACCTACTTTAACAACCTCATCATCTCACTTTCCAATAATCCTAAATGACTCTTTGACACGTTTCATTCTCTCCTCAATCAAACAGCATAGGCCCCGACCACCGACCTCAGCGCTGACGATCTGGCCAATTATTTCAAAGACAAAATTGACCATTTCTAACATAAAATTTTCTCCCAATCCCCAAACGTTATGCATGTTCTCCCCCGCCACATTGTACCTTGCTCACTTTCTGACTTCGAACCAGTCACGGAAGATGAAGTGATCAGGCTCCTTGCATCTTCTCGCCCTACCACTTGCACCAGTGACCCTATTCCCTCACATCTCCTTCAGTCCCTTTCTCCAGCTGTCACCACTCACCTAACTAAAATTTTCAACCTCTGCCTCTCATCTGGTATCTTTCCCTCTTCTTTTAAACATGCCAGGATACATCCATTACTTAAAAAACATCCCTTGATCAGAACTGCACGGCCAACTACAGACTTGTTTCCAATCTTCCCTTTATCTCTAAACTCCTGGAACGCCTGGTCCATTCCCGTCTAATCTGCTATCTCTCAGACAACTCTCTTCTTGACCCTTTACAATCTGGTTTCCGCTCTTTACATTCTACTGAAACTGCCCTCACTAAAGTCTCTAATGCTCTACTAACAGCTAAATCTAATGGTCACTACTCCTTGCTGATTCTCCTGTATCTCTCTGCAGCATTCGACACTGTGGATCACCAGCTCCTCCTCACTATGCTCCGCACTATTGGCCTCAAGGACACTGTTCTCTCCTGGTTCTCCTCCTATCTCTCTGACCGCTCCTTCTCTGTGTCTTTCGCCGGCTCCTCCTCCTCTCTCCTTCCCCTTACTGTCGGGGTTCCTCAAGGATCAGTCCTAGGCCCCCTTCTTTTCTCCTTATACACCACTCCCATTGGACAAACAATCAGCAGATTCGGTTTTCAGTACCATCTCTATGCTGATGACACCCAATTATACACCTCTGCTCCGGACATCACCCCTGCATTACTACAAAAGACCAGTGATTGTCTTTCTGCTGTGTCTAACATTATGTCCTCCCTCTGACAAAAACTGAATCTGTCAAAAACTGAACTACTCGTATTTCCTCCCTCCACTAACCTATATTGCCCGATATTGCCATTTCCGTTTGTGGCTCAACCAATACTCCCCAGCAACAAGCCCGCTGTCTTGGGGTCATTTTTGATTCAGATCCTTCCTTCACTCCTCACATCAAATCACTCGCTCGTTTATGTCATCTACACCTCAAAAACATCTCAAGAATCAGGACTTTTCTCACCTTTGACTCGGCAAAAACTCTTATTGTAGCTCTTATTCATTCTCGTCTGGACTACTGCAGCTCTCTATTTATCGGGCTCCCTCTTACTAAACTCTCGCCTCTCCAATCCGTCCTTAACGCAGCAGCCAGGATCATATTCCTCGCCAACCGCTACACCGATGTCTCTTCCCTGTGCCAGTCATTGCATTGGTTGCCCATCCAATATAGAGTTCAATTTAAACTTATCATGCTTACCCACAAAGCGCTCCATGCTTCAGTACCCCCCTACATCTCCTCCCTTGTCTCAGTCTACCACCCTACACGTGCCCTCCGTTGTGCCACTGACTTAAAACTAAAATCCTCCATAATCCGAACTACCCACTCCCGTCTCCAAGATTTATCGCGTGCTGCGCCAGTTCTTTGGAATGCACTACCCAGGACAGTTCGATTACTTCCCAACACCCACAGTTTCAAGCGGACCCTAAAAACCCATTTCTTTAGACTGGCGTATCGCCTCTACACACTATCTGTCCGTCCCAGTTTTCCCCCATATTAAAATCTTCTTCAATTTCAGGTTCATACCAACCATGCACTTAATAGCCTCGGTCAGGACTGTACACATACTGGCAGGCGACCAGTCCATGTATTATTATTTATCCTATTTAGTATATCAAGGCTGCATTATACAATATATGTACATTCCACCTTTTGTGTCTCTCCCATTTCCTCATAGATTGTAAGCTTGCGATCAGGGCCCTCACTCCTTTCGATATGAGATATGATTATTCTGTATTAGTTCCCCCTAAAATTTGTAAAGTGCTGCGGAATATGTTGTCGCTATAAAAGTAAAAATTATTATTATTATTATTATTCTGGATCCTACATTACCTTTGTTAAGGAAAACTAAACAAGGAGAGAATATAGTCAGCTGCCAGAGGGTGAAGAAGGCTGATTTTGTCCAGATTGCCTTCTCCTAATTTACGCCCAACAGCACAGATTAGAAGCAGCACAAAGGGAGGACACAAGGGAATACAAAACATCCCTTTTGAAGGGAAAGTGCCACCAGGTTTTCATAGTATAAACTACGTCTACCACCTTTAATACCCACCGTATTTTAGTAAGGTATATATAACTTAAATAATATCTTTTATTATCACTTTATACGGTGCGGTCCAGTCCGATGGCCATCACTAGTCTTGCTTCGGTGCCTCCTTTCTCGTCGCAATTGCCATCCTTCTACCCTGCTTCATGTCGATGACATGTTCTATGTCATCCACACAGCACCCCAAGTTGTGCTCCTGCGCAGGCGTACTTCCCTCAGCCCTGCTGAGGTCAGATCAAAGTAGTGCAATATGCATGCGCTGGGAGAGGCCAAAGAGCACAGATGAAGTAAAGCTGGTGCATGCGCATCACAGTGCTTTGCAGGGCAGAGTGACTTGCGACTGTGCAGGAGTACAATTGGAGGACACTGTGGATGAGATAGGATGCGTCATCCACATAAAGCAGGGCAGGAGGGTGCCGATTGCGATGAGAGAGGAGGCGCCGAAGGAAGACCAGTGACTCCCATTGGACTGGACCGCGCCATATTAGGGGATAATAAAAGGTATTTTTTTGTGCTATGCAGAGGTGATTGGGGACTTATACACATCTTACTGGAATACTGTAAAAGATGCAGTAAAAGTGGCAGCCGTACTTTATATTGGGAAAACCTAGTGACAGGTTCCCTTTAAAACTTCTCATATCTAATCATATGCACAAGAACTGGAAGAAAGTGACTGGGAGAAGATACAGATTAGATATCAGAAAAAACTTTTTGACAGTGAGGATGATCAATGAGTGGAACAGACTGCCCCGAGAGGTGGTGAGTTCTCCTTCATTGGAAGTCTTCAAACAGAGGCTGGACAGACATCTGCCTGAGATGGGTGAGTAAATTCTGCATTGAGCAGGGGGTTGGACACGATGACCCTGGAGGTATCCTCCAAAACTAACATTCTATGATTCTATGACTCTAGATTGATATATTTTACCAGTATTTAGATGTTTCAGAAATAAGTTCCTATGCTGGGCACAAATTACCAAAATAAAGTCTGTATGGCTTTTTAGCATGTATGTAAGAAAAAATATTTCCATTCACTGTCGAATATGGATCACTGATTGATTATGGAATGATTAAACCTTCTATAGATAACCCCATTCATTGATTAGATACAATGTTCCTGTTGTTATTGTATGAGTATTTTATTCTATAGTATGGTCAATGTGCCAAAACTTTACTTGTCAACATTTGTGTTCATCTCCTCACATAAAAATCACATTTATAATGTGCAGATAGTCCCAGCTGTGACTAACAAAGCAATAACCATCTGTGAACGGCTAGTAAAGAAATATGACACGGGTGCTTAGACATAACTCTTCCATTTTTCATACAGACTGTTGGCATTTTAACTGTGCATGTAAACTAGAGAATGTAATGCCACGATGACAACTGTTTACGGAACAACACCTAATATATGACATTTTTTAAACGACATTTGGCCTTTTCTAGCTTGCAATGTGCCAGGGGAACATTGGATGGTGTCATATTTTAGTCATTGCATTGCATTTTATTCTTTATAATTGGACAAAGGCATTAACAATATAAAGACATGCCGGTTCTTCAGGGGAAATCTTGCGCTATATTGTTTGCGGTCTTGTCATAATATGCAGAAGGACAATGTGTAAGAAGAATGCAATGGAAAAAACATTTTTTCTTATATAAATCATGGTGGTATATGCTCAGTTGCATCAAAAAATGTACAATAGTTCTTTCCCTGCTATTACCTGTCTGAAGAGTGTACATCCTTCATTGTCACTTACTACCAGTGCCGGACTGGGGTGACAAGGACCTACCAGTAACATTTACTTTGGTGGTCCACAGTTCAGCTACATGAAAATATCACATTACCCTCATTCACAAATTTGCCTATGTCTCTATATAGTTTGTTAAATGAATGTTGAGATGATGCCCTTTTCTGTACATAGTGCAACAAATGTATTGTGCCAACTACTTCTCATACAGATGGAGTGGAGAGCCCATTCCTGCATGGGGGCCAACCAGAGGATTCTCCTATTCTTCTGTAGGCCAGTCCGAGCCTGCTTACTATACTACCAGCAAATCAGATTGTTGGCTACAAGTTTCCAAATGTCTATTTCTATGACCTCATGGGTTGAAATTTTCTAGCTTCTTTCAGGCCACTGGTATTTTTTACATGAATATATACTGTTCTTTTTTTGTCTTCAAATTACTGTAATGGCTAGCAGAACCTCAATATGGACTCCTTATTGATATATGAGCAGTGCTCTACAAATCCAAGTTATATGGATTCATAATATTTTGCCCATGAGCTATACTGCACCTCGAGAGGCTACATTTTTCAGAATATGCAATAAAGAACTATATAGTCAGCTTTTGCAGCAAAAAGCTAAAGATGTACCAGATTGCTTTGTTACTAGTGTAGCACATTATGGTGATCTACTCTTTTAGAGTGGTGCGGCCATTGTCATTTACTTTGAATAAGTGATTTTACTTGAAAATACAATTTATTATAATCATTCGACAAAAAGTAACAATGTACTGTGCCGCAGCACAATACACAAATCATTCTACATTACTGCACAAGTAAACCTACACTATACATTTTACTCCTACTCTACACAAACACTCAAGATGACAAAAAACAAGACCAAGCAACAAAGTACAACAAGGTTGTGATAGGGAAAGGGGTAATGGAAAGAAGGAGATAAGGAGAGGGGAAATAAAAGGCCCGAAGCTGTATTGAAAGACAACACGCATGAGGGGAGAGGGGGAAGAAGAGAGGTTTTAATCCTCATCATCCGGACCATCCAATGTTAAAATTATATTTGTGTCTTCAAATGTTAACATTTGAACTTTGAATAAGTATGCTACGCTCATAGCATAAGTATGCTACACTGTTGCTGGTGCTGGCTATCATATTTGTGGCTGCTACATTTGTATTCTGCACTCTTTAAGGGGAATCTGTCTGTAGAATCAACCCTACTAAGCTGTCTATATGGGCATGCAAATCATAGGAAGTTCAGAACTGCAGAAGTGAAGTTTGTCTCACTACAAACAAAATTGCAATTGCAATCCTTTCGCAGTGCTTCAGCTTCCTTCTCACAGGTAGTCAGTGTTTGGGAAGGGCAGTACAGCAGAGCCGACAGCTCTGTAAGAGGACAACTGTAAATGCGCTTGTTCTGTTTGTAACTAACCTTGTTATGTTTTCTTTGTTGTGTTTGTAATGAGACAAGGTTCAACTCTGCTGTACTGTGTGAGTTATAATCAGGCAC
The DNA here is from genome assembly GCF_046119375.1 of Phyllobates terribilis. Taxonomy (NCBI): domain Eukaryota; kingdom Metazoa; phylum Chordata; class Amphibia; order Anura; family Dendrobatidae; genus Phyllobates; species Phyllobates terribilis. Next base: position 779,262,566 of record NW_027362763.1, on the reverse strand, counting down.
CACTCTTCAGCAGAGCTGACAGTGGTTTGAGAGGACAAGTGCTGCTGCAAATGTTTGTAATGAGTAGTGTTGAGCATTCTGATACTGAAATATCGGGTATCGGCCGATATTCGCGGTATCGGAATTCCGATACTTAATTCCAATACTTTTACAATATCGAATACCGGAATCGGAAGTTCCCATAATGCCTGCGTTCTGCAGTGTCTCTGAAGGATGACAAGCTGGATGGCAGCGCTCAGCTGCGATCCAGCCTGTCATCAGAATGCCATCCCAGCGTGAGAGAATTCTCCTGATTGCTTAACAGCCGGCGGGCGGTAAAAAGCCGCCGGCTTTTAAAGAATCACACAGCCCTATACTGCTTCCCCGCAGCCTCCCACCCCGATCCTGCGCTCCCCTCGCCACCTCACATCCCGATCGTAAGTTAGGACCGGGCTGGGAGCACAGCACCAAGGAGCGGGAAGCGAAGGACCCGGGCGGGGAAGCCGGCAGTGAAAAGACTTCACCGCCGGCTTTCCCGTTCTGTGCTGCGCTTTCCCGCCGGTTATTTCAAATGAACAGCTGAGGTATCAGGTGATGCCGATCAGCTGTTCATTTGAAGTAGCCGCGGTGCCCTCAGAGGGTTCATGTGAGTTCATGCTTGACTGCACTGCATGAACTCACATGAACTTTCCCACGGCCGCACAGGTCAGCCTCACCTCCCAGACCATCAGCCCGTCATGATTAGTGTGTGTGCGGGGTGTCTGTGCGATGTCTGCGGGTGTGTGCGGGGTGTCTGTGCGATGTCTGTGGGGGTGTGCGCGGTGTCTGTGCGATGTCTGCGAGTGTGTGCGGGTGTGCACGGTGTCTGTGCGATGTCAGCGGGTGTGTGCGTGCAGGCAGACATAGGCCGATGTTAAACTACTACTCCCATCGGCCTATGTCTGTCCCCCGTCCACTCGTGCCAGCAGGATCAGCTCGATGGGAGCAGTAGTTTCCATCAGCCTGATCCTGCTATTTAAACTGCCCCATGTGCTATTTTTGCCCCTATACACGTTTTTTTTGGTCCTGAATAAATTTTAAATACATGTCATTGGTGGCCAGTGGTTACCTACAATAAATTAGTTTATACATTAACTGTCCCCGCCGATCGCCAACTAAAATAAAGTAAAAAATAAAAAACTACACCTATACTCACCTAGACACCTAATTCCCCGAAGCCATCGATCTCCTGTAATAAAATGTAAAATAATAAACCACAACCTTATCCTTACCCCTCCGTAGTAGTCCACGAGTGTCCCACGAAGACCTCCAGTTTAGAGCAGCCACATAGAATGTGACCGCTCTGAACCGCTGCCGCCGCTAGAATGATGGGGCCGTAAAGCAACCATGTCATTGCATAAGCGGGTTCGCCGGAGTTCAGGCAGCGCTGCTCCGGTGAGCTCCTTTACGGCCCTGCTGTACCGTGAGAAATTCCCACGGTACAGCAGTGCCGTAAAGGAGGTCTCCGGAGCTGCGCTCACTGAATGCACTCCGGTGACCTCAGTCAGTGGCTCCCGCTGCCGGGAGCGGACGTGTTCCCGGCAGTGTGAGCTTACAGCAGCCATGCACAGCTGTCACCATCTCCAGATGTGACAGCTGTGAATGGGAGATCAGCGCAGGAACGTGGACAGGTAACTATTTTTTTTTAGTAAACTAAGAATTAAATAAAATGGTGTGTTTTATTTCAAATAAATTATTTTTTTCTGGGTGTAGTGTGTGTTTTCTTTTTAACACTTTGTAGGTTAGTAATGGGGGTGTCTTATAGACGCCCATGATTACTAACCTGGGCTTCATGGCAGCTGGCGCTGACATGAACCCCACCACTATTACCCCCTGCCACCGCACCAGCGCAGCGTGGAAGAGCGAGGCTAAGCGCCAGAATGGATGCGCCATTTCTGGGGCGGCTGACTGCTGGTGTTTCTAGCTTGGGAGGGGGCCAATATTCATGGCACCCTTCCTGGGCTATTAATATCAGCCCCCAGCTGTCTGCCTAGCCTTTGCTAGCTATTAAAATAGGGGGGACCCCACGTCATTTCTTTGGGGGGGTCCCCCATTTTAATAGCTGGTAAAGGCTAGGTATTCCACTGGGGGCTGATATTAGTAGCCTGGGAAGCTCCGTGGGTATTACCCCCTTCCCAGGCTTCAAACATCTGCCACAGCCGTCTGCCTAACCTCCGCTAGAGACTAAAATTATGGGGGACCCCACGCCAATTTTTTTTTTAATAAATCCTTTAACTTGAGGAGTTAATAAAGATGCAGTCCCTAAATTATTATTTATTTTTTAATTAATTTTTCCCAAAAATTTTGACGTGGGCTTTGCCATATTTTTGTATGCCAGCCAGGTACAGCATCCAGGAACGGGCTGCCCCCAACTCCCAGCTGCCTAATTGTACCTGGCCGGACACAACAATATAGGGAAGCCCTTTTTTTATTATTATTTCATGAATTTCATGAAATAAGTAAAAAAAAAAAATTACGTGGGGCTTCGCCCTATTTTTGTGTCCAGCCAGGTACAACTAAGCAGCTGGGGGCTGGAATCCACAGCGCAGGGAGGCCCAAGCTCTGTGGGCCCCCCCTGCTGAGAACTGAAGTCCGTAGCCACGCCAGAAAATGGCGCGTTCATAGAAGCGCCATCTTCTGGTGCTGTATCCAACTTATCCAGGGCCCTGGTGCGGTGGCTCACTGGGTAATAAAGGGGTTAGGGCCAGCTGGATGCCGTCACAGCCAGACACTGAGGAGCGCAAGCATGCCTGCGCTTCGCAGTGTCCGCGGGATGACAGGCTGGATGGCAGCGTTCTGCTGTGGTCCAGTCTGTCATCTCGATGTAGCAGAGCAGAAGCTGTCCTGGGAACCATGGGAAGGTAAGGATGATGTTGCTTTATTATTTTTCTTTTATTGCAGGAGATCGTTGGCTTCAGCTGGAATGGGCGTGATGGTAAGTATGGTTTAATTTAGAACATTAAAGAAGTGTGTCTTTATTTAAATTAAAGGACTTTATTCTGGGTGTTTGTGTTTTTTTTTTTAACTTTGACTATGGGGTTAGTAATGGGGGTGTCTTATAGACGCCTCTCCATTACTAACCTGGGCTTGATGTCAGCTGGCATTATAAGCTGACATCAACCCCAACCCTATTACCCCACTGCCACCGCTACAGGGCAGTGGGAAGAGCGAGGCTAAGTGCCAGAATTGGCGCATCCTATGGATGCGCCATTTCTGGGGCGGCTGACGGCTGGTGTTTCTAGCCTGGGAGGGGGCCAATATTCATGGCACCCTTCCTGGGCTATTAATATCAGCCCCCAGCTGTCTGCCTAGCCTTTGCTAGCTATTAAAATAGGGGGGACCCCACGGCATTTTCTGGGGGGGTCCCCCATTTTAATAGCTAGTAAAGGCTAGGTATTCAGCTGGGGGCTGATATTAGTAGCCTGGGGAGCTCCGTGGGTATTACCCCCTTCCCAGGCTTCAAACATCTGCCCCAGCTCTCTGCTTAACCTCTGCTAGAGCCTAAAATTACGGGGATCCCCACGCCAATTTTTTTTTAAATAAATCCTTTATTTTAACACTAAATGACAAGTACAGTAATCAACACTATCACTGTACTTCTTATATATGTGACTGACATGTTTCTATCTATATAATCTATGTGTGATTCTCTATTCTTTCTATTCTAAATTGTCGGGTACCGCTGCTGAATTGCCGGCCGGCTTTTTTAAAGAGACGGTGCATGAAAACACTAATATTTTTTTTAATAAATCCTTTACACTAAATGACAAGTACAGTAAGCAACACTGTCACTGTACTTCATATATATGTGACTGACATGTTTCTATCTATCTAATCTATGTGTGAAGCTCTAATCTTTCTGTTATAAATTGTCGGGTACCGGTGTATGCCGCTGCTGAATTGCCGGCTTTTCATGTTTCACTGTGAGCACTGTTCCCATCGATTTGGGCAACCACCTCCCCCAATACATTCTACATTATTGTTAGTTGTTTTCCTTCATGTAGAATTAACCTACAAGGAAAGAAAGGGTTTATTTTCATTCCGATATTTGTGTCCCATTGACTTGCATTGGTTTCCGGTATCGGAATCGGCGATATCCGATACTTTTTGCGTATCGGCCCAATCCAATCCGATCCGATATTTCCTGATATCGGAAGGTATCGCTCAACACTAGTAATGAGACAAAGTTCACTGCTGCTGTACTGTGTTAGTTCTGATCCACTGCAGAGCTGTGTGTGATTATGAGAGTAAAGTGTCAGTCATTATATGTCTCACACTGGTAAAGCTCTTTTCACTTAAAATAAGTTCTGGAGGCAGATTCTTGGGGAGATCTATGTCCGATCTAAAGATCTTAACAGCTCATTTACATATAAGAAAAATGTGGATTTCTCAGGAATAAGACATCAGATCTCAGACATCAAGGTATCATTTTTTTCAACTTTCTGAATGGCCATATAGACAGCTTAGGAGGGTTGATCCTTCTGACAGATTCCATTCATTCTTCAGCAGATTCCCTTTAATCTTCAACACTCTTCATTGTAGGTTTATTAGCTTATCAATTGTGTGCTTCTATCACTTCCACATTTTGGTTAAAAAGACAATCTGGTGAGTAAAAACTCAAATCAATATTCATCTCACCAATCCGCCGTTCCGCCAGTGCTGGCTCTGCCTAGTTCTCTGTGGGTCTTTACTTTTCGTTGTGGTGAGGACGTCCCCAGGGTAACATGTTCTTGTTTTGGCATGTCATCACTGGAGCAGAAAGGAGATTTTATTTTGCCTTCATGCATTAATTTTTTATTGTAGTAAGTGTAATTCCTTTTTTTATTTTATTTAGAATGACCTTGTCTATAGAGTAGACATGACTTGCCGCCGGTTGCTAAACTATTTTATGACTGTACAGACTGATTACAAAGAAAAGGTAAATGTAAATTGTATTAGTCTGTCTCATGAAGCCATCCATCTATCAAAAGTATTCAAAACCTCAGAGCATGTTATTGCTTATGGAATCTGTGTCCTTGGGAAATAATAATCTATTGAAAACGTAATTTCTTCCAGCTTTGTATTCGTTTTATACTGACTCCTAAGAAAAGCCATAGGGAAAAATGTAAATGTAAAATTAAACCTGAATTTCATTTTGTAAAGAAAATTATATTTGTGTCTTTTTCCTTATTGTGTTTATTTGACCCGTTTTATATTACAGCATAAACAATGAGTATGAAGTCAAGTCATGTATTGTGCAGAGTAAGGAATTAACCCTGTCCAGTTGGGTAGTTTAGGAAAATTCACGAGTTGTATGAACAGTCACAGATGAAAGAACAAAGTTCATAGTGCACACAGAGTCGAGATGGAGGCATACAGAGCTCATGCTACAGAGCATATAATGTTCCTGTGGCTGACAAATAGTGCCTATCTGTCAGATACGCCCTGATCTATACATTATCACCAGTCCAGACGATAGGTGATAACTTCTCTTCACTTCCCTTCACAAGGTATTGCCTTGTGGAGTTCATGTCTTAATGGGTCAGAGCTATTTTTGTGGCATGAGAGGGACTTACACACTATTAAGAAGTGACTATAATGTTATGGGTGACCAAAGCTCTGATTAGACTTGGCTTCTGGTTGATTATTTGAGCAATTATGTCCCTTGACTGGATTAAAGAGCAATTGCATGCATAATTGCAAAGTTAGTTTGGGTAGAATTAGCCAGCTGGCTGAAAATTAGGGAACTTTGAAATAATACTTTTGATCATATATTTTGTATGCCCATGGTTAATGCTATTTGTGGGATTTAAATGCTACCCAAAACTTTTCTATCAGTAATTATATATAATAATTTTCACAATAGCCAATAAAACACACATACTAAGTTGACACTTTTTAGCTTTGCTGTCTAAACTGGGTCAGATTATAATCATTAGAAGTTGATGGGTTTAATCACAGATGACTATTGTTTTGCTCATTTGCAGACACAGACAGAAAAAGGCAAGAACAATATATGGTCCCATTCCAATTCAATAGTCTCTGACAGAAGCTGCTTGCTGCTTTGAAACTGGCAGTGGCCCCCTTACCTCTTGGGCCCCTGGGTGCCAAAACCAGGTGAGGAACAATCAGAGTAAAGGTATAATAGAAACAAGTGCACCAATTCTGCATTGATCACCCACTCCTGGTTTTGGCTCCCACTCCTGAGAAAAAATACTGACCGAATACTGACCAAGTACTGATAGTGGTGTCGTGGCCTATGAGGTAATAACTTTGGAACGCTTCAACAGATTCCAGTGATTCTGAGTTTGTTTTTTGTGACATATTGTACATCATGATGGTGGTAAAATGTATTTGATATCACTGGCATTTATTTGTGAAAAAAATTGGGAATTTGGCGACAATTTAGAAAATTTTGCAATTTTCAAACTTTGAAATTGAATTTTTATGCCCTTAAATTAGAGAGAAACAGTACAGACCAAAAGTTTGTACACACCTTCTCATTTAAAGATTTTTCTGTATTTTCTTGACTATGAAAATTGTACGTTCACACTGAAGGCATCAAAACTATGAATTAACACATGTGGAATTATATAGTTAACAAAAAAGTGTGAAACAACTGAAAATATGTCTTATACAGGGTGGTCCAAAAGTAGGTGGACAGAAATTTATCAAACAAAATCCAGTAATTTTAGATAACATTATGTGGAGTGATGAAGCTTCTTTCAAATTATCCGGCCATATTAACAGACATAATTGTATTTACTGGTATCATGAGAACATGCATTTAACATTAGAGCAACAACTAAATGAGCCTGGTGTCAATGTTTGGGGTGGTATTTCAAGTTTTAGTGTTTTAGGACCAATATTTTTTGATGGAACAGTCACAGGAGATAAGTATCTCGAAATTCTAATGAATCAAGTTGTTCCTCAGTTACAGCAACAGCCTAATTCAAATGACCTTTATTTCCAACAAGATGGGGCCCCTCCACATTATTCAAGAGTAGTCCGCGAGTATCTTGATGAAACATTTCTGAATAAATGGATTGGCCGAAGAGGCCCACATGATTGGCCGGCACGTTCACCAGACTTGACCCCAATGGATTTTTTCTTTTGGGGAGTACTCAAGGACAAAGTTTATAGTCACAAACCAAAAAGTATCAGTGATTTGAAAAATTACATAAGAGATGCATTTCAAGAAATTAATATCCAAAGAGACTTGTGCAAAAAAGTTTGTCGAAGCGTAAGAGGCAGACTTCAAAGCTGTGCAAATTGTAATGGAAAACAGTTTGAGCACCTGCATTGATAAAATTTAAGGGCTTTTGTATTATTGTTCAGAATAAAATTTAATTGTCAATGTTATTCTTGTGCTAGTAAATATAATTTTATATATAAATCAAAATAAATGTTATTATTTTCTGTCCACCTACTTTTGGACCACCCTGTATTCTAGGTTCTTCAAAGTAGCCACCTTTTGCTTTGATGACTGCTTTGCACACTCTTGACATTCTCTTGATGAGCTTCAAGAGGTAGTCACCGGAAATGGTTTTCACTTCACAGGTGTGCCCTGTCAGGTTTAATAAGTGGGATTTCTTGCCTTATAAATGGGGCTGGGACCATCAGTTGTGTTGTGCAGAAGTCTGGTGGATACACAGCTGATAGTCCTACTGAATAGACTGTTAGAATTTGTATTATGGCAAGAAAAAAGCAGCTAAGTAAAGAAAAACGAGTGGCCATCATTGCTTTAAGAAATGAAGGTTAGTCAGTCCGAAAAATTGGGAAAACTTTGAAAGTGTCCCCAAGTGCAGTTGCAAAAACCATCAAGCGCTACAAAATAAACTGGCTCACATGAGGATCGCCCCAGGAAAGGAATACCAAGAGTCACCTCTGTTTCTGAGTATAAGTTTATCTGAGTCACCAGCCTCAGAAATCGCAGGTTAACAGCAGCTCAGATTAGAGACCAGGTCAATGCCACACAGAGTTCTAGCAGCAGACACATCTCTACAACAACTTTGAGACTTTGTGCAGCAGGTCTTCATGGTAAAATAGCTGCTAGGAAACCACTGCTAAGGTAAGGCAGCAAGCAGAAGAGACTTGTTTGGGCTAAACAACACAAGGAATGGACATTATACCAGTGGAAATCTGTGCTTTGGTCTGATGAGTCCAAATTTGAGATCTTTGGTTCCAACCACCGTGTCTTTGTGCGACGCAGAAAAGGTGAACGGATGGACTCTACATGCCTGGTTCCCACCGTGAAGCATGGAGGAGGAGGTGTGATGGTGTGGGGGTGCTTTGCTGGTGACACTGTTGGGGATTTATTCAAAATTGAAGGCATACTGAACCAGCATGGCTACCACAGCATCTTGCAGCAGCATGCTATTCCATCCGGTTTGCGTTTAGTTGGACCATCATTTATTTTTCAACAGGACAATGACCCCAAATACACCTCCAAGCTGTGTAAGGGCTATTTGACCAAGGAGAGTGATGGGGTGCTACTCCAGATGACCTGGCCTCCACAGTCACCAGACCTGAACCCAATCGAGATGGTTTGGGGTGAGCTGGACCGCAGAGTGAAGGCAAAAGGGCCAACAAGTGCCAAGCATCTCTGGGAACTCCTTCAAGATTGTTGGAAGGCCATTTCCGGTGACTACCTCTTGAAGCTCATCAAGAGAATGCCAAGAGTGTGCAAAGCAGTCATCAAAGCAAAAGGTGGCTACTTTGAAGAACCTAGAATATAAGACATATTTTCAGTTGTTTCACACTGTTTTGTTAAGTATATAATTCCACGTGTGTTAATTCATAGTTTTGAAGCCTTCAGTGTGAATGTACAATTTTCATAGTCAAGAAAATACAGAAAAATCTTTAAATGAGAAGGTGTGTCCAAACTTTTGGTCTGTACTGTATGCCACACAAAAAAGTTAATAAATAACATTTCCCACATGTCTACTTTACATCAGCACAATTTTGGAAACACATTTTTTTTTGTTAGGAAGTTATAAGGATTAAAAGTTGACCAGCGATTTATAATTTTTCCAACCAAATTTACAAAACCTTTTTTTAGGGACCACATCACATTTGACGTGACTTTGAGGGGCCTTTATGACAGAAAATACCCAAAATGTCACCATTCTAAAACTGGACCCCTCAAGGTGCTCAAAACCACCTTCAGGTTCTTCGTAGGAATTTTTGGAATGTGGAAGAAAAAAATGAACATTCAACTTTTTTCACAAAAATATTACTTTAGACCCCAATTTTTTTTTGTGGAAGGGTAATAGGAAAATTTGTTGTGCAATTTCTCCTGAGCATGCCGATACGCCATATGTGGGGGAAAACCATTGTTTGGACGCATGGCATGTCTCAGAACGAAATATACTGGAATAATTAGCGGACGCCATGTCATGTTTGGAGTGCCCCTGATGTGCCTAAACAGTGGAAATCTCCTACAAGTGACAGCATTTTGGAAACTAAACTCCTCAGGGAACTTATCTAGATGAGTGGTGAGTACCTTGAACCCCCAGGTGCTTCACATAAGTTTTTTTAATATTGAGCAGTAAAAATAAAATTTTCACATTTTTCCCATAAAAATGTTTTTCAGCCCAAAATTTTGCATTTTCATAAGGGTAACAGGAGAAATTGCACCAAAAAAATTGTTGTTCTATTTCTCCTGAGTATGGTGATACCAAATATGTGAAGAAAAACTACTGTATTGGTGCACAGCAGGGCTTGGAAATGACGGAGCACCATTTGATGTTTTGAATGCAAAATTTGCTTTAATAATTAATGAATTACATGTCGCGTTTGGAGAGCCCCTGATGTGCCTAAACAGTGGAAACCCCCACAAGTGACACTGTTTTGGAAACTAGACCACTTAGGGAACTTATGTAGATGTGTGGTGAGCACCTTGAACCCCCCAGTGCTGCACAGAAGTTTATAACGTAGAGCTGTGAAAATAAAAAAAATCCCTTTTTCCCACAAGAATGATTTTTAGCCTCATTTTTTTTTAGTTTCAAAGGGGTAACATGAGAAAATGTACCCCAAAATTTGTCTCTCCAAAGCACGCAGATACCCCATATGTGGGGGAAAACTATTGTTTGCGTGCATGGCAGGGCTCAGAAAGGAAGGAGTGACATTTTGGAACGCAGACTTTGATGGAATGGTCTGCGGGTGTCATATCGCATTTGGAGTGCCGCTGATGTTCCTAAACAGTGGAAAACCCACACAAGTGACCCCATTTTGGAAACTAGACCTCTCATGGAATTTACTTAGATGTTTGGTGAGCACCTTGAACCCACAGGTGTGTCACCGAATTTTACAACGTGGATCTGTAAAAATGAAAAAAAAATATTTTTCCCACAAAAGTGTTTTTAGCTCCAAATTTTTTAATTTTCACAAGGATAGCATGAGAAAATGGACCCCAAAATTTGTTGTGCAATTTTTCCTGGGTATGCCAATACCTCATATGTGGTTTAAAACTACTTTTGATGCACAGTGCAGAGCTCAGAAGGGAAGAAGCACCATATTAGAGTTCAGATTTTGCTGGACTGGTTTGAGAGTGCCATGTCATATTGGCAGAGCCCCTGAGGTGCCAAAACAGCAGACCCCCCATAAAAGACCCCATTTTACAAACTACACCTCTCAATAACTTCATCTAGGGGTGCATATTGACACCACAGGTCTGTCACAGAATTTTATACCATTGGGCAGTGAAGAAAAAAATAATTACATTATTACCACCAAAATTTAGTTTTAGCCCCAGATTTTACATTTTTACACTGGGAAATGGGCAAAAATGCCACTAAAAGTTGTCTCGCAATTTCTTCTGAATGTAGAAATACCCCAAATGTGGCTGTACAGTACTGCTTAGCCACTTGGCGAGACTCAGGAGGGACGGAGAGCTATTTGCCTCCTGGAGAGCAGATTTTTCTAGAATAGTATGCAGACTCCATTTACATAGCGCCTAAGTGCTAGAACAGCAGAATCCCCCTCAAGTGACCCCATTTTTCTACATGTGTATTTATTTCATTTATTTTACTCATTTATATAGCGCCATTAGATCCACACCACTTTACAGACATTGTTCCATCTGAATCATGTATTTCAGAGATTTACACGGAAACCCCAGTGTAAGCACTCAGCGTAGAATGCAGCATAAATGTGAGTGGAGCCTTACTGCGATCTTTCGAAGGCGTAATGAGTAAATCAACAACAGGTCAAGAATTGGTTTTATTTATTTTTTACGCCATTCCTCATGCGGTATAAGTGATTAGACGACTTTATTCTTCAGGTCGGATCAATTACAGCAATTCCAGATTTATATCGGGTATTTATGTTTGTCAGCTGTCACACACTAAAAAATGCTTTTTGTTGCAAAAACTAGTTTTTGCATCTTCATATTTTGAGAGCTATAATTTGTCCATATTTTGGCCAACAGAGTCATGTGAGAGCTTGTTTTTTGCGGGATGAGTTGCCGTTTTTATTGGTACAATTTTCTAGCACTTAATATTTTTTGATTGGTTTCTATTCTGATTTTGGGAGGCAGAATGAACAAAAACCAGCAATTCAGGAATTTTATTTTTTCTGTCGTTCCGCGTGTGGTAAAATTGATAAGGCAGCCTTATTCTTCGGGTTAATACGATTGCAGCGATACCACATTTATATATTTTTTTATGCTTTGGTGCTTTTACATAATTAAAACTATTTTATAGAAAAAATTATTATTTTTGCATTGCTTCAACTTTTTTTCCACTTTTTCTTACTTTTTCACTTTGTCCCACTATGGGACTTTCACTTTTTCCAGCCTGATCGTTTATAAGGCATAAGGATGCAGCACCATTCCTATGTCTCATAAATAGTGATGAGCGAACGTGCTCGCCACTACTCGGAACTTGCCCGAGCATCACGGTGCTCAACAAGTTCGGCGAGTATTTCTGGGTTGCTTAGGCGGGAGCTCGGGTCCCACCCTGCATGCTCTTAAAAGAGCCAATGAACATGCAGGAATTGCTTGCCACGCACTGTAATGCCTTAGCCATGTTGGTTGTGGCATTACATTGATTGGCTGGCCGCATACCGTCATCGGGTCTATTTAAGACCCAGAGACGCTGGGCTCTTCACAGTCTACCCCGGAAACAGGCAGAATAGGGAGAACTGCTGCTGAATCAGGGAGAGATTTGCTTGTTTATAGTTAGTATAGGTATTCCACAGCATACCTATATATCCATCTGAACTAACAGTTCTTCTGAGTACTAATTCAGCTGCATATATTCAGTGGTGATAGCAGGAGTTAGGCAGGAAGGCAGGGTATGTGGCAGACTGCAGCGCATATAGCACAAAAGGGTCCATAGCACGTTCTCTCTGCTGCTGCGGTTGTTACAGATATTTGTAGACATAGCCTCAGATATCAGGGGCCAGACCTAATTATTTTTTTATCTTAATCCTGGTTATTTGCTTAAAAAGCAAGGCAGGCAGGGTATGTGACAGACTGCAGTGCATACAGCATAAGAGGGTCCATTGCACGTTCTGACTGGTCCTGCTATTACAGATATTTGTAGACATAGCCCCAGGTATCAGGGGCCTGGGCTATTTTTTTTTTTTTTCTATCCTGATTACTTTCTTAAAAAGCAATCTAGAGTACACCATTTTTCTGCTCCATTTGCTTGTTAGCACTGCAGAATATAGCCAGATCTTTTCCATATTGCAGTGCTAAAAATCCAGAAATTTGAACTGAACATGGAAAATATTGGCCTTCATTTCCATTTTGTTACAGTGTGTTGGTGAAGCTATTCACATGAGGTCACTGTGAACAATAGTATTAGTAAACTACAGGCCCGCTATTTAAAACTGTGGTTCTCCGACAGACATATTACATATAACTGCATTCCAAATTCAGCCATTTCTGGCCTCCATTTACATTTTGTTGCAGTGTGTCAGTGAAGCTATTCACACGAGGTCGCTATGAACAATAGTATTAGTAAACTACAGGCCCACTTTTTAAAGCCGTGGTTCTCTAGGGGACCGCAGAACACCACTATTGAACACAGAGCAGTGTCAAAAGGTTGTTGGTTGGAAAGCAGATAATGCTTCCAGTCACTTTGCCACCACCACCCTGTCTTCCAAACTGTCAAGTCTCAGCAGCCGTGAGTCTGGACCGCATATTCCACACCCTGATCCCCCTTCCTCCTACCATGCCGAGTGCCTGAAGACAACTGATCCCACACTTGGACACTCAGAAGAGCTGTTCACTTTTCCATTTATAGATTCTGGCCTCTCGCCCGGACAGCTTCAAGCGGGTGAAGAGGAGAACGCATGTAGCGATGCCCAAATATTTGAGCAGCCACTGTCACATGAAGGCAACGGTGGGAAAGTGAAACTACTGTCGCAAGAGGTGGATGATGATGAGACACAATTTCCAGAAAGTCAGGAGGAGGACCAGGGTGCGGCAGTGGAAAACGAGGTGGTGGATGATATAGTAACTGACCCAACCTGGCAGTGGGACATGCAGAGCGAGGACATCACCACAAAAGGGGAGGGAGGCGTAGCACTACAACAGGCAGGATGAAGCAGTGTGGTGACCGCAGACCAAAGCGGGAAAGCGTTCCCGTAACACCAACACGATGGAAGTTGCCAGTACAACTGTTAGGTCTTCTTGAGTCTGGTTGTTTTTTAAAGACTCTGCAGATAACCCCAAAAAGGCCATTTGCACCACATGCCAGGCCAGCATCAGCAGGGGTAGCAAAACTAGCAGCCTGACCACCACCAGCATGATCAGGCACATGGCAGCAAAGCACTCGTTTAAGTGGGCTGAACCCCCAGGGTCTGCGGGTGACACCACTGCTTCTTCGGCTGTTGTGCATGCATGCCAGTCCCCTGTCCATGGCGTATAAGAAGATGCCTCCCGCCCTGCACCTGTCGTTGCACACTGTCAACTAGCACCATCAGCAAGCAAGTCTATTTCCTTCTCTCAGCACAGCGTTCAGTTGTCCCTACCCCAGTCCTTGAAACGCAAGTGCAAATACGCAGCCAACGCCCCACAAGCCACACTACTAAATTCGCACATTTCACGAATGCTTGCGCTCAAAATGATGCCTTTAAGGCTGGTGGAGACGGAAGCTTTCCGCAACCTGAAGGCGGCGGCCTCGGTGCTCGGTCCCCAGCTGCCACTCTTTCTCCCGGTGTGCCATCCCCGCATTACACGAGCACGTGTCCTATAACATTAGCCGTGCCCTCAACAATGCAATTACTGGGAAAGTCCACCTAACCACAGACACGTGGCTAAGTGCTTGTGGGCAGGGACGGTATATCTCTTTGACGGCACACTGGGTAAATATAGTGGATGCTGGGACCCAGTCGGACCTTGGAACGGAACACGTCGTCCCAACCACGAGGATTGAGGGCCCTGGGTCAATCAGGGTTGCCCCCACATAGCTCCTGCACCTCTTCCTCCTCCTCATCTTCAGCCTTCATATCCGAAATGACCACATCAGTCACAAGCTGGAAGCACTGAAGCACTGCCTCAGCCAAGTGGCAACAGGCTGTGTTGAAGCTAATATGCTTAGGTGACAAACTGCACAATGCAGAAGAGTTGTGGACAGCTCTGAAAAGAGCAGACAGATCTGTGGCTGACACCGCTGACCCTATAGCCAGGCATGGTCATGTGCTACAATGTCTGGAACCTGGTGGCGACTCTGAAGCGAGGCGAGCTCACACACATACCATGCCTGGCCCAAGTGCTTAACCTCGAGGTTCAGCGGTTTCTCAAAACCTACGCAGATCTACCGGATCTGCTTGTCAAAGTGTGCCGCGTGTGTGCCCATTTTAGAAAGTCAGCTACAGCTTCCCTTCCCTTCCATGCTTCAGCAGCGCTTGCAGCTTCCTGCTCACCTACTAATCTGTGATGTCCCCACACATTGGAACTCTACAATGCAGATGTTGGGCACCAAAAAAAAATGAGATCATGATACATATGAGAATAAAAAAAGAATATTATTAATTTATATAAATATAATTTATTGCAGATGTTGTGAAGGATTTGTGAGCAGAATAGGGCAGTTGTTGACTACCAGCATCAACACAGCTGTCGGTATTCAGGTCAGACTCCACACATAAGACCTCAGGAGTGGACGTGGATGTCAGACATCTGTACTATCCTCCAAAACTTTGAGGACTCCACCAAGATGGTGAGCGGTGATGACGCCATAATTAGCATCACCATCCCACTTCTCTGTCTTCTGATTTGCTTTATGCTCACAATTAAAGAGGATGAATTGCAGGCGGAGCATGATGAGATGGAGCAAGGAACCAAACATGGTGATTCCACACAGCCCAGCCTCATCTTATCCCAACGTGGATTGGGTGACAATAAGGAAGAGGCTGAGGTCAGGGAGGAGGAGGAGGAGGAGAAAGATGAGAGCACGGTCAGTCGTCCTCTTGGTGAGGACACAGAAGTCTTGCCTCTTTGCAATCTGGCACACATTGCTGAGTTTATGTTACGCTGCCTTTCCTGTGACCCTTGCGTTATCCAAATTTTGATTAACAGTCATTACTGGTTGGTGACACTTCTCGAACCACGCTACAAGGAGAACTTTCTGTCACTTATTCCCGTGCCGGACAGGCCTAATAAAATGGGGCAGTACCTGAAGGCC
Source organism: Phyllobates terribilis (assembly GCF_046119375.1). Taxonomy (NCBI): domain Eukaryota; kingdom Metazoa; phylum Chordata; class Amphibia; order Anura; family Dendrobatidae; genus Phyllobates; species Phyllobates terribilis. The sequence continues at coordinate 779,246,931 of NW_027362763.1, read as the reverse complement.
CTTGTTGCGTAATTATTAAAAAAATTCCCAGCTAAAAACGCTGTCGGCAGAGGTCACAGTTCGTTGGACAACCAAGGAGTACAGTCGAGAGAGACACAAAAGCAATCCAGCAGAGGCAGGGGAACACTGTCAAAGTTATGGGACAGTTTTCTCAGACCCTCCCATCGTACAGGCCCTTAGGCGCAGGGTACTCTCACAAGGAGGGAAAAGTTTGGGAAGATGCTGAAGGAGTACCATACCGAATGTACCAATGTCCTACGTGATTCCTCTGTGCCGTATAATTATTGGATATCCAAGCTGGACACGTGGCATGACCTGGCTCTCTATGCCTTGGAGGTCCTGGCCTGCCTTGATGCTAGCGTTTTGTCAGAGCGGGTTTTTAGTGCTGCTGGTGGAATTATAACCGATAGGCGCATCAAACTGTCAACTGAAAATGCTGACAGGCTGACTCTTATAAAAATGAACAAGGGCTGGATTGTGCCAGACTTCTCAACATCACCGAATGATAGCATAAACTCAAATACAGTGTCTTTTTTTTGGGAGGTCTAACTTTATTCCCATGCACCTCTGTCTTCACACCCAGACATGGGTATACGCTTCCTGATTTTGTCTATTTGCTCTTGTCCTCCTCCTTCTCCTCATCCTCATTCTCCACCACCATATCACCATCATATCTACCATATCACCATAGCTACGTCTCTTGCAAGGGGCATTGAAGTGCCTCCAAATTTTTGGCAGCCATTGCATTCACTGCATTGGCAAACAGTATGGGAGACCCACTTCCTAATAATAAGAAAAAAATTTTCAGGAGGTCCTCCTCTATGTCTCTTGCAAGGGGCATTGGAGTACTTTCAAATTTTTGGCAGCCGCTGCAGTCACTGCATACTAAAGAACAGTATGGGAGACTCACTCCTTTCTAATGGGAACATGCCATTACTGTGGCCCACCTCTATGTGTCTTTAAATTGTTATTGGGGTTTTTCCCTAATTTTGGCAGCCGTTGTACTCACTGCATACCCTATAACCGGATGGCAGAACCGCTCCTTTCTAGGAACATTTAGTTACTGAGGCCCACCTCTATGTGTCTTTAAATAGTTATTGGGGCTTTTCTTAAATTTTGGCAGCCGTTATACTCACTGCATACTCTATAACTGTATAGCAGAACCGCTCCTTTCTAATGGGAACATGTCGTTTCTGTGGCCCACCTCTATATGTATTTAAATTGTTATTGCTTTTTTTTCCCAAATTCTGGCAGCCGTTGTGCTCACTGCATACCCTATAACTGTATAGCAGACCCGCTCCTTTCTAATGGGAACATGTCTTTACTGAGGCCCACCTCTATGTGTCTTTAAATTAGTATTGGGGTTTTTCCCAAATTTTGGCAGCCCTTGCAGTCACTGCATGGGCATTACCACTATAGGAGACCGACTCCTTTATATTGGTAACGTTTTTTTTTACTGAGACCCTGCTCTCTGTCTCTTCAAAGGGGTATTGGGGTATTGGGATCCAAATGTTTGGCAGTCCTTGCAGTCACTGCATACACAATAACAGTATAGGAGACCCACTCTTTAATAATGGGAACAACAAAGCATAGTCGGCTGATGACTCTTTAACAATAGCAAGGGCCGACTGCTGGCCTTTTAAGAATAGTAAGGGCCGTCAGTTGGCCCTGTAAAAATAGGCATTGTGACTTTCAGCGTCCATCCTTCATAAATGAAGCAGGATGTGTCTGATCATGTCTCGCACACTACATGGCCAGATAAGGTAGTAAAATGTTAAAATGACATTTGCTGGTGAATGTATTTTTCACTGTTGAAAGCAATGCAAAAGTGCAAAAATGTATCAAAAGCGCTACGTGTGAACATAGCCAAAGGGGTGGAGGAGCATTTTTGGTTTTGATTATTTATTTTACCTTATATACAAGTCATTACCCTGGAAAGGATTTTCTTTAACATTTTAGCCTGGAAAATCTATTTTGGTTTTGGCTTTGTATGTTTTATTGTGAGTCCGTAAAAGTGGTGTAATACTCTGACAACATTGTTCATAGCAGTGACCTGGGAGTCATAAATGCTTCCAGGGGTCTTCCCCATGATGTTCCCATGCCATTTGAGCACTCTTCCCATCAATTTGGGCAATTTTTAGGCTCTCTGCAGACTGCCGGAGCTTGGGGGCCGCCAGAAAAATGCTTGAGTTTCCCATAGACTTACATTGGGCTTGTTGGTCAGGTCGAGCACTCGAGCATTTCTATTTGCTCGACTTGAGCAACGAGTACCCGAGCATTTTAGAGCTCGCTCATCACTACTCATAAACTGTCAGTGCTGCACTGAGAGGCAAACTTGTTAGATCATGGCACTGCGCATGATCTGCCAAATTTGCTAGTTCTGGTGACCCTGATGTCGTCATGATGAGATTGGGTCACCATGGCAACGATCAGGCCTAGCGATGACATCGCGGGGTCTCCGTTCCATAATTTTTAAGGGGGGACATGGTGATTGAGAAGGGTTTGTCAGAGTAGTAAACAATGAGATGTAAACATTTTTAATACAATTTGTAAAAATTTATTAAATACGTAAGACATTTCCTAACTAACCAGAAAAAAAAGCTTTATATAAGTCTTGCTGCAGATGTTTAACAACACACTGAACTACTTTATGTTTGACAAAATTCAATAAATCAGTAAAAAAAATGTTGCATTTGCCCCCGGAGATTATGGTAGGTCGGAAGTAATGATTTTCTTCTAAAAATGTAACATCAAATTCTGCCAAACACAAAATTGCTACGAGAAAATGCATTTAATTATAGTTGAGTAGTATCTAATAAATATATGCAGATAAATCATTAAAAATCCATCTTCATCAAGTGCATAATGTGCTAAACTTTGATTCAGCCCACTCCTTACTTCAAATTAATCTTGTAGAGTAATGGGAAAGGCAGCTCATAACAGCGCTGGATGTTGTTTTACAATGTCTCATGGAGAGATGCTTAATTGAATAGTGCTGTGTGCAATTTAATTGCCTTCACTCTGAAAATACTGTTTAGCTATTAACTAACATCCTCTCTATTCGCCTTAATCAAACGCAAAGTCTATATCTCCAGATTTACAGATTTAAAATGGAAAAGTTGATCTCTGCATGGGAACGTCTGAAGAGAAAAGCTCATTGAATAAATTATATGTTGTTTCCTAAATGACTTTCATGGCATGTCTGATATATACACGTGTAGGCCTGCACCTCAAGGCACTTGTGATCTCTGCCTCTCATACCGTAATCAGCTATTCTACTTACCAGTGACTTACAAGAGGCTCCTTGGCAAATACATACTTTATATAACAGCAGTGTTGTCATACACAGAGAAGTCAATTTTATATGATGCATGAATTATAGGCAATTAATAGACCCTACTTTAAAGAAGCACTCCTCCCATAAAAGTTTTTATCCTCTTAATATATTTCAGTCATTATATCATATGGCACTGTGTACTTACAATTGCTCATTTTGCCCTTTTACCCAGTTAATTCTTCTGTTTTCCATTAGGTCTTTAACATAAAGTGATTAAAAACTGCCAAGCTGAATTCTACTAAGCTCTATGTAGAAACAGGAGGTCAATTTTGTCTGCACAAGTCATGAGTCACTGCAAAAGTCCCTGGCAGGGGGTGAAGGAAAGATGCTGGATCAGGAGTTGAAGAGGTGGATGATAAATGCAGGGACAAGATACTTTCTGTTTCTACATACAGAGAGAAAATAGAAGAATTAGCTGGGTTGAAAGGCAAAATGAGCAATTGTAAATGCACAGTGCTATTTAATATGATGATTGCTGTTACGGATCCGGGTGGTGGAACCACTGTGCTGTGATACAAGGAGGAACCAGATGGGCGTAACTAAGTGCCTACCCGGACCGACCCTGGCCACACGGCGGCTTTGTCGACTCCGTGAACCAAGGAGGAACCGGGAAGGTGAACCAGGTGCCACTCTGGGACCGACCTTGTGTGAGAGCAGGCGACTCCCACGGGACTGATGGCCGAAGCCGACAGGCACAGCTGATGAGCACGTCTTGCAGACAGGCAGGCGGGTACGGCAGAAAGACAGGCTGGGGGGCACGGCTGATAGACAGGCCGGTGGACATGGCTGGTAGACGGGCAGGTGGACACGGCTGGTAGACAGGCAGGCAGACACGGCTGATAGACAGGCTGGCGGGCATGGCTGATAAACAGGCTGGCGGGCACTGCTGATAGACAGGCTGGCGGCCACGGCTGATAGACAGGCTGGCGGGTACTGGAACCTGAGGGCTGAGGAGAGTGTTAGCACACAAAGAACAACCTTGCACAGGCACCTCCATTTTGGAGGAGGTGCCATATATATGGGCAGTTCTCCGGCCATTGGCCGGGGACTCTTTAGGACGATGCACGCGGTCCCTTTAAGAGGGAGGGAGCACGCACCCTAAGTACAGTGCCCGGGGAACTGCGTGTGGTGCGCACACCCCGGGTGGAAGCAGCAGGAGCGCCGGAGGATGCTGGATCGGGGCCGCGGCGGTGAGGGGATGGGGCGTCTCTGCCCGGCAGGAGGCAGAGACGCCGATGCTACAGTAACCCCTCCTTTACGCCCCCTCTTCTTTAGGCCCGCAATAAATTTTTCTAGAAGAAGAGGAGCATGAGTATTCTGCTTGGGCTCCCAAGACCTCTCCTCAGGACCAAACCCCTTCCAATCCACAAGAAAGAAAGTCTTTCCTCTTACCCTCTTGATGGACAAAATATTCTCTACCTCAAAGACGTCCTAGGTGGAGACAGGAGCTGGAGTGGTACCTAGGTCGTCAGAGAAAGGGTTAAGGACAACAGGCTTGAGGAGAGACACATGAAAGGAATTGGGAATCTGTAAGGAGGCAGGGAGTTTCAGCTTGTACGCCACAGGATTTATTTGGTTCAGAATCTCGAAAGGACCAATGAACCGCGGACCCAACTTGTATGATGGTATCTTGAGACTGACATATTTGGAGGAAAGCCAGACCTTGTGTCCCAGACGAAATAGAGGCGGATCCAGACGTCTCTTATCAGCATGCTTCTTCATCCGCTCGGAGGATTGAAGAAGCGCAGATCTAGTGTCTTCCCAAATCACCGAAAAGTCACTGACAAGAGACTCCGCGGCAGGAGTGTCCACTGAAGAAGAGACGGGAAACGGAATTCAGGGGTGTCGACCATAAACCACAAAAAATGGAGACTTAGCAGAGGACTCACTCACATGGTTGTTATACGAAAACCTGGCCCAAGGCAGAAGTTCTACCCAGTTGCTATGGTGAGCATTGACAAAGTTCCGAAGAAAACTGGTAAGTATCAGATTAACACGTTCCACCTGACCATTGGACTGAGGATGATAGGTCGAAGAAAAGTCCAAAGTGACATCCAGCAGCTTGCACGTGGCTCTCCTGAAGCGAGAAGTGAACTGAACTCCTCTGTCCGAGACAATGTGGAGGGGTAAGCCATGGAGACAAAAGATGTGACGGATGAAGTCCTTAGCCAGCACACGTGCGGATGGAAGACCAGGCAAAGGGATGAAGTGAGCCATCTTGGAGAAGCGGTCAGCAACCACCCATATGACGGTAGAACCGGCAGATACTGGAAGATCAGTGATGAAGTCCATAGCAATGTGTTGCCAAGGAGCAGAAGGCACGGGGAGAGGAAGAAGACGACCAGCCGGGAGGTGCCTAGGTTTCTTGTTATGGGCACAGGAGGAGCAAGCCACGACAAATCCGCAACATCCTTGTGCAGGGTGGGCCACCAATAATGTCGGGCAATGAGCAGAAGCGTATTCCTCTGGCTGGCATGACCAGCCAGTTTGAATGAATGACCCCATAGTAAGACCCTCTTCCGATCCTGAGCCGCTATAAAGGTCTTACCAGGAGGTAGATGAGACAGGTCAAATGGAGCAACAGTCATTATTCTGGAGGGGTCAATGATGTGTAAAGGCTCCTCCTCTTGGTCAGTAGATAGGAAAGAGCGGGATAGAGTATCAGCTTTAATATTCTTGTCTGCCGGGCGGTAATGGAGAGTGAAGCTGAAGCGAGCAAATAACAAAGACCATCTGGCCTGACGTGGATTTAGTCTTTGGGCGATCTGCAAGTAAGCGAGGTTTTTAAGGTCAGTATAGATGACCACCGAGTGCAGAGCCCCCTCAAGCAAGTAGCGCCACTCCTCCAGCGCTAATTTGATGGCCAGCAGTTCTCGATCTCCTATGGAATAATTGCGCTCGGACAGAGAAAAGAGTTTGGAGAAGAAGCCGCAGGTCACCATTCGCTTGGATGAGGATTTCTGGGTGAGCACTGCTCCGGCTCCGGAGGAGGAGGCATCAACCTCCAGGAAGAAGTGTTTATTGCAATCTGGACAATTTAGCACTGGAGTGGAGGAGAAGGCTTGTTTAAGAGAGACAAAGGCACTTTCCGCCTCGAAAGTCCATTCCCTGGGATTTGCTCCTTTACGGGTGAGAACAGAGATGGGAGCAGTCCGAGAGGAGAAATGAGGAATGAAGAGGCGGTAGTAGTTAGCGAATCCCAGAAACCACTGAATAGCCTTCAACCCCTCTTGTCGGGGCCACTTTAAGACGGCAGACACCTTCTCGGGATCCATCCGCAGTCTGGTCTCAGAGATGATATACCCCAAAAATGGTAGGGAGGTCTGCTCAAAGAGGCATTTCTCGCAGTTTGCATACAGGCGATTCTTCCGAAGCTTCAGCAGTACCTGACGAACATCCCTCCGGTGAGAGGGCAGATCAGGGGAGAACACCAAGATATCGTCCAGGTACACCATCACGCAGGAGTACAGGAGATCTCGGAAGATGTCGTTCACTAACTCCTGGAACACGGCTGGAGCATTACGTAAACCGAAGGGCATCACGCCGTACTCGTAGTGACCATCTCGAGTGTTGAATGCCATCTTCCACTCGTCACTCTGGCGAAACCGAACCAGATTGTATGCCCCACGAAGATCGAGCTTAGTGAAGATCTTCATGCCTTCTGGCGGTCAAACAGCTCCGAGATGAGAGGCAGGGGGTACTTATTTTTGATGATAATCTGATTTAGGCCCCTATAGTTGATAGATGGACGAAGAGAGCCGTCTTTCTTTTTGATGAATAAGAATCCTGCTCCAGCCGGAGAGGTGGATTTCTGGATAAATCCCCTAGCAAGATTCTCTTTTATGTACTCAGACATAGCACGGGTCTCGGCCAGTGACAAGGGGTAGATTCGCCCGTGAGGAGGTGAAGCACCAGGCATTAGATCGATGGGGCAATCATACGGCCTATGAGGTGGTAGTGTATCTGCCTCCTTTTTATCAAAGACGTCCGCATATGACCAGTATGGTGCTGGCAGGCAAGGTAGGTTAGCCAGAGTAGACGGAGGTTGAGCAGGATGTACCGGAACCAGACAGGACTTATGACATTCCTGACCCCAACGGAGCACCTCACCCGAGCTCCAATTCAGGACGGTCTCATGTCTCTGTAACCAAGGCAGGCCAAGCAAGAGGGGATGAGAGAGACCGGACAGCACGTAGAAGGAGATCTTCTCCGATTGTAGCATTCCCACCTGAAGAGTTACGGGCTCAGTGACAAACAAGATGGTCTCAGAGAGAAGCTTTCCATCCACAGAGGAATCTGCAAAAGGATCAGCCAGACGTATGGTAGAAATCTGATATCGCTCCACAACGGCCCGTTGAATGAGGTTCCCAGCGGCTCCAGAATCCAGATAGGCAGTCTCAAAGAAGCGGGTCTCATTACTGGTAACCGAAACAGACAGAGTCAAGGGCGGAGAGGAAGAACTTTTGCCTAAGAGGACCTCTCCGAGTGGTCCTCGACAATGGAGTTTCCCGGTCTCACCAGACAGGAGCGGATTAGATGCTCTATACTGCCACAGTAGAAGCAACTCCCCTCGGAGTGGCAGACCTCCTGGCGAGAATTGACCATCTTAACTTGGTCTATTTGCATAGACTCTGGAGAAGACACCGGAGGAGATGCAGGTTGCAAGACTGGCCTTTGGAAGGTTGGTGCGAGGTGCAGGGGTCTACTCTCACGGGTCGCCTCCCTAGAACGCTCCTGAAAACGGATGTCTATCCGTGTAGCTAATGACACCAGGTCGTCCAGAGAGGAGGGTATGTCGTGAGCGGCTAGCTCATCCTTGATCCGTCCGGAAAGGCCTTCCCAAAAGGTGGACACCAGAGCCTCATTGTTCCAGGCAAGTTCAGATGCGACGGTGTGGAAACGCACGGCATACTGTCCCACAGAGAGACTCCCTTGGTGGAGTCGGAGAAAAGAGGAGGCAGTCGAAGATTTTCATCTGGGCTCATCGAACACCTTCCGGAAAGCCGCGAGGAAGGCCTGGAGGTCGGACACCAGAGGATCCCCTCTCTCCCACAGAGGGTTAAGCCATGCCAACGCCTCTCTGGTGAGGTGAGACAGGATGAACGCCACCTTGGCCCGGTCAGAGGCGAACTGGTGTGCCAGTAGCTCAAAGTGCAGCGTGCACTGATTTATGAAGCCCCGACATAGGGCAGGGTCACCACCAAAAAATGGATTAGCAGATAGCCAGAGTCCTAAGCTGGGTGCCACAGCGCCACTGGGTTGAGATGCTGACAGAGCGGGTGCCGCTTGGTTAGAGGCGGACACAGATGGGGTGGACAGCGCGTCCAAGCGGAGTTGACTGTCTGCAGATAGGACAGGATAGTATCCTGTTGGGATCTCTGGCAAGAGACCTCTTGATACATGTCTGAGAGCGAAGGAGCCAGGGAGCCACCTGATTCCATGGCCTGTGCAAACTGTTATGGATCCAGGTGGTGGAACCTCTGTGCTGCAATACAAGGAGGGACCAGAGGGGCGTAACTAAGTGCTTACCTGGACCGATCCTGGCCACACGGCGGCTTAGTCGACTTCGTGAACCAAGGAAGAACCTGGAAGGTGAACCAGGTGCCACTCTGGGATCGATCTTGTGTGAGAGCAGGTGACTCCCTCGGGACTGATGGACGAAGCCGACAGGCACAGCTGATGAGCACGGCTTGCAGACAGGCAGGCGGGTACGGCAGATAGACAGGCTCGGGGGCACGGCTGATAGACAAGCAGGTGGACACGGCTGGTAGACGAGTAGGTGGACACGGCTGGTAGACAGGCAGGCGGGCACGGCTAATAGACAGGCGGGCACGGCTGATAGACAGGCTGGCTGGAACGGCTGATAGACAGGCTGGCGGGCACGTCTGTTAGACAGGCTGGCGGACACGGCTGATAGACAGGCTGGCGGGTATTGGAACCTGAGGGCTGAGGAGAGTGCTAGCACACAGAGAACAACCTTGCACAGGCACCTCCATTTTGGAGGAGGTGCCTTATATATCAGCAGTCCTCCGGCCATTGGCCGGGGACTCTTTAGGATGATGTGCGCGGCCCCTTTAAGAGGGAGGGAGCACACGCGCACGCTCTAAGTACAGTGCCTGGGAAACTGCGTGAGGTGCACGCACCCCGGGCGGAGGCAGCAGGAGCACAGGAGGATGCTGGACTGGGGCCGCGGCGGTGAGGGGATCAGCGTCTCTGCCCGTCAGGAGGCAGAGACGCCGATGCTAGAATTGCAATATAAGAGTATTAAGAGAATAAAAACTGTGAAGACACGGGGTCTTCCGTGGGTGTAACACAACTCAGACAACACTGGGTGAGGGTAAAACAGCGTGGCAATACTTTATTGAACCACAAAGCGGACATTAAACACATAGAACAGTTCCAGCAAATACCCAAGATGGTACAACATTGCACAGCCCTCACTCTTAAACTGACCCGCATGGGGTAGAACAGCTGTGACTTTGGGACTTCCAGCTACCTCAACCAATGGCCCCCCGCTTCTGGCGGGCCCCCACAGAGAGAAGGTAGCGGTAAGCTTAGGAAGCTAGCAGTCCATCGAGGTAAAAGGCCAACATACCCAAGGGTTCCACCCTGGCCTCTCCGAGAGTTACCATGGGGCCAGATGACTGGCTGGTCCCAGTCTGGCTTCTCCGAATGTCGCCATGGATTCCAGGTGACCAGAGGGTCCCACCTGGCAACCCTAAACAACATATCAATGGGGCCAGGTGACTTCATCGTCCCAACCTAGTCTCTCCAAATGTATCCATGGGCTATCTGATGGTCAGTGGAGCAGATCCATATCTTTCCAGTCAGGGCCTTATACCCTTTGGCCCGGAATCATGTAGAATCCAAATCTGTGTCTCTTTGGTTAAAGCCATGCTTCTAAGCTGATGGCATCAGAGAGTCTGATCTTTGATTCTCCTTGTAAAGTCTCTCTTCAATCTCTGTTTCAAATCTCTCTCCTACAGAGGCACATATCCCTTAAAATTGTTGCAGTTGTCTGTTCAAATACACATTCACAGATAAGGCGTTAGGGAAGGCATTGCTCACAGGGCTCAGGTCTCATTGTTTGAGCTAATCTATTTACATAGTTGGTATAGTGGGGGGCTCTTGTAAATAAACATCTTAGTATAATATATCATTAGCATATTAGAAACATCATTGATTCCAAACAAAGAAAGTCAACATTCAGTTTTATACACATAATAGTGTGTCCTTCTTGACCAGCCACAGAAATACACATACATTTACAAGTCAACATGAACACAATAGTGTATTTCTCTTGGCTTAGCAAATCTAATAATCTGGCTGATTAAGATTATAAACTGTACCGTCATGAAAAATTTCATGGGTGTGCTTCTTAAGGGGTCTCATTCAGACATTTGTGATTTTCATGTATCCAAAAGAAGGTCCAAGTTTCATAAGCATTTTTAATTTGTGTTTCATTAATGTTTGCTCTGTGTATCATTTTTTATCATCATGTAACAAAAGGCTGGGGAATAGTGATGAGCGAACGTGCTCGCCACTACTCGGTACTCGCCCGAGCATCACAGTGATCAACAAGCTCAAAAAGCACTGCAGAATACAGACAGATCTTTTCCATATTACAGAGATAAAAATCCAGAAATTTGTAGTGAACGTGCAAAATATTGGCCTCCATTTACAGTTTGTTGCAGTGTGTCAGTGAATCTATTCACACGTAGTCGCTGTGAAGAATAGTAACCTACAGGACCGCTATTTAAAACCGTGGTTGTCCGTCAGACGTATCACATATAACTGCAGTCCAAACTCAGCCATTTCTGGCCTCCATTTACATTTTGTTGCAGTGTGTCAGTGAAGCTATTCACACAAAGTCACTGTGAAGAATAGTATTAGTAAACTACAGGAACGCTATTTAAAGCCGTGGTTCTCTGTCAGATGTATCACATATAACTGCTTTCCATAATTAGCCATTTCTGGCCTCCATTTCCATTTTGTTGCAGTGTGTCAGTGAAGCTATTCACACGAGGTCACTGTGAAGATTAGTATTAATAAACTACAGGCCTGCAATTTAAAAACGTGGATCTCTGTCAGACGTATCACATATAACTGCGTTCCAAAATCAGCCCTTTCTAGCTTCCATTTCCATTTTGTTGCAGTGTGTCGGTGGAGCTATTCACATGAGGTCGCTGTGAAGAATAGTACTAGTAAACTACAGGCCCACTATTTAAAACCGTGTTTCTGTGTCAGACGTATCACATGTAACTGCGTTCCAAAATCAGCCTTTTCTGGCTTCCATTTCCATTTTGTTGCAGTGTGTCGGTCAAGCTATTCACACGAGGTCGCTGTGAAGAATAGTACTAGTAAACTACGGGCCAGCTATTTAAAACCGTGGTTCTCCGTCAGACGTAACAGATATAACTGCGGTTCAAATTTGTAGTGAACATGGAAAATATTGTCCTTCATTTAAAATGGGCAAGGTGCGTGGCAAAGGACGGGGAAGTGGACATGATGGTGATGGTGCATGCAGTGGCCGGGGCCATGGCCATTAGCAAGGTGAAATTATGCCACAACAAACACCCACATCTTGTCGCTCGACCTTCCTGTCCCAATTCTTAGGGGAGCGCAGAACACCACTATTGAACACAGAGCAGTGTCAAAAGGTTGTTGGTTGGATAGCAGGTAAAGCTTCCAGTCACTTTGCCACCACCACCACCCTGTCTTCCAAACGGTCAAGTCTCAGTAGCCGTGAGTCTGGACCGCATATTCCTCACCCTGATCCTCCTTTATCCCACCATGCCGAGTGCCCGGAGACAACTGATCCCACACTTGGACACTCAGAAGAGCTGTTCACTTTTCCATTTTTAGATTTGGTCCTCTCGCCTGGCCAGCTTTAAGCGAGTCAAGAGGAGAACATGTGTAGCGATGCCCAAATATTTGAGCAGCCACGGTCACACAAAGGCAACGGTAGGAAAGTGCTATTACTGTCACAAGAGGTGGACGAGGATGAGACACAATTTCCAGAAAGCCAGGAGTGTAACGGGTCCGGGAGGCGGAACCTCTGAGCTACTATACAAGGGGGCGGCCCTTGTAAGGGAGCGGGTGGCAGTCTCTGGGTGAACGGACAGGGAGTTACGGCAAGTGATCAGGGCAGTCTCTGGGTAAGGGGTAGGTACGACCTGTGATGGCGGAGCCTCCGGGTAGGCTAGCAGGCAGATGGTAGATGTGTGCTCCCAGGTGAGCAAGCGAGAGTCTCTGGAATAGCAGGTGGTCACGGCACGTGACGGCGGAACCTCCGGGCTGGCAGGCAGGTAGGTAACGGAGAAGCGCTCCCAGGTGAGCGGGCAAGAGTCTCTGGAATAGCTGGTGGTCACCGCACGTGACAACGGGACCTCCGGGCTGGCAAGCAGGCAGGTAACGGAGATGCGCTCCCAGGTGAGCGGGCAAGAGTCTCTGAGATAGCTGGTGGTCACAGCACGTGACAACGGAGCCTCCGGGCTGGCAAGCAGGCAGGTAACGGAGAAGCGCTCCCAGGTGAGCGGGCAAGCTGGTCCATAGACAGACTGACCGGAGTTGTAAGGCAGACCGTCGGACCTCAGGCAAGCAGGCAGGTAGCTGATGTGCGCTCCCAGGTGAGCGGACAAGTTGGTCCTTAGACAGACTGACCGGAGTTGTAAGGCAGACCGTCGGACCTCAAGCAGGTAGGCAGGTAACAAGTATTCAGGCAGGAATCAGGCTGGTAACTAGCAGGAAACTGGCAGGAAACTGGCAGGTAACTGGCAGGTAACTGGCAGGTAACTGGCAACGGGACCTGAGGGCTGAAGCACAGGTGAGACACAGGTGCAAACAACATTGCTCGGGCACCTCCATTTTGGAGGAGGTGCCTTATATATGATGAAGTCCTCCGGCCATTGGCCGGGGACTCCTTAGGACGGCGCGCGCGGCCCCTTTAAGAGGAGGGGAGCGCGCGCGCCCTAAGCACAGGGGCCGGGAAGGAGCGCGCGCTGAGAGCAGAGCGGGAGGAGGACGCCGGGAAGGAGCGCGCGCTGACAGCAGAGCGGGGAGAGGACGCCGGGCACGGAGCAGAGCGGTGAGGGGAGCAGCGTCCCTGCCTAGCAGAGGGCAGGGACGCCAGCGCTACAGTACCCCCCCCTTTAGGCCCCCCCTTTTTTAGGCCAGATAGAAATTTAGCTAGGATGAGAGGGGCATGGATGTTCTCCCGGGGCTCCCACGTTCTCTCCTCAGGACCAAACCCCTTCCAATCTACCAGAAAAAAGGTCTTTCCTCTTACCCTTTTGGTGGCAAGAATGTTCTCTACCTCAAACTCGTCCTCAGCAGAAACCGGAGCAGGAGGCGTACCTGTAGACTTGGAAAAAGAGTTAAGCACCACAGGTTTGAGGAGAGACACATGGAAGGAGTTAGGGATCCGTAAGTTGGCCGGGAGTTTCAATTTAGAGGCCACCGGGTTGATCTGACTGATGACCTCCAGTGGGCCGATGAACCGAGGCCCTAACTTATAGGAAGGGATCTTGAGCCGGACATATTTGGACGAGAGCCAGACTTTATCCCCAGGGCGGAATTGAGGAGGGTCCAGACGTTTTTTGTCAGCGTGTCTTTTCATACGCTCGGATGACAGAAGGAGTGCGGACCGGGTACTCTCCCATATGGAGGAAAATTTGTTAACAAGAGATTCCGCAGCCGGATTGTCCGCCGAGGTGGAGACGGGAAACGGGATCCGAGGATGCTGACCGTAGACTAAAAAAAACGGGGATTTGGAGGAAGACTCGCTCTCGTGATTGTTGTACGAGAATTCGGCCCATGGCAGGAGATCCACCCAGTCAGAATGGTGGGCATTAACGAAGTGCCGAAGGTAACTGGTCAGGTTCTGATTGATCCGCTCCACTTGACCATTAGACTGTGGGTGGTAAGCGGAGGAGAAGTCCAGGGTGACGTCCAGCAATTTACAAGTGGCTCTCCAGAAACGGGAAGTGAACTGTACCCCACGATCCGACACGATGTGACGGGGCAGGCCATGAAGACGGAAGATGTGGCGGATAAAGTCTTTAGCCAGCTCGGGTGCAGACGGAAGACCTGGCAGTGGAATGAAGTGAGCCATCTTGGAGAAGCGGTCAGCGACCACCCAAATGACCGTACAACTGGCAGAGACGGGTAGATCAGTAATGAAGTCCATCGCTATATGCTGCCAGGGGGCAGCAGGTACTGGCAGAGGTAGGAGACGGCCGGCCGGCAGGTGTCTCGGAACTTTGTTGCGGGCGCAGGACACACAGGCAGAAACAAAGTCTATTACATCCTTGTGCAGGTTAGGCCACCAGTAGTGCCGGGTAATAAGCTGGAGGGTCTTTTTCTGACCGGCGTGGCCAGCTAGTTTAGACGAATGACCCCAGTGTAGGATCTTCTCCCGATCAGGTACTGGTACGAACGTCTTACCAGGAGGAAGACGATTTAGACTCACGGGAGCCACCTGCATTACTCTGGCGGGATCGATGATATGTTTCGGATCCTCCTCGAGATCAGACACCAGAAAGGACCGAGACAAGGCGTCCGCCTTGACGTTTTTGTCAGCCGGGCGAAAATGAAGGACAAAATCAAAACGAGCAAAAAACAAGGACCACCGGGCTTGGCGCGGGTTAAGTCTCTGGGCATGCTGGAGGTAAGCCAAGTTCTTGTGGTCAGTGTAAATTATTACTGGGTGAAGAGCCCCCTCGAGCAGGTAACGCCACTCCTCCAATGCCAGTTTGATGGCCAATAACTCTCGGTCTCCTATGGAATAGTTGCGCTCAGAGGAGGAGAAGAGTTTAGAGAAGAAGCCACAAGTTACCATCCTCCCGGAAGATGATTTTTGAGTAAGTACCGCTCCGGCTCCAGAGGAGGAGGCGTCAACTTCCAGGAAGAACTGTTTGTTGCCATCTGGGCGATGCAGCACCGGGGCGGAAGAGAAGGCCTGTTTAAGGGAAAGAAAGGCCTCCTCTGCTTCGGGTGGCCACTCTTTGGGATTAGTACCTTTACGGGTGAGCGCAGAAATTGGGGCCGTCCGGGAAGAGAAGTGTGGTATGAAGAGGCGGTAGTAGTTGGCGAAGCCCAGGAATCGCTGAATGGCCTTCAACCCCTCCGGTCGGGGCCATTTCTCGATGGCAGACAGTTTCTCAGGATCCATTTGTAGGCCGGTCTGAGAGATAATGTAGCCCAGAAACGGAAGCGAGGTCTGCTCAAAGAGGCACTTCTCAAATTTAGCGTAGAGATGGTTCTGCCTTAGCCTGAGCAGGACCTGACGAACGTCCCTCCGGTGAGTCTGGAGATCCGGAGAGAAGACCAAGATGTCGTCCAGGTACACCACTACGCAGGAGTAGAGAAGGTCCCGGAAGATGTCATTGACCAACTCTTGAAAGACGGCAGGAGCGTTACAGAGGCCAAAGGGCATTACCAGGTATTCATAGTGGCCGTCCCGGGTGTTGAATGCCGTCTTCCATTCATCCCCCTGACGAATACGAACCAGGTTGTACGCCCCACGAAGGTCCAGTTTGGTGAAGATCCTAGCCCCCCTCAGGCGATCAAATAATTCTGGAATGAGCGGAAGGGGGTACTTATTCTTCACCGTGATCAGGTTTAGGCCTCTATAGTCTATACAGGGACGGAGAGAGCCGTCCTTCTTTTTGACGAAAAAGAAGCCTGCTCCCGCCGGGGAGGTAGATTTCCGGATGAATCCTCTGGCCAGATTCTCCTCAATATATTCGGACATTGACCGGGTTTCAGCAGCGGATAAAGGATAGATACGCCCACGGGGAGGAGTAGTACCGGGTAGCAGATCGATGGGACAGTCGTATGGTCTATGTGGTGGTAATGTCTCTGCCTCCTTTTTATTAAAGACATCTGCATAAGACCAATAAGGAATCGGAAGTCCAGGTAGATTAGCTGGGGTAGGAGAGGGACGGACGGGATGGACGGGAACCAGGCAGGTTTTATGACAGTCTTGTCCCCAGCGAAGGACCTCTCCGGTTTGCCAGTCTAGCACGGGTGCATGTCTCTGGAGCCAGGGCAGACCTAGCAAGAGGGCGTGAGAGAGTCCAGGCAGAACATGAAAGGAGATACTTTCAGAATGCAGCATTCCCACCTGCAGGGTAATGGATTCGGTGATGAGTTGAATGGGGCGAGGTAAGAGGCCCCCATCCACGGCAGCGACAGACAAGGGTACAGCCAGAGGTTTGGTGGGGATGCGGTATTTTTCAACCAGGGACTGTGAAATAAGGTTCCCGGCTGCTCCAGAGTCAAGTTGGGCTAGTTCGAAATAACGGTTCTCCCCGTAGATGATCGAAACTGACAACAGCAGGGATGGAGAGGATTTATTCTTGTCTAGGTGGACCTCTCTGAGCGAACCTAGACACAGGCGTTTCCCGACCTCTCCGGGCAGGCACGGATCCGGTGCTCCTTACTGCCACAGTAGAAGCAGCTCCCCTCGGCACGGCGTGAGTCCTGACGGGTTTTGACCATCTTGGTCTGGTCGACCTGCATAGGCTCAGGAGAGTGTACCTGGGGAGAGATGGAGGGAATGACGGGTCTCTGGAAAGTAGGAGCTAAACGTGGAATCCTTCTCTCACGGGTGACCTCTTTGGCACGCTCCTGGAACCGTAGGTCAATCCGGGTGGCAAGGGTTATTAGATCATCGAGAGAGGTAGGAATGTCCCGACCAGCAAGTTCATCTTTAATACGACCGGACAGACCCTCCCAGAAGACGGATACCAGAGCGTCGTTATCCCAGGCCAGCTCCGAGGCAAGGGTGCGGAACCGTATGGCATATTGGCCCACGGTGAGACCCTCCTGACGGAGGCGTAGCAGAGAGGATGCGGATGAGGTCTTCCGTCCGGGTTCGTCGAAGACTTTCCGGAAAGCCGAGAGAAAAGCAGGCAAGTTGGACACCAGGGGGTCTCCTCTCTCCCATAGAGGATTTAGCCAGGCCAGGGCCTCCCCGGTGAGATGGGACATGATAAAGGCAATTTTGGCCCGGTCGGAATTAAACTGATGGGACAAAAGTTCAAAGTGCAGGGTGCACTGATTTATGAAGCCCCGAGCCTGGACGGGGTCGCCTCCGAAGCGAGGAGGTGCAGAGAGCCGGGGTCCGGGGTAGGATACCATAGTATTAGTGGGCAGCGGAGCTGCCGGATTGCAAGATATGGCACTGGCGGAGGTTGTTGGTGGATCAGACAGAGTGTTCAGGCGAGTATTAACATTCCGCAGGTGACCCAGGATGGCCTCCTGTTGGGACCTCTGACGGGACAGTTCAAGACAGAGGTCCGAGAGCGAGGGAGCTTGGGTGCCACCGGGTTCCATGGCCCGAGCAAACTGTAACGGGTCCGGGAGGCGGAACCTCTGAGCTACTATACAAGGGGGAACTGGCAGGTAACTGGCAGGTAACTGGCAGGTAACTGGCAACGGGACCTGAGGGCTGAAGCACAGGTGAGACACAGGTGCAAACAACATTGCTCGGGCACCTCCATTTTGGAGGAGGTGCCTTATATATGATGAAGTCCTCCGGCCATTGGCCGGGGACTCCTTAGGACGGCGCGCGCGGCCCCTTTAAGAGGAGGGGAGCGCGCGCGCGCCCTAAGCACAGGGGCCGGGAAGGAGCGCGCGCTGAGAGCAGAGCGGGAGGAGGACGCCGGGAAGGAGCGCGCGCTGACAGCAGAGCGGGGAGAGGACGCCGGGCACGGAGCAGAGCGGTGAGGGGAGCAGCGTCCCTGCCTAGCAGAGGGCAGGGACGCCAGCGCTACAAGGAGGAGGACCATGGTGTGGAAGTGGAAGTCGAGGTGGTGGATGATATAGTAACTGACCCAACCAGGCAGGGGGACATGTAGAGCGAGGACAGCAGCACACAGGTGGAGGGAGAGGTGGCACCATATCAGGCACGATGAAGCAGTGTGGAGGCCACAGCCACAAGGCGGGAAAGCGTTCCCCGTAACGCCAACACGACGGAAGTTGCCAGTACAACTGTTAGGTCTTCCTGAGTCTGGTTGGTTTTTAAAGACTCTGCAGATAACCCCAAAAAGGCCATTTGCACCACATGCCAGGCCAGCATCAGCAGAGGTAGCAAAACTAGCAGCCTTCCCAACACCAGCAAGTTCAGGCACATGACAGTAAAGCACCCGACTAAGTGGGCCGAACCCCAGGGTCCAGAAACAGTGTCTGCGGGTGACACCACTGCTACTTCTGCTGTTGTGCGTGCAGTGCACGCCAATCTCCTGTCCATGGCGCATGCGAAGATCCCTCCCGCCCTGCACCTGTCATTGCACACTCTCAACTAGCACCATCAGCAAGCACGTCCTTGTCCCAGCGCACTGTTCAATTGTCCCTACCCCAGTCCTTGGAACGCAAGCGCAAAGGCGCAACCAACGCTCCACAGACCACACTACTAAATTCACACATTTCACGAATGTTTGCGCTCGAAATGTTTCCTTTTAGGCTCGTGGAGACGGAAGCTCTCCGCAGCCTGATGGCGGTGGCTGTCCCTCGGTACTCGGTCCCCAGCCGCCACTATTTCTCCCGATGTGCCGTCCCCGCATTACACGAGGACGTGTCTCACAACATTAGCCATGCCCTCAACAACGCAGTTACTGCGAAAATCCAAATAGCCACGGACACATGGACAAGTGCTTGTGGGCAGGGATGGTACATTGTTTTGGGGGTTTTTCCTAAATTTTGGCAGTCGTTGTACTCACTGCATACCCTATAACTGGATAGCAGAACTGCTCCTTTCTAATGGGAACATGTCGTTACTGTGGCCCACCTCTATGTGTCTTTAAATTGTTATTGGGGTTTTTCCTAAATTTTAGCAGCCGTTGTACTCACTGCATACCCTATAACTGGATATCAGACCTGCTCCTTTCTAATGGGAACATGTTGTACTCCTTACTGTGACCCACCTCCATCACCTCCATGTGTCTTTAAATTGTTATTGGGGCTTTTCCCAAATTTTGGCAGCCCTTGCAGTCACTGCATGGGCATTACCACTATAGGAGACCTTTATAATGGGAACATTTTTTTACTGAGGCCCTCCTCTATGTCTCTTCAAAGGGAAATTGGAGTGCATCCAAATTTTTGGCAGCCCTTGCAGTCACTGCATATGCAATAAAAATTAATTCATCGCACACTCTTGGAGTTGCTATTTGGTGTAAATTTATTTACAGGCAAAAGAAAATCAAAAACAATACAGTGGTGGAGGCGACAGTAGACGTTTCGGCCACAGAGGCCTTATTCATTACGTCACTACTGCAAGAGAGACAACATCAGAATAAGAACATAAAATTAATAAGTCAAACCTAGTATGGAAAATAAACATTTTTTCACAAATATTGGGAAAGTGGAGGGTGGTTAAGAGGAGGGGAGGTGAGGGGGGTAGTTCAGGTAAAGAGGGGAGGTGGGGGCTGGAAGAGGAAAGGAGTTACAAGGGAACAAAGTTCCAGACATATATACATAGTAAATACACTTGTAAGCACTCATGGAGTACCATATAGAACCCAGAAGTTATATATAGAGATAGGGGGTTTCCTTACTTGTATCTGATTTTGACCGTAAGTCAGGTAAAAGGTAAGAACCAAAGTATACAGATAGATGATCCAGTGGAAAACTGTAATGAAGGGATATGTGTCAGTGTCATAGAGCATTTTGTAGGGCACGCAAGTTGATAAGTATGAATACCTTCACAATGGTACCAACATTTGTCAGCCTATGGAGAGCTAGAATGAAAGTGGTAACGGTTATAGGAATTGCCAGTGATATGGAGCAATGACAGTACAGGCTGTTAGATAAGGGTAGATACCTGTATGTCCTGCGTCTATGATGTCTCTCATGTGGAGGTCCCACGTGTGGTAGCTGTGGAGGGTGAAGGAGCGACGTTCCCACGCTATGCTGCTGGTAGGTGTGGCGGCAGTGTATTGTCAGGGGTGCCTTTTGTATGCGGTGCCGCGTGCTGCCCGAAGTGCATAACGAACATGGGCGTGGACCCGGAAGCGACACGCCGCGGCTGGTCATGTGCTGAGAGAGAGGCGGTCACGGGTAGCCATGGTGATAGTAAACAGGACGCTACCTGTAGATGGCGCATGCGCGAGCCGTACTATGTATGGAGTAATGGAATGGGATTATATCATGGGAGATTTAAGATGTAATGCAGATAGGGGCATCCCCAGTAGTGGATATGCTCTCATAGGACCCATATTGCACATAAGAAAGGTTAGAGTATCAAACAGTCACCTATGAGGTTATAGTTAAGGGATGGGTTAGAGAGAGGTAGTTTGGAGGTTCTCTCTCATTATATCGAAAAGGGGGGGGGATTTTTGTAAATATTAATATTATAGGGGGTAGAGCAGATCCTATGCTAGTGGGGCAACTATATGCTTAATGGGAAAAAGTTAAGGCAGTGGTAACTCACCTATGGGGTCAAGGTGATTCAGTGGGTCTGTAAAGGAAGGAATAGGTTAGAATATCCAGTCTATTTCTCTATTGAACCCTTTAGGATTCATGTTGTTTCAACAGTCTGGTGTGGTTACCCCCCCCCGTCTGGGTCTCGCTACATGTTCGATGACTTGGAAGCGAAGTTGGGCCACGGTGTGTTTCGCTTTAGAGAAATCGTCAGGTAATGGGAGCCAGTTTTTGCTGCAGCGGATAGTGGATTAATGGCTTGCAATGCGGTCACGTATATGTTGTGTGGTTTCCCCTACATAGAGGAGGCCACAAGGGCACTTGATCACATAAACTACGAAATTTGAATCACATGTGAAAAATCCCTTGATGGGATAGCTTTTTCCTGTCCTAGGGTGTGTGACAGTATCTGACTTAATGATATTGGAGCAGGCTGCGCAGTTTAGACATGGAAAAGTTCCGTTACAGTGGGTGCCTAGTAAACGTTGTGAGGGAGATGTACGTGAGCTACCGAGATCTGCTCTGACAATTTTGTCCTTGATGTTGGATGATCTCCTGGTGCACATGAGGGCAGGGGTTGTGAAGGCCGGCATCTCGGGATATGCCTTCGACAGGAGGGGCTAGTGTTTTTTTATAGTGGCGTGTATTTTTGGCATGAAGGTGACTCGCCCCCTGGGCCGTGGGGCACTCGGATCAGGGCAATAGGGAAACGGTGGGAGTAGTAGTGGCAACCCGGTTCCATGGCTCAGGGTGGTCAAGCCAGTGGTAGTCCGTTACGTGCTGATGATTATGTCCGACTACGCCACCCGTGGATTTGCGGTCATTAGGATCCGCCACTGCAAGGCAGACCGCTGGGGCTGATGATGTATGCAGCTGGGATGGTGTGACTCCCCACGGGAAGAGTGCAGCCCCAGGGCAGTATAATGGATGGTGGGAGTGATGGTGGTGAGAGTCCCAGTGCCGTTAGTGCTGGAGGAGCAAGGAGCAGACAGACAACAGGTTGCAGTCCAGGGTCTTTACTAGAACAGGTAAACTGACCCACAAACAGTCCCAGCTAGGAGGGGACCTGGATGTCTGAGAGCAATGGGGAAATTGGCCCTGGTCAGGGTGAGGGTGTAGGCCTACCGTGCTTTCTGCGCTCCTTCTGGCTATCTCCTCCTTATAGGGTAACAGCCCACGTTTCCGAGCTCTCCGTGTATTCTCGCCTGTATGACCTGCGACGTGGGTTCCTTTCTGCTCCCAGCCTGGTACGGCTTTGCTGGTCCCTTCTGTTGTGGCAGAGCCTCCAGGCTTCTTAGGCCAAGGAATATACAGTCCCCTGCGGACTGGTTATCTGCTGTAGGATGTGGAATCCTCCCAGCCTCAGACACCAAAGTCTGGTAAATTAAGTCCTTTATCTGCCAAGACAGGCTCACTTCGCCTCTTGTCTCTGGCTAGTGGCTCTCCTCCTGCCACACTTCCTCTTAGGTGCAATACAACTTTCTGTCCCTGCTCTGCTCTGGGACAAGTCTCAGTCCTGAGACAGGTCGACCAGTTCTCCCTAACCCTGCCCCCAGCACCAGCTTTTATAGGGGCAGCCTGCTCCCCCTACTGGCCTGAGACAGGAGGTACTGCATGCTAATGTTCCACTGACTAGAGAACCTCCCCCTTGCTCTCAGACACAGCTTTATTACACTTGTGGCATCCAGGCCAGGGTGACACATTCCCCCCTAGTGAAATTTAGTACTCCGGGACTAAACAATAAACAAAGACAATATGCATAACCATAAAACAGACAGACAACGCACAGATTGAGTTCTTAAGGCCACAGTGTGGTCTGTGACCGGGTGTCCATATCACCAATACAACGGGGAGCCTTAACCAGGTGGGGGTCTGTCCTACCCCAAGTCCTTTGCAGTCTTAGTTCATTCCTTGGCTAGGCTCCGAACGCAGTCCATACAAGGTCCCGGTTATAAAAAAGTCCATAACCTTTGAGTCCTTATGGTAACTGCAAGAAACTGAAACACAGAATTACCAAACATGCATGTAACTTTGCAAACATTTCAACATTTGGCAACAGGGTTATTTACAATTTTAGTGCACCCTATATTCTCCAGCGAGCGGGTATCTGCCCCTTTGTGCTCCTGGTTGATCTCCTTAATCCACTGTCTGGTGGTGGACCAACCTGGCTTTCCCCACTAGCGTTAGGGGTACAGCTACCAGCTGGGTGTACAGGTAGGGCAGGCAGCTGTCTGCGGGTCCTTTGGCTTACCGCAGGCATGGCAGGCTCACTGTCAGCAGAGGGTTGATTCTCCTGGGCTGCTGGTTCAGGCTCTTCTGCCTCTGGAACTGCTTGCTCTTCTTCACCTTCCGTCTCTGGTGCAGGTTGTTGTTAAGCCAGTTGCAGGAAATGCAGGACGGGTACCATGATGGCATAGTTTATTCGGGGCAAGGACTGAGGAAACTCTCCGAGAACGGTGCTGATCATTTCTTCCTTGTCCTCTGCGGGTTCAAGTTCACTTTGATCCTCTTCTGCACTACGGAGTTGCTCAGGGCACCTTTTTAGGTGGTCTCTGGAGACGGCACCAGTGGTTTCTCCTCCATCCTTGGTGATCATGCACACCTTCGGGTTGTCGTGATCAGACTGCAGTACGGTTTAGGGTTCCCTTTCCCACTGGTCTTCCATCTTATGTAGCCTTCTCTTTCGCTTCAGGACCTGCTCACCAGGTTCTAGGGGACCAGCAGGGGCGTGTTGGTTGAAGAGTTTTTCTTTCTTCTCTCTCACCTGGGCCAGGCTCTTCTCCACACTCTCCTGTATCTTCTTGTACTGCAGTTGCCTTTCCGTATCCCAGTCCACATCCGGGGAGGTGTCCTCAGGCGTTAGGACTTCCATCTCCAGGTCTATGGGCAGCTTACCTGGTCTGGCTCGCATCAGGTAAGCCGGGGTGCAGTTTGCAGCATTCACCGGGATATTGTTGTATAGGTCTATCAGGTCAGGCACTTTTTCCGGCCACAGGCTGCGTTCTTCCAGGGGCAACGTCTTCAGAAGAACAATGACTATATTGTTCATTTTCTCACACATCCCGTTGGTTTGTGGGTGGTAAGGCGTTGTCCGAATCTTCTTACAGCCATAGAGGTTGCAGAACTCTTGGAAGATTTCAGCCTCGAACGCTGGACCCTGGTCTGTCAGGACCTGTTCCGGATACCCGTGTGGATGACAGAAGTATTGCTGGAAGCCTCTGGCCGCCGTTTGGGATGTCAAGTCTTTCACCGGGACCACCACTAGAAAACGGGAGTAGTGGTCCACGATTGTCAGGGCGTAGATGTACCCTGACTGGCTTGGAGCCAACTTGACGTGGTCCATAGCTACCAGCTCAAGAGGCCGCCTGGTGATGGTGTGCCTCAAGGGTGTCTTCTGGCTGGCACGGTCCTTCCTCCTTAGGTGACAAGGGCCACAGTCTCTGCACCGCTTCTCTACAGCCCCTCTCATGCCGACCCAAAAGAACCGTCCTCTCAGCTAGAACTCCAGTTTCTTCCAACCGAAGTGCCCCGCTCTGTCATGGTAAGCCCCCAGGACCATAGCTGCATCCCGCCTTGGGACCACGACTTGCCAGGTCAGCTCGTGCGTCCGGGGGTTGACAATCCTTCTGCACAGCTTGCCTTCATACAGGAACAGCTTGCTCTTCTCGTTCCATAGCTGCTTGGCTTCCTCTGGGGCATCCGGATCCATGTGAGCATCTTCCTGGGTCAGCAGATCTTTCACCAGGCGGATGGCAGGGTCACTATCTTGGGTCTCGGCCCAGCTGTGGTGAGGTAGGGGATTGATCATCATGGTTGTTAGATCCTCCTCCTTCACGCGGTTGGAGTATTGAGCGGCTCCATACCGGTGAAACGCGGGGAGTTCTACCTCCTCCAGCTTTTCTGGGTCTGCGTCACCTTCAGGTAAGTGAGGCATTCTCGATAGGGCGTCAGCGTTGGCATTGGTTTTGCCTGCCCGGTACTTGATCACGAAGTCATAGTTGGAGAGACGCGCCATCCACCGCTGTTCCAGGGCACCCAGTCTCGCATTGTCCAGATGTGTCAACGGGTTGTTGTCCGTGTACACGGTGAACTTTGCGGAGGCCAGGTAATGCTTGAAGCGTTCCGTTACGGCCCACACCACTGCCAAGAATTCTAGCTTGAAGGAGCTGTAATTCTCCGGATTCCTTTCAGTGGGCCTCAGCTTCCGGCTGTCGTACGCGATCACCCTTTCTCTGCCCTGTTGGTTTTGGGACAGTACGGCTCCCAGTCCCACATTACTGGCGTCTGTGTGAAGGATAAAAGGCTGGCCATAATCAGGGTAGGCCAGGATCTCATCTCCTGTGAGGGCCATCTTCAACTGGCGGAAGGACTCCTCTTCCGGTTGATCCCACTTGAAGGGTGGCTTTTGACTTCTGGACTTAGACTGTCTTATCAGGAGATCCTGCATAGGAGCAGCCATCTTAGTGAACCCGGGGATGAACCTTCGGAAGTAGCCTACCAACCAGAGGAGCTGCCTCACTTCTTTGATGTTCGAAGGGCTTGGCCAGCTCTTGATTGCCGTGACCTTGTCAGGGTCGAGGGCTACTCCTTCCGCACTTACCACGTGCCCTAGGTACTGGACCGTTGGTTTCAACAGGTGGCACTTCAATGGTTTCACCTTCAGGCCATAGCCTGCCAGGGCTTCGAACACCTCGGCCAGGTGCTTGAGATGGTCCTCGTAGGTCTTCGAATAGACGATCACGTCGTCCAGGTAAAGGAGGACCGTCTCAAAGTTTCGGTGCCCTAGACAGCATTCCATCAGCCTCTGGAAGGTCCCTGGTGCGTTGCAGAGCCCGAACGGCATACAGTTGAACTCACTCAGTCCCATCGGGGTGGTGAAGGTGGTCTTCTCCTTGTCAGCCTCTGCCACAGGAACCTGCCAGTACCCGCTAGCAAGGTCCAAAGTAGAAAAGAAGTTAGCTGATTTTAGTGCGGCTAAAGACTCCTCTATTCTGGGCATCGGGTATGCGTCTTTGTGGGTGATACCGTTGATTTGTCTATAGTCAACGCACATTCTCATGGTCTTTCTTTTTCACCAGAACCAAGGGGGCTGCCCAGGGGCTACAGCTATCTCTAATGACTAGTGTTGAGCCACCCCCGTAGTGTTCGAGTTCGGTTCGGTTCGTCGAACACCCATGTGTTCGCCGAACTGTTCGTCGAACTGTTCGTCGAACACCTTCGAACACCGTTAAAACCAATGGCAGGCAAACAAAAACACATAGAAACACATAGAAAACACCTTCAAAGGTGTCCAAAAGCTGACAAACTGCTCAGAAGACACAACTAACACATGGAAAAGTGACAAGTACATATAGTCATGCGAAAAGAAAAGAGGTGGAGGAGTAAAAGGAGGGGGAGACACAGATATAGGCATGTCATGCCCTTCTAAAATCCAAAAAGTGAGAAGCCGACATGTTCAGTCGGTTCCTGCCCGTGCCACCTCCGTGTCGCCGGGTTTGTGCCAGAGCCGCGGTGAACCCTGACGGCCAGCCCCCCTCTCCCAATACTGGTGCCTGTCCGCTGGTGGGTCGAGCGAGCCCCCCTGTGGTGGAGGCAGCTCTAAGCTTTTTAATTTAAATTGTCTCTCTAATTTGAATAAATACACTTTAAATCCATTTACAAGGATCTATTGGAGGGCAAGTCTCATGCCAGCAGCCGCGTAATTCCAGCTCCAGTAGCGTCCACTAAAGCTGCTGCAGTTAAAAAGCTTTTATAAGGATCGAGCTCGGCTGTCCACCGCAAGGCATCCTACTGCCAGTCCGAGCCCCTATGCCTTGGGCTGCCTCCTGATGCTCTTCACTGAGTATCCCGTGGTCCCGAAGCATTTCCTTTGAAAAAATGAAGTGTCCAAACTACAGGTGGTGTAGCTTGCTTAACAGCCGGGATAATCCGCTGAATAGCAGATCCTGCTACTAGGCACAAAGTATTTCCTGGGCTAGATGCAGTTAAAAATTTGTAATTAGATACTCTCATTGGATGCTGAGAAAGCATTCCATAGAGTCTCCTGGCACGCCATATATGATTCTCTTAAAAAGCTTGGGGTAGGGGTCTAGGGGACCCTTTTATAGCCAAAATCACGGCCCTGTATCGCAATATGTCACCTAGGCTGAAGATAAATGGAACTGTAGCACCCTGAGGGCTCGGTTGCTACAGAGGTATTGCACCTCACCCAGAGGTGTGATATCTCACTCTCAGGTAAGGATGTAGTGTGGATCAGGACCCGACACCTGCATGCATTACACCACATTGCCGTGGGGCAGGGCGACCAATATGCCCCTGAGATGGGCACGACAGTCCCTGTTCCTGGCTGGAGTGGGGGGAGGGAACACTGAGGAAGGGGAACCCTGTAGTGCAGGAGCAGGGAGGAAGCAGTTCCTGGGTGCATTGAGAAGGGAGTATAAAAGGTGGGCACCATCTAAGTTCAGTGCAGAGAAGTCTGAGCAGAAGTGGCAGGGAGCAGGGGCTCTGCATGAGCTCTGCTCTGGAGGCGGGCCTAGTAACAGAGGCCCAGGCCTGGAAGAGGGAGAAGGAAGGAAGAGGAGCGGAGAAGGCTCCAGGAACGAGGAACGAAGGGATCTCAGGGGTGCGGACGGGCGAGTCGCCACCGCACGCCCAAATCCACCTGCGGGGAGGGGTCAGGCCAAAGGGGGAGACCGGTCCCCGAAACTAGTGGAGGCAGGAAACGACCCTCAGCTAGAAACAGGAGGCTGTGACATTTTATGTGGCGCAGCCCCTCGCTACACCCGCTAGGAAGGCACCACATAGGGTCAGGGAAACTGGCGCCAAGTTTACCAAGAGGAGGCCCGAGGCAGCCGGACAGAAGGGTTGGTAAGAAAGGCCAGACAAAGGACACACAAAGGGGGTCCTGTGAAGCACTCCAAAGTTATCTGGGAGTTGTCTGAGCCCCTCACCTGGTGAGCACAGTACGACGTGGGCAGCCGTTACCTGCAGACGTGGTCTGGATAATAAGAACTGTGAGTAAAGGCCCTGGACTGCATCACTGACTCCGTGTCATTACTGCTGCTGCCCTGCACCATCACCCCCATCCTCCGCATACACTGCCCTGAGGCTATACTCCTCCCGTGGGGAGTTATGCTACGCTCTGCTGCACCCACAACACCAGCCTCAGCGGTCTGCCCTGGAGCGGCGGTTCACTCTGACCGCAATCCACGGGTGGCGTAGTCGGACATTTAAACATCAAAACCACATAAATAGTTCCGCCACTGGTTTGACCGCCCTGAGCCACGGAACGGGGTCGCCGCCACGGAGACTACAACCACCAGCATCCACCAAAAAGGGTCCGGCTCCGGGTGTCCCAAGGCCCAGGGGGCGCGTCAGAACATTTTCATCACATTTCACAATCACCAATGGGACAAGGCAGGGATGTTCTCTGTCCCCTCTCTTATACATCCTAGTGACGGAGCACCTGCTCTCATCAATTCGCCATAACCCCAATATTAGGTGGATTGAGGTGGGAGGCACCGAGTACAAGTGCTCTCTATTTGCTGATGATGTCCTAGTATATATCACTCAATCACATATATCCATCCATGCTGTTATGGCTGAAATAGATCACTTTGTTACATGGTCAAATTTTAAAATCAATGCAGCGAAGTCTGAGGCCCTCGATGTCTCCCTCCCCAAATCCATATAGGATTCCATCCAGTCCAACTTTCCCTTTGCCTGGCCCTCACAGGGTATCAAATACTTAGGAATTCCTATTCATAGAGACCTCTCCCATCTATGTTATCTTAATTTTTGGGCCCTTTATTGAACAACTCCATACAGACCACGGTTGGCAAGTTAGAACTGTAAGATTCACTACGTGAACCACTGGTGTTTTGTGGAAAAGCACATGTACACTGTGTTCCAAATTATTATGCAAAAAGTGTTTAGGAGTGATAAGGGAAGAATTTGTTTGTTTGTCAGTTAAACTCATTGATGGTGATGTGTGTCAGGGCTCTTTATATCACTGTAAGCAATTGCAGACACCTGTGCTAATTAGTTTGGCAGGTGTGTCCAATGAAAGGCAAGACTACTTAAGAAGGCTGTCTCACATTATTAAGCAGCCTACATTTTCTGCCAAAATGGGAAAGAAAAAGGATGTGTCGGCTGCTGAGAAGCAACAAATTGTGGAGTGTTTAGGTCAAGGCATGACTACAATCAACATTGTGCGATGATCAGGATGAAGTGTCTTGGCAATCAAGAAGTATGTAGCTGATTCACAGTACACACGTGTGCGTGCTGATAAGGGCAAATTGAGGACTCTTTCCTACAGGCAATTACGTCAGGTTGAAAGAGCAGCGGCAAAAAAGCCTTGTCATAGCAGCAGACAAGTTTTTGAAGCTGCTGGTGCCTCCAACGTCCCCCGAACAACAAGATGCAGGGTCCTTCAGAGGTTTGCAGCTGTGCATACGCCATCCTGTCGACCTCCTCTATCCACTTCACACAAGCAGAAACGGCTCCAGTGGGCCAAACATTACAAGAAGACTGATTTCAAAACTGTTTTGTTCACGGATGAGTGCCGTGCAGCGCTCGATGGTCCAGATGGATGGAGTGGAGGATGGCTGGTTGATGGACACCCCACGCAAACACGGCTACAGCGCCAACAAGGAGGAGGTGGAGTAATGTTTTGGGCTGGAATCATGGGGAGAGAGATTGTCGGCCCCTTTAGGATCCCTGAAGGCGCTAAAGATGAACTCCATAATGTATGTGGATTTTCTCAAACAGCACTTCCTGCCATGGTTCAAGAAGAAGAACCGTGTATTTCACAGCAAGATCATTTTTCTGCATGATAATGCACCATCTCATGCTGCACATAAAACATCTGCATCTCTGGCTGATATGGGCATAAAAGGGGACAAACTTATGGTGTGACATCCATGCTCCCCTGACCTGTACCCCATTCAGAACCTTTGGAGCATCATTAAAAGGAGTGTCTATGATGGCGGGAGGCAGTTCACATCTAAGCAACAGCTCTGGGAGGGTATTCTGTCCTCATGCAAAACAATTGAAGCAGAAACCATCCAAAACCTGACAAATTCAATGGACGAGAGAGTTCAGAAGCTCCTTTCGAACAAGGGGTCCTATGTGAAAATGTAACATCACCTAGAATAAAGTTTTGAGTTGAAAACTGTTTGATTTCAGTTTCTAACAACCTGCTAATGCTTATAATTTCAAAAATGACCATTTTTTTGGTCTTTATTAAAATGAAAAGGTTGATCGAAAAGTTTGGGGGATCTAAGAGTGTGGCAACCCAGTAGTCATGATTACTTCGAATTCTGACAATATGAGGGTCATGCTGCAGGTAGTGCAGCAAGAAGGCACTTATGTGTCTTGCGCATCTCGGAGCCCCAAAATTATTTTCCGGGCTAGATGCAGCTAAAAATTATTATTAATTTTAAATCTGGTGAAGCTTTAGTATAGATGGCCTAATAGGATCAGTGCTGCACACTGCTACAAAGCCCAAATTATTTTCCAGTCAAGATACAGAAAAACATGATTAGTAATTTTAAATCTGGTGGAGCTTATTATAGATGGCCTAATAGAATCAGTGCTGCACACTGCTACAAAGCCCAAATTATTTTCCAGCCAAGATACAGATAAACATGATTAGTAATTTGAAAGCTTAAAACGGTTGGTAGGGTGATTTTAACCAATCATCAAGCTTTTACTCTCCCCGGGATGACACAGGGGTAGAAAAGTCGTTTCGGATCCATGATTTGTTCATCTTTATGAACGTGAGTCTGTCTACATTATCAGTGGAGAGCCGCGTGCGCTTATCTGTCAGCACACCACCAGCAGCGCTAAACACACGTTCAGACAGAACGCTGGCTGCGGGGCATGACAAGATCTCCAAGGCGTAAGTGGCTAGCTCCGGCCATTTATCCAGATTGGAAGCCCAAAAAGAGCAAGGGTCCAGTGACACAGTCGTGGCTTCAATGTTTACTTGGAGATACTCCTGTACCATCGTCTCTAGGCGTTGACTATGTGTCAGACTTCTTGTCTCCTGTGGCCTTGCAAAGGATGGGCTAAAAAAGTGGTGAAATGATTCCGCAAAATTGATGTTACCAGCAGATACTGTGGTTCTGTTACGGTTTGAGTGCTGAACACTTGACGATCCCACGGTTGGCAAGTTGGAACTGTGAGATTCACTACGTGCTCCACTGGTATTTTGTGGAAAAGCACATGTAAGATTCTGCAACAGTCTCTGCTGATACTCCTGCATGCGTGCATCCCTTTCTATGGCAGGAATAATTTCTGCAAATTTACTTTTGTACCGGGGATCTAACAGTGTGGCAACCCAGTAGTCAGGATTATTTCTAATTCTCACAATTCGAGGGTCATGTTGCAGGTAGTGCAGCAAGAAGGCACTCATGTGTGTTGCGCATCCAGGAGCACCAAGTTCCTGTTGTGTTGGTGGCGAGGTAACAATCATGCTTCCTTCCTCTGTCCTCTCCCCCCAACCTCGCACAACAGAAATGTGATCAAGGTCTCCCTCATCTGATGAGTCTTCCATCAGTTCGTCCTCCACTTCTTCCTGGGCTCCTGCACCTTCCTCACTAGTTTGGCTGCTACCATGCGCCCTGGTAAAACCATCTCCCCCACCCTCACATGCCTGCCGCCTTGGTGCTGCCGACCGTCTGGACCTTGCAGATGTTAGCCCTTCCGCATACAGCTCCTCCTCCTCTACTTCCTCCACCTC
The DNA here is from genome assembly GCF_046119375.1 of Phyllobates terribilis. Classification (NCBI taxonomy): domain Eukaryota; kingdom Metazoa; phylum Chordata; class Amphibia; order Anura; family Dendrobatidae; genus Phyllobates; species Phyllobates terribilis. The sequence goes on along the minus strand of NW_027362763.1, from coordinate 779,215,426 downwards.
CTCTTGTGCCACCACCTGACTCCGAATTCTGTTTAACATGTGCTCCAGCATGTAAATCACCGGAATAGTCATGCTGATAATGGCATCGTCAGCACTAAACATCTTCGTCGCCATTTCAAAACTGTGCAGAAGGTGCATAGGTCCCTGATCTGAGACCACTCCTCCAGCGTGATTTGCCCCACCTCTGGATCTCGTTGGCCCAGGCTATACGTCAGAACGTATTGCACCAGGGCTTGTCGGTGCTGCCACAGTCGCTGCAACATGTGCAGAGTTGAATTCCACCGGGTAGGCACATCGCATTTTAGCCGGTGAAGTGGCAGGCCCAACGACTTCTGTAGAGATGTAAGTCGCTGAGCTGCGGGATGCGAACGGCGAAAGTGAGCACACAGCGACCGTGCCCTCTGCAGAAGGCCATCTAGTCTGGGATAGTGGGCTAAAAATTGCTGGACAACCAGGTTCAACACGTGAGCCATACAAGGCACGTGTGTGACATTGCCCCGGCGAAGGGCCGCACCCAGGTTTGCAGCATTGTCGCACACGGCCTTCCCTGGTTTCAGGTCCAGTGGAGACAACCATTCATGAAATTGGTTCTCCAGAGCTGACCACAACTCCTCAGCTGTGTGACTCACATTTCCCAGACATTTCAATGTAAAAACCGCCTGATGACGTTGAGCCCTACTGCCAGCATAGTAAGGAGGTGTGCAGGATCCCTTCTGCACAGTTAGAAAGCTTGTGGCATGACCAGACAGGCTTTGGGTGCAGGTGGAAGACCGAGAGGAGGTTGAGGAGGCAGAAGCAGTGGAGGAACTTTGACATAAAGAGGATTGACGCACAACTCGTGGGGACGGCAAGACTTGGACAGCAGCCCCTTGTCCTGCTGTCACCATAGTTACCCAGTGCCCAGTCAGCGACATGTAACGCCCCTGTCCATGCCTACTCGTCCAAGTGTCTGTGGTGAAATGCACCCTGTCACACACAGAGTTTCTCAAAGAAGCGGTGATGTTGTGTGCGACATGCTGGTGGAGCGCAGGCACACCTTTCTTTGAGAAGTAGTGCCGACTGGTCATCTGGTACTGGGGCACTGCGACGGACATAAGGTCTCGAAAATCCTCTGTGTCCACCAGGCGGAAAGGCAGCATTTCTGTAGCCAAGAACTTGCAGATGGTGAAATTCAACCTCTTAGCTTTCTCATGGCTAGGAGGAAATGGTCTTTTACTTGTCCACATCTGAGGGACCGAGGGCTGGCTATTGTGCTTAGACGGGGTTGATAAGGGTGTCCCCGGCAAACTGCCGGTCTGTGAGGAAGATGCAGGCGGACATGTTAGGTTGCCTTGATCTAAAGGTGGTGCTATCGATGTCGGACAGCGCTCAACACCAGCTGGTGTTACCACCTCCAAAGAAAATGATGACCTGCCAATCACGCTGGCTGTTGCGGGTAAAGAGGTGGCAGGTCTGCGCCCCAAAACAGGTGTGACTGCTGTCCCCCCAGTCACAGAGGATGAAGAGGCCGCGGATGCACAAGATATGGCAGACGGTGGTTGGCCCGGCCGGCTAGGCCGCATTGTAGCACACTGAGCTTCCCACTGCAACTTATGCTTCATGTCCATGTGCCGGTTCATGCATGAAGTACTCAAACTATGTATTTTTTGGCCTCTACTTAGCTTTTGCTGACAAATGTTACAGATAACACGAGTTGGGTCATCTTTATCGATCTGAAAAAATGCCCAGGCTATGCAAGGCTTAGCACCCATGCGACCTGAAGAGCCACCACGACTTGTGGTGAGAGGCAGAGTTGTGTTTGAGGATGCAGTTGTTGACGTGCTTCCAGTACTACGTCTCTGTCCAGGAAGGCGCAACCTGACCTCGTCGTCACTAGCATCTTCCTCCACCTCCTCTGCTGACCTCATCTCTTGGCTGACTGTGGGTTGACAGTAAGTGGGATCTCCAACCTCATCATCATCAACCTGTGCGTTATCACACCCGTCGTCCTCAGAGCCAACCTGTTCCTGCCCTGACAAAAAACTAAAGTTGTCGCTTCAATCAGGTATTTGAGTCTTATCATCGTCTTCCTCATTGTCTCCACCAACAGGAGTTACAGTTTGGGAATGAGGGTCTACATTATGGTCAGAACCTTCTGCGTCTGGTCCTGGATCCGACTCATAAAGATTCTGGACATCAGTGCAGATCATTTCCTCATCTGGATTCACAGAAGCGCTGGAGTCGACCTCTGATTCCCAGGCTATAGTATGAGTAAACAGCTCTGCAGACTCAACCATCTGTTCTACCTCATACTCAGACGGGCAGCTGGAGATTTGGGAGCTGTGAGGAAGCAAGTGCGATTGGGGTGACACCTTTGAGGACTGGAGTATTTGTGATGTTGAAGTTGATGTGGAGGAGAGCCCACTTAAAGGAGCACTTGATATCCGTTGAAGCACCTGCTGTTTTTGTGCCTCATCTGGAATTTGTAGCGATTGGCGTGGCCGTAAGAAAGGGATCTTATCACATTGTCCGCTAAAAGAAGTAGACATTTTAGTTTGGCTGGAAGATGGTCTTTCTTCTGCAGATGTTACTGTTGCTTTAACACCTACCCCACGGACACAACCTTTTTTCCCCTTCCCAACACGCCTATTCCCCTTTCCACCAGCAGCAGGCCTTTTTCCACTCATTTTGGTGGTTAACTAATTAACAACTCTGGAGTTGTTTGCACAAAAAAACAATGGATGGGAACCGAGCAGAGCTGAGTGGCCAAACTGTGGTATTAGGCCAAAACTATTGGCTGGGTTAGATGCAGAAAAAAATTATATTCAATTTGCAACCTGATGGAGGTCAGTATAGATGGACTAATAGAGAAAGTCCCACACACTGCTAGAAGGCCAAATATTTTTTCAGAGCTAGATGCAGATAAAAATTATTTTTAATTTGCAACCTGATGGAGGTCAGTATAGATGGACTAATAGAGAAAGTCCCACACACTGCTAGAAGGCCAAATATTTTTTCAGAGCTAGATGCAGATAAAAATTATTTTTAATTTGCAACCTGATGGAGGTCAGTATAGATGGACTAATAGAGAAAGTCCCACACACTGCTAGAAGGCCAAATATTTTTTCAGAGCTAGATGCAGATAAAAATTATTTTTAATTTGCAACCTGATGGAGGTCAGTATAGATGGACTAATAGAGAAAGTCCCACACACTGCTAGAAGGCCAAATATTTTTTCAGAGGTAGATGCAGAAAAAAATATATTCAGTTTGCAACCTGATGGAGGTCTGTATAGATGGATTAATAGAACAAGTCCCACACACAGCTAGAAGCCCAATATTTTTTCAGAGGTAGATGCAGAAAAAAATATATTCAGTTTGCAACCTGATGGAGGTCAGTATAGATGGACTAATACAACAAGTCCCACACACAGCTAGAAGCCCAATATTTTTTCAGAGGTAGATGCAGAAAAAAATATATTCAGTTTGCAACCTGATGGAGGTCTGTATAGATGGATTAATAGAACAAGTTCCCCACACAGCTAGAAGCCCAATATTTTTTCAGAGGTAGATGCAGAAAAAAATATATTCAGTTTGCAACCTGATGGAGGTCAGTATAGATGGACTAATTCAACAAGTCCCACACACAGCTAGAAGCCCAATATTTTTTCAGAGGTAGATGCAGAAAAAAATATATTCAGTTTGCAACCTGATGGAGGTCAGTATAGATGGACTAATACAACAAGTCCCACACACAGCTAGAAGCCCAATATTTTTTCAGAGGTAGATGCAGAAAAAAATATATTCAGTTTGCAACCTGATGGAGGTCTGTATAGATGGATTAATAGAACAAGTCCCACACACAGCTAGAAGCCCAATATTTTTTCAGAGGTAGATGAAGAAAAAAATATATGCAGTTTGCAACCTGATGGAGGTCAGTATAGATGGACTAATACAACAAGTCCCACACACAGCTAGAAGCCCAATATTTTTTCAGAGCTAGATGCAGAAAAAAATTATATTCAATTTGCAACCTGATGGAGGTCAGTATAGATGGACTAATAGAATGATGCTATGCCCAAAAGATTTTACTTCACTAGGTGCAGTAAAAAAATTGGTATTCTATACACAGGTGGTATATCTTGCAACACAGATAGGCTACTCCACTGACTAACACCCTCTGCAATAGGCCAAAAAGGATTAGCTTTGCTAGATTCAGCCAAATGCTGTGAAAAAAACTTGCACAGCACTGGCACAGACCTGCCTGGCAAAAACTGATAGGAACTGATGTAACCTAGTCCTGAAAAGGACTCCAATTACAATTAGTCTTTACTCCCACAATCTATCTATTTAAGAGCACAGACCTGCCTGATAAAAGTCGTAGGAAATGCTGTAACCTAGTCCTTAAAAGGACTGCAATCACAACTATTCCCTACTCCCAAGCTATCTGTAGATTTGTGCGAAAATTGGCTTGAAATGAACAAGGTATAGCGCACACAGCAACAGCGGTGCCGTCTAACACGCAGCTGCAGCAGTGAGAAAATGGTGGCGACGGGGAAAATGGCTTGGTCTTATAGGGCAAGGACATGTGACATACACTGCCAATGACACATGCCCTTGCTTGTGTGAAAAAAAGCACTTCGCTCCGTGTGTGCGCTGCTGATAGACTGACAGATTGCACCTCCCCAGTGTAAATGCGGGAAAGAGAAAAAAAAAATGGAGATCTTCATTGTTCCTGCAGAGATCCATCCCCTGCCCCTCCCCCCACCCCGCTGTACACTCAAACTGCGTATTAACATTAATTTTCATCATTACTGAGAAAAAATCCAGTTATGATTTTGGTGCACGAACAGTTATCGAACATAACCTCGAACAGCCGAATTTTTCTCAAATTGTTCGTGTTCGCCGAACGGCTCGAACACCGCCCAAAACAGCTCGAATTTGAGATTGGCGAACAGTTCGAGTAGAACAACGCTCATCTCTACTAATGACCCCAGCTTCTTTCATTTCTCTTAGCATGCCCTTTGTGTTCTGATAATGTGCAGGGGGTACAGGTCTGTGTCTCTCTTTTATTGGTGGGTGGCTCCCTGTGGGGACGTGGTGTTCTATCCCTTTTACTCTGCCGAAGTCTAGCGGGTGCTTACTAAAGACTCTCTCGTACTCCTGTACCACCCGGTAGACTCCTTGCTTTTGGTGCAGGGAAGTGGAGTCAGCACCCACATGGAGTTTCTGGCACCAGTCCTCCTTTTGTTTCTGGGAGCCATTACCCTCCGCCTGTGGAGATGGAGGCAAGGGTTCCACTGCCCTGATAGCTTTGTGTTCGACAACAAACAGTTTGGCGAGTGTAGCGTACCTGGTTAAGTGTACCTCCCTCTCCCCAATGTTGAGAATGCGAACGGGCACCCTCCCATGACGGACATCAACCACCCCCCGGGCTGTCAAAATGGTGGGCCTGCTGTCTGTGTACAAGGGTTCTACCATGGCTTGGTAGTCTCTACCTTTCAACCCGATTGCAGTCCGACACCAGATCATCATTTCACTTTTGGGAGGCATGGAAATGGGGAATGGGTCACTCAGTCTTACGCTACCGATCTCACCACCAGACAGTTCTACCTGCTGCCGTCTCATCAGGGCTTTTATCTCCTTGTTGAAGACTCTCTGTTGGCTGGAACTAGCATTCACTGCCACCTGTTGTAGAATTACAATTACCTCTGAAAGACAATTTTCAATCACGTTAGTACCCACAGTTATTTTAGGGTGACTTTCACGACGGTCAATGTCCACAATAATCACTCCCTGTGCCGGCAGTTCAACTTTACCAATTTTAATGGTCATCTCCTTGAACCCCATCTGCGGCATGGGCAAGCCATTACTGGCGATGATGCTCAAGTTACTGTCTGGATACCGTGTGATATCAGCATCAGTCCAATAGTGCTTAAAAAGTACATAAGGGATAGTGGTTACTTGCGACCCAGTATCCAGCAAGGCGCTCATGGGGATACCGTCCAGCACAACGGGTAAAACTGGGCGCCCCCCAACGTACTTATCACGCCAATTATAAGGGCCTGGTGATCTTATGCCTGGGGGTTGGCCCTCTGCCCCAGGTTGGACCCGTTTAAATTACAGTACCTGGAAATGTGTCCGGGCTGGTTGCATCGACGGCAAATGGGCTGTCCATCCTCTGCGTAGCGGTCTGTGGGCCTCCCTCGGAACGACGGGATCCTCCTCTGTCGACGCCAGGGGATATCCTCCGGACTTGAAGCCAACTCGATGGGTCTTGACGGGTCCACTTGCAACGCGTGGATGGTCCTGGTCAACGCCGCGACGCTCCTGGTCAGCTCCTGGACTTTGTGGTGCAGGTCTTTCAACGGGGCTTGGTTCAGGGCCTGTGCATCAGCCCCCACGGAGACCATAGAGGAGGGCGCCGCCTCCTGGTGGTAGGTGAGAGCAGGGCGCCGGGGGTTTATAGCGCCACTTGTTGCGGGTTCACGGAGCACCCTTTTGGCCCTGTCCTTAAATTGGGCAAAGGTCAGATCAGGGTTCTGAAAGAACATGAGGCGAAGTTGGGCCCTGTGGGCGCTAGACAGCAGACCTTCTATGAATTGTTCTGTTAGCAGCTTATCCGTTTCCTGCACACTGCCAGGGTCAGTTTGTTGGATAGCCCTCAAGGCTTCCTGCAGATTTAGGGCATAGTCTCTGATGCTGTCCTGTGCCCGTTGCTTACATCCATAGAACCTCATTTTAATTTCAGCGGAGGTACGTGTGTCAAAGGTACCCCGCAGCCGGGCCAGAATACCCTTCACGGTCCTTTTCTCCTCAGTGGGCCATGACTTTACCTCCCTTTGGGCTGCGCCAGTTAACTGCCCTGTTAGTATGCTGACCTTCTGTTCCTCTGTCAGGGGTAAACTTGGAACAAACTGTACTGCCTTCCCTTAAAGTCAGTTAGGGCATGGGGCTCCCCTGAATACTTAGGCAGCCAGGCCGCTCCAGGGATGTAGGGCAGGGAAAATGGCATCACCGCTGCTGCAGCTGGGTTGGTGGTAGTGGGCGCCTCCGTGTCCGACATTTTCCTCCCCCCTAGTTAAGCGTGGCCTACCTTCCGACGATCCTCTTCTGTAGGCCACGGCTCCGCTTTTGCTGCTCTGGACGAGGACCTTGCGTCGCGTCCTGGTGACGTCAGCGTCGCTCTCTCTCCCTTCCAGGACCTTGCGCAGCGTCGGTGTGTGGGGCGGAGCTTCAGTTCTCACGCGGTTTGGACGTCCACGCCTCTCTTCCTCCCGCGTGGCGTCCTGAAGATGGCGTCCGATGGCGGGAAAATGGCTGAAGATGGCGGGAACCGATGAAAGATGGCGGGAGATGGCTGGAAATGGCGGGAAACGGCTCCAGATGGCGGGAAACCTCTTTTCAGGTACGTATACAGTCTCTTTCAGGCACACAATACCCGTTTGTGGCCGGTTGGTCACAGTCCTGCCGACTACGCCAAAGCTGACTCGCCCCCTGGGCCGTGGGGCACTCGGATCCGGGCAATAGGGAAACGGTGGAAGTAGTAGTGGCAACCCGATTCCGTAGCTCAGGGTGGTTAGGCCAGTGGTAGTCCGTTACGTGCTGATGATTATGTCCGACTACGCCACCCGTGGATTTGCGTTCATTAGGAACCGCCGCTGCAAGGCAGACCGCTGGGGCTGATGATGTATGCAGCTGGGATGGTGTGACTCCCCACGGGAAGAGTACGGCCCCAGGGCAGTATAATGGATGGTGGGAGTGATGGTGGTGAGAGTCCCAGTGCCGTTAGTGCTGGAGGAGCAAGGAGCACACAGACAACAGGTTGCAGTCCAGGGTCTTTACTAGAACAGGTAAACTGACCCACAAACAGTCCCGGCTACGAGGGGACCTGGATGTCTGAGAGCAATGGGGAAATTGGCCCTGGTCAGGGTGAGGGTGTAGGCCTACCGTGCTTTCTGCGCTCCTTCTGGCTATCTCCTCCTTATAGGGTAACAGCCCACGTTTCCGAGCTCTCCGTGTATTCTCGCCTGTATGACCTGCGACGTGGGTTCCTTTCTGCTCCCAGCCTGGTACGGCTTTGCTGGTCCCTTCTGTTGTGGCAGAGCCTCCAGGCTTCTTAGGCCAAATAATATACAGTCCCCTGCGGACTGGTTATCTGCTGTAGGATGTGGAATCCTCCCAGCCTCAGACACCGAAGTCTGGTAAATTAAGTCCTTTATCTGCCAAGACAGGCTCACTTCGCCTCTTGTCTCTGGCTTGTGGCTCTCCTCCTGCCACACTTCCTCTTAGGTGCAATACAACTTTCTGTCCCTGCTCTGCTTTGGGACAAGTCTCAGTCCTGAGACAGGTCGTCCAGTTCTCCCTAACCCTGCCCCCAGCACCAGCTTTTATAGGGGCAGCCTGCTCCCCCTACTGGCCTGAGACAGGAGGTACTGCATGCTAATGTTCCCCTGACTAGAGAACCTCCCCCTTGCTCTCAGACACAGCTTTATTACACTTGTGGCATCCAGGCCAGGGTGACACAAAGGGATGATATGTGTGAACGAAAGGTATCCGTTCAGTTTTCGTGGTGTGTAGATGTGGAAGTTTAGGGTCCATTGTCCTGATTCTTTCTTGCTGGAGGAGTTTGGTGGGGTAGTGGCGTTCTACAAATTTTTGTGACATGTATTGAAGTCGCTGGGGAAGAACATTGTGATCTGAGACAATCCGGGTAACTCTATGGAACTGGGAGCGGGGAAGACTGTTCTTAGTGGTCTTGGCGTGGCAGCTGGAGAAGAGTAACAGACTGTTACAATCGGTGGGTTTGGTGAATAGATCAGTTGTAAGTCTGCCGTGTTGTCCTGAATGACTAATGTATCTAGAAAAGAGATCTTTTTTCGTGTCATGGTTAAGGGTGAATTGTAGCTCAGATCTAATGGAGTTGAGGTACAGTGCTGGCCAAAAGTATTGGCACCCCTGCAATTCTGTCAGATAATACTCAGTTTCTTCCTGAAAATGATTGCAATCACAAATTCTTTGGTATTATTCTCTTCATTTAATTTGCTTGCAAGGAAAAAACACAAAAGAGAATGAAGAAAAAATCAAATCATTGATCATTTCACACAAAACTCAAAAAAAGGGCCGGACAAAAGTATTGGCACCCTCAGCCTAATACTTGGTTGCACAAACTTTAGCCAAAATAACTGCGAACAACCGCTTCCGGTAACCATCAATGAGTTTCTTACAATGCTCTGCTGGAATTGTAGACCATTCTTCTTTGGCAAGCTGCTCCAGGTCCCTGATATTTGAAGGGTGCCTTCTCCAAACTGCCATTTTGTGATCTCTCCACAGGTGTTCTATGGGATTCAGGTCTGGACTCATTGCTGGCCACCTTAGAAGTCTCCAGTGCTTTCTCTAAAACCATTTTATAGTGCTTTTGGTAGTGTGTTTTGGGTCATTGTCCTGCTGGAAGACCCATGACCTCTGAGGGAGACCCAGCTTTCTCACACTGGGCCCTACATTATGCTGCAAAATTTGTTGGTAGTCTTCAGACTTCATAATGCCATGCACACGGTCAAGCAGTCCAGTGCCAGAGGCAGCAAAGCAACCCCAAAACATCAGGGAACCTCCTCCATGTTTGACTGTAGGGACCGTGTTCTTTTTTTTGAATGCCTCTTTTTTTTTCCTGTACACTCTATGTTGATGCTTTTTCCCAAAAAGCTCTACTTTTGTCTCATCTGACCAGAGAACATTCTTCCAAAATGTTTTAGGCTTTCTCAGGTAAGTTTTGGCAAACTCCACCCTGGCTTTTTAATGTCTCGGGGTACGAAGTGGGGTCTTCCTGGGTATCCTACCATACAGTCCCTTTTCATTCAGACGCCCACAGATAGTACAGGTTGGCACTGTTGTACCCTCGGACTGCAGGGCAGCTTGAACTTGTTTGGATGTTAGTCAAGGTTCTTTATCCACCATCCGCACAATCTTGCATTGAAATCTCTCGTCAATTTTTCTTTTCCGTCCACATCTAGGGAGGTTAGCCACAGTGCCATGGGCTTTAAACTTCTTGATGACACTGCGCACGGAAGACACAGGAACATTCAGGTCTTTGGAGATGGACTTGTAGCCTTGAGATTGCTCATGCTTCCTCGCAATTTGGTTTCTCAAGTCCTCAGACAGTTCTTTGGTCTTCTTTCTTTTCTCCATGCTCAATGTGGTACACACAAGGACACAGGACAGAGGTTGAGTCAACTTTAATCCATGTTAACTGGCTGCAAGTGTGATTTAGTTATTGCCAACACCTGTTAGGTGCCACAGGTAAGTAACAGGTGCTGTTAATTACACGAATTAGAGAAGCATCACATGATTTTTCTAATGGTGCCAATACTTTTGTCCACCCCCTTTTTTAGGTTTGGTGTGGAATTATATCCAATTTGGCTTTAGGCCAATTCTTTTTGTGTTTTTTTTCATTGAAGACAAATTAAATGAAGAGAATAATAGCAAAGAATTTGTGATTGAAATCATTTTCAGGAAGAAACTGAGTATTATCTGACAGAATTGCAGGGGTGCCAATACTTTTGGCCAGCACTGTAGGTAAAGAAAGCTGTGAGAGTCTCAACCAGTCCCTGCCAGATAAGGAAGATGTCATCGATAAAACTGTGGTAAGTAGTGCAATGTTGCTTAAAGGAGTCATTGTTGTAGATGAATTCCTCTTCGAATTTGTGCATATAGGCATTTGCATATGCTGGCGCTACGTTAGAGCCCATGGCTGTCCCACGTTCCTGTGTGAAGAACTCATCCCTAAATAGAAAAAATTCTCATGGAGAACTAAGGAGAGTAGTTCTAGGCAGAATTCAATCAATGAAGATGATAGGTTGGATTGGAGAAGATGGTGTGAAGTGGCTTCTAGTCCCTTACTGTGAGTTATGGAAGTGTACTGGCTGTTGACATTCATTGTGACTAGTAGACTCTGTTGTGGGAGGCAGGGGATATTTCTAACGATCTCCAGGAAAGCAATTGTGTCAGCAGAAAGCTGTGTTTTCTTAACCAATGGTGTCAAGATTTTCTCTAGATATATTGCCAGTGGAGATAAAATGGAGTCTATCGAGGCCACAATAGGTCAACCTGGGGGGTTGGTTAGAGACTTATGGATTTTGGGTAGAATGTAAAATACGGGAGTTATTGGGTGGGAGTTAGTCAAAAATGTAGCTGTTTTAGAGTCAATAGTTTTCAGGTCAAGGTATCTGGTAAGGACAGTTTGAATTTTGAAACGAATTGTACTGATGGGGTCATAGTTTATGCGTCTATATGTGCTTGTGTCAGCTAGTTGGCGGTGGATTTCATCAATGTAGGATGTCTGGTCCATGATGACTGTGGCGCCCCCCTTGTCGGCTGGTTTGATGACTATATGTTTGTTATTCTGTAGATTCTTAAGGGCCCATTTCTCATCAGTGGTAAGGTTTTGGTGAGTTGGTAAGAATCCCAGACGTTGCTTGTGTAGAAGGCTTTTAATGTCTCTGTCAATAAGGGCTATGGTGGTTTCTGTTGCATGATTAGTATGTGGGGGGCTAAAAGAGCTCATGTTGCGTAAACCAAAGGTGGTGATGGAGAGCTCCGGGATAGGGTCACCCCCTGGTGGAGGTGTCCTGCTCACGGTGGTCTCATTGAGTAGTCCAAAATGAGTCTTTAAATGTATAGAACGGTAAAAGCGCTGTAAGTCCTTTTCCAACTGGAAAGAATCCCAGTTGGGCATCGGACAGAAGGACATGCCTTTCTGTAAGACCGATAGTTCTGCAGGGGCCAGGGTATAGCCTGAAATGTTCCTCACCAGTTTGGGCGTCTTACCTGGGAGTGGGTCGTCATCCTTTCTCCTCCTCGATCTCCTTGTTGGTCTACGTTTTGGCGTCCGCCTCTCCGGTTTTTCCATAAAAAACGTTGCTCGTTCGGTCCAGTGGAGGAGTTGCTGCCGGAGCTGTATGAGTTCGGGTTGCGATGCCCTGGGTAGTGGCGATGCGGGTGGAAGCCTGCAGAAACGTTCCATCGGTAGACGCGGTTATTGATGTAATCCTTGTTATCTCTATGGAACTTTTGTCTTTTATGTTCCTGTAGGATTTTCTGATGTTCCAAGAGGATTTTATCCATTCTGTTCTTTAGAGTGGTCCACTCCTTTGAAGATAGGTTCGCAGTCAGTTGTGCTTCGAGGGGTAACCACACCAGACTGTTGAAGCAACGTGAATCCTATTGGATCTATACTCTGCAGATCTTCTCCCCTAAAGGGCTCAATAGAGAAATAAAGTGGATATACTAACCTATTCCTTCCTTTACAGACCCACTGAATCACCTTGACCCCATAGGTGAGTTACCACTGCCTTAACTTGTTCCCATTATGCATATAGTTGCCCCACTACCATAGGTTCTGCTATACCCCCTATAATATTAATATTTAAAAAATCCCCCCAGAGGGAGCCTGTTAGGGATATATATATGGAGGGTGGAGCCAGGCAGTTCAGATCAGTCAGATAGAGTCAGAGAGTCTGAGAGCGTGCTGATGCTGAGAGCAGCGAAGACGCAGTACGTCTGCTGCTGAGTTCTGAGGGCCCCGAGTGTGGCCAACGGCAAGGACGAGAGGAGAGAGGAGTTGAAGGGGGCAGTGGAGCATCATAGGCTCACCCCGATATACAAACCGGAAACCGAGTCCGCGCCTACAGGGTCCTATATACCCAGTAGGGATCACCGGCATACCAGGAGGACTACAAGTCCCTGGCCGACCTGACGCTAGACCCATTACAGGACCAGGAACCACGAAGGCCCCGATGACCAGGGATAGTGGTTGCCAGCAGAAAGTCCTACTACCGAGCGACAGGTGAAGGAACAGCACGACACATAAGCTAGGCCCAGTTGCAGGCTGGCCAGGAACATAAAGAGAGGCAGACACGGACCAGGAGGCCTTATACCCGCTTACTGGGGAGAAGTCCTGAAGTGCACCCATCCTACTGAGTACCCTGGACTGTACCTGACATCCACACCAGTAAAGGTATTGAAGCGAATCCCCTGTCTCTGTCAATTACTCCTGCTGCGCCATCCCACCTGCACTACAAGTCCCAGCATCACCACCCACCAAACTCCACACTGCCCCGGGGGCCCGCTCCACTTGTGTGGGAGCAGAAACACCTCAGCTGCCATCCCATCACCCCCCGGAGGCCTGCAGCAGCGCTGGTAAACCTTACCAGGTACCACAGGTGGCGTCACAAACTATTTACTTTATTTTTATTTTCTATCCAAGTTACAATCCCCCTTTTTGGTTGACCGCCCTGGGCCACGGACCAGGTCAGCCACTGTGACATACCCCCCCAGCATTTATAGGCCCAGCTGCCGGGTACCCCATTGCCCCGGGGGCACGTCATGAGTGCCCTTCAAAATGCTATATGACACTGACACATATCCCTTCATTACAGCTTTCCACTGGATCATCTATCTTTATACTTTGGTTCTTACCTTTTACCTGACTTACGGTCAAAATCAGATACAAGTAAGGAAACCCCCTATCTCTATATATATACCATCTGGGCTCTATATGGTACTCCATGACTGCTTTTGACTCGCCCCCTGGGCCGTGGGGCACTCGAGACCGGACTTCAGGGCAATTCTGGGAGTAGTAGTGGCGACCCGGTCCCGTGGCTCAGGGTGCTCAGACCAGTGGTAGTCTATGATATGTGTTTTAGGTAATGTCCGACTACGCCACCCGTGGATTGCGGTCAAGGAGGACCGCCGCTGCAAGGCAGATCGCTGAGGCTGGTGTTGGGGATGCAGCAGGGAATAGTACAACTCCCCACGGGAGGAGTGTAGCCTCAGGGCAGTGTGATAGGATGCTGGGGGTTATGGTGCAGGCCTAGCAGTAACCACACAGAGTCCAATAATGCAGTCCAGGGTCTTTTACTGATCTTATCATAGACCCAACAGGAATACAGGGTAGGAATGGACCTGGGTGTCTGAGGGCATTCGAGCGAGCTCCGCTGGTCAGGGTAAGTGGGTAGGCCTACCGTTCTCTCTCTGCCCTTGCTGACTATTTCCCCCTTTAGTGGTATGATAGCCCACGTCCCTGAGCTTGCCGTGTACTACGCCTGTATGGTTTGCGACTCGGGCCTTAGGTACCTGTAGCTTCTCCGTGCTGTACCGGTCCCTCTGTGTGGCAGAACCTCCAGGCTTCTTGGCCAAGGGACCTGAAATCCCTTGCGGGTTGGTTTTCTGCTGCAGGGCTTGCAACCCTGACAGCCTCGGACCCCAGTGTCCAGTATGTAGTTTCTCTCTGCCAGGACCAGCTCTCGTCGCCTCTGTCCCTGGCTTTCGGCTCCTACTTTGCCTCCTGGACTCCTCAGCTGCAGCTGACCTGTCCCTCTCTTCTGGGAACCCTTCTGGATACTTCAGAAGTGGGTTCAGGTCTCTCTAACCCTGCCCTCAGTACCAGTCTTTATAGGGGCAGCCTGCTCCCCCTACTGGCCTGGGACAGGAGGTGCGGCATGCAAATGGACCATGACCAGAGAACCTCCCTCCTGCTCTCAGACACAACCATACAAGTTTGTGGCATCCAGGCCTGGGGTGACACATTCCCCCCTAGGAAAGCTTAGTACTCCGGGACTAAACAAGAAACACGATACAGGGTATAAATTATAGCATAAACATAACAGAGAAGAAAACAGCAAACAACACCACATATTTAGATCTTCCAGAGATCTGGCATTTGACCCCTAGTGCTCCTGGTTGACCTCCTTAACCCACTGTCTGGTGGTGGACCAACCTGGCTTTCCCCACTATCATTGAGGGTACAGCTACTAGCTGGGTGTACAGGCAGGGCAGGCAGCTGTCTGCAGGTCCTTTGGCTTACCGCAGGCATGGCAGGCTCACTGTCAGCAGAGGGTTGACTCTCCTGGGCTGCTGGCATGGGTTCTTCCGCCTCTGGGGTCGCTTGCTCTTCTTGTTCTTCCTGTCCTCCTGTAGGCTCCTGCTGGGTAGGCTGAAGGAAGTGTAGGACGGGTACCACTATTGCGCCATTTATCTGAGTCCAGGTCCCGGGGAACTCTCCGAGAACTGTGCTGATCATCTCTTCCTTGTCCTCTGCGGGTTCAAGGTCATCTTGATCTTCACTTGGACTCTGTAGTTGCTCGGGGCACCGTTTTAGGTGGTCTCTGGAGACGGTGCTAGTGGTTTCTCCTCCATCCTTGGTAATCACACATACCTTCGGGTTGTCATGGTCGGACTGCAGCACTGTGTACGGGTCTCTCTCCCACTGGTCATCCAGCTTGTGAAGCCTTCATTTCCGCTTCAGGACCTGCTCACCAGGTTCCAGGGGACCAGCAGGGGCGTGTTGGTTGAAGAGCCTCTCTTGCTTTTCTCTCGCTTGAGCCAGACTCCTATCTACACTCTCCTGTACCTTCTTGTACTGTAGCCGCCGTTCCATATCCCAGTCCGCGTCTGGGGAGGTGTCCTCAGGTGTCAGGACTCCCTCTCCAGGTCGACCGGCAGCTTACCTGGTCTTGCTCGCATCAGGTAAGCCGGGGTGCAATTTGTAGCATTCACTGGGATGTGGTTGTACAAGTCAATCAGATCTGGCAGCTTCTCCAGCCACAGGCTGCGTTCTTCCAGGGGTAACGTCTTGAGGAGATCGATGACAATATTGTTCATTTTCTCACACAGCCCGTTGGTTTGCGGGTGGTAAGGCGTTGTCCGAATCTTCCTACAGCCGTAGAGGTTGCAGAACTCCTGGAATACTTCAGCCTCAAACGCTGGACTTTGATCTGTCAAGACCTGTTCCGGATACTCATGTGGACGGCAGAAGTGTTGCTGGAAGGCTCTGGCCGCTGTTTGGGCTGTCAGGTCTTTAACAGGAACCACTACCAGGAACCGGGAGGTTCACAATTGTCAGGGCATAGACGTAGCCCGACCGGCTTGGAGCCAATTTCACATGGTCCAGCGCTACCAGCTCAAGAGGCTGCCTGGTGACAATGGGCCTCAAGGGTGTCTGCTGACTGGCACGGTCTTTCCTTCTGAGGTGACATGGGCCACAGCCCCTGCTCCACTTCTCGATGGCCCTTCTCATGCCGAACCAGTAGAACCGCTCCCTCCGTAGGAACTCCAGTTTCTTCCACCCGAAGTGTCCCGCTCTGTCATGGTAGGCCTCCAGGACCATTGCTGCATCTCGCCTTGGGACCACTATCTGCCAGGTTAGCTCGTGCGTCCAGTTATTGACAAGCCTTCTGCACAGCTTACCCTCGTAGAGGAATAGCCTGCTTTTCTCCTTTCATATCTGCTTGGCTTCCTCTGGAGCGTCTGGGCCAGGGCTAGCGTCTTCCTGGGTTAACATGTCTTTCACCAGGCGTATTGCAGGGTCGCTATCTTGCGTTTCAGCCCAGCTGTGGTGGGGTAAGGGGTTGAACATGACGGTGGTTAAGTCCTTGTCTCTTACCCGGTGAGAAAGCTGAGTGGCCCCATACCGGTGGAAAGCAGGGAGCTCTATTTCCTCCAGCTCTTCCGAGTCGTCTTCTCCTTCAGGTAGGTGGGGCATTCTTGATAGGGCGTCTGCGTTGGCGTTGGTTCTGCCTGCCCGGTATTGGATTGTGAAGTCATAATTGGATAGCCGGGCCATCCACCGCTGTTCTAGGGCACCTAGTCTTGCATTGTCCAGATGTGTCAACGGGTTGTTGTCCATGTACACGGTGAACTTTGCGGAGGCCAGGTAATGCTTAAACCATTCTGTGACGGCCCACACCACTGCCAAGAATTCTAGCTTGAAGGAGCTGTAGTTCTCCGGGTTTCTTTCAGTGGGCCTCAACTTCCGGCTGGCATATACGATCACCCTTTCTCTGCCTTGTTGGCTCTGTGACAGTACGGCTCCCAGCCCCACATTACTGGCATCTGTGTGGAGGATAAAAGGCTGGCCATAATCGGGGTAGGCCAGTATCTCATCCCCCGTGAGGGCCATCTTCAACTGGCAGAAGGACTCCTCTTCCGGCTTGTCCCACTTGAAGGGTGGATTGTGACTTCTGAATTTAGATTGCCCTATCAGGAGGTCCTGCAGAGGGGCTGCCATCTTAGTGAACCCGGGGATGAACCTTCGGTAGTAACCTACCAACCCGAGGAATTTTCTCACTTCCTTGATGTTAGAGGGGCTTGGCCAGCTCTTGATGGCTGTAACTTTGTCGGGGTCGGGGGCTACTCCCTCTGCACTCACCACGTGTCCTAGGTATTGGACCTTCGGTTTTAACAGGTGGCACTTTGAAGGCTTCACTTTCAGGCCGTAGCCTGCCAGGGCTTCGAACACCTCGGCCTGGTGCTTTAGATGGTCCTCGTAAGTCTTCGAATAGACGATCACGTCGTCCAGGTAAAGGAGGACCGTCTCGAAGTTTCGGTGCCCTAGACAGCTTTCCATCAGCCTCTGGAAGGTCCCTGGTGCGTTGCAGAGCCCGAAGGGCATACAGTTGAACTCGCTCAGCCCCATCGGGGTGGTGAAGGCGGTCTTCTCTTTGTCAGCCTCTGCCACAGGAACCTGCCAGTACCCGCTAGTAAGGTCCAAAGTAGAGAAGAAATTAGCTGATTTTAGAGGTGCTAAAGACTCCTCTATCCTAGGTAACGGGTACGCGTCTTTATAAGTGATACGATTGATTTGCCTATAGTCCACGCACATTCTCATGGTACCGTCTTTCTTTTTCACCAAAACTAAGGGAGCTGTGCCCAGGGGCTACAGCTATCTCTAATGACCCCAGCTTCTTTCATTTCTCTCAGCATACCCTTAGCGTTCTGATAATGTGCAGGGGGCACAGGCCTGTGTCTCTCTTTTATTGGTAGGTGGCTCCACGTGGGGATATGGTGTTCTATCCCTTTTACTCTGCCGAAGTCTAGCGGTTGCTTACTAAAAATTCTCTCGTACTCCTGAACCATCCGGTAGACTCCTTGTTTTTGGTGCAGGGGAGTGGAGTCAGCACCCACATGGAGTTTCTGGCACCAGTCCTTCTTTTGTTTCTGGGAGCCATTACCCTCCGCCTGTGGAGATGGAGGCAATGGTTCCACGGCCCTTATAGCTTTGTGCTCGACAGCAAACAGTTTGGCAAGTGTAGCGTACCTGGGTAGGTGTACCTCCCTCTCCCCAATGTTGAGAATGCGAACGGGCACCCTCCCATGATGGACATCAACCACCCCCCGGGCTGTCAAAATGGTGGGCCTGCTGTCTGAGTACACGGGTTCTACCATGGCTTGGTACTCTCTGCCTCTCAACCCGATTGCAGTCCGACACCAGATCATCATTTCACTTTTGGGAGGCATGGAAATGGGGAATGGGTCACTCATTCTTACGCTACCGATCTCACCACCAGATAGTTCTACCTGCTGCCGTCTCATCAGGGCTCTTATCTCTTTCTGGAGGACCCTCATTTGGCTGGAGCTCGCATTCATCGCCACCTGCTGTAAAATCACAATTACTTCTGAAAGACAGTTTTCAATTATATTAGTACCCACAGTTATTTTAGGGTGACTTTCACGACGGTCAATGTCCACAATGATCACTCCCTGTGCCGGCAGTTCCACCTTACCAATCTTGATGGTCATCTCTCTGAACCCCACCTGCGGCACGGGTTGGCCATTGCTGGCAATGATGCTTAAGTCATTGTCTGGGTAGCGGGTTATGTCAGCGTCACTCCAGTACTGCTTGAAAAGTACGTAGGGGATGGTAGTCACTTGAGACCCGGTGTCCAGCAGTGCACTCATGGGGATACCGTCCAGCACTACGGGTAGGACCGGGTGTCCTCCCACGTACTTATCACGCCAATTAGACGGGCCTGATGACCTTATGCCTGGGGGTTGGCCCTCTGCCCCAGGTCGGACCCATTTAAAGTACAGTACCTTGCTATATGTCCTGGCTGACTGCAATGGCGGCAAATCGGCTGTCCATCCTCAGCGTAGCAGTCGGCGGGCCTCCCTCTGAACGGCGGGATCCTCCTCTGTCGATGCCACGGGACATCCTCCGGACTGGAAGCCAGCTCGATTGGTCTTGACGGTTCCACCTGCAACTACTGTACGGTCCTGGTTAATGCAGCCACAATCTTTGTTAGCTCCTGGACCTGATGGTGCAGGTCTGCAGGCTGGGATGGATTTAGGGTCTGTGCATCATCCCCCACAAGGTCTGCAGGGTAGGGCGCTGCCCCCTGGTGGTAAGTGATGGCAGGGCGCCGGGAAGCTACAGCGCCACCTGCTGCGGGTTCTCTGAGCACTCGGATGGCCCGATCCTTGAACTGCGCAAAAGTCAAATCGGGGTTCTGTAGGGCCATGAGGCGCAGCTGGGTTCTGTGGGAGCTGGACATCAGCCCTTCTATGAACTGGTCAGTCAACAGTTTATCAGAGTCCTGCACGCTACCAGGCTCAGCTTGTTTGATAGCTCTCAGGGCTTCTTGCAGGTTCAAGGCATAGTCTCTGATACTATCCTGGGCCCGCTGCTTACAGCCATAGAACCGCATTTTGATTTCTGCTGAGGTACGGGTATCAAAGGTACTCCGCAGCCAGGTCAGAATGTCCTTTACTGTCCTTTTCTCCTCATCTGACCATGATTTCACTTCCCGCTGGGATGCACCGGTGAGCTGCCCCGTTAGAATGCTCACTTTCTGTTCTTCCGTCAGGGGATAAACTTTGAATACACTGTGCAGTCTTTCCCTAAAGTCAGTTAAGGTCTGGGGGTCCCCTGAGTATTGGGGTAGCCAGGCTGCTCCGGGGATGTAGGGCATAGAGAATGGCATCACCGCTGCTGCAGCCCCGCTGGTTGTAGAAGACCCCTCCGTGTCCGTCATCTTCCTCCCCCCTAGTTAAGCGTGGCCTACCTTCCGACGATCCTCTTCTGCAGGCCGTGGCTCCGCTGGTGCTGCTCCGTGTGAGGACCTTGCGTCGCGTCCTGGCGACGTCAGCGTCGCTCTCTCTCCCTTCCCGGACCTTGCGCAACGTCGGTGCCTAGGGCGGGGCTTCAAGTCTCGCGCGCTTTGGACGTCCACGCCTCTCTTCTTCCCACGCGGCATCCTGAAGATGGCGTCCGATGGCGGGAAAAGAGCTGAAGATGGCGGGAAAACTGCTGAAGATGGCGGGAGACGGCTGAAAACGGCGGGAAACGGCTCCGGATGGCGGGAAATTTCTCTTTAAGGTACGTGTACAGTCTTTTTCAGGCACGCAATACCCGTTTGTGGCGGGTTGGTCACAATCCTGCCGACAATGCCAAAGCTGACTCGCCCCCTGGGCCGTGGGCACTCGAGACCAGATTTCAGGGCAATGCTGGGAGTAGTAGTGGCGACCCGGTCCCGTGGCTCAGGGTGGTCAGACCAGTGGTAGTCTATGATATGTGTTTTAGGTAATGTCCGACTACGCCACCCGTGGATTGCGGTCAGGGAGGACCGCCGCTGCAAGGCAGACCGCTGAGGCTGGTGTTGGGGATGCAGCAGGGAATAGTACAACTCCCCACGGGAGGAGGGTAGCCTCAGGGCAGTGTGATAGGATGCTGGGGGTGATGATGCAGGCGCAGCAGTAACCACACACCTGTAGCTTCTCCGTGCTGTACCGGTCCCTCTGTGTGGCTGAACCTCCAGGCTTCTTGGCCAAGGGACCTGAAATCCCTTGTGGGTTGGTTTTCTGCTGCAGGGCTTGCAACCCTGACAGCCTCCGAGCCCAGTGTCCGGTATGTAGTTTCTCTCTGCCAGGACCAGCTCTCGTCGCCTCTGTCCCTGGCTTTCGGCTCCTACTTTGCCTCCTGGACTCCTCAGCTGCAGCTGACCTGTCCCTCTCTTCTGGGAACCCTTCTGGATACTTCAGAAGTGGGTCCTGGTCTCTCTAACCCTGCCCTCAGTACCAGTCTTTATAGGGGCAGCCTGCTCCCCATACTGGCCTGAGACAGGAGGTGCGGCATGCAAATGGTACATGACCAGAGAACCTCCCTCCTGCTCTCAGACACAGCCTTACAAGTTTGTGGCATCCAGGTCTGGGGTGACACACTTTCAAGTGTATTTACTATGTATATATGTATGGAATTTTGTTCCCATGTAACTCCTTTCCTCTCCCCCCCACCTCCCCTCTTTACCTGAACTACCCCCCTCACCTCCCCTCCTCTTAACCACTCTCCACTTTCCCACTATTTGGAAAAAAATGTTTATTTTCCATACTAGGTTTGTCTTATCAATTTTATGTTCTTATTCTGATGTTGTCTCTCTTCAGTAGCGACGTAATTAATAAGGCCTCTGTGGCCGAAACGTCTACTGTCGTCTCCACCACTGTATTGTTTTTGATTTTCTTTTGCCTGTAAATAAATTTACACCAAATAGCAACTCCAAGAGTGTGCGATGAATTAATTTTTATGCATTTATCGGACATTACCAGTCCATTTCATCTGCACCTCATTTGATTTAGACAGTGTGCACGCTAATTATCTACCTACTGCATATGCAATAACAGTATAGGAGACCCACTCTTTAATAATGGGAACAACAAAGCATAGCCGACTGTTGGCCCTTTAAGAATAGTAAAGGTCGCCTGATGGCCCTGTAAAAACAGTCTTTGTAACTTTCAGAGTCCCTTCTTCATAAAGGAAACAGGATGTGTCTGAACATGTCTCACACACCACATGGCAAGATAAGATAGTGAAATGTTAAAATGACATTTACCAGTGAATGTATTTTTCACCATTGGAAGTAATGCAAAAGTACAAAAACGCTACGTGTGAACATAGCCCAAGGTGTGGAGGAGCATTTTTGTTTTTGGTTATTTATTTTGCCTTATTTACAAGTCATCACCCTGGAAAGGATGTTCCTTAACATTTTTCCCAGGAAAATCCATTTTGGTTTCATTTCTGTATGTTTTATTGTGAGTCCGTAAAAGTGGCATAATACTCTGTAATGCTTCCAGGGGTCTTCCCCATGCGGTTTCCATGTTATTTGAGCACTGCTCCCACCGATTTGGGCAATTTTTAGTCCCTCTGCAGACCGCCGAGGGGGGCGCCGAAAAATGGTCGAGTTTTCCATAGACTTACATTGGGCTCGTTACTTGGACCGAGCACTTGAGCATTCCAATTTGCTTGACCTGAGCAACGAGCACCCGAGCATTTTAGTGCTCGCTCATCACTACTGGGGAATAAAAAAGCGCAATAGGCTCTTATCCGATGATCAAGGACAGTAAGGTGATAGGAGGTGCTCACCTGGTTCGGTTGTGTAATAACACAACATTTGCTAATTTGTAGAATGATCAGCTGCTGCAGCTGCACGGGTTGACAAAAAGTGTCAGATTGATAATAAACTTGAAAGGAAAGGTAAAAACCTACATAGGTGTCACAATCACATAGATATAGAAATCCAAGAAAGGTTTTCACCTTTCCTAACATATATCAGTACCTTACCATGTGTACATTTAGGAGCTGTTTCTATATACTTTATGATGGTTAGATTTAGATTGCACATGGCTATGCCTTTTTGTTATATATAGCAGCTTTAGAAAGGCTGCATATGAAAGTTGTTATCTTATATTTTTGTAGCAGTTAATATTCATATGTGGGCCTACCCCCATTGTTTACTTGAATTTCTCTGAAAACTTTATATACTTTTTGTCTTAATCATTTTTAATAATGTTCAATAAAATGAATTAGTATTTTATACTTGTGTGAGTGATTCCATGAATACTCTGATATTCACATAAAGACATTAATATTGGAGTAACCCATTCCACTAACCATTTTAGGGAAACTTATACTGTTTTGCCTCTAGCTTGAAATATTACTTAT
This sequence comes from Phyllobates terribilis, assembly GCF_046119375.1. Lineage (NCBI taxonomy): Eukaryota > Metazoa > Chordata > Amphibia > Anura > Dendrobatidae > Phyllobates > Phyllobates terribilis. Next base: position 779,192,683 of record NW_027362763.1, on the reverse strand, counting down.
ATACTGTATGCGTTTTGAATACTTGTGGGGTTGCATTCACCCAATGTGGCCATGGTTCAAAAATTGCAACAAAAATACTTTTGCAAAAATGCAAAAAAAAAAAGTGTGTGTATAGGTAGAGAGAAACCAGCTGTGTTTCCGAGTCAAACCCGGCTGAGATCATTCAGCCAATGTCTTATACTGTACATGCTGCCCATGGATTAGGCAGCATCTATCCGCTGTCAGGTTCACTTTATACTCTATAAATTTCTACAGCTAAAGGCCGGAGTCAGACGAGTGTATGAAAAATTGCATTGTATTGTCATCCATATGCTAATTTGGTGCCCTTATTTTATATTTGTGTGGCATCCGTATTTATGCATTAACAGTTTTAAATGTACATTATTGTCAAGGATATGCAACTGGGGAGTCACGCAGATCCCACCGTTGCCACCAGTTTGTCACGGATAAAAACGGGGAGAATCATGAAGATCCCGACACTGTCTCCAGTTTGTCAGGGAATGCAACTCTGCTGCCTCTAATCGTAAGGACAATTATGCCATTGACTGATGAGTGATGGATGAGGTCGTGGCTGCTTCCTCTACTAAGCCAGTTATTGGGGAACTTACAGTAAGTGTATTGTATATACACCTCCAAATCCAGCTCATTGAATATATGCTGTACATACCCCTGTAAGGTCTCCCCTAGAGGTCCCAGGCGGGAAATTTTGTCATCATGTTTGCGACTTTACCTTTCTATAGAGTTGAAACCTGGCATGGATAGCATTGTCCAATTTATCATACATCCATAAACAAAAAGTAAAATTTGTAATCATGATATAATGGTGTACTTATGGTATGGTTTTTTTACTCTTTATTTGTAATTATGCTACTGTATTTCTTTTTAATCTTTATTTTCTCCTCACATTTTATTTGAAAGCAAGGCAATAATTATATCCGATTCCTGTTTTCGTGCCTCAATGTTTTCTTGGGACCTTTGCCCCCCCCCTCCCTCCCTTTATATGATCTTTACCTGCATTCCGCGTAATTTATAGATATTTATATATATGTTCTGTGATTTCTCATATTATATGTATTGGATGTTTTATATTAGTGTGGGGATTCACTTGCTTAATAGTCCACGATTTTGGATATTAAAAGGGGGTTCATTTCCAGTTTTTAGATTTATCTTATGCTAAAATGGAAACTTCTTGGCTTTTTTTTGCTATTTTAAATGTTTTAATGAGATTTTTCCTTGTTCAATTTTCTTAACAGTTTAATTTTTGGATGCGTCAGGATTTTCGCGGGTGTTTCTTCTTTGTCTTTTTCTTCCATGTTCTTTTTAAGGTTTACACTCTGAAAAGCAGAGTTAAAACAAATTTGTAATGAGGTTTAGGGTAAGTTCCCACAGAGCAAAAACAAAACTGATGTTACTGCGGATTTCACACTCTGAGATGCAATAGGTTAATTATGTGACCTAACTACAATGTGTTCACAAATATTGTAGATTCCCTGTGGGAATGTATCCAAAAACCCTAATAACAGCCCTACCTGTCAACAGGCTGTGCTCTTTGATTCTCATAGCAAACAGAGGAAACAGCAGCATCTTGTGCACTGAATCTTTCTCTAACTTAAGGATTCTCTCAGGTGGCCACTGGCAAACTTCCCACTCATGCATTATTGAGCGCTGGTAACAGGCACATGAGACAGTGGCTCACGGTCAGCCCTTTGATCTCATTTTAGATATTGATTTTTATTTCTTGGATATTTTCCACCTGAACTTCAATCTAGTGCCGTACTTGCTTCCTTACACATAAAACATTACAAATCCTTCATTTTAGAGACAGGTTCACCATTGCTTACTTTATAATGTTGCCATGTAACTACTAGAGAATTCACAACAACAACAGTTTATTATGTATTGTCTTAAATTTAAATGGCACCTGTCATATCGTACATGGAGATCGATCTGTGGACAGCATGATATAAAGAAGGAGAAGCTGAAAAGAGTGATATATAGATTTGTTAGAAAGGATTCAATTGTATTTTATTAATTAAATTATCTGGTGTTTGTATGAATGAGTCCAGTAGGCGGTCTTACCAGTGATTGACAGCTATCTGCGTGCACAGTCATACAGGGAAGACTGTCAATCATTGAATAGGACCGCCCACTTGATTCATATACATACAAACACCAAGGATTTCAATGTATAAAATGCAAGTTTCACTGATTAGTCTGACAGGTTCCTCCTTCTCTATAACCTCCTGCCAGTAGATCAGATACTATTTTCAACATGACAGCTTCCCTTTAATTTAACAGTTTATATCCTGTTTTAAATGAATCTTACTGGATACTGTTACATTCATCATCTGTAAAGTTATTAGACTTATGGAATCTCTATCTTATATAAGATGTTTATGTTTAAGTTGCAGATGTTAAGGGAAATGCGTTTTTTTAGGTTATGTTCCCACTGTCGTATTTGCTGTGAAGTTTCCATAGTGGAAGATCTGTAACTGCAAAAATTGCTGCAGAATAAATTGTGGAAATGTTATAGACTTAGTATTTCAGAAATAATTGCACAATGTCAGGTTACATTGCAGATTGTCTCTGCAGTGTGATTTCATAAAATCTCAGCCACGATATTTGTACTGTAATATTCTGTAAATCTGTTGCCAGAAAATCTGGATGGAAAATCTGTAGTGATTGGCGAGCACTAAAATGCTCGGGTGCTCATTGCTCGGGTCGAGCACAGTGGAAAACTTGGGTGCTCGACCCGAGCAACGAGCCCAATGTAAGTCTATGGGAAAAACTCGAGCATTTTTCAGGCGGTTGCCCCGGGGGTCTGCAGAGGGCCTAAAAATTGCCCAAATAGATGGGAACAGTGCTCAAATGACATGGGAACAGCATGGGGAAGACCCCTGGAAGCATTTCTGACTCCCTGGTCACTTCTGTCAACAACGTTGTCAGAGGTATTACGCCACTTTTACGGACTCATAATAAAACATACAAAAACAAAAGCAAAATGGATTTTCCTGGGAAATATGTTAAGGAATATCCTTTCCAGGGTAATGACTTGTGTATAAAGCAAAATAAATAACCAATAATCATTCACACTTAGCATTTTTGATGCGTTTTTGCACTTTTGCATTGCTTTCAAGCATGACAAATGCATTCACCTTGAAATGTCATTTTAACATTTTACAACCTTATCTGGCCATGTGGTGTTTGAGATATCATCAGACACATCATGTTTCATTTATGATGGAGGGACTCTGAAAGTCACAAAGCCTATTTTTATATGGCCATCAGGTGGCCTTTACTATTCTTAAAAGGCCAGCAGTAGTCCCTCACTATTTTTAGAGAGCCATCAGCAGGCTATGTTTTATTGTTCCCATTACTTACTTATACTGTTATTGCGAATGCAGTGAGTGGCAGGGCTGCCCAAAATTTGGACGCACCCCAATACCCCTTTGAAGAGATTGGAGGAGGGCCTGCTGAATATAATGTTCCCATTATTAGGAAGTAGGTCTCCCATTGTGTTTGCCTATGCAGTGAATGCAAGGGTTGCCAAAAATTTGTAGGCACCCCAATGCCCTTTGGAAGAGATGTGGAGGAGGGCCTCATAAAAAATGTTCCCATTAGAAAGTGTCTCCTATACTTGTAATTCCCATGCACTAAGTATATGGGCTGACAAACATTTACCCCTTGGGGGTATACATGAACTGAATAAATTTTTTTTTTTACGGGCATCATAAACACCCTTTAAAAAAATTAAATGGGTGTTGCATCATGGACCACGGTCACCCTGGTGATATGGTGGTGGAGGATGAGGAGAAGGAGGAGGACAAGAGCAAATAGACAAAATGTGTGGGTGTGAAGAAGTGCATGGGAATACACCTCCCAAAAAAAGACACTGGATTTGAGTTTATGTTACGCTGCTATCATTCGGTGGTGTTGAGAAGTCTGGGCCAATCCAGCCCTTGTCCATTTTCATAAGAGTCAGCCTGTCAGCATTTTCAGTTAACAGGCAGATGCGCTTATCAGTTATAATTCCACCAGCGGCACTAAAAACCCGCTCTGATAAAACGCTGGTGGCAGGGCAGGCCAGGACCTCCAAGGCGTAGAGAGCCAGTTCATTCCACATATCCAGCTTGGATACCCAATAATTATAAGGCACAGAGGAATCACGGAGGACGTTGGTACGGTCGGCAAGGTACTCCCTCAGCATCTTCCCAAACTTTGCACTCCTTCTGAGAGTACACCGCGCCTCAGGGCCTGTGCGATGGGAGGGGCTGAGAAAATTCTCCCAGAACTTTGACAGTGTTCGCCTGCCTCTGCTGGATTGGAGTTGTGTCTCTCTCGCCTATACTCCTTGGTTGTCCAACGAACTGTGACCTCTGCCGCCAGCGTTTTCAGATGGGAATTTTATTAATAGTTCCGCAACAAGGGCCTTCTGGTACTGCCCCATTTTTGTAGACCTGTCCGCCTCAGGAATAAGAGATATAAAGTTCTCCTTGTAGCGTGGGTCTAGAAGTGTCACCAACCAGTAATGACTGTCACCCAAAATTTTGAGAACGCGAGGGTCATGGGAAAGCAGCGTAACATAAACTCAGCAATGTGTGCCAGACTGCTAACAGGCAAGACTTCCATTTCCTCACCAAGAGGATGACTGACCATGATCTCCTCCTCCTCTTTGTCCTCAGGCCATCCACGCTGAACAGACGGTATAACAGTTGTGCAGGTAGTACGGTCTATAGCGCATGAAACTAGCTCCTGTTCTTCCTCCTCCTCCTCTTCCTCATTGTCACGTCCACGTTGGGATGAGATGAAGCTGGGCTGTGTGCAATCACCCTGTATGGTTCCTTGCTCCATCTCATCGTGCTTCACCTGCAATGCATCCTCTTTGATTGGGAGCAGAGAGCATTTCAGAAGACAGAGAAGCGGGATGGTGATGCAAATTAGTGATGACTCATTTGCTACTGCTCGGTGCTCGCCCGAGCATCTCACTGCTCGAGATGCTCGGCGTTCGCCGAGTATTTCCGGGTGGCTCGGGCGGGATCTCGGGTCCCCTCCCTGCATGCTTGGCGCTCTTTAGAGATCCAATGAACATGCAGGGATTGCCTGCCATGCACTGTAATGCCGTAGCCATGTTGGTTGTGGGCATTACAGTGATTGGCTGGCCGCACAACGTCATCAGGTCTATATCAGACCTGGCGCCGTCATGCTCATCACAGTCACTCCAGATCAGACAGTGTAGGGAGAGCTTCTGCTGTGTCAGGGAGAGATTTGATCGTGTATTAGGTAGTATAGGGAGAAAAAACGTACATTACACATATTTATCTTAACAAACAGTCCTTCTGAAGACTAATCCATCTGCAGAGATATCAGGCAGGCAGGGTGTATAGGCAGGCAGGCAGTGTGTATAGCAGACTGCAGTGCATATAGCACAAGAGGCTCCATTCCAATTCTGCCTTCTGCTGCTGTTAGATATTTCTATACAAAGGCCCAGGTCTCAGGGGCCAGGAATACTTTTCTTTGGATCTTAATCCTCATTATTTGCTTAAAAAGCAATCCAGCGAACACCATTTTTTCTGCGCAGAACACAGCCAGGTCCTTTCCATACTACAACGCTAGAAATCCAGCTATGTAAAACTGTGTTTTCTCCTTCAAACGGATCACATATACGTCGTCAGAAAATGCTGCCATTTCTGGCCTCCATTAAAAATTTACTTTAGAGTGTCAGTGAAGCAATTCACAGCAGTTTGCTGTTCAAACTACTTACCTACAGGCCAGGTATCTAAAACTCTGTTTTCTCCATGAAACGGATCACATATACGTTGTCAGAAAATACTGCCATTTCTGGCCTCCATTAAAAATTTCCTTTAGTGTGTCAGTGAAGCAATTCACCGCAGTTTGCTGTTCAAACTACTTACCTACAGGCCAGGTATTTAAAACTGTGTTTTCTCTGTCACATGGATCACATATACGTTGTCAGAAAATACTGCCATTTCTGGCCTCCATTAAAAATTTCCTTTAGTGTGTCAGTGAAGCAATTCACAGCAGTTTCCTGTTCAAACTACTTACCTACAGGCCAGGTATTTAAAACTCTGTTCTCTCTATCACATCAATCACATATAAGTTCGCTCCAAACTCAGTCATTTGTAGTGAGCGTGGAAGATACTGTCCTCCATTTAAAATGGGCAAGGCACGTGACAAGGGACGGGGAACTGGACATGATGGTGATGGTGCATGCAGAGGCCGAGGACAAGGCCGTGGGCAAGACAAAATTGTGCCACAACAAACACCTACATCTTCTCGCCTTACCTTCCTGTCCCAATTTCTAGGGGACCTCAGCACACCACTATTGAACCCAGAGCAGTGTCAAAAGGTTGTTGGTTGGGTAGTGGATAATGCTTCCAGTCACTTAGCCACCACCACCCTGTCTTCCACACGGTCAAGTCTCAGTAGCCGTGAGTCTGGACCGCATATTCCTCACCCTGAACCTCCTTCCTCCCACCATGCCGAGTACCCAAAGACAACTAATCCCACACTTGGACACTCTGAAGAGCTGTTCACTTTTCCATTTATAGATTCGGGCCTCTCGCCCAGTCCACTTGAAGCGGGGCAAGAGTAGATCGCGTGTAGCGATGCCCAAATATTTGAGCAGTCACAGTCACACGATGGCGACGGTGGGAAAGTGTCTCAAGAGGTGAACGATGAGACACAATTGCCAGAAAGTCAGGAGGAGGACCAGGGTGCAGAAGTGGAAGACGAGGTGGTGGATGATATAGTAACTGACCCAACCTGGCAGGAGGACATGCAGAGCGAGGACAGCAGCACACAGGGGGAGGGAGACAGAGCACCCCAACAGGCAGGAAGAAAGCAGTGTGGTGGCAGCAGACAGAAGGCAGGCAACTGTTCCCCGTAACACCAACACAAAGGAAGTTGCCAGTACAACTGTTAGGTCTTCCCGAGTCTGGTTGTTTTTTAAAGACTCTGCCGATAACCCCAAAAAGGCTATTTGCATCTCCTGCCAGACCAGCATCAGCAGGGGTGGCTAAACGGCCAGCCTGACCACCACCAGCATGATCAGGCACATGTCAGCAAAGCAAAGTGGGCCGAACCCCAGTGTCCAGATACAGAGTCTGCGGGTGGCACCATTGCTTCTTCCGCTGTTGTGCATGCAAGCCAATCCCCTGTCCATGGTGCAAGAAAAGACGCCTCCTGCCCTGCACCTGTCGTTGCACACTCTCAAGTAGCAGCATCAGGAAGCACGTCCATGTCCTTGTCCCAGTGCAGCGTTCACTTGTCCATACTCCAGTCCTTGGAACGCAAGCGCAAATATGCAGCCAATGCTCACAGGCCACACTACTAAATTCCCACATTTCACGACTGTTTGCGCTCGATATGTTACCTTTTAGGCTCGTGGAGACGGAAGCATTCCGCAACCTGATGGCGGCGGCCGTCCCTCCGTACTCGGTCCCCAGCCGCCACTATTTCTCCCGGTGTGCCATCCCCGCATTACACAAGCACGTGTCCCAAAATATTAGCCGTGCTCTCAACAACGCAGTTACCGGTAAAGTCCACCTAACCACGGACACGTGGACAAGTGCTTGTGGGCAGGGGCGGTACATCTCGCGGACGGCACGCTGGGTTAACATTGTGGAAGCCGGGACCCAGTCGGACCTTGGGACGGAACACGTCCTCCTGACTCCAAGGAATGCGGGCCCTAGGTCAATCAGGGTTGCCCCCAAGGTCTACAGCTCCTGCACCTCATCCTCATCAGCCTCCTCCTCCTCTTCTGCCTCCATCTCCGAAATGACCACATCAGTCACAAGCTGGAAGCACTGCAGCACTGACTCGGCCAAGTGGCAACAAACTGTGCTGAAGCTAATATGCTTAGTTGAAAAATCGCACAATGCTGAAGAGTTGTGGACAGCTCTGAAAGAGCAGGCAGATCTGTGGCTCACACTGCTGAACCTACATCCAGGCATGGTTGTGTGTGACAATGGCCGGAACCTGGTGGCGGCTCTGAGGCGAGGCGAGCTCACACACGTACCATGCCTGGCCCATGTGCTTAACCTCGTGGTTCAGCTGTTTCTCAAATCCTTCCCGAAGCCGCCGGATCTGCAGGATAAAGTACGCCGCCTGTGTGCCCATTTTAGAAAGTCAGCTACAGCTTCCGCCACCCTTGAAGTGTTTCAGCAGCGTTTGCAGCTTCCGGCTCACAGACTGGTGTGTGATGTCTCCACACGTTGGAACTCTATACTGCAGATGTTGGGAACTATTTGTGAGCAGAAGAGGGCAGTTGTTGAGTACCAGCATCAGCAAGGCCGTTGGTATTCAGTTCAGACTCCACACATAAGACCTCAGGAGTGGACATGGATGTCAGACATATGTACCATCCTCCAAAACTTTGAGGACTCCACCAAGATGGTGAACGGCAATGACGTCATAATTAGCATCACCATTCCGCTTCTCTGTCTTCTGAAACGCTCTCTGCTTACAATCAAAGAGGATGCATTGCAGGCAAAGCACGATGAGATGGAGCAAGGAACCATACAGGGTGATTGCACACAGCCAAGCCTCATCTCATCCCAACGTGGATTGGGTGACAATAAGGAAGAGGAGGAGGAGGAGGAAGGACAGGAGCTAGTTTCATGCACTATAGACGGTACTACCTGCACAGCTGTCACACCGTCTGTTCAGCGTGGATGGCCAGAGGACAGAGAGGAGGAGGAGGAGAGCATGCTCAATCATCCTCTTGGTGAGGACTCGGAAGCCTTGTCTGTTAGTAGTCTGGCACGCATGGCTGAGTTTATGTTACGCTGCCTTTCCCATGACCCTCGCATTCTCAAAATTTTGGGTGACAGTCATTACTGGTTGGTGACACTTCTAGACCCACGCTACAAGGAAAACTTTATATCTCTTATTCCTGAGGCGGACAGGTCTGCAAAAATGGGGCAGTACAAGAAGGCCCTTGTTGCGAAACTATTAAAAAATTCCCATCTGAAATCGCTGGCGGCAGAGGGCACGCTTTGTTGGACAACCAAGGAGTATAGGCGAGAGAGACACAACTTCAATCCAGCAGAGGCAGGGGAACACTGTCAAAGTTCTGGGAGAATTTTTTCAGACCCTCCCATCGCACAGGCCCTGAGGTGCGGTGTACTCTCACAAGGAGTGCAAAGTTTGGGAAGATGCTAAGGGAGTACCTTGCCAACCGTACCAACACCCTCCGTGGTTCCTCTGTGCCTTATAATTATTGGGTATCCAAGCTGGATACGTGGAATGAACTGGCTCTCTATGCCTTAGAGGTCCTTGCCTGCCCTGCCACCAGCGTTTTATCAGAGCGGGTTTTTAGTGCCGCTGGTGGAATTAAAACTGATAAGCGCATCCGCCTGTCAACTAAAAATGCTGACAGGCTGACTCTTATAAAAATGAACAAGGGCTGGATTGGGCCAGACTTCTCAACACCACCGAATGATAGCTGCGTAACATAAACTCAAATACAGTGTCTTTTCTTGGGAGGTGTATTCCCATGCACCTTTTCACACCCACACATGGGTATACGCTTCCTGATTTTGTCCATTTGCTCCTGACCTCCTCCTTCTCCTCATCCTCCACCACCATATCACCAGGGTGACCGTGGTCCATGATGCAACACCCACATAATTTTTTTAAAGGGTGTTTATGATGCCCGTGAAACATTTTTTTTATACAGTATGTTCATGTATAACCCCAGGGGTAAATGTTTGTCAGCCCATACACTTAGTGCATGGGCATTACAAGTATAGGAGGCCCGCTCCTTTCTAATGGAAACATTTCTTTATGAGGCCCTCCTCCACGTCTCTTACAAGGGGCATTGAAGTGACTCCAAATTTTTGGCAGCCCTTGAATTCACAGCATCACTATGGGAGACTCTCTCATTTCTAATGGGAATTTTTCATTACTGTGGCCCTGCTCTATGTGTCTTTTAATTATTAGTAGGGTTTTTCCTGAAATTGGTCAGCCGTTGGACTCACTGCATACCCTATAACTTTTATAGCAGACCCTCTCCTTTCTAATGGGAACATGTCGTACCTTGTTACTGTGGCCCTGCTCTATGTGTCTTTAAATTCTTAGTGGGGTTTTTCCTAAAATTGGTCAGCCGTTGGACTCACTGCATACCCTATAACTGTATAGCAGACTTTCTCCTTTCTAATGGGAACATGTCGTAACTTGTTACTGTGGCCCTGCTCCGTGTGTCTTTAAATTCTTAGTGGGGTTTTTCCTAAAATTGGTCAGCCGTTGGACTCACTGCATACCCTATAACTATATAGCAGACCCTCTCCTTTCTAAAGGGAACATGTCGTACCTTGTTACTGTGGCCCTGCTCCGTGTATCTTTAAATTCTTAGCGGGGTTTTTCCTAAAATTGGTCAGCCTTTGGACTCACTGCATACCCTATAAATGTATAGCAGACCGTCTCCTTTCTAATGGGAACATGTCATACCTTGTTACTGTGGCCCTGCTCTGTGTGTCTTTAAATTCTTAGTGGGGTTTTTCCTAAAATTGGTCAGCAGTTGGACTCACTGCATACCCTATAACTGTATAGCAGACTCTCTCCCTTCTAATGGGAACATGTTGTAACTTGTTACTGTGGCCCTGCTCTGTGTGTCTTTAAATTCTTAGTGGGGTTTTTCCTAAAATTGGTCAACCGTTGGATTCACTGTATACCCTATAACTGTATAGGAGACCCTCTCCTTTCTAATGGGAACATGTCGTACCTTGTTACTGTGGCCCTGCTCTGTGTGTCTTTAAATTCTTAATGGGTTTTTTTCCCAAATTTTGGCAGCCCTTGCAGTTACAGCATGGGCATTGCCACTATAGGAGACCCACTCCTTTATAGTGGGAACAACAAAGCATAACTGGCTAATGGCTCTCTAAAAATAGCTACGACTGACTGCTGGCCTTTTAAGAATAGTAAGGGCCGTCTGATGTCCCTGTAAAAATAGGTTTCATGACTTTCAGAGTCCCTCCATCATTAAAAAAAAGATGTGTCTGATGATGTGTCACACAGCACATTGCCAGATAAGGTTGTAAAATGTTAAAATGACATTTCCTGGTGAATGCATTTGCCATAAAAAATAACGTAAACAAAACAATGGGATCTTTCTTTAGTATAAAAAACAGTGTCACCAATTTAACCTCAATGTAATCACATTGTTCAGCTGATGCACCTCCTCCTCCATCTCTGAAATGATCACATCAGTCACAAGCTGCAGCACTGCAGCACTGCCTTGGCCAAGCGGCAACAGGCTGTGCTGAAGATAACATGCTTAATTGACAAACCCCCCAGCGCTGCTGAGTTGTTGACAGCTGTAAGACAGCAGCCTGATCTGTGGCTCTCACTGCTGAATATACAGCCAGGCATCGTCGTGTGTGACAATGGGTGGAACCTGGTGACGGAGAAATGACAGCTGGGGTAGATACGGTTTCCCTCTATGCCAGCCCTTTCACAGAGCTAAAGAATATGGCTGTGGTGAAATACAACTCCCACTGAGCAGCTGTTTCAGATGGAAAAACATTGTGCCCACCTGAGGATTTGATTCTGAGGGCTAACCTTTCTCACCCGCTCATGAGCCTTTTGGCAGCTGCAAAGTTAGCGCTATCATGAACTCTCCTGAGTTAGAAGCCAAGGCACACCAGAGGATTCTCTGGTGGGACCATCCAACCCTGCTGAGAAGCAGTCCTGACTAAGAAAAGTGTGTGGGAAGGTTCCCGGACACTCTATGGCTGCTTTTTACTGAGTAGGAAACACGCGCAAACACAGGGAGAACATACAAAGTCCTTGCAGATGTTGTCCTTGCTGGGATTTGAACCCAGGATCCCAGCGCTGCAAGGCTTCAGTGTTAACCACTGATCCAATGTGCTGCCTTTCACCCTCTAATATCTAACAGGCTGGAGAAACTTGCACCTACTGCCACTCTATCTTCAGCTCCTTTGTGAGAAAATGTATTTGGGCAGCCACTCAATCTATCAAATAAATTACTGAGAAGGAAATTGGGGATGGCTTCGCTACTGGTACTGGGGGCAGTGCTAATACCATGGTGTCGTACCATAGTTTGCTGGAAATATTCCAGGCTGGTAGGAGGCAAGCAAATTCCCACAGAAAAGTACCAGCAGTAATGTTCAGGCCACATTTCAAGTGCAAGCAGCTTTAGAGGACTTCCTGGGAGAAATGACACGCAGGGTAGATACGGTTTCCCTCTATGCCAGTCCTTTCACCGAGCTAAATACAACTCTCAGCCAAAAAATTTGTGGACTGGCTCCGTACCGTCCCTGGCCACATTTACCTGTCCACGTGTTTGTGGTTAGGCGGTCCTTCCCAGTAAGTGCACTGGGGAGGGCACGGGTAATGTTGTGGGATCCGTGCTTGTGGAAGGCAAAGGAGATACCGGGAAATATAGTGGCGGCTGGGAACTGAGTATTGACACTCGGCCGCCGCCGGCATGAGGTTGTGAAAAGCTTCCGCCTCCACGAGCTTAAAAGGCCATATTTCAAATGCAAAGAGCTGCCCAGAAATCTGGCAGTTAGTGTTGCGGCCTGTGGGTGGGTGGGTGGCTGGCTGTATGCTTGCACTTGCATTCCAAGTAACAGAAAACTAAGCAGATGGTGGCCTCTATCATCATCATGGCCTCACCTCGGCACTATGAATTCTCCTGAAGGAGAAGCCAGGGCCCCCCGGAGGAGTCTCCGGTTCTCTGGTGGGCCCGTCCAACCCTGCCGAAAAGCAGCCCTGGCTAAGAAAAGTGTGGGGGAAGGTTCCCGGACACTCTATGGCTGCTTTTTTAATGTGGATCTGCCATGCTTATGCATGTTATTTCTCAAACCGCATTACAGATCAGGCCATTGTCCAACTCTGTATTCAAGAAATTAAATGCGCAAAGAAAGATGTGTGTGTGTCAAAGCACCACCAACAAGTGCGAGTTGATGTTGGACGGGCTGCCATTGCTACTCCAAAAAGCTCAATTACAGGACTTCCTGTGAGAAATGACACGCAGGGTAGATATGGTTTCCCTCTATGCCAGTCCTTTCACCGAGCTAAATACAACTCTTAGCAAAAAAGGTTGTGGACTGGCTCCGTACCGTCCCTAGCCACATTCACCTGCCACGTGATTGTGGTTAGGTGGTCCTTCCCAGTAAGTGCACTGGGAAGGGCACGGGTAATGTTGTGGGACCCGTGCTTGTGGAAGGCGGAGGCGATACAGGGAAATATAGTGGCGGCTGGGGACCAAGTATGGACACTCGGCCGCCGCCGGCATGAGGTTGTGAAAAGCTTCCGCTTCAACGAGCCTAAAAGGCTACATTTCAAGTGCAAGCAGCTGTCAAAAATTTGGCACTACAGTATTGGAGCCTGTGGGTGGGTGGGTGGCTGCCTGCATTCTTGCGCTTGCATTCCAAGGAATGGGGTAGGAACAACTGAACGCTGCAGTGGGACAATGACGTGGATGGTGATTGTTGCAAGTCTGCAATGACAGGTGCATGGCGGGAGGTATCTTCGCACGCGCCAAGGATCACTTATGATGGGCACACTTTTAGGCAGTGACCTGGGAGTCAGAGATGCTTCCAGAGGTCTTCTCCATGCTGTTCCCATGTCTTTTCAGCACTGTATGCATGTGTCTGATGATGTGTCACACACCACATGGCCAGATAAGGTTGTAAAATGTTAAAATGACATTTCCTGGTGAATGCATTTGTCTTGGCTGAAAGCAATTCAAAAGTGCAAAAACTCATCAAAAACGCTACATGTGAACATAGCCCAAGTTGTGGAGGAGTATTTTTGTTTTTGGTTATTTATTTTGCATTATATACAAGTCATTACCCTGGAAAGGATGTTCCTTAACATATTTCCCAGGAAAATCCATTTTGGTTTTGTTTTTGTGTGTTTTATTGTGAGTCCGTAAAAGTGGTGTAATACTCTGACTACGTTGCTGACAGCAGTGATCTGGGAGCCAGAGTTGCTTCCAGGGTTCTTTCCCATGCTGTTCCCATGTCATTTGAGCACTGTTCCCATCGATTTGGGCAATTTTTAGGCCCTCTGCAGACCGCCGGGGGGAGCCGCCTGAAAAATGTTCGCGTTTCCCATAGATTTACATTAGGCTTGTTGCTCAGGTCGAGCACCCGAGTATTCCAATTTGCTCGACTCGAGCAACGAGTGCCTGAGCATTTTAGCGCTCGCTCATCACTAATGCTAATTATTGCATCATTGCTTCTCAGCATCTTGGTGGAGTTCTCAAAGTTTTGGAGGATGGTACATATGTCTGACATCCATGTCTACTCCTGAGGTCTTATGTGTGGAGTCTGAACTGAATACCGACGGCCTTGTTGATGCTGGTACTCAACAACTGCCCTCTTCTGCTCACAAATCCTTCCCAACATCTGCAGTGTCGAATTCCAACACGTGGAGACATCACACACCAGTCTGTGAGCCGGAAGCTCTAAATGCTGCTGAAACATGGGAAGGGCGGTGGAAGCTGTAGGTGACTTTCTAAAATGGGCACACAGGCGGCGTACTTTAACAAGCAGATCCGGCGGCTCCGGGTAGGATTTGAGAAACTGCTGAACTACGAGGTTAAGCACATGGGCCAGGCATGGTACGTGTGTGAGCTCACCTCGCCTCAGAGCTGCCACCAGGTTCCGGCCATTGTCACACACGACCATGCCTGGCTATAGGTTCAGCGGTGTGAGCCACAGATCTGCCTGTTCTTTCAGAGCTGTCCACAACTCTTCAGCATTGTGTGATTTGTCACCTAAGCATATTAGCTTCAGCACTGCCTGTTGCCGCTTGGCCAAGGCAGTGCTGCAGTGCTTCCAGCTTGTGACTGATGTGGTCATTTCAGAGATGGAGGCTGAAGAGGAGGAGGAGGCTGAAGAGGATGAGGTGCAGGAGCTGTAGACTGTGGGGGCAACCCTGATTGACCTAGGGCCCGCAATCCTTGTCGTTTGGAGAACGTGTTCGGTCCCAAGGTCCGACTGGGTCCCAGCTTCCACTATGTTAACCCGGTGTGCCATCAGTGAGATGTACCGTCCCTGCCCACAAGCACTTGTCCACGTTTCCATGGTTAGGTGGACTTTCCCGGTAACTGCGTTGTTGAGGGCACGGCTAATGTTTTGAGACACGTGCTTGTGTAATGCGGGGATGGCACACCGGGAGAACTAGTGGAGGCTGGGGACCGAATACCGAGGGACGGCTGCCGCCATCAGGTTTCGGAATGTTTCCGTCTCCGCGAGCCTAAAAGGCAACATTTCGAGAGGAAGCAGTCGCGAAATGTGGGAATTTAGTAGTGTGGCCTGTGGGGCATTGGCTGCGTATTTGCACTTGCGTTCCAAGGACTGGGGTATGGACAACTGAACGCTACGCTGGGAAAAGGACGTGGACGTGCTTTCCGATGCTGCTACTTGAGAGTGTGCAACGACAGGTGCATGGCAGGAGGCATCTTCGCATGCACCATGGACAAGGGATTGGCTTGCATGCATAACAGCGAAAGAAGCACTAGTGCCACCCGCAGATACTGTTCCTGGACCCTGGGGTTCGGCCCACTTAGTCGGATGCTTTGCTGCCATGTGCCTGATCATGCTGGTGGTGGTTAGGCTGCTAGTGTTGCCACCCCTGCTGATGCTCGCCTGGCAGGTGGTGCAAATAGCCTTTTTGGGGTTATCGGCAGAGTCTTTAAAAAACAACCAGACTCGGGAAGACCAAACAGTTGTACTGGCAACTTCCTTCGTGTTGGTGTTACGGGGAATGGTTGCCTGCCTTCTGTCTGCGGCCACCACACTGCTTCATCCTGCCTGTTGGAGTGCTCTGCTTCCCTCCCCCTGTGTGCTGCTGTCCTCACTTTGCATGTCCTCCTGTCAGGTTGGGTCAGTTACTATATCATCCCCCACCTCATCTTCCACTTCCACACCCTGGTCCTCCTCCTGACTTTCTGGCAATTGTGTCTCATCATCGTCCACCTCTTGTGACACTTTCCCTCTGCATGCACCATTACCATCACCATCACGTCCAGTTCCCCGTCCCTTGCCACACGCCTTGCTCATTTTAAATGGAGGACAATATTTTCCACGCTCACTATAAATGGCTGAATTTGGAGCGAAGTTATATTTAATCGGTGTGATGGAGAAACCACAGCTTTAAATACCTGGCCTGTAGGGAACCATTTTGAACAGCAAACCGGTGTCTAAAACTTTGCTGGTGACTCGCCCCCTGGGCCGTGGGGCACTCGGATCCGGGCAATAGGGAAACGATGGGAGTAGTAGTGGCAACCCGGTTCTGTGGCTCAGGGTGGTCAGGCCAGTGGTAGTCTGCTATGTGATGTTGATAATGTCCGACTACACCACCCGTGGCTTGCGGTTATTAGGAACCGCCGCTGCAAGGCAGACCGCTGGGGCTGATGAGGTATGCAGCTGGGATGGTGTGACTCCCCACAGGAAGAGTGCGGCCCCAGGGCAGTGTAGTGGATGGTGGGAGTGATGGTGGTGAGAGTCCCAGTACCGGTAGTGCTGGAGGCGCGAAGGAGCACACAGACAACAGGTTGCAGTCCAAGGTCTTTACTAAAACAGGTAAACTGACCCATAAACAGTCCCGGCTAGGAGGGGACCTGGATGTCTGAGAGCAATTGGGAAATTGGCCCTGGTCAGGGTGAGGGTGTAGGCCTACCGTACTTTCTGCGCTCCTTCTGGCTATCTCCTCCTTATAGGGTAAGAGCCCACGTTTCCGAGCTCTCCGTGTATTCTCGCCTGTATGGCCTGCAACGTGGTTTCCTTTCTGCTCCCAGTCTTGTACGGCTTTGCTGGTCCCTTCTGTTGTGGCAGGGCCTCCAGGCTTCTTAGGCCAAGGAATATACAGTCCCCTGCGGACGGGTTATCTGCTGGGGGATGTGGAATCCTCCCAGCCTCAGACACCAAAGTCTGGTAAATTAAGTCCTTTATCTGCCAAGACAGGCTCACTTCGCCTTTTGTCTCTGGCTTGTGGCTCTTCTCCTGCCACACTTCCTCTTAGGTGCAATACAACTTTCTGTCCCTGCTCTGCTCCGGGACACGTCTCAGTGCTGAGACAGGCCATCCAGTTCTCTCTAACCCTGCCCCCAGCACCAGCTTTTATAAGGGCAGCCTGCTCCCCCTACTGGCCTGAGACAGGAGGCACTGCATGCTAATGTTCCCCTGACTAGAGAACCTCCCCCTTGCTCTCAGACACAGCTTTATTACATTTTGTGGCATCCAGGCCAGGGTGACACATTCCCCTCTAGTAAAATTTAGTACTCCGGGACTAAACAGTAACAAGAACAATACACATGACCATAAAACATTAACAGACAGACGACGCACAGCTTGAGTTCTTAAGGTCACAGTGTGGTCTGTGACCGGGTGTCCATATCACCAATGCAACGGGGAGCCTTAACCAGGTGGGGGTCTGTCCTACCCCAAGTCCTTCACAGTCTTAGTTCATTCCTTGGTTAGGCTCCGAACGCAGTGCATACAAGATTCCGGTTATAAAAAGTGTAGCGTCGGCGTCCCTGCCTCCTGTTAGGCAGGGACGCTGTTCCCCTCACCTCTCTGCTCCGTGCCCGGCGGCTTCCTCCCGCTCTGCTTGCAGCGCCCGCTCTCCCCCGGTCACCGTGCTTAGGGCGCTCTTAAAGGGGCCGCGCGAGTCGCCCTAAGGAGTCCCCGGCCAATGGCCGGAGGATCCCTCCATATGTAAGGCACCTCCTCCAAAATGGAGGTGCCCGAGCAATGTTGCAATGTTGTTGCACTGTTCACTACTCTGCTTCAGCCCTCAGGTCCCGTTTCCAGTTACCTGCCAGTTTCCTGCCAGTTTCCTGCCAGTTTGCTGTCTGATTCCTGCCTGTTATCCGCTTACCCATTTGCTAGCCTGAGGTCCGACGGTCTGCCTTCCGACTCCTGTCAGTCTGTCTATGGACCAGCTAACCCGCTCACCTGGGAGCGCTCATCTGCTACCTGCCTGTTAGCCTACCTGGAGGCTCCGTCGTCACGTGCTGTGACCACCTGCCAGTCCAGAGACTCTTGCCCGCTCACCTGGGAGCACTCATCTGCTACCTGCCTGTTAGCCTACCTGGAGGCTCCGCCGTCACGTGCTGTTACCACCTGCCAGTCCAGAGACTCTTGCCCGCTCACCTGGGAGCGCTCATCTGCTACCTGCCTGTTAGCCTACCTGGAGGCTCCGCTGTCACGTGCTGTGACCACCTGCCAGTCCAGAGACTCTTGCCCGCTCACCTGGGAGCGCTCATCTGCTACCTGCCTGTTAGCCTACCTGGAGGCTCCGCCGTCACGTGCCGTGACCACCTGCCAGTCCAGAGACTCTTGCCCGCTCACCTGGGAGCGCTCATCTGCTACCTGCCTGTTAGCCTACCTGGAGGCTCCGCCGTCACATGCTGTGACCACCTGCTTATCCAGAGACTCTCGCCTGCTCACCTGGGAGCACTCATCTGCCATCTGCCTGCTAGCCTACCTGGAGGCTCAGCCGTCACAGGTCGTACCTGCCCGTTTACCCAGAGACTGTCCCGGTCACTTGCTGTGACCTCCTGCCCGTTTACCCAGAGACTGTCCCGGTCACTTGCCGTGACCTCCTGCCCGTTTAACCAGAGACTGTCCCGGTCACTTGCTGTCACCTCCTGCCCGTTTACCCAGAGACTGTCCCGGTCACCTGCTGTGACTGCCTGCCTGTCTTCCCTGGTCGCCACCCGCTTCCTTACAAGGATCGCCCCCTTGTATAAGTTGCTCAGAGGTTCCGCCTCCCAGACCCGTTACAAAAAGTCCATAACCTTTGAGTCCTTACGGTAACTGCAAGAAACTGAAACACGCTATTAATAATCACGCAGGTAACTTGGCAAACATTTCAACATTTGGTAACAGGGTTATTTACAGTTCTAGTGCATCCTATATTCTCCAGCGAGCGGGTATCTGCCCCTTTGTGCTCCTGGTTGATCTCCTTAACCCACTGTCTGGTGGTTGACCGACTTGGCTTTCCCCACTAGCATTAGGGGTACAGCTACCAGCTGGGTATACAGTTAGGGCAGGCAGCTGTCTGCGGGTTCTTTGGCTTACCGCAGGCATGGCAGACTCACTGTCAGCAGAGGGTTGACTCTCCTGGGCTGCTGGTACAGGCTCTTCTGCCTCTGGAACCGCTCGCTCCTCTTCACCTTCCAGCTCTGGTGTTGGTTGTTGTTGTGCCGGTTGCAGGAAATGCAGGACGGGTATTACTATGGCATCATTTATGCGAGTCCAAGACTGAGGGAACTCTCCGAGAATGGTGCTGATCATTTCTTCCTTATCCTCTGTGGGTTCAAGGTCACTCTGATCCTCTTCTGCACTACGGAGTTGCTCAGGGCACCTTTTGAGGTAGTCTCTGGAGACGGTACTAGTGGTTTCTCCTCTGTCCTTGGTGATCACGCACACCTTCGGGTTGTCGTGATCAGACTGCAGTACGGTGTAGGGTTCCCTTTCCCACTGGTCGTCCAACTTATGTAGCCTTCTTTTTCGCTTTAGGACTTGCTCACCAGGTTCTAGGGGACCAGCAGGGGTGTGTTGGTTGAAGAGTCTTTCTTGCCTTTCTCTCACCTGGGCCAGGCTCCTCTCCACACTCTCCTGTACCTTCTTGTACTGCAGTTGCCTTTCCGTATCCCAGTCCGCATCCGGGGAGGTGTCCTCAGGCGTTAGGACTCCCATCTCCACGTCTACGGGCAACTTACCTGGTCTGGCTCGCATCAGGTAAACCGGCGTGCAGTTTGTAGCATTCACCGGGATATTGTTGTATAGGTCTATCAGGTCCGGCCGTTTTTCTGGCCACAGGCTGCGTTCCTCCAGGGGCAACGTCTTCAGGAGGTCAATGACTATATTGTTCATTTTCTCACACATCCCATTGGTTTGTGGGTGGTAAGGCGTTGTCCGAATCTTCTTACAGCCATAGAGGTTGCAGAACTCCTGGAAGATTTCAGCTTCGAACGCTGGACCCTGGTCTGTCAAGAACCTGTTCTGGATACCCGTGTGGACGGCAGAAGTATTGCTGGAAGGCTCTGGCCACTGTTTGGGCTGTCAAGTCCTTTACCGGGACCACCACTAGAAAACGGGAATAGTGGCCCATGATTGTCAGGGCATAGATGTATCCTGATCGGCTTGGAGCCAATTTGACGTGGTCCAGAGCTACCAGCTCAAGAGGCTGCGTGGTGACGATGGGCCTCAAGGGTGTCTTCTGGCTGGCACGGTCCTTCCTCCTTAGGTGACAAGGGCCACAGTCTCTGCACCACTTTTCTACAGCCCCTCTCATGCCGACCCAAAAGAGCTGTCCTCTTAGCAGGAACTCCAGTTTCTTCCAACCGAAGTGCCCCGCTCTGTCATGGTAAGCCCCCAGGACCATAGCTGCATCCCGCCTTGGGACCACGACTTGCCAGGTCAGCTCGTGCGTCCGGTGGTTGACAATCCTTCTGCACAGCTTGCCTTCGTAGAGGAACAGCTTGCTCTTCTACTTCCACAGCTGCTTGGCTTCCTCTGGAGCATCCGGATCCATGCGGGCGTCCTCCTGGGTCAGCAGATCTTTCACCAGGCGGATGGCATGGTCACTATCTTGGGTCTCGGCCCAGCTGTGGTGAGGTAGGTGATTGATCATCACGGTTGTTAGATCCTCCTCCTTCACGCGGTGGGAGTGTTGAGCGGCTCCATACCGGTGAAACACGGGGAGTTCTACCTCCTCCACCTCTTCTGGGTCTTCATCATCTTCAGGTAAGTGAGGCATCCTCGATAGGGCGTCAGCATTGGCATTGGTTTTGCCGGCCCGGTACTTGATCACAAAGTCATAGTTGGAGAGACGGGCCATCCACCGCTGTTCCAGGGCACCCAGTCTTGCATTGTCCAGGTGTGTCAACGGGTTGTTGTCCGTGTACACGGTGAACTTTGCGGAGGCTAGGTAATGCTTGAAGCGTTCCGTCACGGCCCACACCACCGCCAAGAATTCTAGCTTAAAGGAGCTGTAATTCTCCGGGATCCTCTCGGTGGGCCTCAGCTTCCTGCTGGCGTATGCGATCACCCGTTCTCTGCCCTGTTGGTTTTGGGACAGTACGGCTCCCAGTCCCACATTACTGGCGTCTGTGTGGAGAATGAAAGGCTGGCCATAATCAGGGTAGGCCAGGATCTCATCCCCCGTGAGGGCCATCTTTAGCTGGCGGAAGGACTCCTCTTCCGGTTTATCCCACTTGAAGGGTGGCTTTTGACTTCTGGACTTAGACTGTCCGATCAGGAGGTCCTGCATAGGAGCTGCCATCTTAGTGAACCCGGGGATGAACCTTCGGTAGTAGCCTACCAACCCGAGAAACTGTCTCACCTCTTTGATGTTCGAGGGGCTTGGCCAGCTCTTGATTGCCGTGACCTTGTCAGGGTCGGGGGCTACTCCTTCCGCACTTACCACGTGCCCTAGGTACTGGACCTTTGGTTTCAGCAGGTGACACTTCGATGGTTTCACCTTCAGGCCATAGCCTACCAGGGCTTCGAACACCTCGGCCAGGTGCTTGAGATGGTCCTCGTAGGTCTTCGAATAGACCATCACGTCGTCCAGGTAAAGGAGGACCGTCTCGAAGTTTCGGTGCCCTAGACAGCATTCCATCAGCCACTGGAAGGTCCCTGGTGCGTTGCCGAGCCCCATCGGGGTGGTGAAGGCGGTCTTCTCCTTGTCAGCCTCTGCCACAGGAACCTGCCAGTACCCGCTAGTAAGGTCCAAAGTAGAAAAGAAGTTAGCTGATTTTAGTGCGGCTAAAGACTCCTCTATTCTAGGCAGCGGATATGCGTCTTTGTTGGTGATACGGTTCATTTGTCTATAGTCCACGCACATTCTCATGGTGCCGTCTTTCTTTTTCACCAGAACCAAGGGGGCTGCCCAGGGGCTACAGCTATCTCGAATGACCCCAGCTTCTTTCATTTCTCTTAGCATGCCCTTTGCGTTCTGATAATGTGCAGGGGTACAGGTCGGTGTCTTTCTTTTATCGGTGGGTGGCTCCCTGTGGGGATGTGGTGTTCTATCCCTTTTACTCTGCCGAAGTCTAGCGGGTGCTTAATAAAGACTCTCTCGTACTCCTGTACCACCCGGTAGACTCCTTGTTTTTGGTGCAGGGGAGTGGAGTCAGCACCCACATGGAGTTTCTGGCACCAGTCCTCCTTTTGTTTCTGGGAGCCATTACCCTCCGCCTGTGGAGATGGAGGCAAGGGTTCCACGGCCCTGATAGCTTTGTGTTCGACAACAAACAGTTTGGCGAGTGTAGCATGCCTGGGTAAGTGTACCTCCCTCTCCCCAATGTTGAGAATGCGAACGGGCACCCTCCCATGGCGGACATCAACCACCCCCCGAGCTGTCAAAATGGTGGGCCTGCTGTCCGAGTACACGGGTTCTACCATGGCTTGGTAGTCTCTACCTCTCAACCCGATTGCAGTCCGACACCAGATCATCATTTCACTTTTGGGAGGCATGAAATGGGGAATGGGTCACTCAGTCTTACACTACCGATCTCACCACCAGACAGTTCTACCTGCTGCCGTCTCATCAGGGCTTTTATCTCCTTGTTGAGGACTCTCTGTTGGCTGGAACTAGCATTCACCGCCACCTGTTGTAGAACTACAATTACCTCTGAATGACAATTTTCAATCACGTTAGTACCCACAGTTATTTTAGGGTGACTTTCACGACGGTCAATGTCCACAATAATTACTCCCTGTGCCGGTAGTTCAACTTTACCAATTTTAATGGTCATCTCCTTGAACCCCATCTGCGGCATGGGCAAGCCATTACTGGCGATGATGCTCAAGTTACTGTCTGGATACCGTGTGATATCAGCATCAGTCCAATACTGCTTAAAAAGTACATAAGGGATAGTGGTTACTAGCGACCCAGTATCCAGCAAGGCGCTCTTGGGGATACCGCCCAGCACCACGGGTAAAACCGAGCACCCCCCAACGTACTTATCACGCCAATTATAAGGGCCTGGTGATCTTATGCCTGGGGGTTGGCCCTCTGCCCCAGGTTGGATCCGTTTAAATTACAGTACCTGGAAATGTGTCCGGGCTGGTTGCATCGACGGCAAATGGGCTGTCCATCCTCTGCGTAGCGGTCTGTAGGCCTCCCTCGGAACGACGGGATCCTCCTCTGTCGACGCCACGGGACATCCTCCGGACTTGAAGCCAGCTCGATGGGTCTTGACAGGTCCACTTGCAACGCCTGGACGGTCCTGGTCAACGCCGCGACGCTCCAGGTCAGCTCCTGGACTTGATGGTGCAGGTCTTTCGATGGGGCTTGGTTCAGGGCCTGTGCATCAGCCCCCACGGGGTCCATAGAGGAGGGCGCCGCCTCCTGGTGGTAGGTGAGAGCAGGGCGCCGGGGGTTTACAGCGCCACTGGTTGCAGATTCACGGAACACCCTTATGGCCCTGTCCT
Organism: Phyllobates terribilis; assembly: GCF_046119375.1. Taxonomy (NCBI): domain Eukaryota; kingdom Metazoa; phylum Chordata; class Amphibia; order Anura; family Dendrobatidae; genus Phyllobates; species Phyllobates terribilis. The sequence goes on along the minus strand of NW_027362763.1, from coordinate 779,169,236 downwards.
TAAATTGGGCAAAGGTCAGGTCGGGGTTCTGAAAGAACATGAGGCGCAGTTGGGCCCTGTTGGCGCTAGACAGCAGACCTTCTATGAATTGTTCTGTTAGCAGCTTATCTGTTTCCTGCACACTGCCAGGGTCAGTTTGTTGAATAGCCCTCAAGGCTTCCTGCAGATTTAGGGCATAGTCTCTGATGCTGTCCTGTGCCCGCTGCTTACATCCATAAAACCTCATTTTTATCTCAGCGGAGGTACGTGTGTCAAAGGTACCCCGCAGCCGGGCCAGAATACCCTTCACGGTCCTTTTCTCCTCAGCGGGCCATGACTTTACCTCCCGCTGGGCTGCGCCAGTTAACTGCCCTGTCAATATGCTGACCTTCTGTTCCTCTGTCAGGGGGTAAACCTGGAACAAACTGTACAGCCTTTCCTTAAAGTCAGTTAGGGCATGGGGCTCCCCTGAGTACTTGGGCAGCCAGGCCGCTCCAGGGATGTATGGCAGGGAAAAGGGCATCACCGCTGTTGCAGCTGCGTTGGTGGTAGTGGGCACCTCTGTGTCCGACATCTTCCTCCCCCCTAGTTAAGCATGGCCTACCTTCCGACGATCCTCTTCTGTAGGCCGCGGCTCCGCTGCTGCTGCTCTGGACGAGGACCTTGAGTCGCATCCTGGTGACGTCAGCGTCGCTCTCTCTCCCTTCCAGGACCTTGCGCAGCGTCGGTGCGTGGGGCGGAGCTTCGAGTCTCGCGTGGTTTGGACATCCACGCCCCTCTTCTCCCCGTGCGGCGTCCTGAAGATGGCGTCCGATGGCGGGAAAACGGCTGAAGATGGCGGGAACCGATGGAAGATGGCGGGAGACGGCTGGAAATGGCGGGAAACGGCTCCGGACGGCGGGAAACCTCTTTTCAGGTAAGTGCAAAGTCTTTTTCAGGCACGCAATACCCGTTTGTAGCGTGTTGGTTGCTATTCTGCTGACTACGCCAAAGCTGACTCGCCCCCTGGGCCGTGGGGCACGCAGATCCGGTCAATAGGGAAACGATGGGAGTAGTAGTGGCAACCTGGTTCTGTGGCTCAGGTTGGTCAGGCCAGTGGTAGTCTGCTATGTGATGTTGATTATGTCCGACTACGCCACCCGTGGCTTGCGGTTATTAGGAACTGCCGCTGCAAGGCAGACCGCTGGGGCTGATGATGTATGCAGCTGGGATGGTGTGACTCCCCACGGGAAGAGTGCGGCCCCAGGGCAGTGTAGTGGATGGTGGGAGTGATGGTGGTGAGAGTCCCAGTACCGTTAGTGCTGGAGGCGTGAAGGAGCACACAGACAACAGGTTGCAGTCCAGGGTCTTTACTAAAACAGGTAAACTGACCCATAAACAGTCCTGGCTAGGAGGGGACCTGGATGTCTGAGAGCAATTGGGAGATTGGCCCTGGTCAGGGTGAGGGTGTAGGCCTACCGTGCTTTCTGCGCTCCTTCTGGCTATCTCCTCCTTATAGGGTAACAGCCCACGTTTCCGAGCTCTCCGTGTATTCTCGCCTGTATGGCCTGCGACGTGGGTTCCTTTCTGCTCCCAGTCTTGTACGGCTTTGCTGGTCCCTTCTGTTGTGGCAGGGCCTCCAGGCTTCTTAGGCCAAGGAATATACAGTCCCCTGCGGACGGGTTATCTGCTGGGGGATGTGGAATCCTCCCAGCCTCAGACAGCAAAGTCTGGTAAATTAAGTCCTTTATCTGCCAAGACAGGCTCACTTCGCCTCTTGTCTCTGGCTTGTGGCTCTCCTCCTGCCACACTTCCTCTTAGGTGCAATACAACTTTCTGTCCCTGCTCTGCTCCGGGACACGTCTCAGTGCTGAGACAGGCCATCCTGTTCTCTCTAACCCTGCCCCCAGCACCAGCTTTTATAGGGGCAGCCTGCTCCCCCTACTGGCCTGAGACAGGAGGTACTGCATGCTAATGTTCCCCTGACTAGAGAACCTCCCCCTTGCTCTCAGACACAGCTTTATTACATTTTGTGGCATCAAGGCTAGGGTGGCACATTGGCATACTGAAAAAAAATTAGAATGGAGGCCAGAAATGGCAGAATTTTCAGAAAACGTATATGTGACCTGTGTGACGGACAAACCACAGTTTTAAATACCTGGCCTGTAGGTAACTATTTTGAACAGTAAACCGGTGGCAAAAACTTTGCTGACACACTGAAAAAAAATTTGAATGGAGGCCAAAATTGGCAGTATTTTCTGCGCAATTATATGGGATCCGTATGACGGAGAAACCACAGTTTTAAATACCTAGCCTGTAGGTAACTATTTTGAACAGCAAACCGGTGTCAAAAACTTTGCTGACATACTGAAAAAAAATTTGAATGGATGCCAAAAATGGCAGTATTTTCAGTGTAACTCTATGTGATCCGTGTTACGGACAAACCGAAGATTTAAATAGCTGGATTTTTACCACTGTAATATGGAAATGACCTGGCTGTATTCTGCAGTGCCAAAAAGCAAATGGTGCAGAAAAATAGTGTTCTCTGAATTGCTTTTTAAGCAAATAATGAGGATTAAGATGCTAAAAAAAATATTCCTGGCCCCTGAGAACTGGGCCTTTGTCTAGAAATGTCTAACAGCAGCAGAAGGCAGAACTGGAATGGAGCCTCATATGCTATATGCACTGCAGTCTGCTATATACACTGCCTGCCTGCCTATATACACTGGCTGCCTGATATCTCTGCAGATTGATTAGTCCTCAGAAGCACTGTTTGTTGAGATGGATATATGTAATGTACTTGTTTTCTCCCTTCACTACCTAATACACAACCAAATCTTTCCCTAGCTCAGCAGCACCTCTCCCTACACTGCCTGATTGCGGAGTAGACTGACGAGCACAGCGGCTCCAGGTCTGATATAGACCTGATGACACTGTTCGGCCAGCCAATCACTGTAATGCCACAACCAACATGGCTGCGGCATTACAGTGAGTGGCAGGCAATCCCTGCAGGATGGGGACCCCAGCATTCGCCCGAGCATCTCGCTAGTGCTCGGCGAGCTCCGAGTACTTGCGAGTATGCTCGCTCATCACTAAAAATCTGCTGTGTATGCGTTCCATGTATTGATGATCGAGCATGTTTGTTGCTCGAGATTTATGAGCATGCTCGGGGGAGCACCTATTATCTTAAACGTGCTCGGGAGTTAAGTTTTCATCGCTACGTGAACATGATTTGCGACTGTTTGACAGCTTTAATACATGTGAGGAATGCCTGTTTTTCCAGCATTCCAGGATTGTGTTGTATTTAAGCCAGGTATTGGTACTTTTGGCAGTGTGGACAGGGGCCAAGTCCTGCTGGAGAATGAAATTTCCATCTCCAAAAAGCTTGTCAGCAGAGGGAAGCAAGAAGTGCTCTAAAATTTCCTGGTAGACGGCTGCGCTGACTTTGGTCTTGATAAAACACAGTGGACCTACACCAGCAGATGACATGGCTCCCCAAACCATCACTGATTGTGGAAACTTCTCACTAGACCTCAAGCAGCTTGGATTGTGTGCCTCTCCACCAGGGCCGGCTCCAGGCTTTTGTGGGCTCTGGGCGAAAGAGTCTCAGTGGGCCCCTTTAATACACACCACGATTCATGATGCACAGATACCACAGAGAAATATATATATATAGTACAATGCAAAGATTTCACTTACTACATTACATGAGTGATATCTATTGTAAATTCTACAATAGCTCAGAAACCGGCGAAACCTCACAGCGCACAGTGCAGACCGGACAGTATAATCCTCCATACAGTATAATGGACCCCATATAATGCTCCAAATAGGATACTGACCCCCATAAAATGCTTCATACAGGATACTGGTCCCCATATAATGCTCCATACAGGATACTAGCCCCCATATAATGCCCCATAGAGGATACTGACCCCCATATAACGCTCCATACAGGATACTGATCCCCATATAAAGCTCCATACAGAATACTGGCCCCCATAAAATGCTCCATACAGGATACTGGTCCCCATATAAAGCTCCATACAGAATACTGGCCCCCATAAAATGCTCCATACAGGATACTAGTCCCCATATGAAGCTCCATACAGGATACTGGTCTCCATATAATGCTCCATACAGGATACTGGTCCCCATATAACGCTCCATACAGGATACTGGTCCCCATATAACGCTCCATACAGAATACTGGCCCCCATAAAATGCTCCATACAGGATACTGGTCCCCATATAACGCTCCATACAGAATACTGGCCCCCATAAAATGCTCCATACAGGATACTAGTCCCCATATGAAGCTCCATACAGGATACTGGTCTCCATATAACGCTCCATACAGGATACTGGTCCCCATATAACTCTCCATACAGGACACTGGTCCCCAGTTAACGCTCCATGCAGAATACTGGCCCCCATGAAATGCTCCATACAGGATACTGGTCCCCATATAAAGCTCCATACAGGATACTGGTCCCCATATAACACTCCATACAGGATACTGGTCCCTATTTAACGCTCCATACAGGATACTGGTCCCCATATAACGCTGCATACAGAATAATGGCCCCCATAAAATGCTCCATACAGGATACTAGTCCCCATATAAAGCTCCATACAGGATACTGGTCCCCATATAACACTCCATGCAGGATACTGGTCCCCATATAACACTCCATACAGAATACTGGCCCCCATAAAATGCTCCATACAGGATACTAGTCCCCATATAAAGCTCCATACAGGATACTGGTCTCCATATAACACTCCATACAGGATACTGGTCCCCATATAATGCTCCATACAGGATACTGGTCCCCATATAACGCTCCATACAGAATACTGGCCCACATATAACGCTCCATGCAGGTTGTTCCCCCCTTAAAATGCCCCATGCAGGATGTCACCCCCCCTATATTGCCCCATGCAGGATGTCACCCCCCCCCTTTTAATGCCCTATGCAGGATGTCACCTCTCCCCCCTCCATATAATGTCCCATGCAGGATGTCACCTCTCCCCCCCCATATAATGCCCCTTGCAGGATGTCACTCCCCCCCTTTAATGCCCCATGCAGGATGTCAGATCACCCCCTCCCTTATAATGCCCCATGCAGTATGTCACACACCCACCCTCCTTATAATGCCCTATGCAGTATGTCACATACCCACCCTCCTTATAATGCCCCATGCAGGATGTCACCTCCCCCTTATAATGCCCCATACAGGATGTCACCCCCCCCTCCCTTATAATGTCCCATGCAGGATGTCACTTCCCCCCTCCCCCTCTTATAATGCCCCATGCAGGATGTTGCACCCCCCCTCACCTTATAATTAATGCCCCATGCAGGATGTCACACACACCCCCTCCCTTATAATGCCCCATGCAGGATGTCACACACCCCCACCATATAATGCCCCATGCCCCATACATGAAAAAAAAAAAAAAAATCCAATACTCACCTCACTTCTTACCTGCTGCTGGCGTTGCTTCAGACTCCATCGTCGCCCGCGTCTTCCCGCTCTGCACTGTGACAGGTCAGGAGAGAGCATGCGCGGTGTAAAGACATCACCGCGCCCTCTGACCTGAGACGTCACAGTCAGAGGACGCGGAAGACGCTGCGGAGGCACAGGGAGGGGTAAGTATTGTGCCGGCTGCCGGGGCCCTGAGCAAGCGGGGGGGGTGGCGGGCGCTCACGGGTCCCATAGCGCGGCGGGTGCCCAATGGCAGTGGGCCCCTCCGCTTGCTCAGGGCCCCGGCACTTGCCCGGGTGCGCTGGGTGCTGACGCCGGCCCTGCTCTCCACTATTCCTACAGGGTCTGGGACCTTGATTTCCAAATGAAATGCAAAATTTACTTTCATTTGAAAACAAAACCTTGGATGACTGAGCAATAGTCCAGGTCTTTTTCTCCTTGGCCTAGGTAAGACACTTCTGGCATTGTCTATTGGTCATCAGTGGCTTGACGACACAAGGAATGCAACACTTGTAGCCCATGTCCTGGATACTTGAAGCAATGACTCCAGCAGCAGTCCACTTCTTGTGAATCTCTCCCAAATTTTTGAATGGCCTTTTCTTAACAATCCTTTCATGGCTGCAGCTATTCCGGTTGCTTGTGCACTTTTTTCTACCACAGATTTTCCTTCCACTCAACTTTACATTAATATGCTTGGATACAGCACTCTGTGAACAGTCAACTTCTTTAGCAACGACCTTTTGTGGCTTACCCTCCTTGTGGAGTGTGTCAATGACTGCCTTCTGGCATCTGTCAAGTCAGCAGTCTTCCCCATGATTGTGGAGCTTACTGAAACAGACTAAGGGACCTTTTTAAACGCATCGGAAGCCTTTGCAGGTGTTTTTTGGAAATTATTCTAATTTACTGAGATAATGCCTTTTGTGTTTTCATTGGCTGTAAGCAATAATCATCAACATTAACAGAAATAAACACTTGAAATAGATCACTCTGTTTGTAATGACTCTATATAATATATGAGTTTCACTTTTGCATTGAAGAACTGAAATAAATGAACTTTTTAATGATATTTTAATTTAGTGAGATGCACCTGTATCTAAAAAACAAGGAACAGTAATAGGTCAAACTATTGATGTGAAGTCTACTGGTGTCAACAGGGGTGGATGCAGACAGTAAAGAGCTCGTGTTTAAGAACTGTTTACAGCCTCTTCTTGTCCCATAGGTCATTATAAAGCCTCTAATTATTGCTCTCTAATAGCCCACCAGTAGTTGTGAGCTATAAACTTTACTAGTTTAATTCCTTATGTATAATCTAATTGATAGTAACAATTAGATAGAAAATGATTTTAAAAGAATCTCTCAGCAGGATTTCATAGCCCAAACTATTTATTTGTGCATGTAGCTCTTTCAAAGAGAAGTCCGGCAATACCTTTACATGTCCAGTCTGTTCCTCCATTACTGAGATGTCAGTGTTTGAATTGAAACTCTGTCACTCCAGCTCTATTCTCTGCCAAGCGCCACTTCCATCTTGACTGCAGCCTCTATGATATGTTACTTCAGGCAAAGAAGAAAATAAAGCTGGAATGACAGAGGTTTCAGAGCTACCACAGCTCTTCAGCCTAGTTTGCATATGAATTTAAATGCTGGTTTCTCAGTAAAGGAGGAACAGAGTAGCCGATATAGCTGGACTTGTCTTTGAAAGAGCTATATGCACATCTACTTAGTTTGACAGATTCCCTTTAAGATTGACAGTGGGCCCACCAAACCTACAGGTCCCCTGTGGGGCTTCATATATTGCACCAATGGTATGTCCGCTCTTGGGTATCAAATGTGAAATTAGACTACTAAAATAAGTATGCAAACACACAGTCACAGTATATTTGGATTTTTTATTTCCACTTTCCCAAAGAGGACTGAAAAAGAAATGTGTCAAATTTAAAATTTATGTGATGTTAAAATTTCAATTTACATTCAAATTCAAAATTAAAACAGTTGTACAAAAAACACAGTCACAGTTAAATATCTAGGTTTTTAAACATTTTTTTTATTATTTTAACATATTTATTCAAACATTCCCATAAAGGACTGAAAAAGCCATTTTAGTGGATAGATGACCAAAAGCCAAAATGCGGCAAAGGCTGCTGTATCGGTGTGGTGTTTAGGGATGTCAAATTTATCTATCAAAACAGGTGTTCAAAAAAACTTCATAGTCATAGTCAAGATATAGTTATATGTCTCAATTTTTTTTTTGCTAGGTAGGTAGGTGAGTACCAGTCCAAAAAGCCACCAATATCAACTGGCCAAAGTATTGTTGTGGCAAGTAAGTGTGTCAAATTTAACTACTACAACAGGTGCTAAAGAAAGTGCAGTCAGAGTTAAGCATCTGGAATTGTTTAAAAATGTTTATGCAATTTATTTAGCACAATTATTCCCACCCTTTCCAAAAGAACTGAACAAGAAATGCTAGTTTTATATTGAAAGAGTCAAAAGTGATGACAGGTCACAGTATTGTTGCAGAATGTACAGATGTCAAATTTGACTACTAAAACGGTTATACAAAAAAGTATCATTTTGTGAGTTAAACATGTGGATTTTGGGAATACTCTTTAGCATTTTTTACACAATTATTCCCTGTTCCCATAAGGGATTAAGCAATTAATTCAAAAACTCAGTACAGTTTCTTGTGACAAGCACTCTTTCTCTGACAGACACCTAGTTTTTTTACTTTGAGAACTATTGTGTTGGCTTGCTGCTTTCTTGTGCATGAAGAAGGAATATGTGCTATTCAAATTCAACAGCATACCTTCCAGCTATATTAAGTCACTCTTTGAGCAATCATATTGGCACTGCTGCTGGCATCTCTCGTATCGCTTTCTCTCCCATTAATTGAACCTTTGTATTATTTGCAAACCGTAACATTGATCTTCTTCATTGCTGCATTTGTACAATACACAATTTCTGTGGTATTTGTCCAATTTGTTATGACTTTCTCTCCCTATCTCTATTGCTGAGCTGTGAGCTCTGACATCCTCATACTCTCCTGAATCTCATTAAAATGGCTGTTTCATTAACCACCTCTGCTTTTATACAGACTATGATAATCCCCCCTGATTGGCTGTACTATATATACCATGTAAACTGATAGCTTGAAGGCATAACAGCAAAGACCGCAAAGCCATGTCATGTGAGCCTTCTCTGGCTGATGGAATCTTTTGCTTTGTGTGAAATTGTGGCAGGATTTTTTGATGGTTTGTGCAGATTGAATTGCAAATTATTCAAATTCACCTGGTCTTGCTAATTTCATAAAATTCAACTCAAATCTGATCAGCATTGAATTTATTTGTTTGTCTCTAGTTACTGCAGAGCTCTAACAACATGATGTCTGACTTCATGACTACTGATGCACATCCTATATCTTTTAGTCAGGATACAGAAAATATTGAGATGAAGGATAACTTTTCTAATCTTATCAATTGCTTGTAGGTGTTATGGAGGATCTGTCAGCAGGTTTTTGCTTTGCAATGTGAGAGCAGCTTAATGTAGGGGCACAGACCCTGATTCCAGTGATGTGTTACTTACTAAGCTGCTTGTTCTTGTTTTAATAAAATCAATGTTTTATCAGCAGGAGATTATCAGTAGAGAACTAGTTGACTCATGACATGTACTCCTCCTGCTCTGTGTAATCCCGCCACCAATGCCAGACTGGGGTGACAAGGGCCCACCAGTAACATTGACTCTGGTGGCCCACGGTTCAGCTACATGCAAATATCACATTACCCTCATTCACTAATTTGCCCACATTTCTATATAATAAATGGGGTGGTTTGTTAAATGAATTTTGATAAGATGCCCTTTTCTGTACGCAGTGAAAAATCTGTATTGTGCCTGTCATAGAAAATATAAAAAAATCTCTGAAGTCACTCACCCCCTCCCTCCTTCCATCTGTCATTTGCACTCTGAGCTGACATTTAAATGTAGGGTTGTACAATAGAATAGAAGTAGGAAATTGAATAGTGAACCAGCTTAATTAACAAATGAGAGCCCACAGTCTAGTGAATTACACAGTTTAACATATGGTCAGGTGACTTAACGAGAATGTGTATTGCGTATAGACAAAGAGTACAGATTGAATTGATAGGAAAAGGCTTGTTCAGGATCAAAGGAAATATCTCACACTCTTCAGAATTAGCCATTGTCCTTCACAGGTGCACATTTATTTCATCCACACATAATTGCTGTACGCTGAGGCACTGAAAGAAAATAAAGAATATTGGAGTATCTATAAACCATAGAGGGATGGGATATACATTTTCATCGCCAGGCAAGGTGGGGAAGAATATACATATTTTTTCATATTTGTGGCACCTGCATATAAGCCACAAATCAATAGTGAACAGATAACTGGCAATAGCTATGCCATGTTTGGTCTCTAAGTATAGATAAAATCCCAATTGAAAATATGGTGTCACTCTCCAGCTTCTACGATCATTCGGAGAGGAGTTATCGCATATGTTAGGGATTTCATAAAATCATGAAGTGTGTGGGTGGGACTCGAGCTAATAAAAGATCCAGCCAAATTATGATCTGTGTTCGTGCAAAAGATGCATATCGTGTATGCAGAGACCCCGTTCGCTGAACGGCCAATCAAAGTGCTCTCCTTCAGCTAAACTGAATCGTCTCTGCGATTGGTGTAGTAAGTTCTTCTGTTAATCCCTTTTATTTTCTGTAACTGTATATGCTGTATTGTTTTGTCCCCTTTGTAAAATCTTTTGTATATTTTTCATTAACACTGCTTCTCTTTGCATTAAATATAAAATTTAACAGTTTTGTTCCCTTTGTTCTGTAATCGCGCCTCGCCTCAAAGCCATACTCTACCTATTCCAGACATCCAGTCAGCTTGTTTTTTAAAATCCGACTGGTGGTGGCAGTTGTCGTGTGTGGAATTATTGTGGAGTTAGCAGTGATCGTACGGTGGTATATACACACTAGCTATTGAGCCCGTTCTATGCCTGGGTGGCAAGCATTTTTATTGGTATGTGTTCTCCCAACCTGTTATGTGCTGCCCTCATCCCTATCCTGGTATGCATGGCACCCCTCACCCCCAATCCAGGTATGCATGGCACCCCTCATCCCTTTCCTGGTATGCATGGCACACCTTATCCCTATCCTGATATGCATGGCACCTCTCACCTCCAATCCTGGTATGCATGGCACCCCACACCCCCAATCCTGGTATGCATGGTACCCCTCATCCCTATCCTGTTATGCATGGCAGGCCTCATCCCCAATCCTGGTATGCATGGCACCCCTCACCTCCAATCCTGATATGCATGGCACCCCTCACCCCCAATCCTGTATGCATGGCACCCTTGACCCCCAATCCTGGTATGCATGGTCCCTTCATCCCCCAATCCTAGTATGCATGGCACCCCAAATCCCCAATCCTGGCATGCATGGTGCCCCTCATCCTGGTATGCATGGCTCCCTCATCCCTCATCCTGGTATGCATGGTACCCCTCATCACTCATCCTGGTATGCATGGTACCCCTCATCCCTATCCTGGTATGCATGGCCCCTCATCCGAATCCTGGTATGAATGGCCCCCCCAGATCCCTATCCTGGTATGCATGGTACCTCTCATCCCCCAATCCTGGTATGCATGGTACCCCTCATCCCCCAATCCTGGTAGGCATGGCACCCCTCACCCATCAATCCTGGTATGCATGGTACCCCTCACCCCTCAATCCTGGTATGCATGGCACCCCTCTTCCCACAATCCTGGTATGCATGGTACCCGTCATCCCCAAATCCTGATATGCATGGCACCCCTCATTCCCAATCCTGGTATGCATGGCACTCCTCATCTCCCAAACCAGATATGCATGGTATCCCTCATCCCCCAATCCTGGTATGCATGGTACCGCTCATCCCCCAATCCTGGTATGCATGGTACCCGTCATCCCCCAATCCTGATATGTATGGTACCCCTCATCCCCCAATCCTGGTATGCATGGCCCCCTTTTCCCTCAATCCTCGTATGCATGGTACCCCTCATCCCTCAATCCTGGTATGCATGGTCCCCTCATCCCTCAATCCTGGCATGCATGGTCCCCTCATCCCCCATTCCTGGTATGCATGGTCCCCTCATCCCCCATTCCTGGTATGCATGGCCCCCTCATCCCTCAATTCTGGTATGTATGGTACCCCTCATCCCCCAATCCTGGTATGTATGGTACCCCTCATCCCCCAATCCTGGTATGCGTGGCCACTCATCCCTTAATCCTCGTATGCATGGTACCCCTCATCCCTCAATCCTGGTATGCATGGTCCCCTCATCCTTCAATCCTGGCATGCATGGTCCCCTCATCCCCCATTCCTGGTATGCATGGTCCCCTCACCCCTATTCCTGGTATGCATGGCCCCCTCATTCCTCAATCCTGACATGCATGGTACCCCTCATCCCCCAAACCTGGTATGTATGGTACCCCTCATCCCCTAATCCTGGTATGCGTGGCCACTCATCCCTCAATCCTCGTATGCATAGTACCCCTCATCCCTCAATCCTGGTATGTATGGTACCCTTCATCCCCCAATCCTGGTATGTGTGGCCCCCACATCCCCCAATCCTGGTATGTGTGGTCCCCTCACCCCCAATTCTGGTATGCATGGCACCCCTCATCCCCCTAATCCTGGTATGCATGGCCCCTCATCCCCCAATCCTGGTATGTGTGGCCCCCTCATCCCCCAATCCTGGTATGTGTGGTCCCCTCACCCCCAATCCTGGTATGCATGGCACCCCTCATCCCCGAATCCTGGTATGCGTGGTACCCCTCATTCCCCTAATCCTGGTATGCCTGGTATCCTCTGCACACATAAAAAAAAATAAACACTTATACTCACCTTTCTTCCCTGTGCTCCAGCGCTGCTGTGTCCTGTTCTTCCGGAGGCTGGGGGAGGAGTGCGGCACTGGAGCACCGCGCTGTCTGGCACCATTTTGCTGAAGACACACTGTAAATGTGTCTTCAGTAAAATGGCGGCAGCTAGTGCTATGCGCATGCGCCGATTCCGACGCCTTCACTCCGCCCCCGGTCTCCGGCCAGAAGAGAGGCACCACGGCAACGCTCCTCCCGGTCAGGTAAGTATGTAAGTATGGCGCCGGAGATCACGGTATGAGTTCAGTAACTTTACATACCGCGATCTCCGGCACCATACACTCCTCTTACCTGTAATGGCTTCAAGCATTCTTCTGTCCCGAGCCAGACTGCATGTCATGCATGCGCAGTCTATTAAGGCTTCAGACAGAGGGACGCTTAGCCTATTATATTATAGATATTCCATGTGTTGGAATCCGGAGGTGTGTATGCCATACACTCACTGTTAGTTTTCGGATACCCGACCTGTTAGTGCCTTCTCCGTTGATTGTCGGCCAATCGTGTAATTGTCTGGATGATAGGGGGCAGCAGAGAGCTGTTTGCTCCAAAGATCAAAGTGGGTGGTTCTGCATTTCTCCTGGCCTGTGATATTTTGATATATTCCCTGACAAATTGGTGGCAATGGTGGGAGTCTGCATGATCTCCCGGTGTCTCCCTGACAGTGCCAACTACTTCTCATATAGGTGGAGTGGAGATCCCATTCCTGCATGGGGGTCCACTGGAGGATTTTCCTGTTCTCATGTGGGCCAGTTCGAGCCTACCCACCACCACCACTGATTAGCAGCTTTCTGCCTATGCACAGTGTACACATAAAGCTGGCAATCAGTGATGTGGGCGGAGTTATACAGAGCTCAGAATTCGGAGAACTACTAGATGTGCTCCAGAGAAAACAGTGATTTTATCAAAACTGCATCAAGCAGCCCAGTAAGTGACACATTGCTGGAATCGTGGACTCAGTAGCTACGTCATGCTGCTCTCAGATAACAGCAAAAACCTGGTTAAAGATTTCCTTTAAAATGGCCCCTTCATGATCTGAAGACATAGGAAACCGTAAGCAGCTTTAGAAACTGTGTGGAAAGTTTTATCAGACACCTTGAGTCAGTAACCATGGCAAGGATGTCCGCTGCACCCTTTTTTCCATAGCAGGTTCAAAAGCTCCCAATGCCTTATATAGAGATAAATGATAACATTCTTCCGATTAGGAGCCACCATTAAAGAAAGATAAGTTGCTCAATATATAGGGACTAGATGGTGGCCCGATTCTAACGCATTGGGTATTCTAGAATATGTATGTGGCCGACCGGGTGCAATTAGCAGAGCGGTGTTTAAATTTGGCGCAAAAATTGCTGATTGGTCGCGGCCGGCGGCATTTAAATAGAATGATATTGCTTAGCATTTCATTTGAAATAGTATCAAGCAAGAATGAAAAAGGGATAGGAGTGTTTCCACAGATGTTTTCTATTAAGTAAATGCAATGTATGACAAACACATGAGGTATTAAGGAAGGTATTACAGAAAGGACGTCAAGGGATCCTCTTTTGTTTTCCTAGAAATCATATGATACGAGGCAAAGAGTTTTTAATCAAGTAAAAATGTGAATTTTTAAGAATATGTTGTTCTTTATTATTCATCTTCTTTGTTCATAGGAACAGATAATATGTACAGTATAAAAATAAGGACACAGTTACCTTTTATAGTACTTACCAGGAAAAAAACAGGATTTAGCAGAGGTAGACAGAAATAATAGCACAATAATGTACAAATATGGCTACAAATATTGTAACATATTGAAAACTTTATTGCATTGATGAATTTAGTCTAGTATGTGCTATATTAGAAAATAATAAAAACATTTCTGTAAATTCATATTTTGTTCATAGTTATGTGTTGAAAACTCAACTAAGCCTGCTGGCGGTCATATCAACAGTGGCTATTTATATTATTTGGTTGTCCTCTTTCAATTTCCAATTTGTGCTTTTTAATAATTTACTTAAATAGGCAGACCTGTTATTTTCAAGGATTTACATTTTCCCGGTTTTCCCTGAAACCCTATCCTAAAGATATCTAGAGAATTAACAGGCAACTGACAATCCAGATTAAATTGCCAATCTCATTTCAAGTGCATTTTCATGTCTGTCAACACATGAGAAATATGAAAGTAGCTTCTTCAGAGAGGAAGAGGTCAGAAACTCTAGTGCCGTCTATTGGAAGTAGAATTCCTAATAGTCAATAATGACCCTTAAAAGGGAACCTGTCAGATGATGTTACTTTAGTTTTTAAAAACCTGCTATATAAAGCATCTGAAATGTTGATTATGTCTACACCTTTGTATTAAAAATTTATTTCTTGGTTTTGTTGAAAACCATTAGTGAATGTTTATGCAAATGATTTTTCAAGTACAGAAGGCTTGGCCTTTCTTTCTTCTCCAGATTCCGGCCTCCTGTCTGTGACTGACAGGTCATTCCTCTGTGTGGCCTGCTTCTCCTTTCCCCACCGGAGATGTCGCCCAGGCACCATCATTCCAGTGGAAAGGTGGAAAGGGTCCAGTATCCGCAGATAAGATGTAATTAAAACTCACATTTTATTTTGAATTCATTTAAAAGAAAAATAAATTAAAAGCCAATAGTAGCATTAGATTAGCCAGAGAAGTTGAGAATTTAGACCCCATGGGGTAGCCTTGGATCTATAGAAAACATCATTATTGAAGGAGAAAAAGTTATTAGTTAGTAAACATTCTATTACAATAATGATATAGTCTTGTAGAGTACTAGAAAAATTGCTATATTCACAGAAATGAAAGAAATGGCTGTTAGTGACTTATCATGGTAAAAACATGAATTTGATAATACCACATCCCGCAACCATTACGTCTGAAAAAATCTCTTTCTGGAGTATCCCATCATTTTTTAAAAAAAAAACACGAAGGTGACACTTCTCATTTAAGGGTTTTTGGCGTGGAAAGGGTTAATCGCTAGCAATGATGGATCTTATGTCTCAACACTCGAACTGCTAATGGTTTTAGAAATGATTTCATATATTTATACTAGTATTTTCATATGTATTTACTTCCAGACAATCTGACTTGTATGTTCTTCTTTTTCTCTTGTTTTCCATTTCACTGCCCTTCCCCCTTCTCTTCCCTTAATTTTCCAACTCCAGTTTAGGACTTTACTATAAAATTCCTTTTATTTGAAATATTTGGTGTCATGATTATGAGTTCCTGCTGGACTCGAAACTCGTAGACCTTGTGTCCCTATGTTACTATTGTCTTTTAATTTATTTTTCTTTTAAACAAATTCCAAATAAAATGTGAGTTTTAATTACATCTTACCTTCGGATGCTGGACCCTTCCCACCTCTCCACAGCTACTTGCCCAGGAACTGGCCTGGAGTTGTCCATGCACTGCACGAAGGAACAGACAGTAGTATTGCCCCTGGATCGCTACTGAGCTGATGACAAATTTTTCACTATTCGTGCCATCATTCTGATGCATGTGCAAATCGATAATCCGGCTCTTGCAACATCATCAGGACCTTACTACACATTCCCACCTTCGGAAACGAAGGCAAGACTGGAGGCCAGTGGCGGAAGGAGAAAGAGGGAGAGAGACCTGAGAGTTGTAAATGCAGACCAAGCTTCCAACACCTACAAGCTCATTTACAAGAATATTCATCAATGGATTTCTAGAAAATGGAGAAACAGACTTATTATACATAAACAAAAAACCAACACTTCAGATCCTTTCTATAGAAGACGTTAGCTTTAGGATCTAAAAACCTGCTGACAGGTTCCCTGTGAAGGCCTTGCTACATTGTTTATGATAAAAAACTAAACCAGAAACTCCATTTGCAGACATATATTTTGGGGTGTTTGCAGAAGTTGTTGGCTGCTTGAGAAACCTTTGTCAGGGGGTCTAAGGGATAAAGTTTCTCCTTGTGAAGGATGCCAAGTTGACATGGAGAGATATATAGGCCATGCAATTTTTCCATTTGAATTTACTATATATATGAAAGGAGCCTGAAGATGAGCATTGCATGGCCTGTAAGTCTCCCTACCCCAGCTTTGCACTTTCACAAGGAGAAACTTTAACCCTTAGATCAAAATAAAGAATAACACTTATTCTAGCCATTATAACTGATGTGTATCATGCATTTTTTAAGCAGTTTTCCATGTCTCTTTACCTCTGTCTCTTGCTTCTAATTCCTTTTCCACCCCTTTCTGACCTTGAGAGCCACATTCAGCTCTGAGAGAGGGTCGCGAGCCACATTCAGCTCTGAGAGAGGGTTGCTAGCCACATCCAGGTCCCGCACCGCCTCATAGTAGTGGCAACCAAAGCCCCCATTACCATTACCAGTATAATGATAACCAAAGCATTTCCACAGAAATCAACCCAAAGCAGTATACCAAGATCCAGGGGTTCCCAAAATACCCCCATTCAGTATTCTCCCATCAAGCACTCCCAACACACTGTCACACCCTCCTCTTACAGGTAGTATCATTCTGTCTCCAGAATACCATACTTAAATTATCTCTAAACCCCTAAGACCTGTATATGTGAATCCAGAGCTGCTCTTCTGTGCGGGCTATTCACAAAATTTACCATTTTGAGATGTGCTCTTCATACCTGTTAGCTCGACATGGAGCTAAAGCACTGGCAGAAAGCCGTGAGCCACAATTCATGGAACTGCCAGCCACATGTGGCTCCCAAGCTACAGGTTTGTGGACCCCTTCTCTATAGTCTTCTCTAGGCGAATAGATTTGAAAAGTGAAATCAGTGAAGAAGAGCATGATAAATGGGAAAAGAGACATTTTCTTTAGTGAGATATACAGTTTTGTATACTTAATTACTGAAAAATAAAAAAGCCCCTCAATCAAATATATCCAGTGTTGCATTGTATTTCCCATCCAGCCTTTAACTAAACTACCAGATGGAAACTGATTAAGGAACTGATTAGTGATGAGCGAGCACTAAAATGCTCGGGTACTCGTTGCTCGGGTCGAGCAAATTGGAATACTCGGGTGCTCGACCCGAGCAACGAGCCCAATGTAAGTCTATGGGAAACTCGAGCATTTTTCAGGCGGCTCCCCCCGGCGGTCTGCAGAGGGCCTAAAAATTGCCCAAATCGATGGGAACAGTGCTCAAATGACATGGGGACAGCAAGGGGAAGACCCCTGGAAGCATTTCTGACTCCCAGGACACTGCTGTTAACAACGTTGTCAGAGTATTATGCCACTTTTACCGACTCACAATAAAACATAAAAAAACGAAACCAAAATGGAATTTTCCTGGGAAATATGTTAAGGAACACCATTTCCAGGGTAATGACTTGTATATAAGGCAAAATAAATAACCAAAACCAAAAATACTCCTCCACACCTTGGGCTATGTTCACACGTTGCATTTTTGATGCGTTTTTGCACTTTTGCATTGCTTTCAACCAAGGCAAATGCATTCACCAGGAAATGTAATTTTAACATTTTACAACCTTATCTGGCCATGTGGTGTGTTACACATCATCAGACACATGCATATGACGCGCCCCCTGGGCCATATTCTTTAGGGGAATACCCGGAGCCGGATCAGATGGGGGTTGTAGTCTCCGAGTGGCTGTGACCCGGTCCGTGCCCAGGGTGTCAAGCTCAGAGTATGTGGCAGTCCTACAGATGTTACAAAGTTCGTTATGTCGACTACGCCACCCGTTGGATTGCGGTCACTACGGCCGCCGCTGCAGCAGGGTCCGCTGAGGCTGATGGTGTTGGTGCAGCTTTAGATAGTATAACCCCCAACGGGAGGGGTATGGCCTCAGGGGGTCAGGTGCAGAGGATGGGGGTTGTGGTGGTGCAGCGTAGATGATAAGTAAAGACAGAGTCGGGTTGTGCAGTTCAGGGTGTTTACTTACTGCAGATGTTCCGGTCACTCCGGCCTTGAGTGACCACCCGAGCCGTGCTGCGTCCACCAGGTCCTGGATTCAGCCAACCCCCAAGCAAGTCCGGAGCGTGTCCCTGAGCCCTCCTTCTTGTCCTTTCTTCTGGCCGTCCCCACCAGGGATCCACCTAGGTCCAGCTCCCTCGGGCCTTCTGTTGGGAGACCCTTGGCCTTGGGTTCCCTGACCCTACACGTGGTTTGCCTTCAGGGTGGATGTGGTGGGTGACCGTGGCAGATCCTGCCCACGGCCTCCGGTCTCTGGCTGAGGTATGCTTTAGCCCCCACCAGTTTGGGATCCGGTACCCTATTGCCAACTCCTCATTCTGGGGTTGTACTTGGGTTCTCAGAGTTCCTTTCTGTCTCCCCCTCTGGGTCTTTCAAACTCCTCTCTCACTCTTGCTCTGGGGCTGCTCTGCTCCTCTTCCTCTGACTTCTCTGCAAAAACTGGCTGACTGACTGACTGACTGACCCTGATCTTAGATGGTGCCCACCTTAAGTACTCCCTCTATGTGTGAGCTCAGGTGACCAGCACCCAATGAGCTCCTAGCTTTACCCAGGCTGCTCCCCCTATCTGCCCCTACACTACTGGGATGTACCACCCCCCTCCCACTCCAGCCAGGAACAGACTCGGTCGTACCTGCACATTTCTAAGTGGGAGTACCGTTGGTCTGCTCCTCGGAAATGGGATGTGTGTAGTGCATGCAGCTGACTGAGCTCAGTTCCACACTCCATCCTTACCCGGGAGTGGAATATCACACCTCTGGCTTGAGGTGCAATACCCCTGTAGCAGCCGAATCCTCAGGGTGCTACATTCCCCCCTGGTAAATCACAGCACGTCCTCGGGCTGTAAGATATAAAAACATCCACAAACATACATTTTTTTTTTTTCATAAAACATAAACATATAAAACATATAAAACAACATATATTAGCAGCATCATAAAACTTTTCATATAAAACATTCTCGTAGTCGTTTCTTGCTTCTAACTCCTCCTCCGGACACTGTGCAACGTGTGCCCGGGAAAAGTGCAACAGTTTCTCTAGAAAAATGGTCTTCCTATAAAACCGGTAGGGGGCGCTTTAGGAAGCGCAACTATTTACAAGGGGATATGGCCGCTCTCAGTCCTCGGCCAGGTATTTAGGAAAGGGATGACCGCTCTCAGTCCTCGGTCAGAGGGGTTAAGGGAAATACGGGTAACAGTTCAATTTGCTGGTCCCAACGGGGACTATAATAGCAACAACAGTTCACTGTGCCCCGACGGGCAACTATATACAGCTTGTACTCTGCTGTACTCAACGACGACGTCCTCCTGCTCTTTCTTTGTGGTTACCTTTAACTTCAGACCCGTCCGGGTCCTCTTGCTCCTCCTCACACCGCAGCTCCTCCTCCGTCAGGCGATGCACATGGAGGGCGTAGGGTCCTTTGGCACACTTGTGCCGGGTGAAGGTGACCTCGTCCCCTATATACAGGTCACGTCCTCTGTGTCCCTCCGGTAGGTGGGACTCAACGTCTCTTATTGTCACGAAGACGTCGCCTGGGGTGCGGTGATCTCGGATGAAGCCCCACCCGTGCTGCATATTAAACTTGATCACAGTCCCGGTGGAAGGGGGACCATGAGCTGCACGGGGACTCCTCCTGGCCCGGCTCTTCTGCTCCGCGCTCCTTATCTGGGCTTGTTGTTCCCGGACCCGCCTCTCTCTCCGCTCCCTCTCAAAGACCTCGAGCTGCTGCCGGCAGCACTCTGCACGCTCCGCTGCAGCTGCCCGGGTCTCCTGAGTGAACCCCATGAGGTCTTCTCCGGTGGGGTCCCACTCAAACTGTGCCTCCTCTAGCGGGGGCGAGGTCCTTTTTACGGGCTTTGGAACCGGAATCAGGGGTTCATCTAGGGGCCTCTCTTTCCGGAGTCGGGGATGGTGAAACTCCGGTGGCCATATAAAGGGCTGCCCATCCGGGCACGTATGTTGGGCGAACAGATCTTCTCCCAGATGCGGCACTCTTGGTTTTATGGGCGCGGTGGTGGAAGCGGCGCCCGGGTTGCCCAGGCCTTGTGGCCAGGCCTGGGACACCTGGAAAGTGAAGGGCACCGTAAGGACGGCGGCGCCCTGGGCTACTTGGCCCTGCGACCAGGCCGGTGGCTCCACGGAGGTAGGGGGCGCTGTTGGTATTGCGGCGCCCGGGGGTACTAGGCCTTGCGACCAGGCTGGTGGTACTTCCTGCTTGGTCACGCTCGGGGTCGAGGCGTGTGACGTCACAGGGGTCGCGGCTCCCGTTTGAGGCCTAGTCGGCGGCGGTGACGTTGCGGTTACGGGCACGGCAGGGGGTACTTCGGGCTCTGCGACGGGGAGCTGGGGCAGGTACGCGGTTTCCCGGTTTGGGGTAGAGACGTCCCCTTTACCTGCCTCCTTTCGTTCGGCTCCCTTCTCGGCGCCGTCTCCGGCCTTCAGTCCTCCTGCGCCATCCTCAGAGGCGGTCTGTCTCCTCGTCTCGGGTGGCGTGCTCCGCTGACGGGTTCTTGTCTGCTGGGCCATCTCACGGCTCCATTCTGCTAACGTCTCTCGCTGCACCCGGGCCATCCTCCGTGCGAGGCCCTCCAGCGCAGTCTGTGCACACTCCCGATCTCGGGGGAGCTGTGCCAAGACCTCCACTAAGCCTAGTGGGGTCGTTGCTTCTAGCAGGCTCCTGACCAACGGGTCGGTGCTGCTCTGCTCTCCTTCCGTTGTCTCCAGCAGGCCTTCTGGAGTGGCGACCGGCAACAGGCTCCTGACCACTGGGTCGGTGCTGCCTGGAGTGGCGGCCCGCATCAGGCTCCTGACCACTGGGTCGGTGCTGCCTGGCTCTCCCTCCATCTCCGGGTAGGCTCTTTCTGGACTCTGCTCCAGGCTTCTTGTCTCCGGGTGCGCTCTCTCCAGACTGCTCCAGGCGACACCCATCTTTGCTCTCTTCTTCTCAGTCCTCCCACTTCGAGGGCGGTCCCGGGGCCACTTGGTGATTGTCAGCTCCAGGGGCAGTTCTTTCACGCTGACAGACACCTCTAGCATCACAGTCTCTGTTGGTGGGGGCGGTTTCCACTTTTGGCGCCATTTTCGGTCCTGGCCCACGATGGGAGGTGGCCTCTTGCCACCCTCTGGCACGCCCATAATGGCGTCCGCTCTTCCAAGGCGGGAAACCCCTGGAAATGGCGGGAATCGTCTCCCAGTGGCGGGAAACTCTGCAGATGGCGGGAAAAAGCCGCTAATGGCGGACAACCGGCGGGAATCGACCTGCGATGGAGTCCGATGGCGGGGACCCTCCGGGACCGGCGGGAGACTTCTTTTTGAGGTAAACTTGTTCTTTTCTTCAGGCACGCAGTACCCGGGTGTTGCGGGCACGAGATCCTGCCGACTACGCCAAAGTTGACGCGCCTCCTGGGCCATATTCTTTAGGGGAATACCCGGAGCCGGATCAGATGGGGGTTGTAGTCTCCGAGTGGCTGTGACCCGGTCCGTGCCCAGGGTGTCAAGCTCAGAGTATGTGGCAGTCCTACAGATGTTACAAAGTTCGTTATGTCGACTACGCCACCCGTTGGATTGCGGTCACTACGGCTGCCGCTGCAGCAGGGTCCGCTGAGGCTGATGGTGTTGGTGCAGCTTTAGATAGTATAACCCCCAACGGGAGGGGTATGGCCTCAGGGGGTCAGGTGCAGAGGATGGGGGTTGTGGTGGTGCAGCGTAGATGATAAGTAAAGACAGAGTCGGGTTGTGCAGTTCAGGGTGTTTACTTACTGCAGATGTTCCGGTCACTCCGGCCTTGAGTGACCACCCGAGCCGTGCTGCGTCCACCAGGTCCTGGATTCAGCCAACCCCCAAGCAAGTCCGGAGCGTGTCCCTGAGCCCTCCTTCTTGTCCTTTCTTCTGGCCGTCCCCACCAGGGATCCACCTAGGTCCAGCTCCCTCGGGCCTTCTGTTGGGAGACCCTTGGCCTTGGGTTCCCTGACCCTACACGTGGTTTGCCTTCAGGGTGGATGTGGTGGGTGACCGTGGCAGATCCTGCCCACGGCCTCCGGTCTCTGGCTGAGGTATGCTTTAGCCCCCACCAGTTTGGGATCCGGTACCCTATTGCCAACTCATCACCCTGGGGTTGTACTTGGGTTCTCAGAGTTCCTTTCTGTCTCCCCCTCTGGGTCTTTCAAACTCCTCTCTCACTCTTGCTCTGGGGCTGCTCTGCTCCTCTTCCTCTGACTTCTCTGCAAAGACTGGCTGACTGACTGACTGACTGACCCTGATCTTAGATGGTGCCCACCTTAAATACTCCCTCTATGTGTGAGCTCAGGTGACCAGCACCCAATGAGCTCCTAGCTTTACCCAGGCTGCTCCCCCTATCTGCCCCTACACTACTGGGATGTACCACCCCCCTCCCACTCCAGCCAGGAGCAGACTCGGTCGTACCTGCACATTTCTAAGTGGGAGTACCGTTGGTCTGCTCCTCGGAAATGGGATGTGTGTAGTGCATGCAGCTGACTGAGCTCAGTTCCACACTCCATCCTTACCCGGGAGTGGAATATCACACCTCTGGCTTGAGGTGCAATACCCCTGTAGCAGTCGAATCCTCAGGGTGCTACACATACAGTGCTGAAAAGACATGGGAACAGCATGGGGAAGACCTCTGGAAGCATCTCTGACTCCCAGGTCACTGCCTAAAAGTGTGCCCATCATAAGTGATCCTTGGCACATGCGAAGATGCCTCCCGCCATGCACCTGTCATTGCAGACTTGCAACAATCACCATCCACGTCCTTGTCCCACTGCAGCGTTCAGTTGTCCCTACCCCATTCCTTGGAATGCAAGTGCAAGTATGCAGGCAGCCAGCCACCCACCCACCCACAGGCTGCAATACTATACTGCCAAATTTTTGACAGCTTCTTGCACTTGAAATGTGGCCTATTTAGCTTGTGGAGGGGGAAGCTTTTCACAACCTCAAGCCGACGGCGGCTGGGTGTGCATACTCGGTCACCAGCCGCCACTATATTTCCCGGTATCGCCTCCGCCTTCCACAAGCACAGGTCCCACAACATTACCCGTGCCCTCCCCAGTGCACTTACTGAGAAGGACCGCCTAACCACAAACACGTGGACAGGTGAATGTGGCCAGGGACGGTACGGAGCCTGTCCACATCTTTTTTTTGCTGACAGTTGTATTTAGCTCGGTGAAAGGACTGGCATAGAGGGAAACCCTATCTACTCTGCATGTCATTTCTAACAGGAAGTACTGTAATGCAGCTTGTTGCAGAAGCAATGGCAGCCCGTCCAACATCAACTCGCCCTTGTCGGTGGTGCATTGACACACACGTACATCTTTCTTTGCGCATTTAATTTCTTGAATACAGAGTTGGACAATGGCCTGATCTGTAATGCGGTTTGAGAAATAACATGCATAAGCATGGCCGATCCACATTAAAAAAGCAGCCATAGAGTGTCCGGGAACCTTCCCCCACACTTTTCTTAGCCAGGACTGCTTCTCGGCAGGGTTGGACGGTCCCACCAGAGAATCCTCTAGTGTGCCTTGGCTTCTACCTCAGGAAAGTTCATGATAGCGCTAACTTTGCAGCTGCTATGGAGGTCTTAAGCGGGGGAGAAAGGTTAGCCCTCAGAATCAAATCCTCTGGTGGGCACAATGTTTTTCAATCTGAAACAGCTTCTCAGTGGGAGTTGTATTTCACCACAGCCATATTCTTTAGCTCAATGAAAGGACTGGCATAGAGGGAAACCGTATCTACCCCAGCTGTCATTTCTCTGTCACCAGGTTCCGCCCATTGTCACACACGACCATGCCTGGCTATATGTTCAGCGGTGAGAGCCACAGATCAGGCTGCTGTGTTACAGCTTTCAACAACTCTGCAGCGCTGGGCGGTTTGTCAATTAAGCATTAAGCATGTTATCTTCAGCACAGCCTGTTGTCACTTGGCCAAGGCAGTGCTGCAGTGCTGTCAGCTTGTAACTGATGTGGTCATTTCGGAGATGGAGGAGGAGGTGCATGAGCTGAACAATGTGATTACATTGTTGTTAAATTGGTGACGCTGTTTTTTATACTAAAGAAAGATCCTATTGTTTTGTTTTTATTAAGTTTTTTTTAAGACAAAAGCATTCACCGGGAAATGTCATTTTAACATTTTGCAACCTTAGCTGGCAATGTGGTGTGTGACACATAATCAGAGACTTCCTGTTTTATTTATGATGGAGGGACTCTGAAAGTCATGAAGCCTATTTTTATAGGGACATCAGACGGCCCTTACTTTTCTTAAAAGGCCAGCAGTCGGCCCTAGCTATTGCTAGAGAGCCATCAGCCGGCTATGCTTTGTTATTCCCATTATTGACAAGTGGGTCTCCTATACTGTTATTTCGTATCCAGTGACTGCAAGGGCTGCCAAAATTTGGGAAAACCCCCACTAAGAATTTAAAGACACACAGAGCAGGGCCACAGTAACAAGGTACGACATGTTCCCATTAGAAAGGAGAAAGTCTGCTATACAGTTATAGGGTATGCAGTGAGTCCAACGGCTGACAATTTTAGGAAAAACCCCACTAAGAATTTAAAGACACACAGAGCAGGGCCACAGTAACAAGGTACGACATGTTCCCATTAGAAAGGAGAAAGTCTGCTATACAGTTATAGGGTATGCAGTGAGTCCAACGGCTGACAGTTTTAGGAAAAACCCCACTAAGAATTTAAAGACAGGGCCACAGTAGCAAGGTACGACTTGTTCGCATTAGAAAGGAGAGAGTCTGCTATACAGTTATAGGGTATGCAGTGAGTCCAACGGCTGACAATTTTAGGAAAAATCCCACTTAGAATTTAAAGACACATGGAGCAGGGCCACAGTAACAAGTATGACTTGTTCCGATTAGAAAGGAGAGAGTCTGCTATACAGTTATAGGGTATGCAGTGAGTATAACAGCTGACAATTTAGGAAAAACCCCGCTAAGAATTTAAAGACACACAGAGCAGGGCCACAGTAACAAGGTACGACATGTTCCGATTAGAAAGGAGAGAGTCTGCTATACAGTTATGGGGTATGCAGTGAGTTCAACGGCTGACAATTTTAGGAAAAACCCCACTAAAAATTTAAAGATACACAGAGCAGGGCCACAGTAACAAGGAACGACAAATTCCCATTAGAAAGGAGAGAGTCTCCCATAGTGTTGGCCTATGCAGTGAATGCGAGGGCTGCCAAAAATTTGGAGGCACCTCAATGCCCCTTGAAAGAGACGTGGAGGAGGGCCTCATAAAAAAATGTTCTTATTAGAAAGGAGCGGGTCTCTTATACTTGTAATGCCCATGCACTAAATGTATGGGCTGACAAACATTTACCCCTGGGGGGTATACTCTGGTGATATGGTGGTGGAGGATGAGGAGAAGGAGGAGGACAAGAGCAAATAGACAAAATCAGGAAGCGTATACCCATGTGTGGGTGTGAAAATGTGCATGGGAATACACCTCTCAAGAAAAGACACTGGATTGGAGTTTATGTTACGCTGCTATCATTCAATGGTGTTGAGAAGTCTGGCCCAATCCAGCCCTTGTTCATTTTTATAAGAGTCAGCCTGTCAGCATTTTCAGTTGACAGTCGGATGCGCTTATCAGTTATTATTCCACCAGCGGCGCTAAAAACCCGCTCTGATAAAACGGTGGCGGCAGGGCCGGCCAGGACCTCCAAAACATAGAGAGCCAGTTCATTCCACGTATCCAGCTTGGATACCCAATAATTATAAGGCACAGCGGAATCACGGAGGACGTTGGTACGGTCGGCAACGTACTCCCTCAGCATCTTCCCAAACTTTGCACTCCTTGTGAGAGTACCCCGCGCCTCAGGGCCTGTCCGATGGGAGGGTCTGAGAAAATTCTCCCAGAACTTTGACAGTGTTCCCCTGCCTCTGCTGGATTGAAGTTGTGTCTCTCTTGCCTGTACTCCTTGGTTGTCCAACGAAGTGTGCCCTCTGCCGCCAGCGTTTTCAGAAAGGGAATTTTTTTAATAGTTCCGCAGCAAGGGCCTTCTGGTACAGTCCCATTTTTGTAGACCTGTCCTCCTCAGGAATAAGAGATTTAAAGTTCTCCTTGTAGCGTGTGTCTAGAAGTGTCACCAACCAGTAATGGCTCTCACCCAAAATTTTGAGAACGTGAGGGTCATGGGAAAGGCAGCGTAACATAAACTCAGCCATGCGTGCCAGACTGCTAACAGGCAAGACTTCCGTGTCCTCACCAAGAGGATGACCGACCATGCTCTCCTCCTCCTCGTCCTCCTCTCTGTCCTCTGGCCATCCACGCTGAACAGACGGTATGACAGCTGTGCAGGTAGTAATGTCTATAGTGCATGAAACTAGCTCCTGTCCTTCCTCCTCCTCCTCCTCCTCTTCCTCATTGTCACCTAATCCACACTGGGATGAGATGAGGCTTGGCTGTGTGTAATCACCCTGTACGGTTCCTTGTTCCATCTCATCGTGCTCCACCTGCAATGCATCCTCTTTGATTGTGAGCAGAGAGCATTTCAGAAGACAGAGAAGCGGTGGTGGTGACGCTAATCATGGCGTCATCGCCGCTCACCATCTTGGTGGAGTCCTCAAAGTTTTGGAGAATGGTACATATGTCTGACATCCATGTCCACTCCTGAGGTCTTATGTGTGGAGTCTGAATTCAATACCGACGGCCTTGTAGAAGCTGGTACTCAACAATTGCCCTCTTCTGCTCACAAATCCTTCTCAACAACTGCAGTGTAGAGTTCCAATGCGTGGGGACATCACACAGCAGTTTGTGAGCCGGAAGCTGCAAACGTTGCTGAAACACTGCAAGGGCGGCGGTAGCTGTAGCTGACATTCTAAAATGAGCACACAGGCGGCGTACTTTAACAAGCAGATCTGGCAGCTCCGTGTAGGATTTGAGAAACCGCTGAACCACGAGGTTAAGCACATGGGCCAGGCAGTGTACGTGTGTGAGCTCGCCTCGCCTCAGAGCCGCCACCAGGCTCCGGCCATTGTCACACATGACCATGCCTGGCTGTAGGTTCAGCGGTGTGAGCCACAGATCTGCCTGCTCTTTCAGAGCTATCCACAACTCTTCAGCATTGTGCGGTTTTCACCTAAGCATATTAGCTTCAGCACAGCCTGTTGCCGCTTGGACGAGACAGTGCTGCAGTGCTTCCAGCTTGTGACTGATTTGGTCATTTCGGAGATGGAGGCAGAAGAGGAGGAGGAGGCTGAGGAGGATGAGGTGCAGGAGCTGTAGACCGTGGGGGCAACCCTGATTGACCTAGGGCCCGCAATCCTTGGCGTCGGGAGGACGTGTTCCGTCCCAAGGTCCGACTGGGTCCCGGCTTCCACTATGTTAACCCAGTGTGCCGTCAGCGAGATGTACCGTCCGTGCCCACAAGCACTTGTCCACATGTCCGTGGTTAGGTGGACTTTACTGGTAACTGCATTGTTGAGAGCACGGCTAATGTTTTGGGACACGTGCTTGTGTAATGCGGGGACGGCACACCGGGAGAAATAGTGGCGGCTGGAGACCGAGTACCAAGGGACTGCCGCTGCCATCAGGTTGCGGAATGCTCCCGTCTCCACGAGCCTAAAAGGGAACATTTCGAGCGCAAGCAGTCGTGAAATGTGAGAATTTAGCAGTGTGGCCTGTGGGGTGTTGGCTGCATATTTGCGCTTGCATTCCAAGGACTGGGGTATGGACAAATGAACGCTGCGCAGGGACAAGGACATGGACGTGCTTCCTGATGCTGCTACTTGAGAGTGTGCAACGACAGGTGCAGGGCAGGAGACATCTTCGCATGCACCATGGACAGGGGATTGGCTTGCATCCACAACATCGGAAGAAGCAATGGTGCCACCCGCACACACTGTTCCTGGACCCTGGGGTTCAGCCCACAAAGTCGGGTGCTTTGCTGCCATGTGCCTGATCATGCTGGTGGTGGTCAGGCTGGTCGTTTTGCCACCCCTCCAGATGATGGCCTGGCATGTGGTGCAAATGGCCTTTTTGGGGCTATCGGCAGAGTCTTTAAAAAACAACCAGACTTGGGAAGACCTAACAGTTGTACTGGCAACTTCCTTCATGTTGGTGTTACGGGGAACGGTTGCCTGCCTTCTATCTGCGGCCACCACACTGCTTCTTCCTGCCTGTTGTGGTGCTCTGCCTCCCTCCCCCTGTGTGCTGCTGTCCTCGCTCTGCATGTCCTCCTGCCAGGTTGGGTCAGTGACTATATCTTCCACCACCTCGTCTTCCACTTCCGCACCCTGGTCCTCCTCCTGACTTTCTGGCAATTGTGTCTCATCATCGTCCACCTCTTGTGACACTTTTCCACCGTCGCCTTCGTGTGACCGTGGCTGCTCAAATATTTGGGCATCGCTACACGCGGTCTTCTCTTGCCCTGCTTCAAGTTGACCGGGCTAGAGGCCCGAATCTATAAATGGAAAAGTGAACAGCTCTTCAGAGTGTCCAAGTGTGGGATCAGTTGTCTCTGGGTACTCTGCAAGGTGGGAGGAAGGAGGATCAGGTTGAGGAATATGCGGTCCAGACACATGGCTACTGAGACTTGAACGTGTGGAAGACAGGGTGGTGGTGGTGGTTAAGTGACTGGAAGCATTATCCGCTATCCAACCAACAACCTTTTGACACTGCTCTGGGTTTAATAGTGGTGTGGTGCGGTCCCCTAGAAATTGGGACAGGAAGGTCAGGCGAGAAGATGTGGGTATTTGTTGTGGCACAATTTCGGCTTGCCCACGGCCTTGTCCTCGACCTCTGCATGCACCATTACCATCACGTCCCGTTCCCCGACCCTTGTCACGTGCCTTGCCTATTTTAAATGAAGGACAGTATCTTCCACGCTCACTACAAATGACTGAGTTTGGAGCGAACTGATATGTGAGCCGTTTGACGGAGAATACACTGTTTTAAATACCTGGCCTGTAGGTAACTATTTTGAACAGCAATCTGGTGTCAATTGCTTCACAACACACTGAAATTTTTTTTTAATGGAGGCCAGAAATGGCAGTATTTTCTGAAAACATATATGAAATCCGTGTGACGGAGAAAACACAGTTTTAAATACCTGGCCTGTAGGTAACTGTTTTGAACAGAAAACCAGTGTCAAAAACTTTGCTGACACACTGAAAAAAAAATTTAGTGCAGGCCAGAAATGGCAGTATTTTCTGAAAACGTATATGTGATCCGTGTTACGGAGAAAACTCAGTTTTAAATAGTGTTGAGCCACCCCCGTAGTGTTTGAGTTCGGTTCGGTTCGTCGAACACCCGTGTGTTCGCCGAATTGTTCGTCGAACTGTTCGTCGAACACCTTCGAACACCGTTAAAACCAATGGCAGGCAAACAAAAACACATAGAAACACATAGAAAACACCTTCAAAGGTGTCCAAAAGCTGACAAACTGCTGAGAAGACATAACTAACACATGGAAAAGTGACAAGTACATATAGTCATGCGAAAATAAAAGAGATGGAGGAGTAAAAGGAGGGGGAGACACAGATATAGGCATGTCATGCCCTTCTAAAATCCAAAAAGTGAGAAGCCGACACGGCCAGTCCGCTCCTGCCCGTGCCACCTCCGTGTCGCCGGGTTTGTGCCAGAGCCGCGGTGAACCCTGATGGCCAGCCCCCCTCTCCCAATACTGGTGCCTGTCCGCTGGTGGGTCGAGCGAGCCCCCCTGTGGTGGAGGCAGCTCTAAGCTTTTTAATTTAAATTGTCTCTCTAATTTGAATGAATACACTTTAAATCCATTTACAAGGATCTATTGGAGGGCAAGACTCATGCCAGCAGCCGCGTAATTCCAGCTCCAGTAGCGTCCACTAAAGCTGCTGCAGTTAAAAAGCTTTTATAAGGATCGAGCTCGGCTGTCCACCGCAAGGCATCCTACTGCCAGTCCCAGCCCCTATGCCTTGGGGTGCCTCCTGATGCTCTTCACTGAGTATCCCATGGTCCCGAAGCATTTCCTTTGAAAAAATTAAGTGTCTAAACTACAGGTGGTGTAGCTTGCTTAACAGCCGGGATAATCCGCTGACTAGCAGACACTGCTACTAGGCACAAAGTATTTCTTGGGCTAGATGCGGTTAAAAATTTGTAATTAGATACTCTCGTTGGATGCTGAGAAAGCATTCCATAGAGTCTCCTGGCACGCCATATATGATTCTCTTAAAAAGCTTGGAGTAGGGGTCTAGGGGACCCTTTTATAGCCAAAATCACGGCCCTGTATCACAATACGTCACCTAGGCTGAAGATAAATGGAACTGTAGCACCCTGAGGGCTCGGTTGCTACAGAGGTATTGCACCTCACCCAGAGGTGTGATATCTCACTCTCAGGTAAGGATGGAGTGTGGATCAGGACCCGACACCTGCATGCATTACACCACATTGCCGTGGGGCAGGGCGACCAATATGCCTCTGAGATGGGCACGACAGTCCCTGTCCCTGGCTGGAGTGGGGGGAGGGAACACTGAGGAAGGGGAACCCTGTAGTGCAGGAGCAGGGAGGAAGCAGTTCCTGGGTGCATTGACAAGGGAGTATAAAAGGTGGGCACCATCTTAGTTCAGTGCAGAGAAGTCTGAGCAGAAGTGGCAGGGAGCAGGGGCTCTGCATGAGCTCTGCTCCGGAGGTGGGCCTAGTAACAGAGGCCCAGGCCTGGAAGAGGGAGAAGGAGGGAAGAGGAGCGGAGAAGGCTCCAGGAACGAGGAATGAAGGGATCCCAGGGGTGCGGACGGGCGAGTCGCCACCGCATGCCCGAATCCACCTGCGTGGAGGGGTCAGGCCAAAGGGGGAGACCGGTCCCCGAAACTAGTGGAGGCAGGAAACGACCCTCAGCTAGAAACCGGAGGCTGTGACATTTTATGTGGCGCAGCCCCTCGCTACACCCGCTAGGAAGGCACCACATAGGGTCAGGGAAACTGGCGCCAAGTTTACCAAGAGGAGGCCCGAGGCAGCCGGACAGAAGGGTTGGTAAGAAAGGCCAGACAAAGGACACACAAAGGGGGTCCTGTGAAGCGCTCCAAAGTTATCTGGGAGATGTCTGAGCCCCTCACCTGGTGAGCACAGTACGACGTGGGCAGCCGTTACCTGCAGACGTGGTCTGGATATTAAGAACTGTGAGTAAAGGCCCTGGACTGCATCACTGACTCCGTGTCGTTACTGCTGCTGCCCTGCACCATCACCCCCATCCTCCGCATACACTGCCCTGAGGCTATACTCCTCCCGTGGGGAGTTATGCTACGCTCTGCTGCACCCACAACCCCAGCCTCAGCGGTCTGCCCTGCAGCGGCGGTTCACTCTGACCGCAATCCACGGGTGGCGTAGTCGGACATTTAAACATCAAAACCACATAAATAGTTCCGCCACCGGTTTGACCACCCTGAGCCACGAAACCGGGTCGCCGCCACGAAGACTACAACAACCAGCATGCACCAAAAAGGGTCCGGCTCCGGGTGTCCCAAGGCCCAGGGGGTGCATCAGAACATTTTCATCACCTTTCACAATCACCAATGGGACAAGGCAGGGATGTCCTCTGTCCCCTCTCTTATACATCCTAGTGACGGAGCACCTGCTCTCATCAATTCGCCATAACCCCAATATTAGGTGGATTGAGGTGGGAGGCACCGAGTACAAGTGCTCTCTATTTGCTGATGATGTCCTAGTATATATCACTCAATCACATATATCCATCCATGATGTTATGGCTGAAATAGATCACTTTGTTACATGGTCAAATTTTAAAATCAATGCAGCGAAGTCTGAGGCCCTTGATGTCTCCCTCCCCAAATCCATATAGGATTCCATCCAGTCCAACTTTCCGTTTGCCTGGCCCTCACAGGGTATCAAATACTTAGGAATTCCTATTCATAGAGACCTCTACCATCTATGTTATCTTAATTTTGGGCCCTTTATTGAACAACTCCATACAGACCACGGTTGGCAAGTTAGAACTGTAAGATTCACTACGTGAACCACTGGTGTTTTGTGGAAAAGCACATGTACACTGCGTTCCAAATTATTATGCAAAAAGTGTTTAGGAGTGATAAGGGAAGAATTTGTTTGTTTGTCAGTTAAACTCATTGATGGTGATGTGTGTCAGGGCTCTTTATATCACTGTAAGCAATTGCAGACACCTGTGCTAATTAGTTTGGCAGGTGTGTCCAATGAAAGGCAAGACTACTTAAGAAGGTTGTCTCACATTATTAAGCAGCCTACATTTTCTGCCAAAATGGGAAAGAAAAAGGATGTGTCGGCTGCTGAGAAGCAACAAATTGTGGAGTGTTTAGGTCAAGGCATGACTACAATCAACATTGTGCGATGATCAGGATGAAGTGTCTTGGCAATCAAGAAGTATGTAGCTGATTCACAGTACACACGTGTGCGTGCTGATAAGGGCAAATTGAGGACTCTTTCCTACAGGCAATTACGTCAGGTGTGAAAGAGCAGCGGCAAAAAAGCCTTGTCATAGCAGCAGACAAGTTTTTGAAGCTGCTTGTGCCTCCAACGTCCCCCGAACAACAAGATGCAGGGTCCTTCAGAGGTTTGCAGCTGTGCATACGCCATCCTGTCGACCTCCTCTATCCACTTCACACAAGCAGAAACGGCTCCAGTGGGCCAAACATTACATGAAGACTGATTTCAAAACTGTTTTGTTCACGGATGAGTGCCGTGCAGCGCTCGATGGTCCAGATGGATGGAGTGGAGGATGGCTGGTTGATGGACACCCCACGCAAACACGGCTACAGCGCCAACAAGGAGGAGGTGGAGTAATGTTTTGGGCTGGAATCATGGGGAGAGAGATTGTCGGCCCCTTTAGGATCCCTGAAGGCGCTAAAGATGAACTCCATAATGTATGTGGATTTTCTCAAACAGCACTTCCTGCCATGGTTCAAGAAGAAGAACCGTGTATTTCACAGCAAGATCATTTTTCTGCATGATAATGCACCATCTCATGCTGCACATAAAACATCTGCATCTCTGGCTGATATGGGCATAAAAGGGGACAAACTTATGGTGTGACCCCCATGCTCCCCTGACCTGTACCCCATTCAGAACCTTTGGAGCATCATTAAAAGGAGTGTCTATGATGGCGGGAGGCAGTTCACATCTAAGCAACAGCTCTGGGAGGGTATTCTGTCCTCATGCAAAACAATTGAAGCAGAAACCATCCAAAACCTGACAAATTCAATGGACGAGAGAGTTCAGAAGCTCCTTTCGAACAAGGGGTCCTATGTGAAAATGTAACATCACCTAGAATAAAGTTTTGAGTTGAAAACTGTTTGATTTCAGTTTCTAACAACCTGCTAATGCTTATAATTTCAAAAATGACCATTTTTTTGGTCTTTATTAAAATGAAAAGGTTGATCGAAAAGTTTGGGGGATCTAAGAGTGTGGCAACCCAGTAGTCATGATTACTTCGAATTCTGACAATATGAGGGTCATGCTGCAGGTAGTGCAGCAAGAAGGCACTTATGTGTCTTGCGCATCTCGGAGCCCCAAAATTATTTTCCGGGCTAGATGCAGCTAAAAATTATTATTAATTTTAAATCTGGTGAAGCTTTAGTATAGATGGCCTAATAGGATCAGAGCTGCACACTGCTACAAAGCCCCAATTATTTTCCAGTCAAGATACAGATAAACATGATTAGTAATTTTAAATCTGGTGGAGCTTATTATAGATGGCCTAATAGAATCAGAGCTGCACACTGCTACAAAGCCCAAATTATTTTCCAGCCAAGATACAGATAAACATGATTAGTAATTTGAAAGCTTAAAACGGTTGGTAGGGTGATTTTAACCAATCATCAAGCTTTTACTCTCCCCAGGATGACACAGGGGTAGAAAAGTCGTTTCGGATCCATGATTTGTTCATCTTTATGAACGTGAGTCTGTCTACATTATCAGTGGAGAGCCGCGTGCGCTTATCTGTCAGCACACCACCAGCAGCGCTGAACACACGTTCAGACAGAACGCTGGCTGCGGGGCATGACAAGATCTCCAAGGCGTAAGTGGCTAGCTCCGGCCATTTATCCAGATTGGAAGCCCAAAAAGAGCAAGGGTCCAGTGACACAGTCGTGGCTTCAATGTTTACTTGGAGATACTCCTGTATCATCGTCTCTAGGCGTTGACTTTGTGTCAGACTTCTTGTCTCCTGTGGCCTTGCAAAGGATGGGCTAAAAAAGTTGTGAAATGATTCCGCAAAATTGATGTTACCAGCAGATACTGTGGTTCTGTTACAGTTTGAGTGCTGAACACTTGACGGTCCCACGGTTGGCAAGTTGGAACTGTGAGATTCACTACGTGCACCACTGGTATTTTGTGGAAAAGCACATGTAAGATTCTGCAACAGTCTCTGCTGATATTCCTGCATGCGTGCATCCCTTTCTATGGCAGGAATAATTTCTGCAAATTTACTTTTGTACCGGGGATCTAACAGTGTGGCAACCCAGTAGTCAGGATTATTTCTAATTCTCACAATTCGAGGGTCATGTTGCAGGTAGTGCAGCAAGAAGGCACTCATGTGTGTTGCGCATCCAGGAGCACCAAGTCCCTGTTGTGTTGGTGGCGAGGTAACAATCATGCTTCCTTCCTCTGTCCTCTCCCCCCAACCTCGCACAACAGAAATGTGATCAAGGTCTCCCTCATCTGATGAGTCTTCCATCAGTTCGTCCTCCACTTCTTCCTGGGCTCCTGCACCTTCCTCACTAGTTTGGCTGCTACCATGCGCCCTGGTAAAACCATCTCCCCCACCCTCACATGCCTGCCGCCTTGGTGCTGCCGACCGTCTGGACCTTGCAGATGTTAGCCCTTCCGCATACAACTCCTCCTCCTCTACTTCCTCCACCTCCTCTTGTGCCACCACCTGACTCTGAATTCTGTTTAACATGTGCTCCAGCATGTAAATCACCGGAATAGTCATGCTGATAATGGCATCGTCAGCACTAAACATCTTCGTCGCCATTTCAAAACTGTGCAGAAGGGTGCATAGGTCCCTGATCTGAGACCACTCCTCCAGCGTGATTTGCCCCACCTCTGAATCTCGTTGGCCCAGGCTATACGTCAGAACGTATTGCACCAGGGCTTGTCGGTGCTGCCACAGTCGCTGCAACATGTGCAGAGTTGAATTCCACCGGGTAGGCACATCGCATTTTAGCCGGTGAAGTGGCAGGCCCAACGACTTCTGTAGAGATGTAAGTCGCTGAGCTGCGGGATGCGAACGGCGGAAGTGAGCACACAGCGACCGTGCCCTCTGCAGAAGGCCATCTAGTCTGGGATAGTGGGCTAAAAATTGCTGGACAACCAGGTTCAACACGTGAGCCATACAAGGCACGTGAGTGACATTGCCCCGGCGAAGGGCCGCACCCAGGTTTGCAGCATTGTCGCACACGGCCTTCCCTGGTTTCAGGTCCAGTGGAGACAACCATTCATGAAATTTTTTCTCCGGAGCTGACCACAACTCCTCAGCTGTGTGACTCACATTTCCCAGACATTTCAATGTAAAAACCGCCTGATGACGTTGAGCCCTACTGCCAGCATAGTAAGGAGGTGTGCAGGATCCCTTCTGCGCAGTTAGAAAGCTTGTGGCATGACCAGACAGGCTTTGGGTGCAGGTGGAAGACCGAGAGGAGGTTGAGGAGGCAGAAGCAGTGGAGGAACTTTGACATAAAGAGGATTGACGCACAACTCGTGGGGACGGCAAGACTTGGACAGCAGCCCCTTGTCCTGCTGTCACCATAGTTACCCAGTGCCCAGTCAGCGACATGTAACGCCCCTGTCCATGCCTACTCGTCCAAGTGTCTGTGGTGAAATGCACCCTGTCACACACAGAGTTTCTCAAAGAAGCGGTGATGTTGTGTGCGACATGCTGGTGGAGCGCAGGCACACCTTTCTTTGAGAAGTAGTGCCGACTGGGCATCTGGTACTGGGGCACTGCGACGGACATAAGGTCTCGAAAATCCTCTGTGTCCACCAGGCGGAAAGGCAGCATTTCTGTAGCCAAGAGCTTGCAGATGGTGAAATTCAACCTCTTAGCTTTCTCATGGCTAGGAGGAAATGGTCTTTTACTTGTCCACATCTGAGGGACCGAGGGCTGGCTATTGTGCTTAGACGGGGTTGATAAGGGTGTCCCCGGCAAACTGCCGGTCTGTGAGGAAGATGCAGGCGGACATGTTAGGTTGCCTTGATCCAAAGGTGGTGCTATCGATGTCGGACAGCGCTCAACACCAGCTGGTGTTACCACCTCCAAAGAAAATGATGACCTGCCAATCACGCTGGCTGCTGCGGGTAAAGAGGTGGCAGGTCTGCGCCCCAAAACAGGTGTGACTGCTGTCCCCCCAGTCACAGAGGATGAAGAGGCCGCGGATGCACAAGATATGGCAGACGGTGGTTGGCCCGGCCGGCTAGGCAGCATTGTAGCACACTGAGCTTCCCACTGCAACTTATGCTTCATGTCCATGTGCCGGTTCATGCATGAAGTACTCAAACTATGTATTTTTTGGCCTCTACTTAGCTTTTG
This sequence comes from Phyllobates terribilis, assembly GCF_046119375.1. NCBI lineage: Eukaryota > Metazoa > Chordata > Amphibia > Anura > Dendrobatidae > Phyllobates > Phyllobates terribilis. Next base: position 779,132,418 of record NW_027362763.1, on the reverse strand, counting down.
CTGACAAATGTTACAGATAACACGAGTTGGGTCATCTTTATCGATCTGAAAAAATGCCCAGGCTATGCAAGGCTTAGCACCCATGCGACCTGAAGAGCCACCACGACTTGTGGTGAGAGGCAGAGTTGTGTTTGAGGATGCAGTTGTTGACGTGCTTCCAGTACTACGTCTCTGTCCAGGAAGGCGCAACCTGACCTCGTCGTCACTAGCATCTTCCTCCACCTCCTCTGCTGACCTCATCTCTTGGCTGACTGTGGGTTGACAGTAAGTGGGATCTCCAACCTCATCATCATCACCCTGTGCGTTATCACACCCGTCGTTCTCAGAGCCAACCTGTTCCTGCCCTGACAAAAAACTAAAGTTGTCTCTCCAATCAGGTATTTGAGTCTTATCATCGTCTTCCTCATTGTCTCCACCAACAGGAGTTACAGTTTGGGAATGAGGGTCTACATTATGGTCAGAACCTTCTGCGTCTGGTCCTGGATCCGACTCATAAAGATTCTGGGCATCAGTGCAGATCATTTCCTCGTCTGGATTCACAGAAGCGCTGGAGTCGACCTCTGATTCCCAGGCTATAGTATGAGTAAACAGCTCTGCAGACTCAACCATCTGTTCTACCTCATACTCAGACGGGCAGCTGGAGATTTGGGAGCTGTGAGGAAGCAAGTGCGATTGGGGTGACACCTTTGAGGACTGGAGTATTTGTGATGTTGAAGTTGATGTGGAGGAGAGCCCACTTAAAGGAGCACTTGATATCCGTTGAAGCACCTGCTGTTTTTGTGCCTCATCTGGAATTTGTAGCGATTGGCGTGGCCGTAAGAAAGGGATCTTATCACATTGTCCGCTAAAAGAAGTAGACATTTTAGTTTGGCTGGAAGATGGTCTCTCTTCTGCAGATGTTACTGTTGCTTTAACACCTACCCCACGGACACAACCTTTTTTCCCCTTCCCAACACGCCTATTCCCCTTTCCACCAGCAGCAGGCCTTTTTCCACTCATTTTGGTGGTTAACTAATTCACAACTCTGGAGTTGTTTGCACAAAAAAACAATGGATGGGAACCGAGCAGAGCTGAGTGGCCAAACTGTGGTATTAGGCCAAAACTATTGGCTGGGTTAGATGCAGAAAAAAATTATATTCAATTTGCAACCTGATGGAGGTCTGTATAGATGGATTAATAGAACAAGTCCCACACACAGCTAGAAGCCCAATATTTTTTCAGAGGTAGATGCAGAAAATAATATATTCAGTTTGCAACCTGATGGAGGTCTGTATAGATGGATTAATAGAACAAGTCCCACACACAGCTAGAAGCCCAATATTTTTTCAGAGGTAGATGCAGAAAAAATATATTCAGTTTGCAACCTGATGGAGGTCTGTATAGATGGATTAATAGAACAAGTCCCACACACAGCTAGAAGCCCAATATTTTTTCAGAGGTAGATGCAGAAAAAAATATATTCAGTTTGCAACCTGATGGAGGTCTGTATAGATGGATTAATAGAACAAGTCCCACACACAGCTAGAAGCCCAATATTTTTTCAGAGGTAGATGCAGAAAAAAATATATTCAGTTTGCAACCTGATGGAGGTCAGTATGGATGGACTAATAAAACAAGTCCCACACACAGCTAGAAGCACAATATTTTTTCAGAGGTAGATGCAGAAAAAAAATATATTCAGTTTGCAACCTGATGGAGGTCTGTATAGATGGATTAATAGAACAAGTCCCACACACAGCTAGAAGCCCAATATTTTTTCAGAGCTAGATGCAGAAAAAAATATATTCAGTTTGCAACCTGATGGAGGTCTGTATAGATGGATTAATAGAACAAGTCCCACACACAGCTAGAAGCCCAATATTTTTTCAGAGGTAGATGCAGAAAAAAATATATTCAGTTTGCAACCTGATGGAGGTCTGTATAGATGGATTAATAGAACAAGTCCCACACACAGCTAGAAGCCCAATATTTTTTCAGAGGTAGATGCAGAAAAAAATATATTCAGTTTGCAACCTGATGGAGGTCAGTATAGATGGACTAATACAACAAGTCCCACACACAGCTAGAAGCCCAATATTTTTTCAGAGGTAGATGCAGAAAAAAAATATATTCAGTTTGCAACCTGATGGAGGTCTGTATAGATGGATTAATAGAACAAGTCCCACACACAGCTAGAAGCCCAATATTTTTTCAGAGCTAGATGCAGAAAAAAATATATTCAGTTTGCAACCTGATGGAGGTCTGTATAGATGTCTTAATAGAACAAGTCCCACACACAGCTAGAAGCCCAATATTTTTTCAGAGGTAGATGCAGAAAAAAATATATTCAGTTTGCAACCTGATTGAGGTCAGTATAGATGGATTAATAGAACAAGTCCCACACACAGCTAGAAGCCCAATATTTTTTCAGAGGTAGATGCAGAAAAAAATATGTTCAGTTTGCAACCTGATGGAGGTCTGTATAGATGGATTAATAGAACAAGTCCCAAACACAGCTAGAAGCCCAATATTTTTTCAGAGGTAGATGCAGAAAAAAATATATTCAGTTTGCAACCTGATGGAGGTCTGTATAGATGGATTAATAGAACAAGTCCCACACACAGCTAGAAGCCCAATATTTTTTCAGAGGTAGATGCAGAAAAAAATATATTCAGTTTGCAACCTGATGGAGGTCTGTATAGATGGATTAATAGAACAAGTCCCACACACAGCTAGAAGCCCAATATTTTTTCAGAGGTAGATGCAGAAAAAAATATATTCAGTTTGCAACCTGATGGAGGTCTGTATAGATGGATTAATAGAACAAGTCCCACACACAGCTAGAAGCCCAATATTTTTTCAGAGGTAGATGCAGAAAAAAATATATTCAGTTTGCAACCTGATGGAGGTCTGTATAGATGGAATAATAGAACAAGTCCCACACACAGCTAGAAGCCCAATATTTTTTCAGAGCTAGATGCAGAAAAAAATATATTCAGTTTGCAACCTGATGGAGGTCTGTATAGATGGATTAATAGAACAAGTCCCACACACAGCTAGAAGCCCAATATTTTTTCAGAGGTAGATGCAGAAAAAAATATATTCAGTTTGCAACCTGATGGAGGTCTGTATAGATGGATTAATAGAACAAGTCCCACACACAGCTAGAAGCCCAATATTTTTTCAGAGGTAGATGCAGAAAAAAATATATTCAGTTTGCAACCTGATGGAGGTCTGTATAGATGGATTAATAGAACAAGTCCCACACACAGCTAGAAGCCCAATATTTTTTCAGAGGTAGATGCAGAAAAAATATATTCAGTTTGCAACCTGATGGAGGTCAGTATAGATGGACTAATACAACAAGTCCCACACACAGCTAGAAGCCCAATATTTTTTCAGAGGTAGATGCAGAAAAAAAATATATTCAGTTTGCAACCTGATGGAGGTCTGTATAGATGGATTAATAGAACAAGTCCCACACACAGCTAGAAGCCCAATATTTTTTCAGAGCTAGATGCAGAAAAAAATATATTCAGTTTGCAACCTGATGGAGGTCTGTATAGATGGATTAATAGAACAAGTCCCACACACAGCTAGAAGCCCAATATTTTTTCAGAGGTAGATGCAGAAAAAAATATATTCAGTTTGCAACCTGATGGAGGTCTGTATAGATGGATTAATAGAACAAGTCCCACACACAGCTAGAAGCCCAATATTTTTTCAGAGGTAGATGCAGAAAAAAATATATTCAGTTTGCAACCTGATGGAGGTCTGTATAGATGGATTAATAGAACAAGTCCCACACACAGCTAGAAGCCCAATATTTTTTCAGAGGTAGATGCAGAAAAAAATATGTTCAGTTTGCAACCTGATGGAGGTCTGTATAGATGGATTAATAGAACAAGTCCCACACACAGCTAGAAGCCCAATATTTTTTCAGAGGTAGATGCAGAAAAAAATATATTCAGTTTGCAACCTGATGGAGGTCTGTATAGATGGATTAATAGAACAAGTCCCACACACAGCTAGAAGCCCAATATTTTTTCAGAGGTAGATGTAGAAAAAAATATATTCAGTTTGCAACCTGATGGAGGTCTGTATAGATGGAATAATAGAACAAGTCCCACACACAGCTAGAAGCCCAATATTTTTTCAGAGGTAGATGCAGAAAAAAATATATTCAGTTTGCAACCTGATGGAGGTCTGTATAGATGGATTAATAGAACAAGTCCCACACACAGCTAGAAGCCCAATATTTTTTCAGAGGTAGATGCAGAAAAAAATATATTCAGTTTGCAACCTGATGGAGGTCTGTATAGATGGATTAATAGAACAAGTCCCACACACAGCTAGAAGCCCAATATTTTTTCAGAGGTAGATGCAGAAAAAAATATATTCAGTTTGCAACCTGATGGAGGTCTGTATAGATGGATTAATAGAACAAGTCCCACACACAGCTAGAAGCCCAATATTTTTTCAGAGCTAGATGCAGAAAAAAATATATTCAGTTTGCAACCTGATGGAGGTCTGTATAGATGGATTAATAGAACAAGTCCCACACACAGCTAGAAGCCCAATATTTTTTCAGAGGTAGATGCAGAAAAAAATATATTCAGTTTGCAACCTGATGGAGGTCTGTATAGATGGATTAATAGAACAAGTCCCACACACAGCTAGAAGCCCAATATTTTTTCAGAGGTAGATGCAGAAAAAATATATTCAGTTTGCAACCTGATGGAGGTCAGTATAGATGGACTAATACAACAAGTCCCACACACAGCTAGAATCCCAATATTTTTTCAGAGGTAGATGCAGAAAAAAAATATATTCAGTTTGCAACCTGATGGAGGTCTGTATAGATGGATTAATAGAACAAGTCCCACACACAGCTAGAAGCCCAATATTTTTTCAGAGCTAGATGCAGAAAAAAATATATTCAGTTTGCAACCTGATGGAGGTCTGTATAGATGGATTAATAGAACAAGTCCCACACACAGCTAGAAGCCCAATATTTTTTCAGAGGTAGATGCAGAAAAAAATATATTCAGTTTGCAACCTGATGGAGGTCTGTATAGATGGATTAATAGAACAAGTCCCACACACAGCTAGAAGCCCAATATTTTTTCAGAGGTAGATGCAAAAAAAAATATATTCAGTTTGCAACCTGATGGAGGTCTGTATAGATGGATTAATAGAACAAGTCCCACACACAGCTAGAAGCCCAATATTTTTTCAGAGGTAGATGCAGAAAAAAATATGTTCAGTTTGCAACCTGATGGAGGTCTGTATAGATGGATTAATAGAACAAGTCCCACACACAGCTAGAAGCCCAATATTTTTTCAGAGGTAGATGCAGAAAAAAATATATTCAGTTTGCAACCTGATGGAGGTCTGTATAGATGGATTAATAGAACAAGTCCCACACACAGCTAGAAGCCCAATATTTTTTCAGAGGTAGATGTAGAAAAAAATATATTCAGTTTGCAACCTGATGGAGGTCTGTATAGATGGAATAATAGAACAAGTCCCACACACAGCTAGAAGCCCAATATTTTTTCAGAGGTAGATGCAGAAAAAAATATATTCAGTTTGCAACCTGATGGAGGTCTGTATAGATGGATTAATAGAACAAGTCCCACACACAGCTAGAAGCCCAATATTTTTTCAGAGGTAGATGCAGAAAAAAATATATTCAGTTTGCAACCTGATGGAGGTCTGTATAGATGGATTAATAGAACAAGTCCCACACACAGCTAGAAGCCCAATATTTTTTCAGAGCTAGATGCAGAAAAAAATATATTCAGTTTGCAACCTGATGGAGGTCTGTATAGATGGATTAATAGAACAAGTCCCACACACAGCTAGAAGCCCAATATTTTTTCAGAGGTAGATGCAGAAAAAAATATATTCAGTTTGCAACCTGATGGAGGTCAGTATAGATGGACTAATACAACAAGTCCCACACACAGCTAGAAGCCCAATATTTTTTCAGAGGTAGATGCAGAAAAAAATATATTCAGTTTGCAACCTGATGGAGGTCTGTATAGATGGATTAATAGAACAAGTCCCACACACAGCTAGAAGCCCAATATTTTTTCAGAGGTAGATGCAGAAAAAAATATATTCAGTTTGCAACCTGATGGAGGTCTGTATAGATGGATTAATAGAACAAGTCCCACACACAGCTAGAAGCCCAATATTTTTTCAGAGCTAGATGCAGAAAAAAATATATTCAGTTTGCAACCTGATGGAGGTCTGTATAGATGGATTAATAGAACAAGTCCCACACACAGCTAGAAGCCCAATATTTTTTCAGAGGTAGATGCAGAAAAAAATATATTCAGTTTGCAACCTGATGGAGGTCAGTATAGATGGACTAATACAACAAGTCCCACACACAGCTAGAAGCCCAATATTTTTTCAGAGGTAGATGCAGAAAAAAATATATTCAGTTTGCAACCTGATGGAGGTCAGTATAGACGGACTAATACAACAAGTCCCACACACAGCTAGAAGCCCAATATTTTTTCAGAGGTAGATGCAGAAAAAAATATATTCAGTTTGCAACCTGATGGAGGTCTGTATAGATGGATTAATAGGACAAGTCCCACACACAGCTAGAAGCCCAATATTTTTTCAGAGGTAGATGCAGAAAAAAATATATTCAGTTTGCAACCTGATGGAGGTCTGTATAGATGGATTAATAGAACAAGTCCCACACACAGCTAGAAGCCCAATATTTTTTCAGAGGTAGATGCAGAAAAAAATATATTCAGTTTGCAACCTGATGGAGGTCTGTATAGATGGATTAATAGAACAAGTCCCACACACAGCTAGAAGCCCAATATTTTTTCAGAGGTAGATGCAGAAAAAAATATATTCAGTTTGCAACCTGATGGAGGTCTGTATAGATGGATTAATAGAACAAGTCCCACACACAGCTAGAAGCCCAATATTTTTTCAGAGGTAGATGCAGAAAAAAATATATTCAGTTTGCAACCTGATGGAGGTCAGTATAGATGGACTAATACAACAAGTCCCACACACAGCTAGAAGCCCAATATTTTTTCAGAGGTAGATGCAGAAAAAAATATATTCAGTTTGCAACCTGATGGAGGTCTGTATAGATGGATTAATAGAACAAGTCCCACACACAGCTAGAAGCCCAATATTTTTTCAGAGGTAGATGCAGAAAAAAATATATTCAGTTTGCAACCTGATGGAGGTCTGTATAGATGGATTAATAGAACAAGTCTCACACACAGCTAGAAGCCCAATATTTTTTCAGAGGTAGATGCAGAAAAAAATATATTCAGTTTGCAACCTGATGGAGGTCTGTATAGATGGATTAATAGAACAAGTCCCACACACAGCTAGAAGCCCAATATTTTTTCAGAGCTAGATGCAGAAAAAAATTATATTCAATTTGCAACCTGATGGAGGTCAGTATAGATGGACTAATAGAATGATGCTATGCCCAAAAGATTTTACTTCACTAGGTGCAGTAAAAAAATTGGTATTCTATACACAGGTGGTATATCTTGCAACACAGATAGGCTACTCCACTGACTAACACACTCTGCAATAGGCCAAAAAGGATTAGCTTTGCTAGATTCAGCCAAATGCTGTGAAAAAAACTTGCACAGCACTGGCACAGACCTGCCTGGCAAAAACTGATAGGAACTGATGTAACCTAGTCCTGAAAAGGACTCCAATTACAATTAGTCTTTACTCCCACAATCTATCTATTTAAGAGCACAGACCTGCCTGATAAAAGTCGTAGGAAATGCTGTAACCTAGTCCTTAAAAGGACTGCAATCACAACTATTCCCTACTCCCAAGCTATCTGTAGATTTGTGCGAAAATTGGCTTGAAATTATCAAGGTATAGCGCACACAGCAACAGCGGTGCCGTCTAACGCAGCTGCAGCAGTGAGAAAATGGTGGCGACGGTGAAAATGGCTTGGTCTTATAGGGCAAGGACATGTGACATACACTGCCAATGACACATGCCCTTGCTTGTGTGAAAAAAAGCACTTCGCTCCGTGTGTGCGCTGCTGATAGGCTGACAGATTGCACCTCCCCACTGCAAATGCGGGAAAGAGAAAAAAAAATGGAGATCTTCATTGTTCCTGCAGAGATCCATCCCCTGCCCCTCCCCCCACCCCGCTGTACACTCAAACTGCGTATTAACATTAATTTTCATCATTACTGAGAAAAAATCCAGTTATGATTTTGGTGCACGAACAGTTATCGAACATAACCTCGAACAGCCGAATTTTTCTCAAATTGTTCGTGTTCGCCGAACGGCTCGAACACCACCCAAAACAGCTCGAATTTGAGATTGGCGAACAGTTCGAGTAGAACAACGCTCATCTCTAGTTTTAAATAGCTGGATTTCTAGCGCTGTAATATGGAAAGGACCTGGCTGTATTCTGCAGTGCCAACAAGCAAATGGCGCAGAAAAACGGTGTTCTCTGGATTGCTTTTTAAGCAAATTATGAGGATTAAGATGCAAAAAAAATTATTCCTGGCCCCTGAGACCTGGGCCTATTATTAGAAATATAACAGCAGCAGAAGGTAGAACTGGAATGGAGCCTTTTGTCCTATGTGCACTACAGTCTGTTATATACCCTGCCTGCCTGCCTATATACACTGCCTGCCTGATATCTCTGCAGATGGATTAGTTAGTCCTCAAAAGGACTCTTTGTTAAGATGGATATGACGTGCCCCCTGGGCCGTGTGTGGGGGAATACCCGGAGCCGGGTCTCTGTGTAATGCTAGGGGTTGTAGTCTCCGTGGTGGCGACCCGGTCCCGTGGCTCAGGGTGGTCAAACCAGTGGCGGATCTGTTTATTTGTTTTTTAATGTTTAAATGGTCGACTACGCCACCCGTGGATTGCGGTCACTGAGAACCGCCGCTGCGGGGCAGACCACTGATGCTGATGTTGGGTGCGCAGCAGAGTTTAGTATAGCTCCCCATGGGAGGAGTATAGTCTCAGGGCAGCGTGTGTAGATGGTAAGGGTTGTGGTGCATGGGCGCAGCAGAAATGACTCAGTGCATCTCAGGGTCTTTACTGTTGGTAATGAAGAAGGCCCTGCCAGGAGTACTGGCTAACATTAGAGGCCTGGTCAGTCTGTGAGCGAACAAGAGTCCCCCTGGCCAGGTGGAGGTGTAGGCCTTCCCGTCTGACTGCACTCTTCCTGGCTACCCTGCTGTAGTCGTGTAGTAGCCCATGTCCCTGAGTGTACCGTGTGGTGCTCACCCGTATGGCTGGTGACTTGGGGCCTTTGGTACCTTCCGCTCCTCGATGGCGGTGCCAGTCCCTTGCGTGTGACTGAGCCTCCGGGCTTTCTATGGCCAGAGGACCTGAAATTCCCTGCCATGTGATTTCTGCTGCTGGATGTGGATATCCTCACAGCCTTGGACTCCGGTGTCCAGTTCTTTGTGTCTTCGGCCAGGACGAGCTCTGCTAGCTCCAGTCCCTGGCCTTCAGCTCCTGTCTCCTACAGAGCTCCTTGCTGCTCCTCTGTCCCTCTCTCTGGAACTACTCCCCAACCCCGCTCCAGATCCAGTTTCTAAAGGGCAGGTTCCTCCCCTCCCTGGACTGGGGCAGGAGGCGTTGCATGCAATAGTGCTCCTGACCAAGAAAACCCATGCTCGCTCTCAGACATGCTATTTCTATCACTGTGGCAACCAGACCCCCTGGGGTGCCACAGATATGTGTAATGTACGGTTTTTCTCCCTACACTACCTAATACACGATTAAATCTCTTCCTGACACAGCAGCTGCTATCCCTACACTGTCTGATCTGGAGTGACTGTGACGAGCATGGCGGCGTCAGGTCTGATATAGACCTGATGACGCTGTGAGGCCAGTCAATCACTATAATGCCCACAACCAACATGGCTACGGCATTACAGTGCATGGCAGGCAATCTCTGCATGTTCATTGGCTCTCTAAAGAGCGCCAAACATGCAGGGAGGGGACCTGAGTACCTGCCCGAGCAACCCGGAAATACTCGCCGAGCGCCGAGATTGTTGAGCACCATGATGCTCGTGCGAGTACCGAGTAGTGGCGAGCGAGTTCGCTCATCACTAGAACTGATCCCTTTTTTGTGCTAGGACCTGTCATGGGCAATCACTGATGTCCTGATGCTTGTCCAGAAGACGAATCACAACATTTTATGTAATATTGTGATCTTACTCCTCCTGACTGCCGCCTGGGAGAAAAGCGTGAAAAATGGAGAAAAGGGTGAAAAGCCCAGTTATAACTGCTGTATTTTGTTTGAGGCTAAAAAACTCATACTAATGCATCTGATATATGGGAATCTAGCCCTAAGGTGTTTTCCCAAGATTTAAAGTTATCGCCTATCTATAGCTCAGTAACTTACAGATAGATGGTGGTCTACTGTTGGGACCTCCCAATGAGGTCCAGTAAGGAGCTTTGCAGATCTCTATTCTTGGGATCATTGGGAGTCCTAGCAGTTGGGCCCCAGTGATCAGTAAGTTATTCCCTATACCAGTGTTCCCCAACCCCAGTCCTCAAGAGCCACCAATAGATCATGTTTTCAAGATTTCCTTAATATTGGCCAGATAATAATTCCACCACCTGTGCAATACTAAGTAAATCCTGAAAACATGATCTGTTGTTTTCTCTTAGACCACGGCCCCACTCTCAGTATTTGGTCAGTATTTTTTCTCAGGAGTGGGAGCCAAAACCAGGTGAGGAACAATCAGAGAAAAGGTATAATGGAAACAAGTCACCAATTCTGCATTTATCACCCTCTTCTGGTTTTGGCTGCCACTCCGGAAAAAAAATACTGACCGAATAATGACCAAATACTGATAGTGGTGCCGTGGCCTTAAGGAATGAAGTTAGGGAACACTTTCCTATTCTATGTAGGTTTAAGGATATGTTCCGATAGAGTTTGTCCACTGCTGAATTTCCATATAGAAAATTTCCTCCCGAATGTGTTGCAGTAATTGGCCCAAAAAGGGTGAAAGTCCTGCAGATTTCAAAACTGCAGATCTTCTCCACCGTGACATTTTAGCTAAAATGCTGTATTATTTATCAGAGTTTCTATACAGAAAACAAATGGAAAATCCACTGAAAATACCACCTATGTTCACATGATGCTATGGGATTTTATAATATTCGTAGTATCAATGTAGTTTTAACTTCTAATCTTGTTGATCCAGTGTATTTTTGTTCTTTGAGTGTTTAAAAATCTGCCATCTGCTTCCCTTTTCTTCTGATGAATGGCTGTATGAATCCAAAAATATTTGATTCATACAAAAAATATTTGTCTTTCCCTATATACGGTAACTATTATTACTATCATTATTTGGACCCCAAGCTATATTATTAAACATTGACTGCAGAAGCCTATTGTGGAAACATGTAGAAAACTATTGCTTAAATCACATCAAAGAGTTCACAATTCAAACTGTATACATTATTGAATAAATAATTTAAACCTGATGAGGCTGGTGACTTAATTTGAAAATCCAAAGCAGATTGGCTGTAAAATCTTGAAATAAAATTAAGCATTTGATGAGCCCTCTACTATTTTAGCTGTAAAGGGGGAACAACTCTAGTATGCCATAAAGTACTGTAGGTGTAATGTGAAGGTGTCCTAATACTTTTGCTCATTTATTATATTTGCATTCTTGTACCTACTGTTTCAGAATCAATGAACAGGCATTTAGTAGATGAAGTTTAGCTTAACCCCTTTACAACCCAAGGTGGTTTGCACGTTACTGACCAGGCCAATTTTTACAATTCTGACCACTGTCACTTTATGTAGTAATTACTCTGGAACGCTTCAACGGATCCCCCTGATTCTGAGATGTTTTTTTTTCAAGACATATTGTACTTCATGATTGTGATAAAATTTCTTCGATAGCACTTGCGAAAATTTTGAAAATTTAGCAATTTTCAAAATTTGAATTTTTATGCCCTTAAATCAGAGAGATATGTCACACAAAATACTTAATAAATAACATTTCCCACATGTCTACTTTACATCAGCACAATTTTGGAACCAAATTTTTTTTTTATTAGGGAGCTATAAGGGTTAAAAGTTGACCAGCGATTTCTCATTTTTCCAACAAACATTTCCAAAACCATTTTTTTAGGGACCACATCACATTTGAAGTCACTTTGAGGGGTCTTTATGACAGAAAATACCCAAAAGTGACACCATTCTAAAAACTGCACCCCTCAAGGTGCTCAAAACCACATTCAAGAATTGTATTAACCCTTCAGGTGCTTCATAGGAATTTTTGGAATGTGGAAGAAAAAAATTAACATTTAACTTTTTTCACAAAAATGTTACTTTAGACCCATTTTTTTTATTTTTGCAGGGGTAACAGGAAAAAATGGACCCCAAAATTTGTTGTGCAAATTCCCCTGAGCACGCAGATACCCCATATGTGGAAAAAAAAAAACACTGTTTGGGCGCACGGCATGGATCGGAAGGGAAGGAGCGCCATTTGACTTTTTGAATGTTAAATTTGCTTGAATAATTAGTGGACGCCATTTTGCGTTTGGGAAGCCCCTGATGTGCCTAAACAGTGGAAACCACCCACAAGTGACACCATTTTGGAAACTAGACCCCTCAGGGAACTTATTTAGATGTGTGGTGAGCACCTTAAACCCCCAGGTGCTTCAAAGAAGTTTAGAACATTGAGCCGTGAAAATAAAATTTTCACATTTTTACAGCAAAAATGTTTTTCAGCCTCCAATTTTGCATTTTCATGAGAGTGACAGGAGAAATTGCACAATGCAATTTGTTGTGCAATTCCTCCTGAGCAAGCAGATACCCCATATGTGGGGGAAAACAACTTTTTGGGTGCACGGCAGGGCTCGGAAGGGAAGAAGCGCCATTTGAGTTTTTGAATGTAAAATTTGCTTGAATAATTAGCGGACACCATGTTGTGTTTGGAGAGCCCCTTATGTGCCTAAACAGTGGAAAACCCCCACAAGTGACACCATTTTAGAAACTAGACCCCTCAGGGAACTTATCTAGATGTGTGGTGAGCACCCTGAACCCCCAAGTGCTTTACAGAAGTATATAACATGGAGCCGTGAAAATAAAAAAATCTAACTTTTTCCACAAAAATGATGTTTTAGCCCCAATTTTTTTAGGGTAAGAGGAGAAAATGGACCCCAAAAACTTTTGTGAAATTTCTCCTGAGTATGCCAATGCCCCATATGTGGGGAAAATACAGTGTTTGGGCGCACGGCAGAGTTCAGAAGGGAAGGAGCACTGTGTGACTTTTTGAACGCAAAATTGTCTGGAATTGAGAGCGGACGCCATGTCTCATTTGGAGAGCCCCTGATGTGCCTAAATAGTGGAAACCCCCCCAAAAGTGACCCCATTTTGGAAACTACACCTTTCAAGGATTTTATCAAGGGGTATAATGAACATTTTGAACCCAGAGGTACGACACAGAATTTGATAACATTAGGTCATCATATTGAATAAGTTGTCATTAGTCTTGAGCGCAAGTGCTCGCTACTTGAGTTTGCATCGGGTACTCAGGTATGCACCATGTATCGCGCATACTCGAGTGATATGCTCGAGTTCCCTCCCGTATGTTTCACGGTTATTAGACACCCAAAAAAAAAACATGTGGGGATCGCTCGTGCATGGCAGGCAATCCCCGTGAGGTTTTTTTTGGCCGCGAAGCATATGGGGCGGAGACTTGAGCATGTCACTCGAGCACCCGAGATACTCAGTGCATACCCGAGCACCAGATGCAAACTCAATTAGCGAGCACTTGCGCTCAACACTAGTCGCCATATTGTCAACTTTTTTTTTTTTACTTTTGAAAAAAATCTCAACCCTAAAACAACCCCAACCCTTCCCTAGCCCAACCCTAACCAAACCCTAACCCTAGCCCAACCCTAGCCCAACCCTAATCCTAGCACAACCCTAACCTTAGAGTTTATTTTTTACGCCGTTCCTCATGCGGTATAAGTGATTAGACGACTTTATTCTTCGGGTCGGTGCGATTACAGTGATACCAGAATCATATCGGGTTTTTATGATTGACCGCTGTCACACACTAAAGACGCATTTTTTTTGTAAAATCTAGTTTTTGCATCGCCATATTTTGAGAGCTATAATTTTTCCATATTTTGGCCGACAGAGTAAAGTGATGGCTTGTTTTTTGCGGGACAAGTTGACGTTTTTATTGGTACCATTTTCAGACATGCCACATTTTTTGATCGCTTTCTATTTGATTTTTGGGAGGCAGAATAAACAAAAAACAACAATTCAGGAGTTGTTTTTTTTTAAAAAAAAATTCTGCTGTTCTGCGTGTGGTAAAATTGATAAGGTAGCTTTATTCTTCGGGTTAGTACGTTTACAGCGGTACCACATTTATATCATTTTGCTATGTTTTGGAGCTTTTTCACAGTAAAAGCTATTTTATAGAAAAAAATATTTTTTTGCATCGTTTTATTCTGAGAGCTATAACTTTTTTATTTTTCTGCTGATGGAGCTGTATGGTGACTTGTTTTTGACGTTTTCAGCGGTACCATTTTTATTTATATTCGTCTTTTTGATCGCGTGTTATTCCATTTTTTGTTTGGCGGTATGATGATAAAGAATTGTTTTTGCTACGCTTTTTTTATTTACTGTGTTCACTAAAGGGGTTAACTAGTTTAACAGTTTTATAGGTCAGGTCATTCCAGACGTGGTGATACCAAATATGCATACCTTTATTGTTTTTTTTTTTTTTTCATAATAATATTTATTGATGGGTACATTATATTTTTATTTTTGGTGAATTATTTTTTTTATTTATTTTTTAATATTTTGCCTTTTTTTTTTTTCATTTTTTAACACTTTTTTTTACTTTTTTACTTTGTCTCACTCTGATCGCCTGTATAGCACCATCCCTGTGCTATACAGGCTGTCAGCGCTGCAGATGCAGAAGATACTTTGGTCATGCACTGCGCATGACCAAAGTATCTTTCTGCTGTCTGGTGACCCGGATGTCATCATGACGACATCGGGTCATCATGGCAACATCCGGGAAGCCGCGGCAGACAGCGTTGGACGCCGGCAGCAGAGGTGAGTATCGCGATCACCTCCCCTTTCCCCCGCAATGCTGCGATCGACTTCGGTCACAGCATTGCGGGGGTTAATGTGCTGGGAGCGGTGCGGGACCGCTCCCAGCACATAGCACCGGGTGTCAGCTGTGACAATCAGCTGACACCAGGCGGCGATCGCGCCCACACAGCCTGTGTGCGGGCGAAATCAACAGGGCGTACTAATACGTACCTGGCTCTTAAAGCCCAGAGCGCAGGTGCGTATAGGTACGTCTTGGGCTTTTAAGGGGTTAAAGAGGTGGGCCGACATACAAAGTAACTTTCAGTCTAAATCCCTATCTATTTAATGCCATGACCTGAACTAATTTCCAATACGCTTGAATTAAAAATGTCTTATCCTTCCCTCACTACACTAATTGCTTGTATTTTTTCTTTTGTTTTACTACTCCCTTTTTTCATGAAGCTTTGTTTGAGAATCACAGTACAGCCCCTGCCCCCTCCCTGAAAGGAAGCTCTGTCACTGTATGATGTGCACAATGACAGCACTGTCTGTTGCTGGCTCAGATCAGAAGTAGTGATCTGGCACCAGACCGCAGGGATTCTCAAATGAAGTGTCATCACAAAAGGAAGTAGTTAAAAAAAATAAATGATGTTAGTGTAGTTGGGGAAGGTTAGGGAATTTTTAATTCAAGTATATTAGAAATTAGTTTAGATTATGGTATTAAATAGATAGGGATTTAGGATGAAAATTACTTTATGTCAGACACCCCTTTAAAGAGTAACTAAACTTTTTAAAATTATTGATCAGCCTTTGTACAGTTCTTAATCTCTGTAATAAACTCATTTATTTAATTTAGCTTCTTCCTTTTTTTAATACCATGTTGAAAGTGCTGGCTTATCTGCCTAGTTCATGCTGTCTTAGTAACTGATTTGAACTGTAGGTCTAGAAAATATCTGTACTCCTATGTGTGATTTTCAGCTTCCCTCCCCATGCTCAGACACTCTTTTCAATCTCTCTCTTTGTCTGAGAATGCGGAGGGGTGCAGAGAAACTGAAACAGGAATACTAGTCTCTGGTAGACCTGAAGTTCATATAATTTCCTAAAACAGAATGAACTAGGCAGATAAGCCAGCACTTTCATCATAATGTTATAGATAGAAGTAAGCAAAATAATACAATGGAGAATATTACAAAGATTCATATCTTTACAAAGGCTGATCAGTAATTAAACTCCAAAAAGTTGAGTTATTTTTTAAAGGGCATTTTCCTGTAGAATCAACCCTCCTAATCTATCTACAGTATATGGGCATGGAGGTTATAGTATTATTTCAGAGAAATCTACATTTTTCTTAATATGTAAATTAGCTGTTAAGATCTATTGGCCAAACACAGATTTCCTTGAGAATCTGCCTCCAGAGCTTATTATAAATGAAAGAAAACGTTACCAGTGTGAGACAAGTAATGATTGACAGTCTGCTCTTCTGATCTATATGTCTCCCCTTTTAACTCCCCTTTTAATTTAAAATATTCTCTGGAGGCAGATTCTCAGGGAGATCTTTGCTCTGCCCATAGATCTTGACAGCTCATTTACATATTAAGAAAAACATGGATTTCTTGGGAATAAGAAAAACAAGCAGTTGGTCTCTGATGGTACAAATACCCCTCAACAGTCATTGGGGAAACTAAAAACTAGAAATCTGGTCCATAATGCTTTGATCATCTAAAATGCTACAGTCAAACTGAGATCTAGTCAATCATAATCAGAAACACCTTTATTTTAACATTTTCTAAAGTAAGAATTACTTAAGTTATATTTTCATATACTTTGTGCAGTCTCTAATGTATTTAGACAAATAATGTTTGATCCCGATTTAGCAATGCTTTGATAGAAGGTTACTTGAATCCAGTAAAACGGTGGATGGCTGGTTGGTATTTTGCTGGATTATGAGAGCTGGGAAGGGGTAAAGAAAAACAATATACTCATTCTCCCTAGAGGAAAGAAGAAGAACTGCTCAGAGGACTGGGCCTGGCGTGCTGACGGTGGGACAGGAAGAAGTGAGAATAAGAGTTTATTTTTTTTAATCTCTGCCCAGCAGAACTGATTTGCAACAAATTTATTTGATTCAAATCAAATATTCTCACTGAATCAAGCAAATCTACCCAATTCAATTTTTGGGATATTAGCTAAACTCTATTTAAAATATATAACATTTTACCTTGTTATAACTTCATTTTTCTTGAGCCTTTCACAATTTAAAAATATATATTTGTATACAGCAGGTGAAATAAGTATTGAACACATCACCAGTTTTTTAAATATATTTCTAAAGGTACTATTGACATGAAATTCTCAGCAGATGTCAGAAACAACCCATCTGTGATGACACAGCTTTTATTCTTAATTATTCAGTAGGTCAAGAGATATGAGTCATTGTTCATATGAGCCTGCACATTGACTCTTTTTGTATTTTGACTTGTTGTAGGTGATTTGTTGAATATTTGCTGATTACCTATTGAATCAGCCATGCAGTGTATTATTCTGTTAATCTTGGAGGACAAAGGCGCAGGTTAATTAAACAATCAATGTTTGTTAATATGTGAATTTCTGCTGATTATCCATTATACCAGCCCTGCAGGTTAATTGAACACTCGAATAATGAGGTATTACCTGCTCCCACCTTCCCACAATCATGTGGAAGAATGCCCTGTGGAATATAAAAGGGCGATCTTCCTCTGTTTCCAGTACAACAGACAGGAACCAGGCACCAACTGGAGGAATACAGATCTGCTCCATTAACCATCACTGATCCTCAAAGACATTAGGAGAACCCAGGTTGGGACAATCAGGTCACCTAGTCACATATCTCAATGTACTCTGTGAGCTTCCTAAGATTGCCGCTATCTCCCCTCTATGGGTGCCTGCCAAGAGCGGGATGCTACTGGTTGGGGTAATTGGCCTTTTAGGCCCTGAAGTCGCAGATGTTCTAATTTCCGGCAAGCCATTAGAAGGGTGGGACTGTCATTTGCACCTTTTTGTGTATTTGCTGGGAATGTACTATATGTTGTTGACTGTTGATGATCAAATAAGGTATTAACGCAGTGTGTTACCCCCACCCTGTGTTGTTTGAGTAGTATTCTAAGGAAGGAATATGGGCGTTCAGTGGGATGAGCCCTGGTCCATGTGGTCTTTCTAAAGACAGTCAGACCAGCAGATGAGAGCACCTAATGACCTTTGTGTCTCGACACCATCCAATCCACACAGGCAAAGTAATCAAACTATAGATGTCCATAAATGTAGGTTTGTGCAATAATGAAAAATTGCACAGGGAAAAAGTATTGAACACTCTTACTGAAATGTAATTAATACTTCATGCAAATGCCTTTGTTGGTGATGACAGCTTCAAGACTCCTCCTGTATGGAGAAACTAGTTGCATGCATTGCTCAAGTGCGATTTTGTCCCATTCTTCCACACAAACACTCTTTAAATCCTGAAAGTTCCATGCAGAGGCCTTGCTGGTGGTTAAGCTCAGGGGGAAAAAAACCTCTGAGTGGGCCCCTAACCAGGTAACCCTGATTACAACTACGGTGGCGGACCCTAATAGTGGGTATAGCAGAACCTCAGCAGATTACCGCGCCGTTACTGAAAATAATTTTCTGTGCGAAGACCAACACTGATATTATAGTCATATGGTGAACAAATAGTGGTAGATACCAGTCCTGCAGAACATGTAACAGATTACAGTACTGTTATAGATGGTGATTTAAAGCTGATATTCTCTCTGATGGAGTCTTCCACTTATCCCGTCTTTTCCATCTGGCCCAGATTGAAATGACATCTTTTAAAGCCAAGACATATCTGCAGAGATTACAGCAAAGACACAGTTTACTTCTCTCATTTTCAGCACCGTCCCCATCTATTCCGAACTTGCACAACTTCTCATCCTGTTGATACCCCAATATGAGTTGCTGCTGTATGTGTCCCTATTACTGCACCTGCTGTGTGGCACAGAAACAGTGTTCCTCTTACTGCCGCACATAATAATGCCCACCACTGTGCCCCTTACATAGTAAAATGCCTCCTTTGTGCCCTCTAGGTGGTAAATTTGCCCCTTTGAAAATATTTATGACCCGTGCAAGTGCCATAGAAAAGAGTCCACATATTGCCCCTAGAAAGTAATAATGCCCCTTAGGCACCTTTGATGTTTGCAATACTCTTAGTGCCCTTATAACAATAATGCTTAATTCCCCACTTAACATTTAATAATGTCTCCTGAGTCCCCCCAAGTACAGCTCCCCCATATACAGTATAATGCTCCCACAGCTCCCTATACACAGTATGAGTCCACAGCTCCCTATGCACAGTAAAATGGGCCCATAACTCCTCTATACACAGTATAATGGGCCCACAGCCCAACACTTTATAAATGCTAATTTTGACCACTTTAAAGAAAAGAAAGCAAAATTGACTTTTCTTACAACAATTGTTAAGATCGCTAAGATTTTAGCTCTTTTAAAACTTTTGTAATTTATATCAGTCCTCTTTTTGCATTATACAATCAAACCATATTAAGTTTAACTTTATCTGCATTCCTTTGATCTAAAATCTGAAATGATCTCGTAATCTTAACTGTAAATCTGATGACCCAGGGAAATGTTGGTAAATCCTTATTGCTGCTCAGTCGCACCTTGAGCCAGCTGGTACAAAACATTCCATTTCATCTAATGGACATTATGATAGACTATGTTTTTGTTAACACATGTATTACCTTCCCTATAAATCATTAAACTGGCACTTTATAGCATACTCACAGAAACAGGGATTTGAAATTGTGATAAGGCTGGAATTTAATATTAGCTCATCAACGAATCCTAGAAAAATTTGGAAATAATGCAAAGTACTGAACTCTGGCTGCAAAGATGCATCACCCATATTTCCCTAAAGAAAACCAAATAAATATTAGCCTGTAGTCTAGCGTGTATATTTCTCAATCTTGAGCGGTTCCTCGTCATCTTCTTCTTCTTTATATAAATACTTTAAAGTACAAAAGGACAAAAGTATTCTTCTTATTATTAATTTTATTTGACTATTTCATTGATTGGACAGATTATAGCAACAACATGAACCTTTCATATTACCGAGAACTCTCTTACTATTTTTTATACTTAGAAAAAGAAAAATTCCACTACATATTTTCCATATTGTTGTCAACCATGGCAACCACATGACAATGACGTGTCCTTGTAAGAAGTGTACCTGTAAAAAAGGCAGTTTCAGTGTCATTGTTACGGTGGCTCTGTGACAATAAAGTGGCACTTTGGCTGTCTTATAAGAAAGTTAGACCACAGTGCAATCTCATAACAGAGAGCCACATTACAACATTTAACTCCATTTTACTTCAACATCAAGATTAATTCTTATATAACGTAGTTGTCTTGGGACTTAATGGTGCCATACCATGGTGATAAATCATTTTATCCAATTAAAAAGGCCTGTGTGTGCAGTAGCAAAAAATGTAAAATAAATCTAAAAATCCAATATATGAATTAAAAGTAATCCTTACTAAATGGATTTATGATCTTGTAGTCTGTCTAAAACATGCCCATTTCTCTTAATTAAAAAAAATGACTAAAAAGGGTTGTCCGGTGAAGTCAATTTATCACCTATTGCTATTTTGTAATGGGATAAAAGTTTTCCATTGGAGATAAAAATTCCCTGTCCTGCCAATTGATATGGGGATCAGATACCTACCGATCATCAAGTTATCCCCTATCCATTGAATAGATGATAACTTGTTTACACTGGACAACACCTTTAATTGGCATTCTATTGAATTCATATACAGTAAGTAGAGACTCTTAGAGTTTCTTAATCAGCAGTCTACTCACACAAACCACTGAAGCTAAAGTTGACCTCTCTACAGTATGAAATTTTGTTTCACAGATGGGTGTGGGGAGTTATTATGAGGAAATTTTTTATAGTCACTTTTCCTTGCATTGCATAATGTTTGAGAAATTTGGTTTAACCAAAAATATTACACATCTGGCAATTTTGGCAAGTCATGAATCTGGCTAAACCCTCATTTGCACGGCTAGCCAAAACCACTTTTGAAAAGGTGAAGCAGCTGGAATAAAATTACAAAAATAGTTGAAAAGTTGCTACCAAAAAGCTGCAACCCTAAAGAAAAAATACATAAAAACACACAGAGATATAAATACAAAAGCAGTGGTGGATATATGTTCATTGGTCTACTGAAAAAAATTCTGCCTCAAAGAATGCATTTTGCTGTGAAAGAACAGGATTTCTCTAAACTGTAAGCATCCAACAATGAAGCAAACAGGGGGCTTCCTACAAATTTTGGGCTACAAATGAATGAAACAGAAGCTGAAATGCTATTAGTATTCCATATCTCCCAACCGTCCTGTCACGTCAGAGCTTTTGTTACGGCTTCTCTACTCACCTCTCTTCCTTGCTCCTTGAGCTCCTCCTCCTCAGAGGTGGGCTGCTCTCTGCATAAATTAAATTGTATTATTCCATTTTTTCTCCCTTCTGTGTTGGGGCCTCTCTGGGACACAAACTCACATCTCCAGGTCCACAAGCTGTTGCTCTACCTAGGAGCCACTTCCCACAATAATGTTGACAGGAGAATTTGATAATCTTAACCTCTATTGCAGGCAATGAATGCAGAAGCAGATTATACAAGAGATACATTGGATACATAACAATGTATTTCTATGGTCCCTGTATATTGATGTGAAGAAAAATATTTTTTTTGTTCCTATAAAAGCAGTAAAAATAATAAGCAATTACAAAAATGTCATTTTTTTTTCCTGTGAGTCTTTCATTCTCAAACTCACAACCTTAACATTACAGGCAGGAGCCTAAACTACTGAGCCACAAGCTCTGATGATGTCATGTGGAGAATTTTGTGTACTTGATCTGTATTGCAGGCTATGAATCCACAGGCAGATTATACTGATAGAAATACTCTGCTATGTACAGTCATGGCCAAAAGTTTTGAGAATGACACCAAAATTATATTTTCACATGATCTGCTGGCCTCTGGTTTTTATTAGTGTTTGTCTGATGTTTATATCACATGCAGAAATATAATTGCAATCATATTATGAGTACCAATAGGTTATATTGACAGTTAGAATGAGTTAATGCAGCAACTCAATATTTGCAGTGTTCCCCTTCTTCTTCAAGACCTCTGTAATTCTCCCTGGCATGCTCTCAATCAACTTTTGGACCAAATCCTGACTGATAGCAGTCCATTCTTGCATAATCAATGCTTGCATTTTGCCATAATTTGTTGGTTTTTGTTTGTCCACCCGTCTCTTGATGATTGACCACAAGTTCTCAATGGGATTAAGATCTGGGGAGTTTCCAGGCCATGGACCCAAAATCTCTATGTTTTGTTTCATGAGCCATTTAGTTATCACCTTTGCTTTATGGCAAGGTGCTCCATCATGCTGGAAAAGGCATTGTTGGGCGCCAAACTGCTCTTGGGCGGTTGGGAGAAGTTGCTCTTGGAGGACATTCTGGTACCATTCTTTATTCATGGCTGTGTTTTTAAGCAAGACTGTGAGTGAGCCGATACCCTTGGCTGAGAAGCAACCCCACACATGAATGGTTTCAGGATGCTTTACAGTTGGCATAAGACAAGACTGGTGGTAGCGCTCACCTCTTCTTCTCCGAATAAGCTGTTTTCCAGATGTCCCAAACAATCGAAAAGGGGATTCATCAGAGAAAATGACTTTGCCCCAGTCCTCAGCAGTCCACTCCCTGTACCTTTTGCAGAATATCAGTCGGTCCCTGATGTTTTTTCTGGAGAGAAGTGGCTTCTTTGCTGCCCTCCTTGAAACCAGCCCTTGCTCAAAGAGTCTCCGCCTCACAGTGCGTGCAGAAGCACTCACACCAGCCTGCTGCCATTCCTGAGCAAGCTCGGCACTGCTGGTAGTCCGATCCCGCAGCTGAAACAGTTTTAAGATACGGTCCTGGCGCTTGCTGGTCTTTCTTGGGCGCCCTGGAGCCTTTTTGACAACAATGGAAGCTCTCTCCTTGAAGTTCTTGATGATGCGATAGATTGTTGACTGAGGTGCAATCTTTGTAGCTGCGATACTCTTCCCTGTTAGGCCATTTTTGTGCAGTGCAATGATGGCTGCACGTGTTTCTTTAGAGATAACCATGGTTAACTGAAGAGAAACAATGATACCAAGAACCAGCCTCCTTTTAAAGTGTCCAGTGATGATATTCTTACTTAATCATGACTGATTGATCGCCAGCCCTGTCCTCATCAACACCCACACCTGTCTTAATGGATCAATCACTAAAACGATGTTAGCTGCTCCTTTTAAGGCAGGACTGCAATGATGTTGAAATGTGTTTTGGGGGTTAAAGTTCATTTTCTGGGCAAATATTGACTTTGCAAGTACAGTAATTGCTGTTAAGCTGATCACTCTTTGACATTCAGGAGTATATGCAAATTGCCATTACAAAAAATGAAGCAGTAAACTTTGGAAAAATTACTATTTGTCTCATTCTCAATACTTTTGGCCATGACTGTACAATGTATGTATTTATATTGTAGAGGGAGAATAAGAGATTTTTTCATCCTATAAAATTACTAAAAAATAATAATGAAAAACACTTGATAATGAAAAAAATAATGTCATTTTTAATGCATTTTTTAAATAGTAAACATCACAAATCAGCAAATAACATGGACATATTTGGTGTCCCTGTAATCGTAACGACCCGCACAGCACAGCGATCAGATTATTTACGGGGATCGGTAAATGATGTAAAAAAGCATGGCATGATTGCTATTTTTTTTATATTAAACCTATAAAGAATGTTATAAAACTGTGATGCTGAGGCCGTGTTCACAAGTAGCGTAAATGCTGCGTTCTTTCTGCTGCTTTTTTTCTGCAGGTGTCCGCATCATACAATTCAATAACAAGCATTTTCTCGCTTATTTGATGCAATTTCATTGCAGATATCAAGCAGAGTTTTAATGCTTTTTTTAATAGAAAAGCTTTGATTCTGCGCTTAAAAATACAACAGCGTTTTTTTTTTCATGCGTTTTTTTTTACAAAGAATTCTATAGAGAAAAAATGAACCAAAACTGTATAGCTCAGCAGCGTCTTCAGATCACAGGGGGCAGAGATTTCATGGAATCACATCCACTTTGCTTGGAAATTTAGACCGTTTTCACCTGCAGTGTCTGCTGCTTCTTTTGCACAAAAATTCTGCTGTGTTTAACTCTCAAGCAAAGTGGATGTGATTTCATGAAAACTGCAACCACTGTGGACCCAAGGACGCTGCTGAACTGTGCGATTTTGGTGCTTTTTTTCTCTTTTGTCTTCTATGTGGAGCCTAAAAAAAACGCATGTAAAAAACTGCAGTTACTTTTTTAAGTGCAGAATCAAAGCTTTTTTATGCTATAAAAACACATTAAAAACGCTGCTTCACATCTGCACCATGCCACATTTGAAGAGCCCCTAATATGTGTGGTAAGCCGACTCACTCGGCCGTTTTCAGAAGTAGACTCAGGAACCCGGGTTTTCTCTGCAGGCTTTATTATATGACATAAAGCCCTGCAGCTCCCGCAGAATAAAAACAGCCTTACTAGCAAAACAAAAAACTAAAGATAAATGATAGCCCACACAGGTTATAGTTCAGCCTTCAGCTCCTTCCTGGGCTATGGCTGTCTAGTCTGGAGACCATGCCTCTCCAAACACCACAACAGGAAAAAAAATGGTGAATGAGCATTTAAACCTTGCTCAGCCACACCCTGAGGGGAGGTAGGGGAATGGCTTCCCACCCACTGACATTCCCATAAAACCACACCCTTTAAGTGAGTTAACCCCCAGAATATAACATGCTGGCAGAAAGTTCCAGGTCCTCCTAACAGCAAGTCGTTGGTACGCCGCTCCTCTACTCCCTGCAGTAGCACCACGTGGGACCTTACTTTAATTACCCTTTAGGCGCAGGAGCACCATCTTCACTGAACTACAGATCCCTTCAAGCAGTCCAGCTATGGAACCCTAGTGAAGTTCTCCACTGTACTATTCCCATTGTCACTGTGGCCACGGGATAGTCCTTGCCATCATCATGGATTTCCCGAATGCCCACAGTTTTGGAAGGAATCAACTGGTGGGGAAGGGCAACTCTGATTAAGGTCACCAGACTCCCAGAGTCCAACAGTCTAAGCACCTTTTCTCCATTAATGGACACAGCACATGCCTGCGGCCCCTCACTGCAGGCTGGATAAGGATAATAGCAACCCCGTCTTCCTAGGCTGCAGTCCATGGGCTCAGGGGACATATGATACTGGGCGGCTATGTGTCCAGGGTTGTGACAACGCCAACAGACTATATCTTTAACCACAGTCCTTGTGGCACCTTCAGTGGAAATGGGCAGCCCCCCAGTGAAGGCTCTAGACCCGATCCGTGGTGAACCCGCCCCCTTTTGGGTATCCCAGTATGGAGAAGTGATTTTATCCAGTTTCTCGAGGGATTTCTCAACCACCTGGTACCTCTCTACCAGGCCGATGAAGTCATCTGCGTTCTGGGGATCACCCTGGGCAACCCAAGTTTGTACCAACTTGGGAAGGGAGTGCACAAATCTATCAATCACCACCCGCTCGATCATCTGGGCCGGAGTGGAGGACTCTGGCTGCAACCACTTCTTAACGAGATGCACTAGGTCAAACATCTGCGAGCAAGGTGGTTTGTCGCTGGCATACCCCCAGTGGTGGACTCATTAGTTTCAGTTCACACAGGCCCCTGTGAGTGACCCCATTTTGGAACCCACACATATCATGGAATTCATCTAGGGCTGTAGTGAGCATTTGTGCTCCTCAGGTGATTCATTGAATTGTAAAACATTGGGCTGAGTAGATGGAAATGTACTATTTTTTCCACTAAAATATTGCTTTGGCCCCAAATTTTTAATTTTCAAAAGGGATAATAGTAGAAAATGAATGGTACAATTTGTTATGCAATTGATCCTGAGTACAACAATAATCTACATGTCGTCAACTTTTGAGGCACAGTGCAAATCTCAGATGGGAAGGATCGCCATATTCGAGTTCAGATTTTGCTGGAATGGTTTGAGGGTGCCATTTCACATTGGCAGAGCTCCTGAGATGCCAGGACAGCAGAACTCTCCACAAGTGACCACATTTTACAAACTACACCCCTCAATAAATTCATCTATGGGTGCAGTGAGCATGTTGACACCACATGTGCCCCACAGAATTTTATACCATTGGGTGGTGAAGAAAGAACAATTAGATTTTTACCACCAAAATGTTGTCTTAGACCCAAATTGTTAATTTTTATGAAGGCTAATATGAAGAAAAGGACCTCACAGTTTGCTGTGAAATTTTTCCTGAGTGAGCCAATACCCTGCATGTAATCAGGAACTACTTTTCAGGCACAGTGGAAAGCCCAGAAGGGAAGGCGTACCATGTAATAGTTCAGATTTTGCTCTTCTGCTTTGTGGGTGCCATGACCCATTAGCAGAGCCCCTGAGGTAGCAGAACAGCAGAAATCCCTCATAAGTGACCCCATTTTACAAACTACACCTCTCAATGAAATCAGCTAATGGTGCACTGATCACATTGACCCCAGGGGTGTGTCATTAAACGTTATACCATTGTGCGGTAAGGAAAAATAATTACATTTTTATCACAAAAATGTTGTTTTAGTCGCAGATTTTGCTTTTTCACATGGGGAAATGGGTAAAAATGGCACCAAGATTTGTCAGACAATTTCTGCTGAACTTGGCAAAACCCCATTTGTGGCTGTACAATAATTCTTAGCCACAGGGGGGAAGTTGGAACTTGCACCCCTCTGGAAATTAATTTACAGTTGTGACGATTTTGACTCCATGGGTGTTTTCCAGAAACAAGCTGCAAAGGATGTTGCTGAGTGAAAATTGCAAATCTGCCATTGTGGTGCCTGCACATTGTGACCAGCTCATTCTTCTGGAGATTCACACCCCATGAATTAATCAGGCTTTCATTACTACAGAAATGCAAAATATGAGGATTCTAAATTTGGTTTAGGCATGCTGTCTAGCCCAGAAGGGAGGGGGCATTTGGATTTGGAAGCACAGATCTTGCTGGACTTCTTTTTATTTTGGAGGTGGGAAGCAATGGTGTTTTCCAGAGACTTTGTGCTACCATTAAGGTGAAAGCCCCCTATATTTCCATCGACAGTTGACAGACCTGAGTGGAGAGTTTTTATGTGGATTGAGTTGAAGCTTTTAATGATAACATTTTACATAACATTTTGGATCACATTTATCCTACGCTCTATGCAGAGCATTTGCATCTGGGTTTCCAACTAAATCTCTAAATGATGTGATTCAGATGAAACTCCTAGGGATTAGTGATGAGCGAGCATGCTCGCTACTGCTCGTTGCTCGCCCGAGCATCTCACTGCTCGCGATGCTCGGCACTTGCCGAGTACTTCCGGGTTGCTCAGGTGGGAACTCGGGTCCGCTCCCTGCATGTTTGGCGCTCTTTAGAGAGCCAATGAACATGCAGGGATTGCCTGCCATACATTGTAATGCCGTAGCCATGATGGTTGTAGGCATTACAGTGATTGGCTGGCCGCACAGTGTCATCAGGTCTATATCAGACCTGGCGCCGCCATGCTCGTCACAGTCACTCTGGATCAGATAGTGTAGGGAGAGCTTCTGCTGTGTCAGGGAGAGATTTGACTGTGTATTAGGTAGTGTAGGGAGAAAAACCGTACATTACACATATCCATCTTAACAAACAATCCTTCTGAGGACTAATCCATCTGCAGAGATATCAGACAGGCAGGGTGTATAGGCAGGCAGGCAGGGTATATAGCAGACTGCACTGCATATAGCACAAGAGGCTCCATTCCAGTTCTGCCTTCTGCTGCTGTTAGATATTTCTATACAAAGGCCCAGGTCTCAGGGGCCAGGAATACTTTTCTTTGGATCTTAATCCTCATTATTTGCTTAAAAAGCAATCCAGAGAACACTGTTTTTTTCTGTGCCATTTGCTTGTTGGCACTGCAGAATACAGCCAGGTCCTTTCCATATTAGAGCGCTAGAAATCCAGCTATTTAAAACTGTGTTTTCTCTGTCAAACGGATCACATATACATTGTCAGAAAATACTGCCATTTCTGGCCTCCATTAAAAATTTCCTTTAGTGTGTCAGTGAAGCAATTCACAGCAGTTTGCTGTTCAAACTACTTATCTACAGGCCAGGTATTTAAAACACTGTTTTCTCCGTCACATGGATCACATATACGATGTCAGAAAATACTGCCATTTCGGGCCTCCATTATGAATTTCCTTTAGTGTATCAGTGAAGCAATTCACCGCAGTTTGCTGTTCAAACTACTTACCTACAGGCCAGGTATTTAAAACTCTCTTTTCTCCGTCACACGGATAACATATAAGTTCGCTCCAAACTCGGTCATTTGTAGTGAGTGTGGAAGATACTGTCCTCCATTTAAAATGGGCAAGGCACGTGGCAAGGGACGGGGAACTGGACATGATAGTAATGGTGCATGCAGAGGCCGAGGACAAGGCCGTGGGCAAGCCAAAATTGTGCCATAACAAACACTCACATCTTCTCGCCTGACCTTCCTGTCCCAATTTCTAGGGGACCGCAGCACACCACTATTGAACCCAGAGCAGTGTCAATAGGTTGTTGGTTGGATAGCGGATAAAGCTTCCAGTCACTTAGCCACCACCACCACCACCCTGTCTTCCACACGGTTAAGTCTCAGTAGTCGTGAGTCTGGACCGCATATTCCTCACCCTGAACCTCCTTCCTCCCACCATGCCGAGTACCCAGAGACAACTGATCCCACACTTGGACACTCTGAAGAGCTGTTCACTTTTACATTTATAGATTCAGGCCTCTAGCCTGGTCCACCTGAAGCGGGGCAAGAGGAGATCACGTGTAGCGATGCCCAAACATTTGAGCAGCCACGGTCACACAAAGGCGACGGTGGGAAAGTGTCACAAGAGGTGGACATGATGAGACACAATTGCCAGAAAGTCAGAAGGAGGACCAGGGTGTGGAAGTGGAAGATGAGGTGGTGGA
Source organism: Phyllobates terribilis (assembly GCF_046119375.1). Taxonomy (NCBI): domain Eukaryota; kingdom Metazoa; phylum Chordata; class Amphibia; order Anura; family Dendrobatidae; genus Phyllobates; species Phyllobates terribilis. Next base: position 779,103,262 of record NW_027362763.1, on the reverse strand, counting down.
TGATATAGTAAATGACCCAACCTGGCAGGAGGACATGCAGAGCGAGGACAGCAGCACACAGGGGGAGGGAGGCAGAGCACCCCAACAGGCAGGAAGAAGCAGTGTGGTGGCCGCAGACAGAAGGCAGGCAACTGTTCCCCGTAATACCAACACGAAAGAAGTTGCCAGTACAACTGTTAGGTCTTCCCAAGTCTGGTTGTTGTTTAAAGACTCTGCCAATAGCCTCAAAAAGGCCATTTGCACTAACTGCCAGGCCAGCAACAGTAGGGGTGGCAAAACGACCAGCCTGACCACCACCAGCATGATCAGGCACATGGCAGCAAAGCACCCGACTTTGTGGGCCGAACCCCAGGGTCCAGAAACATTGTCTGCGGGTGGCACCATTGCTTCTTCCGCTGTTGTGCATGCAAGTCAACCCCCTATCCATGGTGCATGCGAAGATGCCTCCTGCCCTGCACCTGTCATTCCACACTCTCAAGTAGCAGCATCAGGAAGCACGTCCATGTCCTTGTACCAGCGCAGCGTTCAGTTGTCCATACCCCAGTCCTTGGAACGCAAGCGCAATTATGCAACCAACGCCCCACAGGCCACACTACTAAGTTCTCACATTTCACGACTGCTTGCGCTCGAAATGTTGCCTTTTAGGCTCGTGGAGATGGAAGCATTCCGCAACCTGATGGCAGCGGCCATCCCTCAGTACTCAGTCCCAAGCCGCCATTTTTTCTCCTGGTGTGCCGTCCTCGCATTACACAAGCACGTGTCCCAAAACATTAGCCGTGCTCTCATCAACGCAGTTACCAGTAAAGTCCACCTAACCATGGACACGTGGACAAGTGCTTGTAGGCAGGGACGGTACATCTCGTTGACGGCACACTGGGTTAACATAGTGGAAGCCGGGACCCAGTCGGACTTTGGGACAGAGCACATCCTCCCGATGCCAAGGATTGCGGGCCCTAGGTCAATCAGGGTTGCCCCCATGGTCTACAACTACTGCACCTCATCCTCCTCAGCCTCCTCATCCTCTTCAGCCTCCATCTCCAAAATGACCACATCAGTAACAAGCTGGAAGCACTGCAGCACTGCCTCGGCCAAGCGGCAACAGGCTGTGCTGAAGCTAATATGCTTAGTTGAAAAACTGCACAATGCTGAAGAGTTGTGGACAGCTCTGAAAGAGCAGGCAGATCTGTGGCTCACACCGCTGAACCTACAGCCAGGCATGGTCGTGTGTGACAATGGGCAGAACCTGGGGGCGGCTCTGAGGCGAGGAGAGCTCAAACACGTACAATGCCTGGCCCATGTGCTTAACCTCATGGTTCAGCGGTTTCTCAAATCCTATTCGGAGCTGGAGGATCTGGTTGATAAAGTACTCCACCTGTGTTCCCATTTTAGAAAGTCAGCTACAGCTTCCGCCACCCTTGCAGTGTTTCAGCAGCGTTTGCAGCTTCCAGCTCACAGACTGGTGTGTGATGTCTCCACGCATTGGAACTCTACACTGCAGATGTTGGGAAGGATTTGTGAGCAGAAGAGGGCAGTTGTTGAGTACCAGCATCAACAAGGCCATCGGTATTCAGTTCAGACTCCACACATAAGACCTCAGGAGTGGACATGGATGTCAGACATATGTACCATCCTCCAAAACTTTGAGGATTTCACCAAGATGGTGAGTGGTGATGACTAGTGTTGAGCCACCCCCGTAGTGTTCGGGTTCGGTTCGGTTCGTCGAACACCGGGATGTTCGACGAACTGTTCGTCGAACTGTTCGTCGAACACCTTAGAACACCGTCGAACACCGTTAAACCCAATGGCAGGCAAACAAAAACACATAGGAACACATAGAAAACACCTTCAAAGGTGTCCAAAAGCTGACAAACTGCTCAGAAGACGCTTTATTTAAAAAAGCCGGCCGGCAATTCAGCAGCGGCATACACCGGTACCCGACAATTTAGACATGAAGGAATAGAGCATCACACATAGATTAGATAGATAGAAACATGTCAGTCACATATATATGAAGTACAGTGACAGTGTTGCTTACTGTACTTGTCATTTAGTGTAAAGGATTTATTAAAAAATATAATAGTGTTTTCGTGCACCGTCTCTTTAAAAAAGCCGGCCGGCAATTCAGCAGCGGTACCCGACAATTTATAACAGACAGAATAGAGCTTCACACATAGATTAGATAGATAGAAACATGTCAGTCACATATATATGAAGTACAGTGACAGTGTTGCTTACTGTACTTGTCATTTACTGCAAAGGATTTATTAAAAAAAATAATAGTGTTTTCATGCACCGTCTCTTTAAAAAAGCCGGCCGGCAATTCAGCATCTGTACCCGACAATTTAGAATAGAAGGAATAGAGCTTCACACATAGATTAGATAGATAGAAACATGTCAGTCACATATATATGAAGTACAGTGACAGTGTTGCTTACTGTAATTGTCATTTAGTGTAAAGGATTTATCAAAAAAAATAATAGTGTTTTCATGCACCGTCTCTTTAAGAAAGCCGGCCGGCAATTCAGCATCTGTACCCGACAATTTATAACAGACAGAATAGAGCTTCACACATAGATTAGATAGATAGAAACATGTCAGTCACATATATAATAAGTACAGTGATAGTGTTGGTTACTGTACTTGTCATTTAGTATTAAAATAAAGGATTTATTATTAAAAAAAATTGGCGTGGGATTCCCCGTAATTTTAGTCTCTAGCGGAGGTTAAGCAGACGGCTGGGGCAGATGTTTGAAGCCTGGGAAGGGGGTAATACCCACGGAGCTTCCCAGGCTACTAATATCAGCCCCCAGCTGAATACCTAGCCTTTACTAGCTATTAAAATGGAGGACCCCCCCAAAAAAATGACGTGGGGTCCCCCCTAATTTAATAGCTAGCAAAGGCTAGGCAGACAGCTTGGGGCTGATATTAATAGCCCAGGAAGGGAGCCATGAATATTGGCCCCCTCCCAGGCTAGAAACACCAGCCGTCAGCCGCCCCAGAAATGGCGCATTCATAGGATGCGCCAATTCTGGCACTTAGCCTCGCTCTTCCACGCTGCCGTGGTGCGGTGGCAGGGGGTAATAGGGTTGGGGTTGATGTCAGCTTATAATGCCAGCTGACATCAAGCCCAGGTTAGTAATGGAGAGGCGTCTATAAGACACCCCCATTACTAACCCCATAGTCAAAGTTAAAAAAAAAACACAAACACCCAGAATAAAGTCCTTTAATTGAAATAAAGACACAATTCTTTATTGTTCTAAATTAAACCATACTTACCATCACGCCCATTCCAGCTGAAGCCAACGATCTCCTGCAATAAAAGAAAAATAATAAAGCAACCTCATCCTTACCTTTCCATGGTTCCCAGGACAGCTCCAGCTCTGCTACATCGAGATGACAGGCTGGACCGCAGCAGAACGTTGCCATCCAGCCTGTCATCCCGCGGACACTGAGAAGCGCAGGCATGCTTGCGCTCCTCAGTGTCTGACTGTGACGGCATCCAGATGAGCCGACAATGAACTCGGCTCACCTCATGTACGTCACTGACAGCGTGGGAAAATTCTCCTGCACTCAGCGCTTCAGCGTGAGAATTTTCCCACGCTGTCAGTGACGTGCATGAGGTGCGCCGAGTTCATTGGACATGACCTCGGCTCATCTGGATGCCGTCACAGCCAGACACTGAGTAGCGCAAGCAAGCCTGCGCTTCTCAGTGTCTGCGGGATGACAGGCTGGATGGCAGCGTTCTGCTGCGGTCCAGCCTGTCATCTCGATGTAGCAGAGCTGAAGCTGTCGTGGGAGCCATGGAAAGGTAAGGATGATGTTGCTTTATTATTTTTCTTTTATTGCAGGAGATCGTTGGCTTCAGCTGGAATGGGCGTGATGGTAAGTATGGTTTAATTTAGAACAATAAAGAATTGTGTGTTTATTTCAATTAAAGGACTTTTTTCTGGGTGTTGTGTTTTTTTTAAATACTTTACTAGAAATTCATGGTGGTCATGTCTAATATTGGCGTGACCCCATGAATTTCGGGCTTAGGGCCAGCTGATAATGCCAAGCTGGCCTTAACCCCTTTATTACCCAGTGAGCCACCGCACCAGGGCCCTGGATGAGTTGGGTACAGCGCCAGAAGATGGCGCTTCTATGAACGCGCCATTTTCCGGGGCGGCTGCGGACTGCAATTTGCAGCGGGTGGGGCCCAGAAAGCTTGGGCCTCCCTGCGCTGCAGATTCCAGCCCCCAGCTGCCTAGTTGTACCTGGCTGGACACAAAAATAGGGCGTAGCTCCACGCATTTTTTTTTTAGATTCATGAAATTCATGGAATAATTAAGAAAAAAATGGCTTCCCTATATTGTTGTGTCCGGCTAGGTACAAATAGGCAGCTGGTGGTTGGGAGCAGCCCGTTCCTGCCTGCTGTACCTGACTGGACACAAATATAGGGCGAAGCCCCACATCAATTTTTTTTTCATTATTTCATGAATTTCCTGAAATAATTTAAAAAAAATTGACGTGGGGCTTCGCCCTATATTTGTGTCCAGTCAGGTACAGCAGGCAGGAACGGGCTGCCCCCAACCACCAGCTGCCTATTTGTACCTGGCCAGACACAACAATATAGGGAAGCCCTTTTTTAAAAAAATTATTTCATGAAATAATTAAAAAAAAATTGACGTGGGGCTTCGCACTATATTTGTGTCTAGCCAGGTACAGCAGGCAGGGACGGGCTGCCCCCAACCACCAGCTGCCTATTTGTACCTGGTTGGACACAACAATATAGGGAAGCCCTTTTTTTCTTAATTATTCCATGAATTTCATGAAATAATTGAAAAAAAAAATGCGTGGGGCTTCGCCCTATTTTTGTGCCCAGCCAGGTACAACTAGGCAGCTGGGAGCTGGAATCCGCAGCGCAGGGAGGCCCAAGCTTTCTGGGCCCCACCCGCTGCAAATTGCAGTCCGCAGCCGCCCCAGAAAATGGCGCGTTCATAGAAGCGCCATCTTCTGGCGCTGTACCCAACTCATCCAGGGCCCTGGTGCGGTGTCTCACTGGGTAATAAAGGGGTTAAGGCCAGCTTGGCATTATCAGCTGGCCCTAAGCCCGAAATTGATGGGGTCACGCCAATATTAGACATGACCATCATGAATTTCTAGTAAAGTATTTAAAAAAACACAAACACCCAGAATAAAGTCCTTTAATTGAAATAAACACACAATTCTTTATTGTTCTAAATTAAACCATACTTACCATCACGCCCATTCCAGCTGAAGCCAATGTCTTCTGCAATAAAAGTAAAATAATAAACCAACATCATCCTTACCTTTCCATGGTTCCCAGGACAGCTTCAGCTCTGCTACATCGAGATGACAGACTGGACCGCAGCAGAAAGCTGCCATCCAGCCTGTCATCCCGCGGACACTGAGAAGCGCAGGCTTGGTTGCGCTCTGCAGTGTCTGGCTGTGACGGCATAAAGATGAGACAAGTTCATGTCCAATGAACTCGGCTCACCTCATGCACGTCACTGACAGCGTGGGAGAATTCTCCTGCACTCAGCACTTCAGCGTGAGAATTCTCCCACGCTGTCAGTGACGTACATGAGGTCAGCTGAGTTCATTGGACATGAATGAGCTCACCTCATGCACGTCACTGACAGCGTGGGAAAATTCTCACGCTGAAGCGCTGAGTGCAGGAGAATTTTCCCACGCTGTCAGTGACGTGCATGAGGTGAGCTCATTTATGTCCAATGATCTCAGCTCACCTCATGCACGTCACTGACAGCGTGGGAAAATTCTCCTGCACTCAGCGCTACAGCGTGAGAATTCTCCCACGCTGTCAGTGACGTGCATGAGGTGAGCTCATTCATGTCCAATGAACTCAGCTGACCTCATGTACGTCACTGACAGTGTGGGAGAATTCTCACGCTGAAGTGCTGAGTGCAGGAGAATTCTCCCACGCTGTCAGTGACGTGCATGAGGTGCGCCGAGTTCATTGGACATGACCTCGGCTCATCTGGATGCTGTCACAGCCAGACACTGCAGAGCGCAAGAATGCCTGCGCTTCTCAGTGTCTGCGGGATGACAGGCTGGATGGCGGCGTTCTGCTGCGGTCCAGCCTGTTATCTCGATGTAGCAGAGCTGAAGCTGTCGTGGGAACCATGGAAAGGTAAGGATGAGGTTGCTTTATTATTTTTCTTTTATTGCAGGAGATCGTTGGCTTCAGCTGGAATGGGCGTGACGGTAAGTATGGTTTAATTTAGAACAATAAAGGAATGTGTCTTTATTTCAATTAAAGGACTTTATTCTGGGTGTTTGTGTTTTCTTTTAACTTTGACTATGGGGTTAGTAATGGGGGTGTCTTATAGACGCCTCTCCATTACTAACCTGGGCTTGATGTCAGCTGGCATTATAAGCTGACATCAACCCCAACCCTATTACCCCACTGCCACCGCTACAGGGCAGTGGGAAGAGCGAGGCTAAGTGCCAGAATTGGCGCATTCTAAGGATGCGCCATTTCTGGGGCGGCTGACGGCTGGTGTTTCTAGCCTGGGAGGGGGCCAATATTCATGGCACCCTTCCTGGGCTATTAATATCAGCCCCCAGCTGTCTGCCTAGCCTTTGCTAGCTATTAAAATAGGGGGGACCCCACGTCATTTTTTTGGGGGGTCCCCCATTTTAATAGCTAGTAAAGGCTATGTATTCAGCTGGGGGCTCATATTAGTAGCCTGGGAAGCTCCGTGGGTATTACCCCCTTCCCAGGCTTCAAACATCTGTCCCAGCAGTCTGCTTAACCTCCGCTAGAGACTAAAATTAAGGGGAACCCCACGCCAATTTTTTTTTAAATAAATCCTTTATTTTAACACTAAATGACAAGTACAGTAATCAACACTGTCACTGTACTTCATATATATGTGACTGACATGTTTCTATCTATCTAATCTATGTGTGATTCTCTATTCCTTCTATTCTAAATTGTGGGTACAGATGCTGAATTGCCGGCCGGCTTTTTTAAAGAGACGGTGCATGAAAACACTATTATTTTTTTTTAATAAATCCTTTACACTAAATGACAAGTACAGTAAGCAACACTGTCACTGTACTTCATATATATGTGACTGACCTGTTTCTATCTATCTAATCTATGTGTGATTCTCTATTCCTTCTATTCTAAATTGTCGGGTACAGATGCTGAATTGCCGGCCGGCTTTTTTAAAGAGACGGTGCATGAAAACACTATTATTTTTTTTAATAAATCCTTTACACTAAATGACAAGTACAGTAATCAACACTGTCACTGTACTTCATATATATGTGACTGACATGTTTCTATCTATCTAATCTATGTGTGAAGCTCTATACTGTCTGTTATAAATTGTCGGGTACCGCTGCTGAATTGCCGGCCGGCTTTTTTAAAGAGACGGTGCATGAAAACACTATTATTTTTTTTGATAAATCCTTTACACTAAATGACAAGTACAGTAAGCAACACTGTCACTGTGCTTCATATATATGTGACTGACATGTTTCTATCTAATCTATGTGTGAAGCTCTATTCTTTCTGTTCTAAATTGTCGGGTACCGGTGTATGCCGCTGATGAATTGCCGGCTTTTCATGTTTCACTGTGAGCACTGTTCCCATCGATTTGGGCAATCACTGTAATGCCACAACCACCATGGCTGTGGCATTACAGTGAGTGGCAGACAATCCCTGCATGATTGGTGCTCCAAATAGCGCCAGACATGCAGGACTCGCTTTTGGTGCACGAACAGTTATCGAACATAACCTCGAACAGCCGAATTTTTTGCAAATCGTTCGGGTTCGTCGAACAACTCGAACACCGCCCAAAACAGCTCGAATTTGAGATTGGCGAACAGTTCTAGTCGAACACCGCTCATCTCTAGTGATGACGCCATAATTAGCATCACCATCCCGCTTCTCTGTTTTCTGAAACGCTCTCTGCTCACAATCAAAGAGGATGCACTGCAGGCGGAGCATGATGAGATGGAGCAAGGAACCATACAGGGTGATTACACACAGCCAAGTCTCATCTCATCCCAACGTGGATTGGATGACTATGAGAAAGAGGAGGAGGAAGGACAGGAGATAGTTTCATGCATATTGACAGTACTACCTGCTCAGCTGTCATACCGTCTGTTCAGCGTGAATGGCCAGAGGACAGAGAGGAGGAGGAGGAGGAGAAGAGTATGGTCAGTCATCTTCTTGGTGAGGACACGGAAGTCTTGCCTGTTAGTAGTCTGGCACGCATGGCTGAGTTTATGTTACGCTGCCTTTCCCATGACCCTCGCCTTCTCAAAATTTTGGGTGACAGTCATTACTGGTTGGTGACACTTCTAGACCCACGCTAAAAGGAGAACTTTATATCTCTTATTCCTGAGGCGGACAGGTCTACAAAAATGGGGCAGTACCAGTAGGCCCTTGTTGCGTAACTATTAAAAAAATTACCATCTGAAAATGCTGGCGGCAGAGGTCACAGTTCATTGGACAACCAAGGATTACAGGCGAGAGAGACACAACTCCAATCCAGCAGAGGCAGGGGAACACTGTCAAAGTTATGGGAGAGTTTTCTCAGACCCTCCCATCGCATAGGCCCTGAGGCGCTGGGTACTCTCACAAGGAGTGCAAAGTTTGGGAAGATGCTGAGGGAGTACCTTGCCGACCGTACCAACGTTGTCCTCCGTGATTCCTTTGTGCCTTATAATTATTTGGTATCCAAGCTGGATACGTGGAATGAACTGCCTCTCTATGCCTTGGAGGTCCTGGCCTGCCCTGCCTTCAGCGTTTTATCAGAGCGGGTTTTTAGCGCCACTGGTGGAATCATAACTGATAAACGCATCCGCCTGTCAACTAAAAATGCTGACAGGCTGACTCTTATAAAAATGAACAAGGGCTGGACTGGGCCAGACTTCTCAACACCACTGAATAATACCAGCGTAAAATAAACTCAAATCCAGTGTCTTTTCTTGGGAGGTGTATTCCTATGCACCTTTTCACACCCACACATGGGTATACGCTTCCTGATTTTGTCTATTTGCTCTTGTCCTCCTTCTCCTCATCCTCCACCACCATATCACCAGGGTGACTGTTGTCCATGATGCAACACCCACATAATTTTTTACGTGATGCCCGTAAAAAATTTTTTTTATACAGTATGTTCATGTATACAACCCAGGGGTAAATGTTTGTCAGCCCATACACTTAGTGCATGGGCACTACAAGTATAAGAGGCCCGCTCCTTTCTAATGGGAACATTTTTTTATGAGGCCCTCCTCCACTTCTCTTCCAAGGGGCATTGAAGTGCCTCCAAATTTTTGGCAGCCCTTACATTCACTGCACAGGCCAACACTATGGGAGACTCTCTCCTTTCTAATGGGAATTTGTCGTTACTGTGGCCCTGCTCTATGTGTCTTTAAATTCTTAGTGGGGTTTTTCCTAAAATTGGTCAGCCGTTGGACTCACTGCATACCCTATAACTGTATAGCAGACCCTCTCCTTTCTAATGTGATCATGTCGTACCTTGTTACTGTGGCCCTGCTCCATGTGTCTTTAAATACTTAGTGGGGTTTTTCGCTAAATTGGTCAGCCGTTGGACTCACTGCATACCCTATAACTGTATGGCAGACTCTCTCCTTTCTAATGGGAACATGTCGTACTTGGTACTGTGGCCATGCTCCATGTGTGTCTTTAAATTCTTAGTGGGGTTTTTCCTAAAATTGGTCAGCCGTTGGACTCATTGCATACGCTATAACTGTATAGCAGACCTTCTCCTTTCTAATGGGAACATGTCGTACCTTGTTACTGTGGCCCTGCTCCGTGTGTCTTTAAATTCTTAGTGGGGTTTTTCCTAAAATTGGTCAGCCGTTGGACTCACTGCATACCCTATAACTGTATAGCAGACTCTCTCCTTTCTAATGGGAACATGTCGTACTTGTTACTGTGGCCCTGCTCCATGTGTGTCTTTAAATTCTTAGTGGGTTTTTTCCTAAAATTGGTCAGCCGTTGGACTCACTGCATACCCTATAACTGTATAGCAGACCCTCTCCTTTCTAATGAGAACATGTCGTACCTTGTTACTGTGGCCCTGCTCTATGTGTCTTTAAATCCTTAGTGGGGTTTTTCCCAAATTTTGGCAGCCCTTGCAGTCACAGCATGGGCATTACCACTATAGGAGACCCGCTCCTTTATAATGGGAACATTTTTTGAACTGAGACCCTCCTCTATGTCTCTTCAAAGGGGTATTGGGTTGCGTCCAAATTTTTGGCAGCCCTTGCAGTCACTGGATACGCAATAACAGTATAGGAGACCCACTTGTTAATAATGGGAACAACAAAGCATAGCCGGCTGATGGGTCTCTAACAATAGCTAGGGCCGACTGCTGGCCTTTTAAGAATAGTAAGGGCCATCTGATAACCCTATAAAAATAGGCTTTATGACTTTCAGAGTCCCTCCTTCATAAATAAAAAAGGATGTGTCTGATGATGTGTCACACACCACATTGCCAGATAAGGTTGTAAAATGTTAAAATGACATTTCCCGGTGAATGCATTTGTCTTAAAAAATAATGTAAAAAAAAATAAAACTATAGGATCTTTCTTTAGTATAAAAAACAGCGTCACCAATTTAACCTCAATGTAAATCACATTGTTCAGCTCATGCACCTCCTTCTCCATCTCCGAAATGACCACGTCAGTCACAAGCTGACAGCACTGCTGCACTGCCTTGGCCATGCGGCAACAGGCTGTGCTGAAGATAACATGCTTAATGCTTAATTGACAAACCGCCCAGCACTGCAGAGTTGTTGAAAACTGTAACACAGCAGCCTGATCTGTGGCTCTCACCGCTGAACATACAGCCAGGCATGGTCGTGTGTGACAATGGGCGGAACCTGGTGACATAGAAATGACAGCCGGGGTAGATACGGTTTCCCTCTATGTCAGTCCTTTCACAGAGCTAAAGAATATGGCTGTGGTGAAATACAGCTCCCACTGAGAAGCTGTTTCAGATTGAAAAACATTGTGCCCACTAGAGAATTTGATTCTGAGGGCTAACCTTTCTCACCCGCTCAAGAGCCCCATAGCAGCTGCAAAGTTAGCGCTATCATGAACTCTCCTGAGTAGAGATGAGCGTTGTTCGACTCGAACTGTTCGCCAATCTCAAATTCGAGCTGTTTTGGGCGGTGTTCGAGCCGTTCGGCGAACACGAACGATTGGAGAAAAATTCGGCTGTTCGAGGTTATGTTTGATAACTGTTCGTGCACCAAAATCATAACTGGATTTTTTCTCAGTAATGATGAAAATTAATGTTAATACGCAGTTTGAGTGTACAGCGGGGTGGGGGGAGGGGCAGGGGATGGATCTCTGCAGGAATAATGAAGATCTCCATTTTTTTTCCTCTTTCCCGCATTTACAGTGGGGAGGTGCAATCTGTCAGCCTATCAGCAGCGCACACACGGAGCGAAGTGCTTTTTTTCACACAAGCAAGGGCATGTGTCATTGGCAGTGTATGTCACATGTCCTTGCCCTATAAGACCAAGCCATTTTCCCCGTCGCCACCATTTTCTCACTGCTGCAGCTGCGTGTTAGGCGGCACCGCTGTTGCTGTGTGCGCTATACCTTGTTAATTTCAAGCCAATTTTCGCACAAATCTACAGATAGCTTGGGAGTAGGGAATAGTTGTGATTGCAGTCCTTTTAAGGACTAGGTTACAGCATTTCCTACGACTTTTATCAGGCAGGTCTGTGCTCTTAAATAGATAGATTGTGGGAGTAAAGACTAATTGTAATTGGAGTCCTTTTCAGGACTAGGTTACATCAGTACCTATCAGTTTTTGCCAGGCAGGTCTGTGCCAGCGCTGTGCAAGTTTTTTTCACAGCATTTGGCTGAATCTAGCAAAGCTAATCCTTTTTGGCCTATTGCAGAGTGTGTTAGTCAGTGGAGTAGCCAATCTGTGTTGCAAGATATACCACCTGTGTATAGAATACCAATTTTTTTACTGCACCTAGTGAAGTAAAATCTTTTGGGCATAGCATCATTCTATTAGTCCATCTATACTGACCTCCATCAGGTTGCAAATTGAATATAATTTTTTTCTGCATCGAGCTCTGAAAAAATATTTGGGCTTCTAGCAGTGTGTGGGACTTGTTCTATTAGTCCATCTATACTGACCTCCATCAGGTTGCAAACTGAATATAATTTTTTTCTGCATCTAGCTCTGAAAAAATATTTGGCCTTCTAGCAGTGTGTGGGACTTGTTCTATTAGTCCATCTATACTGACCTCCATCACGCTGCAAATTCAAAATAATTTTTTGTCTGCATCTAGCTCTGAAAAAATATTTGGCCTTCTAGCAGTGTGTGGGACTTTCTCTATTAGTCCATCTATACTGACCTCCATCAGGTTGCAAATTAAAAATAATTTTTATCTGCATCTACCTCTGAAAAAATATTTGGGCTTCTAGCTGTGTGTGGGACTTGTTCTATTAGACGATCTATACTGACCTCCATCAGGTTGCAAACTGAATATAATTTTTTTCTGCATCTAGCTTTGAAAAAACATTTGGCCTTCTAGCAGTGTGTGGGACTTTCTCTATTAGTCCATCTATACTGACCTCCATCAGGCTGCAAATTAAAAATCATTTTTATCTGCATCTACCTCTGAAAAAATATTTGGCCTTCTAGCTGTGTGTGGGACATGTTCTATTAGTCCATCTATACTGACCTCCATCAGGTTGCAAACTGAATATAATTTTTTTCTGCATCTAGCTCTGAAAAAATATTTGGCCTTCTAGCAGTGTGTGGGACTTGTTCTATTAGTCCATCTATACTGACCTCCATCACGCTGCAAATTCAAAATAATTTTTTGTCTGCATCTAGCTCTGAAAAAATATTTGGCCTTCTAGCAGTGTGTGGGACTTTCTCTATTAGTCCATCTATACTGACCTCCATCAGGTTGCAAATTAAAAATAATTTTTTGTCTGCATCTAGCTCTGAAAAAATATTTGGCCTTCTAGCAGTGTGTGGGACTTTCTCTATTAGTCCATCTATACTGACCTCCATCAGGTTGCAAACTGAAAATATTTTTTTCTGCATCTACCTCTGAAAAAAAATTGGGCTTCTAGCTGTGTGTGGGACTTGTTCTATTAATCCATCTATACAGACCTCCATCAGGTTGCAAACTGAATATAATTTTTTTCTGCATCTACCTCTGAAAAAATATTTGGGCTTCTAGCTGTGTGTGGGACTTGTTCTATTAGTCCATCTATACTGACCTCCATCAGGTTGCAAACTGTATATAATTGTTTTCTGCATCTAGCTCTGAAAAAATATTTGGCCTTCTAGCAGTGTGTGGGACTTTCTCTATTAGTCCATCTATACTGACCTCCATCAGGTTGCAAATTAAAAATAATTTATATCTGCATCTAGCTCTGAAAAAATATTTGGCCTTCTAGCAGTGTGTGGGACTTGTTCTATTAGTCCATCTATACTGACCTCCATCACGCTGCAAATTCAAAATAATTTTTTGTCTGCATCTAGCTCTGAAAAAATATTTGGCCTTCTAGCAGTGTGTGGGACTTTCTCTATTAGTCCATCTATACTGACCTCCATCAGGTTGCAAATTAAAAATAATTTTTTGTCTGCATCTAGCTCTGAAAAAATATTTGGCCTTCTAGCAGTGTGTGGGACTTTCTCTATTAGTCCATCTATACTGACCTCCATCAGGTTGCAAACTGAAAATATTTTTTTCTGCATCTACCTCTGAAAAAAAATTGGGCTTCTAGCTGTGTGTGGGACTTGTTCTATTAATCCATCTATACAGACCTCCATCAGGTTGCAAACTGAATATAATTTTTTTCTGCATCTACCTCTGAAAAAATATTTGGGCTTCTAGCTGTGTGTGGGACTTGTTCTATTAGTCCATCTATACTGACCTCCATCAGGTTGCAAACTGTATATAATTGTTTTCTGCATCTAGCTCTGAAAAAATATTTGGCCTTCTAGCAGTGTGTGGGACTTTCTCTATTAGTCCATCTATACTGACCTCCATCAGGTTGCAAATTAAAAATAATTTATATCTGCATCTAGCTCTGAAAAAATATTTGGCCTTCTAGCAGTGTGTGGGACTTGTTCTATTAGTCCATCTATACTGACCTCCATCACGCTGCAAATTCAAAATAATTTTTTGTCTGCATCTAGCTCTGAAAAAATATTTGGCCTTCTAGCAGTGTGTGGGACTTTCTCTATTAGTCCATCTATACTGACCTCCATCAGGTTGCCAATTAAAAATAATTTTTATCTGCATCTACCTCTGAAAAAATATTTGGGCTTCTAGCTGTGTGTGGGACTTGTTCTATTAGTCCATCTATACTGACCTCCATCAGGTTGCAAACTGTATATAATTGTTTTCTGCATCTAGCTCTGAAAAAATATTTGGCCTTCTAGCAGTGTGTGGGACTTTCTCTATTAGTCCATCTATACTGACCTCCATCAGGTTGCAAATTAAAAATAATTTATATCTGCATCTAGCTCTGAAAAAATATTTGGCCTTCTAGCAGTGTGTGGGACTTGTTCTATTAGTCCATCTATACTGACCTCCATCACGCTGCAAATTCAAAATAATTTTTTGTCTGCATCTAGCTCTGAAAAAATATTTGGCCTTCTAGCAGTGTGTGGGACTTTCTCTATTAGTCCATCTATACTGACCTCCATCAGGTTGCAAATTAAAAATAATTTTTTGTCTGCATCTAGCTCTGAAAAAATATTTGGCCTTCTAGCAGTGTGTGGGACTTTCTCTATTAGTCCATCTATACTGACCTCCATCAGGTTGCAAACTGAAAATATTTTTTTCTGCATCTACCTCTGAAAAAAAATTGGGCTTCTAGCTGTGTGTGGGACTTGTTCTATTAATCCATCTATACAGACCTCCATCAGGTTGCAAACTGAATATAATTTTTTTCTGCATCTACCTCTGAAAAAATATTTGGGCTTCTAGCTGTGTGTGGGACTTGTTCTATTAGTCCATCTATACTGACCTCCATCAGGTTGCAAACTGTATATAATTGTTTTCTGCATCTAGCTCTGAAAAAATATTTGGCCTTCTAGCAGTGTGTGGGACTTTCTCTATTAGTCCATCTATACTGACCTCCATCAGGTTGCAAATTAAAAATAATTTATATCTGCATCTAGCTCTGAAAAAATATTTGGCCTTCTAGCAGTGTGTGGGACTTGTTCTATTAGTCCATCTATACTGACCTCCATCACGCTGCAAATTCAAAATAATTTTTTGTCTGCATCTAGCTCTGAAAAAATATTTGGCCTTCTAGCAGTGTGTGGGACTTTCTCTATTAGTCCATCTATACTGACCTCCATCAGGTTGCCAATTAAAAATAATTTTTATCTGCATCTACCTCTGAAAAAATATTTGGGCTTCTAGCTGTGTGTGGGACTTGTTCTATTAGTCCATCTATACTGACCTCCATCAGGTTGCAAACTGAATATAACTTTTTTCTGCATCTAGCTCTGAAAAAATATTTGGCCTTCTAGCAGTGTGTGGCACTTTCTCTATTAGTCCATCTATACTGACCTCCATCAGGTTGCAAATTAAAAATAATTTTTTGTCTGCATCTAGCTCTGAAAAAATATTTGGCCTTCTAGCAGTGTGTGGGACTTTCTCTATTAGTCCATCTATACTGACCTCCATCAGGTTGCAAATTAAAAATAATTTTTTGTCTTCATCTAGCTCTGAAAAAATATTTGGCCTTCTAGCAGTGTGTGGGACTTTCTCTATTAGTCCATCTATACTGACCTCCATCAGGTTGCAAATTCAAAATAATTTTTTGTCTGCATCTAGCTCTGAAAAAATATTTGGCCTTCTAGCAGTGTGTGGGACTTTCTCTATTAGTCCATCTATACTGACCTCCATCAGGCTGCAAATTAAAAATCATTTTTATCTGCATCTACCTCTGAAAAAATATTTGGCCTTCTAGCTGTGTGTGGGACTTGTTCTATTAGTCCATCTATACTGACCTCCATCAGGTTGCAAACTGAATATAATTTTTTTCTGCATCTAGCTCTGAAAAAATATTTGGCCTTCTAGCAGTGTGTGGGACTTTCTCTATTAGTCCATCTATACTGACCTCCATCAGGTTGCAAATTAAAAATAATTTATATCTGCATCTAGCTCTGAAAAAATATTTGTCCTTCTAGCAGTGTGTGGCACTTTCTCTATTAGTCCATCTATACTGACCTCCATCAGGTTGCAAATTCAAAATAATTTTTTGTCTGCATCTAGCTCTGAAAAAATATTTGGCCTTCTAGCAGTGTGTGGGACTTTCTCTATTAGTCCATCTATACTGACCTCCACCAGGCTGCAAATTAAAAATCATTTTTATCTGCATCTACCTCTGAAAAAATATTTGGCCTTCTAGCTGTGTGTGGGACTTGTTCTATTAGTCCATCTATACTGACCTCCATCACTTTGCAAACTGAATATAATTTTTTTCTGCATCTAGCTCTGAAAAAATATTTGGCCTTCTAGCAGTGTGTGGGACTTTCTCTATTAGTCCATCTATACTGACCTCCATCAGGTTGCAAATTAAAAATAATTTATATCTGCATCTAGCTCTGAAAAAATATTTGTCCTTCTAGCAGTGTGTGGCACTTTCTCTATTAGTCCATCTATACTGACCTCCATCAGGTTGCAAATTAAAAATAATTTTTGTCTGCATCTAGCTCTGAAAAAATATTTGGCCTTCTAGCAGTGTGTGGGACTTTCTCTATTAGTCCATCTATACTGACCTCCATCAGGTTGCAAACTGAATATATATTTTTTCTGCATCTACCTCTGAAAAAATATTGGGCTTCTAGCTGTGTGTGGGACTTGTTCTATTAATCCATCTATACAGACCTCCATCAGGTTGCAAACTGAATATAATTTTTTTCTGCATCTACCTCTGAAAAAATATTTGGGCTTCTAGCTGTGTGTGGGACTTGTTCTATTAATCCATCTATACAGACCTCCATCAGGTTGCAAACTGAATATAATTTTTTCTGCATCTAGCTCTGAAAAAATATTTGGGCTTCTAGCAGTGTGTGGGACTTGTTCTATTAGTCCATCTATACTGACCTCCATCAGGTTCCAAACTGAATATAATTTTTTTCTGCATCTAGCTCTGAAAAAATATTTGGCCTTCTAGCAGTGTGTGGGACTTTCTCTATTAGTCCATCTATACTGACCTCCATCAGGTTGCAAATTCAAAATAATTTTTATCTGCATCTAGCTCTGAAAAAATATTTGGGCTTCTAGCTGTGTGTGGGACTTGTTCTATTAGTCCATCTACACTGACCTCCATCAGGTTGCAAATTGAATATAATTTTTTTCTGCATCTAACCCAGCCAATAGTTTTGGCCTAATACCACAGTTTGGCCACTCAGCTCTGCTCGGTTCCCATCCATTGTTTTTTTGTGCAAACAACTCCAGAGTTGTGAATTAGTTAACCACCAAAATGAGTGGAAAAAGGCCTGCTGCTGGTTGAAAGGGGAATAGGCGTGTTGGGAAGGGGAAAAAAGGTTGTGTCCGTGGAGTAGGTGTTAAAGCAACAGTAACATCTGCAGAAGAAAGACCATCTTCCAGCCAAACTAAAATGTCTACTTCTTTTAGCGGACAATGTGATAAGATCCCTTTCTTACGGCCACGCCAATCGCTACAAATTCCAGATGAGGCACAAAAACAGCAGGTGCTTCAACGGATATCAAGTGCTCCTTTAAGTGGGCTCTCCTCCACATCAACTTCATCATCACAAATACTCCAGTCATCAAAGGTGTCACCCCAATCGCACTTGCTTCCTCACAGCTCCCAAATCTCCAGCTGCCCGTCTGAGTATGAGGTAGAACAGATGGTTGAGTCTACAGAGCTGTTTACTCATACTATAGCCTGGGAATCAGAGGTCGACTCCAGCGCTTCTGTGAATCCAGACGAGGAAATGATCTGCACTGATGCCCAGAATCTTGATGAGTCAGATCCAGGACCAGACGCAGAAGGTTCTGAACATAATTTAGACCCTCATTCCCAAACTGTAACTCCTGTTGGTGGAGACAATGAGGAAGACGATGATGAGACTCAAATACCTGATTGGAGCGACAACTTTAGTTTTTTGTCAGGGCAGGAACAGGTTGGCTCTGAGGACGACGGGTGTGATAACGCACAGGGTGATGATGATGAGGTTGGAGATCCCACTTACTGTCAACCCACAGTCAGCCAAGAGATGAGGTCAGCAGAGGAGGTGGAGGAAGATGCTAGTGACGACGAGGTCAGGTTGCGCCTTCCTGGACAGAGACGTAGTACTGGAAGCACGTCAACAACTGCATCCTCAAACACAACTCTGCCTCTCACCACAAGTCGTGGTGGCTCTTCAGGTCGCATGGGTGCTAAGCCTTGCATAGCCTGGGCATTTTTTCAGATCGATAAAGATGACCCAACTCGTGTTATCTGTAACATTTGTCAGCAAAAGCTAAGTAGAGGCCAAAAAATACATAGTTTGAGTACTTCATGCATGAACCGGCACATGGACATGAAGCATAAGTTGCAGTGGGAAGCTCAGTGTGCTACAATGCGGCCTAGCCAGCCGGGCCAACCACCGTCTGCCATATCTTGTGCATCCGCGGCCTCTTCATCCTCTGTGACTGGGGGGACAGCAGTCACACCTGTTTTGCCACCTCTTTATCAGCAACAGCCAGCGCGATTGGCAGGTCATCATTTTCTTTGGAGGTGGTAACACCAGCTGGTGTTGAGCGCTGTCCGACATCGATAGCACCACCTTTGGATCAAGGCAACTTAACATGTCCGCCTGCATCTTCCTCACAGACCGGCAGTTTGCCGGGGACACCCTTATCAACCCCGTCTAAGCACAATAGCCAACCCTCGGTCCCTCAGATGTGGACAAGTAAAAGACCATTTCCTCCTAGCCATGAGAAAGCTAAGAGGTTGAATTTCACCATCTGCAAGCTCTTGGCTACAGAAATGCTGCCTTTCCGCCTGGTGGACACAGAGGATTTTCGAGACCTTATGTCCGTCGCAGTGCCCCAGTACCAGATGCCCAGTCGGCACTACTTCTCAAAGAAAGGTGTGCCTGCGCTCCACCAGCATGTCGCACACAACATCACCGCTTCTTTGAGAAACTCTGTGTGTGACAGGGTGCATTTCACCACAGACACTTGGACGAGTAGGCATGGACAGGGGCGTTACATGTCGCTGACTGGGCACTGGGTAACTATGGTGACAGCAGGACAAGGGGCTGCTGTCCAAGTCTTGCCGTCCCCACGAGTTGTGCGTCAATCCTCTTTATGTCAAAGTTCCTCCACTGCTTCTGCCTCCTCAACCTCCTCTCGGTCTTCCACCTGCACCCAAAGCCTGTCTGGTCATGCCACAAGCTTTCTAACTGCGCAGAAGGGATCCTGCACACCTCTTTACTATGCTGGCAGTAGGGCTCAACATCATCAGGCGGTTTTTACTTTGAAAACTCTGGGAAATGTGAGTCACACAGCTGAGGAGTTGTGGTCAGCTCTGGAGAACCAATTTCATGAATGGTTGTCTCCACTGGACCTGAAACCAGGGAAGGCCGTGTGCGACAATGCTGCAAACCTGGGTGCGGCCCTTCGCCGGGGCAATGTCACACACGTGCCTTGTATGGCTCACGTGTTGAACCTGGTTGTCCAGCAATTTTCAGCCCACTCTCCCAGACTAGATGGCCTTCTGCAGAGGGCACGGTCGCTGTGTGCTCACTTCCGCCATTCGCATCCCGCAGCTCAGCGACTTACATCTTTACAGAAGTCGTTGGGCCTGTCACTTCACCGGCTAAAATGCGATGTGCCTACCCAGTGGAATTCAACCCTGCACATGTTGCAGCGACTGTGGCAGCACCGACAAGCCCTGGTGCAATACGTTCTGACGTATAGCCTGGGCCAACGAGATCCAGAGGTGGGGCAAATCACGCTGGAGGAGTGGTCTCAGATCAGGGACCTATGCACCCTTCTGCACAGTTTTGAAATGGTGACGAAGATGTTTAGTGCTGACGATGCCATTATCAGCATGACTATTCCGGTGATTTACATGCTGGAGCACATGTTAAACAGAATTCGGAGTCAGGTGGTGGCACAAGAGGAGGTGGAGGAAGTAGAGGAGGAGAAGTTGTATGCGGAAGGGCTAACATCTGCAAGGTCCAGACGGTCGGCAGCACCAAGGCGGCAGGCATGTGAGGGTGGGGGAGATGGTTTTACCAGGGCGCATGTTAGCAGCCAAACTAGTGAGGAAGGTGCAGGAGCCCAGGAAGAAGTGGAGGACAAACTGATGGAAGACTCATCAGACGAGGGAGACCTTGATCACATTTCTGTTGTGCGAGGTTGGGGGGAGAGGATAGAGGAAGGAAGCATGATTGTTACCTCGCCACCAACACAACAGGGACTTGGTGCTCCTGCATGCGCAACACACATGAGTGCCTTCTTGCTGCACTACCTGCAACATGACCCTCGAATTGTGAGAATTAGAAATAATCCTGACTACTGGGTTGCCACACTGTTAGATCCCCGGTACAAAAGTAAATTTGCAGAAATTATTCCTGCCATAGAAAGGGATGCACGCATGCAGGAGTATCAGCAGAGACTGTTGCAGAATCTTACATGTGCTTTTCCACAAAACACCAGTGGTGCACGTAGTGAATCTCACAGTTCCAACTTGCCAACCGTGGGACCGTCAAGTGTTCAGCACTCAAACCGTAACAGAACCACAGTATCTGCTGGTAACATCAATTTTGCGGAATCATTTCACCACTTTTTTAGCCCATCCTTTGCAAGGCCACAGGAGACAAGAAGTCTGACACATAGTCAACGCCTAGAGACGATGGTACAGGACTATCTCCAAGTAAACATTGAAGCCATGACTGTGTCACTGGACCCTTGCTCTTTTTGGGCTTCCAATCTGGATAAATGGCCGGAGCTAGCCACTTACGCCTTGGAGATCTTGTCATGCCCCGCAGCCAGCGTTCTGTCTGAACGTGTGTTCAGCGCTGCTGGTGGTGTGCTGACAGATAAGCGCACGCGGCTCTCCACTGATAATGTAGACAGACTCACGTTCATAAAGATGAACAAATCATGGATCCGAAATGACTTTTCTACCCCTGTGTCATTCTGGGGAGAGTAAAAGCTTGATGATTGGTTAAAATCACCCTACCAACCGTTTTAAGCTTTCAAATTACTAATCATGTTTATCTGTATCTTGGCTGGAAAATAATTTGGGCTTTGTAGCAGTGTGCAGCACTGATTCTATTAGGCCATCTATAATAAGCTCCACCAGATTTAAAATTACTAATCATGTTTATCTGTATCTTGACTGGAAAATAATTTGGGCTTTGTAGCAGTGTGCAGCACTGATCCTATTAGGCCATCTATACTAAGCTCCATCAGATTTAAAATTAATAATAATTTTTAGCTGCATCTAGCCCGGAAAATAATTTTGGGGCTCCGAGATGCGCAAGACACATAAGTGCCTTCTTGCTGCACTACCTGCAACATGACCCTCATATTGTCAGAATTCGAAGTAATCATGACTACTGGGTTGCCACACTCTTAGATCCCCCAAACTTTTCGATCAACCTTTTCATTTTAATAAAGACCAAAAAAATGGTCATTTTTGAAATTATAAGCATTAGCAGGTTACTAGAAACTGAAATCAAACAGTTTTCAACTCAAAACTTTATTCTAGGTGATGTTACATTTTCACATAGGACCCCTTGTTCGAAAGGAGCTTCTGAACTCTCTCGTCCATTGAATTTGTCAAGTTTTGGATGGTTTCTGCTTCAATTGTTTTGCATGAGGACAGAATACCCTCCCAGAGCTGTTGCTTAGATGTGAACTGCCTCCCGCCATCATAGACACTCCTTTTGATGATGCTCCAGAGGTTCTGAATGGGGTAGAGGTCAGGGGAGCATGGGGGTCACACCATAAGTTTGTCCCCTTTTATGCCCATATCAGCCAGAGATGCAGATGTTTTATGTGCAGCATGAGATGGTGCATTATCATGCAAAAAAATGATCTTGCTGTGAAATACACCGTTCTCCTTCTTGAACCATGGCAGGAAGTGCTGTTTGAGAAAATCCACATACATTATGGAGTTCATCTTTAGCGCCTTCAGGGATCCTAAAGGGGCCGACAATCTCTCTCCCCATGATTCTAGCCCAAAACATTACTCCACCTCTCCTTGTTGGCGCTGTAGCCGTGTTTGCGTGGGGTGTCCATCAACCAGCCATCCTCCACTCCATCCATCTGGACCATCGAGCGCTGCACGGCACTCATCCGTGAACAAAACAGTTTTGAAATCAGTCTTCATATAATGTTTGGCCCACTGGAGCCGTTTCTGCTTGTGTGAAGTGGATAGAGGAGGTCAACAGGATGGCGTATGCACAGCTGCAAACCTCTGAAGGACCCTGCATCTTGTTGTTCGGGGGACGTTGGAGGCACCAGCAGCTTCAAAAACTTGTCTGCTGCTATGACAAGGCTTTTTTGCCGCTGCTCTTTTAACCTGATGTAATTGCCTGTAGGAAAGAGTCCTCAATTTGCCCTTATCAGCACGCACACGTGTGTACTGTGAATCAGCTACATACTTCTTGATTGCCAAGACACTTCATCCTGATCATCGCACAATGTTGATTGTAGTCATGCCTTGACCTAAACACTCCACAATTTGTTGCTTCTCAGCAGCCGACACATCCTTTTTCTTTCCCATTTTGGCAGAAAATGTAGGCTGCTTAATAATGTGAGACAGCCTTCTTAAGTAGTCTTGCCTTTCATTGGACACACCTGCCAAACTAATTAGCACAGGTGTCTGCAATTGCTTACAGTGATATAAAGAGCCCTGACACACATCACCATCAATGAGTTTAACTGACAAACAAACAAATTCTTCCCTTATCACTCCTAAACACTTTTTGCATAATAATTTGGAACACAGTGTACATGTGCTTTTCCACAAAACACCAGTGGTTCACGTAGTGAATCTTACAGTTCTAACTTGCCAACCGTGGTCTGTATGGAGTTGTTCAATAAAGGGCCCAAAATTAAGATAACATAGATGGGAGAGGTCTCTATGAATAGGAATTCCTAAGTATTTGATACCCTGTGAGGGCCAGGCAAAGGGAAAGTTGGACTGGATGGAATCCTATATGGATTTGGGGAGGAAGACATCGAGGGCCTCAGACTTCGCTGCATTGATTTTAAAATTTGACCATGTAACAAAGTGATCTATTTCAGCCATAACAGCATGGATGGATATATGTGATTGAGTGATATATACTAGGACATCATCAGCAAATAGAGAGCACTTGTACTCGGTGCCACCCACCTCAATCCACCTAATATTGGGGTATGGCGAATTGATGAGAGCAGGTGCTCCGTCACTAGGATGTATAAGAGAGGGGACAGAGGACATCCCTGCCTTGTCCCATTGGTGATTGTGAAAGGTGATGAAAATGTTCTGATGCACCCCCTGGGCCTTGGGACACCCGGAGCCGGACCCTTTTCGGTGGATGCTGGTGGTTGTAATCTTCGTGGCGGCGACCCGGTTCCGTGGCTCAGGGTGGTCAAACCAGTGGCGGAACTATTTATGTGGTTTTGATGTTTAAATGTCCGACTACGCCACCCGTGGATTGCGGTCAGAGTGAACCGCCGCTGCAGGACAGACCGCTGACGCTGGTGTTGTGGGTGCAGCAGAGCGTAGCATAACTCCCCACGGGAGGAGTATAGCCTCAGGGCAGTGTATGCGGAGGATGGGGGTGATGGTGCAGGGCAGCAGCAGTAACGACACGGAGTCAGTGATGCAGTCCAGGGCCTTTACTCACAGTTCTTATTATCCAGACTACGTCTGCAGGTAACGGCTGCCCACGTCGTACTGTGCTCACCAGGTGAGGGGCTCAGACAACTCCCAGATAACTTTGGAGCGCTTCACAGGACCCCCTTTGTGTGTCCTTTGTCTGGCCTTTCTTACCAACCCTTCTGTCCTGCTGCCTCGGGCCTCCTCTTGGTAAACTTGGCGACAGTTTCCCTGACCCTATGTGGTGCCTTCCTAGCGGGTGTAGCGAGGGGCTGCACCACATAAAATGTCACAGCCTCCTGTTTCTAGCTGAGGGTCGTTTCCTGCCTCCACTAGTTTCGGGGACCGGTCTCCCCCTTTGGCCTGACCCCTCCACGCAGGTGGATTCGGGCGTGCGGTGGCGACTCGCCTGTCCGCACCCCTGGATTCCCTTCATTCCTCGTTCCTGGAGCCTTCTCCGCTCCTCTTCCTTCCTTCTCCCTCTTCCAGGCCTGGGCCTCTGTTACTAGGCCCGCCTCCGGAGCAGAGCTCATGCAGAGCCCCTGCTCCCTGCCACTTCTGCTCAGACTTCTCTGCACTGAACTAAGATGGTGCCCACCTTTATACTCCCTTCTCAATGCACCCAGGAACTGCTTCCTCCCTGCTCCTGCACTACAGGGTTCCCCTTCCTCAGTGTTCCCTCCCCCCACTCCAGCCAGGGACAGGGACTGTCGTGCCCATCTCAGAGGCATATTGGTCGCCCTGCCCCACGGCAATGTGGTGTAATGCATGCAGGTGTCGGGTCCTGATCCACACTCCATCCTTACCTGAGAGTGAGATATCACACCTCTGGGTGAGGTGCAATACCTCTGTAGCAACCGAGCCCTCAGTGTGCTACAGTTCCATTTATCTTCAGCCTAGGTGACGTATTGTGATACAGGGCCGTGATTTTGGCTATAAAAGGGTCCCCTAGACCCCTACCCCAAGCTTTTTAAGAGAATCATATATGGCGTGCCAGGAGACTCTATGGAATGCTTTCTCATTTATCTAATTACAAATTTTTAACTGCATCTAG
Source organism: Phyllobates terribilis (assembly GCF_046119375.1). NCBI lineage: Eukaryota > Metazoa > Chordata > Amphibia > Anura > Dendrobatidae > Phyllobates > Phyllobates terribilis. The sequence goes on along the minus strand of NW_027362763.1, from coordinate 779,078,353 downwards.
CCCAGGAAATACTTTGTGCCTAGTAGCAGTGTCTGCTAGTCAGCGGATTATCCCGGCTGTTAAGCAAGCTACACCACCTGTAGTTTGGACACTTAATTTTTTCAAAGGAAATGCTTCGGGACCACGGGATACTCAGTGAAGAGCATCAGGAGGCACCCCAAGGCATAGGGGCTGGGACTGGCAGTAGGATGCCTTGCGGTGGACAGCCGAGCTCGATCCTTATAAAAGCTTTTTAACTGCAGCAGCTTTAGTGGACGCTACTGGAGCTGGAATTACGCGGCTGCTGGCATGAGACTTGCGTGTATTCATTCAAATTAGAGAGACAATTTAAATTAAAAAGCTTAGAGCTGCCTCCACCACAGGGGGGCTCGCTCGACCCACCAGCGGACAGGCACCAGTATTGGGAGAGGGGGGCTGGCCGTCAGGGTTCACCGCGGCTCTGGCACAAACCCGGTGACACGGAGGTGGCACGGGCAGGAGCATACTGAACGTGTCGGCTTCTCACTTTTTGGATTTTAGAAGGGCATGACATGCCTATATCTGTGTCTCCCCCTCCTTTTACTCCTCCACCTCTTTTCTTTTCGCATGACTATATGTACTTGTCACTTTTCCATGTGTTAGTTGTGTCTTCTGAGCAGTTTGTCAGCTTTTGGACACCTTTGAAGGTGTTTTCTATGTGTTTCTATGTGTTTTTGTTTGCCTGCCATTGGTTTTAACGGTGTTCGAAGGTGTTCGACGAACAGTTCGACGAACAGTTCGGCGAACACACGGGTGTTGGACGAACCGAACCGAACTCGAACACTACGGAGGTGGCTCAACACTACTCCTGAGGTAGAAGCCAAGGCACACCAGAGGATTCTCTTGTGGGACCGTCCAACCCTGCCGAGAAGCAGTCCTGGCTAAGAAAAGTGTGTGGGAAGGTTCCCAGACACTCTATGGCTGCTTTTTTACTGAGGAGGAAACAAACACAAACACGGGGAGAACATACAAAGTCCTTGCAGATGTTGTCCTTGCTGGGATTTGATCCCAGGATCCCAGCGCTGCAAGGCTTCAGTGCTAACCACTGATCTAATGTGCTGCCGTTCACCCTCTAATATCTAACAGGCTGGAGAAACTTGCACCTACTGCCACTCTATCTTCAGCTCCTTTGTGAGAAAATGTATTTGGGCAGCCACTCAGTCTACCAAATAAAATTCCTGAGAAGGAAATTGGGGATGGCTTCGCTTCTGGTACTGGGGGCAGTGCTAATACCATGGCATCGTACCATAGTTTGCTGGAAATATTCCAGGCTGGTAGGAGGCAAGCAAATTCCCACAGAAAAGTACCAGCAGTAATGTTCAGGCCACATTTCAAGTGCAAGCAGCTTTAGAGGACTTCCTGGGAGAAATGACACGCAGGGTAGATACGGTTTCCCTCTATGCCAGTCATTTCACTGAGCTAAATACAACTCTCAGCAAAAAAAAGTTGTGGACTGGCTCCGTACCGTCCCTGGTCACATTCACCTGTCCACGAGTTTGTGGTTTGGCCTTCCTTCCCAGTAAGTGCACTGGGGAGGGTACGGGTAATGTTGTGGGACCTGTGCTTGTGGAAGGCGGAGGCGATATCGGGAAATATAGTAGCAGCTGGGGACCGAGTATGGACACCCGGCCACCGCTGACATGAGGTTGTGAAAAGCTTCCGCCTCCACCAGCTTAAAAGGCCATATTTCAAGTGCAAAGAGTAGAGATGAGCGTTGTTCTACTCGAACTGTTCGCCAATCTCAAATTCGAGCTGTTTTGGGCGGTGTTCGAGCAGTTCGGCGAACACGAACAATTTGAGAAAAATTCGGCTGTTCGAGGTTATGTTCGATAACTGTTCGTGCACCAAAATCATAACTGGATTTTTTCTCAGTAATGATGAAAATTAATGTTAATACGCAGTTTGAGTGTACAGCGGGGTGGGGGGAGGGGCAGGGGATGGATCTCTGCAGGAACAATGAAGATCTCCATTTTTTTTTCTCTTTCCCGCATTTACAGTGGGGAGGTGCAATCTGTCAGCCTATCAGCAGCGCACACACGGAGCAAAGTGCTTTTTTTCACACAAGCAAGGGCATGTGTCATTGGCAGTGTATGTCACATGTCCTTGCCCTATAAGACCAAGCCATTTTCCCCGTCGCCACCATTTTCTCACTGCTGCAGCTGCGTGTTAGATGGCACCGCTGTTGCTGTGTGCGCGATACCTTGTTAATTTCAAGCCAATTTTCGCACAAATCTACAGATAGCTTGGGAGTAGGGAATAGTTGTGATTGCAGTCCTTTTAAGGACTAGGTTACAGCATTTCCTACGACTTTTATCAGGCAGGTCTGTGCTCTTAAATAGATAGGTTGTGGGAGTAAAGACTAATTGTAATTGGAGTCCTTTTCAGGACTAGGTTACATCAGTTCCTATCAGTTTTTGCCAGGCAGGTCTGTGCCAGTGCTGTGCAAGTTTTTTTCACAGCATTTGGCTGAATCTAGCAAAGCTAATCCTTTTTGGCCTATTGCAGAGTGTGTTAGTCAGTGGAGTAGCCTATCTGTGTTGCAAGATATACCACCTGTGTATAGAATACCAATTTTTTTACTGCACCTAGTGAAGTAAAATCTTTTGGGCATAGCATCATTCTATTAGTCCATCTATACTGACCTCCATCAGGTTGCAAACTGAATCTAATTTTTTTCTGCATCTAGCTCTGAAAAAATATTTGGATTTCTAGCAGTGTGTGGGACTTGTTCTATTAGTCCACCTATACTGACCTCCATCAGGTTGCAAACTGAATATATTTTTTTCTGCATCTACCTCTGAAAAAATATTGGGCTTCTAGCTGTGTGTGGGAATTGTTGTATTAGTCCATCTATACTGACCTCCATCAGGTTGCAAACTGAATATATTTTTTTCTGCATCTACCTCTGAAAAAATATTGGGCTTCTAGCTGTGTGTGGGTCTTGTTCTATTAATCCATCTATACAGACCTCCATCAGGTTGCAAACTGAATATATTTTTTTCTGCATCTACCTCTGAAAAAATATTGGGCTTCTAGCTGTGTGTGGGTCTTGTTCTATTAATCCATCTATACTGACCTCCATCAGGTTGCAAACTGAATATAATTTTTTTCTGCATCTAGCTCTGAAAAAATATTTGGCCTTCTAGTAGTGTGTCGGACTTTCTCTATTAGTCCATCTATACTGACCTCCATCAGGTTGCAAATTAAAAATAATTTTTATCTGCATCTACAGTACCTCTGAAAAAATATTTGGGCTTCTAGCTGTGTGTGGGACTTGTTGTATTAGTCCATCTATACTGACCTCCATCAGGTTGCAAACTGAATATATTTTTTTCTGCATCTACCTCTGAAAAAATATTGGGCTTCTAGCTGTGTGTGGGTCTTGTTCTATTAATCTATCTATACAGACCTCCATCAGGTTGCAAACTGAATATAATTTTTTTCTGCATCTAGCTCTGAAAAAATATTTGGCCTTCTAGCAGTGTGTGGGACTTGTTCTATTAGTCCACCTATACTGACCTCCATCAGGTTGCAAACTGAATATATTTTTTTCTGCATCTACCTCTGAAAAAATATTGGGCTTCTAGCTGTGTGTGGGACTTGTTGCATTAGTCCATCTATACTGACCTCCATCAGGTTGCAAACTGAATATATTTTTTCTGCATCTACCTCTGAAAAAATATTGGGCTTCTAGCTGTGTGTGGGTCTTGTTCTATTAATCCATCTATACTGACCTCCATCAGGTTGCAAACTGAATATAATTTTTTTCTGCATCTAGCTCTGAAAAAATATTTGGCCTTCTAGTAGTGTGTCGGACTTTCTCTATTAGTCCATCTATACTGACCTCCATCAGGTTGCAAATTAAAAATAATTTTTATCTGCATCTACAGTACCTCTGAAAAAATATTTGGGCTTGTAGCTGTGTGTGGGACTTTCTGTATTTGTCCATCTATACTGACCTCCATCAGGTTTCAAACTGAATATATTTTTTTCTGCATCTACCTCTGAAAAAAAATTGGGATTCTAGCTGTGTGTGGGTCTTGTTCTATTAATCCATCTATACAGACCTCCATCAGGTTGCAAACTGAATATAATTTTTTTCTGCATCTAGCTCTGAAAAAATATTTGGCCTTCTAGCAGTGTGTGGGACTTGTTCTATTAGTCCATCTATACTGACCTCCATCAGGTTGCAAATTCAAAATATTTTTTTGTATGCATCTAGCTCTGAAAAAATATTTGGCCTTCTAGCAGTGTGTGGGACTTTCTCTGTTAGTCCATCTATACTGACCTCCATCAGGTTGCAAACTGAATCTAATTTTTTTCTGCATCTAGCTCTGAAAAAATATTTGGCCTTCTAGCAGTGTGTCGGACTTTCTCTATTAGTCCATCTATACTGACCTCCATCAGGTTGCAAATTAAAAATAATTTTTATCTGCATCTACAGTACCTCTGAAAAAATATTTGGGCTTCTAGCTGTGTGTGGGACTTGTTGTATTAGTCCATCTATACTGACCTCCATCAGGTTGCAAACTGAATATATTTTTTTCTGCATCTACCTCTGAAAAAATATTGGGCTTCTAGCTGTGTGTGGGTCTTGTTCTATTAATCCATCTATACTGACCTCCATCAGGTTGCAAACTGAATATAATTTTTTCTGCATCTAGCTCTGAAAAAATATTTGGCCTTCTAGTAGTGTGTCGGACTTTCTCTATTAGTCCATCTATACTGACCTCCATCAGGTTGCAAATTAAAAATAATTTTTATCTGCATCTACAGTACCTCTGAAAAAATATTTGGCCTTCTAGTAGTGTGTGGGACTTTCTCTGTTAGTCCATCTATACTGACCTCCATCAGGTTGCAAACTGAATATATTTTTTTCTGCATCTACCTCTGAAAAAATATTGGGCTTCTAGCTGTGTGTGGGTCTTGTTCTATTGATCCATCTATACAGACCTCCATCAGGTTGCAAACTGAATATATTTTTTTCTGCATCTACCTCTGAAAAAATATTGGGCTTCTAGCTGTGTGTGGGTCTTGTTCTATTAATCCATCTATACTGACCTCCATCAGGTTGCAAACTGAATATAATTTTTTTCTGCATCTACCTCTGAAAAAATATTTGGCCTTCTAGTAGTGTGTCGGACTTTCTCTATTAGTCCATCTATACTGACCTCCATCAGGTTGCAAATTAAAAATAATTTTTATCTGCATCTACAGTACCTCTGAAAAAATATTTGGGCTTCTAGCTGTGTGTGGGACTTGCTGTATTAGTCCATCTATACTGACCTCCATCAGGTTGCAAACTGAATATATTTTTTTCTGCATCTACCTCTGAAAAAATATTGGGATTCTAGCTGTGTGTGGGTCTTGTTCTATTAATCCATCTATACTGACCTCCATCAGGTTGCAAACTGAATATAATTTTTTTCTGCATCTAGCTCTGAAAAAATATTTGGCCTTCTAGCAGTGTGTGGGACTTGTTCTATTAGTCCACCTATACTGACCTCCATCAGGTTGCAAATTCAAAATATTTTTTTGTATGCATCTAGCTCTGAAAAAATATTTGGCCTTCTAGCAGTGTGTGGGACTTTCTCTGTTAGTCCATCTATACTGACCTCCATCAGGTTGCAAACTGAATCTAATTTTTTTCTGCATCTAGCTCTGAAAAAATATTTGGTCTTCTAGCAGTGTGTCGGACTTTCTCTATTAGTCCATCTATACTGACCTCCATCAGGTTGCAAATTAAAAATAATTTTTATCTGCATCTACAGTACCTCTGAAAAAATATTTGGGCTTCTAGCTGTGTGTGGGACTTGTTGTATTAGTCCATCTATACTGACCTCCATCAGGTTGCAAACTGAATATATTTTTTTCTGCATCTACCTCTGAAAAAATATTGGGCTTCTAGCTGTGTGTGGGTCTTGTTCTATTAATCCATCTATACTGACCTCCATCAGGTTGCAAACTGAATATAATTTTTTCTGCATCTAGCTCTGAAAAAATATTTGGCCTTCTAGTAGTGTGTCGGACTTTCTCTATTAGTCCATCTATACTGACCTCCATCAGGTTGCAAATTAAAAATAATTTTTATCTGCATCTACAGTACCTCTGAAAAAATATTTGGCCTTCTAGTAGTGTGTGGGACTTTCTCTGTTAGTCCATCTATACTGACCTCCATCAGGTTGCAAACTGAATATATTTTTTTCTGCATCTACCTCTGAAAAAATATTGGGCTTCTAGCTGTGTGTGGGTCTTGTTCTATTAATCCATCTATACAGACCTCCATCAGGTTGCAAACTGAATATAATTTTTTTCTGCATCTACCTCTGAAAAAATATTGGGCTTCTAGCTGTGTGTGGGACTTGTTGTATTAGTCCATCTATACTGACCTCCATCAGGTTGCAAACTGAATATATTTTTTTCTGCATCTACCTCTGAAAAAATATTGGGCTTCTAGCTGTGTGTGGGACTTGTTCTATTAATCCATCTATACAGACCTCCATCAGGTTGCAAACTGAATATATTTTTTTCTGCATCTACCTCTGAAAAAATATTGGGCTTCTAGCTGTGTGTGGGACTTGTTGTATTAGTCCATCTATACAGACCTCCATCAGGTTGCAAACTGAATATATTTTTTTCTGCATCTACCTCTGAAAAAATATTGGGCTTCTAGCTGTGTGTGGGACTTGTTGTATTAGTCCATCTATACTGACCTCCATCAGGTTGCAAACTGAATATATTTTTTTCTGCATCTACCTCTGAAAAAATATTGGGCTTCTAGCTGTGTGTGGGACTTGTTGTATTAGTCCATCTATACTGATCTCCATCAGGTTGCAAACTGAATATATTTTTTTCTGCATCTACCTCTGAAAAAATATTGGGCTTCTAGCTGTGTGTGGGTCTTGTTCTATTAATCCATCTATACAGACCTCCATCAGGTTGCAAACTGAATATATTTTTTTCTGCATCTACCTCTGAAAAAATACTGGGCTTCTAGCTGTATGTGGGTCTTGTTCTATTAATCCATCTATACTGACCTCCATCAGGTTGCAAACTGAATATAATTTTTTTCTGCATCTAGCTCTGAAAAAATATTTGGCCTTCTAGTAGTGTGTCGGACTTTCTCTATTAGTCCATCTATACTGACCTCCATCAGGTTGCAAATTAAAAATAATTTTTATCTGCATCTACAGTACCTCTGAAAAAATATTTGGGCTTCTAGCTGTGTGTGGGACTTGTTGTATTAGTCCATCTATACTGACCTCCATCAGGTTGCAAACTGAATATATTTTTTTCTGCATCTACCTCTGAAAAAATATTGGGCTTCTAGCTGTGTGTGGGTCTTGTTCTATTAATCCATCTATACAGACCTCCATCAGGTTGCAAACTGAATATAATTTTTTTCTGCATCTAGATCTGAAAAAATATTTGGCCTTCTAGCAGTGTGTGGGACTTGTTCTATTAGTCCACCTATACTGACCTCCATCAGGTTGCAAACTGAATATATTTTTTTCTGCATCTACCTCTGAAAAAATATTGGGCTTCTAGCTGTGTGTGGGACTTGTTGTATTAGTCCATCTATACTGACCTCCATCAGGTTGCAAACTGAATATATTTTTTTCTGCATCTACCTCTGAAAAAATATTCGGCTTCTAGCTGTGTGTGGGTCTTGTTCTATTAATCCATCTATACAGACCTCCATCAGGTTGCAAACTGAATATATTTTTTTCTGCATCTACCTCTGAAAAAATATTGGGCTTCTAGCTGTGTGTGGGTCTTGTTCTATTAATCCATCTATACTGACCTCCATCAGGTTGCAAACTGAATATAATTTTTTTCTGCATCTAGCTCTGAAAAAATATTTGGCCTTCTAGTAGTGTGTCGGACTTTCTCTATCAGTCCATCTATACTGACCTCCATCAGGTTGCAAATTAAAAATAATTTTTATCTGCATCTACAGTACCTCTGAAAAAATATTTGGGCTTCTAGCTGTGTGTGGGACTTGTTGTATTAGTCCATCTATACTGACCTCCATCAGGTTGCAAACTGAATATATTTTTTTCTGCATCTACCTCTGAAAAAATATTGGGCTTCTAGCTGTGTGTGGGTCTTGTTCTATTAATCCATCTATACAGACCTCCATCAGGTTGCAAACTGAATATAATTTTTTTCTGCATCTAGCTCTGAAAAAATATTTGGCCTTCTAGCAGTGTGTGGGACTTGTTCTATTAGTCCACCTATACTGACCTCCATCAGGTTGCAAATTCAAAATAATTTTTTGTATGCATCTAGCTCTGAAAAAATATTTGGCCTTCTAGCAGTGTGTGGGACTTTCTCTGTTAGTCCATCTATACTGACCTCCATCAGGTTGCAAACTGAATCTAATTTTTTTCTGCATCTAGCTCTGAAAAAATATTTGGTCTTCTAGCAGTGTGTCGGACTTTCTCTATTAGTCCATCTATACTGACCTCCATCAGGTTGCAAATTAAAAATAATTTTTATCTGCATCTACAGTACCTCTGAAAAAATATTTGGGCTTCTAGCTGTGTGTGGGACTTGTTGTATTAGTCCATCTATACTGACCTCCATCAGGTTGCAAACTGAATATATTTTTTTCTGCATCTACCTCTGAAAAAATATTGGGCTTCTAGCTGTGTGTGGGTCTTGTTCTATTAATCCATCTATACTGACCTCCATCAGGTTGCAAACTGAATATAATTTTTTCTGCATCTAGCTCTGAAAAAATATTTGGCCTTCTAGTAGTGTGTCGGACTTTCTCTATTAGTCCATCTATACTGACCTCCATCAGGTTGCAAATTAAAAATAATTTTTATCTGCATCTACAGTACCTCTGAAAAAATATTTGGCCTTCTAGTAGTGTGTGGGACTTTCTCTGTTAGTCCATCTATACTGACCTCCATCAGGTTGCAAACTGAATATATTTTTTTCTGCATCTACCTCTGAAAAAATATTGGGCTTCTAGCTGTGTGTGGGTCTTGTTCTATTAATCCATCTATACAGACCTCCATCAGGTTGCAAACTGAATATAATTTTTTTCTGCATCTACCTCTGAAAAAATATTGGGCTTCTAGCTGTGTGTGGGACTTGTTGTATTAGTCCATCTATACTGACCTCCATCAGGTTGCAAACTGAATATATTTTTTTCTGCATCTACCTCTGAAAAAATATTGGGCTTCTAGCTGTGTGTGGGACTTGTTCTATTAATCCATCTATACAGACCTCCATCAGGTTGCAAACTGAATATATTTTTTTCTGCATATACCTCTGAAAAAATATTGGGCTTCTAGCTGTGTGTGGGACTTGTTGTATTAGTCCATCTATACAGACCTCCATCAGGTTGCAAACTGAATATATTTTTTTCTGCATCTACCTCTGAAAAAATATTGGGCTTCTAGCTGTGTGTGGGACTTGTTGTATTAGTCCATCTATACTGACCTCCATCAGGTTGCAAACTGAATATATTTTTTTCTGCATCTACCTCTGAAAAAATATTGGGCTTCTAGCTGTGTGTGGGACTTGTTGTATTAGTCCATCTATACTGATCTCCATCAGGTTGCAAACTGAATATATTTTTTTCTGCATCTACCTCTGAAAAAATATTGGGCTTCTAGCTGTGTGTGGGTCTTGTTCTATTAATCCATCTATACAGACCTCCATCAGGTTGCAAACTGAATATATTTTTTTCTGCATCTACCTCTGAAAAAATACTGGGCTTCTAGCTGTATGTGGGTCTTGTTCTATTAATCCATCTATACTGACCTCCATCAGGTTGCAAACTGAATATAATTTTTTTCTGCATCTAGCTCTGAAAAAATATTTGGCCTTCTAGTAGTGTGTCGGACTTTCTCTATTAGTCCATCTATACTGACCTCCATCAGGTTGCAAATTAAAAATAATTTTTATCTGCATCTACAGTACCTCTGAAAAAATATTTGGGCTTCTAGCTGTGTGTGGGACTTGTTGTATTAGTCCATCTATACTGACCTCCATCAGGTTGCAAACTGAATATATTTTTTTCTGCATCTACCTCTGAAAAAATATTGGGCTTCTAGCTGTGTGTGGGTCTTGTTCTATTAATCCATCTATACAGACCTCCATCAGGTTGCAAACTGAATATAATTTTTTTCTGCATCTAGATCTGAAAAAATATTTGGCCTTCTAGCAGTGTGTGGGACTTGTTCTATTAGTCCACCTATACTGACCTCCATCAGGTTGCAAACTGAATATATTTTTTTCTGCATCTACCTCTGAAAAAATATTGGGCTTCTAGCTGTGTGTGGGACTTGTTGTATTAGTCCATCTATACTGACCTCCATCAGGTTGCAAACTGAATATATTTTTTTCTGCATCTACCTCTGAAAAAATATTCGGCTTCTAGCTGTGTGTGGGTCTTGTTCTATTAATCCATCTATACAGACCTCCATCAGGTTGCAAACTGAATATATTTTTTTCTGCATCTACCTCTGAAAAAATATTGGGCTTCTAGCTGTGTGTGGGTCTTGTTCTATTAATCCATCTATACTGACCTCCATCAGGTTGCAAACTGAATATAATTTTTTTCTGCATCTAGCTCTGAAAAAATATTTGGCCTTCTAGTAGTGTGTCGGACTTTCTCTATCAGTCCATCTATACTGACCTCCATCAGGTTGCAAATTAAAAATAATTTTTATCTGCATCTACAGTACCTCTGAAAAAATATTTGGGCTTCTAGCTGTGTGTGGGACTTGTTGTATTAGTCCATCTATACTGACCTCCATCAGGTTGCAAACTGAATATATTTTTTTCTGCATCTACCTCTGAAAAAATATTGGGCTTCTAGCTGTGTGTGGGTCTTGTTCTATTAATCCATCTATACAGACCTCCATCAGGTTGCAAACTGAATATAATTTTTTTCTGCATCTAGCTCTGAAAAAATATTTGGCCTTCTAGCAGTGTGTGGGACTTGTTCTATTAGTCCACCTATACTGACCTCCATCAGGTTGCAAATTCAAAATAATTTTTTGTATGCATCTAGCTCTGAAAAAATATTTGGCCTTCTAGCAGTGTGTGGGACTTTCTCTGTTAGTCCATCTATACTGACCTCCATCAGGTTGCAAACTGAATCTAATTTTTTTCTGCATCTAGCTCTGAAAAAATATTTGGCCTTCTAGCAGTGTGTCGGACTTTCTCTATTAGTCCATCTATACTGACCTCCATCAGGTTGCAAATTAAAAATAATTTTTATCTGCATCTACAGTACCTCTGAAAAAATATTTGGGCTTCTAGCTGTGTGTGGGACTTGTTGTATTAGTCCATCTATACTGACCTCCATAAGGTTGCAAACTGAATATATTTTTTTCTGCATCTACCTCTGAAAAAATATTGGGCTTCTAGCTGTGTGTGGGTCTTGTTCTATTAATCCATCTATACTGACCTCCATCAGGTTGCAAACTGAATATAATTTTTTTCTGCATCTAGCTCTGAAAAAATATTTGGCCTTCTAGTAGTGTGTCGGACTTTCTCTTTTAGTCCATCTATACTGACCTCCATCAGGTTGCAAATTAAAAATAATTTTTATCTGCATCTACAGTACCTCTGAAAAAATATTTGGCCTTCTAGTAGTGTGTGGGACTTTCTCTGTTAGTCCATCTATACTGACCTCCATCAGGTTGCAAACTGAATATATTTTTTTCTGCATCTACCTCTGAAAAAATATTGGGCTTCTAGCTGTGTGTGGGTCTTGTTCTATTAATCCATCTATACAGACCTCCATCAGGTTGCAAACTGAATATAATTTTTTTCTGCATCTACCTCTGAAAAAATATTGGGCTTCTAGCTGTGTGTGGGACTTGTTGTATTAGTCCATCTATACTGACCTCCATCAGGTTGCAAACTGAATATATTTTTTTCTGCGTCTACCTCTGAAAAAATATTGGGCTTCTAGCTGTCTGTGGAACTTGTTCTATTAATCCATCTATACAGACCTCCATCAGGTTGCAAACTGAATATATTTTTTTCTGCATCTACCTCTGAAAAAATATTGGGCTTCTAGCTGTGTGTGGGACTTGTTGTATTAGTCCATCTATACAGACCTCCATCAGGTTGCAAACTGAATATATTTTTTTCTGCATCTACCTCTGAAAAAATATTGGGCTTCTAGCTGTGTGTGGGACTTGTTGTATTAGTCCATCTATACTGACCTCCATCAGGTTGCAAACTGAATATATTTTTTTCTGCATCTACCTCTGAAAAAACATTGGGCTTCTAGCTGTGTGTGGGACTTGTTGTATTAGTCCATCTATACTGACCTCCATCAGGTTGCAAATTGAATATAATTTTTTTCTGCATCTAACCCAGCCAATAGTTTTGGCCTAATACCACAGTTTGGCCACTCAGCTCTGCTCGGTTACCATCCATTGTTTTTTTGTGCAAACAACTCCAGAGTTGTGAATTAGTTAACCACCAAAATGAGTGGAAAAAGGCCTGCTGCTGGTGGAAAGGGGAATAGGCGTGTTGGGAAGGGGAAAAAAGGTTGTGTCCGTGGGGTAGGTGTTAAAGCAACAGTAACATCTGCAGAAGAAAGACCATCTTCCAGCCAAACTAAAATGTCTACTTCTTTTAGCGGACAATGTGATAAGATCCCTTTCTTACGGCCACGCCAATCGCTACAAATTCCAGATGAGGCACAAAAACAGCAGGTGCTTCAACGGATATCAAGTGCTCCTTTAAGTGGGCTCTCCTCCACATCAACTTCAACATCACAAATACTCCAGTCCTCAAAGGTGTCACCCAAATCGCACTTGCTTCCTCACAGCTCCCAAATCTCCAGCTGCCCGTCTGAGTATGAGGTAGAACAGATGGTTGAGTCTGCAGAGCTGTTTACTCATACTATAGCCTGGGAATCAGAGGTCGACTCCAGCGCTTCTGTGAATCCAGACGAGGAAATGATCTGCACTGATGCCCAGAATCTTTATGAGTCGGATCCAGGACCAGACGCAGAAGGTTCTGACCATAATGTAGACCCTCATTCCCAAACTGTAACTCCTGTTGGTGGAGACAATGAGGAAGACGATGATAAGACTCAAATACCTGATTGGAGCGACAACTTTAGTTTTTTGTCAGGGCAGGAACAGATTGGCTCTGAGGACGACGGGTGTGATAACACACAGGGTGATGATGATGAGGTTGGAGATCCCACTTACTGTCAACCCACAGTCAGCCAAGAGATGAGGTCAGCAGAGGAGGTGGAGGAAGATGCTAGTGACGACGAGGTCAGGTTGCGCCTTCCTGGACAGAGACGTAGTACTGGAAGCACGTCAACAACTGCATCCTCAAACACAACTCTGCCTCTCACCACAAGTCGTGGTGGCTCTTCAGGTCGCATGGGTGCTAAGCCTTGCATAGCCTGGGCATTTTTTCAGATCGATAAAGATGACCCAACTCGTGTTATCTGTAACATTTGTCAGCAAAAGCCAAAAAATACATAGTTTGAGTACTTCATGCATGAACCGGCACATGGACATGAAGCATAAGTTGCAGTGGGAAGCTCAGTGTGCTACAATGCGGCCTAGCCGGCCGGGCCAACCTCCGTCTGCCATATCTTGTGCATCCGCGGCCTCTTCATCCTCTGTGACTGGGGGGACAGCAGTCACACCTGTTTTGGGGCGCAGACCTGCCACCTCTTTACCCGCAACAGCCAGCGTGATTGGCAGGTCATCATTTTCTTTGGAGGTGGTAACACCAGCTGATGTTGAGCGCTGTCCGACATCGATAGCACCACCTTTGGATCAAGGCAACCTAACATGTCCGCCTGCATCTTCCTCACAGACCGACAGTTTGCCGGGGACACCCTTATCAACCCCGTCTAAGCACAATAGCCAGCCCTCGGTCCCTCAGATGTGGACAAGTAAAAGACCATTTCCTCCTAGCCATGAGAAAGCTAAGAGGTTGAATTTCCCCAATCTGCACGCTCTTGGCTACAGAAATGCTGCCTTTCCACCTGGTGGACACAGAGGATTTTCGAGACCTTATGTCCGTCGCAGTGCCCCAACCTCCTCTCGGTCTTCCACCTGCACCCAAAGCCTGTCTGGTCATGCCACAAGCTTTCTAACTGCGCAGAAGGGATCCTGCACACCTCCTTACTATGCTGGCAGTAGGGCTCAACGTCATCAGGCGGTTTTTACTTTGAAATGTCTGGGAAATGTGAGTCACACAGCTGAGGAGTTGTGGTCAGCTCTGGAGAACCAATTTCATGAATGGCTGTCTCCACTGGACCTGAAACCAGGGAAGGCCGTGTGCGACAATGCTGCAAACCTGGGTGCGGCCCTTCGCCGGGGCAATGTCACACACGTGCCTTGTATGGCTCACGTGTTGAACCTGGTTGTCCAGCAATTTTTAGCCCACTATCCCAGACTAGATGGCCTTCTGCAGAGGGCACGGTCGCTGTGTGCTCACTTCCGCCGTTCGCATCCCGCAGCTCAGCGACTTACATCTCTACAGAAGTCGTTGGGCCTGCCACTTCACCGGCTAAAATGCGATTTGCCTACCCGGTGGAATTCAACTCTGCACATGTTGCAGCGACTGTGGCAGCACCGACAAGCCCTGGTGCAATACGTTCTGACGTATAGCCTGGGCCAACGAGATTCAGAGGTGGGGCAAATCATGCTGGAGGAGTGGTCTCAGATCAGGGACCTATGCACCCTTCTGCACAGTTTTGAAATGGCGACGAAGATGTTTAGTGCTGACGATGCCATTATCAGCATGACTATTCCGGTGATTTACATGCTGGAGCACATGTTAAACAGAATTCGGAGTCAGGTGGTGGCACAAGAGGAGGTGGAGGAAGTAGAGGAGGAGGAGTTGTATGCGGAAGGGCTAACATCTGCAAGGTCCAGACGGTCGGCAGCACCAAGGCGGCAGGCATGTGAGGGTGGGGGAGATGGTTTTACCAGGGCGCATGGTAGCAGCCAAACTAGTGAGGAAGGTGCAGGAGCCCAGGAAGAAGTGGAGGACGAACTGATGGAAGACTCATCAGATGAGGGAGACCTTGATCACATTTCTGTTGTGCGAGGTTGGGGGGAGAGGACAGAGGAAGGAAGCATGATTGTTACCTCGCCACCAACACAACAGGGACTTGGTGCTCCTGGATGCGCAACACACATGAGTGCCTTCTTGCTGCACTACCTGCAACATGACCCTCGAATTGTGAGAATTAGAAATAATCCTGACTACTGGGTTGCCACACTGTTAGATCCCCGGTACAAAAGTAAATTTGCCGAAATTATTCCTGCCATAGAAAGGGATGCACGCATGCAGGAGTATCAGCAGAGACTGTTGCAGAATCTTACATGTGCTTTTCCAAAAAACACCAGTGGTGCACGTAGTGAATCTCACAGTTCCAACTTGCCAACCGTGGGACCGTCAAGTGTTCAGCACTCAAACCGTAACAGAACCACAGTATCTGCTGGTAACATCAATTTTGCGGAATCATTTCACCACTTTTTTAGCCCATCCTTTGCAAGGCCACAGGAGACAAGAAGTCTGACACATAGTCAACGCCTAGAGACGATGGTACAGGAGTATCTCCAAGTAAACATTGAAGCCACGACTGTGTCACTGGACCCTTGCTCTTTTTGGGCTTCCAATCTGGATAAATGGCCGGAGCTAGCCACTTACGCCTTGGAGATCTTGTCATGCCCCGCAGCCAGCGTTCTGTCTGAACGTGTGTTCAGCGCTGCTGGTGGTGTACTGACAGATAAGCGCACGCGGCTCTCCACTGATAATGTAGACAGACTCACGTTTATAAAGATGAACAAATCATGGATCCGAAACGACTTTCCTACCCCTGTGTCATCCTGGGGAGAGTAAAAGCTTGATGATTGGTTAAAATCACCCTACCAACCGTTTTAAGCTTTCAAATTACTAATCATGTTTATCTGTATCTTGACTGGAAAATAATTTGGGCTTTGTAGCAGTGTGCAGCACTGATCCTATTAGGCCATCTATAATAAGCTCCACCAGATTTAAAATTAAAAATAATTTTTAGCTGCATCTAGCCCGGAAAATAATTTTGGGGCTCCAAGATGCGCAAGACACATAAGTGCCTTCTTGCTGCACTACCTGCAGCATGACCCTCATATTGTCAGAATTCGAAGTAATCATGACTACTGGGTTGCCACACTCTTAGATCCCCCAAACTTTTCGATCAACCTTTTCATTTTAATAAAGACCAAAAAAATGGTCATTTTTGAAATTATAAGCATTAGCAGGTTGTTAGAAACTGAAATCAAACAGTTTTCAACTCAAAACTTTATTCTAGGTGATGTTACATTTTCACATAGGACCCCTTGTTCGAAAGGAGCTTCTGAACACTCTCGTCCATTGAATTTGTCAGGTTTTGGATGGTTTCTGCTTCAATTGTTTTGCATGAGGACAGAATACCCTCCCAGAGCTGTTGCTTAGATGTGAACTGCCTCCCGCCATCATAGACACTCCTTTTAATGATGCTCCAAAGGTTCTGAATGGGGTAGAGGTCAGGGGAGCATGGGGGTCACACCATAAGTTTATCCCCTTTTATGCCCATATCAGCCAGAGATGCAGATGTTTTATGTGCAGCATGAGATGGTGCATTATCATGCAGAAAAATGATCTTGCTGTGAAATACACGGTTCTTCTTCTTGAACCATGGCAGGAAGTGCTGTTTGAGAAATTCCACATACATTATGGAGTTCATCTTTAGCGCCTTCAGGGATCCTAAAGGGGCCGACAATCTCTCTCCCCATGATTCCAGCCCAAAACATTACTCCACCTCCTCCTTGTTGGCGCTGTAGCCGTGTTTGCGTGGGGTGTCCATCAACCAGCCATCCTCCACTCCATCCATCTGGACCATCGAGTGCTGCACGGCACTCATCCGTGAACAAAACAGTTTTGAAATCAGTCTTCATGTAATGTTTGGCCCACTGGAGCCATTTCTGCTTGTGTGAAGTGGATAGAGGAGGTCGACAGGATGGCGTATGCACAGCTGCAAACCTCTGAAGGACCCTGCATCTTGTTGTTCGGGGGACGTTGGAGGCACAAGCAGCTTCAAAAACTTGTCTGCTGCTATGACAAGGCTTTTTTGCCGCTGCTCTTTCAACCTGACGTAATTGCCTGTAGGAAAGAGTCCTCAATTTGCCCTTATCAGCACGCACACGTGTGTACTGTGAATCAGCTACATACTTCTTGATTGCCAAGACACTTCATCCTGATCATCGCACAATGTTGATTGTAGTCATGCCTTGACCTAAACACTCCACAATTTGTTGCTTCTCAGCAGCCGACACATCCTTTTTCATTCCCATTTTGGCAGAAAATGTAGGCTGCTTAATAATGTGAGAGAGCCTTCTTAAGTAGTCTTGCCTTTCATTGGACACACCTGCCAAACTAATTAGCACAGGTGTCTGCAATTGCTTACAGTGATATAAAGAGCCCTGACACACATCACCATCAATGAGTTTAACTGACAAACAAACAAATTCTTCCCTTATCACTCCTAAACACTTTTTGCATAATAATTTGGAACGCAGTGTACATGTGCTTTTCCACAAAACACCAGTGGTTCACGTAGTGAATCTTACAGTTCTAACTTGCCAACCGTGGTCTGTATGGAATTGTTCAATAAAGGGCCCAAAATTAAGATAACATAGATGGGAGAGGTCTCTATGAATAGGAATTCCTAAGTATTTGATACCCTGTGAGGGCCAGGCAAAGGGAAAGTTGGACTGGATGGAATCCTATATGGATTTGGGGAGGGAGACATCGAGGGCCTCAGACTTCGCTGCATTTATTTTAAAATTTTACCATGTAACAAAGTGATCTATTTCAGCCATAACAGCAGGGATGGATATATGTGATTGAGTGATATATACTAGGACATCATCAGCAAATAGAGAGCACTTGTACTCGGTGCCTCCCACCTCAATCCACCTAATATTGGGGGTATGGCGAATTGATGAGAGCAGGTGCTCCGTCACTAGGATGTATAAGAGAGGGGACAGAGGACATCCCTGCCTTGTCCCATTGGTGATTGTGAAAGGTGATGAAAATGTTCTGACGCACCCCCTGGGCCTTGGGACACCCGGAGCCGGACCCTTTTTGGTGGATGCTGGTGGTTGTAGTCTTCGTGGCGGCGACCCGGTTCCGTGGCTCAGGGCGGTCAAACCAGTGGCGGAACTATTTATGTGGTTTTGATGTTTAAATGTCCGACTACGCCACCCGTGGATTGCGGTCAGAGTGAACCGCCGCTACAGGGCAGACCGCTGAGGCTGGTGTTGTGGGTGCAGCAGAGCGTAGCATAACTCCCCACGGGAGGAGTATAGCCTCAGGGCAGTGTATGCGGAGGATGGGGGTGATGGTGCAGGGCAGCAGCAGTAACGACACGGAGTCAGTGATGCAGTCCAGGGCCTTTACTCACAGTTCTTATTATCCAGACCACGTCTGCAGGTAACGGCTGCCCACGTCGTACTGTGCTCACCAGGTGAGGGGCTCAGACAACTCCCAGATAACTTTGGAGCACTTCACAGGACACCCTTTGTGTGTCCTTTGTCTGGCCTTTCTTACCAACACTTCTGTCCGGCTGCCTCGGGCCTCCTCTTGGTAAACTTGGCGCCAGTTTCCCTGACCCTATGTGGTGCCTTCCTAGCGGGTGTAGCGAGGGGCTGCGCCACATAAAATGTCAGAGCCTCCGGTTTCTAGC
Organism: Phyllobates terribilis; assembly: GCF_046119375.1. Taxonomy (NCBI): domain Eukaryota; kingdom Metazoa; phylum Chordata; class Amphibia; order Anura; family Dendrobatidae; genus Phyllobates; species Phyllobates terribilis. The sequence goes on along the minus strand of NW_027362763.1, from coordinate 779,059,602 downwards.
TGAGGGTCGTTTCCTGCCTCCACTAGTTCGGGGACCGGTCTCCCCCTTTGGCCTGACCCCTCCACGCAGGTGGATTCGGGCGTGCGGTGGCGACTCGCCCGTCCGCACCCCTGGGATCCCTTCATTCCTCGTTCCTGGAGCCTTCTCCGCTCCTCTTCCTTCCTTCTCCCTCTTCCAGGCCTGGGCCTCTGTTACTAGGCCCGCCTCCGGAGCAGAGCTCATGCAGAGCCCCTGCTCCCTGCCACTTCTGCTCAGACTTCTCTGCACTGAACTAAGATGGTGCCCACCTTTTATACTCCCCTCTCAATGCACCCAGGAACTGCTTCCTCCCTGCTCCTGCACTACAGGGTTCCCCTTCCTCAGTGTTCCCTCCCCCCACTCCAGCCAGGGACAGGGACTGTCGTGCCCATCTCAGGGGCATATTGGTCGCCCTGCCCCACGGCAATGTGGTGTAATGCATGCAGGTGTCGGGTCCTGATCCACACTCCTTCCTTACCTGAGAGTGAGATATCACACCTCTGGGTGAGGTGCAATACGTCTGTAGCAACCGAGCCCTCAGGGTGCTACAGTTCCATTTATCTTCAGCCTAGGTGACGTATTGCGATACAGGGCCGTGATTTTGGCTATAAAAGGGTCCCCTAGACCCCTACCCCAAGCTTTTTAAGAGAATCATATATGGCGTGCCAGGAGACTCTATGGAATGCTTTCTCAGCATCCAACGAGAGTATCTAATTACAAATTTTTAACTGCATCTAGCCCAGGAAATACTTTGTGCCTAGTAGCAGTGTCTGCTAGTCAGCGGATTATCCCGGCTGTTAAGCAAGCTACACCACCTGTAGTTTAGACACTTAATTTTTTCAAAGGAAATGCTTTGGGACCATGGGATACTTAGTGAAGAGCATCAGGAGGCACCCCAAGGCATAGGGGCTGGGACTGGCAGTAGGATGCCTTGCGGTGGACAGCCGAGCTCGATCCTTATAAAAGCTTTTTAACTGCAGCAGCTTTAGTGGACGCTACTGGAGCTGGAATTACGCGGTTGCTGGCATGAGACTTGCCCTCCAATAGATCCTTGTAAATGGATTTAAAGTGTATTCATTCAAATTAGAGAGACAATTTAAATTAAAAAGCTTAGAGCTGCCTCCACCACAGGGGGGCTCGCTCGACCCACCAGCGGACAGGCACCAGTATTGGGAGAGGGGGGCTGGCCGTCAGGGTTCACCGCGGCTCTGGCACAAACCCGGCGACACGGAGGTGGCACGGGCAGGAGCGGACTGGCCGTGTCGGCTTCTCACTTTTTGGATTTTAGAAGGGCATGACATGCCTATATCTGTGTCTCCCCCTCCTTTTACTCCTCCACCTCTTTTATTTTCGCATGACTATATGTACTTGTCACTTTTCCATGTGTTAGTTATGTCTTCTGAGCAGTTTGTCAGCTTTTGGACACCTTTGAAGGTGTTTTCTATGTGTTTCTATGTGTTTTTGTTTGCCTGCCATTGGTTTTAACGGTGTTCGAAGGTGTTCGTCGAACAGTTCGACGAACAGTTCGGCGAACACACGGGTGTTCGACGAACCGAACCGAACTCGAACACTACGGGGGTGGCTCAACACTAGCAAAGAGCAGCCCAGAAATCTGGCAGTTTAGTGTTGCGGCCTGTGGGTGGGTGGCTGGCTGCATACTTGCACTTGCATTACAAGTAACAGAAAACTAAGCAGATGGTGGCCTCTATCATCATCATGGCCTCACCTCGGCACTATGAACACTCCTGAAGGAGAAGCCAGGGCCCACTGGAGGAGTCTCCGGTTCTCTGGTGGGGGAAAGGTTCCCGGACACTCTATGGCTTCTTTTTTAATGTGGATCAGCCATGCTTATGCATGTTATTTCTCAAAACGCATTACAGATCAGGCCATTGTCCAACTCAGTATTCAAGAAATTAAATGCGCAAAGAAAGATATGTGTTTGTCAAAGCACCACCGACAAGTGTGAGTTGATGTTGGACAGGCTTCTGCAACAAGCTCAATTACAGGACTTCCTGGGAGAAATGACACGCAGGGTAGATACAGTTTCTCTCTATGCCAGTCCTTTCATCGAGCTAAATACAACTCTCAGCAAAAAAAAGTTGTGGACTGGCTCTGTACCGTCCCTGGCCACATTCACCTGTCCACGTGTTTGTGGTTAGGCTGTCCTTCCCAGTAAGTGCACTAGGGAGGGCACGGGTAATGTTGTGGGAGCCGTGCTTGTGGAAGGCAGAGGCGATACCCGGAAATATAGTGGGGACCGAGTATGGACACCCGGCCGCCGCCGGCATGAGGTTGTGAAAAGCTTCCGCCTCCACGAGCCTAAAAGGCCACATTTCAAGTGCAAGCAGCTGTCAAAAATTTGGCAGTATTGTATTGCAGCCTGTGGGTGGGTGGGTACGATTACAGAGATACCACATTTACTGTATATAATTTTTTTTATGTTTTACAATTTTTACACAATAAAAACAGTTTTATAGAAATAAAGAATTGTTTTTGCATCGCTGTATTCTGAGAGCTATAGCTTTTTTATTTCTCCCATGATGGAGCTATATAGCAGCTTGTTTTTTGTGGGACAAAATGTTGTTTTCAGCTATATTTTTATTTACATTCACCTTTTTGATCACGTTTATTCCGCTTTTTATTCTGCAGTATTATGAAAAAGCATTGTTTTTTTGCCACTTTTTTTTTACGGTGTACACTGAGGGTATTAAATAGCGTGACAGTTTTATAGATAGTGTCATTCTAGACGCGGGGATACCAAACATGTGTACTTGTCTGTTTATTTTTATTTTTACATAAATATACTGTACCTATTTCTTGATATAAAAATTTTTTCATTTTTTTATTCTTTATTTTGTGATTTTTTTTTAAATATTTGTACAATTTTATTTAAACTTTTTTACTTTTGTTCTTAGTCCCTCTATGGAACTTTAACTTTTATTAGTCTGATCACTGCTACAATGCATTGGAATACACTAGTAGTGTTGAGCCACCCCCGTAGTGTTCGGGTTCGGTTCGGTTCGTCGAACACCGGGATGTTCGAGGAACTGTTCGTCGAACTGTTCGTCGAACACCTTAGAACACCGTCGAACACCGTTAAAACCAATGGCAGGCAAACAAAAACACATAGAAACACATAGAAAACACCTGCAAAGGTGTCCAAAAGCTGACAAACTGCTCAGAAGACACTCTCTTTAAAAAAGCCGGCCGGCAAATTCAGCAGCGGCATACACCGGTACCCGACAATTTAGACAAGAAGGAATAGAGCATCACACATAGATTAGATAGATAGAAACATGTCAGTCACACATATAAGAAGCACAGTGACAGTGTTGGTTACTGCACTTGTCATTTAGTGTAAAGGATTTATTAAAAAAAATATTAGTGTTTTCATGCACCGTCTCTTTAAAAAAGCCGGCCGGCAATTCAGCATCTGTACCCGACAATTTAGAACAGAAAGAATAGAGCTTCACACATAGATTAGATAGATAGAAACATGTCAGTCACATATATAATAAGTACAGTGATAGTGTTGCTTACTGTACTTGTCATTTAGTGTAAAGGATTTATTTAAAAAAATAATAGTGTTTTCATGCACTGTCTCTTTAAAAAAGCCGGCCGGCAATTCAGCAGCGGTACCCGACAATTTAGAACAGAAAGATAGAGCATCACACATAGATTAGATAGATAGAAACATGTCAGTCACATATATATGAAGTACAGTGATAGTGTTGGTTACTGTACTTGTCATTTAGTATTAAAATAAAGGATTTATTATTAAAAAAATTGGCGTGGGGTTCCCCTTAATTTTAGGCTCTAGCGGAGGTTAAGCAGACGGCTGGGGCAGATGTTTGAAGCCTGGGAAGGGGGTAATACCCACGGAGCTTCCCAGGCTACTAATATCAGCCCCCAGCTGAATACATAGCCTTTACTAGCTATTAAAATGGGGGACCCCCCAAAAAAAATGACGTGGGGTCCCCCATAATTTAATAGCTAGCAAAGGCTAGGCAGACAGCTGGGGGCTGATATTAATAGCCCAGGAAGGGAGCCATGAATATTGGCCCCCTCCCAGGCTAGAAACACCAGCCGTCAGCCGCCCCAGAAATGGCGCATTCATAGGATGCGCCAATTCTGGCACTTAGCCTCGCTCTTCCACGCTGCCCTGGTGCGGTGGCAGGGGGTAATAGGGTTGGGGTTGATGTCAGCTTATAATGCCAGCTGACATCAAGCCCAGGTTAGTAATGGAGAGGCGTCTATAAGACACCCCCATTACTAACCCCATAGTCAAAGTTAAAAAAAACACAAACACCCAGAATAAAGTCCTTTAATTGAAATAAAGACACAATCCTTTATTGTTCTAAATTAAACCATACTTACCATCACGCCCATTCCAGCTGAAGCCAACGATCTCCTGCAATAAAAGAAAAATAATAAAGCAACCTCATCCTTACCTTTCCATGGTTCCCACGACAGCTTCAGCTCTGCTACATCGAGATGACAGGCTGGACCGCAGCAGAACGCTGCCATCCAGCCTGTCATCCCGCAGACACTGAGAAGCGCAGGCTTGCTTGCGCTGCTCAGCGTCTCTCTGTGACGACATCCAGATGAGCCGAGTTCATGTCCAATGAACTCGGCTCACCTCATGCACGTCACTGACAGCGTGGGAAAATTCTCACGCTGAAGCGCTGATTGCAGGAGAATTTTCCCACGCTGTCAGTGACGTGCAGGAGGTGAGCTGAGTTCATTGGACATGAGCTCACCTCATGCACATCACTGACAGCGTGGGAGAATTCTCCTGCACTCAGCACTTCAGCGTGAGAATTTTCCCACGCTGTCAGTGACGTGCATGAGGTGAGCCGAGTTCATTGGACATGACCTCGGCTCATCTGGATGCCGTCACAGCGAGACAGTGAGGAGCGCAAGCATGCCTGCGCTTCTCAGTGTCTGCGGGATGACAGACTGGATGGCAGCGTTCTGCTGCGGTCCAGCCAGTCATCTCGATGTAGCAGAGCTGAAGCTGTCGTGGGAACCATGGAAAGGTAAGGATGAGGTTGGTTTATTATTTTTCTTTTATTGCAGGAGATCGTTGGCTTCAGCTGGAATGGGTGTGATGGTAAGTATGGTTTAATTTAGAACAATAAAGAATTGTGTCTTAATTTCAATTAAAGGACTTTATTCTGGGTGTTGTGTTTTTTTTAAATACTTTACTAGAAATTCATGGCGGTCATGTCTAATACTGGCGTGACCCCATGAATTTTGGGCTTGGGGCCAGCTGATAATACCAAGCTGGCCCTAACCCCTTTATTACCCAGTGAGCCACCGCACCAGGGCCCTGGATGAGTTGGGTACAGCGCCAGAAGATGGCGCTTCTATGAACGCGCCATTTTCCGGGGTGGCTGCGGACTGCAATTTGTAGCGGGGGGGGGGCCCAGAAAGCTTGGGCCTCCCTGCGCTGCAGATTCCAGCCCCCAGCTGCCTAGGTGTACCTGGCTGGACACAAAAATAGGGCGAAGCCCCACGTACTTTTTTTTTAATTATTTCATGAAATTCATGAAATAATTAAGAAAAAAAGGGCTTCCCTATATTGTTGTGTCCGGCCAGGTACAAATAGGCAGTTGGTGGATGGGGGCAGCCCGTTCCTGCCTGCTGTACCTGGCTGGACACAAATATAGTGCGAAGCCCCACTTCAATTTTTTTAAATTATTTCAGGAAATTCATGAAATAATTTAAAAAAAATTGACGTGGGGCTTCGCACTATATTTGTGTCCAGCCAGGTACAGCAGGCAGGAACGGGCTGCCCCCAACCACCAGCTGCCTATTTGTACCTGGCCGGACACAACAATATAGGGAAGCCCTTTTTTTCTTAATTATTTCATGAATTTCATGAAATAATTAAAAAAAAAGTACATCGGGTACCGATGCTGAATTGACGGCCGGCTTTTTTAAAGAGACAGTGCATGAAAACACTATTATTTTTTTAAATAAATCCTTTACACTAAATGACAAGTACAGTAATCAACACTGTCACTGCACTTCTTATATATGTGACTGACATGTTTCTATCTATTTAATCTATGTGTGATTCTCTATTCCTTCTATTCTAAATTGTCGGGTACCGCTGCTGAATTGCCGGCTTTTTTTATCTAATCTATGTGTGAAGCTCTATTCTTTCGGTTCTAAATTGTCGGGTACAGGTGTATGCCGCTGCTGAATTGCCGGCTTTTCATGTTTCACTGTTGGCACTGTTCCCATCGATTTGGGCAATCACTGTAATGCCACAACCACCATGGCTGTGGCATTACAGTGAGTGGCAGACAATCCCTGCATGATTGGTGCTCTAAATAGCGCCAGACATGCAGGACACGCTTTTGGTGCACGAACAGTTATCGAACATAACCTCGAACAGCCGAATTTTTTGCAAATCGTTCGGGTTCGTCGAACAACTCGAACACCGCCCAAAACAGCTCGAATTTGAGATTGGCGAACAGTTCTAGTCGAACACCGCTCATCTCTATACACTAGCACTGTAATGTGTTATAACTGTCAGTGTTACACTGACAAAACATCTTTTAGACTATGCTCCTGGCATGGTATAACAGGCCACCACAGGTGGCAGACCCGGAGGTCATTATTAGTGTTGAGCCACCCCCGTAGTGTTCGAGTTCGGTTCGGTTCGTCGAACACCCGTGTGTTCGCCAAACTGTTCGTCGAACTGTTCGTCGAACACCTTCGAACACCGTTAAAACCAATGGCAGGCAAACAAAAACACATAGAAACACATAGAAAACACCTTCAAAGGTGTCCAAAAGCTGACAAACTGCTCAGAAGACATAACTAACACATGGAAAAGTGACAAGTACATATAGTCATGCGAAAATAAAAGAGGTGGAGGAGTAAAAGGAGGGGGAGACACAGATATAGGCATGTCATGCCCTTCTAAAATCCAAAAAGTGAGAAGCCGACACGGCCAGTCCGCTCCTGCCCGTGCCACCTCCATGTCGCCGGGTTTGTGCCAGAGCCGCGGTGAACCCTGATGGCCAGCCCCCCTCTCCCAATACTGGTGCCTGTCCGCTGGTGGGTCGAGCGAGCCCCCCTGTGGTGGAGGCAGCTCTAAGCTTTTTAATTTAAATTGTCTCTCTAATTTGAATGAATACACTTTAAATCCATTTACAAGGATCTATTGGAGGGCAAGTCTCATGCCAGCAGCCGCGTAATTCCAGCTCCAGTAGCGTCCACTAAAGCTGCTGCAGTTAAAAAGCTTTTATAAGGATCGAGCTCGGCTGTCCACCGCAAGGCATCCTACTGCCAGTCCCAGCCCCTATGCCTTGGGGTGCCTCCTGATGCTCTTCACTGAGTATCCCATGGTCCCGAAGCATTTCCTTTGAAAAAATTAAGTGTCTAAACTACAGGTGGTGTAGCTTGCTTAACAGCCGGGATAATCCGCTGACTAGCAGACACTGCTACTAGGCACAAAGTATTTCCTGGGCTAGATGCAGTTAAAAATTTGTAATTAGATACTCTCGTTGGATGCTGAGAAAGCATTCCATAGAGTCTCCTGGCACGCCATATATGATTCTCTTAAAAAGCTTGGGGTAGGGGTCTAGGGGACCCTTTCATAGCCAAAATCACGGCCCTGTATCACAATACGTCACCTAGGCTGAAGATGAATGGAACTGTAGCACCCTGAGGGCTCGGTTGCCACAGAGGTATTGCACCTCACCCAGAGGTGTGATATCTCACTCTCAGGTAAGGATGGAGTGTGGATCAGGACCCGACACCTGCATGCATTACACCACATTGCCGTGGGGCAGGGCGACCAATATGCCTCTGAGATGGGCACGACAGTCCCTGTCCCTGGCTGGATTGGGGGGAGGGAACACTGAGGAAGGGGAACCCTGTAGTGCAGGAGCAGGGAGGAAGCAGTTCCTGGGTGCATTGAGAAGGGAGTATAAAAGGTGGGCACCATCTTAGTTCAGTGCAGAGAAGTCTGAGCAGAAGTGGCAGGGAGCAGGGGCTCTGCATGAGCTCTGCTCCGGAGGCGGGCCTAGTAACAGAGGCCCAGGCCTGGAAGAGGGAGAAGGAAGGAAGAGGAGCGGAGAAGGCTCCAGGAACGAGGAATGAAGGGATCCCAGGGGTGCGGACGGGCGAGTCGCCACCGCACGCCCGAATCCACCTGCGTGGAGGGGTCAGGCCAAAGGGGGAGACCGGTCCCCGAAACTAGTGGAGGCAGGAAACGACCCTCAGCTAGAAACCGGAGGCTGTGACATTTTATGTGGTGCAGCCCCTCACTACACCCGCTAGGAAGGCACCACATAGGGTCAGGGAAACTGTCGCCAAGTTTACCAAGAGGAGGCCCGAGGCAGCCGGACAGAAGGGTTGGTAAGAAAGGCCAGACAAAGGACACACAAAGGGGGTCCTGTGAAGCGCTCCAAAGTTATCTGGGAGTTGTCTGAGCCCCTCACCTGGTGAGCACAGTACGACGTGGGCAGCCGTTACCTGCAGACGTGGTCTGGATAATAAGAACTGTGAGTAAAGGCCCTGGACTGCATCACTGACTCCGTGTCGTTACTGCTGCTGCCCTGCACCATCACCCCCATCCTCCGCATACACTGCCCTGAGGCTATACTCCTCCCGTGGGGAGTTATGCTATGCTCTGCTGCACCCACAACACCAGCCTCAGCGGTCTGCCCTGCAGCGGCGGTTCACTCTGACCGCAATCCACGGGTGGCGTAGTCGGACATTTAAACATCAAAACCACATAAATTTTTCCGCCACTTGTTTGACCACCCTGAGCCACGGAACCTGGGTCGCCGCCACGAAGACTACAACCACCAGCATCCACCAAAAAGGGTCCGGCTCCGCGTGTCCCAAGGCCCAGGGGGTGCATCAGAACATTTTCATCACCTTTCACAATCACCAATGGGACAAGGCAGGGATGTCCTCTGTCCCCTCTCTTATACATCCTAGTGACGGAGCACCTGCTCTCATCAATTCGCCATAACCCCAATATTAGGTGGATTGAGGTGGGAGGCACCGAGTACAAGTGCTCTCTATTTGCTGATGATGTCCTAGTATATATCACTCAATCACATATATCCATCCATGCTGTTATGGCTGAAATAGATCACTTTGTTACATGGTCAAATTTTAAAATCAATGCAGCGAAGTCTGAGGCCCTTGATGTCTCCCTCCCCAAATCCATATAGGATTCCATCCAGTCCAACTTTCCCTTTGCCTGGCCCTCACAGGGTATCAAATACTTAGGAATTCCTATTCATAGAGACCTCTCCCATCTATGTTATCTTAATTTTGGGCCCTTTATTGAACAACTCCATACAGACCACGGTTGGCAAGTTAGAACTGTAAGATTCACTACGTGAACCACGGGTGTTTTGTGGAAAAGCACATGTACACTGCGTTCCAAATTATTATGCAAAAAGTGTTTAGGAGTGATAAGGGAAGAATTTGTTTGTTTGTCAGTTAAACTCATTGATGGTGATGTGTGTCAGGGCTCTTTATATCACTGTAAGCAATTGCAGACACCTGTGCTAATTAGTTTGGCAGGTGTGTCCAATGAAAGGCAAGACTACTTAAGAAGGTTGTCTCACATTATTAAGCAGCCTACATTTTCTGCCAAAATGGGAAAGAAAAAGGATGTGTCGGCTGCTGAGAAGCAACAAATTGTGGAGTGTTTAGGTCAAGGCATGACTACAATCAACATTGTGCGATAATCAGGATGAAGTGTCTTGGCAATCAAGAAGTATGTAGCTGATTCACAGTACACACGTGTGCGTGCTGATAAGGGCAAATTGAGGACTCTTTCCTACAGGCAATTACGTCAGGTTGAAAGAGCAGCGGCAAAAAAGCCTTGTCATAGCAGCAGACAAGTTTTTGAAGCTGCTTGTGCCTCCAACGTTCCCCGAACAACAAGATGCAGGGTCCTTCAGAGGTTTGCAGCTGTGCATACGCCATCCTGTCGACCTCCTCTATCCACTTCACACAAGCAGAAACGGCTCCAGTGGGCCAAACATTACATGAAGACTGATTTCAAAACTGTTTTGTTCACGGATGAGTGCCGTGCAGCGCTCGATGGTCCAGATGGATGGAGTGGAGGATGGCTGGTTGATGGACACCCCACGCAAACACGGCTACAGCGCCAACAAGGAGGAGGTGGAGTAATGTTTTGGGCTGGAATCATGGGGAGAGAGATTGTCGGCCCCTTTAGGATCCCTGAAGGCGCTAAAGATGAACTACATAATGTATGTGGATTTTCTCAAACAGCACTTCCTGCCATGGTTCAAGAAGAAGAACCGTGTATTTCACAGCAAGATCATTTTTCTGCATGATAATGCACCATCTCATGCTGCACATAAAACATCTGCATCTCTGGCTGATATGGGCATAAAAGGGGACAAACTTATGGTGTGACCCCCATGCTCCCCTGACCTCTACCCCATTCAGAACCTTTGGAGCATCATTAAAAGGAGTGTCTATGATGGCGGGAGGCAGTTCACATCTAAGCAACAGCTCTGGGAGGGTATTCTGTCCTCATGCAAAACAATTGAAGCAGAAACCATCCAAAACCTGACAAATTCAATGGATGAGAGAGTTCAGAAGCTCCTTTCGAACAAGGGGTCCTATGTGAAAATGTAACATCACCTAGAATAAAGTTTTGAGTTGAAAACTGTTTGATTTCAGTTTCTAACAACCTGCTAATGCTTATAATTTCAAAAATGACCATTTTTTTGGTCTTTATTAAAATGAAAAGGTTGATCGAAAAGTTTGGGGGATCTAAGAGTGTGGCAACCCAGTAGTCATGATTACTTCGAATTCTGACAATATGAGGGTCATGCTGCAGGTAGTGCAGCAAGAAGGCACTTATGTGTCTTGCGCATCTCGGAGCCCCAAAATTATTTTCCGGGCTAGATGCAGCTAAAAATTATTATTAATTTTAAATCTGGTGAAGCTTTAGTATAGATGGCCTAATAGGATCAGTGCTGCACACTGCTACAAAGCCCAAATTATTTTCCAGTCAAGATACAGATAAACATGATTAGTAATTTTAAATCTGGTGGAGCTTATTATAGATGGCCTAATAGAATCAGTGCTGCACACTGCTACAAAGCCCAAATTATTTTCCAGCCAAGATACAGATAAACATGATTAGTAATTTGAAAGCTTAAAACGGTTGGTAGGGTGATTTTAACCAATCATCAAGCATTTACTCTCCCCAGGATGACACAGGGGTAGAAAAGTCGTTTCGGATCCATGATTTGTTCATCTTTATGAACGTGAGTCTGTCTACATTATCAGTGGAGAGCCGCGTGCGCTTATCTGTCAGCACACCACCAGCAGCGCTGAACACACGTTCAGACAGAACGCTGGCTGCGGGGCATGACAAGATCTCCAAGGCGTAAGTGGCTAGCTCCGGCCATTTATCCAGATTGGAAGCCCAAAAAGAGCAAGGGTCCAGTGACACAGTCGTGGCTTCAATGTTTACTTGGAGATACTCCTGTACCATCGTCTCTAGGCGTTGACTATGTGTCAGACTTCTTGTCTCCTGTGGCCTTGCAAAGGATGGGCTAAAAAAGTGGTGAAATGATTCCGCAAAATTGATGTTACCAGCAGATACTGTGGTTCTGTTACGGTTTGAGTGCTGAACACTTGACGGTCCCACGGTTGGCAAGTTGGAACTGTGAGATTCACTACGTGCACCACTGGTATTTTGTGGAAAAGCACATGTAAGATTCTACAACAGTCTCTGATGATACTCCAGCATGCGTGTATCCCTTTCTATGGCAGGAATAATTTCTGCAAATTTAATGTATCCGGGATCTAACAGTGTGGCAACCCAGTAGTCAGGATTATTTCTAATTCTCACAATTCGAGGGTCATGTTGCAGGTAGTGCAGCAAGAAGGCACTCATGTGTGTTGCGCATCCAGGAGCACCAAGTCCCTGTTGTGTTGGTGGCGAGGTAACAATCATGCTTCCTTCCTCTGTCCTCTCCCCCCAACCTCGCACAACAGAAATGTGATCAAGGTCTCCCTCATCTGATGAGTCTTCCATCAGTTCGTCCTCCACTTCTTCCTGGGCTCCTGCACCTTCCTCACTAGTTTGGCTGCTACCATGCGCCCTGGTAAAACCATCTCCCCCACCCTCACATGCCTGCCGCCTTGGTGCTGCCGACCGTCTGGACCTTGCAGATGTTAGCCCTTCCGCATACAACTCCTCCTCCTCTACTTCCTCCACCTCCTCTTGTGCCACCACCTGACTCCGAATTCTGTTTAACATGTGCTCCAGCATGTAAATCACCGGAATAGTCATGCTGATAATGGCATCGTCAGCACTAAACATCTTCGTCGCCATTTCAAAACTGTGCAGAAGGGTGCATAGGTCCCTGATCTGAGACCACTCCTCCAGCATGATTTGCCCCACCTCTGAATCTCGTTGGCCCAGGCTATACGTCAGAACGTATTGCACCAGGGCTTGTCGGTGCTGCCACAGTCGCTGCAACATGTGCAGAGTTGAATTCCACCGGGTAGGCAAATCGCATTTTAGCCGGTGAAGTGGCAGGCCCAACGACTTCTGTAGAGATGTAAGTCGCTGAGCTGCGGGATGCGAACGGCGGAAGTGAGCACACAGCGACCGTGCCCTCTGCAGAAGGCCATCTAGTCTGGGATAGTGGGCTAAAAATTGCTGGACAACCAGGTTCAACACGTGAGCCATACAAGGCACGTGTGTGACATTGCCCCGGCGAAGGGCCGCACCCAGGTTTGCAGCATTGTCGCACACGGCCTTCCCTGGTTTCAGGTCCAGTGGAGACAACCATTCATGAAATTGGTTCTCCAGAGCTGACCACAACTCCTCAGGTGTGTGACTCACATTTCCCAGACATTTCAATGTAAAAACCGCCTGATGACGTTGAGCCCTACTGCCAGCATAGTAAGGAGGTGTGCAGGATCCCTTCTGCGCAGTTAGAAAGCTTGTGGCATGACCAGACAGGCTTTGGGTGCAGGTGGAAGACCGAGAGGAGGTTGAGGAGGCAGAAGCAGTGGAGGAACTTTGACATAAAGAGGATTGACGCACAACTCGTGGGGACGGCAAGACTTGGACAGCAGCCCCTTGTCCTGCTGTCACCATAGTTACCCAGTGCCCAGTCAGCGACATGTAACGCCCCTGTCCATGCCTACTCGTCCAAGTGTCTGTGGTGAAATGCACCCTGTCACACACAGAGTTTCTCAAAGAAGCGGTGATGTTGTGTGCGACATGCTGGTGGAGCGCAGGCACACATTTCTTTGAGAAGTAGTGCCGACTGGGCATCTGGTACTGGGGCACTGCGACGGACATAAGGTCTCGAAAATCCTCTGTGTCCACCAGGCGGAAAGGCAGCATTTCTGTAGCCAAGAGCTTGCAGATGGTGAAATTCAACCTCTTAGCTTTCTCATGGCTAGGAGGAAATGGTCTTTTACTTGTCCACATCTGAGGGACCGAGGGCTGGCTATTGTGCTTAGACGGGGTTGATAAGGGTGTCCCCGGCAAACTGCCGGTCTGTGAGGAAGATGCAGGCGGACATGTTAGGTTGCCTTGATCCAAAGGTGGTGCTATCGATGTCGGACAGCGCTCAACACCAGCTGGTGTTACCACCTCCAAAGAAAATGATGACCTGCCAATCACGCTGGCTGTTGCGGGTAAAGAGGTGGCAGGTCTGCGCCCCAAAACAGGTGTGACTGCTGTCCCCCCAGTCACAGAGGATGAAGAGGCCGCGGATGCACAAGATATGGCAGACGGTGGTTGGCCCGGCCGGCTAGGCCGCATTGTAGCACACTGAGCTTCCCACTGCAACTTATGCTTCATGTCCATGTGCCGGTTCATGCATGAAGTACTCAAACTATGTATTTTTTGGCCTCTACTTAGCTTTTGCTGACAAATGTTACAGATAACACGAGTTGGGTCATCTTTATCGATCTGAAAAAATGCCCAGGCTATGCAAGGCTTAGCACCCATGCGACCTGAAGAGCCACCACGACTTGTGGTGAGAGGCAGAGTTGTGTTTGAGGATGCAGTTGTTGACGTGCTTCCAGTACTACGTCTCTGTCCAGGAAGGCGCAACCTGACCTCGTCATCACTAGCATCTTCCTCCACCTCCTCTGCTGACCTCATCTCTTGGCTGACTGTGGGTTGACAGTAAGTGGGATCTCCAACCTCATCATCATCACCCTGTGCGTTATCACACCCGTCGTCCTCAGAGCCAACCTGTTCCTGCCCTGACAAAAAACTAAAGTTGTCGCTCCAATCAGGTATTTGAGTCTTATCATCGTCTTCCTCATTGTCTCCACCAACAGGAGTTACAGTTTGGGAATGAGGGTCTACATTATGGTCAGAACCTTCTGCGTCTGGTCCTGGATCCGACTCATAAAGATTCTGGGCATCAGTGCAGATCATTTCCTCGTCTGGATTCACAGAAGCGCTGGAGTCGACCTCTGATTCCCAGGCTATAGTATGAGTAAACAGCTCTGCAGACTCAACCATCTGTTCTACCTCATACTCAGACGGGCAGCTGGAGATTTGGGAGCTGTGAGGAAGCAAGTGCGATTGGGGTGACACCTTTGAGGACTGGAGTATTTGTGATGTTGAAGTTGATGTGGAGGAGAGCCCACTTAAAGGAGCACTTGATATCCATTGAAGCACCTGCTGTTTTTGTGCCTCATCTGGAATTTGTAGCGATTGGCGTGGCCGTAAGAAAGGGATCTTATCACATTGTCCACTAAAAGAAGTAGACATTTTAGTTTGGCTGGAAGATGGTCTTTCTTCTGCAGATGTTACTGTTGCTTTAACACCTACCCCACGGACACAACCTTTTTTCCCCTTCCCAACACGCCTATTCCCCTTTCCACCAGCAGCAGGCCTTTTTCCACACATTTTGGTGGTTAACTAATTCACAACTCTGGAGTTGTTTGTGTAGCACCCTGAGGATTCGGCTGCTACAGGGGTATTACACCTCAAGCCAGAGGTGTGGTATTCCACTCCCGGGTAAGGATGGAGTGTGGAACTGAGCTTAGTAGGCTGCATGCACTACATACATCCCATTTCCGGGGGATAGAACAACGGTACTCCCACCAGTATATGTGCAGGTACGACAGCGTCTGTCCCTGGCTGGAGTGGGAGGGGGGTGGAACATCCCAGTAGTGTAGGGGCAGATAGGGGGAGTAGTCTGGGTAAAGCTAGGAGCCCATTGGGTGCTGGTCACCTGGGTTCACACATAGAGGGAGTATATAAGGTGGGCACCATCTTAGGACAGGGTCTTTGGTCAGAGAGCCTGAGGAGAAGCAGAGCAGAGGAGCTCAGCCAGGAGGGCTGACAGGGAGCTGTGGCTCCGGCTGGGCCCAGCTCCAGAGCAAGGCCTGCAGAGAGAGGAGTAAGAAGGACCCAGAGAGAAAGACAGAGGGAACCCCAAGAACCCAGAAACAGACCAGAAAGGGTGAAGGGTTGGCGAACACGGGTACTGGAACCCGAACTGGTGGAGGCCACTTATCCTCAGCCAGGAACCGGAGGTCGTGGTCAAGATTTGCCACGACCCTCACCAAATCCACCAGAAAGGCACACCAAGCATAGGGTCAGGGAGCCCAGAGGCGGTTTGACCACCAAGAGACCCGAGGGAGCCGGCCAAAGGTGGATCCCTGGTGGGAACGGCCAGGAGAAAGAGAGTGAGAGGGAAGCTCAGGACCACGCTCCGGAATTGCCTGGGAGTTAGCCGAGTCCCGCACCTGGTGGGCGCAGCACGGCTCGGGTGGTCACTCAAGGCCAGAGTGACTAAAGCAACATCAGTGAGTAAAAACCCTGAAACTGCATCTCACGTCTCTGCCTCTCCTTTCTACAACATAACTACACCCATCATCCACACCTGCTGCCCTGAGGCCATACCCCTCCCGTTGGGGGTTATACCATCACTGCTGCACATATACCACCGGCCTCAGCGGACTGCTCTGCAGCGGCGGCTTCAAAGCCGCACTCAACGGGTGGCGTAGTCAATCAAATTAACATCTACTGCCATAGACTGCCGCTTAGTTTGACACCCTGGGCACGGACCGGGTCACCGCCACAAGGACTACTACCCCTATCCAGATCCGGCTCCGGGTAATCCCTTGAACATGGCCCAGGGGCGCGTCATTTGCACAAAAAAACAATGGATGGGAACCGAGCAGAGCTGAGTGGCCAAACTGTGGTATTAGGCCAAAACTATTGGCTGGGTTAGATGCAGAAAAAAATTATATTCAATTTGCAACCTGATGGAGGTCAGTATAGATGGACTAATACAACAAGTCCCACACACAGCTAGAAGCCCAATATTTTTTCAGAGGTAGATGCAGAAAAAAATATATTCAGTTTGCAACCTGATGGAGGTCTGTATAGATGGATTAATAGAACAAGTCCCACACACAGCTAGAAGCCCAATATTTTTTCAGAGGTAGATGCAGAAAAAAATATATTCAGTTTGCAACCTGATGGAGGTCTGTATAGATGGATTAATAGAACAAGTCCCACACACAGCTAGAAGCCCAATATTTTTTCAGAGGTAGATGCAGAAAAAAATATATTCAGTTTGCAACCTGATGGAGGTCTGTATAGATGGATTAATAGAACAAGTCCCACACACAGCTAGAAGCCCAATATTTTTTCAGAGGTAGATGCAGAAAAAAATATATTCAGTTTGCAACCTGATGGAGGTCTGTATAGATTTATTAATAGAACAAGTCCCACACACAGCTAGAAGCCCAATATTTTTTCAGAGGTAGATGCAGAAAAAAATATATTCAGTTTGCAACCTGATGGAGGTCAGTATAGATGGACTAATACAACAAGTTCCACACACAGCTAGAAGCCCAATATTTTTTCAGAGGTAGATGCAGAAAAAAATATATTCAGTTTGCAACCTGATGGAGGTCTGTATAGATGGATTAATAGAACAAGTCCCACACACAGCTAGAAGCCCAATATTTTTTCAGAGCTAGATGCAGAAAAAAATTATATTCAATTTGCAACCTGATGGAGGTCAGTATAGATGGAATAATAGAATGATGCTATGCCCAAAAGATTTTACTTCACTAGGTGCAGTAAAAAAATTGGTATTCTATACACAGGTGGTATATCTTGCAACACAGATAGGCTACTCCACTGACTAACACACTCTGCAATAGGCCAAAAAGGATTAGCTTTGCTAGATTCAGCCAAATGCTGTGAAAAAAACTTGCACAGCACTGGCACAGACCTGCCTGGCAAAAACTGATAGGAACTGATGTAACCTAGTCCTGAAAAGGACTCCAATTACAATTAGTCTTTACTCCCACAATCTATCTATTTAAGAGCACAGACCTGCCTGATAAAAGTCGTAGGAAATGCTGTAACCTAGTCCTTAAAAGGACTGCAATCACAACTATTCCCTACTCCCAAGCTATCTGTAGATTTGTGCGAAAATTGGCTTGAAATTAACAAGGTATAGCGCACACAGCAACAGCGGTGCCGTCTAACACGCAGCTGCAGCAGTGAGAAAATGGTGGCGACGGGGAAAATGGCTTGGTCTTATAGGGCAAGGACATGTGACATACACTGCCAATGACACATGCCCTTGCTTGTGTGAAAAAAAGCACTTCGCTCCGTGTGTGCGCTGCTGATAGGCTGACAGATTGCACCTCCCCACTGCAAATGCGGGAAAGAGAAAAAAAAATGGAGATCTTCATTGTTCCTGCAGAGATCCATCCCCTGCCCCTCCCCCCACCCCGCTGTACACTCAAACTGCGTATTAACATTAATTTTCATCATTACTGAGAAAAAAATCCAGTTATGATTTTGGTGCACGAACAGTTATCGAACATAACCTCAAACAGCCGAATTTTTCTCAAATTGTTCGTGTTCGCCGAACGGCTCGAACACCGCCCAAAACAGCTCAAATTTGAGATTGGCGAACAGTTCGAGTAGAACAACGCTCATCTCTAGTCATTATTTGACCTCTGTTTGAAATGAACACCATTGGTGCCAATTGGGTGGAAGAGAGATTCCCCTCCCTCCCCAACATCCTAAATGCTGCGATCCCTATTGATTGTGGAATTAAGAGGGATAAACATCTGGGTCTGCCCCGCCCCTGGCTGTGAAAGCCAGAGCTTGGCTATCACTTAAGCTGAGCTCCCTGAGGCTTTGCCCACATGATCACCAGGATGTACCGTTACGTCCAGCTGTGGAAATGCACTTCAAAATAGGACACAACAGTATGTTCTATGTCGGGAAGGGGTTAGGGCTGGTATTTCATGTAAGAGGGTGACCAGGATCTGGTCATGCACCTTGTCTGTATGTGTACATATAATGTCATGTCCTGTTTGCAATATGAAAAGGTTTTATGATTAATTGCCCTACATGTTAGTAGAGGGTAGTGTAGGAAAGGGTTAAGGAGTTTGGGAGCTGCTGAGTGTGGGAGGAGCAGATTCAGTGGATCAGAGAGCAGTTTCCTGGTTGCAGTCAGTTCCTGGGAGAAAGAGAAAGATGTAAGACAAGTACAGTTGGTGGTCCAGGGGGCACCTTTGGCACAAGTTGTCCAGCAGAGAAGAACCTGTACTCAGATAATCTGAATAGACATTTCCGTACGTTCGGGACCTACGGTCCATAGGATTCACAGTGAGTTGTGTCTCCACAAGCCTTCAGAGAAGGGGAAGCCGGACGGGAAACAGTCCGTACAGGGATTCTTACTACTGCAAGGGTCTTATAGACCAGGAGTGTTCACTATGAAAGGGACAACTCGGGACAAATGGACACTGAACATCTCTACGTGCGGTGTGTCGAACGGTGACCCTGGTGGAGTCGGTATGCAATGTAATGTGCTGTATGAAGATATTTACCAATGTTCTAGTAAAGCTCTTTTTTATAAAATGGAACAGAACTCCTTAAATGTGTGTACGGCCGTTCCTGAGATGAGAAGACTGAAGACGGCAGAGATCTATGATCCAGATGTGAGTGTTCTGCACCACACACACAACATGGGAAAATGTGTACTTTTATCTTTGTCATGGGACCAGGGTATGGGAACACATCAGCCTCTGGCCATAACTACCACCCTGAGTCCCTTACAAAATTGGCGTAGTTGGCAGGATGCGAGTACCTCGCATGAAGAGAGCGGGGTGGAGAAGCCCCGCGGCGCAGATGAGGCGCCTGAAGATAACCAAATGCAGCGGAGAGAATTGAAGAATGTACGAAATGAGATTGCGGATGAACATGGCGATGCCAAGATGGTGGCCGGTAACGTAAGTCCAAAGATGGCGGAGGATGGCGCGGAGATTGGTGAAGGTCCCGCCCATCGTGGGCGTCCTGAGCACAAAACGGCGCGGAAAGCAGTATGGTTTGTACGCCGGCCCAGATGGAGATTACAGCCCCCTGTGAGCGGTATCCGCCCACGGTGGGCGCGGCGAAGGAAGAAGTTCCGCCTACCACTGAAGATCCCAGAGACAGAGTGGGAAGATTTGCCGAAGGCAGCCCCGCCCATGGAGGGGCGGAGTCTTGAAAGAGGATCTCGTGTGGTGAGCAGTGCGGCGCCATTGCTGGGAGAGACAGTGAAGCTGGAGCAGCAGAACAAGATGGCTCATCGTGGCGGCTGCGGGAGGATGGAGTGGAGCCGGCGCAGGGAGCGTGAGGAGAAGGAGGGACGCCCAGGAGGTCGCTGGGGGGTCTTTGACCTCCATGACTATCCCGTAGAGAGCGGCTTACCATTCGTACCAGGCTGGTACCCCTTCCACGATCCGCGTGAGGATGCTGTCTCCCTTGCAAAGGCCTTGAAGGGGCTCGTGGTCGCAAGCCCCAGAGAGAAACAGGAAGCGGTCCAGGAGGAAGCGGCCGGAGAAGCGACGACCGCGGAGGTGCCATCAAGTGACGGCGAGCCAGCCCCGATGACCGTGGTAGCGGTGAGTCCCGATGCGGGCCCTGTCCCCAGCCCACAACCCCCTTCTTACCAGGAAGTAGTAAGAGCCCCTGGGGAAGAGGAGACCCTGTGGATCGCCGGGGTAATTGCGGAGAAAAAGAGGCGGGAGCGCCGCATCCGCGAAGAGCTGCGGAGGCTGGGGGGAGGAGCAATATCCGGCCGGATGACTAGCGGCATAGTGCGGCATTTCGATTCGTCCCGCGGCTACGGGTTCATACAGGAAGTGGGGACCGGCGAGAAGGTCTACGTCAACCAAGGGTCTGTTGACACCCCCCGGTCTCTTGTTTATCGGTAACCGGGTTGGGTTCATTAAAGAACGTGGGCCCCGAGGCCCATATGCAGTGGCCTTCACCGTTCTGTCTGACAGGGAAGAACAGGCGATGGATCGGCCTGTACGGCCGATGGTAGTGGCCGCAGTACAGCTGGCTGTGGGCCAGAGTGACAGAGTAAACTCCAGAGGGGGATCCCCTGCGCTGGAGTCAGTGGGGGTAACGGCCGGTTCACAGGGAAGTGTGCAGTCGGGAGCCTCGAGCATGTCAGCATCGGAGACAAGAAGCCGGAGCAACAGCGGAGGATCGGTCTCCAGTGATTCGTCCTCTGGGACCACCATCATCTATATCCAGGGTCAGGGAGTGGCCCACTACGGTGGTCCCAGGGGAATCCCTGAGTGAGCGGCTGCTTTAAAAAGAAAAAAAAAAAGAGGAAAGCATCTGGTTGTGCTCGTTGCACGGAGGAAGATAAGGAACTGTTCTGCGTTCCTAGGGGCAGGAGCCCCTGTTCAGCCTGGTGATGACCAGAGGTGGCCCAGGATGCGGTCACTAAAGAGAGACTGTTCCGCGTCTCTTAAAGGGCAACCAGCCCTTATAGCACCATGGAGCAATGGTGCTGGCCGGACGGCCAGAAGATAATTTTTTTTATGTGTGTGTTTTTCCCCCTCCAAGTTCTGTTGCGCACGTTTGCGCATTCCCCTGCTGGATTACGGGACTGAACCCTAACAGGGTTAACAAAGGACTGTGAGCAACTGCTTCATGGACTGTGTCCTAGTAAAGAACTGTCGAGTGGTTCATGGTCTTCAACGGGACCGTACCCAGTAAAAGGAGGGAGGGGGAGAAACTGTCAGGACGACCTGAGGATCGAGCCGGGTCACTGCTCCAGGACTGTCGGAGCAGGATTTGTTGGCCAGCGGGCCTGTGGTGGACAAAATTTTTTTGTGCTTATTTGTTTTTGGTCCTAGGAGCAAGGGGACCGGAGTCCAACAGACTCATATCCAAAAGAACTTGAACTCTGTGTTCCAGGGTCCCAACCGAGTGGGACCGAGGTCAAGATTGACCACCAAGAAGACAAGAAAAAGTGAATTAATATATTGTGTATTTTAATATAAATATATGTGTCGAATGTTTTAAATGTGCATTGTGTTTCTACAGTTGCTGTCATGGTCGGGACGACCATGTTTAAGGAGGGAGGAAATGTAAGAGGGTGACCAGGATCTGGTCATGCACCTTGTCTGTATGTGTACATATAATGTCATGTCCTGTTTGCAATATGAAAAGGTTTTATGATTAATTGCCCTACATGTTAGTAGAGGGTAGTGTAGGAAAGGGTTAAGGAGTTTGGGAGCTGCTGAGTGTGGGAGGAGCAGATTCAGTGGATCAGAGAGCAGTTTCCTGGTTGCAGTCAGTTCCTGGGAGAAAGAGAAAGATGTAAGACAAGTACAGTTGGTGGTCCAGGGGGCACCTTTGGCACAAGTTGTCCAGCAGAGAAGAACCTGTACTCAGATAATCTGAATAGACATTTCCGTACGTTCGGGACCTACGGTCCATAGGATTCACAGTGAGTTGTGTCTCCACAAGCCTTCAGAGAAGGGGAAGCCGGACGGGAAACAGTCCGTACAGGGATTCTTACTACTGCAAGGGTCTTATAGACCAGGAGCGTTCACTATGAAAGGGACAACTCGGGACAAATGGACACTGAAAATCTCTACGTGCGGTGTGTCGAACGGTGACCCTGGTGGAGTCGGTATGCAATGTAATGTGCTGTATGAAGATATTTACCAATGTTCTAGTAAAGCTCTTTTTTATAAAATGGAACAGAACTCCTTAAATGTGTGTGCGGCCGTTCCTGAGATGAGAAGACTGAAGACGGCAGAGATCTATGATCCAGATGTGAGTGTTCTGCACCACACACACAACATGGGAAAATGTGTACTTTTATCTTTGTCATGGGACCAGGGTATGGGAACACATCAGCCTCTGGCCATAACTACCACCCTGAGTCCCTTACATTTCATACAACAGCATTGATGAGGGGCATGCAGGAAAAGGATACACCAAGTTCTTTAAGAGACACATGCCACGTAATGAATTTGGCACATCTCATCAGTGTTGTGCACCTCTGTGTGCCTTGCCAGAAGTGTTACTCCAGTAGCAACTTCTGGTGTAATGTACTCCACCTCTTTTATAAATTTGTCGGGCGGATGTTGTCACTCCTCATCCCGCCTTGGCTCTTCCTTAGCTCCATTTTGGTGACCGGGCCAAAAATGTTGTGAAAAATACCAAAAGTCAAAATTTTTTGCTTAACTCCTAGTTGTTCAAAAATTTTGCGACTTTTAACCCCTTAACAACATTTGACGTACTAATACGCGTCTGTGCCCTGGGACTTAAGAGCCAGACCCGTATTAGTACGTCATGGCGATCGCGCGTGCACACAGGCTGTGCGGGCGCGATCGCCGCCGGGTGTCAGCTGATTGTCACAGCTGACACCCGGTACTATGTGCAGGGAGCGGTCACGCAACGCTCCCAGCACATTAACCCCCGCGATGCTGCGATCGAAGTCGATCGCAGCATTGCGGAGGCAAAGGGAGGTGATCGCAGATACTCACCTCCTCTTCCGGCTTCCAGCGCTGTATGCCGTGGCTTCCAGGATGTTGCCATGACGACCCGATGTCGTCATGACAACATCCAGGTCACCAGACAGCAGGAAGATTTTTTGGACATGCCCAGTGCATCTCCAAACAATCTTCTCCCTGTCCAGCGCTGACAGCCTGCATGACACAGGGATGGTGCTGCATTCCTGTGCCATGCAGGCGATCAGAGAAAAAAAAGTGAAAGTCCCATAGTGGGACAAAGTAATAAAGTATAAAAACTATCAGAAAGTGAAAAAAAAAAAAAAATTGTAAAAATATAAAAAAATAAATAAATAAACAATCCACCAAAAATAAAAATATAATGTACCCATCAATAAATATTATTATAAAAAAAAACAAAAAAACAATAAAAGTACACATATTTGGTATCGCCGCGTCCGGAACAACCTGACCTATAAAACTGTCCCACTAGTTAACCCCTTCAGTGAACACGGTAAAAAAAAAAAAAAAAAACGAAGCAAAAACAATGCTTTATCACCATACTGCCAAACAAAAAATGGAATAACACGCGATCAAAAAGACAAATATAAATAAAAATGGTACCGCTGAAAACGTCATCTCGTCCTGCAAAAAACAAGCTGCCATATAGCTCCATCAGCCGAAAAATAAAAAAAGTTATAGCTCTCAGAATAAAGCTATGCTAAAAAATAATTTTTTCTATAAAATTGCTTTTATTATGTAAAAGTGCAAAACATAGAAATACGACATAAATGTGGTACCGCTGTAAACGTACTGACCCGAAGAATAAAGCTGCCTTATCAATTTTACCACACGCGGAACAGAATAAAAAAAAACAAAAAAAACAATTCCTGAATTGTTGGTTTTTGTTTATTCTGCCTCCCTAAAATCGGAATAGAAAGCGATCAAAAAATGTCACGTGCATGAAAATGGCACCAATAACAATGTCAACTCATCCCGCAAAAAAAAAGCCGTCAAATGACTGTCTGCCAAAATCTGGAAAAATTATAGCTCTCTAAATATGGCGATGCAAAAACTAGATTTTACAAAAAATGCGTCTTTTAGTGTGTGACAGCTGTCAGTCATAAAAACCCCATATGATTCTGGTATGGCTGTATTCTCACCGACCCGAAGAATAAGGTCGCCTAATCACTTATACCGCATGAGGAACGGCGTAAAAAATAAACTCTCAGGCTAGGGTTGTGCTAGGGTTAGGGTTGTGCTAGGGTTAGGGTTGTGTTAGGGTTAGGGTTGTGTAAGGGTTAGGGCTGGGGTTGGGGTTGGGGTTAGGGTTGGGATTTTTTTCAAAAGTAAGAAAAAAAGGTGACGATATGGCGACTAGTGTTGAGCGCAAGTGCTCGCTACTTGAGTTTGCATCGGGTGTTCTGGTATGCATTGAGTATCGTGGGTATTTGAGTGACATGCTCGAGTCTCCGCCCCATATGCTTCACGGCCCAAAAAACTTTGCGGGGATTGCCTGCCATGCACGAGCGATCCCCGCATGTTTTTTTTGTGGTGTCTAATAACCGTCAAACATCCGGGCGGGGACTCGAGCATATCACTCGAGCACACGCAGTACATGGTGCATACCTGAGTACCTGATGCAAACTCAAGTAGCGAGCACTTGCGCTCAAGACTAATGACAACTTATTCAATTTGATGACCTAATGTTATCAAATTCTGTGTCGTATCTCTGGGTTCAAAATGTTCACTATACACCTTAATAAAATCCTTGAGGGGTATAGTTTCCAAAATGGGGTCACTTGTGGGGGAGCTCCACTGTTTAGGCACATCAGGGGCTCTCCAAACGCGACATGGTGTCCGCTAACAAATTGAATGGAAAATCGGCTCAAATTGTTAGCGGACGCCATGTTGCGTTTGGAGAGCCCCTGTGTGCCCAAACATTGGAGCTCCCCCACAAGTGACCCCATTTTGGAAACTAGACCCCCCAAAGCACCTATCTAGATGCATAGTGAGCACTTGGAACCCCCAGTTGCTTCACAAATTGATTCGTAAAAATGGAAAAGTATTTTTTTCCACTTTTTCATTTTTACGAATCAATTTGTGAAGCAGCTGGGGGTTCCAAGTGCTCACTATGCATCTAGATAGGTGCCTTGGGGGGTCTAGTTTCCAAAATGGGGTCACTTGTGGGGGAGCTCCAATGTTTGGGCACACAGGGACTCTCCAAATGCAACATGGTGTCCGCTAACAAATTGTCGGCTCAAATTGTTAGCAGACACCATGTTGCGTTTGGAGAGTCCCTGTGTGCCCAAACATTGGAGCTCCTCCACAAGTGACCCCATTTTGGAAACTAGACCCCCCAAGGCACCTATCTAGATGCATAGTGAGCACTAGGAACCCCCAGGTGCTTCACAAATTGATTCGTAAAAATGAAAAAGTGTTTTTTTTTTCACTTTTTCATTTTTACGAATCAATTTGTGAAGCACCTGGGGGTTCCAAGTGCTCACTATGCATCTAGATAGGTGCCTTGTGGGGTCTAGTTTCCAAAATGGGGTCACTTGTGAGGGAGCTCCAATGTTTGGGCACACAGGGGCTCTCCAAACGCAACATGGTGTCCGCTAACAATTTGAGCCGATTTTCCATACAATTTGTTAGCGGACACCATGTTGCATTTGGAGAGTCCCTGTGTGCCCAAACATTGGAGCTCCCCCACAAGTGACCCCATTTTGGAAACTAGACCCCCCAAGGCACCTATCTAGATGCATAGTGAGCACTTGGAACACCTAGGTGCTTCACAAATTGATTCGTAAAAATTAAAAAGTGGAAAAAAAAACACTTTTTCATTTTTACGAATCAATTTGTGAAGCACCTGGGGTTCCAAGTGCTCACTATGCATCTAGATAGGTGCCTTCGGGGGTCTAGTTTCCAATATGGAGTCACTTGTGGGGGAGCTCCAATGTTTGGGCACACAGGGGCTCTCCAAACGCAACATGGCATCCGCTAATTATTCAAGCAAATTTTACAATCAAAAAGTCAAATGGCGCTCCTTCCCTTCCGAGCCCTGCCGTGCGCCCATACAGTGTTTTTTCCCCACATATGGGGTATCTGCGCGCCCAGGGGAAATTGAACAACAAATTTTGGGGTCGATTTTTTCTTGTTACCCCTGTGAAAATATAAAAAAATGGGTCTAAAGTAACATTTTTGTGAAAAAAGTTAAATGTTCATTTTTTTCTTCCACATTCCTAAAATTCCTGTGAAGCACTTGAAGGGTTAATAAACTTATTAAATGTGGTTTTGAGCACCTTGAGGGGTGCAGTTTTTAGAATGGTGTCACTTTTGGGTATTTTCTGTCATAAAGACCTCTCAAAGTGACTTCAAATGTGATGTGGTCCCTAAAAAAATGGTTTTGTAAATTTTGTTGGAAAAATGAGAAATCGCTGGTCAACTTTTAACCCTTATAGCTCCCTAACAAAATAAAATTTTGGTTCCAAAATTGTGCTGATGCAAATTAGACATGTGGGAAATGTTATTTATTAACTATTTTGTGTGACATATCTCTCTGATTTAAGGGCATAAAAATTCAAATTTTGAAATTTGCAAAATTTTCACCAACTTTCCGTTTTTTTCACAAATAAACGCAAGTGATATTGAAGAAATTTTACCACAATCATGAAGTACAATATGTCACGAAAAAACATTCTCAGAATCAGGGGGATCCGTTGAAGCATTCCAGAGTAATTACCTCATAAAGTGACAGTGGTCAGAATTGTAAAAATTGGCCTGGTCATTAACGTGCAAACCACCCTCGGGGGTTAAGGGGTTAAAAGTGTTTTAAACCAGAATTTCTGAATAAATGCTTTGACGAATCAGGATTTAAGTCTCCTACAATGTTGCACTTTGTTTTGGCATTATTATCCATGGAACATGCCACAATATTTGTTTTCATATTTTCTTAGAGAAAGAATACAGTTTGGAAAGGGCACATAGAAGTCTTAGGTGTTGTATTACAGCTGCAAACCGAATACAAAGGTTGGCTTGTTTTTAAAAAGTTCTAAAAATTTTGCTTTTCAGCATTATTCATGCACCCTTTGCACAGAGTAATATTTGTATTCAATCTATTACTTACATGAAATACTTATCCTTAAAATTTCCAGGAGAGTAAAAGCACTGAACACAATATTTTTCGCAGGACAGGAATTTACAGTTTCATTTAATTATAAAACCTCCCTAAAAGCAGTGTCTAGATAATTCAAGGTTATTTGCACAGGAAAAATACAAAATCTATAGCTTGTACTGCATTTGGAAGTAAAAGTGAAATCTGCACATAGTTCTGTTATGTAAAAGAGAAATAATATTATTTTACTCTAATTGAAGTCTTGTGGTTTCACTTACACAAGGGCAGGGTTAGGGATTATATAAATATAGACTCAAGCTGCGCTATCTATACAAAACATATGTTGAAATTGAATAGGTTTGATTTTAGAGCCCTAGGAATAGAGGAGCTTATATAAACTGCACCTAAAGAAATAGATGTTTTTAATAAAATGTAGACATGCTGAGAGAAAACATTCTTTACCTAAATATTATATTTATATATTTAGGACTTTTGTGAATATATTGTTCGTTATTCAAAAGGCGGCTGTGATGGGTATTGGTAATGTATGTGCTTGTGCACCAATCAAAAGAATTAAAGTGAAGTGGAGCAGAATAGCTATAATTAATACATTGCTGTAGTTGGTTGAATTCTTCCCTCCATGTCTATGGACACAATGTGACTTTCTACCCTAGAGAAACCAATGTTAACCTTATTAGTTAATACATCTTTTTCTGAACTCTAACTTTCTTTTATTTACAATTGAGTAGCTCTCTATTGTTGGGACCCTCCTTTCTCAGACTAAAGAGCCAATGTAGATGGACTCGGCTCAAATATTCATGGAAAATGAGGGCTCTCTTTAATTGTGGTGTAACTTGAAGCTCATAAGCCCAGAGCAAAATCTGCAACAGAGTCCCCAAGTATCATGGGTTTTTATTAGCAATAATCTTCACGAATGGACAAAGGCTCCAGGGAGAATGATTCACTGTAACTCTTGAATCCACTATACACTATGTGCAGAATTATTAGGCAAGTTGTATTTTAGAGGATTATTTTTATTATTGATCAATAACTATGTTCCCAATCAACCCAAAAGACTCATAAATATCCAAGATTAATATTTTTGAAAGTTGGAGTGTTTTTTTTTTAGATTTGGCTATTTTAGGAGGATATCTGTTTGTGCAGGTAACTATTACTGTGCGGAATTATTAGGCAACTTAATAAAAACCAAATATAATCCCATCTCACTTGTTTATTTTCACCAGGTAAACCAATATCAGTGCACAAAATTTAGAAATAAACATTTCTGACATGCAAAAACAAAAACCAAAAAAATTAGTGATCAGTATAGCCACCTTTCTTTATGATGACACTCAACAGCCTTCCATCCATAGATTCTGTCAGTTGCTTGATCTGTTTTCGATCAACATTGCGTGCAGCAGCCACCACAGCCTCCCAGACAGTGTTCCGAGAGGTGTACTGTTTTCCCTCCCTGTAGATCTCACATTTTATGATGGACCACAGGTTCTCTATGGGGTTCAGATCAGGTGAACAAGGGGGCCATGTCATTATTTTTTCTTCTTTTAGACCTTTACTGGCCAGCCCCGCTGTGGAGTAGTTGGATGCATGTCATGGATCATTGTCCTGCATGAAAATCATGTTTTTCTTGAACGATACCGACTTCTTCCTGTACCACTGCTTGAAGAAGTTGTCTTCCAGAAACTGGCAGTTGTTAGAACCCTCCTGTTTGTTTTTGTTTCTATCTTGTGTTTTGCGGTCACGTGACCATCTGCCTATATATTCCAGCTCCGCCCTTCTGGCTTTGCTGGACTTCAGTGTTGTTTTGACTGTCTCTCTAGCCAGGTGCTTTTGTGCCTATCTCTCTCTAGTTCGCTTGGTCCTCTGGGACCTCTAGTACTTTTTGTCAGTTTAACGTTTGCTCTGAAACAACTGCTGTTAGGAGGTGTCCCATTTTTGTCCCAGTCCTTAGTTCCTTTAGGGACCCCTCCCTTTCTCTATAGGTCTCCGTTCAGACTAGCCGAGGACGAAGGCGGGTCTGTTCACAAGGAACAGGTAGCCCCCTACAACGTAGGGGCTCAGCTTAGTCTTACTATAGGGACAGCTCTCCCCATCTTTCCTTAGTTTATGTTGCAGATCATAACAGCAGTAGGTCTGGGAGTTGAGCTTCACTCCATCCTCAACCCGAAAAGGTCCCACAAGTTCATCTTTGATGATACCCGCCCATACCAGTACCCCACCTCCACCTTGCTGGCGTCTGAGTCGGAGTGGAGCTCTCTGCCCTTTACTGATACAGCCTCTGGCCCATCCATCTGGCCCATCAAGAGTTACTCTCATGTCATCAGTCCATAAAACCTTTGAAAAATCAGTCTTAAGATATTTCTTGGCCCATTCTTGACTTTTTATCTTATGTTTCTTGTTCAAAGGTGGTCGTTTTTCAGCCTTCCTTACCTTTGCCATGTCCCTGAGTATCGCACACCTTGTGCTTTTTGATACTCCAGTAACGTTGCAGCTCTGAAATATGGCAAAACTGGTGGCGAAAGGCATCTTGGCAGCTTCACGCTTGATTTTCCTCAATTCATGGGCAGTTATTTTGCGCCTTTTTTGGCCAACACGCTTCTTGCGACCCTGTTGGCTATTTGCCATGAAACGCTTGATTGTTCGGTGATCACGCTTCAAAAGTTTGGAAATTTCAAGACTGCTGCATCCCTCTGCAAGACATCTCACAATTTTGGACTTTTCAGAGCCCGTCAAATCTCTCTTCTGACCCATTTTGCCAAAGGAAAGGAAGTTGCCTAATAATTAAGCACACCTTATATAGGGTGTTGATGTCATTAGTCAACACCCCTCCTCATTACAGAGATGCACATCACCAGATTTACTTAATTGGTAGTTGGCTCTCAAGCCTATGCAGCTTGGAGTAGGACAACATATATAAAAAGTATCATGTGATCAAAATACTCATTTGCCTAATAATTCTGCATGCGGTATACTTATGTCTCTGGTGTCCAGTCAGCAAGACCCTCTGTGATGGGCTTAATATTGGGATCTAAGGTAACGTAAAGACTCATTTTTATCACTTTCTAAACAAAACAAATCTATTATATAGCCAGAGAACCACTGATAGGTCCTAATATTTTCATTTTTTTTACTTTTGGACCGGCAAATATAAATTTAAATGCAGTACAAATTTTAGTCAAGAAGCATTTGTAGCACCCCGAGGACTCGGCTGCTACAGGGGTATTGCACCTCGAACCAGAGGTGTGATATTCCACTCCCGGGTAAGGATGGAGTGTGGACCAGGGCTCAGTTAGCTGCATACACCACACACACCCAATTTCCGGGGGACAGATCAACGGTACTCCCACCAGATAGATGTGCAGGTACGACAGCGTCTGTCCCTGGCTGGAGTGGGGAGGGGGGAGGAATATCCCAGTGGTGTAGGAGCAGAGAGGGAAGGGACTCTGGGCATAGGTAGGAGCCCATTGGGTGCTGGTCACCTGGGCTCGGGTGTCAGAAGGGAGGTATATAAGGTGGGCACCATCTTAGATCGGTGTGCAGTCCGGTTACTTCAGTTCAGAGAGGAGCTCAGCCAGAGAGGGCTGGGTCCCTGGTGGGGACGGCCAGTAGAGAGGAAGAGAAGGGAGCTCTGGACCACGCTGTGGAATCGCCTGGGAGTTGGCCGAGTCCCGCACCTGGTGGGCGCAGCACGGCTCGGGTGGTCACTCTCGGCCGGGGTGATCTGAACCAAAATCGTGAGTAAAGATTTGGAAACTGCAACACACGTCTCTGGGGTTCCTTGCCGCACCAGCACCATCAGTACTGGGACACTCGCACCATCACTCCCATCATTATCCACTCTAGCTGCCCTGAGGCAATACTCCTCCCGTGGGGAGTCATCCCATACTCAGCTGCACAAACAACATCAGCCTCAGCGGTCTGCGGTGCAGCGGCGGTCCCCACTGACCGCAATCCACGGGTGGCGTAGTCGAACACTATAACATCTTATACTAAATTCTGCCACTTGGTTTGACACCCTGGGCACGGACCGGGTCACCGCCATGAGGACTACTATCCCCAACAGATCCAGCTCCGGGTATTCCCCGAACATGGCCCAGGGGGCGCGTCAACTTTGGCGTAGTCGGCAGGATCTCGTGCCCGCAACCACCGGGTACTGCGTGCCTGAAGAAATGTTCACATGTACCTCAAAAAGAAGTCTCCCGCCAATTCCGGAGGATTCCCGCCATCGGACGCCATCTCGGGTCGTTTCCCGCCGTTTGCCCGCCATCTGCAGCCTTTGCCCGCCATCCGCGGAGTTTCCCGCCATCAGGGGACGATTCCCGCCATCTTGGACGGTTCCCCGCCTTGGCAGAGCGGACGCCATTGTGGGCGTGCCAGAGTGTGGCAAGAGGCCACCTCCCATCGTGGGCATGGTCCCAGAGTGGCGCCAAAGGAGGAGACCGCCCCCACCAGCCGAGACTGCAACAATGGAGATGTCCATCAGAGTGGGGGGGCTGCCCCTGAAACTGACTGTCGCTAAGTTGCCCCGGGGCCACTCCCAATGGGGGCGGATAGGGAACAAAACTGAGGGGCTGGGCGCGGCCTGGATCAATCTGGACAGACCGCACCCGGAGATGGAGGAAGCATCGAGCAGTGCCGACACCGTGGTCCGGAGCCTGCTGCAGGCCGCCACCCCAGACAGCCTGGTGGAGATCCTGGCACAGCTCCCCAGAGATCGGGAGCGTGCACAGGCTGCGCTGGAGGACTTAGCCCGGAAGATGGCCCGAGCGCAGCAGGAAGCGCTGGCCGAATGGAGAAGGGAGATGGCCCGGCAGGCTGGAACCCGCCAGCAGGGGGCGCCACCCGCAACGTGGAGCATGTCTGCCCCTGAGGATGGTGCAGGAGGGACGAAGGCCGGAGACGACGCCGCGGAGGGAGCCGCAAGGATGGAAGCAGGTAATGGGGACGTCATTACCCCGAGCCCAGTAGCCGTAAGCCTGCCCCAGCTCCCCGTCGCAGAACCCGAAGTCCTACTCACCCCGCCCGTTGCCGCACCGCCACTGCTCCCAACTAGGCCTCAAGCGGCGGGAGCCGTGGTCACGCCCCCTTTCGCACCACGCCCCTCGACCCTGAGCGCGGCAAAACAGGAAGTGCCACCGGCCTGGTCGCAAGGCCTGGTGAACCCGGGCGCCGCTGCCCCTACAGCGCCCTCTTCCTCAACGGTGCCATTCCTGGACCCAAATGGAATTCCCCCGGCCTGGTCGCAAGGCCGAGTACCCCCGGGCGCCGCTGCCCCTACAGCGCCCTCTACCTCCACAGTGCCACCCCTGGGCGCAGATCTTTTCGCGCAACATACCAGCCCGGACGGAATGCCCTTCGTGTGGCCACCGGAGTACGTCAACCCCCGACTCCGGAGGGAACGGCCCCTGTGTGAGCCTCTGATCCCGGCTCCGGAGCCCGCCAAAATTGCTCCGCTCCCGTTAGAGGACGCCCAATTTGAATGGGATCCGACCGGTGAGAACCTCATGGGGTTCACCCAGGAGACCCGGGCGGACGCAGCCCGGCGTGAAGAGTGCTGCCGTCAACAGCTGGAGGTATTTGAAAGGGAACGGCGGGAGAGGCGAATCCGAGAAGAACAGCTGCAGGCCCGGAGCGCGGAGCAGAAGCGCAGGACCCGACAAGATTCCCGAGCCGCCCGCGGTCCCCGAGTCAACGGGACCGTAATAAAGTTCCAGCTGGAGCATGGCTGGGGCTTTATCCGAGACGATCGAACCCCCGGCGACATCTTTGTCACCCGCAGGGATGTCGAGAGCCACCTACCTGAGGGACACCGTGGACGTGATCTCTACCCGGGTGACGTAGTCACCTTCACTCGGCATGAGTGTGCCAAGGGACCGTACGCCCTTCACGTACACCGGCTAACTGAGGAGGAGCTGCAGTACGAGGAAAGCCAAGAGGACCCGGACGGGTCTGAAGACTACCCTCAGGAGGGAGCACAGAGAGGACATAGCTACTGAAGGGAAGTAGCGTGAACGAAGGACTGTATATAGTTACCCGTTAGGGTACTCGAGCTGCTGCTAATTGAACTGTTTTGAAACTGTTGACTGGTTTGCCCCTAATCCCTAACCAGGCTGAGGACTGTGAACAGCCACCCTTTGTTTTATCATGCCGAGGACTGTGAGCGGCCATACCCCTTGTACATAGTTGCGCTTCCTTAAGCGCCCCTTACTGGTTTTATAGGAACTGCTTTTCTACCTCGGAATTGGTGACTGTTGCACTTTACCTAGTCACAAGTTGCACCGTGGCCAGAGATCAAGAATGTGTTTGTGAAGAACGTTTTATATGAGAATGTTTTACCTGAAAAGGTTTTATATTGAAAGTTTATATGCTGCTAGGATAATAATGTAAAAGTTACCTGTGATGTTTTATAATGTGTTATATGCTAAAAGAGTTCCGGTAGTTTTGACCAGTAACGTTAAAGAGAAAAGGACCTCCCATAAAGGGATGATTGAAAAGTTGATATATCTTATATGCAAGTGTACACTTTAAAATTTTTGTATGTTTACTATTGTTTTGCTCTTTTCCAGCCCGAGGACGTGCTGTGATTTACCAGGGGGGAATGTAGCACCCCGAGGACTCGGCTGCTACAGGGGTATTGCACCTCGAACCAGAGGTGTGATATTCCACTCCCGGGTAAGGATGGAGTGTGGACCAGGGCTCAGTTAGCTGCATACACCACACACACCCCATTTCCGGGGGACAGATCAACGGTACTCCCACCAGATAGATGTGCAGGTACGACAGCGTCTGTCCCTGGCTGGAGTGGGGAGGGGGGAGGAATATCCCAGTGGTGTAGGAGCAGAGAGGGAAGGGACTCTGGGCATAGGTAGGAGCCCATTGGGTGCTGGTCACCTGGGCTCGGGTGTCAGAAGGGAGGTATATAAGGTGGGCACCATCTTAGATCGGTGTGCAGTCCGGTTAGTTCAGTTCAGAGAGGAGCTCAGCCAGAGAGGGCTGACAGGGAGCTGTGGCTCAGTCCGGGCCCAGTTCCAGAGTCAGGCCTGAAGTGGAGGCCTGAGGCAGAGAGAGAGAGAGAAGGAAGAAGAAGAAGGAACAGAAACACAGGGAAAGGCCCAGAGACGCAAGTAAAGAGGGAACCCTAAGATCCCACGAGATAACGGGTGAAGGGTTGGCAGAACAGGGTACCAGATCCCAAACTGGTGGAGGCCAATTATCCTTAGCCAGGAACCGGAGGTCGTGGTCAAGTCTTGGCGCGACCCGTCACCATATCCACCAGGAAGGCACGCCATATAGGGTCAGGGAAATCGGAAAAGGTTTCGCCGCCAGAAGGCCCGAGGAAGCCGGACAGAGGTGGGTCCCTGGTGGGGACGGCCAGTAGAGAGGAAGAGAAGGGAGCTCTGGACCACGCTCTGGAATCGCCTGGGAGTTGGCCGAGTCCCGCACCTGGTGGGCGCAGCACGGCTCGGGTGGTCACTCTCGGCCGGGGTGATCTGAACCAAAATCGTGAGTAAAGATTTGGAAACTGCAACACACGTCTCTGGGGTTCCTTGCCGCACCAGCACCATCA
This sequence comes from Phyllobates terribilis, assembly GCF_046119375.1. NCBI lineage: Eukaryota > Metazoa > Chordata > Amphibia > Anura > Dendrobatidae > Phyllobates > Phyllobates terribilis. The sequence continues at coordinate 779,025,085 of NW_027362763.1, read as the reverse complement.
GTACTGGGACACTCGCACCATCACTCCCATCATTATCCACTCTAGCTGCCCTGAGGCAATACTCATCCCGTGGGGAGTCATCCCATACTCAGCTGCACAAACAACATCAGCCTCAGCGGTCTGCGGTGCAGCGGCGGTCCCCACTGACCGCAATCCACGGGTGGCGTAGTCGAACACTATAACATCTTATACTAAATTCTGCCACTTGGTTTGACACCCTGGACACGGACCGGGTCACCGCCACGAGGACTACTATCCCCAACAGATCCGGCTCCGGGTATTCCCCGAACATGGCCCAGGGGGCGCGTCACATTCATATGGCAAAAGCAATAGCCTCCAAAATATTGTTTAATATGGATTTGGTCTCAGTTTGTTAAGAGATGCACAACACTTAAAAGAGTAACCATCGTTTTCATTTTTATTTTATAAATTAATAATACACATGGAAATAAGCAATTTTGTAATATATCTTATTACAGAAATCTGCTTATTTCTCCTTCTGGACTGAGCATTCATTTTCAAAATGTCCATTTCTCTGGTACAATCTGTATTTAGTGAAGATAGAATGTTACATTATTAAATAATGATAGGATATGGCAGCTGATTTTTAGAAGATTCTATGTAGAATCTCTCCCCTCTACAAGGAATCTTGTCTGTAGCAACTGCCATCTTCTAACTAAGCAATGTAAAAATCTGATACAGATTTTACTTGCGAATAGTGCAGTGAAAAAGGTGACATTGCCAAACCATTATACAGATGTGTGTGTTAAGGAGCAGATCTGGATATGTAGCGCCCCGAGGGTTCGACCGCTACAGGGGTATTGCACCTCTGCCAGAGGTGTGATATTCCACTCCCGGGTAAGGATGGAGTATGGACCAGGGCTCAGTTAGCTGCATGCATCACACACACCCCATTTCCGGGGGACAGCTCAACGGTGCTCCCATTTATATAGTAATGCAGGCACGACAGACCATGTCCCCGGCTGGAGTGGGGAGGGGGGAGGAAAACCCAGTGATGTAGGAGCAGAAGGGGACGGTTTCTGAGCATAGGTAGGAGCTCATTGGGTGCTGGTCACCTGAGCTCACACTCAGGGGGAGGTATAAAAGGTGGGCACCATCTTAGGACAGGAGTCAGTCAGTCAGTTCAGAGTGAGAGGGGAAGACAGGGAGTGGAGGCTCTGTAGGAGCTCTGCTCAAAGGCAGGTTTAAGGTGAAGGCCGGAGCCTGGGAGGAGAAGGAGAAGTAGGCCTGGAGAAGAGGCCGAGGGAAGGAGGAGAAGAAGGAACAGGAAAGGAGAAGAAGTGACAGAGAAACAGAAGGGCTCAGAAACAAGAAGGCAGAGGGGACCCTAAGGACCAACGTGAAATCGGGTGACGGGTCAGGCAAGAAAAGGGTACCGGATCGCAAATTGGTGGAGGTAAATTATCCCTCAGCCAAGAACCGGAGGTTGTGATCATCACTTGGTGCGACCCCCTGCTAAACCTTGCTAGGAAGGCACCATATAGGATAGCGGGAAACGGGGCCCAAGTTTACCCGCATAGATCCGCGGCAGCTGGACAAAAGCTTGGTCACTGGTGGGGCACGAGCCAGAGGAAGGATATAAGGGAGTCCTGTGCCATACTTCTGAATTGCCTGGGGGTTGACCGAGCCCCTCACCTGGTGAACGCGGCACGGCTTGGGCAGTCACTACCTGTACAGAAGTGGCTTGGAGTATACGAACTGTGAGTAAAAGACCCTGGACTGCAACACGTTGTCTTTGTCCTTCTTACTTCGCCAGCACTAACGGTACTGGGACTTCCTGCACCATCACCCCCACCATCTACACCTCGCTGCCCTGAGGCTACACTCCTCCCGTGGGGAGTCGTACTATTCCCTGCTGCACCCACAACACCAGCCTCAGCGGTCTGCACTGCAGCGGCGGTTAGCCCTGACCGCAATCCACGGGTGGCGTAGTCGGACATTGCAAAGCACATAGTAGACTACCACTGGTCTGACCACCCTGAGCCACGGACCGGGTTGCCACAACTACCCCCATCATTACACTGAAGCCCGGTTCCGAGTGCCCCATGGCCCAGGGAGCGAGTCAGCTTTGGCGTTGTCGGCAGGATCGTGACCAACCCGCCACAAACGGCTATTGCGCGCCTGAAAAGAGACTGTTTCACTGTATTAAAAATGGCGCCCGCCCCAGAAGAACGAACGCCATAATGTGCGCGCCAAAAGACAACAGGAAGCCACCTCCCATCGTGGGCCAGGTCCCAGAATGGCGCCAAAGAAGGAGCCCACCCCCAACAGCCATGAGTGCGGCTGTGGAGATGTCCATCAAGGTGGGGGGGCTGCCCCTGAAAGTGATTGTCAGAAGATTGCCCCAAGACCACCCCCAATGGGGGCGCAAAGAGAAGAAAACTGCGGGGCCGGGTGTGGTTTGGATCAGTCTCACCGGACCACACCCGAAGATGGAGAGAGGAGCCAGCTCCAGTACTTTGGCGAGGGCCCTGCTACAGGCCGAACCACCATGCAGCTTCACGGAGCTGCTAGCACAGCTCCCCAAGGAAGACCCGGAGTATGTGCGGGCTGCACTCGAGGAGTTGGACCGGAGGATGGTCCGGGCGCAGCGGGACGTGATTGCTGGGTGGAAGGAAGAGATGGCCCGGCGGACCGTGACCCAGCAGCAGGAGGCACCCCCACCACCCAGCAGCACGCCTGCCTCCGGGAGCGGTGAGAGTGGATTGGAGGCTGAGGACGACGCCGCGGAGGAGGCCATAGCCGCGGAGGCAGGTAACGGGGAAGTCTTTACCCCGAGTCCAGGGGCCGCAACCCTGTCCCTGTCTCCCGTCACGGCACCCGAAGCCCCGGGAGCCGTAGCTGCCACCACACCCCCCCCGCTACCAACTAGGCCCCAGGCCATAGACGCCGCCGTCGAGCCCCGCCCCGCGCCATGCCCTTTAACCCCGGGCGCAACCGAAAGCCGACCACCGCAGGCCTGGTCGCAAGGCCTAGTGCCCCCGGGCGCCCCTGCCCCACCAGCGCCCCCTGCCTCTGCTGTGCCACCCCCGGGTGCGACTAGAAGAAGACCGCCGCAGGCCTGGTCGCAAGGCCTAGTGCCCCCGGGCGCCGCAGCCCCGTCAGCGCCCTCTGCCTCTGCCGTACCACCCCTGGGCGCGGCTCTGTTCACCCAGCACACAGGTCTGGATGGGCTCCCTTTCATCTGGCCCCCCGGATATGTTAACCCCCGCCTACGGAGAGGCCTGTCCACGGAGGCCGGAGTCCCACCTGAACCCCTGATACCTGCTCCGGAGCCCATGGAAGTCTCCCAGCACCCGCTTGAAGACGCCCAGTTTGAGTGGGACCCGACCGAAGAAAATCTAATGGGGTTCACCCAGGAGACACGGACGGACGCAGCCCGCCGACGGGAGTCCTGTCGCCAACAGTTGGCGATGTTCGAGAGGGAGCAGCGGGAACGGCGTGTCCGGCAAGAGGAGCTACAGGCCCGAAGCGCAGAACAAAAGATGCAAAACCGGCGAGACCCCGAGCTGCCCGCGTTCCCCGAGCCACCGGGACTGTCGAAAAATTTCAAATGGAGCACGGCTGGGGATTCATCAGGGACCCGGACACGATCAGTGATGTGTTCGTGACCCGAAGGGACGTGGAAAGCCACCTGCCGGAGGGTCATCGTGGACGAGATTTGTATCCGGGAGACGTGTTGTCCTACACACGACACCAAGCCGTGAAGGGGTGGTACGCTCTCCACGTCCATAGAGTAGTAGAGGAGGAGGAACAGCACTACTCAGATCCAGAGAACCAAGAGGACCCGGACGGGTCTGAAGATCGTCACCATGAGGAGCAAGGCGCGGCTGAAAGGTATCGCTACCAGTGAACAGTGGCATACCATTGTATATAGTTACCCGACAGAGTACGTGGGACTGTTTCAGATTTGAGTGTGGTCCCCGTTGGGACTGTTATGGGACTGTTACCTGCTAAAGTTGTCCCCTTCCCCAAGTTACCTGGCTGAGGACTGAGAACAGCCGCCCCTTTTCCTTAACCTGGCTGAGGACTGAGAGCAGCCATCCCCTTCCTAAAACTGGCCGAGGACTGAGAACGGCCGCCCCTGTAAATAGTTGCGCTTCCTAAAGCACCCCCTATTGGTTTTATAAAAGAACTGCAACGTCTACCTCAAGACAAGCTTGCTAGAGTGTTGCACCTTTAAGAAGAATGAACACCTGGTCGCAAGTTGCACCGCGGCCAGTACCCAAGAATATGTTTTACTTAAAAATGTTTTATATGAAGAGTTTTATATGCTGCTATATGATAATGAGAATGTTTTATGTGACAACAGAGTTCCGGTAGTATTAACAGTGACAAAGAAAAGTGTTTCCCATAAAGGGAATTGAACAATGTCGTCCGTTTTCTAATATGAAAAGTTTTGAAAAAGATGTGCATGTCTTGTAATCAAATGTCTTTACTCTTTTCCAGCCCGAGGACATGCTGTGGTTTACCGGGGGGGAATGTAGCGCCCCGAGGGTTCGGCCACTACAGGAGTATTGCACCTCTGCCAGAGGTGTGATATTCCACTCCCGGGTAAGGATGGAGTATGGACCAGGGCTCAGTTAGCTGCATGCATCACACACACCCCATTTCTGGAGAACAGCTCAATGGTGCTCCCATTTATATAGTAATGCAGGCACGACAGACCATGTCCCCGGCTGGAGTGGGGAGGTGGAGGAAAACCCAGTGATGTAGGAGCAGAAGGGGACGGTTTCTGAGCATAGGTAGGAGCTCATTGGGTGCTGGTCACCTGTGCTCACACTCAGGGGGGGAGGTATAAAAGGTGGGCACCATCTTAGGACAGGAGTCAGTCAGTCAGTTCAGAGTGAGAGGGGAAGACAGGGAGTGGAGGCTCTGTAGGAGCTCTGCTCAAAGGCAGGCCTAGGGTGAAGGCCGGAGACTGGGAGGAGAAGGAGAAGTAGGCCTGGAGAAGAGGCCGAGGGAAGGAGGAGAAGAAGGAACAGGAAAGGAGAAGAAGTGACAGAGAAACAGAAGGGCTCAGAAACAAGAAGGCAGAGGGGACCCTAAGGACCAACGTGAAATCGGGTGACGGGTCAGGCAAGAAAAGGGTACCGGATCGCAAATTGGTGGAGGTAAATTATCCCTCAGCCAAGAACCGGAGGTTGTGATCATCACTTGGTGCGACCCCCTGCTAAACCTTGCTAGGAAGGCACCATATAGGATAGCGGGAAACGGGGCCCACGTTTACCCGCATAGATCCGCGGCAGCTGGACAAAAGCTTGGTCACTGGTGGGGCACGAGCCAGAGGAAGGATATAAGGGAGTCCTGTGCCATACTTCTGAATTGCCTGGGGGTTGACCGAGCCCCTCACCTGGTGAACGCGGCACGGCTTGGGCAGTCACTACCTGCACAGAAGTGGCTTGGAGTATACGAACTGTGAGTAAAAGACCCTGGACTGCAACACGTTGTCTTTGTGCTTCTTACTTCGCCAGCACTAACGGTACTGGGACTTCCTGCACCATCACCCCCACCATCTACACCTCGCTGCCCTGAGGCTACACTCCTCCCGTGGGGAGTCGTACTATTCCCTGCTGCACCCACAACACCAGCCTCAGCGATCTGCACTGCAGCGGCGGTTAGCCCTGACCGCAATCCACGGGTGGCGTAGTCGGACATTGCAAAGCACATAGTAGACTACCACTGGTCTGACCACCCTGAGCCACGGACCGGGTTGCCACAACTACCCCCATCATTACACTGAAGCCCGGTTCCGAGTGCCCCAAGGCCCAGGGGGCGAGTCAGATACACTGGGAGCAATCCTGCAACTGGGTTTAAAAGATAGCTAAAGATTTGAAGACAGCAGACAAGCTTTGTGTGTGAGAGAGAAGTAGTAGAATGAGGAGTTAAGTTTCTGAAGTGCAAATCGCGAAGTCTCAAGGAGGTAGGCATGAGTTAGTGGGAACCCTGAGAAGACACAGTAGAATACAGGGACTATGGATGACGTTTAGGCCAGACATAGGAGCATTGGTGAACAGATAATGGGCTTTCCAAGCTCGGGCATTTGCACTGCAAGGAAGAGATGAACTGAACATGTTCACAATATATGTGTTACCACCTGCAACCACAATGTGTGAACCTCTGTATTATGCAAAATATGCTAAAGTCAAGCTAGATTTCTGGCACCTATTGTATATACAGTATGTCATACCTTTTCATTGCGCAAACAACCATTTATTTTTGTATCTGTGAGTGACTCCTTCATTATGAAGTTGCTGGGCCCTGGTTTGCTATGTCATCCAGCAATATGTGGTCTGGTGTTATGGGTCCCGATGGTGAAACCACTGTGCCTTGGTACAAGGAGGGACCAGAAGGGCGTAACTAAGTGCCTACCCGGACCGACCCTGGCTACACGGCGGCTTAGTCGAATCCGTGAACCAAGGAGGGACCTGGAAGGTGAACCAGGTGCCACTCTGGGACAGACCTCATGTGAGAGCAGGCGACTCCCATGGGGCTGATAGCCGAAGCGGACTGGCACAACAGATGGGCAAAAAGATGTGCACGGCTGGTAGACAGACGGACGGAGCTCACTGACGGACAGGCTCGGCTTGAAGGCTGATTGGCAGGCACGGCTAATAGACAGGCTGGCGGGCACAGCAGATAGGCAGGCTGGTGGGCATGGCAGATAGGCAGGCTGGCGGGCACGGCTGAAAGACAGGCTGGTGGGCACGGCTGATAGACAGGCTGGCGGTCAGCACTGGGACCTGAGGGCTGGAGAGAGTGTTAACACACAAACTACAACATTGCACAATCACCTCCATTTTGGAGGAGGTACCTAAAATATCAGCTGTCCTCTGGCCATTGGCTAGGGACATATTAGGATGGCGTGCACGGCCCCTTTAAGAAGCAGGGAGTATGCGCGAGCGCCCCAAGCACAGTGACCGGGGATCTGAGCGCGGTGCGTGCACCCAGGGCACGCACAGACAGGGAAGCGGAGGACACCGGAGCACAGCCGCGGCAATAAGGGGGTCGGCGTCTCTGCCAGGCAGGAAGCAGAGATGCTGGCACTACATCTGGGTGCAGAATCATGAAAAGAATGTAAGAAATAAAAAACACATACCACAACTAAGAATGTATGAGTCACTGGCAAAAGCAGATGCATCACCATCAGGGGCCTGCTGTCAAATTTTGGCCTGGGGGGCAAGCACAAAGCAGCGGCCCATGATTAGCAGCCTATACCTATTGGCTCTGATTCATTAAAGGGCTGGTCCGAAAATAAATTTTATTTTACTTCTAAATCTCTGTCTAGCTAATGTCATAATCTGATCTTTTTTTCTTATATACTGTAAGGTGGCTGCTGGCCAGGTCGTGGACTGGAGGTATGTGTTCCCGAAGTACCAAGCTTAGGTGATGTAGGACCCGGAGAAGCAGGCTCCTGCACACATAGTGCTGAGAGGAATTTAATAGGCCCGGATTACAGGGCCAGGTTTTACGAGCAGCTGAAAGAGCTTGGAGGGAACAGCTGCTCACTTACCTCCAGTCCAGGTCTTGGAAGGCTGATTTAAAACAACTGCGCCTGTCTCAGTCTGTCTGTGTGTGTTGGGCAAGGTGAGCAGACCTTGCATGTGCTCCTTAGACTCTGCAGGAGGCAGAGGAAGGCACTTTGTTTAAACGGCTGAGGCAGTGCTGCATGGACTTGTTATTTTGAGCTTTGTTCTATTATTCCTTTTTGTGCCAGGAAAAGGCTGTTACTTTCCTCACTGGTGTATGGACACTAAATAAACCACCAGTTTGTTTGAACCCGCAGACTGCATCACTGTGTGAGCCTGTGCCTACCTCCAACGCGGCTCAGTGAGTACAAATCCCTACAATACCTTAAAAATCCCCTATCCTTCCCACACTACTCTATTTGCTTTATTTTTTTTTTCACTTCCTCTTTGATGACACTTCATTTGAGAATCCCCAGTGCATGCTGGGTTGCTCAAATGAGTTGTCATCAGGGGACAGAGACTGCGGTTACTGCCACAGCCTTTACCCCTTCCCTGAAACAAAACGTCTGTGATGTCCATTTCATGGGCTGGGATAGTCATAGCTCTGCTAAGCATGCAACGGTTGTCAATTCAATTTTGACGGATGCTCAGTAGATTCCTGTCTCTGTGCTCTGTTTTTCTCAGTGCATGATGACAATGCACTCTCTCGCCGGCTCTGATCTGAAATGACGAGCCGGCAATGGAGCGCATTGTCAGCGCACATCGTAAGTAAAGAACGAGCAAGTGACGTCAGGTAAAAGATTTGCAGGCCTCTCCCATGTAGGTACCACTGACCTGAATGATGGACTGGAGTCCCACAAATCGATCCACTCATCTCTAGTTATATCCTTTCTTTGTAGTAGACCTGGATACATTCAAAGATGTGGTGCAAATCTTGTTTAAAGGGGTTGTCCACTACTTGGACAACCTCTTTTTGAACTAAATGTTTGCACCCGGTAAAATAAAAAAGCTTATACTCACCTCCTGTGCTGGTGTCGTTCCAGCGCTGTCAGCACTCGTTGTCCTGGGGCTCCCGTGCGATGGCTGTGACACATGATGCTGGCGCCCAATTAGTGAACAACTCCTTTAAGGCTATGTGCACATGATGCATTTTTGATGCAGATTTTGCATCATGAATTTGGCACAGAAAATACGAAGCGTTATGCTGTTCCAGCAAAGTGTATGCATACGTCACTTATTTCTCCTTGCAGATTTGCAGCAGATTTATATCTGCAGCATGTCAATTCTTGAAGCGGTTTTCCCACAAACTAAGGAGTGGGGAAAAATATGTAAAAAAAAAATGCATTTCAAAAGCGAGGCAAAACCACATGTGGTTTACGCAGCGTTTTCCCTGTCAACATATTAGGATTTGCAGCAGAATTTTTTGCTGCTAATCCTGAACCTGTGCACATACCCTAAAGGTACATGCACACGTTAAGTATTTGCTGCAGACAGTTTAGCACCAAAAACGTGTCCATTGGCAGGAAAAACACTGCATAAAATACACACGTTTTTGATGCAGTTCATGTTTTTTTTCCCTACACATTGGAATGGGAGAAAAACGTTGAAAGATCTGACATTTTGCAGATTTGAAACTACTTCAAATCTGCAATTAAAAAATAAGCAGCGTGTGCATGAGAATTCAGAAATCTCATTCACTTTGTTGGTACTATAAAACGCTGTGGTTTTCTGCAGCAAGAATGTGGGGAAAACGCAGCAAACATACACTTACCTTAAAGTTAACCTGTCACCAAAAATAACACTATTAACCTGCAGATATGCATTTAATCTGCAGGTTAATAGTGTTATTATGCTGCCAAGCGCCTGCACGCAGCTGAATGCAGTGGGGGAAAAATGAACTTTATTCTCCCTGCCAGCATTCAGATTCAGTCATGGGGACGGGGGCGGCGCAGGTTCAGTTACCGCTTTGAGAAAACAGAGGGGCCACTGTAACCGTGCCCCCAGCCCTGACTGACAGCCGGCCGCAATGCAGAGCCAGTGTCAGTCAGTGCCTGTATTCTTAGAGCAGTGACTGAACCGGCGCTGCCCTATGACTGAAACTGTTACACTGCTGGGGAGAATAAAGTTCATTTTCTCCCCACAGCGTTTGGGTAAGTGCAGACACCGGGCAGGTTAATAACGCTATTAACCTGCAGATTATCCGCATATCTGCAGGTTAATAGCATTATTTCTGGTGACAGGTTCCCTTTAAGGTGGTTGTTCTTGTTAAAATCTAAGCATCAGCTAAATGAATACATGTTAAAAAAAAAAAAACTCATAAAAGAGGTAGCGCTGTGCAGAGCCATACACTGTAGTAGTCAGTGGTACACCTAGGCTTATGTATCACTAGCTTTAGGCAGAGGATACGCTTTTAGAGGTGTAGTAAAGCAAGGTACGCTGTGCTGTTCTACACTCCTGAGAAAAATGTATGCCAGGAGTAATGGTGGTCACACATAAGCATAGGGGAACTGCTTACTTACTTAGGAATATCTCTTTTTTGTGTGTTTTTTAACCCCCTCATGACCGGATTATTTTTTCGTTTTTGCGCTTTCGTTTTTTGCTCCCCTTCTTCCCAGAGCCATAACTTTTTTATTTTTTCAGTCAATATGGCCATGTGAGGGCTTAATTTTTGTGGGACGAGCTGTACTTTTAAACAACATCATTGGTTTTACCATATCGTGTACTAGAAAATGACAAAAAAAATCCATGTGCGGTGAAATTGCAAAAAAAGTACAATACCACAGTTGTTGTTTTTTTTTTACCACGTTCACTGAATGCTAAAACTGACCTGCCATTATTATTCTCCGGGTCATTACGAGTTTGTAGACACCAAACATGTATAGGTTCTTTTTTATTTAAGTGTAAAAAAAAAATCCAAAATTTGCTAAAAAAACAAACAAAAAAAAAACGCCATTTTCCTAGACCCGTAGCGTCTACATTTTTCGTTTTCTGGGGCCGGGTGATGACTTATTCTTTGTGTGCCAAGCTGACGTTTTTATTGATACCATTTTGGGGTAGGATAGATACAATGTTTTGATCACTCATTATTGTATTTTATTGCAATGTTGCAGCGACCAAAAAAACCTAATTCTGGCATTTCGATTTTTTTTCTTGTTACACCGTTTACCGATCGGATTAATTCTTTTTTTATATTGATAGATCAGGCGATTCTGAACGCGGCGATACCAAATATGTGTATGTGGGGTTTATTTTTATTGTTTTATTTTGAATGAGTGGAAAGGGGGGTGATTTCAACTTTTATATATTTTTTATAAAAAAAATTGTCTGCAAATTGAGATTCTGATTTGGCTTTTATCCTAAGTCATATTGCACGACTCGTTAAAGAGTTGATTGTGATTTGTAGGATCGCTGCTTCCAATAGGTGGCGCTATAGAATTCAAGTCCTCTTTTTCTCTGAATAGGCAATTTGCATATTACATTTCCCAGAAGAGCATTGCACGGCGAATAAGCCTCCTTACCTTGACATGCCAGAGCCGGTATGTCACTTTCCACAAGGAGAAACGTTACCCCTTAGACCTCAGTCCAGAGCCTCTCACCTAGCCAAATCAGTTCTCATAGTTTGCACTGATGAGTGCCAACAGCCCGAAACACTGTGTCTGCAAATTGAGATTCTGATTTGGCTTTTATGCTAAGTCATATTGCACAACTCGTTAAAGGGTTGATTGTGATTTGTAGGATTGATGCTTCCAATAGGTGGCGCTATAGAATACAAGTCCTCTTTTTCTCTGAAGAGGCAATTTGCATATTTATTTTTTAAATATTTTAAACATTTTTTTTTTTGCTTGCTTCAATAGTCTCCATAGGAGACTAGAAGCAGCTATTACTTGATCGGCTCTGCTACATACAGGCGATGAGCAGATCGATCACCTGTATGTAGCAGATTTGCTCACTTGCTATGAGCACCGCCCAGTGGTCGTCACTCACAGCAATCTGGCCATGACAACCACAGGGGTCTCCTGCAGACCCCGGGTTGTCATGCCAATCCATCGGTGACCTGCGATCATGTGACGGGGTCACCGATGGGCGGGGTAAGTGACGCGCTTCCGGCACAGTGAAGTTAAATGCAGCCATCAAAGATTGAAAGTGTAGCGTCGGCGTCCCTGCCTCCTGCTAGGCAGGGACGCCGTTCCCCTCACCTCTCCGCTCCGTGCCCGGCATCTTCCTCCCGCTCTGCTGGCAGCGCGCGCTGCTCCCCGGCCACTGTGCTTAGGGCGCGCGCTCCCCCTCTCTTAAAGGGGCAGCGCGAGCCGTCCTAAGGAGTCCCCGGCCAATGGCCGGAGGATCTCACCATATATAAGGCACCTCCTCCAAAATGGAGGTGCCCGAGCAATGTTGTTGCAAAGCCTTTCAACTCTGCTTCAGCCCTCAGGTCCCGTTACCAGATACCTGCCAGATCTCTGCTTGATACCTACCTGATTCCTGTCTATCTGCTTGCATTCCTGCGGTCCGACAGTCTGCCTTCCAACACCTGTCAGTCTGTCTATGGATCTGCCCGCCCGCTCACCTGGGAGCGCTCACCTGCTACCTGCCTGCTAGCCTACCTGGAGGCTCAGCCGTCACTTGCCGTGACCACCTGCCTGTCCAGAGACTCTTGCCCGCTCACCTGGGAGCGCTCACCTGCTACCTGCCTGCTAGCCTACCTGGAGGCTCTGCCGTCACTTGCCGTGACCACCTGCCTGTCCAGAGACTCTTGCCCGCTCACCTGGGAGCGCTCACCTGCTACCTGCCTGCTAGCCTACCTGGAGGCTCTGCCGTCACTTGCCGTGACCACCTGCCTGTCCAGAGACTCTCGCCCGCTCACCTGGGAGCGCTCACCTGCTACCTGTCTGCTAGCCTACCTGGAGGCTCTGCCGTCACTTGCCGTGACCACCTGCCTGTCCAGAGACTCTTGCCCGCTCACCTGGGAGCGCTCACCTGCTACCTGCCTGCTAGCCTATCTAGAGACTCTTTCCCTGCTGTCACTTGCCGTGACCACCTGCCGGTCTAGAGACTCTTATCCTCCTGTCACTTTCCGTGACCATCCGCTTGTCAAGAGACTGTCCCCATCACTTGCCGTGACCTCCTGCCCTTCTACCCAGAGACTGTCCCTGTCACTTGCCGTGACCTCCTGCCCTTCTACCCAGAGACTGTCCCTGTCACTTGCCGTGACTACCTGCCCACCTTCCCTGGGAGCCACCCGCTTCCTTACAAGGATTGCCCCTTTGTATAGTTGCTCAGAGGTTCCACCTCCCAGACCCGTTACAGTTTGCTCGGGCCATGGAACCTGGTGGCACCCAAACTCCCTCGCTCTCGGACCTATACCATGAACTGTCCCGTCAGAGGTCCCAACAGGAGTCCATCCTGAGCCACCTGCGTAGTGTTAACTCCCGCCTGGACACACTGACTACCTCTTCGGGCCCTGCTTCCAGTCGCACAACTCCTACCCCGGCAGCATCGCTGCCCATCAACACCATGGCATCTCTTCCCGGTCCCCGCCTCTCCGCCCCGCCTCGTTTTGGCGGAGATCCCGGTCAGGCACGGGGCTTCATTAACCAGTGCACTCTGCACTTCAAACTGTTGGCACACCAGTTTTCCACCGACCGAGCCAAAGTAGCCTTCATCATGTCCCATCTCACGGGGGAGGCTCTGGCTTGGCTAAATCCTCTATGGGAGAGAGGAGACCCCCTGGTGTCCAACCTGCCAGCCTTTCTCACGGCTTTACGGAAAGTCTTCGACGAACCAGGACGGAAGACCTCATCCGCCTCATCTCTGCTACGCCTCCGCCAAGGAAGTCTCACCGTGGGCCAATATGCCATACGGTTCCGTACCCTTGCTTCGGAGCTTGCCTGGGATAACGACGCCCTGGTGTCCGTCTTCTGGGAGGGTCTGTCCGGCCGTATTAAAGATGAACTCGCCGGTCGGGACATTCCTACCACTCTAGACGATTTAATTACACTTGCCACCCGGATTGACATCCGATTCCAGGAGCGCACCAAAGAGGCCACCCGTGAGAGGAGGTTTCCACGCCTTGCCCCTACCTTCCAGAGACCCGTCACTTCCTCCGTTACTCCCCAGGCGCACTCACCCGAGCCTATGCAGGTCGACCAGACCAAGATGGTCAAGACCCGTCAAGAATTACGCCGTGCCGAGGGGAGCTGCTTCTACTGTGGCAGTAAGGAGCACCGGATCCGTTCCTGCCTGGAGAGGTCGGGAAACGCCTGTGTCTAGGATCGCTCAGAGAGGTCGCCAAAGACAAAAGTAAACCCTCTCCATCTCTGATGCTGTCGGTCTCTATCATCTGCGGGGAGAACCGTTATTTTGAACTGGCTCAACTTGATTCTGGAGCTGCTGGAAATCTCATTTCTCAGTCCCTGGTAGAGAAATACCGCATTCCCACCAAACCTCTGGCTGTACCCTTATCTGTCGCTGCCGTGGATGGGGGCCTCTTACCACATCCCATCCAACTCATCACCGAATCCATAACTCTGCAGGTGGAAATGCTGCACTCTGAGAGCATCTTCTTCCATGTTCTGCCTGGACTCTCTCACGTCCTCTTGCTAGGCCTACCTTGGCTCCAGAGACATGCACCCGTGCTTGACTGGCAGACCGGAGAAGTTCTTCGCTGGGGACTGGACTGCCATAAGACTTGTTTAGTTCCCGTTCATCCTGCTCGTCCTTCTCCTACCCCAGCCAATCTACCCGGCCTACCGGTTCCCTATTGGTCTTTTGCAGACGTCTTTAATAAAAGAGAAGCCGAGACATTACCCCCTCATAGACCATACGACTGCCCAATCGACCTGATGCCCGGCGCTACTCCTCCCCGTGGGCGTATTTACCCTTTGTCCGCTGCTGAGACCCGGTCCATGTCTGAATATATTGAGGAGAATCTGGCCCGGGGATTTATCCGGAAATCTACCTCCCGGCGGGAGCAGGCTTCTTCTTCGTCAAAAAGAAGGACGGCTCACTCCGTCCCTGTATAGACTATAGAGGCCTTAACCAGATCACAGTGAAAAATAAATACCCCCTTCCGCTCATTCCTGAATTATTTGACCATCTGAGGGAGGCTAGAATCTTCACCAAACTGGACCTCCGTGGGGCGTATAATCTGGTCCGTATCCGTCAGGGGGATGAATGTAAGACGGCATTCAACACCCGGGACGGCCACTATGAATACCTTGTAATGCCCTTCGGTCTCTGTAACGCTCCTGCCGTCTTTCAAGAGTTGGTCAATGACATCTTCCGTGACCTTCTCTACTCCTGCGTGGTGGTGTACCTGGACGACATCTTGGTCTTCTCTCCGGATCTTCTCACTCACCGGAGGGACGTTCGTCAGGTCCTGCTCAGGCTCAGGCAGAACCACCTCTACGCTAAATATGAGAAGTGCCTCTTTGAGCAGACCTCGCTTCCGTTTCTGGACTACATAATCTCTCAGACCGGCCTACGAATGGATCCTGAGAAACTGTCTGCCATCCAGAAGTGGCCCCGACCAGAGGGGTTGAAGGCTATTCAGCGGTTCCTGGGCTTCGCCAACTACTACTGCCTCTTCATTCCGCACTTCTCTTCCCGGACTGCCCCTATCTTTGCGCTCACCCATAAGGGCGCTAATCCCAGAGAATGGCCGCCCGAAGCAGAGGAGGCCTTCCTTTCCTTAAAACAAGCTTTCTCCTCCGCTTCTGTGCTGCATCGTCCGGACGGCAACAAACAATTCTTCCTAGAGGTTGACGCTTCCTCCTCCGGAGCCGGAGTGGTACTTACCCAAAAGTCATCTTCCGGAAGAATGGTAACCTGCGGCTTCTTCTCCAAACTCTTCTCCTCTTCTGAGCGCAATTATTCCATAGGAGACCGAGAATTATTGGCCATTAAGCTGGCACTGGAGGAGTGGTGTTACCTGCTCGAGGGGGCTCTTCACCTGGTAATAATTTACACGGACCACAAGAACTTGGCTTACCTCCAGAGCGCCCAGAGACTTAACCCGCGCCAAGCCCGGTGGTTCTTGTTCTTCGCCCACTTTGATTTCATTCTTCATTTTCGCCCGGCAGACAAAAACATCAAAGCTGATGCCCTGTCCCGATCCTTTTTGGTCTCTGATCTTGAGGAGGAGCCTAAGCACATCATCGACCCCGCCAGAGTAATGCAGGTGGCCCCCGTGAATCTAAATCGTCTTCCACCCGGAAAGACGTTCGTAACAGTATCTGATCGTGAGAAGGTCCTACATTGGGGACACTCATCTAAGCTAGCTGGCCACACTGGTCAGAAGACCCTCCAGCTTATTACCCGGCATTACTGGTGGCCTACCCTGCACAAGGACGTAATAGATTTTGTTTCTGCCTGTGTGTCCTGCGCCTGCAACAAAGTTCCGAGACACCTGCCAGCCGGCCGCCTCCTTCCTTTTCCTGTACCTGCTGCCCCGTCGCAACATATAGCTATGGACTTTATAACGGACCTCCCTGTCTCTGCCAGTTGTACGGTCATTTGGGTGGTCGCTGACCGCTTTTCTAAGATGGCTCACTTCGTTCCCCTGCCGGGCCTCCCGTCTGCATCCGAGTTGGCTAAAGATTTTATACATCATATTTTCCGTCTTCATGGTCTTCCTCTCCACTTTGTATCCGACCGAGGGGTTCAGCTCACCTCTCGCTTTTGGCGAGCCATGTGTAAATTTCTGGGAGTCACCTTGGACTTTTCTTCTGCTTATCACCCACAGTCCAACGGTCAAGTAGAACGGATCAACCAAAATTTAACCAGTTACCTCCGGCACTTTATTAATGCTCACCATTCCGACTGGGTGGGTCTTTTACCGTGGGCCGAATTTTCCTACAATAATCACGAGAGCGAATCTTCCTCCAAATCTCCGTTTTTGTAGTCTACGGTCAGCATCCTCGGATCCCGTTTCCCGTCTCCACCTCGGTGGACAACCCGGCTGCGGAATCTTTTGTTAGCGAATTTTCCTCCATTTGGGAGAGTACCAGATCCGCACTTCTTCAGTCTTCCGAGCGGATGAAAAAACAGGATGACAAAAGACGTCTGGATCCACCGCAATTCCGTCATGGAGATAAAGTCTGGCTCTCGTCCAAATATGTCCGGCTCAAGATTCCTTCTTACAAGTTAGGGCCTCGGTTCATCGGCCCACTGGAAGTTATCAAGCAAATCAACCCGGTGGCCTATAAATTGAAACTCCCGGCCAACTTGCGGATCCCTAACTCCTTCCATGTATCTCTACTCAAACCCGTGGTACTTAACTCTTTTTCCAAGTCAACAGGTACGCCTCCTGCTCCGGTTTCCGCTGAAGACGAGTTTGAGGTACAGAACATTCTAGCCACCAAAAGGGTAAGAGGAAAGACCTTTTTTCTAGTGGATTGGAAAGGGTTTGGTCCTGAGGAGAGAACATGGGAGCCCCGGGAGAACATCCATGCCCCTCTCATCCTTGATAAGTTTCTCTCTGGCCTAAAAAAAGGGGGGGCCTAAAGGGGGGGGTACTGTAGAGTCGGCATCCCTGCCTCCTGCTAGGCAGGGATGCCGTTCCCCTCACCTCTCCGCTCCGTGCCCGGCATCTTCCTCCCGCTCTGCTCTTAAAGGGGCCGCGCGCGCCGTCCTAAGGAGTCCCCGGCCAATGGCCGGAGGATCTCACCATATATAAGGCACCTCCTCCAAAATGGAGGTGCCCGAGCAATGTTGTTGCAAAGCCTTTCAACTCTGCTTCAGCCCTCAGGTCCCGTTACCAGATACCTGCCAGTTACCTGCCAGATCTCTGCTTGATACCTACCTGATTCCTGTCTATCTGCTTGCATTCCTGCGGTCCGACAGTCTGCCTTCCAACACCTGTCAGTCTGTCTATGGATCTGCCCGCCCGCTCACCTGGGAGCGCTCACCTGCTACCTGCCTGCTAGCCTACCTGGAGGCTCTGCCGTCACTTGCCGTGACCACCTGCCTGTCCAGAGACTCTTGCCCGCTCACCTGGGAGCGCTCACCTGCTACCTGCCTGCTAGCCTACCTGTAGGCTCTGCTGTCACTTGCCGTGACCTCCTGCCTGTCCAGAGACTCTTGCCCGCTCACCTGGGAGCGCTCACCTGCTACCTGCCTGCTAGCCTACCTGGAGGCTCTGCCGTCACTTGCCGTGACCACCTGCCTGTCCAGAGACTCTTGCCCGCTCACCTGGGAGCGCTCACCTGCTACCTGCCTGCTAGCCTACCTGTAGGCTCTGCTGTCACTTGCCGTGACCTCCTGCCTGTCCAGAGACTCTTGCCCGCTCACCTGGGAGCGCTCACCTGCTACCTGCCTGCTAGCCTACCTGGAGGCTCTGCCGTCACTTGCCGTGACCACCTGCCTGTCCAGAGACTCTCGCCCGCTCACCTGCTACCTGCCTGCTAGCCTACCTGGAGGCTCTGCCGTCACTTGCCGTGACCACCTGCCTGTCCAGAGACTCTTTCTCGCTCACCTGCTACCTGCCTGCTAGCCTATCTAGAGACTCTTATCCTGCTGTCACTTGCCGTGACCATCCGCCTGTCAAGAGACTGTCCCCGTCACTTTCCGTGACCTCCTGCCCTTCTACCCAGAGACTGTCCCCGTCACTTGCCGTGACCTCCTGCCCTTCTACCCAGAGACTGTCCCTGTCACTTGCCGTGACTACCTGCCTGCCTTCCCTGGGAGCCACCCGCTTCCTTACAAGGACTGCCCCTTTGTATAGTTGCTCAGAGGTTCCACCTCCCAGACCCGTTACAGAAAGTGGCATTTAACTGGTTAACAGCCGCTGTTGGATCGTGATTCCACCTGCGGCTATTGCAGGCACATATCAGCTGTATATATAAGCTGACATGTGCCCAGTTTAGTGCGGGCTCAGCAGCGGAGCCCGCGCTGAACACGGGGTTATGACGTGGTGCGTACTATTACATACCAAGTCATAAAGGGGTTAAACCTACTCACTCAAGCATTTGAACTCCACAGCATGAAAAGGGTAATAGTGTATGATATATGAGTCACTTATTATGCTGTATATAGGATGTTTGTGCACAAAGTATACAGGATATATGACGGTATATATTATAGTATGACTACAGACATCAGATGTTATATAGGAGGTAATATGTGATGGTGTAATATCTGATGTCTGTACTCCATCACATCATCACATATTATCCTGTATATAACATCTGATGTTTGTACTCATAGTATACCACATACAGTATAATATCTGACTGGCATATGGTACACTATTATACATACATCAGATGCTATACAGTATACACATTGTATGTATATACATATTTACTAGTGTTGAGCGAGCACTAAAATGCTCGGGTGCTCGAAGCTTGGGCCGAGCTCGCCGTGATACTCGGATGCTCGACCCGAGCAACGAGCCCAATGTTAGTCTATGGGAGACCCGAGCATTTTTGCGGCGGCACCCCCGGCAGTCTTTTAAAAGCCTAACAAGTGCCCAAAATGATAGTGACAGTGCTCAAATGACATGGGGACAGCATGGGGATCGCCCCAGGAAGCATTTCTGACCCCCAGGTCACTGCTGTCAACAACGTGGTCAGAGGTATTAAGCCACTTTTAAGGGCTCACAATAAAACGTTCAAAAAGGAAACTGAAACTGCTTTCCTGTGAAATATGTTAAGGAAGTTCCTTTCCAGGGTAAAGACTTGTGTATAAGGTAAAATAAATAACCCAAAAAAAAATACTCCTCCACACCTTGGGCTATGTTCACAAGTAGCATTTTTTATGCGTTTTTGCACTTTTGTAATGCTTTCAACCGTGACAAATAGATTCACCGGGAAATGTCATTTTAATATTTTACAACCTTATCTGGCCATGTGCTGTGTGACACATGCATACAGTGCTGAAAAGACATGGGAACAGCATGGGAAGACCCCTGGAAGCATCTCTGACACCCAGGTCACTGCCTAAAAGTGTGCCCATCAGAAGTCATCCTTGCCGCATCAGAAGATGCAGACTTGCAACTATCCCCGTGCAAGTCCTTCTCCCAGAGCAGTGTTCAATTGTACCTCCCCATTCCTTGCAATGCAAGCGCAAGTATGCAACCTGCCACCCACCCACCCCCAGGCTGCAATACCATACTGCTTACTTGCACTTGAAATTGGGCCTTTTAGGCATATGAAGGCGGAATCTGGCCACCACGTCATGGCTGCATTGGCGGCCTGGTATCCATACTCAGTCCCCAGCCACCCGGCGGCCGGGTGTCCACACTCGGTCCCCAGCCGCCAGGGGGCGGCCGGGTGTCCATACTCGGTCCCCAGCCGCCAGGGGGCGACCGGGTGTCCATACTTGGTCCTCAGCCGCCCCGCTGCCGGGTGTCCACACATGGTCCCCAGCCGCCTGGGGGCAGCCGGGTGTCCATAAACGGTCCCCAGCTGACCCTATTTCTCCTGTCAACTTCCCCCCCACACACTTTTCTTACCACGGCCTGCTTTAGGGCAGCATTGGACGAGCCCACCAGAGAATCAGACTCCTCCTGTGGGCCCTGGCTTCTCCATCAGGGCAGTTGAGAGTGCCAAGGTGAGGAGCATGATGATGATGATAGAAGTTAGCATCTGCTTTGTTTTCTTGGAATGCAAGCACATGTATGTAGTAGCGGCTAGGCCTGAGGTGGTCAGCGTTTTGGCGCATATCCTACCTCCTCCGAGGATTAGACAACTATGCATGGCCAAAAGAAACATGATATACTACGGGGTGGAGCACTGACCAACCTTGGCAGCACATACCCCCGTACAAACCATTAACTGTCAATAAAACCTAGAAAAAAATGGGAGACAGACTACCTGTTATGAAATGTGCAAAATCACTTTATTAGGTTATAATGTAAAAAAATGGACAGGACAGTTTACAAGGTAAGTACAAAAACCAGATGTATATAACAGTTAAAGATCTAAAAGCTGGTCAGTGACACAGATGAGTTTGCATTCAGCTAGTTTCAAGTAAATATAGCAAAATGTGTACATAGCCTGTCATGAGCATATATGCTCACGATCTCTCATAAAAGTAGCTTAACAAGACGCTTTTAATGCCCCTCAGAAGAGACGTGGAGGTCCCAGTAGCTTAAAAAGACGGTTTTAATGCCATGCAGTACAGCATATTACAAACATTAATCCCATTATTGGGAAGTGGGTCTCCCATAGTCTTTGCTTATGCCTTCCAAGCAAAAGCTGCCAAAAATTAGGATGGAGGAACTTGCAATGCCCTTACAAGAGCCATGCAGTACAGCATATTACTAACATTATTCCCATTATTGGGGAGTGGGTCTCCCATAGTCTTTGCTTATGCCTTCCAAGCAAAAGCTGCCAAAAATTAGGATGGAGGAACTTGCAATGCCCTTACAAGGGCCATGCAGTACAGCATATTACAACATTATTCCCATTATTGGGGAGTGGGTCTCCCATAGTCTTTGCTTATGCCTTCCAAGCAAAAGCTGCCAAAAATTAGGATGGAGGAACTTGCAATGCCCCTTACAAGAGCCATGCAGTGCAGCATATTACAAACATTATTCCCATTATTGGGGAGTGGGTCTCTTATAATCTTTGCTTATGGCTTACAAACAAAAGCTGCCAAAAAATAGGAGGAAATGCAATGCCCGTTCGAAGAGTCGTGGAGTTTAGAGTTAATTAAAAACAACATTTCAATGCCCCTTGGAAGAGCTGTGGAGCTCAGAGTGGTTTAACAAGACGCTTTTAATGCCCCTCAGAAGAGACGTGGAGGTCCCAGTAGCTTAACAAGACTGTTTTAATGCCCCTTGGAAAAGACGTGGAGGTCACAGTAGCTTAACAAGACTCTTTTAATGCCCCTCAGAAGAGACGTGGAGGTCCCAGTAGCTTAACAAGACGGTTTTAATGCCCCTTGGAAAAGAGGTGGAGGTCACAGAAGCTTAACAAGACTCTTTTAATGCCCCTCAGAAGAGACGTGGAGGTCCCAGTAGCTTAACAAGACTGTTTTAATGCCCCTTGGAAAAGAGGTGGAGGTCGCAGTAGCTTAACAAGATGGTTTAAATGCCCCTTACAAGAGCCATACAGTACAGCATCTTAAAAATATTATTCCCATTATTGGGGAGTGGGTCTCCTACAGTCTTTGCTTATGGCTTCCAAGCAAAAGCTGACAAAAATCAGGATGGAGGAACTTTCAATAATGGCAACACGGACCACGGTCACCCTGGTGGTGTAGTGGTGGTGGAGGCTGAGGATAAGGAGAAGAACATAAAACAGCCGAAATGAGGAAGCGTATACCCATGTGTGGGTGTGAAGCAGTGCATGGGAATACACCTTCCGAAATAACACAGTGGATTTGACTTTGTTACTCTGCTGTCATTTGGTGGTGATGAGAAGTCTAGCCCAATCCAGCCCTTGTTCATTTTGATAAGGGTCAGCTTGTCAGCATTTCAGTTGACAGGCGAGTGCGTTTATCAGTTATTTTTCCCCCAGCGGCACTAAAAACACGCTCCGATAACACGCTAGCGGCAGGGCAGGCCAGGACCTCCAAGGCGTACAGAGCGAGTTCATTCCAAGTGTCCAGCTTGGATACCCAATAATTAAAAGGCACAGAGGAATCACGGAGGACGCTGGTACGGTCGGCAAGGTACTCCCTCACCATCTTTTGAAACTTTCCACTCCTTGTGAGAGTACCCCGCGCCTCAGGGTCTGTCCGAAGGGAGGGTCTGAGAAAACTGTCCAAAACGTTGACAGTGTTGACCTGCCTCTGCTGGATTGGAGTTGCGTCTCTCTCAAATGTACGCCTTGGTTGGGCAACAAACTGTGACCTCTGCCACTAGCGTGTTCAGATGGGAATATTTTTAAGAGTTCTGCAGCAAGGGTCTTCTGGTACTGCCACATTTTTGTAGACCTCTCCAAATCAGGAATAAGAGAGTGAAAGTTCTCCTTGTAGCGGGGGTCTAAAAGTGTCACCAACCAGTAATGACTGTCACCCAATATTTTGACAACGCGAGGGTCACGGTTAAGGCAGCGTAACATAAAGTCAGCCATGCGTGCCAGACTGGTAACGGGCAAGACTTCCGTGTCCTCACCAAGATGACGACTGACCATGTTCTCCTCCTCCTCCCCCTGTCCTCAGGCCACCCACGCTGAACCGACGCTATGACAGTTGTACAGGTACTACCGTCTACAGCGCATGATACAAGCTCCTATTCTTCCTCCTCCTCCTACTTCTCTCCCTCATTGTCCCCCAATGCACGTTGGGATGAGATGAGGCTGGGCTGTGTATAATCGACCGCTAAGGCTTCTTGATCCATCTCATCATACTCTGGCTGCAATGCCTCGTCTTTAATTCTCTGCAGAGAGCGTTGCAAAAGACAGACAAGTGGAATGCTGATGCTAATGATGGCGTCATCGCCACTCACCATCTTGGTGGACTCCTCAAAGTTTGTCAAGATGGTACATATGTCAGACATCCAGGTCCACTCCTGAGGTCTTATGTGTGGAGTCTGACCTGAATATTGACGGCCTTGTTGCAGCTGGTACTCCACAACTGCTCTCTTCTGATCACAAATCCTTTGCAACACGTGGAGGGTAGAGTTCCAACGTGTGGGGACATCACACACCAGTTGGTGTGCCGGAAGCTGCAAACGCTGCTGCAACACAGTAAGGGCGGCGGAAGCTGTAGCCGACTTGTGAAAATGAGCTGACAGGCGGCGTACTTTGACGAGCAGATCTGGCAACTCGGGGTACGATTTAAGAAACCTCTGAACCATGAGGTTAAGCACATGAGCCAGGCATGGTACGTGTGTGATCTTGCCTCGCCTCAGAGCCGCCACCAGGTTACGGCCATTGTCACACATGACCATGCCTGGATGTAGGTTCAGCGGTGTCAGCCACAGATCTGCCTGCTCTTTCACAGCTGTCCACAACTCACAAGCAGTGTGAGGTTTCTCACCTAAGCTTATGAGTTTCAGCACAGCCTGTTGCCGCTTTGCGGATGCAGTACTGCAGTGCTTCCAGCTTGTAACTGATGTGGTGATATCTGAGATGGAGGCTGAACATGAGGAGGAGGAGGAGGATGATGCGCAGCAGCTGTACACTGTGGGGGCAACTCTGACTGACATAGGGCACGCAATCCTCAGTGTGGGGAGGATGTGTTCCGTCCCAATGTCCGACTGGGTCCCGGCTTCCACTATGTTTACCCAGTGTGCCGTCAGGGAGATGTACCGTCCCTGGCCACAAGCACTTGTCCACGTGTCCGTTGTCAGGTGGACGCTCTCATTAACTGCGTTGTTGAGGGCACGGCAGATGTTTTGGGACACATGCTTGTGTAGTGCTGGGATTGCACACCGGGCAAAATAGTGTTGGCTGGGGACCGAGTACCAAGGGACAGCCACCGCCATTAGGTTGTGGAAGGATTCCGTCTCCACCAGCCTAAAAGGCAGCATTTCCAATGCAAGCAGTCGTGAAATGTGCGCATTTAGGACTGTGGCCTGTGGGGTGTTGGCTGCGAATTTCCGCTTTCGTTCAAAGATCTGGGATATGGACAATTGAACACTGCGGTGAGACGTGGACGTGGACGTTGAAGCTGTTTCTTGAGAAACTGCCATAACAAGTGAAGACTGAGAGGAGGGGGCATCTTTGCATGCAGTATGGACAGGGGATTGCCTTGCACACACAACAGGGGGTTCTATTGCACGCACAACAGCGGAAGAAGCAGTGGTGACACCCGCTGACACTGGTCATGGACCCTGGAGTTCACCCCACAAAGTCGGGTGCTTTGCTGCCATGTGCATGATCATGCTGGTGGTGGTCAGGCTGGTAGTTTTGTCACCCCTGCTGATGCTGCCATGGCAAGTGGTACAAATGGCCTTTTTGGGGTTATCAGCAGACTCTTTAAAAAAATTCCAGACTCTGGAAGACCTACAGGTTGTACTGGCAACGTCCCTTGTGTTGGTGTTACGGGGAACTGTTGCCTGCCTTCTATGTGCGGACACCACACTGCTTCTTCCTGCCTGTTGGGGTACTCTGCCTCCCTCACCCTGTGTGCTGCTGGCCTCGCTCTGCATGTCCTCCTGCTACGTTGGGTCAGTTACTAGATCATCCACCACCTCCTCCTATTCCACTTGGGCACCACGATCATCCTCCTCACTTCCTGGCAATTGTGTCTCGTCATCGTCCACCTCTTGTGCCAAATTGCCAGCATCGACTTCCTGTGGCCGTGGCTGTTCAAATTTTTGGGCATTGCTACATGGGATCTCCTCTTCCACCACTTCAAGCGCAGCAGGCGAAGGGCACAAATCTGGAAATGGACCAGTGAACAGCTCTTCAGAGTGTCCAAGTGTGGGATCAGTTGCTGTCTGACAACTCTCGGCATCGTCTGAGGAAGAAGCATCAGGGTGAGGAGGAGTATGCGGTCGAGACTCACGGCTACTAAGAGTTGACCGTGTGGAAGACAGACCGGAGTTGGTGTTGCCCAGGTAACTGGAAGTATTATCTGCTATCTAATTAATAACCTGTTCACACTGATCAGTTCTCAATTCTGGTGTTGTTCTGTGCTTCCCTAGTAATTCAGTCAAGAAGTGGGAGCGAGAAGATGTGGCTGTTAGTTGTGGCACATTTTCACCTTGGCCACGGCCCCGTCCTCTGCACGCACCATCACCAGAACGTCCAGTTCCACGTCCCTTGCCACGCGCCTTGCCCATTGTAAAGGAAGTAAAATAGCTTACACTCGCACTATCAATGGAAAAAGGGTAATAAAAAGTAGATTAGAACCGTGGAAGAGGAAAACCACAGTTCTATTTCTCTGGCCTACACCCGACTCTTTTAAACAATCTGAACAATCAGAGAGAAACTATTACTGTTTTTCTTTACGGAAAAAATGCCAGAAGCAGGATAATAGAGATTTTTTACCGTGGAACAGCAAAACCACAGTTATAATTTACTGGTGAGTACCAGACTTTTTAAAATATATATATTTGCGGCTGAACAGTGAGCGACACACTCAAACTGTTTTTTTTTAGATACAAATGGCCCAAAAGCAGGATAATACAGAAGTTTGAACCGTGGAACTGCAAAACCACACTTCTGTTTCTCTAGCCTACACCAGACTATTTTCAACAGATATGTTTGTGTCTGAAAAATCAGAGACACGCTTTTGTTTTTTGGGTTTTTTTTTGGGGGGGGAGACACCAAAAGGTTAATAAGACGGGTATTTGTACAGTGTGAAGGAGGAAAACAAAAAGGATTTAGATGAAAAAAAAAGGATTTTTCCTGGCCCCCGAAACCTGGAGCTAGTCCAGCAATTTCAGCAACAGGAGCACACAGGACTGTAATGCAGCGTTTGCTGGTATAACCACTGCTTCTCCTATACAGCCTGCCTGCCTGCCTGCCTGCCTGATATCTGGGATGGATATTAGTCCTAAGAAGGACTGTTTGTTTCATCTGGCAGCCTTTACAGACCCTACACTAACTATTTTGCAGGATATATCTCTCCCTAAATCAGCAGCGCTGTTCCTATACTGTCTGATCCCAGCCGTCTGTGTCCAAGATGGCGGCGCCTGGTTTTAAATACTCGAGGTGACGCTGTGCGGCCAGCCAATCAATGTAATGCCCACAACCAACATGGCTGCGGCATTACAGTGGCTGGCTGGCAATCACTGCATGTTCATTGGCTCTGTAAAGAACGCCAAACATGCAGGGCGGAGACCCGAGCTCCCGCCCGAATAACCCAGAAATGCTCGGTACTCGCCGAACATCCCGAGTAGCGTGATGCTCGGGCGTGTACCGAGCAGTGTCGAGCATGCTCGCTCAACATTAATATTTACATATATACAGTATATACAGGTGCATCTCACTAAATTAGAATATCATCAAAAAGTTAATTTAGTTCAGTTCTTCAATACAAAAAGTGAAACTCATATATTATATAGTCATTACAAACAGAGTGATCTATTTAAAGTGTTTATTTCTGTTAATGTTGATGATTATGGCTTACAGCCAATGAAAACACAAGTCATTATCTCAGTAAATTAGAATACTTTATAACAACAGCTTGGAAAATGATTTTAAAATCCAAAATGTTGGCCTACTGAAATGTATGTTCAGTAAATGCACTCAATACTTAGTCGGGGCTCCTTTAGTATCAATTACTGCATCAATGCGGCGTGGCATGGAGGCGATCAGCCTGTGGCACTGCTGAGGTGTTATGGAAGCCCAGGTTGCTTTGATAGCAGCCTTCAGCTTGTCTGCATTATTGGGTCTGGTGTCTCTCATCTTCCTCTTGACAATACCCCATAGATTTTCTATGGGATTAAGGTCAGGCAAGTTTGCTGGGCAATCAAGCACAGTAATACTGTTGTTTTTAAACCAGGTATTGGTACTTTTGGCAGTGTGGACAGGTGCCAAGTCCTGCTGGAGAATGAAATTTCCATCTCCAAAAAGCTAGTCGGCAGAGGGAAGCATGAAGTGCTCTAAAATTTCCTGGTAGACTACTGCACTGATTTGGTCTTGATAAAACACAGTTGATTTACACCAGCAGATGACATAGCTCCCCAAACCATCACTGATTGTGGAAACTTCCCACTAAACCTCAAGCAGCTTGGATTGTGGCCTCTCCACTCTTCCTCCAGAGTCTGGGAACTTGATTTCTAAATAAAATGCAAAATTGACTTTGCATTACTTAGTGTGTCAATAACTGCCTTCTGGACATCTGTCAAGTCAACAGTCTTCCCCATGATTGTGGAGCCTACTGAAACAGACTAAGGGACCTTTGTAAATGCTTAGGAAGCCTTTGCAGGTGTTTTTATTAATTATTCCAATTTACTGAGATAATGACTTTTGTGTTTTCATTGGCTGTAAGCCATAATCATCAACATTAACAAAATAAACACTTGAAATAGGTCACTCTGTAATGACTCTATATAATATGTGAGTTTAACCTTTTGTATTGAAGAACTGAAATAAATTAACTTGTTGATGATATTCTAATTTAGTGAGATACACCTGTATGACAGTGTGTATAGTGTATAACATGTGAAGTCTGTAGTCACAGTGTATAATATATCTGTCATGTATCATCTGGTATACTACACATAGCATACTATGTGCACACATATAACATGCACTGGATTGATCAATCCCGCACCTGGCACAGGACATACAGTACAGACCAGAAGTTTGGACACACCTTCTCATTTAGGCTGTGTGCCCACGATGCATTTTTTAAGCGTTTCCGCAGCGGCAAAAACGCTGCAGAAACGCTTAAAAAACGCATGGTAGAAGGTCTGCCATGTCCCCCAATGATAATACGCATGTGCTATGCACATGCTGTGGAAATTTCCGCTGCGGATTATCATTGCGGAAAAAACGCAGCACTACCAATTATTTTGCGGAAGTGCTGCATTTTCGCCGCCATTGACTTGCATTAGAACGCGCCAATTCCGCAAGACTGCATCTGTACTTGCGTAATTGGCGCGTTCTAATGTGCGGATGGTACCCGGGTATAGAGGAGAGGAGAGTCTCATCCACACCCAGGTACCATTAAAAAAGCTGTAAAAAAAGAATAAAATAAAAAATTAAGATTATATTCACCTTCCGACGGCCCCCGGTCTCCTTCCCTGTGCTTGCCTACAGATCGCGCAGGACTGAAGGACCTGCAGTGACGTCACAGTCTTGTGACGGCAGGTCCTTCAGTACAGCGTACCGAGATCTGCCGGCAGCCAGCACAGGAGCGCAGCAAGACAGCGCGGGCCATCGGAAGGTAAGTATATGTTTATTTTTTATTTTTTGACATTCTCACGGGTCACACTATATAAATCCATGCTGTTTGCATGGATTTATATAGTGTGACGGCGTTGTCAAGCACTTTCCAAGTGATGCTAAAATCGCTTGGAAAAGCGCTTGATAACCTACATGCATGTGAAGAACGCTTCACTTCCGCTTGTCCCTGGCAGGAAAAATGCATGTAAAATCCGCATGAATTTTTTTCTGCCAGGGAGATGCAGAAACGCTCAGGAAAAAATCCTGAGCATTTCTGCATCGTGGTTACATAGCCTTAAAGATTTTTCTGTATTTTCATGACTATGAAAATTGTGCATTCACACTGAAGGCATCAAAACTATGAATTAACACATGTGGAATTATATATTGAACAAAAAAGTGTGAAACAACAGAAAATATGTCTTATATTCTAGGTTCTTCAAAGTAGCCACCTTTTGCTTTGATGACTGCTTTGCACACTCTTGGCATTCTCTTGATGAGCTTCAAGAAGTAGTCACCGGAAATGGTCTTCCAACAATCTTGAAGGAGTTCCCAGAGATGCTTAGCACTTGTTGGTCCTTTTGCCTTCACTCTGCGGTCCAGCTCACCCCAAACCATCTCGATTGGGTTCAGGTCTGGTGACTGTGGAGGCCAGGTCATCTGGCATAGCACCCCATCACTCTCCTTCTTGGTCAAATAACCTTTACACAGCCTGGAGGTGTGTTTGGTGTCATTTTCCTGTTGAAAAATAAATGATGGTCCAACTAAACGCAAACCGGATAGTATAGCATGCCGCTGCAAGATGCTGTGGTAGCCATGCTTGTTCATTATTGTTATGCACACGCCCGGGCTAAGCGGCGTGTGCGTGTGATTGGTAGTGATTCCACTGGACCGTGCCGGAGAGTGAATGCCTGGAGGGGCGTGACTAAGTATTCACCCGATCCGACCAGGGTCGCACGACGGCATACGACGCCAGTGCACCAAGGAGGAACCGAGCAGAGGGACCAGGTGCTACTCCAGGACAGACCCCAGACACGGCTGTTGACCCACACAGGGGAATACAGGAACAGGCTGGTAGGCTGGCACACAGACTGGTGGGTATAGGCAGGCACGACTGGTATGCAGGCAGGCGGGTATGCAGGCAGGGGGGTAAAAGCAAGCACAGCTAGAGTGCAGACAGGGAGGCACTAGCAGGTAGGAACACAGGCGGGATAGGACCCAGTACACACCGGGACACAGGAACAATACAGGCAAAGGGGTACAGGCAAGCACGGCTAGAGTGCAGACAAGGCTGAGCAGGGAGGACAGGGCTCTGTTCACACGGAACAGACAGGAAGGGAAAGGCAGAGCCAGACACCCACAGGGTACTTGCAGTGAAGTAGCGAGTGGACCACAAACTCACAAACGGGAGTACAGAGACAACTGGCAGGAGTTAGGTACGAGTTCAGACTCTGCAGAAAAAGGAAGGGAACGGACATAGAGGCAAAAACAGGTAAAGGATAGGAGAGAGTTCAGACTGGAACTGAGTGTACGGAGGAGACCGACACTGCAGCGGGATACAGGAGCGGGTCTGGGAATACTGCCCCCAGAGAGGCGGGACGAACAGGCAAGGAGCGTGTTCAGACAGGACAGACAAGATACAGGAGCGGGTCTAGGTAATCGGCCCCTAGAAGGCAGGAGGAACAGGCTAGGAGCGTGTTCAGACAGGACAGACAAGAGAACACAGAAAGGACTCAGTTCAGACACGGGAACTAATACCGAAAAGCAGGAGACATACAGGACTCAGTTCAGACACGGGAGCTGATACCGCAAAGCAGGAGACATACAGGACTCAGTTCAGACACGGGAGCTGATAACGCAAAGCAGGAGACATACAGGACTCAGTTCAGACACGGGAGCTGATACCGCAAAGCTGGAGACATACAGGACTCAGTTCAGACAGGGGAGCTGATACCGCAAAGCAGAAGACATACAGGACTCAGTTCAGACAGGCCTGGAAATACAGCCTCCAGGAAAGGCAGACAAGGAAACAAAGAACGGGACCTGGCACCTTCAGAGTGCAAGCACACACTGAAGGAAACACTATGCTCAGGCAGGGATAGAAGGGAGCTGCTGAGCTATATACCAAGTGTCAGACAGCAATAGGCTGAGGACGCACAAGGGGTGTGACCCACAGCAGGTACAAAAAGCAGGAAGTGATCGGGCGCCGCCCTTAGGCAGCAGAGACAGACACAAACAGACAGCATGGAGGGAAGCCAGAGAGACATTCTGGACAGGAGATCAAGTGCGCGCTCCTGCACAGTGGGAGATGGACCACTATGCAAGGACGCCGCCAGGTATGTTACAATTATGCCTTCAATTTTGAATAAATCCCCAACAGTGTCACCAGCAAAGCACCCCCACACCATCACACCTCCTCCTCCATGCTTCACGGTGGGAACCAGGCATGTAGAGTCCATCCGTTCACCTTTTCTGCGTCGCACAAAGACACGTTGGTTGGAAGATCTCAAATTTGGACTCATCAGACCAAAGCACAGATTTCCACTGGTCTAATGTCCATTCCTTGTGTTCTTTAGCCCAAACAAGTCTCTTCTGCTTGTTGCCTGTCCTTAGCAGTGGTTTCCTAGCAGCTATTTTACCATGAAGGCCTGCTGCACAAAGTCTCCTCTTAACAGTTGTTCAAGAGATGTGTCTGCTGCTAGAACTCTGTGTGGCATTGACCTGGTCTCTAATCTGCTGTTAACATGCGATTTCTGAGGCTGGTGACTCGGATAAACTTATCCTCAGAAGCAGAGGTGACTCTTGTTCTTCCTTTCCTGGGGCGGCCCTAATGTGAGCCAGTTTCTTTGTAGCGCATGATGGTTTTTGCAACTGCACTTGGGGACACTTTCAAAGTTTTCCCAATTTTTCGCACTGACTGACCTTCATTTCTTAAAGTAATGATGGCCACTCGTTTTTCTTTACTTGGCTGCTTTTTTCTTGCCATAATACAAATTCTATTCAGTAGGACTATCAGCTGTGTTTCCACCAGACTTCTGCACAACACAACTGATGATCCCAACCCCATTTATAAGGCAAGAAATCCCACTTATTAAACCTGACATGGCACACCTGTGAAGTGAAAACCATTTCCGGTGACTACCTCTTGAAGCTCATCATGAGAATGCCAAGTGTGCAAAGCAGTCATCAAATCATCAAGGCAAAAGGTGGCTACTTTGAGGAACCTAGAATATAAGACCTATTTTCAGTTGTTTCACACTTTTTTGTTAACTATATAATTCCACATGTGTTAATTCATAGTTTTGATGCCTTCAGTGTGAATGTACAATTTTCATAGTCATGAAAATACAGAAAAATCTTTAAATGAGAAGGTGTGTCCAAACTTTTGGTCTGCACTGTACATATTATATACTGTATATACAGGGCTATATATATAACGTGATGTCCTGTAACCAGGCTCAGGGTTTATCAGTCCAGTGCAGGATTTTGTACAGTGTCTCTGGTCACCCTGAGGTGCAGGAAGATTTATTGTAGCAGACTGAACTTTCCTGCGGTCTGGTGAAGCTGGAGCCGATGACCTGGCACTGACAGGGCAACCCTGAAAGCTCACACTCCTGCAATAAATCTGTGATCCTCAGCAGAGTGGCTGCAGACACTATACACGACCGATCCTGGACTTATGGAGGTTGAGCAGCGTCCATCTCCTCACCTTACAGAGATCAGAATCTCTAGCCTCCTGTCCCACCCACAGGCTCCTCTCTGGCAATAAGAAGATGCAGCCGAGGTCCCTCCACTTCAGCAGACGGCCACACACAGGATGCAGTATGGGCGTGTCTGCTCCACTGTGAGGCAGCCAGCCTGCACAACTACAACAGCGCCGGCCCCCCTGAGGCCTTAATCAGCTGCTTGGTGACCGGCCCGGGGGGCATATGCCCCTCTGCACCCCAGGCCAGCCCGCCCCTGAATTCACCATCAACTTTGGCAACTGCGGTCTGCCTACCAAACGCAGGTCACAATTAACCTCCTTTGCCTTTGGTGAGTGTACTTGTGGAGAGGAAGTGAAGAGTGTTATGGAATATAAATCACATCAATTATCTCAGTCACAGTAGGATGATGTTACCTCTGACAGTGACACTGTCAGTTTAATTCAGTGTTCTGTACAAAGTGGTCTGCCTATCACAAAGATTAAGAGGAATCATTTGTGGACCATTTTTAATTAAAAGAATTATGAAAAGTATGTTAGTGCACTGTGTTATTAAATGGGCTGTTGGATATTATTAACATCTCTTTCTATGGTGAGGTCACTTTATCACAAACACAACCTTAGCTATACCAGAAAGGAGTTTGATATAGTCCTAGGAGACTCCAGAGTCTTACACATCTTTTCAGGGCAATTGGCAGTATTGCTATTCGCATCAAATCGATTTGCTGGTAAAAATTTGATGAATCCAGTGAATTTGAATTTCAAAAGATTTGTTCATCTCTAGTAAAGAGGCGTTTATGATTTTTTTTTCACATAGATTAGTCATGTATTTCCCATCAAAATCAGCATAAAACAACTTACAAACTGAATCCCATTGTGCCCGATCTGTGTTGCCGTTCATGTGGCGCTGGAGTTTTTGGCCACATATTTGAAAAATGACTCAATATTCAGCTGATTTTGAGGCTCTTTATCAAGCAGAACTCTGATAACTATACCATAAGAGAATATATTCTCACATGGCTGATTTGTTATACAAATTTCTATGACTGTCCCGCAATCTGAATGGGGCTTGAACAAAAATCAATGTGTTTGCTTCTAAAATGCACAATTGAATTGAAAAAAATGCCTCATGTGAATACACCCTAGGCCATAGAGTATTATATGTCTTTATGTATGAAGCTATCAGTTCAGATTCTGAGACCTATGATTCAAGGACCTGATGAATTCATAATACTATATTGCTTAAAACCAGCCTCCCTATAATCAGTCCTGCATCAGAACATGCTTTTTATTCCCTGTAGGTAAACAATCAAGACACTTAAAATATGAATGCAAGCAGAGAGTAGGAAGCCCTTAGGAACTGATACCAAAGAAAATTTCATTACTCATTGATTAACATTTTTTTGATTAAACTGAAATTCCCCTTTAATGCTTTTTGCAACAAAAGTTTCAATGTAAGTTTCTCCCAGTATCTAAATGTTATTTTGGAATTGAACTTTATATGTGAAAAGCAAAGGTTAATGAGCTTTTTTCAGAAATGACAAAAAATTGTTGCTATAAGTACAGAATGATTGGGTGATTGCAGGTTGCTTTTGATTTATTCATTAGTTTAATGTCAATGTAATTTGCAATTAGCTAATGCAAATCCCTGGCACTGCAAATGCCCTGCACTGTATATACATGCTAATGAGACACTCACTGTGTGTGTATTTATGTTTATACTATTATCTTACAGGTTTTCCTTAACGCTATAAATTGCAAATCTTATTATGGGATTTTATATATTGATAGGCCAATATATTTATGTAATAATTAGTGATGGGCGAGCATGCTCGCCACTGCTCGGTACTCGCCTGAGCATCTGAGTACTCGAGATGCTCGGAGCTCGCCGAGTACTTGCGCGATGCTTGGGCGGGAGCTCGGGTCCCCGTCCTGCATGTCTGGCGCTATTTAGAGCACCAATCATGCAGGGATTGTCTGCAACTCACTGAAATGCCACAACCATTGTGGTTGTGGCATTACAGTGACTGCCCAAATCGATGGGAACAATGCTCACAGTGAAACATGAAAAGCTGGCAATTCATCAACGGCATACACCGGTACCCGACAATTTAGAACAGAAAGAATAGAGCATCACACATAGATTAGATAGATAGAAACATGTCAGTCACATATATAATAAGTACAGTGACAGTGTTCGTTACTGTACTTGTCATTTAGTATTAAAATAAAGGATTTATTATAAAAAAAATTGGCGTGGGGTTCCCCGTAATTTTAGTCTCTAGCGGAGGTTAAGCAGACGACTGGGACAGATGTTTGAAGCCTGGGAAGGGGGTAATACCCATGGAGCTTCCCAGGCTACTAATATCAGCCCCCAGCTGAATACCTAGCCTTTACTAGCTATTAAAATGGGGGACCCCAAAATAAAATGACGTGGGGTCTCCCCTATTTTAATAGCTAGCAAAGGCTAGGCAGACAGCTGGGGGCTGATATTAATAGCCCAGGAAGGGTGCCATGAATATTGGCCCCCCCCTCCAGGCTAGAAACACCAGCTGTCAGCCGCCCCAGAAATGGTGCATCCATAGGATGCGCCATGTCTGGCACTTAGCCTCGCTCTTCCCACTGCCCTGTAGCGGTGGCAGTGGGGTAATAGGGTTGGGGTTGATGTCAGCTTATAATGCCAGCTGACATCAAGGCCAGGTTAGTAATGGAGAGGTGTCTATAAGACACCCCCATTACTAACCCCATAGTCAAAGTAAAAAAAAAACACCCAGAATAAAGTCCTTTAATTGAAATAAACACACAATTCTTTAATGTTCTAAATTAAACTCTACTTACCGTCATGCCCATTCCAACTGAAGCCAACGATCTCCTGCAATAAAAATAAAATAATAAACCAACCTCATCCTTACCTTTCCATGGTTCCCAGGACAGCTTAAGCTCTGCTACATCGAGATGACAGGCGTGACCGCAGCAGAACGCTGCCATCCAGCTTGCCATGCCGCAGACAGTGAGAAGCTTCTCAGTGAAGCTCCTCAGTGTCTCGCTATGACGGCATCCACATGAGCCTAGTTCATGTCCAATGAACTCAGCTCACCTCATGCACGTCACTGACAGCGTGGGAGAATTCTCCTGCGCATGCGGTGAGCGCAGGAGAATTCTCCCACGCTGGGATGGCATTGAGATGACAGGCTGGATGGCAGCTGAGCGCTGCCATCCAGCATGCCATCCTTGATAGACACTGCAGAGCGCAGGCATGCTTGCGCTCTGCAGTGTCTCTGAAGGATGACAAGCTGGATGGCAGCGCTCAGCTGTGATCCAACCGGTCATCTCAATGCCATCCCAGCGTGGGAGAATTCTCCTGCTCAAGCGCTGAGCGCAGGAGAATTCTCCCACACTGGGATGGCATTGAGATGACAGGCTGGATGGCAGTTGAGCGCTGACATCCAGCATGCCATCCTTCATAGACACTGCAGAGCGCAGGCATCCTATGGATGCGCCATTTCAGGGGCGGCTGACGGCTGGTGTTTCTAGCCTGATAGGTGGCCAATATTCAAGGCACCCTTCCTGAGCTATTAATATCAGCCCTCAGCTGTCTGTCTAGCCTTTGCTAGCTATTAAAATAGGGGGGACCCCACATCATTTTATTTTGAGGTCCCCCATTTTAATAGCTAGTAAAGGCTAGGTATTCAGCTGGGGGCTGATATTAGTAGCCTGGGAAGCTCCATGGGTATTACCCCCTTCCCAGGCTTCAAACATCTGTCCCAGTCGTCTGCTTAACCTCCGCTAGAGACTAAAATTACGGGGAACCCCACGCCAATTTTTTTTATAATAAATCCTTTATTTTAACACTAAATGACAAGTACAGTAATCAACACTATCACTGTACTTATTATATATGTGACTGACATGTTTCTATCTAATCAATGTGTGATGCTCTATTCTTTCTGTTCTAAATTGTCGGGTACTGATGATGAATTGCCGGCCGGCTTTTTTAAAGAGACAGGTGCATGAAAACACTATTTTTTTAATTAATCCTTTATTTTAACAGTAAATGACAAGTACAGTAACCAACACTGTCACTGTACTTATTATATATGTGACTGACATGTTTCTATCTAATCTATGTGTGATGCTCTATTCTTTGTGTTCTAAATTGTCGGGTACCGGTGAATGCCGCTGATGAATTGCCGGCCGGATTTTTAAAGAGACGGGTACATCAAAATCGGAGGGCACTAGTGTGTTCCAAGTGCCCTGCTATGTTTTCATGCACCCTCCTATATACCCTGCCTGCCTGTCTGCCTATATATTCTGCCTGCCTGACGTTTAATTGAGCACTGTTCCCACCGATTTGGGCAATTTTTGACCTTCTGCAGACTGCCGTGGGGTGACCGCCAGAAAAATGCTTGAGTTTCCCATAGACTTACATTGGGCTCGTTGCTCGGGTCGAGCACCCGAGTATTCCAATGTGATGGACCCGAGCTTCGACCACCCGAGCATTTTAGTGCTCACTCATCACTAGTAATAATGAGTTTTCAATGTTGTAAAATTTTAGAGTAATAGGATTACTCAAAAAGCATCAAAGTAGTTCTCTCATTAGTTATAGCACTTGGATATACCATTATATGTTAATCAGTTGTGACCTGATAATTGGGAGTTGAATTCATTGTAAATGGAGTCCTGCTGTGCGAAGAGTGATGCAGTACAGGGAAAAATTGTGAAAGGGCCACTAAACCGATATTGCTGCTCCTTCAAGGAATTGTCTGGGATTTTATCACTGATGGCCTATCCTTCAGATAGGTCATCAATGTCTGATCGGTGGGGGTGCAGAAGAGTAGCCGCGGCTGAGTAATGCACATCCGCCCCCTATTGATTTTAGTAGGTGGCGGATGTGCAGTTACTGGCCACGACCACTATTTAGTCAATGGAACTGTACTGTGCAGCTATGCTGAGAAGTTCTGGTCGCTGCCAACACCGGGAACAGCTAATCGGTGTGGGTGTCGCACTCTCACCGATCAGACATTGATGACCTATCCTAAGGATAGGCCATCGATGTTAAAGTCCTGGACAACCCCGTTCATTTTGAGAATCATGAGGTTCCCTTCAGTTGGAAATATGCAATCAGTGTGCTGGATCTGATTTTCTACCATATCTGTTTTGTGTGTCCATCTTTATCATCAGTGTGGCATCCGTTTTTCTTTTTACGCCAAAAAATTTATAGCTTCTCCTACCCTTAACATAGTAAAAAATGGATAGCACTCGGATGATACATGTGTGCTGTCTTTTTTTTCATGGACCTATTGATTTAAATGGGTGAGTTTGATCTGTGACTCAAATCAAATCAGACATGTACCTGTTTTTTTGTGGACACCTTGGTCTGT
This sequence comes from Phyllobates terribilis, assembly GCF_046119375.1. NCBI lineage: Eukaryota > Metazoa > Chordata > Amphibia > Anura > Dendrobatidae > Phyllobates > Phyllobates terribilis. Next base: position 778,987,779 of record NW_027362763.1, on the reverse strand, counting down.
AAAAAATCATGTGTTGACAGCCCCTAGACTATAATGGGTATGTGTTTTACTTTGCGAATGTCTGAAAAAATGGAGAAATGTTTGTTTTTGATTCAAGTCACAGATGACTTGGATCAAAGTCATCAAAGGCCATTCAAATGAATGGATCCATAAAAAACACAGACAGCACACGAATACCATCCACGTGTCGCCCAAGGGCTAAGCAGTCTTTTTCTGTTTAATGGTTAGGAGAATCTTGGAATTTTAAATTTTTTTTACAAACAAAAAAAAAAGTTGATCCCATACTGAATGCAAAATTGGACATATGGAGTAAAAATGGATGAAAATTAGATCCAGCACAGATCAGATCAGATCCAGTGAAAAACAGAATTTTTTTTTTTATGTAACAAAAACGGATGTCTGAACGATTCCTAAAGGTCTGTTTGCATGGACTGACCAGCGGCATGATGCTACCACTGATCGGTAAACTTTTGCCGATAGGCAGCCATCGTTTGACTGCCTGTATACACAGGCAGACCAAAGCAAATGATGCGCACATGCAAAATCACTTAGTGCACATGCGGCGCCCCTGAGGGTTCGACCGCCACAGGGATGCTGCACTTCTTCAATGGAGTGTAGTGTTCCTCCTCTGAGGTAAGAACAGTGTGATGGTCGGGATCCAACACCACATTTCTCCACTGAGGGGGTTAGTATGCACTAGGTGCTGCCCTCCTGGTTACAGGGAGACTGGGGAACCAAGAGTTAGGGGAACCAGTTAGTGGGTGAGGGTGGAGGACTCACATTTTAGTGACACTTCAAATTTCATATTTAATAAAAAGCCATCTTGGTTCTTGGTCCTTGGAGTTTAGTTCTTTGACGGTCCTGGTTAGTCAACTTGCCTGGCGGTCATGTACTGTGATCTCCTACCCTGAAGAGGATCCTGTGTGGACCTGCAGGGGATGGAGGCACAGCCCTCGTACCCCGGCCTTGGGACGAGGGGCAGGCTGCAGATAATGTATGTCTCAGCCCGGTCAAGGACCATGACCAAGAAGGCCTGGAGCTTAAGAGTGTAGCTCCACAGCAAATGGATCCCGGGGAGGATGCAGACGGAGCGGTGTACGCCACCTGTCCTCGCCAACCTGATATATTCAGAGGGAGTCCGGCTGCAAGAGGGGTACCGGCCCCCGACACCCGACCTTGCTACTCCATATCCTGGTCGGGAAAGCCCGGTAGGCCCTGAGGATTCCACCGGGTATCGGAAGGAGCGGAGCTGTCACCCGTGCCCTTTTTCTGAGTTCTGAGAGGAGTTCAGAGGGAGACCTGGCCTATCTACATACATGGACAGGAAAGGATACGGTCTGTAGTTCAGGAACACTCTGGTGCGGGGTCCTGATCGAATGCTGGACTTGCTCAGAGGTTGTCGGACCCCCGTCCCTGGTGACCGCAGAACCCCGCGGGGAGCAGGGAGTCGCCTTCCTTCTGCCATTATATGAGTAAAGCCTTGGAAGTTCACCCCTATGGCCTCCGGACTCTTTATTCTGCGCTACACCGCACGACGCGGCACCCGTTCTCCTCTGCTACTACCCCCTCCATCCTGTCCCTCTGCCCTGAGGCTTTGCTCCGCCTGTGGGGAGTAGTAATAACTATGGCCACCATACCACCATGCCTCAGCGGACTGCAGCGGCGCTGGTGGCCTTCACCAGGTGCCACAGGTGGCGTAGTCGGAATCAGCCACTCAAACCGGATAAGCCCGAACCATCCTTTAAATTGTGACGGCCCTGAGCACGGGTCGGGTCCAGGCCATGGCTGCACCCCATCTCTCCATCACAGGACCCGACTCCGAGTCCCCCATCTCCCAGGGTAAACAAGGGCTTCCGAGGAAGAGGCGTCACACACATAGGCTACCATAGTTCTCAGCAGTGTGAGTAATGTTTATAGAGGATGATGCACTGCCGAAAACGATGATCTCTTCTGCTGCAGAAAAGATAATTTCATCCGATGAATAAACATAGTTCATCAGGTGATTGGCAGCCTGTTTACACCGTAAGATAATTGTGAAATGAGAGTTTTTAACAACTCTTGTTCACGATTATCTTGCTGTGTAAATGTCCTTTTAGGACAGGTGCAGATCGCACTTGGAACAATGTTACCCTATTGGGCCGTGCACACGTTAGATTTTTTCCTTGGATAGAGCTGGTCCGAGGAAAAAATCGTTGCATGCTTGAGTTTGATCCGATATTCTGATCGCACTCGGCTAAGCAAGTCAATGAATCTATGGAAAACATCGGACCACACTCGAATGACTTCTGAGTACAGTCTGATTTCCACGTTCTGACAGAATGGAGAAGATGGAGACATTTTTTTTCTTCAATGTATGTAGAAAAAAATTGAATTTCAATTTTTTTTCTACATCTCCTCATCTGGGAAAAGCGGAGCACACTGTGGTCACACTCTGATCAAACTCTGATCACAGTTTGATCAGAGTGTGATTTGCATAATTGACCCCATTCTCTCAGATGAAAGAATACACTGTCGTCTGCACCTGCCCTATTGCTGATTTATAAAAAGCCAGGAAAGCCCTTTAGTGTTTTCCAAATCAACAAGCCACAGTGCTTTAATCCACATAAGAAAAGAAAATATAAACTTCCAATTTGTAAACGTATTTCTTCTTAGTTGACCTAAGATTTATTATTTAAATTTAAATAATATGTTAGGATTTCTTGCTATTTAACTTATTTTTTTTTAGAAACCTACATATGGCAGATTTCCCATGGTCCAAAAATAGCCCATGTTGTCATTACGCACAGTTCGAGGTGTGGCTGCATTTCTTTACATTACGTCAGCATAGAGAAATGTCATGTTCTTGAGAACCAGGGTTCCTTAGAACCAAATATAGTTTAGATTTGTCCCAGGAGATCCCTACAAGCCACAAATGAATCCATAAAATGTAATAGTCTAGGCAGCTTGCTATGGTAATTGCTAATGAAGATTTTACCCATTTGGATAAGTTTAAACTAACATTGGATTATTAAATAATATTTCTCATTAAAAAAGCAAGCAACGACATTTTCTATATCTTAAAACAAAAAAAGGTCATGAGAATGTGCGATAGCGAGCGGCTTGCATAGTTTATTATTTTTCTCTTTCTCTTTTGTACTCTCTTCGATGCTGTCGGGTTTCAGATGATTTGGTCTTTGACTTTTTGTCTGGGGACCTAAACAGCAAATGAAAAGTTAAAGTTCAGCAGAGCTTTGCTTCAGATAAGAGAATATCCTCCTGTTTCCTCATAGTACAATAAGTCAGAGAAAAATCAGTCCTCTTTTATAAATTGCATTCAGTAATTAGCCAGCCAAGAAACTTTATGCCCCGTCATTAGTCAATATGTTAAAAGCTAAAGGTTGGACGGTTCTCATTGGGACTTTGTGAAGAATAAGAGTTAGGCTAAACTCACAGATCCATGTGTTGCGATCCAATGCACAGTCCATTCACAGGTCTCCTGACCCAAACTCAACAACCCTGTGCATGCTTATGAGGATGTTGACAGATCCGTGGACAGTCCATGCATAACAGTCCCTACACGGACCATGAGACATGGATGTGTGAATGTAGGCTTTTTAAGTTTCTGAATAAATAATAATAAAGAATTTGATGGGAACAGTTTGTAGCACTGAAAACAAAGAGCAAGTGTAATAATCACCAGTGGGGAATTTACAGAAGGAGCAACACTGGGAACAATTTGTTGATGGAACGCAAAAGTCCAATATTTGCCCCAGTTAGATTCAAACCCAGGGCTCCCATACTTTAAAAAAAACAGGGTGATAATTGAGCCACTAAGCAATAGGATGGTAGTAATTAGAGTTGGTGCAAATCTATTCACGACAATAATCTGTCATCGGCCATGACAGTAATCTGTGACTGTAGGATAGGAGCTGTGAGAAATTGCATCTTACCTGCTGGCATCTGCAGCTCTTCCATTGACTAGCCGACCTGGCGCAATATCATCGCCCCACCAGGCTAGCTAATCAAAAGAAGAGCCAAGGATGTCAGCAGGTAAGAGGCAATACTCATGGTTTTCATTCTGTGGTCTGATGGGCCAGGTTGTGTGAATTGGTTCATAGCAACTCTACTAGTAATACAAAGGGGATAAATACAAAGTAATATTTAATGCACTAAATCATAATAATCTATTTATACATGAATCAACAATGCATGTACAGGTTATAAAACATAAAATATATATAAAATATATGTACAGGTTATAAAATAACTAGTCATATCCCTTGACTCTCAGCAGTCGAAAACTCCCATTTACCTGCCTGGGGGTTCTTTGTAAATAATCAGAAACTCAGTCACTAGCTGCAAGGTAGAAGTCCGGGAGGAGGGAGTAGCAGCTGCAGATTTATGTGTGAGTGCGAGACTGGATGCTAGGGGAGCAGATGGTAAGACACATCTGATTGGCTATGTTCACATCCATATTTTATGCTCCATAACAGGAAATAAAATATAAAATATTGACAGTGCCAGAACTGACAGACACCAATGGCACCCGTCTGAATCTATAGAGTATTTATCATGGTATCCGGTATTTTATTAGAAAAAAATAATGCAGCGTATTGCAAACATTTTTACAACATTTTTGATGGGACATTGCAGTGGAGCTGTGAACGCAAATGTGAATGAGATGTAGAAGAGACAGATTTGTAGTGCAGCCTAGTAGAGGCCGTGATCAGAATATGTTGTGATCTATTCATTTCAATATTACATCATCTGACTTCTTGAGTTTTGCGCTTTCTAAATAGTTAGTGGCTACATGTGGTGAATGATTGCATAAAATAATATTGCAATACTCTATGTAGTCACCTTCAACATCTGTGAGGATGACTCCGCTGTCATGGGAGTTTGGAAATTGAGTTACAGTGGGAGGGTTCTGTTATCCTTTCATTAGAGATTGTTTTATAGGTCAGGAGTCGGGACCTTATGTAAAATGATTTCATTTTTGATGAATTCTGATGTTTACACTGCTATGGACAACCCAACCTCATATATTTGGCAATTTATTTGATGGTGAAATCTGATGATTATTCTATTAATATGCTCTCCCTGTGTTTGTGTGGGTTTCCTCCGGGTTCTCCGGTTTCGTCCCACACTTCAAAGACATATTGATAGGGAATTTAGATTGTCAGCCCCAATGGGGACAGTGATGATAATGTCTGTAAAGCGCTGCGGAATATGTTGGCGCTATATAAAAAATAAAAGATTATTATTATTACTCAGCCTTTAAATTTGAATGCAGGCTCCAGTGGCGTACATAGAAGAGATGGCGCCTCATAGAACCCATTATTGTGACTGTTTTTATTAACCCTGGCTCCATGGTGTGGAGATGTGGGATAATTGTAACTGTGACTTCCCTCGCACCTGTGCACTAGAGCACTGCAGGGAAAAATGGGGCCGAGAGGAAAAAAATCACTCCTGATGTCAACGGCGCTTTGCGCATGTGCGGGATGTCATTGAGAAGAGCGCACGTCACAGGGCCCTGTGACGTGCAGGGGAGGGAGGAAAATGCAAAATAAGCTGATAGGTGGGGATTTCTGGGCTTCCTAAGCAGATAGGCAGGATTTCTTGGCGTCCCCTGGGAGCCAAGTAGATGAAAACCGATTTTATAAAACTACATTTTTCTGCAAGCAGACCGCACAATAAGGGACATGCAGGTATGTATAGATTCACATTTCTATAACCTGTGTGCCCATATTAGAGGTCTGATATCTCTCAGGGGGTGACAGATTCCCTTTAAAGGCATAGTAATCTTAGTGTATGTAAACTTTTGACTTTGCAGTAAATAATAAAAATGCATTAAATCATTCTCTCTCTCTCATTATTCTGGCATTTGGCAAATATTAAAAGTTATGGTAATCCTAATTGACCTAAAACAGGAAAGGTTTATTCTGATTTCATGTCAGATATTGAGAAAAACATGAATATGTGTCTTTTTATATAGTCTATGTAAACTTCTGGATTCTACTGTAGCTATGGAATTCAAGTGTTCAACTGTTCTTGACAGAGGCTGATACGATGATGATCTGCGCCCTGGGACTTAAGAGCCTGATACGCATTAGTACGTCTTTGCAATCGCGTCCGCACACAGGCTTTGTGGGCGCGATCGCCGCCGGGTGTCAACTGATTGTCACAGCTGACACAGCTCCCTTGCTATGTGCAGGAAGCGGTCCCACACTTCTCCCGGCACATTAACCCCCGAAGTCGATAGCAGCATTGCGGTGGCAAGGGGAGGTGATCGGGATACTCACCTCGCCTGCCGGCATCCAGCGATGTCCGCCGCGGCTTCCCGGATGTTGCCATGACGACCTGATGTCGTCATGACAACATCCGGGTCACCAGACAGCAGGAAGATAGTTTGGTCATGCGTGGTGCATGAGCAAAGTATCTTCTGTCTCTGCAGCGCTGATAGCCTGTATAGCACATGGATGGTGCTCCATCCCTATGCTATACAGGCGATCAAAATAAAAAAAAGTGAAAGTCCCATAGTGAAACAAAGAATAAAAGTAAAAAAAGTGTTTAAAATGCAAAAATAAAAAATAAAAAAATACGAAAAAAAATAAAAAAAAATAATCCACCAAAAATAAAAATATAATGTAACCATCAATAAATATTATTTTGCAAAAAAACAAAAATCTATGAAAGTACACATATTTGGTATCGCCGCGTCCGGAACGTACTGACCTATAAAACTGTCCCACTAGTTAACCCCTTTAGTGAACACGGTAAGAAAAAAAAAACAATGCTTTATCATCATACCGACAAACAAAAAATGGAATAACACGCGATCAAAAAGATGAGTATAAATAAAAATGATACCACTGAAAACGTCATCTTGTCCCGCAAAAAACAAGCCATGATACAGCTCCATCAACCAAAAAATAAAAAAGTTATAGCTCTCAGAATAAAGCGATGCAAAAAAATATTTTTTTTCTATAAAATAGCTTTTATTGTGAAAAAAGCGGCAAAACATAAAAAAATGATATAAATATGGTACCGCTGTAAATGTACTGACCCAAAGAATAAAGCTACCTTATCAATTTTACCACACGCGGAACAGTATAAAAATGTTTTTAAAAAAAAACAATTCCTGAATTGTTGTTTTTTGCTTATTCTGCCTTCAAAAAATCGGAATAGAAAGCGATCAAAAAATATCATGTGCCTGAAAATGGCACCAATAAAAACATCAACTCATCCCGCAAAAAACAAGCCCTCACATGACTCTGTCGGACAAAATATGGAAAAATTATAGCTCTCAAAATATGGCGATGCAAAAACTAGATTTTCCAAAAAATGCTTCTTTTAGTGTGTGACAGCTGTCAATCATAAAAACCCGATATGATTCTGGTATTGCTGTAATCGCACCGACCTGAAGAATAAAGTTGTCTAATCACTTATACCTCACGAGGAACGGCGTAAAAAATAATCTCTAGGGTAAGGGTTATGGTTGTGCTAAGGTTAGGGTTGGGGTTAGGGTTGGGGCTAGGGTTAGGGTTGGGCTAGGGTTGGGCTAGGGTTGGGCTAGGGTTGGGGATGGGGTTGGGGTTCGGTTGGGGTTGGGCTAGGGTTAGGGTTGGACTAGGGTTAGTGTTGGGGTTAGGGTTGGGCTAAGGTTAGGGTTGGGATTTTTTTCAAAGGTAAAAAAAAAAAGATGAAGATATGGCGACCAGTGTTGAGCGCAAGTGCTCGCTACTTGCGTTTGCATCGGGTGCTCGGGTATGCACTGGGCACATCATGGGCTCTCCAAACGCGACATGGTGTCCGCTCTCGATTCCAGCCAATTTTGCGTTCAAAAAGTCACACAGTGCTCCTTCCCTTCTGAACTCTGCTGTGCGCCCAAACACTGTATTTTCCCCAAATATGGGGTATTGGCATACTCAGGAGAAATTGCACATAAGTTTTTGGGGTCCATTTTCTCCTCTTACCCTTGTGAAAATAAAAAAATTGGGGCAAAAACATAATTTTTGTGGAAAAAGTTTGATTTTTTTATTTTCACGGCTCCATGTTATAAACTTCTGTAAAGCACTTGGGGGTTCAGAGTACTCCCCACATATCTCTATAAGTTCCCTGAGGGGTCTAGTTTCCAAAATGGTGTCACTTGTGGGGGGTTTCCACTGTTTAGTATGTGTTTACTTTAGCACCTTTTGATGCATTCTTTAGCACTTTAATATATATTTATTATCCACTGTGATTTAATTATTTATCTATTCTTGGGTTGCTATTATATGTATCTGTTTGCACTATGCACTTTAACCCCTTCGCAACCTTGGGTTTTGTCGTTTATGCTTTTTCGTTTTTTGCTCCCCTTGTTCCCAGAGCCATAGCGTTTTTATTTTTTGGACAATATGGCCGTGTGAGGGCTTATTTTTTGCGGGACAAGTTGTACTTTTCAACGCCATTACTAGTTTTACCATATCGTGTACGGGAAAACGGGGAAAAAAAATTCCAAGTGCGGTAAAATTGCAAAAAAAGTGCAATACCACAGTTGTTTTTTATTTATTTTTTTTACCACGTTCACTGAATGCTAAAACTGACCTGCCACTCTTATTCTCCAGGTCATTATGAGTTCGTAGACACCAAACATGTATAGGTTATTTTATATTTAAGTGGTGAAAAAAAATTCCAAAATTTGGTTTAAAAAAAATAGCACCATTTTCCGAGACCTGTAGCGTCTCCAATTTTCGTGATCCAGGGCTGGGTGAGGGCTTATTTTTTGCGCGCTGGGCTGATGTTTTTATTGATAACATTTTGGGGTAGATCCGATGTTTTGATCGCCCGTTATTGCATTTTATTGCAATTTTGCGGTGACCAAAAAACGTAATTCTGGCGTTTAGAATTTTTTTCTCGTTACACCGTTTACCGATCGGATTAATTCTTTTTTTATATTGATAGATACCAAATATGTGTATGTGTTTTTTTTTTTATATATATATTTTATTTTGAATGGGGCAAAAGGGGGGTGATTTAAACTTTTATATTTTTTTATTTTTTTAAAAACATTTTTTTTCACTTACTGCATGCTTCAATAGTCTCCATAGGAGACTAGAAGCAGCAGTTGTCTGATCGTCTCTGCTACATTCAGGGGATCAGCAGATCCCCTGTATGCAGCAGAAATGGTCCTGTGCTATGAGCGCCGACCACTAGGTGGCGCTCATAGCGACCAGATCATGACAACCACAGGCGTCTGCTGCAGACCCTGGGTTGTCATGTACGCCCATCGGCGACCCGCGATCACGTGATGGGGTCGCCGATGGGTGGGGCTTATGACGCGCAACCCGGAAGCGCGCGTTAAATGCCGCTGTCGGAGATTGACAGCAGCATTTAACATGTTAACAGCCGCGGGTGGATCGCGATTCCACCCGCGGCTGTTGCGGGCACATCTCAGCTGTAAGAATCAGCTGACATGTGCTCGGTTCAGTGAGGGCTCAGCGCAGCAGCCCTCACTGAACAGGGGGTACGCAAATGTGTGTACTAATAAGGCAAGGGTTGGAAAGGGGTTAACACATAGTCTGGATTTGTTATTTATGATTTTCCCCTACATTGAGCTATGCCCCACAACAAATTTATTTATTGGGTATTTATTATACTATATATCCCAGAGTCTGTTTTCCTGTAATTATGTCTTTTTGATCTATATGTGTATATTTTTTGAATGAAATTTTTTTAAAATGATTGAGTGGTTGTTCATTGTTTTTTGAGAGAGTCGTAAGTTATGGCATTGTAAATAATGAATTACTCTCTATGTTTTGATCAATAAATAGTATATGCAAAACTTTTGGCAATCAGTTTTATTTAATTAAATGACCATACCTATATTCAAAAGCATTTTGATTAAAATTAAGATCTCGCATGATGACTAGTGATGAGCGAGCATGCTCGCTACTGTTCGGTGCTCGCCCGAGCATCTCACTGCTCGAGATGCTCGGCGCTTGCCGAGTATTTCTGGGTTGCTCGGGCGAGAACTCGGGTCCCCTTCCTGCATGTTTGGCGCTCTTTAGAAAGCCAATGAACATGCAGGGATTGTCTGCCACGCACTTTAATGCCATAGCCATGTTGGTTGTGGGCATTACAGTGGCTGGTCGCACAGCGTCATCAGGTCTACATCAGACCTGGCGCCGCCATGCTCGTCACAGTTACTCCGGATCAGACAGTGTAGGGAGAGATGCTGCTGCGTCAGGGAGAGATTTGCTTGTGCATTAGGTAGTGTAGGGAGAAAAAACGTACATTACACATATCCATCTTAGCAAACAGTCCTTCTGAGGACTAATCCATCTGCAGAGATATCAGGCAGGGTGTATAGGCAGGCAGTGTATATAGCAGACTGCAGTGCATATAGCACAAGAGGCTCCATTCCAATTCTGCCTTCTGCTGCTGTTAGATATTTCTATACAAAGGCCCAGGTCTCAGGGGCCAGGAATACTTTTCTTTGGATCTCAATCCTCATTATTTGCTTAAAAAGCAATCCAGAGAACACCGTTTTTCTGCGCCATTTGCTTGTTGGCACTGCAGAACACAGCCAGGTCCTTTCCATATTACAGCGCTAGAAATCCAGCTATTTAAAACTGTGTTTTCTCTGTGAAACGGATCACATATACGTTGTCAGAAAATACTGCCATTTCTGGCCTCCATTAAAAATTTCCTTTAGTGTGTCAGTGAAGCAATTCACAGCAGTTTGCTGTTCAAACTACTTACCTACAGGCCAGGTATTTAAAACTCAGTTTTCTCCATTACACGGATCACATATAAGTTCGCTCCAAACTCAGTCATTTGTAGTGAGCGTGGAAGATACTGTCCTCTAATTTAAAATGGGCAAGGAACGTGGCAAGGGACAGGGAACTCGACATGATGGTAATGGTGCATGCAGAGGCCGAGGACAAGGCCGTGGGCAAGCCGAAATTGTGCCACAACAAACACACTCATCTTCTCGCCTGACCTTCCTGTCCCAATTTCTAGGGGACTGCAGCACACCACTATTGAACCCAGAGCAGTGTTAAAAGGTTGTTGGTTGGATAGCGGGTAATGCTTCCAGTCACTTAGCCACCACCACCACCCTGTCTTCCACACGGTCAAGTCTCAGTAGCCGTGAGTCTGGACCGCATATTCCTCACCCTGATCCTCCTTCCTCCCACCATGCTGAGTACCCAGAGACAACTGATCCCACACTTGGACACTCTGAAGAGCTGTTCACTTTTACATTTATAGATTCGGGCCTCTTGCCCGGTTCACTTGAAGCGGGGCAAGAGGAGATCGCGTGTAGCGATGCCCAAATATTTGAGCAGCCACGGTCACACAAAGGCGACGGTGGGAAAGTGTCGCAAGAGGTGGATGATGATGAGACACAATTGCCAGGAAGTTAGGAGGAGGACCAGGGTGCGGAAGTGGAAGACGAGGTGGTGGATGTTATAGTAACTGACCCATCCTGGCAGGAGGACATGCAGAGCAAGGACAGCAGCACACAGGGGGAGGGAGGCAGAGCACCCCAACAGGCAGGAAGAAGCAGTGTGGTGGTCGCAGACAGAAGGCAGGCAACAGTTCCCCGTAACACCAACATGAAGGAAGTTGCCAGTACAACTGTTAGGTCTTCCCGAGTCTGGTTGTTTTTTATTGACTCTGCCAATAACCCCAAAAAGGCCATTTGCACCACCTACCAGGCCAGCATCAGCAGGGGTGGCAAAACGACCAGCCTGACCACCACCAGCATGTTCAGGCACATTGCAGCAAAGCACCCGACTTTGTGGGCTGAACCCCAGGGTCCAGGAACAGTGTCTGCGGGTGGCACCATTGCTTCTTCCACTGTTGTGCATGCAAGCCAATCCCCTGTCCATGGTACATGGGAAGATGCCTCCTGCCCTGCACCTGTCGTTGCACACTCTCAAGTAGCAGCATCAGGAAGCACGTCCATGTTCTTGTCCCAGCGCAGCGTTCAGTTGTCCATACCCCAGTCCTTGGAATGCAAGCGCAAATATGCAGCCAATGCCCCACAGACGACACTACTAAATTCTCACATTTCACAACTGCTTGTGCTCGAAATGTTGCCTTTTAGGCTCGTGGAGATGGAAGCATTCCGCAACCTGATGGCGGCGGCCATCCCTCGGTGCTCAGTCCCCAGCCGCCACTATTTCTCCCGGTGTGCCATCCCCGCATTACACAAGCACGTGTCCCAAAACATTAGCTGTGCTCTCAACAATGCAGTTACCGGTAAAGTCCACCTAAGCATGGACACGCGGACAAGTGCTTGTGGGCAGGGATGGTACATCTCGCTGAAGGCACACTGGGTTAACATAGTGGAAGCAGGGACCCAGTCGGACCTTGGGATGGAACACGTCCTCCCGATGCCAAGGATTGCAGGCCCTAGGTCAAACAAGGTTGCCCCCATGGTCTACAGCTCCTGCACCTCATCTTCTTCAGCCTCCTCCTCTTCAGCCTCCATCTCCAAAATGACCACATCAATCACAAGCTGGAAGCACTGCAACACTACCTCGGCCAAGCGGCAACAGGCTGTGCTGAAGCTAATATGCTTAGCTGAAAAACCGCCCAATGCTGAAGAGTTGTGGACAGCTCTGAAAGAGAAGGCAGATCTGTGGCTCACACCACTGAACCTATAGCCAGGCATGGTCATGTGTGACAATGGCCGGAACCTGGTGGCAGCTCTGAGGCGAGACGAGCCCACACAAGTACCATGCCTGGCCCATGTGCTTAACCTCGTGGTTCAGCTGTTTCTCAAATCCTACCTGGAGTTGCCGGATCTGCTTGTTAAAGTATGCCGCCTGTGTGTCCATTTTAGAAAGTCAGCTACAACTTCCGCCGCCGCCAGTGTTTCAGCATCATTTGCAGCTTCCGGCTCACAGACTGGTGTGTGATGTCCCCATGCATTGGAACTCTACACTGCAGATGTTGGGAAGGATTTGTGAGCAGAAGAGGGCAGTTGTTGAGTACCAGCATCAACAAGGCCGTCGGTATTCAGTTCAGACTCCAAACATAAGACCTCAGGAGTGGACATGGTTGTCAGACATATGTACCAGCCTCCAAAACTTTGAGGACTCCACCAAGATGGTGAGCGGCAATGACTCCATAATTAGCATCACCATCCCGCTTCTCTGTCTTCTGAAACGCTCTCTGCTCACAATCAAAGACGATGCATTGCAGGCGGAGCATGATGAGATAGAGCAAGGAACTATTCAGGGTGATTACACACAGCCAAGCCTCATCTCATCCCAACGTGGATTGGATGACAATGAGAAAGAGGAGGAGGAGGAAGGACAGGAGCTAGTTTCATGCACTACCTGCACAGCTGTCATACCGTCTGTTCAGCGTGGATGGCCAGAGGACAGAGAGGAGGAGGAGGAGAGCATGGTCAGTCATCCTCTTGATGAGGACACGGAAGTCTTGCCTGTTAGTAGTCTGGCACGCATGGCTGAGTTTATGTTACGCTGCCTTTCACATGACCCTCGCTTTCTCAAAATTTTGGCTGACAGTCATTACTGGTTGGTGACACTTCTAGACCCACGCTAAAAGGAGAACTTTATATCTCTTATTCCTGAAGCGGACAGGTCTACAAAAATGGGGCAGTACCAGAAGGCCCTTGTTGCGGAACTATTAAAAAATTACCAACTGAAAACGCTGGCGGCAGAGGCACACTTCGTTGGACAACCAAGGAGTACAGGCGAGAGAGACACAACTTCAATCCAGCATAGGCAGGGGAACACTGTCAAAGTTATGGGAGAGTTTTCTCAGACCCTCCCATAGCACAAGCCCTGAGGCACGGGATAATCTCACAAGGAGTGCAAAGTTTGGGAAAATGCTGAGAGAGTACCTTGCCGACCGTACCAACGTTCTCCGTGATTCCGCTGTGCCTTATGATTATTGGGTATCCAAGCTGGATACGTGGAATGAACTGGCTCTCTATGCCTTGGAGGTCCTGGCCTGCCCTGCCACCAGCGTTTTATCACAGTGGGTTTTTAGTGCCACTGGTGAAATTATAACTGATAAGCGCATCCGCCTGTCAACTGAAAATGATGACAGGCTGACTCTTATGAAAATGAACAAGGGCCGGATTGGGCCAGACTTCTCAACACCACGGAATGATAGCAGTGTAACATAAACTCCAATCCAGTGTCTCTTCTTGGGAAGTGTATTCCCATGCACCTTTTCACACCCACACATGGGTATACGCTTCCTGATTTTGGCTATTTGCTCTTGTCGTCCTCCTTCTCCTCATCCTCCACCACCATATCACCAGGGTGACCATGGTCCGTGATGCAACACCCACATAATTTTTTTAAAGGGTGTTTATGATGCCCGTAAAAAATTTTTTTTATACAGTATGTCCAGGGGTAAATGTTTGTCAGCCCATACACTTAGTGCATGGGCATTACAAGTATAGGAGGCCCGCTCCTTTCTAATGGGAACATTTTTTTATGAGGCATCTCTTCCCCGTCTCTGCCACATCTCTTCCAAGTGGCATTGAAGTGCCTCCAAATTTTTGGCAGCCCTTGCATTCACTGCATAGGCAAACACTATGGGAGACTCTCTCCTCTCTAATGGGAATTTGTCATTACTGTGGCCCTGCTCTATGTGTCTTTAATTTCTTAGTGGTGTTTTTACTTAAATTGGTCAGCCGTTGGACTCGCTGCATACCCTATAAATGTATAGCAGACCCTCTCCTTTCCAATGGGAATATGTCATACTTGTTACTGTGGCCCTGCTCCGTGTATCTTTAAATTCTTAGTGGTGTTTTTCCTAAAATTGGTCAGCCGTTGGACTCACTGCATACCCTATAACTGTATAGAAGACCCTCTCCTTTCTAATGGGAACATGTCGTACCTTGTTACTGTGGCCCTGCTCCGTGTATCTGTAAATTCATAGTGGGGTATTTCCTAAAATGGGTCAGCCGTTGGACTCACTGCATTCCCTATAACTGTATAGCAGACCCTCTCCTTTCTAATGGGAACATGTCGTACTTTGTTACTGTGGCCCCGCTCTGTGTTTTTAAATTCTAAGTGGTGTTTTTCCCAAATTTTGGCAGCCCTTGCACTCACAGCATGGGCTTTACCACTAAAGGAGACCCGTTCCTTTATAATGGGAACATTTTTTTTTACTGAGACCCTCCTCGATGTCTCTTCAAAGGGGTATTGGGTTGCGTCCAAATTTTTGGCAGCCCTTGTAGTCACTGGATACGCAATAACAGTATAGGAAACCCACTTGTTAATAATGGGAACAACAAAGCATAGCCAGCTGATGGCTCTCTAACAATAGCTAGGGCCGACTGCTGGGCTTTTAAGAATAGTAAGGGCCGTCTGATGTCCCTATAAAAATAGGCTTTATGACTTTCAGAGTCCCTCCATCATAAATAAAACCGGATGTGTCTGATGTTGTGTCACACACCACTTAGCCAGATAAGGTTGTAAAATGTTAAAATGACATTTCCCGGTGAATGCAGAGGTCTTAAAAAATAACGTAAATAAAACAAAATAATAGGATCTTTCTTTAGTTTAAAAAACAGCATCACCAATTTAACCTCAATGTTATCACATTATTCAGCTCATGCACCTCCTCCTCCATCTCCGAAATGACCACATCAGTCACAAGCTGACAGTACTGCAGCACTGCCTTGGGCAAGCGGCAACAGGCTGTGCTGAAGATAACAACATGCTTAATGCTTAATTGACAAACCGTCCAGCGCTGCAGAGTTGTTGAAAGCTGTAACACAGCAGCCTAATCTCTGACTCTCACTGCTGAAAATACAGCTAGGCATGGTCGTGTGTGACAATGGGCGTAACCTGGTGACGGAGAAATAACAGCCGGGGTAGATACGGTTTCCCTCTATGCCAGTCCTTTCACCGAGCTAAATACAACTCTCAGCAAAAAACAGTTGTGGACTGGCTCCGTACCATCCCTGGGCACATTCACTTGTCCACGTGTTTGTGATTAGGCGGTCCTTCCCAGTAAGTGCACTGGGGAGGGCACGGGTAATGTTGTGGGACCCGTGCTTGTGGAAAGCAGAGACGATACCAGGAAATATAGTGGCAGCTGGGGACCGAGTATGGACACCCAGCCGCCGGCATGAGGTTGTGAAAAGCTTCCGCCTCCACAAGCTTAAAAGGCCATATTTCAAGTGCAAAAAGCTGCCCAGAAACCTGACAGTTTAGTGTTGCAGCCTGTGGGTGGGTGGGTGGCTGGCTGCATACTTGCACTTGCATTCCAAGTAACAGAAAACTAAGCAGATGGTGGCCTCTATCATCATCATGGCCTCTCCTCGCCACTATGAACTCTCCTGAAGGAGAAGCCAGGGCCCACCGGAGGAGTCTCCGGTTCTCTGGTGGGCCCGTCCAACCCTACAGAGAAGCAGCCATGGCTAAAAAAAAGTGTGGCGGAAGGTTCCCCGTCACTCTATGGCTGATTTTAATGTGGATCGGCCATGCTTATGCATGTTATTTCTCAAACCGCATTACAGATCAGGCCATTGTCCAGCTCTGTATTCAAGAAATTACATGCGCAAAGAAAGATGTGTGTGTGTCAAAGCTCCACCGACAAGTGCGAGTTGATGTTCGACGGGCTGCCATTGCTTCTGCAACAAGCTGCATTAGAGGACTTCCTGGGAGAAATGACACCCAGAGCAGATACGGTTTCCCTCTATGCCAGTCCTTTCACCCAGCTAAATACAACTCTCAGCAAAAAAAGTTGTGGACTTGCTCCATACCGTCCCTGTCCACATTCACCTGTCCACGTGTTTGTGGTTAGGCGGTCCTTCCCAGTAAGTGCACTAGGGAGGGTACGGGTAATGTTGTGGGACCCGTGCTTGTGGAAGGCGGAGACAATACCGGAAATATAGTGGCAGCTGGGGACCGAGTATGGACACCCAGCCGCCGGCATGAGGTTGTGAAAAGCTTCCGCCTCCACGAGCTTAAAAGGCCACATTTCAAGTGCAGGCAGCTGTCAAAAAATCAAATGCCTGCATACTTGCACTTGCATTCCAAGGAATGGGGTAGGGACAACTGAACGCTGCAGTGGGACAAGGACGTGGACGGTGATTGTTGCAAGTCTGCAACGACAGGTGCATGGCGGGAGGCATCTTCGCATGCGCCAAGATCACTTATGATGGGCACACTTTTAGGCAGTGACCTGGGAGTCAGAGATGCTTCCAGAGGTCTTCCCCAAGCTATTCCCATGTCTTTTCAGCACTGTGTGCGTGTGTCTGATGATGTGTCACACACCACATGGCCTGATAAGGTTGTAAATTGTTAAAATGACATTTCCTGGTGAATGCATTTGTCTTGGT
The DNA here is from genome assembly GCF_046119375.1 of Phyllobates terribilis. Lineage (NCBI taxonomy): Eukaryota > Metazoa > Chordata > Amphibia > Anura > Dendrobatidae > Phyllobates > Phyllobates terribilis. Next base: position 778,970,471 of record NW_027362763.1, on the reverse strand, counting down.
TGAAAGCAATGCAAAAGTGCAAAAACGCATCAAAAACGCTACGTGTGAACATAGCCCAAAGTGTGGAGGAGTATTTTGGTTTTTGGTTATTTATTGTGCTTTATATACATTGTACATGTCATGGAAAGGATGTTCCTTAACATATTTCCGAGGAAAATCCTTTTTTTTTTTGTATGTTTTATTGTGAGTCCGTAAAAGTGGTGTAATACTCTGACTACGTTGTTGACTGCAGTGACCTCGGAGTCAGAAATGCTTCTAGGGGTCTTCCCCATGCTGTTCCCATGTCAGTTGAGCACTGTTCCCATCGATTTGGGCAATTTTTAGGCCCTCAGCAGATCGCCGGGGTGAGCCGCCTGAAAAATGCTCAAGTTTCCCATAGACTTACATTGGGCTCGTTGCTCGGTTCGAGCACCCGAGTATTCCAATTTGCTCAACCCGAGGAACGAGTATCCAAGCATTTTAGTGCTCGCTCATCACTAATGATGACAACTTCATGCACTTTCAATTCATCACCAGGGAAATGGCATCACAACAACCAGACTCAAGTAATCACACTTTAAAAAAATGGAAAACTTGGTGTACACTAGTGATGAGCAAGTATGTATTGTTAACACGTTAATAGAGCTGTGAGAGCTGTAGCTGCTGATGTGTTTGTAAGAGACAAAGTTCAGGTCTCCTGTTCTGTATTAGTTATTTGTCTTACTCTGGTAACACCCCCTCTCATTCATGAAAACCTCTGGAGGCAGATTCCCAGGGAGATCTATGTCCAACCCATAGCCTGGAACAGCTCATTTACATATAAGAAAAAGCGTTGATTTCTTTGGAATAAGACATCAGATCGCAGATATCACAGTATCATCTTATTCAGCTTCATATAATCTTTGTGCCAATATAGACGGATTAGGAGGGATAATCCTACTGATAGATTCCTTATAATTAATATTATCGGAAGGTGTCCAAATTCAGAAGCCTAAGTAGGGCTGTCTAGTCAATAAGAGCTAATTTAGTTTTATCGTGTGCAGCTGCATTTTGGCACCAAATGTGGAGTAACACATAATATAATTTCAAGTCATATCTCAAAGTTATGCTTCCTTTATTAAAATGCATAAATATAAGGGATTGTTTGATATTAAACATTATAACATGAGGGTGGAAACTACTATATATCATTAAACACCATGCATATGATATACTCTGCTCAAAAAAATAAAGGGAACACTCAAATAACACATCCTAGATCTGAATGAATGAAATATTCTCATTGAATATTTTGTTCTGTACAAAGTTGAATGTGCTGACAACAAAATCACACAAAAATCATCAATGGAAATCAAATTTATTAACCAATGGAGGCCTGGATGTGGAGTCACCCCCAAAATTAAAGTGGAAAAACACACTACAGGCTGATCCAACTTTGATGTAATGTCCTTAAAACAAGTCAAAATGAGGCTCAGTATTGTGTGTGGCCTCCACGTGCCTGTATGACCTCCCTACAACGCCTGGGCATGCTCCTGATGAGGTTGCGGATGGTCTCCTGAACAGTCTGCGGCGCAACATGACGTTGGTGGATGGAGCAAGACATGATGTCCCCGATGTGCTCAATCAGATTCAGGTTTGGGGAACGGGCGGGCCAGTCCATAGCTTCAATGCCTTCATCTTGCAGGAACTGCTGACACACTCCAGCCACATGAGGTCTGGCATTGTCCTGCATTAGGAGGGCCAACCGCACCAGCATATGGTCTCACAAGGGGTCTGAGGATCTCATCTCGGTACCTAATGGCAGTCAGGCTACCTCTAGCGAGCACATGGAGGGCTGTGTGGCCCTCCAAAGAAATGCCACCCCACACCATTACTGACCCACTGCCAAACCGGTCATGCTGATGGATGTTGCAGGCAGCAGATTGCTCTCCACGGCGTCTCCAGACTCTGTCACATCTGTCACATGTGCTCCGTGTGAACCTGCTTTCATCTGTGAAGAGCACAGGGCACCAGTGGCGACTTTGCCAATCCTGATGTTCTGTGGCAAATGTCAAGCATCCTGCATGGTGTTGGGCTGTGAGCACAACCCCCATCTGTGGACGTCGGGCCCTCATATCACCCTCATGGAGTCAGTTTCTAACCGTTTGTGCAGACACATGCACATTTGTGGCCTGCTGGAGGTCATTTTGCAGGGCTCTGGTAGTGCTCCTCCTGTTCCTCCTTGCACAAAGGCGGAGGTAGCCGTCCTGCTGCTGAGTTGTTGCCCTCCTACAGCCCCCTCCACGTCTCCTGGTGTACTGGCCTGTCTCCTGGTAGTGCCTCCAGCCTCTGGATACTGCGCTGACAGACACAGCAAACCTTCTTGCCACTGCTCGAATTGATGTGCCATCCTGGATGAGCTGCACTACCTGAGCAACTTCTGTGGGTTATAGAGTCCATCTCACGCTACCATGAGTGTGAAAGCACAACCAACATTCAAAAGTGACCAAAACATCAGCCAGAAAGCACACACATACACCAGTATATATGTATAAGCATGTGTCAGTATATATAATAATAATTTTATTGATATAGCGCCAACATATTTTGCAGCACTTTACAATTAAGCGGGGACATGTACAGGCAATAAGAGCAATACGAAGTAACACAGTTCACAGTTCACAGTTACAGTAGGAGTGAGGATCCTGCTCACAAGCTACCATCTATAAAGAAATAGTGGGACACAATGGGTAGAAAATGCTCATTATGTACGGTCCAGCCATCATTATAATAAATAGGGCATTTCATATAAAGCTGGATGATCCGGTCATCAGCCAGGATCTGTCTAAGCGCAGATACCTAGTGCTATTGGGTGCATGGAGGATGAGGTGACAGATGAGTAGGAGGGAGCAGATTATGATTAACATTTAGAAGGAGGGAACAGGGGAGAGTTAGGTTAGTGAGTTGAGGTGATGGTCTGTTGGAAGAGATGTGTTTTTAAAGCACGCTTAAAAATGTGGGGGCTAGGTGTTAGTTGGAGCGTTTGGGGTAGTGCATTCCAGAAAACTCGCGCAGCACAAGAGAATTGTTGGAGATGGAGGTGCGAGTGTAATAGTGGGGAAGGACGTAGCCTTCCTTTGGCACTGAAGTAGTTAAAGAAAGTGTTCCCGTAGTTAAACCTCTCTGGACTATCGGAAGGCCAGCTAAGGGGTTAGCTTCAGTGGTCCAGTCAGTAGAGTAGAGGGGGAACTTAGTGCCCTGATCAAGCCTTGAGTGTTTATAGAGCTTGTTCCTGGCATAATTCCTTGTGGGGTGCAGTACTTGTAACCAGCCACAAGATGCTACTGTCCCGGGTGCAGATGTCAGGTTGAGTCTGCCAGCAGTGTTATGGGGTTAAAGGTGTTTGATGACAGCCCACAGAGGGTGGGCACATCAGGAGAATCTATGCTTATCTTCCAGCAGCAGGAAGTGATGTTGATTAAGAGTTAGGACAGTGAACCATACGGGCAGCCTGAGTATATGGTGGCTGCTAGGGTAGACGGGAGCTCCATACCCTCAGATATTGGGATCATCAGTGTGAAGATCTCCCTGCGCAAGAGTCCTGTTAGCCGGCCGGAGAAGCTCAACGGAGGTATTGAGAACCCGGGGCACTTCTAGTCTGCAGGTAGCAGAGGAAGATAAATAGGACCCCAGGCTAAGACGTGGGGGAGATATTGGATCCGGAACACTGCTGGTACTGCAGAAGAGTCTCTTGGGCTAGAGATTAGAGTCACAGAGATGCTTCACCTAAAGAGGGAACCAGGGCTGAAGATGTTGCCAGCGCCTGTGAGGGAGATGATAACCTGTCGGGCCTTATCCATTATATCTGCCTGTAAATATTGTACATATTCCTCTTCCCCAAGAAAAGTTCAAGTTATGGTTAAGAACCTCGTGTCCTCTGAATTACTGCTGCCCTGGTCCCAGAAGAGAAATGCCTGGAGACAGCCGCGATCGGATGGTTGGAAGTAAGTGGAGAGCACCACAAATACAGCCACACATCAGAGGGAGGACATGTATTGTCTGTAGGGTGCCAGAGCGAGCATGGACTACAGCTCGCCCACGACTACCTCGCTGAGGCACCTTACACGAGGTTAGGATTATGGAGGATGTTAGTCTTAAATCAGTGTCAGAGGCACGGGTAGGGTGATAAACAGAATTGAGGGATGAGATATAGGTCGGTGCAGAACTGTAGACAGCTTTGTGGATGAGAGAGATAAATTTGTATTGCATTCAGCAGCAAATGCAGTGACTGGCACGAGGTTGAGGCATCGGTGAAGCGTCTGGACAAAAAATAAGATCCTGGCAGCTGCATTCAGGTTGGATCGGAGAGGATATATAAACAAACACATGAAAAGACACACAGCATATTCGTACATGTGTACATATATACATACAGTGTATATATATATATATATATTATAGTGACTAGTGTTGAGCATTCTGATACTGAAATATCGGGTATCGACCGATATTCGCGGTATCGGAGTTCTGATACTGAGTTCCGATACTTTTAGAATATCGAATACCGAAATCGGAAGTTCCCATAATGCCTGCGCTCTGCAGTGTCTCTGAAGGATGACAAGCTGGATGGCAGCGCTCAGCTTACTGTACTTGTCATTTAGTGTTAAAGGATTTATTAAAAAAAATAATAGTGTTTTCATGCACCGTCTCTTTAAAAAAGCCGGCCGGCAATTCAGCATCAGCACCCGACAATTTAGAATAGAAAGAATAGAGCATCACACATAGATTAGATAGATAGAAACATGTCAGTCACATATATAATAAGTACAGTGATAGTGTTGATTACTGTACTTGTCATTTAGTGTTAAAATAAAGGATTTATTAAAAAAAAATTGGCGTGGGGTTCCCCGTAATTTTAGGTTAAGCAGACAGCTGGGGCAGATGTTTGAAGCCTGGGAAGGGGGTAATACCCACGGAGCTTCCCAGGCTACTAATATCAGCCCCCAGCTGAATACCTAGCCTTTACTAGCTAATAAAATGGGGGACCCCCAAACAAATGACGTGGGGTCCCCCCTATTTTAATAGCTAGCAAAGGCTAGGCAAGCAGCTGGGGGCTGATATTAATAGCCCAGGAAGGGTGCCATGAATATTAGCCCCCTCCCAGGCTAGAAACACCAGCCGTCAGCCGCCCCAGAAAAGGCGTATCCATAGGATGCGCCAATTCTGGCACTTAGCCTCGCCCTTCCCACTGCCCTGTAGCGGTGGCAGTGGGGTAATAGGGCTGGGGTTGACGTCAGCTTATAATGCCAGCTGACATCAAGCCCAGGTTAGTAATGGAGAGGCGTCTATAAGACACCCCCATTACTAACCCCATAGTCAAAGTTAAAAAAAAACACAAACACCCAGAATAAAGTCCTTTAATTGAAATAAACACACAATTCTTTATTGTTCTCAATTAAACCATACTTACCATTACGCCCATTCCAGCTGAAGCCAATGTCTTCTGCAATAAAAGTAAAATAATAAAGCAACCTCATCCTTACCTTTTCATGGTTACAACGAAGGCTCCAGCTCTGCTACATTCACATGACAGGCTGGATCACAGTCGAAAGCTGCCATCCAGCTTGCCATGCCGCAGACACTGAGAAGCGCAGGCATGCTTGCGCTCTGCAGTGTCCGGCTGTGACGGCATCCAGATGAGCCGAGGTCATGTCCAATGAACTCAGCTCACCTCATGCACGTCACTGACAGCATGGGAAAGTTCTCCTGCGCTCAGCGCTTCAGCAGGAGAATTTTCCCACGCTGTCAGTGACGTGCATGAGGTGAGCTCATGTCCAATGAACTCAGCTCACCTCATGCACGTCACTCATAGTTTGGGAGAATTCTCCTGTGCTCAGCGCTTCAGCAGGAGAATTCTCCCACGCTGGGATGGCATTGAGATGACAGGCTGGATCGCAGCTGAGCGATGCCATCCAGCATGCCTTCCTTCATAGACACTGCAGAGTGCAGGCATGCTTGCACTCTGCAGTGTCTCTGAAGGATGACAAGCTGGATGGCAGCGTTAAGCTGCCATCCAGCCTGTCATCTCAATGCCATCCTAGCATGGGAAAATTCTCCTACTGAAGCGCTGAGCGCAGGAGAATTTTCCCACGCTGTCAGTGACGTGCATGAGGTGAGCTGAGTTCATGGGACATGAGCTCACCTCATGCACGTCACTGACAGCGTGGGAAAATTCTCCTGCGCTCAGCGCTTTAGCAGGAGAATTCTCTCACGCTCACTGCAAGCGCAGGAGAATTTTCCCACGCTGTCAGTGACGTGCATGAGGTGAGCTGAGTTCATTGGACATGACCTCGGCTCATCTGGATGTCGTCACAGCCAGACACTGCAGAGCGCAAGCATGCCTGCGCTTCTCAGTGTCTGCGGCATGGCAAGCTGGATGGCAGCTTTCGGCTGCGATCCAGCCTGTCATGTGAATGTAGCAGAGCTGGAGCCGTCGTGGGAACCATGGAAAGGTAAGGATGAGGTTGCTTTATTATTTTACTTTTATTGCAGAAGACATTGGCTTCAGCTGGAATGGGCGTGATGGTAAGTATGGTTTAATTTAGAACATTAAAAAAATGTGTGTTTATTTCAATTAAAGGACTTTATTCTGGGTGTTTGTGTTTTTTTTTAACTTTGACTATGGGGTTAGTAATGGGGGTGTCTTATAGACGCCTCTCCATTACTAACCTGGGCTTGATGTCAGCTGGCATTATAAGCTGACATCAACCCCAGCCCTATTACCCCACTGCCGCCGCTACAGGGCAGTGGGAAGTGCAAGGCTAAGTGCCAGAATGGGCGCATCCTATGGATGCGCCATTTCTGGGGCGGCTGACAGCTGGTGTTTCGAGCCTGGGAGGGGGCCAATATTCATGGCATCCTTCCCGGGCTATTAATATCAGCCCCCAGCTGTCTGCCTAGCCTTTGCTAGCTATTAAAATAGGGGGGACCCCACATCATTTTTTTGGGGGGTCCCCCATTTTAATAGCTAGTAAAGGCTAGGTATTCAGCTGGGGGCTGATATTAGTAGCCTGGGAAGCTCCGTGGGTATTACCCCCTTCCCAGGCTTCAAACATCTGCCCCAGCCATCTGCTTAACCTCCGCTAGAGACTAAAATTAGGGGGAACCCCACGCCAATTTTTTTTTTTTAATAAATCCTTTATTTTAACACTAAATGACAAGTACAATAATCAACACTATCACTGTACTTCTTATATATGTGACTGACATGTTTCTATGTATCTGATCTATGTGTGATGCTCTATTCTTTCTATTCTAAATTGTCGGGTACCAATGCTGAATTGCCGGCCGGCTTTTTTAAAGAGACGGTGCATAAAAGCACTATTATTTTTTTTAATAAATCCTTTAACACTAAATGACAAGTACAGTAATCAACACTGTCACTGTACTTCTTATATATGTGACTGACATGTTTCTATCTATCTAATCAATGTGTGATGCTCTATTCTTTCTGTTTTAAATTGTCGGGTACCTGTGTATGCCGCTGCTGAATTGCCGGCTTTTCATGTAATACATTCTACATTATTCTTAGTTGTTTTCCTTCATGTAGAATTAACCTACAAGGAAAGAAAGGGTTTACTTTCATTCCGATATTTGTGTCCCATTGACTTGCATTGGTTTCCGGTATCGGAATCGGCGATATCCGATATTTTTTGGGTATCGGTCCAATCCGATCCGATATTTCTCATTATCGAAAGGTATCGCTCAACACTAATAGTGACACATAAACACATATACATACAGTGAGTACGAAAAGTATTCAGACCCCTTTAAATTTTTCACTCTTTGTTTCATTACAGCCATTTGGGAAATTCTAAAAAGTTCATTTTTTTTCTCATTAAAGTACACTCTATACCCCATCTTGACTGGAAAAAACAGAAATGTAGAAATTTTTGCAAATTTATTAAAAAAGAAAAACTGAAATATCACATGGTCATAAGTATTCAGACCTTTTGCTCAGACACTCATATTTAAGTTACATGCTGTCAATTTCCTTGTGATCCTCCTTGAGAAGGTTCTACTCCTTTATTGGAGTCCAGCTGTGTTTAATTAAACTGATAGGACTTGATTTTGAAAGGCACACACCTGTCTATATAAGACCTCACAGCTCACAGTGCATGTCAGACCAAATGAGAATCATGAGCTCAAAGGAACTGCCCAAGGAGCTCAGAGACAGAATTGTAGTAAGGCACAGATCTGGCCAAGGTTATAAAAGAATTTCTGCATTACTCAAGGTTCCTAAGAGCACAATGGGCTCCATAATCCTTAAATGGAAGAAGCTTGGGACTACCAGAAGTCTTCCTAGACCTGGCCGTCCAGCCAAACTGAGCAATCGTGGGAGAAGAGCCTTGGTGAGAGAGGTAAAGAAGAACCCCAGGATCACTGTGGCTGAGCTGCAGAGATGCAGTAGGGAGATGGGAGAAAGTTCCTTAAAGTCAACTATCACTGCAGCCCTCCACCAGTCGGGCCTTTATGGCAGAGTGTCCCGACGGAAGCCACTCCTCAGTGCAAGACATATGAAAGCCCTCATAGAGATCCCAGACTATGAGAAATAAGATTCTCTGGTCTGATGAGATGAAGATAGAACTTTTTGGTGATAATTCTAAGTGGTATGTGTGGCGAAAACCAGGCACTGCTCACCTGCCCAATACAATCCCAACAGTGAAACATGGTGGTGGCACCATCATGCTATGGGGGTGTTTTTCAGCTGCAGGGACAGGATGACTGGTTGCAATTGAAGGAAACATAAATGCGGACAAGTACAAAGATATCCTGTATGAAAACCTCTTCCAGAGTGCTCTGGACCTGAGACTTGGCTGAAGGTTCGCCTTCCAACAAGACAATGACCCTAAGCACACAGCTAACATAACAAAGGAGTGGCTTCAGAAAAACTATGTGACAATTCTTGACTGGCCCAGCCAGAGCCCTGACCTAAACCCAATTGAGCATCTCTGGAGAGACCTGAAAATGGCTATCCACCAACGTTCACCATCCAACCTGACGGAACTGGAGAGGATCTGCAAGGAAGAATGGCAGAGCATCCCCAAATTCAGGTGTGAAAAACTTGTTGCATCATTCCCAAGAAGACTCATGGCTGTACTAGCTCAAAAGGCTGCTTCTACTCAATACTGAGGGTCTGAATACTTATGACCATGTGATATTTCAGTTTTTATTTTTTAATAAATTTGCAAAAATGTCTACATTTCTGTTTTTTTTGTCAGCCAAGATGGGGTGCAGAGTGTACTTTAATGAGAAAAAAAATTAACTTTTTAGAATTTACTAAATGGCTGCAATGAAACAAAGAGTGAAACATTTAAAGGGGTCTGAATACTTTCTGCACCCACTGTACATACGTGTATATATATGTATGTATATGTGCATACATGTATGTGTGCAAATGGTGTACAAATGTAAGTACACAAGTATGTGTCTGTCTATGCTTGTATGCATATACAGTATATACATCTTTTTAAAGATATAGTTTTATTTATGTATTTTAACTAATGAGCACTATTTCCTTCCTATGGTGGAATATTCTGTTTAAATCCAATCAAGGGTGTTTTGTAAATAGTAGGTTTTTATTGTGTGGTGTTTTGACATCCGACCTAACTCATACCATTTCCTTTTCCTGTCTAATCACGTATATAAATCCTTGCTTTTGTTACTGTAATAATGCCTGAGGGAGGAATTGCTCCAGTGCTTTACTGTGTCGTCTGTTTTATCCTGAATAAACCCGATACTACTTTTATTCCTATCCTCATAAGTCAGCAGTGTCTTTGATTACTGTTTTACCATACTTTGACCTAGAAACATCATTGTAGCTGTAACGGGTCTGGGAGGCGGAACCTCTGAGCTACTATACAAGGGGGCAGTCCTTGTAAGGGAGCGGGTGACGACCAGGGAAGACGGGCAGGAGGTCACAGCAGGTGACCGGGACAGTCTCTGAGTGAACGGGCTGGAGGTCACGGCAAGTGACCGGGGCAGTCTCTGGATGAACGGGCTGATGGTCACGGCAAGTGACCGGGGCAGTCTCTGAATGAACGGGCAGATGGTCACGGCAAGTGACCGGGGCAGTCTCTGGATGAACGGGCAGATGGTCACGGCAAGTGACCGGGGCAGACTCTAGGTAAAGGGTTGGTACGACCTGTGGCGGCTGATGATAGACGTGAGCTCCCAGGTGAGCAGGCGAGAGTCTCTGGAAGAACGGGTGGTCACAGCATGTGACGGCGGAGCCTCCAGGAAGACCAACAGACAGGCGGCAGATGAGCGCTCACAGGTGAGCGTGCAGAAGACTCTGGACAGGCGGGTGGTCACAGCACGTGACGGCAGAGCCTCCAGGTAGGCTAGCGGACAGGCAGCAGATGAGCGCTCCCAGGTGAGCGAGCAGGAGTCACTGGACAGGCAGGTGGTCACAGCACGTGACGGCGGAGCCTCCAGGTAGACTAGCAGGCAGGTAGCAGATGTGCTCCCAGGTGAGCGGGCAAGCTGGTCCATAGACAGACTGACAGGAGTTGGAAGGCAGACCGTCGGACCTCGGGCAAGCAGGCAGGTGGCTGATGTGCGCTCCCAGGTGAGCGGGCAGACTGGTCCTTAGACAGACTGACAGGAGTAGTAAGGCAGACCGTCGGACCTCAGACTAGCAGGCAGGTAGCAGATAATCAGGCAGGAATCTGGCAGGTAACTGGCAACGGGACCTGAGGGCTGAAGGAGAGTAGTAAACAGTGCAACAACATTGCTCGGGCACCTCCATTTTGGAGGAGGTGCCTTATATATGGTGAAGTCCTCCGGCCATTGGCCGGGGACTCCTTAGGACGGCGCGCGCGGCCCCTTTAAGAGGGAGGGAGAGCGCGCGCGCGCGCCCTAAGCACAGTGGATGGGAAGGAGCGCGCGCTGCCAGCAGAGCGGGAGGAGGATGCCGGGCACGGAGCAGGGAGGTGAGGGGAACAGCGTCCCTGCCTAGCAGAGGGCAGGGACGCCGGTGCTACAGTACCCCCCCTTTAGGCCCCCCCTTTTTTAGGCCAGACAGAAATTTAGCTAGGATAAGAGGGGCATGGATGTTCTCCCGGGGCTCCCACGTTCTCTCCTCAGGGCCAAACCCCCTCCAATCTACTAGAAAAAAGGTCTTTCCTCTTACCCTTTTGGTGGCAAGAATGTTCTCTACCTCAAACTCGTCCTCAGCAGAAACCGGAGCAGGAGGCGTACCTGTAGACTTGGAAAAAGAGTTAAGTACCACAGGTTTGAGGAGAGATACATGGAAGTAGTTAGGGATCCGTAAGTTGGCCGGGAGTTTTAATTTATAGGCCACCGGGTTGATCTGACTGATGACCTCCAGAGGACCGATGAACCGAGGCCCTAACTTGTAAGAAGGTATCTTGAGTCGGACATATTTAGACGAGAGCCAGACTTTATCTCCAGGATGAAATTGTGGAGGATTCAGGCGTTTTTTGTCAGCGTGTCTTTTCATCCGTTCGGACGACTGGAGGAGTGCGGATCGGGTACTCTCCCAAATGGAGGAAAATTTGCTAACGAGAGATTCCGCAGCCGGGTTGTCCACAGAGGTGGAGACAGGAAAAGGAATCCGAGGATGCTGACCGAAGACTACAAAAAACGGGGATTTGGAGGAGGATTCGCTCTCGTGATTGTTATAGGAGAACTCGGGCCATGGTAGGAGATCCACCCAGTCAGAATGATGGGCATTAACGAAGTGCCGGAGGTAACTGGTCAGGTTCTGATTGATCCGCTCCACTTGACCATTAGACTGTGGGTGGTAAGCGGAAGAGAAGTCCAGGGTGACGTCTAGCAGTTTACAAGTGGCTCTCCAGAAACGTGAGGTGAACTGTACCCCACGATCCGACACGATGTGGAGGGGCAGGCCATGAAGACGGAAGATGTGGCGGATAAAGTCTTTAGCCAGCTCGGGTGCAGACGGGAGACCAGGCAGGGGAATAAAGTGAGCCATCTTGGAAAAGCGGTCAGCGACCACCCAAATGACCGTACAACCGGCAGAGACGGGGAGATCAGTTATGAAGTCCATAGCAATATGCTGCCAGGGGGCAGCAGGCACAGGAAGCGGAAGAAGGCGACCGGCTGGCAGGTGTCTCGGGACTTTGTTGCGGGCGCAGGACACACAGGCAGAAACAAAGTCTATTACGTCCTTGTGCAGGGTAGGCCACCAGTAGTGCCGGGCAATAAGCTGGAGGGTCTTTTTCTGACCGGCGTGGCCAGCTAGTTTAGACGAGTGACCCCAGTGTAGGATCTTCTCCCGATCAGGTACTGATACGAACGTCTTACCGGGAGGGAGACGATTTAGGCTCACGGGAGCCACCTGCATTACTCTGGCGGGATCGATGATATGTTTAGGTTCTTCCTCGAGATCGGACACCAGAAAGGATCGGGACAAGGCATCTGCTTTGACGTTTTTGTCAGCCGGGCGAAAATGAAGAACAAAATCAAAGCGAGCAAAAAACAAGGACCACCGGGCTTGGCGCGGGTTAAGTCTCTGGGCATGCTGGAGGTAAGCCAAGTTCTTGTGGTCAGTGTAAATTATTACCGGGTGAAGAGCCCCCTCGAGTAGGTAACGCCACTCCTCCAATGCCAGTTTGATGGCCAATAACTCTCGGTCTCCTATGGAATAGTTGCGCTCAGAAGAGGAGAAGAGTTTGGAGAAGAAGCCACAAGTTACCATTCTCCCGGAAGATGATTTTTGAGTAAGTACCGCTCCGGCTCCAGAGGAGGAGGTGTCAACTTCCAGGAAGAACTGCTTGTTGCCGTCCGGGCAATGCAGCACTGGGGCGGAAGAGAAGGCCTGTTTTAGGGAAAGAAAGGCCTCCTCTGCTTTGGGCGGCCACTCTTTGGGATTAGTACCCTTACGGGTGAGCACGGAAATTGGGGCAGTCCGGGAAGAGAAGTGTGGTATGAAGAGGCGGTAGTAGTTGGCGAAGCCCAGGAATCGCTGAATGGCCTTCAACCCCTCCGGTCGAGGCCATTTCTCGATGGCAGACAGTTTCTCTGGATCCATTCGTAGGCCGGTCTGAGAAATAATGTAGCCCAAAAATGGAAGCGAGGTCTGCTCAAAGAGGCACTTCTCGTATTTAGCGAAGAGGTGATTCTGCCTGAGCCTGAGCAGGACCTGACGAACGTCCCTCCGGTGAGTCTGGAGATCCGGAGAGAAGACCAAGATGTCGTCCAGGTACACCACTACGCAGGAGTAGAGAAGGTCCCGGAAGATGTCATTGACCAACTCTTGAAAGACGGCAGGAGCGTTACAGAGACCAAAGGGCATTACCAGATATTCATAGTGGCCGTCCCGGGTGTTGAATGCCGTCTTCCATTCATCCCCCTGACGGATACGAACCAGGTTGTACGCCCCACGGAGGTCCAGTTTGGTGAAGATTCTAGCCCCCCTCAGACGATCAAATAACTCCGGAATGAGCGGAAGGGGGTACTTATTCTTCACCGTGATCTGGTTAAGGCCTCTATAGTCTATACAGGGACGGAGAGAGCCGTCCTTCTTTTTGACGAAAAAGAAGCCTGCTCCCGCCGGGGAGGTAGATTTCCGGATGAATCCCCTGGCCAGATTCTCCTCAATATATTCGGACATCGACCGGGTCTCAGCAGCGGATAAAGGATAAATACGCCCACGGGGAGGAGTAGTACCAGGTAACAGGTCGATAGGGCAGTCGTATGGTCTATGAGGAGGTAGTGTCTCTGCTTCCTTTTTATTAAAGACATCAGCATAAGACCAATAAGGAATCGGAAGTCCAGGTAGATTAGCTGGGGTAGGAGAAGGACGGACGGGATGGACGGGAACCAGACAGGTCTTATGGCAGTCCTGTCCCCAGCGAAGGACTTCTCCGGTCTGCCAGTCAAGCACGGGTGCATGTCTCTGGAGCCAAGGTAGGCCTAGCAAGAGGGCGTGAGAGAGTCCAGGCAGAACATGAAAGGAGATACTCTCAGAATGCAGCATTCCCACCTGCAGAGTAATGGATTCGGTGATGAGTTGGATGGGGCGTGGTAAGAGGCCCCCATCCACGGCAGCAACAGACAAGGGTACAGCCAGAGGTTTGGTGGGGATGCGGTATTTCTCTACTAGGGACTGTGAAATAAGATTCCCGGCTGCTCCAGAGTCAAGTTGGGCTAGTTCGAAATAACGGTTCTCCCCGCAGACGATTGAGACTGACAGCAGCAGAGATGGAGAGGATTTATTCTTGTCTAGGTTGACCTCTCTGAGCGAACCTAGACACAGGCGTTTCCCGACCTCTCCGGGCAGGCACGGATCCGGTGCTCCTTACTGCCACAGTAGAAGCAGCTCCCTTCGGCACGGCGTAAGTCCTGACGGGTTTTGACCATCTTGGTCTGGTCAACCTGCATAGACTCAGGAGAGTGTACCTGGGTAGAGACGGAGGGAGTGACGGGTTTCTGAAAAGTAGGAGCTAGACATGGTAACCTCCTCTCACGGGTGACCTCTTTGGCACGCTCCTGGAACCGTAGGTCAATCCGGGTGGCAAGAGTTATTAGGTCATCGAGAGTGGTAGGAATGTCCCGACCGGCAAGTTCATCTTTAATACGGCCGGACAGACCCTCCCAGAAGACGGATACCAGAGCGTCGTTATCCCAGGCCAGCTCCGAGGCAAGGGTACGGAACCGTATGGCATATTGGCCCACGGTGAGACTTCCCTGACGGAGGCGTAGCAGTGATGATGTGGATGAGGTCTTCCGTCCGGGTTCGTCGAAGACTTTCCGGAAAGCCGTGAGAAAAGCAGGCAAGTTGGACACCAGGGGGTCTCCTCTCTCACATAGAGGATTTAGCCAGGCCAGGGCCTCCCCGGTGAGATGGGACATGATGAATGCAATTTTGGCCCGGTCGGAATTAAACTGGTGGGACAATAGTTCAAAGTGCAGGGTGCACTGATTTATGAAGCCCCGAGCCTGGGCGGAGTCGCCTCCGAAGCGAGGAGGTGCAGAAAGCCGGGGTCCGGGGTAGGATACCATGGTATTAGTGGGCAGCGGAGCTGCCGGATTGCGAGACATGGCACTGGCGGAGGTTGCTGGTGGAGCAGTCAGAGTGTCCAGGCGAGTATTGACATTCCGCAGGTGACCCAGGATGGACTCCTGTTGGGACCTTTGACGGGACAGTTCATGACACAGGTCCGAGAGCGAGGGAGCTTGGGTGCCACCGGGTTCCATGGCCCGAGCAAACTGTAACGGGTCTGGGAGGCGGAACCTCTGAGCTACTATACAAGGGGACAGTCCTTGTAAGGGAGCGGGTGGCGACGAGGGAAGACGGGCAGGAGGTCACAGCAGGTGACCGGGACAGTCTCTGAGTGAACGGGCTGGAGGTCACGGCAAGTGACCGGGGCAGTCTCTGGATGAATGGGCTGATGGTCACGGCAAGTGACCGGGGCAGTCTCTGAATGAACGGGCAGATGGTCACGGCAAGTGACCGGGGCAGAGTCTAGATGAACGGGCAGATGGTCACGGCAAGTGACCGAGGCAGTCTCTGGATGAACGGGCAGATGGTCACGGCAAGTGACCGGGGCAGTCTCTAGGTAAAGGGTTGGTACGACCTGTGGCGGCTGATGATAGACGTGAGCTCCCAGGTGAGCAGGCGAGAGTCTCTGGAAGAACGGGTGGTCACAGCATGTGACGGTGGAGCCTCCAGGAAGACCAACAGACAGGCGGCAGATGAGCGCTCCCAGGTGAGCGGGCAGAAGACTCTGGACAGGCGGGTGGTCACAGCACGTGACGGCAGAGCCTCCAGGTAGGCTAGCGGACAGGCAGCAGATGAGCGCTCCCAGGTGAGCGAGCAGGAGTCACTGGACAGGCAGGTGGTCACAGCACGTGACGGCGGAGCCTCCAGGTAGACTAGCAGGCAGGTAGCAGCTGTGTGCTCCCAGTTGAGCGGGCAAGCTGGTCCATAGACAGACTGACAGGAGTTGGAAGGCAGACCGTCGGACCTCGGGCAAGCAGGCAGGTGGCTGATGTGCGCTCCCAGGTGAGCGGGCAGACTGGTCCGTAGACAGACTGACAGGAGTAGTAAGGCAGACCGTCGGACCTCAGACTAGCAGGCAGGTAGCAGATAATCAGGCAGGAATCTGGCAGGTAACTGGCAGGTAACTGACAGGTAACTGGCAACGGGAGCTGAGGGCTGAAGCAGAGTAGTAAACAGTGCAACAACATTGCTCGGGCACCTCCATTTTGGAGGAGGTGCCTTATATATGGTGAAGTCCTCCGGCCATTGGCCGGGGACTCCTTAGGACGGCGCGCGCGGCCCCTTTAAGAGGGAGGGAGAGCGCGCGCGCGCGCCCTAAGCACAGTGGATGGGAAGGAGCGCGCGCTGCCAGCAGAGCGGGAGGAGGACGCCGGGCACGGAGCAGGGAGGTGAGGGGAACAGCGTCCCTGCCTAGCAGAGGGCAGGGACGCCGGCGCTACAGTAGCATTGTGCCTAGTAAGATACTCACCTTATGAGGATGTGCTTATTCCTTACATCTTTAATTGTTTTACCATTATCACTTATTTCAAGGATATCTATAGTATGAATTAATATACTGTACAGCTCATCAAGCGGAGGCAAAAATGTGTAGCACAGTAATTATCCCGCTAAATCCCTTAGCGTGAAGATAAAAGTAAACTGAATATATAACAGTCCGACCTAATGCAGAGATCTTGATTTGTATGTAAAGAAGGTTTAAAATAACTTTTTGTAAAGCACTTGGGAGTATTAATTGGAAAACAATGTAAATTCAGAAACTGAGACCTTCATCTACATCTTCAGCTAATTGCAAAGCCGCATTGTTAACGTAAGTTATTTGTTCAAATGTGTAAAGCCGAATACAATGTACAGAATCTGCTTGTTATAAAGTAAGGAAGCTCCCATACAGCTATACAAAATAAAAAGAAAAAAAACAGGAATAGTCAAAAGCACTCACTTTTAGCATAACTCTAATAGATACAAAAAGAATTCTACATACTGTAGATCATCAATGGAAAATTGTATTTCAAATATAATTATTCCAACTCTTTTACCTGCTCCTGCTCCTCTGTAGAGAGGGAGGATGGCGAGAGCAAGGGTATGAATTGAACTAAGATCTCATTTTTGGAAATTTTCAGGTTCCAGCAAGTTGAAACAATTTGTAATTCCATTTGCGTGAAAAAATTCCCACCACCATTTTACACATTACAGAAGGATCACGTGACCTTGGGAGTGACTGCATGGGCTTCCCCATAAAGCTTTGCAGCCTTCACATAACATAGTATATTTCAGCCAGTCATGATGAACTATCAAAACCTGTATAAAAGACAAGGCAGGGAATGCAGCAGCCATTTGTTTGGTGATTTAGGGTATTGAGAAAATGTCAGATCTCACAGCTCAAAGATAGAAAAAGGAGGAGAAAGCCCTAAAACATTGGAAAAATTCTCCAAACAGTAAGGTGTTGTATAAACATAACCCAACCATAACCCATGATGAACCTGAGTGTAGTAGTCTGTGAATAATACAGAGATTCAATTGATTGAGGAGAGAGAGACAGCAGAGGTGCCAGACTCAGTGTGATTGATCAGTGATATGGTGTAGCTGACATTTATCCTGTTGAATTTGAATTACAATTACACCTTTTTTTCTTCATTCTTAATGCATTAGAAAGCAGCAAGTAAGGCAGCACATAAAAATAAATCTGAATTCAGTGTCTGTTATAGATGGTGTTCTTGCTTGATACAAGCAATCATACTGAGTTTTTTGCATTTCTTGTGCAATCCTTTTTGTATAGGAGGCAATAATTATTTTTAAATGTGCAAAAACGTGACCCAAAATCCAGACATTTATCTGCCATTGTCTACGACACATCTGTTTTGCTAGTCAAATTATACATCCTTATACGCAACACCAATAAAGCGCCTCGTTGCAGGTGCTGGCTTTTTGTAAAAAAAATATGTAGTTGCCTTTTCCAGATGGCATGTTTCAGCTCTTTCTAAAGATGCTCAATAGGATTTAGGTCAGGGCTCATAGAAGGCCACTTCAGAATAGTCCAATGTTTTCCTCTTAGCCATTCTTGGGTGTTTTTAGCTGTGTGTTTTGGGTCATTATCCTGTTCCGAGACCCATGACCTGCGACTGAAAACAAGCTTTCTGACACTGGACAGCACATTTCTCACTAGAATCCCTTGATAGTATTGAGATTTCATTGTACTCTGCACAGATTCAAGACATCCTGTGCCAGATGTAGCAAAGCAGCCCCAGAACATAACAGAGCCTCCTCCATGTTTCACAGTATGGACAGTGTTCTTTTCTTGATATGCTTCATTTTTCCGTCTGTGAACATAGAGCTGATGTGCCTTGCCAAAACCTTCCATTTTTGTCTCATCTGTCCATAGGACATTCTCCCAGATTCTTTGTGGCTTGTCAACATGTAGTTTGGTAAATTCCAGTCTGCCTTTTTCATGATTTTTTTTCAACAATGGTGTTCTCCTTGGTCGTCTCCCATGAAGTCCACTTTGGAACAATGACGGATGGTGCGATCTGACACTGATGTTCCTTGAGCTTGAAGTTCACCTTTAATCTCTTTAGAAGTTTTCCTGGGCTCTTTTGTTACCATTCATATTATCTGTCTCTTTGATTTGTCATCAATTTTCCTCCTGCGCCATGTCCAGGAGGTAGCCAAAGTCCCATGGATCTTAAATTTCTGAATAATATGTGCAACTGTAGTCACAGTAACATCAAGCTGTTTGGAGATGGTCTTATAACCTTTACCTTTAACATGCTTGTCTATAATTTTCTTTCTAATCTCTCCTGAGACAACTCTTTCCTTTGCTTCCTCTGGTCCATGCTGAGTGTGGTACACACCATGTCACCAAATAGCACAGTGAGTATCTGTAGCCCTATATACAGGCCCACTGACTGATTACAAGATTGTAGACACCTGTGATGCTAATTAGTGTACACAACTTGATTTAACATGTCCCTTTTGTCACATTATTTTCAGGGGTACCATTATTTCTGTCCAGGCCTATTTCATGAGTTTAATTTTTTTTTAAATTCTGTGGAAGCAGGGTTGAAAAGCAATGACTAACTTTCATTTGTTCATTTTCAAAGATTTTTAATTTATTATTACTTTTGTCAGATACAAGTTATTTCTGTGACCATTGTGGGTTTTTCATTCATTAAACGAGGGGTACCAACAATTTTGACCATGTGTGTATATGATACATCACTCTTCTCAGTCACAGCAGGATGATGTTACCTCTGACAGTGACACTATCAGTTTGAGTCAGCGTCGCAGAATTGTCTGCCTGATCACAAATTACTAAGAGGGGTCTTTTATAATAAAAAAACCCACAAAATTTCTGTTAGTGTGCTGTATTATTTAATAGGCTATTGGTTTCTACCGGAATACTGTTTCTATAGTGAGGTCACTTTCCTAGGAGACCTCAAAGTGTTACACACATCTTTTCAGGGCAATTGGAGACTTTACAGTATTGTGATGGCAAATCAAACTTTTTGTTAAAACTCCAATTTGGTGAATTTGAATTTCGAAAGATTCAGTCAGCTCTAAATACCTACACTTACTGATATAACCAATTTTCTACATGTAATTAGCATTTTTTTTTATATAATTCTTTGATCATTTTTAAATATTTCTTCCAATTTAAAGGGTTAAAATTAATTCCATCTTTTACAGTTCTAAGATAATTCATATACATTATGTTTTATTGTTTTTTTATGTTCTATAATGATATTGGAAAGATTATTATCAAGAGAATAGGAAATCTGAGATAAACCTTATAAATTGTTGATGTTATAATTAAAAAATATATATGACTCAAAGTGTATGTACTAAGATTAGAAGTTACCCCCTATCCATAGCGGTTAACCTCCCGATTTGTCGAGCCCCATTTGAATGGAGCTGACGCCAAGCATGTCCACTTCTGATTCATTCTCAATGAGACTGTCAGAGACTACAAACTGCCATTTCCGGTGTGCTGAGAATTGGACCAGGAAGTATAATCAGTTAGCACTAAGTAAGTATTGACATTGGAACTGCCAGGGTATTTGTTTTTTCAATCTAGACTGAGCTATTTGAAAAATCAGGTGGACAATTTTAAGGTATACAGCTTGTATTTGCCAATTTTAAGTGGAATAATGTTAATTTCAGATTTTTTTTTTTCTCCAAACAGAAAGTCAATTATTTTGATTGGTGAAAGACGACAACATTTTCAAACCTGGAGTTTTCTCGATGTAATTAAAAATGCAGCTTGGTTAATTGCAAAGCTCTATCATGCTCCTATTCTGTGTTTGCCAAGAAAAATGTACTAATTGCATTTTTGCAGCATGAAATATTCTGCAATGTAGTGTGTGAAATATTCCAGAGTTATCTGCATGTGTCTTCCTGGAAAATCTTAAGAATTTACTATATCACGCTTAAGAATTTTTCTATTGATGAAGACTCTTCATATTTTTGTAATAAACATAGTAAGTGATATAGTCAGCTGGAAATGATCTGTAAAATGCTACAGCAATGCCAAACATGATTTATGATGAAGAGTACAGTATATGAAAAAAATGTTCACTGTTTATGATCATTAATTTATTTTGCTCATTCAGGATATATTCACATGTTTTATATTTGTCTTTTTATGGACTTGTCGCAAAATTCTAAAAAATAACACTGTGACTTTCTAAAATGTTCTTTACCCACAATTTGTGATTACTCCATTAAAGAGTACAGTTCTTATTATCATCTGCATGAGGCCGTCCTTTTTATTTAAGGGGTTTTTCCACTTTCAGGAAAGTTGACCCCAAAATCTGTAAAATACCTAAAATAGCAAAGAGAGTTGGTACTCCCCAATTCCTGTTTCCAATGCTGGCTACCAGTAGTTGCTCAGGTCTTAGTGTTTGGCTGCAGTGGTAAGGTCAAGTCGACAGCTAGTATCACCGCTGTGCAAATCACTTAGCTCAGCAGTTGCGCAGAGATAGTCTGCTGTGCAAAGCAAGTGACGGCAATGATTTAGTTAAAAGTGTGAGACGTTGTGAGAACATACAAGGTGTTGTGCCACCACAGATAGGAACTGCGTATTCAACTTTAGCTAGAATGATGGGTCCTTTACATTCTTATTAGGGACATTTTTTAAATGAATTATAGTTAGGAAAATCACCTGTGTGCAGCCGCCCATTGCTTTCTGAAATAAAAAACACAAGTGATAAGTACTCTTTTACCCCTAAGGGCTGTTCCAGAGGCGTAGCTAGGGGTTCAGCTCAAGGGGGTGCGAAACACCTCAGTGGGACCCAAAGCAGGTAACCTTGATTACAACTTTTGTAGCGCCCCCTAATAATGGGTATAGGGGAACCTCAGCAGATGACCATGGTATTACTTAAAATAAATCTGTATACAAAAACCAAAACTGATCTTACTGCCATGTGGTGACCATATAGTGGTAGATACCTGTGCTGCAGAACAAAAAGGAGATTTCAGTTCAGTTACAGATAGCGACTTACAGCTGATGTTCTTTCTGATGGAGTTGTTCACTTTTCCCGTTTTTTCCATTTGCCCCAGACCGACATGACAACTTCTCAAGCCACGACTTGTCTGCAGAGATTACAGCAAAGACACACTTGACTTCTCTGATTTCCAGTACCGTCCCCATCTATTTCCAACCTGCACAATCTCCTCATCCTACTAATATCCCATGGCTGAGCCGCTTCTGCAGTATGTGTCCCTAGTACTGCCCCAGCTGAGTGGCACAAAAACTGTGCTCCTTTTACTGCTCCACATAGTAATGTCAACCACTGTGCCCCTTACTTAGTAAATGCCTCCTTTGTGCCCTCTAGATGGTAAAATCCCTCCTTGAAAATATGAATTCCATGTACAAATGCCCTACAAAACAGTATCCACATTTTACCCCTAGAAAGTAATAATGCCCCCATGTGCACCTTTGACGGTCACAATATCCTGTGTGTGCCTATAACAAAAACACTTCTTAGGTGCCCACTTAACATTTCATAATGTCCCCTGAGTCCCCCCATGTACAGCTCCCCTATACACAGTATGATGGGCCTACAGCTCCCCTATACACATTATGATAGGCCCACAGCTCCACTATACACAGTATAATGCCTCCACAGTAAAGATGAGCAGTGTTAGACTAGAACTGTTCGCCAATCTCAAATTCGAGCTGTTTTGGGCGGTGTTCGAGTTGTTCGACGAACGCAAACGATTTGCAAAAAATTCGGCTGTTCGAGGTTATGTTCGATAACTGCTCATGCACCAAAAGCGTAACTGGATTTTTTCACATCATGCAGGGATTGTCTGCCACTCACTGTAATGTCACAGCCATGGTGGTTGTGGCGTTACAGTGGTTGCCCAAATCGATGGGAACAGTGCTTACAGTGAAACATGAAAAGCCGGCAATTCACCAGCGGCATACACAGGTACCCGACAATTTAGAACAGAAAGAATAGAGCATCACACATAGATTAGATAGATAGAAACATTTCAGTCACATATATAATAAGTACAGTGATAGTGTTGATTACTGTACTTGTCATTTAGTGTTAAAATAAAGGATTTATTTTAAAAAAAATGGCGCGGGGTTACCCGTAATTTTAGTCTCTAGCGGAGGTTAAGCAGATGGCTGGGGCACATGTTTGAAGCCTGGGAAGGGGGTAATACCCACGGAGCTTCCCAGGCTACTAATATCAGCCCCCAGCTGAATACCTAGCCTTTACTAGCTATTAAAATGGGGGACCCCAAAAAAAATGACGTGGGGTCCCCATTATTTTAATAGCTAGCAAAGGCT
Source organism: Phyllobates terribilis (assembly GCF_046119375.1). Lineage (NCBI taxonomy): Eukaryota > Metazoa > Chordata > Amphibia > Anura > Dendrobatidae > Phyllobates > Phyllobates terribilis. Next base: position 778,947,666 of record NW_027362763.1, on the reverse strand, counting down.
AGGCAAACAGCTGGGGGCTGATATTAATAGCCCAGGAAGGGTGCCATGAATATTGGCCCCCTCCCAGGCTAGAAACACCAGCCGTCAGCCGCCCCAGAAATGGCACATCCATAGGATGTGCCAATTCTGGCACTTAGCCTCGCTCTTCCCACTGCCCTGTAGAGGTGGCAGTGGGGTAATAGGGCTGGGGTTGATGTCAGCCTATAATGCCAGCTGACATCAAGCCCACGTTAGTTATGGAGAGGCATCTATAAGACACCCCCATTACTAACTGTTAGAACTCTCCTGTTAGGTTTTTTCTATTATGCTGGTCACATGACCGTTTTTGCCTATTTAATCCTGCTCCACCCTTCTGGCCTTGCTGGTCTTCATTGTAATTTCTACTCTTAAGCTAGCCAGGTGCTTTGTTACCTTTCTCAGTCAGTTTAGCTAGGTCTTTTGACCTCTATGTTCTATGTTGTTTGTTTGTCTTTTACTGCTACAATTTCTACTAGGAGGTGTCCATCTTTCTCCCAGTCCCTAGTTCTTGTAGGGATCCCTCCCTCACATCTATAGGTCTTAGTTCAGACTAGCTGAGGACTTTAGCGGGTCTGATCGCAGGATCAGGTTCCCCGTTACATCGTAGGGATCTAGCTTAGTTCTATTGTAGGGACAGATCTCCTATCTTTCCTTAGTGCTTGTAGCAGATCATAACAGTAAGTCCAGCCCAAAAAAATTCTCTAAGGAAAGACCTCCAGTTTCCATCATGGTGTCGATTCAGGATTTGGCTCAACGCCTGCAGGGACTCTCTCTGGAGGTGGCCGAGCTCCAACAACACGTGAGTAGCTGTTCTGGAGCGCATTTTGTGGAGCCAAAGGTACGATTGCCTGATTTATTTTTTGGTGAACAACAAGATTTTTTTTCCTTTAAAAATGCTTGTTTATTGTATTTTAGTTTGAGACCCAGATCCTCTGGTGATGAATCACAGCGCATAGGGTTCATAATGTCACTTTTGCGCAAAGAACCTCAGGGATGGGCCTTTTCTCTCCAACCTAGTGATCCGTGCTTTAGATCAGTGGATAGTTTTTTTTCTGCTTTGGGGTTTTTGTATGATGATCCTGATCGTGTCTCATCAGCTGAGACGGAATTGAGACATTTTAGGTTGGGATCAGGTAATATGGAAAATTATTGTACTCACTTCCGTCAGTGGTCTGCTCAGGTGGGGTGGAACGATTCAGCTCTGAAAAGTTTGTTTCTTGCTGGGCTAGGTGAAAGGGTTAAGGATCTGCTGATTGCTTATCCTACACCTGGAAACTTGCAGGAGGCAATGCAATTAGCTATACGGGTGGACAGGAGACTGCGTGCAAGGGTTAATGAGAGTAAATCCTCTGCCATGTCAGCTCCGAGTCTTGAGAGGGTCTGTACTGACACTGGAGAGCCGATGGAGATTGGGGCGATGTCACCCCGCTCTCAGGAAAAAGACCTCAGGTTTTCAGAAGGTTTGTGCTTCTATTGCAGCAAATCTGACCATTTCATTAAGAACTGTGTGCTTCGTATGAACAAAGAAAAAAAAAGGACAGTTACGCCCGTATAGCCTGTTTAAATACTAAGGGGGTATTTCTTTCTGCTACTACTGCAGCTCAGGAAGAATTAATTGAATTTCGGGTATTTGTGGATTGTGGTTCAACTCTGAATGTGATTGATGGGGGATTCTTGGAAAAACTTAATTTAAAACCCAAACCTTTGTCATCCCCTATTGCCGTGGTTTCTGTCGATGGCACTCCCTTGAAATGTGTTACTCACAAGGTTTATGAATTTCCCCTCACTATTAATGGTATTCACCAAGAAAATTTGGATTTGGTGGTATTAAATAATTTGCCTTCTCCAGTAGTTTTGGGGTTGCCCTGGTTAAAATTGCACAATCCTGTACTGGATTGGTCTACCAATGAAATTAAGTCCTGGAGCCCTAAGTGTTATGACAAGTGTTGTAACGGGCGCATTGCTGCTGTGGATAAAGGGGAGTTACCTGTACCTATTCAGGATTTTTGGAAAGATTTTTCTGAGGAGGAGTCGCAAATTTTGCCTCCCCATAGAGACTACGATTGTACCATGGAATTTGTCCCTGGAGCGACTCTTCCTAAAAGTCGTTTATTTAATCTGACTATTCCTGAGAGAAAGGCTTTGGAGGAATACATACAGACGAGCTTGGCCGCCGGTCATATCAGACCCTCTAAGTCACCTGTGGCTGTTGGATTTTTTTTTTTGTTAAAATAAAGGACGGCGGTTTACTTCCTTGTTTGGACTTTCATGAGATTAATACAATTACTGTACGCAATCCCTACCCACTGCCATTGATTCCTGATTTGTTTAACCAGTTAGTGGGGGCCAAGTGGTTCTCTAAAATTGATCTCCGGGGGGCATACAATTTGTTGCGCATGAAGGAGGGTGATAAATGGAAGACTGCTTTTAACATTCCTGTGGGTCATTTTGAGAATTTGGTTATGCCTTTTGGTCTTACCAATGCACCAGCATTTTTTCAGAATCTTATTAATGACATCCTTAGACCTTTGATTGGCAAAAATGTGGTTGTGTATTTGGATGACATTTTGATTTATTCGCCTGACCTGGAGTCTCATTGGCGGAGCGTACGTGAGGTATTGCAGTTATTGATTGACAATTTTCTTTTTGCTAAGCTGGAGAAATGTGAGTTCGCTGTACAGAGAATAAGTTTTTTGGGCTACATTATCTCCAGCGAGGGCTTTGAGATGGACCCGGTGAAAGTTCAAGCTGTGCAGGAATGGCCTAGGCCTATTGGTTTGAAATCGATACAGAGGTTTTTGGGTTTCGCCAATTATTACAGAAAATTCATTAAAAAATTTTCTATTATTGTTAAACCACTGACCGATCTCACCAGGAAAGGTTCTAATACGGTTCAGTGGACTACTGAGGCCATTGAAGCTTTTGTGTTTCTAAAGGAGAGGTTCAGCTCTGCCCCCATCCTTATGCAGCCTGATGTGACTAAGCCGTTTTTGGTTGAGGTAGATGCTTCTTCTGTGGGGGTCGGTGCGGTGTTGTCTCAGGAAAACAAGGATGGAGTACATCCCTGTGCCTTTTTTTCAAAAAAATTTTCTGAGACTGAACTTAATTACGATATTGGTAATCGGGAATTGCTGGCTATTAAACTCACATTTGAACACTGGCGTCATCTCTTGGAAGGTGCTGATTTTCCCATTCAGGTTTTTACTGATCATAAAAATCTGATCTACCTTGATGCTGCCAAGCGCTTGAATGCCCGTCAAGCTAGGTGGGCACTTTTTTTTTTCGCGGTTTAATTTTTCTGTTACTTACATTCCGGGTACCAAGAATGTAAAAGCTGATGCTTTTATTTCGCAGTTTTTCTCCCATGGTTGGTACTGAGGAGGAGGAGAGCATTTTACAGGAAGGTGTTGTGATAGCAGCATTGAACTCCGTTTTGGAAGATGGGATTCTGAAAGCCCAGGAGAATGCCCCATCTAACACTCCCCATGGGAGGTTGTTTGTGCCTAGAACCTTTAGGAGAGATTTGTTTGTTGAGTGTCATGAGTAGAGATGAGCGTTGTTCTACTCGAACTGTTCGCCAATCTCAAATTCGAGCTGTTTTGGGCGGTGTTCGAGCCGTTCGGCGAACACGAACAATTTGAGAAAAATTCGGCTGTTCGAGGTTATGTTCGATAACTGTTCGTGCACCAAAATCATAACTGGATTTTTTCTCAGTAATGATGAAAATTAATGTTAATACGCAGTTTGAGTGTACAGCGGGGTGGGGGGAGGGGCAGGGGATGGATCTCTGCAGGAACAATGAAGATCTCCATTTTTTTTTTCTCTTTCCCGCATTTGCAGTGGGGAGGTGCAATCTGTCAGCCTATCAGCAGCGCACACACGGAGCGAAGTGCTTTTTTTCACACAAGCAAGGGCATGTGTCATTGGCAGTGTATGTCACATGTCCTTGCCCTATAAGACCAAGCCATTTTCCCCATCGCCACCATTTTCTCACTGCTGCAGCTGCATGTTAGACGGCACCGCTGTTGCTGTGTGCGCTATACCTTGTTAATTTCAAGCCAATTTTCGCACAAATATACAGATAGCTTGGGAGTAGGGAATAGTTGTGATTGCAGTCCTTTTAAGGACTAGGTTACAGCATTTCCTACGACTTTTATCAGGGAGGTCTGTGCTCTTAAATAGATAGGTTGTGGGAGTAAAGACTAATTGTAATTGGAGTCCTTTTCAGGACTAGGTTACATGAGTTCCTATCAGTTTTTGCCAGGCAGGTCTGTGCCAGTGCTGTGCAAGTTTTTTTCACAGCATTTGGCTGAATCTAGCAAAGCTAATCCTTTTTGGCCTATTGCAGAGTGTGTTAGTCAGTGGAGTAGCCTATCTGTGTTGCAAGATATAACACCTGTGTATAGAATACCAATTTTTTTACTGCACCTAGTGAAGTAAAATCTTTTGGGCATAGCATCATTCTATTAGTCCATCTATACTGACCTCCATCAGGTTGCAAACTGAATATAATTTTTTTCTGCATCTAGCTCTGAAAAAATATTTGGGCTTCTAGCAGTGTGTGGGACTTGGTCTATTAGTCCATCTATACTGACCTCCATCAGGTTGCAAATTAAAAATAATTTTTTTCTTCATTTATCTCTGAAAAAATATTTGGGCTTCTAGCAGTGTGTGGGACTTGTTCTATTAGTCCTTCTATACTGACCTCCAGCAGGTTGCAAATTGAATATAATTTTTTTCTGCATCTAGCTCTGAAAAAAGAGTTGGGCTTCTAGCGGTGTGTGGGACTTGGTCTATTAGTCCATCTATACTGACCTCCATCAGGTTGCAAATTAAAAATAATTTTTTTCTGCATCTAGCTCTGAAAAAATATTTGGGCTTCTAGCAGTGTGTGGGACTTGGTCTATTAGTCCATCTATACTGACCTCCATCAGGTTGCAAATTAAAAATATTTTTTTTCTGCATCTAGCTCTGAAAAAATATTTGGGCTTCTAGCAGTGTGTGGGACTTGGTCTATTAGTCCATCTATACTGACCTCCATCAGGTTGCAAATTAAAAATAATTTTTTTCTGCATCTAGCTCTGAAAAAATATTTGGGCTTCTAGCAGTGTGTGGGACTTGGTCTATTAGTCCATCTATACTGACCTCCATCAGGTTGCAAATTAAAAATAATTTTTTTCTTCATTTAGCTCTGAAAAAATATTTGGGCTTCTAGCAGTGTGTGGGACTTGTTCTATTAGTCCTTCTATACTGACCTCCAGCAGGTTGCAAATTGAATATAATTTTTTTCTGCATCTAGCTCTGAAAAAATAGTTGGGCTTCTAGCGGTGTGTGGGACTTGGTCTATTAGTCCATCTATACTGACCTCCATCAGGTTGCAAATTAAAAATAATTTTTTTCTGCATCTAGCTCTGAAAAAATATTTGGGCTTCTAGCAGTGTGTGGGACTTGGTCTATTAGTCCATCTATACTGACCTCCATCAGGTTGCAAATTAAAAATAATTTTTTTCTGCATCTAGCTCTGAAAAAATATTTGGGCTTCTAGCGGTGTGTGGGACTTGGTCTATTAGTCCATCTATACTGACCTCCATCAGGTTGCAAATTAAAAATATTTTTTTTCTGCATCTAGCTCTGAAAAAATATTTGGGCTTCTAGCGGTGTGTGGGACTTGGTCTATTAGTCCATCTATACTGACCTCCATCAGGTTGCAAATTAAAAATAATTTTTTTCTGCATCTAGCTCTGAAAAAATATTTGGGCTTCTAGCAGTGTGTGGGACTTGGTCTATTAGTCCATCTATACTGACCTCCATCAGGTTGCAAATTAAAAATAATTTTTTTCTGCATCTAGCTCTGAAAAAATATTTGGGCTTCTAGCGGTGTGTGGGACTTGGTCTATTAGTCCATCTATACTGACCTCCATCAGGTTGCAAATTAAAAATAATTTTTTTCTGCATCTAGCTCTGAAAAAATATTTGGGCTTCTAGCAGTGTGTGGGACTTGGTCTATTAGTCCATCTATACTGACCTCCATCAGGTTGCAAATTAAAAATAATTTTTTTCTTCATTTAGCTCTGAAAAAATATTTGGGCTTCTAGCAGTGTGTGGGACTTGTTCTATTAGTCCTTCTATACTGACCTCCAGCAGGTTGCAAATTAAAAATAATTTTTTTCTGCATCTAGCTCTGAAAAAATAGTTGGGCTTCTAGCGGTGTGTGGGACTTCGTCTATTAGTCCATCTATACTGACCTCCATCAGGTTGCAAATTAAAAATAATTTTTTTCTTCATTTAGCTCTGAAAAAATATTTGGGCTTCTAGCAGTGTGTGGGTCTTGTTCTATTAGTCCTTCTATACTGACCTCCAGCAGGTTGCAAATTGAATATAATTTTTTTCTGCATCTAGCTCTGAAAAAATAGTTGGGCTTCTAGCAGTGTGTGGGACTTGGTCTATTAGTCCATCTATACTGACCTCCATCAGGTTGCAAATTAAAAATAATTTTTTTCTGCATCTAGCTCTGAAAAAATATTTGGGCTTCTAGCAGTGTGTGGGACTTGGTCTATTAGTCCATCTATACTGACCTCCATCAGGTTGCAAATTAAAAATAATTTTTTTCTGCATCTAGCTCTGAAAAAATATTTGGGCTTCTAGCGGTGTGTGGGACTTGGTCTATTAGTCCATCTATACTGACCTCCATCAGGTTGCAAATTAAAAATAATTTTTTTCTGCATCTAGCTCTGAAAAAATATTTGGGCTTCTAGCAGTGTGTGGGACTTGGTCTATTAGTCCATCTATACTGACCTCCATCAGGTTGCAAATTAAAAATAATTTTTTTCTGCATCTAGCTCTGAAAAAATATTTGGGCTTCTAGCGGTGTGTGGGACTTGGTCTATTAGTCCATCTATACTGACCTCCATCAGGTTGCAAATTAAAAATAATTTTTTTCTGCATCTAGCTCTGAAAAAATATTTGGGCTTCTAGCAGTGTGTGGGACTTGGTCTATTAGTCCATCTATACTGACCTCCATCAGGTTGCAAATTAAAAATTATTTTTTTCTGCATCTAGCTCTGAAAAAATATTTGGGCTTCTAGCGGTGTGTGGGACTTGGTCTATTAGTCCATCTATACTGACCTCCATCAGGTTGCAAATTAAAAATATTTTTTTTCTGCATCTAGCTCTGAAAAAATATTTGGGCTTCTAGCAGTGTGTGGGACTTGGTCTATTAGTCCATCTATACTGACCTCCATCAGGTTGCAAGTTAAAAATAATTTTTTTCTGCATCTAGCTCTGAAAAAATAGTTGGGCTTCTAGCGGTGTGTGGGACTTGGTCTATTAGTCCATCTATACTGACCTCCATCAGGTTGCAAATTAAAAATAATTTTTTTCTGCATCTAGCTCTGAAAAAATATTTGGGCTTCTAGCAGTGTGTGGGACTTGGTCTATTAGTCCATCTATACTGACCTCCATCAGGTTGCAAATTAAAAATAATTTTTATCTGCATCTACAGTACCTCTGAAAAAATATTTGGGCTTCTAGCATTGTGTGGGACTATTTGTATTAGTCCATCTATACTGACCTCCATCAGGTTGCAAATTCAAAATAATTTTTTTCTGCATCTAACCCAGCCAATAGTTTTGGCCTAATACCACAGTTTGGCCACTCAGCTCTGCTCGGTTACCATCCATTGTTTTTTTGTGCAAACAACTCCAGAGTTGTGAATTAGTTAACCACCAAAATGAGTGGAAAAAGGCCTGCTGCTGGTGGAAAGGGGAATAGGCGTGTTGGGAAGGGGAAAAAAGGTTGTGTCCGTGGGGTAGGTGTTAAAGCAACAGTAACATCTGCAGAAGAAAGACCATCTTCCAGCCAAACTAAAATGTCTACTTCTTTTAGCGGACAATGTGATAAGATCCCTTTCTTACGGCCACGCCAATCGCTACAAATTCCAGATGAGGCACAAAAACAGCAGGTGCTTCAACGGATATCAAGTGCTCCTTTAAGTGGGCTCTCCTCCACATCAACTTCAACATCACAAATACTCCAGTCCTCAAAGGTGTCACCCAAATCGCACTTGCTTCCTCACAGCTCCCAAATCTCCAGCTGCCCATCTGAGTATGAGGTAGAACAGATGGTTGAGTCTGCAGAGCTGTTTACTCATACTATAGCCTGGGAATCAGAGGTCGACTCCAGCGCTTCTGTGAATCCAGACGAGGAAATGATCTGCACTGATGCCCAGAATCTTTATGAGTCGGATCCAGGACCAGACGCAGAAGGTTCTGACCATAATGTAGACCCTCATTCCCAAACTGTAACTCCTGTTGGTGGAGACAATGAGGAAGACGATGATAAGACTCAAATACCTGATTGGAGCGACAACTTTAGTTTTTTGTCAGGGCAGGAACAGGTTGGCTCTGAGGACGACGGGTGTGATAACGCACAGGGTGATGATGATGAGGTCGGAGATCCCACTTACTGTCAACCCACAGTCAGCCAAGAGATGAGGTCAGCAGAGGAGGTGGAGGAAGATGCTAGTGACGACGAGGTCAGGTTGCGCCTTCCTGGACAGAGACGTAGTACTGGAAGCACGTCAACAACTGCATCCTCAAACACAACTCTGCCTCTCACCACAAGTCGTGGTGGCTCTTCAGGTCGCATGGGTGCTAAGCCTTGTGTGGCACCCCAGGGGTCTGGTTTTCCACAGTAATGTAATGTTATGTCTGAGAGCAGGTGGGAGGTCCTTTGGTCAGGGATCCTGTGCATGCCACACCTCCTGCCCAGTCTTGGGAGGGGAAGAACTTCCCCTGTATAAACCCGGGGCTGAGGCAGGGTGAGTCAGACAAGGAGAGTGGAGACAAGAAGCAGCATAGGAAACAGGAGAGTTCCAAGGAGTCAGGGGCTGGCAGCTGCAGCGCTCGCCCTGACTAAGAAGATTCTTTACCGGACCCGGAGTCCGAGGCTGTGGGGACTAACTTCTACCCAGCAGCAGAATCCGTCAGGCAGGGGATTTCAGGTCCTCTGGCCCAGAAGCCCGAAGGCACGGTCACACGCGTGGGACCAGCACCGCCATCGTGGAGCGGAAGCCATTAGAAGGCCCCGAGTCACCGGCCATACGGGTGAGCACCACACGGTACACTCAGGGACGTGGGCTACTTACATCAGCTTCTAGCAAGGTAGCCAGAAGAGTACAGTCAGTTTGTGAGGCCTACAACTACGCCTGGCCAGGGGAGATCCCATCTGCTCAAAGACTGACCAGGCCCCGTTTGCTAGCAAGTACTCCGGGAGGGTCTATCGTTGTTACCAGTAAAGACCCTGAACTACACCGTACCGTCTCTGAGTGGTTCCTGCTACCCCCATCATCCACGTCGGCTGCCCTGAGGCCATACCCCTCCCGTTGGGGGTTATACTATCACGCTGCACAATCCTACCACCGGCCTCAGCGGTCTGCCCTGCAGCAGCAGCTCCCTGGCTGCACTCAACGGGTGGCGTAGTCATCAACTATTTACTACTAATAGACTGCCGTCTAGTTTGACTCCCTGGGCACGGACCGGGTCACCGCCACGAGACTACAACCCTCCACTGATCCGGCTCCGGGTAGGCTCCCGCATGCGCAATGCAGCGCGACACAGGCCCAGGGGCGCGTCAACTTTGGCGTAGTCGGCAGGATTTCGTGCCCGCAACGACCGGGTACTGCGTGCCTGAAAAGCAAAGACTGTTCAAACTTACCAGTGGTGAAGGTTTCCCGCCATCCGGCGCCATCTTCTACCTTCTTCCCGCCATCCGCGAAGTTTTCCCGCCATCCGGCGCCATCTTCGACCTTCTTCCCGCCATCCGTGGAGTTTTCCCGCCATTGGACGCCATCTTGAGGACGCCGCGCGGGAAGAAGAGGGGCGTGGACTCCGAAAGCGCGCGAGAACTGAAGCCCCGCCTCACGTCCGGACGTTGCGAAAGGGCCTGGAAGGAGCCCAGCAGACGCCGACGTCACAGGAGCGCGACGGAAGGTCCTCAACCCTGACGATCCACTGCGGAGCCACGGCCTACGGAAGAGGATCATCGCAAGGTAGGCCACGGTCCACTAGGGGGGAGGAAGATGTCGGATACGGAGGAGAGCTTCACTGCCTCAACCCCCGCCAGCGCTACCGCTGCTGCAGTTATGCCCTTCACCATGCCCTATATCCCGGGAGCAGCTTGGCTACCCCAGTACTCAGGGGAGTCACATACCCTGCATGACTTTAGAGAAAAGCTGGATAGCCTCTTCCAGGTGTACCCCCTCACAGAAGAGCAAAAAGTGAGCATCCTGGTGGCCCAACTAACCGGGGCAGCCAAAAGGGAAGTAAAATCCTGGCCACCTGGGAGGAAGACTGTCGCAGGGATACTAACCCGGCTGAAGGACACCTTTGATACCCGCACCTCAGCCGAGATTAAGCTTAGATTCTACGGGTGCAAGCAGCGAGCGCATGAGAGTATAAGGGACTATGCACTAAACCTACAAGAGGCCCTGAGGGCCATAAAGCAGACCGACCCTGATGGGGTGGGAAACGAGGACAGGCTGTTGACTGAACAATTTATAGAGGGTTTATATTGCAATGCCCACCGAACCCAGTTGCGGGCAATGGCCTTACAGGATCCCCATCTGGACTTTGCACAGTTCAAGGACAGAGCCATCCGGGTGCTCCGAGAACCGGCACCAGGTGGCGTTGTGACCCACAGACGCCCCACTACCACTTACTACCAGGAGGCGGCGCCCTTGTCAGCAGGGCCTGTGGGAGCTGATGCGCAGGCTTTGGACAATGACCCGGCTCCAGACCTACACCATCAGGTCCAAGAGCTAGCTAAGAGCGTTGCTGCGCTAACCCGAACTGCAGTCTTTACAGGTTTCCACCCCAGGGAAGATCCAGCTGGCATCCGGACCGGAGGACATCCCGTGGCGTCGACCAAGGAGGACCCCACCGGCCAGAGGAAGACCCAGTGACCGATACAGTGAGGACGGACGACCCATCTGCCGCCGCTGCAATCAACCCGGACATATGGCAAGGTACTGTTCTTTAAACGGGCACAACCTGGGGTAGAGGGCCAACCCCCAGGAAAAAGATCACCAGGCCCATCGAACTGGCGCGACAGATATGTGGGAGGACGTCCAGTCTTGCCTGTGGTACTGGATGGCATTCCCATGAGTGCCCTACTGGACACCGGGTCACAGGTCACCACCATCCCGTACGTGCTCTTCAAGCAGTACTGGAATGACTCGGATATTACCCGCTACCCCGACGACGACTTGAGTATCATCGCCAGCAATGGTCAGCCCGTGCCACAGATCGGATTTAAAGAGGTGACCATCAAAATTGGTAGAGTCGAACTGGCCGCACAGGGACTGATCATTGTAGATATCGATAAACATGAGAGTCACCCAAAAATAACTCTAGGAACTAATGTAATTGAAAATTGTCTTGCAGAGGTGATTTTCCTTTTACAGCAGGTTGCCAAGAATGCCAGCTCCGGCGAGCAGCGGGTGCTCCAGAAAGAGATCCGGGCACTGATGCAACGGCAACAAGTGGAACTCTCCGGCGGTGAGATTGGTAGCGTAAGAATGTGTGACCCTTTTCCTATTGCCATGCCCCCAAAAAGTGAAATGATGATTTGGTGCCGGGCAGCTATTGGTCTGAGAGGTAGAGATTACCAGGCAATGGTAGAACCAGTTTACTCAGACAGTAGGCCCACCATTTTGACAGCACGGGGGGTGGTCAATGTACGCCATGGGAGGGTGCCCATTCGCATAATAAATATCGGGGAGAGGGAAGTGTACCTGCCCCGGTATGCCACGCTAGCCAAATTATATACCACTAATCAAAGTTCTATACAATCTGTGGAACCCTTGCCTCCATCTCACCCGGAGGAAGGTAACGGCTCTAAGAAAGACATGGAGGACTGGTGTCAGCAACTACATTTGGGTACTGACTCCACTCCCTCACATCAGAAACAAGGAGTCTATCGGGTGGTTCAAGAGTATGAGAGAGTGTTTAGTAAACACCCGTTAGACTTCGGGCGAGTCAAGGGGGTAGAACATCGCATCCCCACGGGAGATCATCCTCCCATAAAAGAGAGGTATCGACCCGTACCCCCTGCACATTACCAACACGCCAAGGGGATGCTTAGAGATATGAAGGAGGCTGGGGTAATCCGGGATAGTTGTAGCCCCTGGGCAGCCCCATTAGTTTTAGTCAAAAAGAAAGACAACACCATGAGGATGTGTGTAGATTACCGGAAAATCAACCGTATCACACACAAGGATGCGTACCCCTTACCAAGGATAGAGGAGTCATTGGCTGCTTTAAGATCTGCTAACTTCTTCTCTACCTTGGATCTCACTAGCGGGTACTGGCAGGTTCCTGTAGCAGAGGCGGACCGGGAGAAGACCGCATTCACCACCCCGATGGGACTTAGCGAGTTCACCTGCATGCCGTTCGGACTCTGTAACGCACCAGGAACCTTCCAACGCCTAATGGAGTGTTGTCTGGGCCACAGAAACTTCGAGACGGTCCTATTGTACCTGGACGATGTCATCGTATATTCCAAGACGTATGAGGACCACCTGAAACACCTGGCGGAAGTGTTCGAGGCTCTGGCGAGTTACGGCCTAAAGGTGAAACCCTCCAAGTGTCACCTCCTGAAACCAAAGGTGCAGTACCTGGGACACGTGGTGAGCGCTGACGGAGTGGCTCCCGACCCCGATAAGATCACCGCAATTAAGGGATGGCCAAGCCCCTCCAGCGTAAAAGAAGTGCGGCAGTTCCTCGGGTTGGTAGGCTACTACCGAAGGTTTATTCCCGGTTTCACCAAAAAGGCAGCACCTATGCAGGACCTCCTGATAGGCCAGTCCCGGAAGGCCAAGAACCAGAAGCCGCCCTTCAAATGGGAAGAGCTGGAAGAAGAGTCCTTCCGCCAGCTGAAGATGGCCCTCACGGGGGACGAAATCCTGGCGTACCCGGATTATAGCCAGCCCTTTATCCTCTACACCGACGCCAGTAACATCGGGCTAGGAGCCGTACTGTCCCAGATCCAGCAGGGGAAGGAACGAGTAATCGCCTACGCCAGCCGAAAACTGCGACCCACCGAAAGGAACCCCGAGAATTACAGCTCATTTAAGTTAGAGTTCCTGGCCGTAGTATGGGCAATCACTGAGCGCTTTAAGCATTACCTCGCTTCTTCCCGGTTCACCGTGTACACGGATAACAACCCGCTGACACACCTGGACACGGCAAGACTCGGTGCCCTGGAGCAGAGGTGGATGGCCCGTCTGTCCAACTACGAGTTCACAATTAAATACCGGGCAGGACGCTCCAATACCAACGCGGACGCCCTGTCCAGGATGCCCAACCTGCCGGACAGAGGAGAAGATCCGGAGGGACTGGAAGAAGTTGAACTCCCTGCGTTCCACCGTCATGGGACTATTCAGTATTCCCACCGGGTAAGGAGTAAGCAGGCTGCTACGTTGAACCCCTTACCCCACTACAACTGGGCGGAAACGCAAGAGAGCGACCCTGCCGTCCGACTGGTGAAGGAGATGCTGACTCGGCTGGAGGCTCGCCTTGAACCAGACGCTCCGGAGGAAGCCAAACAACTATGGGCAGAGAAGAGTCGACTGTTCCTTTACAAAGGGAAGTTGTGCCGCAGAATGGTTAACTCCCGGACACATGAATTACTCTGGCAAGTAGTGGTGCCACGAAGAGACGCAGCCATGGTGATGGAGGCATACCACGACGGAGCTGGACACTTTGGGTGGAAAAAGCTGGAGTTCCTGCTGCGCGAGCGGTTCCACTGGGTAGGCATGAGGGGAACCATCGAGAAGTGGTGCAGAGATTGTGGCCCGTGCAACCTGAGAAGGAAGGACCGAGCCAGCCAGAAGACTCCCCTGCAGTCCATCGTCACCCGGCAACCGTTGGAACTGGTAGCCTTGGATCATGTAAAACTGACCCCAAGCAGAAGTGGCTACGTCTACGCGTTAACCATCGTGGATCATTACTCCCGGTTCTTGGTTGTCGTCCCCGTCAAAGACTTAACGGCTCAAACAGCAGCTAGAGCCTTCCAGCAGCACTTCTGCCGTCCACACGGGTACCCGGACCAAGTGCTGACGGACCAGGGACCTGCCTTTGAAGCGGAGGTCTTTCAGGAATTCTGCAATCTGTATGGCTGCCGGAAGATAAGGACGACATCCTACCATCCACAGACTAATGGACTTTGTGAAAAAATGAACCAGGTGGTAATGGATCTTCTAAAAACGTTGCCCCTGGAAGAACGCAGTCTGTGGCCTGAAAAGTTGCCCGATCTGGTGGACCTATACAACCACATCCCGGTAGGTTCCACCAACTGTACCCCGGCTTACCTAATGAGGGCAAGACCTGGTAAGTTACCTGTTGACCTGGAAATGGGAGTCCTGACCCCCGAGGACACTTCACCAGAAACAGACTGGGACACAGAGAGGCAGCAGCAGTACCGGAGAGTACAGGAGAGCGTGGAGCGAAGTCTCTGTCAGGCTAGGGAAAGACAAGAGAAAACTTACAACCAGTATGCTCCCGCTGTTCCCCTGGTACCCGGAGAGCAGGTCTTGAAGAGGAAGAGACGGCTCCACAAGTTGGACGACCAGTGGGAGAAGGACCCGTACACCGTACTGCCCTCAAGCCACGAGAACCCGAAGGTCTGTACCATCAGTAAAGACGGAGGGGAAACCACAGCCATTGTATCCCGGGACCACCTGAAGAAGTGTCCCGAACAACTGAGGAACCCTGAAGAGGAACAAGAAGACCATCGACCCGTGGAAGAAAGGGAAGATATGGTTAGTACCGTGCTCGGGGACTTTCCTCAGTCTTGGACTCAAGTCAATGGTGCAGTTGTGGTACCCGTACTCACCTTCCTCCAACCATCATCCCAAGAACCTACGGAGCAACGGGTAGAGCTCGAAGAACAGCCGGTCCAGGAGGCAGAAGACTCCACACAAGCAGAACAGGAGAATCAACCCTCTGCTTATAGTGAGCCTGCCGTACCCCTAGTGAGACAAAGAGCCGGTAGACAGCTGCCCAGTTTACCCTTGACAGCTCCTACACCCTGTAGTTCAGGGCCAGACAGTCAGCTCCGTAGGTCCACTCGGGCCACTAGAGGCCAGTTACCCGCACGCTGGAGAATTTAAAGTGTATAAATTGTTTTATCTGTGTTTTTCTGTGTCTTGTTGCTTGTGTATAATTTTGTGTTTCTAGTTATTTTTAGGAAACCTTGGTGGATTTACCGGGAATCCTTGTATATAGTTGGAGCGTAACCCAGGATGGACTAGAGACTGTTAAGGACTCGGGGTAGGACAGACCCCTACCTGGTTACGTCTCCCTGTGTTGGTGAAATGGACACCTTTGCTTTTCTTCAAAGACTGCACCCGGTTGCGGACACGCCGCAACCATCTTATGTGTTTTTCTTATTGTGTTGTTATTGTTATACTTTGTTATGTTTTTCTAAATGTGTTTAGTCCCGGAGTACTAAATTTCACTAGGGGGGAATGTGGCACCCCAGGGGTCTGGTTTTCCACAGTAATGTAATGTTATGTCTGAGAGCAGGTGGGAGGTCCTTTGGTCAGGGATCCTGTGCATGCCACACCTCCTGCCCAGTCTTGGGAGGGGAAGAACTTCCCCTGTATAAACCCGGGGCTGAGGCAGGGTGAGTCAGACAAGGAGAGTGGAGACAAGAAGCAGCATAGGAAACAGGAGAGTTCCAAGGAGTCAGGGGCTGGCAGCTGCAGCGCTCGCCCTGACTAAGAAGATTCTTTACCGGACCCGGAGTCCGAGGCTGTGGGGACTAACTTCTACCCAGCAGCAGAATCCGTCAGGCAGGGGATTTCAGGTCCTCTGGCCCAGAAGCCCGAAGGCACGGTCACACGCGTGGGACCAGCACCGCCATCGTGGAGCGGAAGCCATTAGAAGGCCCCGAGTCACCGGCCATACGGGTGAGCACCACACGGTACACTCAGGGACGTGGGCTACTTACATCAGCTTCTAGCAAGGTAGCCAGAAGAGTACAGTCAGTTTGTGAGGCCTACAACTACGCCTGGCCAGGGGAGATCCCATCTGCTCAAAGACTGACCAGGCCCCGTTTGCTAGCAAGTACTCCGGGAGGGTCTATCGTTGTTACCAGTAAAGACCCTGAACTACACCGTACCGTCTCTGAGTGGTTCCTGCTACCCCCATCATCCACGTCGGCTGCCCTGAGGCCATACCCCTCCCGATGGGGGTTATACTATCACGCTGCACAATCCTACCACCGGCCTCAGCGGTCTGCCCTGCAGCAGCAGCTCCCTGGCTGCACTCAACGGGTGGCGTAGTCATCAACTATTTACTACTAATAGACTGCCGTCTAGTTTGACTCCCTGGGCACGGACCGGGTCACCGCCACGAGACTACAACCCTCCACTGATCCGGCTCCGGGTAGGCTCCCGCATGCGCAACGCAGCGCGACACAGGCCCAGGGGCGCGTCACTTGCATAGCCTGGGCATTTTTTCAGATTGATAAAGATGACCCAACTCGTGTTATCTGTAACATTTGTCAGCAAAAGCTAAGTAGAGGCCAAAAAATACATAGTTTGAGTACTTCATGCATGAACCGGCACATGGACATGAAGCATAAGTTGCAGTGGGAAGCTCAGTGTGCTACAATGCGGCCTAGCCGGCCGGGCCAATCACCGTCTGCCATATCTTGTGCATCCGCGGCCTCTTCATCCTCTGTGACTGGGGGGACAGCAGTCACACCTGTTTTGGGGCGCAGACCTGCCACCTCTTTACCCGCAACAGCCAGCGTGATTGGCAGGTCATCATTTTCTTTGGAGGTGGTAACACCAGCTGGTGTTGAGCGCTGTCCGACATCGATAGCACCACCTTTGGATCAAGGCAACCTAACATGTCCGCCTGCATCTTCCTCACAGACCGGCAGTTTGCCGGGGACACCCTTATCAACCCCGTCTAAGCACAATAGCCAGCCCTCGGTCCCTCAGATGTGGACAAGTAAAAGACCATTTCCTCCTAGCCATGAGAAAGCTAAGAGGTTGAATTTCACCATCTGCAAGCTCTTGGCTACAGAAATGCTGCCTTTCCGCCTGGTGGACACAGAGGATTTTCGAGACCTTATGTCCGTCGCAGTGCCCCAGTACCAGATGCCCAGTCGGCACTACTTCTCAAAGAAAGGTGTGCCTGCGCTCCACCAGCATGTCGCACACAACATCACCGCTTCTTTGAGAAACTCTGTGTGTGACAGGGTGCATTTCACCACAGACACTTGGACGAGTAGGCATGGACAGGGGCGTTACATGTCGCTGACTGGGCACTGGGTAACTATGGTGACAGCAGGACAAGGGGCTGCTGTCCAAGTCTTGCCGTCCCCACGAGTTGTGCGTCAATCCTCTTTATGTCAAAGTTCCTCCACTGCTTCTGCCTCCTCAACCTCCTCTCGGTCTTCCACCTGCACCCAAAGCCTGTCTGGTCATGCCACAAGCTTTCTAACTGCGCAGAAGGGATCCTGCACACCTCCTTACTATGCTGGCAGTAGGGCTCAACGTCATCAGGCGGTTTTTACATTGAAATGTCTGGGAAATGTGAGTCACACAGCTGAGGAGTTGTGGTCAGCTCTGGAGAACCAATTTCATGAATGGTTGTCTCCACTGGACCTGAAACCAGGGAAGGCCGTGTGCGACAATGCTGCAAACCTGGGTGCGGCCCTTCGCCGGGGCAATGTCACACACGTGCCTTGTATGGCTCACGTGTTGAACCTGGTTGTCCAACAATTTTTAGCCCACTATCCCAGACTAGATGGCCTTCTGCAGAGGGCACGGTCGCTGTGTGCTCACTTCCGCCGTTCGCATCCCGCAGCTCAGCGACTTACATCTCTACAGAAGTCGTTGGGCCTGCCACTTCACCGGCTAAAATGCGATGTGCCTACCCGGTGGAATTCAACTCTTCACATGTTGCAGCGACTGTGGCAGCACCGACAAGCCCTGGTGCAATACGTTCTGACGTATAGCCTGGGCCAACGAGATTCAGAGATGGGGCAAATCACGCTGGAGGAGTGGTCTCAGATCAGGGACCTATGCACCCTTCTGCACAGTTTTGAAATGGCGATGAAGATGTTTAGTGCTGACGATGCCATTATCAGCATGACTATTCCGGTGATTTACATGCTGGAGCACATGTTAAACAGAATTCGGAGTCAGGTGATGGCACAAGAGGAGGTGGAGGAAGTAGAGGAGGAGGAGTTGTATGCGGAAGGGCTAACATCTGCAAGGTCCAGACGGTCGGCAGCACCAAGGCGGCAGGCATGTGAGGGTGTGGGAGATGGTTTTACCAGGGCGCATGGTAGCAGCCAAACTAGTGAGGAAGGTGCAGGAGCCCAGGAAGAAGTGGAGGACGAACTGATGGAAGACTCATCAGATGAGGGAGACCTTGATCACATTTCTGTTGTGCGAGGTTGGGGGGAGAGGACAGAGGAAGGAAGCATGATTGTTACCTCGCCACCAACACAACAGGGACTTGGTGCTCCTGGATGCGCAACACACATGAGTGCCTTCTTGCTGCACTACCTGCAACATGACCCTCGAATTGTGAGAATTAGAAATAATCCTGACTACTGGGTTGCCACACTGTTAGATCCCCGGTACAAAAGTAAATTTGCAGAAATTATTCCTGCCATAGAAAGGGATGCACGCATGCAGGAGTATCAGCAGAGACTGTTGCAGAATCTTACATGTGCTTTTCCACAAAATACCAGTGGTGCACGTAGTGAATCTCACAGTTCCAACTTGCCAACCGTGGGACCGTCAAGTGTTCAGCACTCAAACCGTAACAGAACCACAGTATCTGCTGGTAACATCAATTTTGCGGAATCATTTCACCACTTTTTTAGCCCATCCTTTGCAAGGCCACAGGAGACAAGAAGTCTGACACATAGTCAACGCCTAGAGACGATGGTACAGGAGTATCTCCAAGTAAACATTGAAGCCACGACTGTGTCACTGGACCCTTGCTCTTTTTGGGCTTCCAATCTGGATAAATGGCCGGAGCTAGCCACTTACGCCTTGGATATCTTGTCATGCCCCGCAGCCAGCGTTCTGTCTGAACGTGTGTTCAGCGCTGCTGGTGGTGTGCTGACAGATAAGCGCACGCGGCTCTCCACTGATAATGTAGACAGACTCACGTTCATAAAGATGAACAAATCATGGATCCGAAACGACTTTTCTACCCCTGTGTCATCCTGGGGAGAGTAAAAGCTTGATGATTGGTTAAAATCACCCTACCAACCGTTTTAAGCTTTCAAATTACTAATCATGTTTATCTGTATCTTGACTGGAAAATAATTTGGGCTTTGTAGCAGTGTGCAGCACTGATCCTATTAGGCCATCTATACTAAAGCTTCACCAGATTTAAAATTAAAAATAATTTTTAGCTGCATCTAGCCCGGAAAATAATTTTGGGGCTCCGAGATGCGCAAGACACATAAGTGCCTTCTTGCTGCACTACCTGCAGCATGACCCTCATATTGTCAGAATTCGAAGTAATCATGACTACTGGGTTGCCACACTCTTAGATCCCCCAAACTTTTCGATCAACCTTTTCATTTTAATAAAGACCAAAAAAATGGTCATTTTTGAAATTATAAGCATTAGCAGGTTGTTAGAAACTGAAATCAAACAGTTTTCAACTCAAAACTTTATTCTAGGTGATGTTACATTTTCACATAGGACCCCTTGTTCGAAAGGAGCTTCTGAACTCTCTCGTCCATTGAATTTGTCAGGTTTTGGATGGTTTCTGCTTCAATTGTTTTGCATGAGGACAGAATACCCTCCCAGAGCTGTTGCTTAGATGTGAACTGCCTCCCGCCATCATAGACACTCCTTTTAATGATGCTCCAAAGGTTCTGAATGGGGTAGAGGTCAGGGGAGCATGGGGGTCACACCATAAGTTTGTCCCCTTTTATGCCCATATCAGCCAGAGATGCAGATGTTTTATGTGCAGCATGAGATGGTGCATTATCATGCAGAAAAATGATCTTGCTGTGAAATACACGGTTCTTCTTCTTGAACCATGGCAGGAAGTGCTGTTTGAGAAAATCCACATACATTATGGAGTTCATCTTTAGCGCCTTCAGGGATCCTAAAGGGGCCGACAATCTCTCTCCCCATGATTCCAGCCCAAAACATTACTCCACCTCCTCCTTGTTGGCGCTGTAGCCGTGTTTGCGTGGGGTGTCCATCAACCAGCCATCCTCCACTCCATCCATCTGGACCATCGAGCGCTGCACGGCACTCATCCGTGAACAAAACAGTTTTGAAATCAGTCTTCATGTAATGTTTGGCCCACTGGAGCCGTTTCTGCTTGTGTGAAGTGGATAGAGGAGGTCGACAGGATGGCGCATGCACAGCTGCAAACCTCTGAAGGACCCTGCATCTTGTTGTTCGGGGGACGTTGGAGGCACAAGCAGCTTCAAAAACTTGTCTGCTGCTATGACAAGGCTTTTTTGCCGCTGCTCTTTCAACCTGACGTAATTGCCTGTAGGAAAGAGTCCTCAATTTGCCCTTATCAGCACGCACACGTGTGTACTGTGAATCAGCTACATACTTCTTGATTGCCAGGACACTTCATCCTGATCATCGCACAATGTTGATTGTAGTCATGCCTTGACCTAAACACTCCACAATTTGTTGCTTCTCAGCAGCCGACACATCCTTTTTCTTTCCCATTTTGGCAGAAAATGTAGGCTGCTTAATAATGTGAGAGAGCCTTCTTAAGTAGTCTTGCCTTTCATTGGACACACCTGCCAAACTAATTAGCACAGGTGTCTGCAATTGCTTACAGTGATATAAAGAGCCCTGACACACATCACCATCAATGAGTTTAACTGACAAACAAACAAATTCTTCCCTTATCACTCCTAAACACTTTTTGTATAATAATTTGGAACGCAGTGTACATGTGCTTTTCCACAAAACACCAGTGGTTCACGTAGTGAATCTTACAGTTCTAACTTGCCAACCGTGGTCTGTATGGAGTTGTTCAATAAAGGGCCCAAAATTAAGATAACATAGATGGGAGAGGTCTCTATGAATAGGAATTCCTAAGTATTTGATACCCTGTGAGGGCCAGGCAAAGGGAAAGTTGGACTGGATGGAATCCTATATGGATTTGGGGAGGGAGACATCGAGGGCCTCAGACTTCGCTGCATTGATTTTAAAATTTTACCATGTAACAAAGTGATCTATTTCAGCCATAACAGCATGGATGGATATATGTGATTGAGTGATATATACTAGGACATCATCAGCAAATAGAGAGCACTTGTACTCGGTGCCTCCCACCTCAATCCACCTAATATTGGGGTTATGGCGAATTGATGAGAGCAGGTGCTCCGTCACTAGGATGTATAAGAGAGGGGACAGAGGACATCACTGCCTTGTCCCATTGGTGATTGTGAAAGGTGATGAAAATGTTCTGACGCACCCCCTGGGCCTTGGGACACCCGGAGCCGGACCCTTTTTGGTGGATGCTGGTGGTTGTAGTCTTCGTGGCGGCGACCCAGTTCCGTGGCTCAGGGCGGTCAAACCAGTGGCGGAACTATTTATGTGGTTTTCATGTTTAAATGTCCGACTACGCCACCCGTGGATTGCGGTCAGAGTGAACCGCCGCTACAGGGCAGACCACTGAGGCTGGTGTTGTGGGTGCAGCAGAGCGTAGCATAACTCCCCACGGGAGGAGTATAGCCTCAGGGCAGTGTATGCGGAGGATGGGGGTGATGGTGCAGGGCAGCAGCAGTAACGACACGGAGTCAGTGATGCAGTTCAGGGCCTTTACTCACAGTTCTTATTATCCAGACCACGTCTGCAGGTAACGGCTGCCCACGTCGTACTGTGCTCACCAGGTGAGGGGCTCAGACAACTCCCAGATAACTTTGGAGCACTTCAAAGGACCCCCTTTGTGTGTCCTTTGTCTGGCCTTTCTTACCAACACTTCTGTCCGGCTGCCTCGGGCCTCCTCTTGGTAAACTTGGCGCCAGTTTCCCTGACCCTATGTGGTGCCTTCCTAGCGGGTGTAGCGAGGGGCTGCGCCACATAAAATGTCAGAGCCTCCGGTTTCTAGCTGAGGGTCGTTTCCTGCCTCCACTAGTTCGGGGACCGGTCTCCCCCTTTGGCCTGACCCCTCCACGCAGGTGGATTCGGGCGTGCGGTGGCGACTCGCCCGTCCGCACCCCTGGGATCCCTTCATTCCTCGTTCCTGGAGCCTTCTCCGCTCCTCTTCCTTCCTTCTCCCTCTTCCAGGCCTGGGCCTCTGTTACTAGGCCCGCCTCCGGAGCAGAGCTCATGCAGAGCCCCTGCTCCCTGCCACTTCTGCTCAGACTTCTCTGCACTGAACTAAGATGGTGCCCACCTTTTATACTCCCTTCTCAATGCACCCAGGAACTGCTTCCTCCCTGCTCCTGCACTACAGGGTTCCCCTTCCTCAGTGTTCCCTCCCCCCACTCCAGCCAGGGACAGGGACTGTCGTGCCCATCTCAGGGGCATATTGGTCGCCCTGCCCCACGGCAATGTGGTGTAATGCATGCAGGTGTCGGGTCCTGATCCACACTCCATCCTTACCTGAGAGTGAGATATCACACCTCTGGGTGAGGTGCAATACGTCTGTAGCAACCGAGCCCTCAGGGTGCTACAGTTCCATTTATCTTCAGCCTAGGTGACGTATTGCGATACAGGGCCGTGATTTTGGCTATAAAAGGGTCCCCTAGACCCCTACCCCAAGCTTTTTAAGAGAATCATATATGGCGTGCCAGGAGACTCTATGGAATGCTTTCTCAGCATCCAACGAGAGTATCTAATTACAAATTTTTAACTGCATCTAGCCCAGGAAATACTTTGTGCCTAGTAGCAGTGTCTGCTAGTGAGCGGATTATCCCGGCTGTTAAGCAAGCTGCACCACCTGTAGTTTAGACACTTAATTTTTTCAAAGGAAATGCTTCGGGACCATGGGATACTTAGTGAAGAGCATCAGGAGGCACCCCAAGGCATAGGGGCTGGGACTGGCAGTAGGATGCCTTGCGGTGGACAGCCGAGCTCGATCCTTATAAAAGCTTTTTAACTGCAGCAGCTTTAGTGGACGCTACTGGAGCTGGAATTACCGCGGCTGCTGGCATGAGACTTGCCCTCCAATAGATCCTTGTAAATGGATTTAAAGTGTATTCATTCAAATTAGAGAGACAATTTAAATTAAAAAGCTTAGAGCTGCCTCCACCACAGGGGGGCTCGCTCGACCCACCAGCGGACAGGCACCAGTATTGGGAGAGGGGGGCTGGCCGTCAGGGTTCACCGCGGCTCTGGCACAAACCCGGCGACACGGAGGTGGCACGGGCAGGAGCGGACTGGCCGTGTCGGCTTCTCACTTTTTGGATTTTAGAAGGGCATGACATGCCTATATCTGTGTCTCCCCCTCCTTTTACTCCTCCACCTCTTTTCTTTTCGCATGACTATATGTACTTGTCACTTTTCTATGTGTTAGTTATGTCTTCTGAGCAGTTTGTCAGCTTTTGGACACCTTTGAAGGTGTTTTCTATGTGTTTCTATGTGTTTTTGTTTGCCTGCCATTGGTTTTAACGGTGTTCGAAGGTGTTCGACGAACAGTTCGGCGAACACACGGGTGTTCGACGAACCGAACCGAACTCGAACACTACGGGGGTGGCTCAACACTAGTCATGAGTCTCTGTTGGCAGGTCATCCTGGAATTTCTGAGACCAAGAGACTTGTGGGTCGCAGTTTTTGGTGGCCTGGATGGCAGAAGGAAGTCATCAAGTGGGTGCGTCAATGTACTGTGTGTGCTAGATCTAAGTCTTCACATACTCCTGCTGCGGGGTTGCTTTGCTCTCTGGAGGTTCCTAGTGCACCTTGGACACATCTGGCTATGGACTTTATTACTGACCTTCCCCCCTCTGAGGGTTTCACGGTCATCTGGGTGGTCGTGGACCGTTTTAGCAAGATGTGTCACTTGGTTCCCTTCATCAAACTACCCTGCGCTAAGACACTCGCTAAGGCCTTTGTCAAGGAGATTGTCAGACTCCATGGTGTTCCTACTGACATTGTTTCTGATAGGGGACCTCAGTTCGTGGCTCGTTTTTGGCGTGCCTTTTGTGACAGGTTGGGAGTTCATTTGTCATTTTCATCTGGATATCATCCTGAGTCTAATGGCCAGACAGAAAGGAAGAACCAGGATGTTGAGCAGTTCTTGCATTGTTTTGTGGCAGACAATGAAGAGGGGTGGTCTGAGTTTCTGCCGCTTGCTGAATTTGCTCTTAACAACCATATATCCTCTTCTGCTGGGTGTTCGCCTTTTTTTTGTTGTTCTGGGAGACATCCGTCTTTTGGGTCATTCTCCAAATTGGTATCGGCTGTGCCTGAGGAGGAGAGTTTTTCCGGTGATTTGGAAAGAGTTTGGACGGATGTGCGTGGTAATCTTCAGGAGGCTAACAAAAAATCTAAGAGGTACTTTGACAGGAAACATCAAGAGGTTTTGTTTACGGTTGGTGACATGGTTTGGTTGTCCTCTAAGAATCTGTGGTTGAGGATTCCTTCTAAAAAAATTGGGTCCCAAGTTTGTAGGGCCCTTTAAGGTGCTTCAGGTAGTTAACCAATCTGCTGTTAGGTTGGAGGTTCCTACCTCCTGGAAGATTAATCCGGTGTTTCATGTTTCTCTATTGAAAAAAGCTTATGTATCAGATAGAGACGCCACTGCCACTGTTCCTCCGGTGGTGGAGGACGGGGAATATGAAATTTCCCGCATCCTTAATTCTAGACGGTATAGAGGGAGTTTGCAGTATCTTTTCGCTTTGAAGGGTTTCGGTCCCGAGGATAACTCATGGGTGAGGGCAGATGATGTTTCTGCTTCCAGACTTGTCAGAGCGTTTCACAAGAGGTTTCCTGATAAGCCTGGGCCTAGGGGATCCGGAGGATCCTCATAGAAGAGGGGGTACTGTTAGAACTCTCCTGTTAGTTTTTTTCTATTATGTTGGTCACATGACCGTTTTTGCCTATTTAATCCTGCTCCGCCTTTCTGGCCATGCTGGACTTCATTGTAATTTCTACTCTTAAGCTAGCCAGGTGCTTTGTTACCTTTCTCAGTCAGTTTAGCTAGATCTTTTGACCTCTATGTTCTATGTTGTTTGTTTGTCTTTTACTGCTACAATTTCTGCTAGGAGGTGTCCATCTTTCTCCCAGTCCCTAGTTCTTGTAGGGATCCCTCCCTCACATCTATAGGTCTTCGTTCAGACTAGCTGAGGACTTTAGCGGGTCTGATCGCAGGATCAGGTTCCCCGTTACATCGTAGGGATCTAGCTTAGTTCTATTGTAGGGACAGATCTCCTGTCTTTCCTTAGTGCTTGTAGCAGATCATAACACTAACCCCATAGTCAAAGTTAAAAAAAAACACAAACACCCAGAATAAAGTCCTTTAATTGAAATAAACACACAATTCTTTATTGTTCTAAATTAAACCATACTTACCATCACGCCCATTCCAGCTGAAGCCAATATCTTCTGCAATGAAAGTAAAATAATAAATCAACATCATCCTTACCTTTCCATGGTTCCCAGGATGGCTCCAGCTCTGCTACATCGAGATGACAGGCTGGATCGCAGCAGAAAGCTGCCATCCAGCTTGCCATGCCGCAGACACTGAGAAGCGCAGGCATGCTTGCGCTCCTCAGTGTCTCGCTGTGACGGCATCCAGATGAGCAGAGTTCATGTCCAATGAACTCAGCTCACCTCACGCACGTCACTGACAGCGTGGGAAAATTCTCCTACGCTTGCCGTGAACGCAGGAGAATTCTCTCACGCTCACTGCAAGCGCAGGAGAATTTTCCCACGCTGTCAGTGACGTGCATGAGGTGAGCCGAGTTCATTGGACATGAACTCGGCTCATCTGGATGCCGTCACAGCCAGACACTGAGGAGCGCATGCATGCCTGTGACGTGCTTCCTGGGCCGTGGGGTACCCGGTGCCGGGCCGGTAGATGCTGGGGGTTGTAGTCACAGTGGCGGTTACCCGGTCCGTGACCCAGAGCGATCAATCCAAGTGGAAATTGTGTATAGAGTTTATAATGTCTGACTACGCCACCTGTGGAATGCGGCTAAAGGGGGCCGCCGCTGCGTAACAGTCCTCTGAAGCTGGTGGTTTTGCAGCAATGATGGTGCAACTCCCCACAGGAAGAGTTAGCTTCAGGGCAGTGTGTGGATGATGGTGGTTGTGCAGGTTGTCATGGTGCAGTAATAACCACAGAGTCAGTATAGTGCAGTCCCAGGGTCTTTACTGATGACAATTAGACAAGCATGGACTGGAGTACTGGCTAGAAGTAAGAGTCCGGTCGGCCTGGAAGCAAACATAGAGTCCTCCTTGCCAGGTGAAGTTGTAGGCCTCCCCTTCTCACTATACTCTTTGGCTCTGCTGCTTGTAGCTGTGCTATAGCCCACGTCCCTGAGTTTAATGTGCTGTGCTCACCCGTATGGCTGGCAGCTCGGGCCTTACTCATGCGTCGCTCCCTCGTGGCGGTGCTGGTCCCTCTGTGCTGCTGAGCCTCCGGGCGTCTGATGTGGCCAGGAGACCTGCAATCTCCTGCCCTACAGTATTTGCTGCTGGGCCTTCTTTGCCCCACAGCCTCGGACTCCGGTGTCTGGTCCTCTGTGTTTCTCTAGCTAGGACGAGCTACCTCAGCTCCAGTCCCTAGCTCTTTTCTCCTCCACATCCGAAACTCAACTCTCTGACACTAAGACTGACTAACCCCACCTCCAGATCCAATTGCCAAGGGGAGGAGCTCCCCTTGCTGGTCTGGAGCCAGGAAGGTGTTGCATGTGTAGTGTCCCTGACTAAAAGGACCCCTGCTTGCTTCCAGGCATGGCAGTACCTCTTTAGAGAAAGGCAATGCCACTGTGGCAACCAGACCCCTGGGGTGCCACACTTGCGCTTCTCAGTGTCTGCGGCAAGGCAAGCTGGATGACAGCTTTCTGCTGCGATCCAGCCTGTCATGTGAATGTAGCAGAGCTGGAGCCGTCATCATCCTTACCTTTCCATGGTTTCGCAGGAGAATTCTCCCACGCTGTCAGTGACGTGCATGAGGTGAGCTGAGTTCATTGGACATGAACTCGGCTCATCAGGATGCCGTCACAGCGAGACACTGAGGAGCGCAAGCATGCCTGCGCTTCTCAGTGTCTGCGGCATGGCAAGCTGGATGGCAGCGTTCTGCTGCGATCCAGCCTGTCATGTGAATGTAGCAGAGCTGGAGCCATCCTGGGAACCATGGAAAGGTAAGGATGATGTTGGTTTATTATTTTACTTTTATTGCAGGAGATCGTTGGCTTCAGCTGGAATGGGCGTGATGGTAAGTATGGTTTAATTTAGAACAATAAAGAATTATGTGTTTATTTCAATTAAAGGACTTTATTCTGGGTGTTTGTGTTTTTTTTTAACTTTGACTATGGGGTGAGTAATGGGGGTGTCTTATAGACGCCTCTCCATTACTAACCTGGGCTTGATGTCAGCTGGCATTATAAGCTGACATCAACCCCAGCCCTATTACCCCACTGCCACCGCTACAGGTCAGTAGGAAGTGCGAGGCTAAGTGCCAGAATTGGCGCATCCTATGGATGCGCCCTTTCTGGGGTGCCTGACGGCTGGTGTTTCGAGCCTGGGAGGGGGCCAATATTCATGGCACCCTTCCTGGGCTATTAATATCAGCCCCCAGCTGTCTGCCTAGCCTTTGCTAGCTATTAAAACAGGGGGGACCCCACGTCATTTTTTTTTGGGGTCCCCCATTTTAATAGCTAGGAAAGGCTAGGTATTCAGCTGGGGGCTGATATTAGTAGCATGGGAAGCTCCGTGGGTATTACCCCCTTCCCAGGCTTCAAGCATGTGCCCCAGCCATCTGCTTAACCTCCGCTAGAGACTAAAATTACGGGGAACCCCACGCCAATTTTTTTTTTAATAAATCCTTTATTTTAACACTAAATGACAAGTACAGTAATCAACACTATCACTGTACTTATTATATATGTGACTGACATGTTTCTATCTATCTAATCTATGTGTGATGCTCTATTCTTTCTGTTCTAAATTGTCGGGTACTGATGCTGAATTGCCGGCCCGCTTTTTTAAAGAGACGGTGCATGAAAACACTATTATTTTTTTTAATAAATCCTTTAACACTAAATGACAAGTACAGTAACCAACACTGTCACTGTACTTCTTGTATATGTGACTGACATATTTCTATCTATCTAATCTATGTGATGCTCTATTCTTTCTGTTCTAAATTGTCGTGTACCGATGCTGAATTGCTGGCGGGCTTTTTTAAAGAGAGTGTCTTCTGAGCAGTTTGTCAGCTTTTGGACACCTTTGAAGGTGTTTTCTATGTATTTTTATTTTCCTGCCATCGGTTTTAACGGTGTTCGACAGTGTTCTAAGGTGTTCGACGAACAGTTCCACGAACATCCTGGTTTTCGACGAACCGAACCGAACCCGAACACTACGGGGGTGGCTCAACACTACTCCACAGCTCCCCTATAAACAGAATGATAGCCCACAACTCCCCTATAAATAGTATGATGGGCCCAAGGCTCCCCTATACTCAGTATGATGTCCTCATTGCTCACCCAAAACACAGTATAATGACCCCTACAGTAGTCCCCACACTGTATAATGGTCCCTACAGTTGGCCAACACTGTATGATGGACCCCTCATTAGTCCAGACACTTTATGAGGACCCCCACACTGTAATTAGCCCCCAAATTGTATAATAATCCTCACATTAGCTCCCATACTGTATAATGGCCCCCACACTGTATGATGGAACCCTCAATAGTCCCCACACTGTACGATTCCCCTCACTTTAGCTCCCACACTGTATAATGGCCCTCATATTAGCTCCCATACTACACTCCCTGACAGAAGTTATGTCGCTTATCCATGTTATGTAAATAAAATCTTATAACCTGACATTAAATTCATCCATTGCTTTTATAAATTACTCTTTTGAAAGCTGAAACCCACCCAAATTTGGTTTAGGTTAAGAAAACAAATTGGCATCAATGCTGAAATATTGATCATTTAATGAACACGGAATGGTCAGATTTTGGCAAGAGAAAAGTTTTGTCGCCTGGTCATATAATGCACCCAATCCTAGTTTACATCCTCACCAGTGCTCAGTAAATGATCGGTTAATTAGTGGGTGTGTATAAAAAGAAACCCAGCACCCCAGACCTTCACTTGAACTGCAACTTGAGCTCTGACAACATGCCAAAAATCCACCCTGCGACCAAAGCCTTGATTATCAAGAGGCTGAAGACAAGATCCACTGCAGAGGTGGCTGGCACCTTTAATGTGTCTCAGCGTCAAGTACAAAGAATTAAATAAAGATTTGAAGAGACTGGAGATGTGTTTCACAAGACCAGGTCCGGCAGACCCCGCAAGACAACTGCTCAAGAGGAACGTTTGTTGGTTAGAAAATCCAAAGCAAGCCCCTCTTCCACTGCAGCAGAGCTCCAACAGGCCTGGTCACCTCAAGTCCCTGTGTCAACTAGAACAGTTTGTAGGATTGTCTCGAAATGGCCTCCATGGTCGAATCAGTGCCCAGAAGCCAGCACTAAACAAAAGGCAAATAAAAAACCGTGTGGCATTTGCAAAGTCCCACAGCCTGCTAAACAGATGGACGCTGGAAATGTGGCAGAAGGTGGATTTCTCTGATGAATCTTCAGTAGAATTACACCACAGCCGCCGCAAATACTGCAGGAGACCTACTGGAGCCCGTATGGATCCAAAATACACCCAGAAAACAGTTACATTTGGTGGTGGAAAGATCATGGTCTGGGATTACATTCAGTATGGGGGTGTGCAAATCATTTGCAAGGTGGAAGGCAATATCAATAGCCTAAAATATCAAGAAGTATTAGCTACCTCTTACATTCCAAATTATAAAAGGGGTCAAATTCTGCAGCAGGATGATGCTCCATCTCACACATCCATCTCTACAACAAAGTTCCTCCAGGCAAAAAAGATCAATGTGCTCAAGGACTGGCCAGCCCAGTCTCCAGACATGAACATCATTGAGCGTGTTTCGGGTAGGATGAAAGAGGAAGATTGGAAGACAAAACCAAAGAATCTAGATGAACTCTGGGAGGCATGTAAGACTGCATTCTTTGCTATTCCTGATGACTTCATTAATAAATTGTATGAATCATTGTTGAACCGCATGGATGCAGTCCTTCAAGCTCACGGAAGTCACACAAAATATTTAATATGACTCTAATAGCACCACAACTTCATTCACCAATGTTATGCAACATATATTTGTATTTTAAGATAATTATTTGTTTGAATATCACATCAAATCTATCATATAGATAGATCATATATCAAATCTGACCATTCTGTGTTCATTAAATGATGAATATTTAAGCATTGATGCCAGTTTATTTTCTTAACCTAAACCAAATTTGGGAGGGTTTCAGCTTTCAAAAGAGTAATTTATAAAACCAATGGATGAATTTAACGTCAGGTTATAAGCTTTAATTTATATAACATGGATAAGCGACATAACTTCTGTCAGGGTGTGTAGATAATAGTCTCCAAACTGTATGATGGCCCCCACATTTGCACACACACACACACACACACACACACACACACACACACACACACACACTGTACAATGGCCTCTACATTTGCAACCATGCTGTATAATAGGCCCACGCTGTTTAAAGGCCCCCACATATGCACCCACACGCTATAATGGCTCCCACACTGTATAGTAGCCCCACATTTGCGCCCACACTGTATAATGGCCTCCACATTTGCATCCTATCTGTATAATGGCCCTCACACTGCATAATGGCCCCCACAATGTATAATGGCCCCCACATTTGCACCCATGCTGTATAATGGCCCCCACATTTGCATCCACACTGTATAATGGTCTCCACATTTGCAGCCATACTTTATAATGACCCCCACCCTGAATAATGGCCCTACAATTGCACCCATGTTCTATAATGGCCCCCACATTTGCACCCATTCTGTATAATGGCCCTCAAATTTACACCCAGGCTGTATAATGGCCCCCACATTTACACCCACACTGTATAATGGCTTCCACATTTGCACCCATGGTGTATAATGGTCCTTATGCTGTATAATGGCCCCAACATTTGCACCCATGCTGTATAATGGCCTCCACATTTGTAGCCTTGCTGTATAATGGCTCCCACATTTACACCCATGTTGTATAATGGCCTCCACATTTGTAGCCTTGCCGTATAATGGCCTCCACATTTGTAGCCTTGCTGTATAATGGCCTCCACATTTGTAGCCTTGCTGAATAATGGCTCCCACATTTACACCCATGCTGTATAATGGCCCTCATGCTGTATAATGGCACCCACATTTGAACCCACGCTCTGTAATGGCACCCATATTTACACCCGAGCTGTATAATCGCCCCAACATTTGCTCCCACGCAGAATAATTGCCTACTTACTCCCTAATGGCACTCAAATTTGCACCCATGCCGTATAATGGTCCCCACTTTTGCACCCACGCTGTATAATGGCCCCACATTTACACCCACGCTATATAATGTACCTCATGCTGTATAATGGCACCCACATTTTAACCCACGCTGTGTAATGGCCCCCACATTTACTCCCATGCTGTATAATGGCCCCCACATTTGTAGCCATGCAGTATAATTCTTATTCACTCTATAATGGCCCCCACATTTGTACCCATTCTGTATAATGGTCCCCGCTTTTGCACCCACACTGTATAATGGCCCCCACATTTACACCCATGCTGTATAATGGCCCCCATACTTACATTCATGCGGTATAAAGACACCCACATTTAAACCCACAGCGTATAATGCCTCCACATTTGCACCCCTGCTGTATAATGACCTCCAGATTTGCATTCATGCTATATTACTGCTCCCATGCTGTGTAGTGGCCTCCGCATTTGCATCCATGCTGTATAATGACCCCCACACTTGCACCCATGCTGTATAATGGTCCCCACATTTGCACCCATGCTGTATAATGTCCCCCACACTTTGAGAGCACACCACAGTAGTCCCCATACTGTATGAGGGCCCCCATACTAGTTCTTACAATGTATGAGGGCCCCCATACTTTATGATGTCCCCACAGTCACACCACATGTTTTAATTAAAATAAAAAACATCATATACTCACCTAATTCAGGATCCTGATGAGACCTCCTGCAAAGCACCAGTGCACACACTGGACAACAGAGTCCTGACACTGCATCCCTCTGCTAATCTGTAGACCACAGGCATAAGGTACCTGCAGTCTCCAGAATGAGGAATAGTACTGCATAGCACGCTGATTTAGCGCGGGGCCCGGGATCACCGCAACCTCTACCCCCCAGGTAGCTACGCTACTGGCTTTTTCAGATGAGCTTATTATACATATATGTGCTATCCCTGTTAAAATTGAATAGCAGACAAAGAGAGTACACTGAGTAATGTTAATCCATAAAGATTGTTCCAGATACAAGGGGTTAAAATAATGCTTTTTATTGATATAATAAAAACTTTATAATCCAAGTGAAAAAATATAAAAAAAAGCTGGTTTCAGATGCAAGCAAGCATCCTTAATTGTGACATAAACGTGAGTAAAGACAGGGTAGGTTATATATAGTGGAGAAAATAAGTATTTGATACACTGATGATTTTGCAAGCTTTCCCACCTACAAAGAATGGAGAGGTCTGTATTTTTTATCGTTGGTACACTTCAACTGTGAGAGACAGAATCTTAAACAAAAAATCCAAAAATCACATTGTATGATTTTTACATAATTAATTTGCATTTTATTGCATGAAATAAGTATTTGATACAATAGAAAAACAGAACTTAACATTTGGTACAGAAACCTTTGTTTGCAATTACAGGGGTCAGACGTTTCCTGTAGTTCTTGACCAAGTTTGCACACACTGCAGCAGGGATTTTGGCCCACTCCTCCATACAGATCTTCGTCAGATCTTTCAGGTTTCCAGGCTGTCACTGGGCAACATTGAGTTTCAGCTCCCTCCAAATATTTTCTGTTGGGTTCAGTTCTGGAGACTGGCTAGGCCACTTCAGGACCTTGAAATGCTTGTTACGTAGTCACTCCTTAGTTGCCCTAGCTGTGTGTTATGGGTCACTGTCATGCTGGAAGGCCCAGCCACAACCCATCTTTAATGCTCTTACTGAGGGAAGGAGGCTGTGTCACAGGTGTATCAAGTGTGACAGACAGTCGCTCTAGATCTGGCTGTAAAAGGTCACTGCACTTGGCATTGCAGACAAGTTCTTGATCCTCTCATCTCTGTAGTGTAGTGATATCCTTCTTCCTTTAGGACCCAGCAGTGACCTCTACCTTCTGCTGCTAATTGACACACCCTTGCTTGATAGTTAAAAACTCTCAGTGTCTCCAGAGAGTCACTGGTGATATTTCTATGTTCCTCTGTCCATGCCTGGAGTACTAGTAGTCGGCTAGTTTCTTCTTGGACTTCCCTTGGAGGACAGTTGTCGTTATCTCTGGTGTCTTCTCAAGCTAAGTGTATCCCCTTTGTTTGTTTACCTTGTTGTCTTTTGTTACAGTGGGGCCTGACTAGAGTTCACCCTGTCCCCTCCCTACTTAGGACTTAGCTCTAGGGACATTCAGGGACTAGGTTTCCTGCTCGGCGATAGGTGCGGAACCTAAATAGGGACGATAGGGTAACCAGGATGATATTAGATCTGCCTAGGGGTTTCCACTCCCCCTTTCCCTAGATGTTGGGCTCCCTTCCCCCTCTTCCATCATTGTACACTGGTTCTTTCCGTCACCTTGCGTGACAGGTTGTTGGCCAATATCTTACGATACATGACTTCATCCATCCTCCCTTCAATAAGGTCCAATCATCCTGTCCTCTTTGCAGAAAAGCACCCGCAAAGTATGATGATGATGCAAAGTATGATGTTATCCTCACTATGCTTCACATTTGGGATGATGTTTTTGGGGTTGTACTCATCCTTTTTCTTCCTCCAAACACGACGAGTGGAGTTGATTAGTGATAAGCGAGCACTAAAATGCTCAGGTACTCGTTGCTCGGGTCGAGCAAATTGGAATACTTGAGTGCTCGACCCGAGCAACGAACCCAATGTAAGTCTATGGGAAACTGGAGCATTTTTCAGGCGGCTCCACCCAGCGGTCTGCAGAGGGACTAAAAATTGCCCAAATCAATGGGAACAGTGCTCAAATGACATGGGAACAGCATGGGGAAGACCCCTGGAAGAATTTCTGACTAACAGGTCACTGCTGTCAACAACGTTGTCAGAGTATTGAGCCTCTTTTACGGATTCACAATAAAACATACAAAAACAAAACCAAAATGAATTTTCCTGGGAAATACAGTATATTAAGGAACATCCTTTCCAGGGTAATGACTTGTATATAAGGCAAAATAAATAATCAAAACAAAAAATACTCCTCCACACCTTGGGCTATGTTTACATGTAGCGTTTTTTATGCATTTTTGCACTTTTGCATTGCTTTCAACAAAGACAAATGTCATTTTAACATTTTACAACCTTATCTGGCCATGTGGTGTGTGACACATCATCAGACACATGCATACAGTGCTGAAAAGACATGGGAACAGCATGGGGAAGACCTCTGGAAGCATTTCTGACTCCCAGGTCACTGCCTAAAAGTGTGCCCATCATAAGTGATCCTTGGTGCATGCGAAGATGCCTCCCGCCATGCACCTGTCATTGCAGACTTGCAACAATCACCGTCCATGTCCTAGTCCCAGTGCAGCGTTCAGTTGTCCCTATCCCATTCCTTGGAATGCAAGCGCAAGTATACAGCCAGCCAACCACCCACCCACAGGTCGCAACACTAAACTGCCAGATTTCTGGGCAGCTGCTTGCACTTGAAATATCACCTTTTAGGCTCGTGGAGGCAGATGATTTTCACAACCTCATGCCGGCGGCGGCCGGGTGTCCATACTCGGTCCCCAGCCGCCACTATTTCTCCCGGTATCGTCTCCGACTTCCACAAGCACGGGTCCCACAACATTACCCGTGCCGTCCCCAGTGCACTTACTGGGAAGGACCGCCTAGCCACAAACACGTGGACAGGTGAATGTGGCCAGGGATGGTACGGAGCCAGTCCACAACTTTTTTTGCTGAGAGTTGTATTTAGCTCGGTGAAAGGACTGGCATAGTGGGAAACCGTATCCACCCTGGGTGTCATTTCTACCAGGACGCCCTCTAATGCAGCTTATTGCAGAAGCAATGGCAGCCCATCCAACATCAACTCGAACTTGTCGGTGGTGCTTTGACACACAAACATCTTTCTTTGCGCATTTAATTTCATGAATACAGAGTTGGACAATGGCCTGATCTGCAATGCAGTTTAAGAAATAACATGCATAAGCATGTCCGATCCACATTAAAAAAGAAGCCATAGAGTGTCCGGGAACCTTCCCCCACGCTTTTCTTAGCCAGGGCTGCTTCTCGGCAGGGATGGATGGGCCCACCAGAGAACCGGAGACTCCTCCGGTGGGCCCTGGCTTCTCCTTCAGGAGAGTTCATAGTGCCAAGGTGAGGCCATGATGATGATAGAGGCCACCATCTGCTTAGTTTTCTGTTACTTGGAATGCAAGCGCAAGTATGCAGCCAGCCAGCCACCCACCCACAGGCCGCAACACTAAACTGCCAGATTTCTGGGCAGCTGCTTGCACTTGAAATATAGCCTTTTAGGCTCGTGGAGGTGGAAGCTGTCCACAATCTTATGGCAGCGACGACCGGGTATCCATACTCGGTCCCCAGCCGCCATTATTTTTCCCGGTATCGTCTCCGCCTTCCACAAGCACGGGTTCCACAACATTACCCGTGCCCTCCCCAGTGCACTTACTGGGAAGGACCGCCCACCCACAAACACGTGGACAGGTGAATGTGGCCAGGGACGGTACGGAGCCAGTCCACAGCATTTTTTGCTGAGAGTTGTAGTTAGCTCGGTGAAAAGACTGGCATAGAGGGAAACCATATGTACTCCGCCTGTCATTTCTCCATCACCAGGTTTCGCCCATTGTCACACACGACCATGCCTGGCTGTATGTTCAGCTGTGAGAGCCACAGATCAGGCTGCTGTGTTACAGCTTTCAACAACTCTGCAGCGCTGGACGGTTTGTCAATTAAGCATTAAGCATGTTATCTTCAGCACAGCCTGTTGCCGCTTGCCCAAGGCAGTGCTGCAGTACTGTCAGCTTGTGACTGATGTGGTCATTTCGGAGATGGAGGAGGAGGTGCAGGAGCTGAAAAATGTGATTACATTAAAGTTAAATTGGTGACGCTGTTTTTTATACTAAAGAAAGTTCTTATTGTTTTATTTTTTTTTACGCTATTTTTTAAGACAAATGCATTCACCGGGAAATGTCATTTTAACATTTTACAACCTTATCTGGCAATGTGGTGTGCGACACATCATCAGACACGTCCTGTTTTATTTATGATGGAGGGACTCTGAAAGTCATAAAGCCTATTTTTATAGTGACATCAGACAGCCCTTACTATTCTTAAAAGGCCAGCAGTCGGCCCTCGCTATTGTTAAAGGGCCATCAGCCGGCTATGCTTTGCTGTTCCCATTAATAACAACTGGGTTTCCTATTCTGTTATTGCGTATCCAGTGACTGCAAGGGCTGCCAAAAATTTGGACGCAACCCAATACCCCTTTGAAGAGACGTAGAGGAGGATCTCAGTAAAAAAATGTTCCCATTATAAAGGAGCGGGTCTCCTATAGTGGTAATGCTCATGCTGTGACTGCAAGGGCTGCCAAAATTTGGGAAAAACCCCACTAAGAATTTAAAGACACATAGAGCAGGGCCACAGTAACGACAAATTCCATTTAGAAAGGAGAGAGTCTGCTATACAGTTATAGGGTATGCAGTGAGTCCAACGGCTGACCAAATTTAGGAAAAACCCCACTAAGAAATTAAAAACACATAGAGCAGGGCCACAGTAATGACAAATTCCATTTAGAAAGGAGAGAGTCTGCTATACAGTTATAGGGTATGCAGTGAGTCCAACGGCTGACCAATTTTAGGAAAAACCCCATTAAGAATTTAAAGACACATAGAGCAGGGCCAGAGTAACGACAAATTCCATTTAGAAAGGAGAAAGTCTGCTATACAGTTATAGGGTATGCAGTGAGTCCAATGGCTGACCAATTCTAGGAAAAACCCCACTAAGAATTTAAAGACACATAGAGCAGGGCCAGAGTAACGACAAATTACATTTAGAAAGGAGAAAGTCTGCTATACAGTTATAGGGTATGCAGTGAGTCCAATGGCTGACCAATTTTAGGAAAACCCCACTAAGAATTTAAAGACACATAGAGCAGGGCCACAGTAACAAGGTACGACTTGTTCCCATTAGAAAGGAGAGGTTCTGCTATACATTTATAGGGTATGCAGTGAGTCCAACGGCTGGCCAAATTTAGGAAAAACCCCACTAAGAATTTAAAGACACACACAGCAGGGCCACAGTAACAAGTACAACATGTTCCCATTAGAAAAGAGAGGGTCTGCTATACAGTTATAGGGTATGCAGTGAGTCCAAAGGCTGACCAATTTTAGGAAAAAACCCCACTAAGAATTTAAAGACACATAGAGCAGGGCCAGAGTAACAAGGTACAACATGTTCCCATTAGAAAGGAGAGAGTCTGCTATACAGTTATAGGGTATGCAGTGAGTCCAACGGCTGACCAATTTTAGGAAAAACCCCACTAAGAATTTAAAGACACATAGAGCAGGGCCACAGTAATGACAAATTCCATTTACAAAGGAGAGAGTCTGATATACAGTTATAGAGTATGCAGTGAGTCCAACGCCTGACCAATTTTAGGAAAACCCCACTAAGAATTTAAAGACACATAGAGCAGAGCGACAGTAAGTAGGTACGTCATGTTCTCATTTGAAAGGAGAGGGTCTGCTATACAGTTAAAGAGTATGCAGTGAGTCCAAAGTCTGACCAAATTTAGGAAAAACCCCACTAAAAAATTAGAGACACATCGAGCAGGGCCACAGTAACGACAAATTCCCATTAGAAAGGAGAGAGTCTCTCACAGTGTTGGCCAATGCAGTGAATGCATGGGCTGCCAAAAATTTGGAGGCACTTCAATGCCCCTTGGAAGAGACGTGGAGGAGGGCCTCATAAAAAAATGTTCACACTAGAAAGGAGCGGGCCTCCTATACTTGTAATGCTCATGCACTAAGTGTATGGGCTGACAAACATTACCCCTGGGGGGGTATACATGAGCATACGGTATACATTTTTTGTTTTACGGGCATCATAAACACCCTTTAAAAAAATTATGTGGGTGTTGCATCATGGACACGGTCACCCTGGTGATATGGTGGTGGAGGAATAGGAGATGGAAGAGGACAAGAGCAAATAGACAAAATCAGGAAGCGTATACCCATGTGTGGGTGTGAAAAGGTGCATGGGAATACACCTCCCAAGAAAAGACACTGGATTTGAGTTTCTGTTATGCTGCTATCATTCGGTGGTGTTGAGAAGTCTGGCCCAATCCAGCCCTTGTTCATTTTTATAAGACTCAGCCTGTCAGAATTTTCAGCTGACAGGCGGATGCGCTTATCAGTTATAATTCCACCAGCAGCACTAAAAACCCGCTCAGATAAAACGCTGGCTGCAGGGCAGGCCAGGACCTCCAAGGCATAGAGAGCCAGTTCATTCCACGTATCCAGCTTGGATACCCAATAATTATAAGGCACAGCGGAATCACGGAGGGCGTTGGTACAGTCGGCCAGGTACTCCCTCAGCATCTTTCCAAACTTTGCACTCCTTGTGAGAGTACCCCGCGCCTCAGGGCCTGTGCGATGGGAGGGTCTGAGAAAACTGTCCCAGAACTATGACAGTGTTCCCCTGCCTCTGCTGGATTGAAGTTGTGTCTCTCTCGCCTGTACTCCTTGGTTGTTCAACGAAGTGTGCCCTCTGCCGCCAGCGTTTTCAGATGGGAATTTTTTTAATAGTTCCGCAACAAAGTCCTTCTGGTACTGCCACATTTTTGTAGACCTGTCCGCCTCAGGAATAAGAGATATAACGTTCTCCTTGTAGCGTGGGTCTAGAAGTGTCACCAGCCAGTAATGACTGTCACCCAAAATTTTGAGAACGCGAGGGTCATCGGAAAGGCAGCGTAACCTAAACTCAACCATGCGTGTCAGACTACTAACAGGCAAGACTTCCGTATCCTCACCAAGAGGATGACTGACCATGCTTTCCTCCTCCTCCTCCTCTCTGTCCTCAGGCCATCCACACTGAACAGACGGTATGACAGCTGTGCAGGTAGTACCTTCTATAGTGCATGAAACTAGCTCCTTTTTGGGGTTATCGGCAGAGTCTTTAAAAACAACCAGACTCGGGAAGACCTAACAGTTGTACTGGCAATTTTCTTCGTGTTGGTGTTACGGGGAACGGTTGCCTGCCTTCTGTCTGCGGCCACCACACTGCTTCTTCCTGCCTGTTGGGGTGCTCTGCCTCCCTCC
Source organism: Phyllobates terribilis (assembly GCF_046119375.1). NCBI lineage: Eukaryota > Metazoa > Chordata > Amphibia > Anura > Dendrobatidae > Phyllobates > Phyllobates terribilis. The sequence goes on along the minus strand of NW_027362763.1, from coordinate 778,908,018 downwards.
CCCTGTGTGCTGCTGTCCTCGCTCTGCATGTCCTCCTGCCAGGTTGGGTCATTTACTATATCATCCACCACCTCGTCTTCCACTTCCGCACCCTGGTCCTCCTCCTGACTTTCTGGCTATTGTGTCTCATCATCGTCCACCTCTTGTGACACTTTCCCACCGTCGCCTTCGTGTGACCGTGGCTGCTCAAATATTTGGGCAACGCTACACGTGATCTCCTCTTGCCCCGCTTCAAGTTGACCGGTCGAGAGGCCCAAATCTATAAATGGAAAAGTGAACAGCTATTCAGAGTGTCCAAGTGTGGGATCATTTGTCTCCAGGCACTCGGAATGGTGGGAGGAAGGAGGATCAGGGTGATGAATATGCGGTCTAGACTCACGGCTTCTGAGATTTGACCGTGTGGAAGACAGGGTGGTGGTGGTGGCTAAGTGACTGGAAGCATTATCCGCTAACCAACCAACAACCTTTTGACACTGCTCTGGGTTTGATAGTGATGTGCTGCGGTCCCCTAGGAATTGGGACAGGAAGGTCAGGCGAGAAGATGTGAGTGTTTGTTGTGGCACAATTTCAGCTTGCCCACAGCCTTGTCCTCGGCCTCTGCATGCACCATCACCATCACATCCAGTTCCCCGTCCCTTGCCACGTGCCTTGCCCATTTTAAATGAAGGACAGTATCTTCCATGCTCACTACAAATGACTGAGTTTGGAGCGAACTTATATGTGATCCGTGTGACGGAGAAAACAGAGTTTTAAATACCTGGCCTGTAGGTAAGTAGTTTGAACAGCAAACTGCTGTGAATTGCTTCACTGACACATTAAAAGAAATTTTTAATGGAGGCCAGAAATGGCAGTATTTTCTGACAACGTATATGAGATCCGTTAGATGGAGTAAACACAGTTTTAAATAGCTGTATTTCTAGCGCTGTAATATGGAAAGGACCTGGCTGTATTCTGCAGTGCCAACAAGCAAATGGTGCAGAAAACGTTATTCTCTGGATTCCTTTTTAAGCAAATAATGAGGATTAAGATCCAAAGAAAAGTATTCCTGGCCCCTGAGACCTGGGCCTTTGTATAGAAATATCTAACAGCAGCAGAAGGCAGAATTGGAATGGAGCCTCTTGTGCTATATGCAGTGCAGTCTGCTATATACCCTGCCTGCCTATATACACTGCCTGCCTGATATCTCTGCAGATGGATTAGTTATTCCTCAAAAGGACTGTTTGTTAAGATGTATATGTGTAATGTACGGTTTTTCTCCCTACACTACCTAATACACAAGCAAATCTCTCCCTGATGCAGCAGCACCTCTCCCTACACCGTCTGATTCCGGAGTGACTGTGACGAGCATGGCGGCGCCAGGTCTGATATAGACCTGATGACTCTGTGCGGCCAGCCAATCACTGTAATGCCCAACCAACATGGCTACGGCATTACAGTGAGTGGCAGGCAATCCCTGCATGTTCATTGGCGCTCTAAAGAGCGCCAAACATGCAGGGAGGGGACCCGAGCTCCCGCTGAGCAACCCCAGAAATTCTCGGCGAGCGCCAAGCATCTCGAGCAGTGAGATGCTCGGGCGAGCACCGAGCAGTAGCAAGCATGCTTGCTCATCACTAGATTTGATACCAAAAAGTACTATTTTGGTATCATCTGACTACATGACCATCTTCCATGTCTCATCTGGATCATCCAGATGGTCATTGGCGAACTTCAAACAAGTCTGGACATGTGCTGGTGTGAGTAAGGGGACCTTGCATGCCCTGGAGGATTTTAATCCATGACGGCGCAGTGTGTTACTAACAGTAATGTTTGAGACTGTGGTCCCAGCTCTCTTCAAGTCATTGACTAGGTCCTCCTGTGTAGTTCTGGGCTGATTCCTATCCTTTCTCAGAATCATCCTTACCCCACAAGGCACGATCTTGCATGGTGCCCCAGACCGAGGAAGATTGACAATCATCTTGTGTTTTTTCCATTTTCTAATAATTGTGACAACAGTTGTCTTCTCACCAAGCTGCTTCCCAATTGTCCTGTAGCCCATCCCAACCTTGTGCAGGTCCACAATTTTGTCCTGGGTGTCCTTAGACAGATCTTGGCCATGGTGGAGAGGTTGGAGTGCAATTGATTGAGTGAACAACATTGCTGTGGGTACCTGAGTCTTCTAGTACACTGCTGTGTGGGCAATGCTCTTTTGCCTATGATTCGTTCAGATTGGAAGAATGAGAGGAAAGTTTGCTCCTTAGCTTTTAAGCATGTCTCTCTGCTATTTAATACAACAGACCTATAGTTAATGTCATGCCCAGTTGTATTCAGTGGTATTTGTCCTATTTAGTTAAGTTTCACTACTTCTATCCGGCAGTATCCAGTAGCCTCTGGGTCATGTTGCCAACGGATGCATATTGTAAGTCAGGTTAGGTGAAATCACCTAACCTGTATCATTGTAGATCTCCCCCCTTCCAGAATTGCATAAAATGCTCTATAATGTACGTCTTTCTCTAATATTATGGGATATAAACTAAAAATTAATTGGTACTCTACAAAGTACAGCCCACCATAAAGTCTTAACTCAGTCCAGATATCTGATGACTTGTGTGTGTAAGCGGCAGGTATCATGCATCTGTCTTATTTTGATGAAAATACTTGCAACCAGAGCTCTTGAGCTGATAGATATCTGCAGACATAATGTTGCTGGACCCACTCACATCCCTATGCAGGAGTGAATAGCTTTGGATTACATCTTTAAGCTCAACATTCTCTCAGAAGAGGGCAATACAAAAATGGATACATCAACATATCTGCAGTGGTGACTAACTGTACAAAAGGACCATCCATGACCAGAAGATATCTGTAGGATAAATATTAGACAGAAAACCTTAAAAAGTTTTCTATTTAACCATTAGTTGTAAGTAAGTAGCATAATCACATGGTAAAAAGGTGTCAGCTTTATATAGCCTTTTTAAAATACTCATCTAGGGCATTTGGATGGAATTAAGTGAGGTTTCTTCGTTGAGACCTTTCTTTTGCTATAGCCAGTGGCCAGTTTTCTTGCTTTCTTCATGGAAGTGAGACGCACATGTCACCATTTATTCTCATGGACAGCTTATAGTAAGGGACCTTTTAAATCAATTGACTATTACATTAATATGACCATGGTAATGTCATTGTGATTGGCCACTTGCATCAAGCTGCATGATATACCAGTCAGTAGTTACCAGAAAACTAAAAAAAAAATCCATTGTCAGTGAATGGCATAAACAACCTAGAGAGCAGAACCTCATGTTTAAGAATAAGTTATCCATTTATGGCTGCTCATATTTTGTGGATGTTCCCTCATAAATACTTAATAGTAAAGATCATTGAATAGTTTGAAATTTGAATTCGCTGAATCCTCCCAAAGAAATTGATTTGTGATGAATCTCAATACTACAAAGCCGCTAATTGACCTGAAAATAGGTATATAACAATCTGAGGTCTCCTATGACTTTATTGAACCCGTTTTGAGCTGTTTAATGCAAACACAGTCTTATTGATTTCCAAGTGATCTCAACCTATCTGGCTAGAGTTAAACGGATGGTAACCAGTAAAAACCAACAGCTGTATTCGGGTGGCTTGTACGAGTCTAATATTGGACTATTACAACAAAGAAGTGTACTTACTTTGTGCTGTAGACCTAAATTTATAAAATCTGGAGATTTGTGATTTGTATTAAAAAAATTGCTTCCCTGTAACACACAAGCCTAGGTTCCATGATTCTTCTTTACTAGCAAAATTAAGACTCAAGTTACTAAGCTGCCCTCCTGGTTTGCAATTGCAGTGTGTGAAGATTGAAAAAAAAAATGCTGTTTTTAAGGTGTTGTTACTGCAGTATATCACAGATCATTGAATTCACAGTTATAATAGCCATGCAGGTACAGCACCTCCCTATCTCACTTCAATCACTGGATTGTTATTCATAGACTTATTACCATTTCCATTTTCAATGTACTTCACCAGCGAAGTAGTACAACACGATCCAATTTAGCCCTTTTCTGACTTTACAGTGCTGCTCTACCATTATTGGCACCCCTTCATTTTTTTCATAGATTGTACAATATGTTCAGAAATAAATGGAAATGTACCAAAATTATATCCTCATGATTTTTTAATTAGTGGTCTAAAGTAATACAAGAAGAAAACATTGTTTTTCAAATTCTATGTTGCAATTTAAAAGCAGAAACAGAATAAACAGCATGTGCAGCAGTAAAGTCACCCCTAAATAATACTTGGTTGCACACCCTTTGGAATTGCTGACAGCCTCCAAACGTTTCTTGTAGCCATCTATAAGCTTCTTGGTCTTCTCAGCTGGAATTTTCTCCCCCTCTTCCTTTGCAGTTTGTTCAAGCTCTTGAATGTTTGCAGGGTTCTTTTTCCCAATAGCAGATTTCAGCTCATCCCAAAGATTTTCAATGGGATTGAGGCCAGGACTCATTGCTGGCCATTTTAAAACAGTCCATTTTTTCTTTTTCAATCCTATTTACTTTTGGAGGTGTGCTTTGGGTCATAAACTTGCTGGAGGACCCATGATCTTCTACTCAGACCAAGTTTTCTTACACTGGGTAGGACATTTTGCTGTAAAATCTCTTGATAATTCTCTGATTTCATGATTTCTGTGATATAGTCAAGGCCTCCAGTACCAGACGTAACAAAGCAACCTCACAGCATCATGGAACTTTCACCATCTCTTTGTGATTTATTAGAGGCGAGTAAAAATGTGTTTCCATACTAAATTAATGTAAAGGGTGCCAATACTAGTGTTACAGCAAGCTTTAGGCTTTTCTATCCCCCCCCCCATTATTATTTTTTTAATTATTGTTTATCTTTTGCTCTTTTGTATTTAACACGAGTGCTCTATACAAAAAACTGTTTCACTTGATTCATTTTTTTCAGGAGATATTCCACATTATGTACTTAACCACTTCGCGCCAGAGCCTGTTTTTGCCTTCGTGACCAGGCCAATTTTTTCAATTCTGACCACTGCCAGTTTATGAAGTAATTACTCTGGAACGCTTCAACGTATTCCCCTGATTCTGAGATTGTTTTTTCGTGACATATTGTATTTCATGATAGTGGTAAAATTTCTTCGATATCACTTGCGTTTATTTGTGAAAAAATCAGAAATTTGGCAAAAATTTTGAAAATTTTGCAATTTTCAAACTTTGAATTTTCATGCCCTTAAATCAGAGAGATATGTCACACAAAATAGTTAATAAATAACATTTCCCACATGTCTACTTTACATCAGCACAATTTTGGAACCCAAATTTTTTTTTGTTAGGGAGCTATAAGGGTTAAAAGTTGACCAGCGATTTCTCATTTTTCCAACAAAATTTACAAAAACATTTTTTTAGGGACCACATCATATTTGAAGTCACTTTGAGGGGTCTTTATGACAGAAAATACCCAAAAGTGACACCATTCTAAAAACTGCACCCCTCAAGGTGCTCAAAACCACATTCAAGAACTTTATTAACCCTTCAGGTGCTTCACAGGAATTTTTGGAATGTGAAAGAAAAAAATGAACATTTAACTTTTTTCACAAAAATGTTACTTTAGACCCAATTTTTTTATTTTCACAGGGGTAACATGAAAAAATGGACCCCAAATTTTTTTGTGCAATTTCTCTTGAGCGTGCTGATACCCCATATGTGAGGGATAACCACTGTTTGGGCGCACGGCAGGGTTCGGAAGGGAAGGAGCGCCATTAGACTTTTTGAATGTAAAATTTGTCTGAATAATTAGCGGACGCCATGTTGCGTTTGGAGAGCTCCTGATGTGCCTAAACAGTGGAAACCCCCCACAAGTGACACCATTTTGGAAACTAGACCCCTTAGGGAACTTATCTAGATGTGTGGTGAGCACCTTGAACCCCAAGGTGCTTCACAGAAGTTTATAATATTGAGCTGTAAAAATAAAATTTTCACATTTTTCCCACAAAACCGTTTTTCATCCCTTAATTTTGCATTATCATAAGGGTAATAGGATAAATTGCACCATGAAATTTGTTATGCAATTTCTCCTGAACACGCTGATACCCCATATGTGGAGGCAAATTACTGTTTGGGCACATGGCAGGGTTTGAAAGGGAAGGAGCGCCATTTGACTTTTTGAATGTAAAATTTGTTTGAATAATTAGCGGACGCCATGTCACATTTGGGGAGCCCCTAATGTGCCTAAACAGTGGAAACCCCCCACAAGTGCCACCATTTTGGAAACTAGACCCCTTAGGGAACTTATCTAGATGTGTGGTGAGCACCTTGCACCCCCAGCTGCTTCACAGAAGTTTATAATATTGAGCCGTAAAAATAAAATTTTCACATTTTTCCCTCAAAAAATGTTTTTCATTCCCTAATTTTGTATTATCATAAGGGTAACAGGATAAATTGCACCATGAAATTTGTTGTGCAATTTCTCCTGAACACGCCGATACCCCATATGTGGAGGCAAATTACTGTTTGGGCACATGGCAGGGTTTGAAAGGGAAGGAGCGCCATTTGACTTTTTGAATGTAAAATTTGTTTGAATAATTAGCGGACGCCATGTCACATTTGGGGAGCCCCTAATGTGCCTAAACAGTGGAAACCCCCCACAAGTGCCACCATTTTGGAAACTAGACCCCTTAGGGAACTTATCTAGATGTGTGGTGAGCACCTTGCACCCCCAGCTGCTTCACAGAAGTTTATAATATTGAGCCGTAAAAATAAAATTTTCACATTTTTCCCTCAAAAAATGTTTTTCATTCCCTAATTTTGTATTATCATAAGGGTAACAGGATAAATTGCACCATGAAATTTGTTGTGCAATTTCTCCTGAACACGCCGATACCCCATATGTGGAGGCAAATTACTGTTTGGGCACATGGCAGGGTTTGAAAGGGAAGGAGCGCCATTTGACTTTTTGAATGTAAAATTTGTTTGAATAATTAGCGGACGCCATGTCACATTTGGGGAGCCCCTAATGTGCCTAAACAGTGGAAACCCCCCACAAGTGCCACCATTTTGGAAACTATACCCCTTAGGGAACTTATCTAGATGTGTGGTGAGCACCTTGCACCCCCAGCTGCTTCACAGAAGTTTATAATATTGAGCCGTAAAAATAAAATTTTCACATTTTTCCCATAAAAAATGTTTTTCATTCCCTAATTTTGCATTATCATAAGGGTAACAGGATAAATTGCACCATGAAATTTGTTGTACAATTTCTCCTGAGTACGCCGATACCCCATATGTGGGGGAAAACCACTGCTTTGGTGTACGGCAGGGTTCGGAAGAGAAAGAAGCGCTATGTTGGCTGGGATAGGCAGCAGACACCATGTCACATTTGAAGAGTCGCTGACATGCCAAAACAGCAGAAACCCCCACAAGTGACCCCATTTTGTAGCCTACACCTCTCAAGGAATTCATCTAGGGAAGTAGTGAGCATTTTTTAATTTTTAAATTTATACCATTGGGCAGTGAAAAAAGCATAATTATATTTTTACCACAAAAAAATGTTTTACCCTCAGATTTTACATTTTCACACAGGGCAATGGGTAAAAATGGTGCCGAAATGTGTCACACAATTTCTTCTAAAAGTGTCAATACCCCATATGTGGCTGTATCGTACCACTTAGCCATACGGTGAGATTTGAGGGGGAAGGAGCGCTATTTGACAATTGGAGAACAAATTATTGTAGAATAGGCATTTGGATTTGGGAGCACAAAATTTTCTGAATTTCTTTTGGGGGGCAAGGACCATTTTGCTTTTCCAGAGCCTTTCTGCTACCAGTAACTTGGAAGTCCCTTATATTTTTAACAGATTATGGACCTGAGTGGGGACTAGCTTTTTTTGAGGACTGAGTTGAAGCTTTTATTGGGAACATTTTACATAACATTTATCCGGCGCTCTAGGCTGAGCACTTACATCGGGGTTTCCATCTAATTTTCCAAGTGATGTAATTCAGATGAAACCCCTGCAGGATCCATTCACTGTAATGAGGCAGCAGAGTTACTCTGGACTCCGTCTGGCCTCTGTTTAGTGGTGTCCTTTTTTTTCAGAAGTGCACAAAACTGTGGCCAACCGCACTTTTATGCACGCCTAAAACAAATGACACCGTGGGATCCCAGGCTAGACGGCATCCACAGTGGCCTATATCTGCCTCATTACAGGGAATCTTCCATCATGGGTTCTGGCTGAATCACGTATTTCAGAGATTTACACGGAAACTCTGGTGTAAGTGCTCAGCGCAGAGCACAGGATAAATGTGAGCAGAGCCTTACTGGGATCTTTGGGAGACATAATAAACAAATCAGTAGCAGGTGAATAATATTTGTTTTATTTATTTTTTATGCCGTTCCTAGTGTGATATAACTGATTAGATTACTTTATTCTTCGGGTCGGTGCGATTACAGAGATACCAGATTTATATCGGGTTTTTATGACTGACAGCTGTCACACACTAAAATACGCTTTTTTTGCAAAATCTAGTTTTTGCATCACCATATTTTGAGAGCTATAATTTTTCCATATTTCGGCCGATAGAGTCATGTGATGGCTTGTTTTTTGCGGGACGAGTTGAAATTTTTATTGGAACCATTTTTGGGCACGTGACATTTTTTGATCGCTTTGTATTCCGTTTTTTGGGAGGTAAAGTTAACAAAAACAAACACTTCAGGAATTGTTTTTTGAGGTTTTTTTTATGCCGTTCTGCGTGTGGTAAAAGTGATCAGGCAGCGTTATTCTTCGGGTCAGTACGTTTACAGCGATACTACACTTACTGTATTTTTTTATGTTTTGGCGCTTTTACACAATAAAACAATTTTATAGAAAAAAAAATATTTTTTTTGCATTGCTTTATTCTGAGCGCTATAACTTTTTTATTTTTTGGCTGATGGAGCTGTATGGCGGCTTTTTTTGCGGAACAAGATGACGTTTTCAGTGGTACCATTTTTATTTCTATTCTGCTTTTTGATCGCATTTTTTTCCACTTTTTGTTTGGCGATATGATGAAAAAGCATATTTTTTTGCTCCGTTTTTTATTTATTTTTATTACGATGTGCACAGAAGGAGTTAATTAGTGTGACCGTTTTATAGCTCGGGTTGTTTCGGACGCGGCGATACCAAATATGTGTACTTTTTTTGGTTTTGTAATAATTTACGGATTTATTGGTTTAATATTTTATTTATTTATTTTTATTTATTTTGTGATTTTTTTTTTAATAGTTTAAAAACTTTTTTTTTACTTTTTTTTTACATTTTTACTTAGTCCCTGTATGGGACATTAATTTTTATTTTTCTGATCACTGATCTCATGTAATGTAATAGACATGTATTACATTACATGAGATCTTCGCTGACTGTTTCAGTCAGAGTCTCCTGTCTGACTTCAGCTACATACAGGCTGAAGTCAGACAGGAAGGACACCATATATGGCAGAGCTGGAGGCGGTCATGTGACCTCCAGCTGCCATAGCAACCCCAGGTCCTCAAACGAAACGGAGGTCTTCGGAGGTAAGTAAGACGACCCCCTCTCTTCCTGCTGTCTCCTATATGCCGCGATCACTATAGATCACAGCATATAGAAGACAGCAAAGGGTTAACATCACTGGGACCTGATCTAATCAGGTCCCGATGATGTACCCTGTCAGAGCTAACGCTCTGCACCGGAATCGCAGTGCTTGCAGGACCCTGGGGGTCCTGAGCACTGCGAGACCACCCACCGTTTTTAAACGTCGGCACTGCACAGAGCCCGGCAAGCGCCGACGTTTATCTACAGTGGGCGGTCGGGAACCGGTTAAACTTCATGGGTGCCAATAATGATGAGCAGGACTGTAAGTGACCTCCTATGGCTAGGCTGTAAAATGACGCTGCTTGGCAAGCCTCAACTTTTATACTGGCTTTGATAGTCCCCCCTCATCGGCTATGCTAGACCATGGGATATGATAGCCGCAGGGCATCATGGGGAAGTGTCATTAGCCCAGTCTATGACTTTTCAGCAGTGTGTAAAATGGCGTCAGGCATTTTTTTTCCTTTTTACAATCCTCGGTAATTGAATCACAAAGTTTGAATTCACAGGGACCTATAAATATTAGGAAATCAGTCCTCCGTGTGTTCATCTCTACTTAATAACTGTTAGCAATAATAACAATCATTCTTTAAATGTATTATTATTTTTATTACTATTATTATTCATTTTTAGTACCATGGTGCTGTACATGAGAAGGGATTACATACAAAGTACAAATATAACTTACAGAGAACAAGCTAATAATGACAGACTGATACAGAAAGGAGACGTTCCTGCCCTTGTGTCCTTACATCCTACAGAATTGTCCTTGATAGTTCACATTTTAAGAGCAGGAGGTGTGTTAAATCAATAAAATAAGCATTACTCATTAATTTAATTAAATTACCCGCCGCTAAGGTGGTCTCCACTGTTCATGGATGAATCACATGAAATACAACATTTAAGTGATCACTGCAGCCAATCACGAGTCCTTGGTCATGTGCCATACATATAAATGTCACGGCTGAGGCCAGTGATTTGTTGCAGCAGGGAATTAAACATGTACTGCTTATTTTATTATTTTAATGCATCTCCTGCTCTTAGCTAATTTTCTAAAGATTCTAGTTATTGTGATTCAGAATAACTGAAGTGTTCTCAACCATTTGGTAAAACCCTTGATGTAGCTGATGCGCGATGGCTGGTGTAAAGTTCTCTTCACATGAATCAAGTGTATAATTTGCCTAATTGCTGCTTGTACTTATAGAGTAACATATGAGCTTGTCTTTTCATGGCATACACTCTATACCTCCATAATTGCCCTATTATCTCATCCAAGGTCTGAAATCATTTCTGCTTCAACATTTTCATTAGCATTTCTTTGTACGCAGTCATCTAGGTATTCATGGGTCAGTTCACACTAATGGTCATACTATATTTCTCACTGCAAAATGCAAAAAAATGTATTTCATTTATACAATGTGATTTTCTTGATTTTTTTTATTATTGGGAATGGGTTAAAGCGACAGAAAATGCCTCAGAACAGCTACAGATTTCACTCTTGACCCAGCTGCTCCACTTCTTCCCCCGCCATAGACTTTTGCAGTGACTTATGATTTGTGCAGAGAAAATTGACCTCCTGTTTCTACATGGATCTTAGATGGATTCAGCTAATCAGTTCTTAATCACGTGATGTCATAGACCTAATGGAAAACAGAAGAATTAGCTGGGTAGAAGGGCAAAATGAGCAATTGTCAGTACACAGTGCAATATAATATGAAGACTTCAATATATTAGAGGATAAAAATTTTGATGGGAGTGCTTCTTTAAGAACGATGTTCCACATTATTAAGCAGGCCACAGGTTTCAAGCAATGTGGAAAAAAGAGCTCTCTGATGCCAAAAAGCGTCAAATAGTGCAATGCTTTGGATAAAGTATTAAAACATTGGATATTTCATGAAAACTCAAGTGTGATCATCGTACTGTGAAGAGATCTGTGGCTGATACAGGGTACAGATGGGTTCATGCAGATAAAGGCTTAATCATGAAGGTATCTGCCAGACAAATTCAAGGGATTAAGAAGGCACCTGCTAAAATACCAATACAAAGCAGCAAATAGGTATTTGAAGCTGCTGGTGGCTCTGGAATCCTGATCATCTCAATGTATAAGACCCTCCAGAGGCTTTCACTTGTGCATAAACTCACTATTTGGCCATCCCTAAACAGTGAACACAAGCAGAAACAGTTGCAGTGGGCCCAAACATACATGAAGACTAATTTTAAAACAGTCTTGTTTACTGATGAGTGCTGTGCAACCCTTGATGGTTCAGATGGATGGAGTAGTGGATGGTTGGTGGATGGCCACCATATCACAATAAGGCAGCAACGTCAACAAGAAAGTGGCAGAGTCATGTTTTTCGGCCGGTATCATGAGGAGAAAGCTAGTTGGCCCCTTTAGGGTCTCTGAAGGTGTGAAAATGACCTCAGAAAATAATATAGAGTTCTGACTGACCACTTTCTTCCATGGTACAAAAAGAAGAACCCTGCCATCTGAGCAAAATCATCTTCATGCATAACAATGCAGCATCTCATGCTGCAAAGAATACCTCTGAGTCATTGCCTGCTCTGGGCATAAAAGGAGAGAAACTCCACTGACTTCAACCCTATTGAGAACCTTTGGAGTATGCACAAGTTTATTGGATACTAGAATTGTGAAGGGGATGTCAAAGAAGGGGTCCTATGTTAACAAGTAACTTGGCCTGGTAAGATGTTTTTCATTGAAAAAGCCTTGATTTCAACAAACGTGACCTCTTAATGCTGCAAGTTCAAGAAATTACCATTTTCAGTTCTTTACAACCTATAAAATGTTTGGAAACTCTGTTGTGCATAATAATTTTGAGCAGTGCATTGTTAATTTTTTTAGTTTTGAAAAAAAATACTGTTATCATTGGGAGGTTTGTCCAATAAAATGTGATTTTATACTCTAATGGTTGATGATTTGGACATTATTCTGGCTGTAAATTAGAGAAAAATAGCATTTGCATAATTATTTGGTACACGGAGTTGATTACCACTGTATAGAACAGTACTAGGTTTTTCCAATGCGTTAACTTTTTTAGTAACTGTAAAATAAACATGATTTGCTGATTTTGTAGTGCTGAAAGAATTTGAGTACTTTACAGAGTACTTTAACACATTCAAATATCTCGGCTCATGAATATCATCACTGTTTTTATTTCTTTTGACATGAACATATGCAATGTCTGTAAATTAGCAAAGATTACTCCTTTAAGATATTTTTATTATTAAAAGAAGCAGAACACTTACCCTTAAGATATATTTTTAAGACATTATTAGGAACTATATGTATATCCCATTGATGTTAATCCAGCCTTTGTTTTAACATTAAACACCCAAAATACTAGAGAAAATGTAAAGAATAAACTCGTCTCCTTAGACTTTCCTGCCATTGTTACAGAGAAAAACATCTGCTTCCTTGCAAAAATCATTACTGAATTAGAAATGTAAGTTTAAAAGAAAGGAACCCAGATACATACTTCACTTGTGACGTCCAATATATACAGTTCAAGTGTTGCCCGGGGTGAGGCTTTACGCTTCCTGAATGCCTAGAGTATATTGTACGTGTTTATCTTATGTTTCCTTACAAAGAGAATTGAAATATGTTGTATTTTTTCTCTCATTAGTTTTAATTTTCAAATAAACTTTCATTGAAGATAAAGTTGACAAAAATATACATGTTTCTGTTTTTTGTATTTTTCTTGCAAAAATATTACAAATCTGCGAGAGTTCTTGGTCCTGGTTTGTATAGCTTTCTCTGCTCCATCTCCTCAATCACAATAAGCTGCCTCCGGACTACAAGATGCACACACTTTTTAAAAATGCATCTTATAGTCCGAAAAATACAGTATAATATTATGTAGCAATTATGATTACCATTGTTATTCTATTAAAATGAGAATCAATGTAAATCTATATGAATATACACATTCCATCTCAGGTAATGGACTTGCTAACGATTTTCTGCACTCTCATACTGTCAGTGAAATATTGTTCATATATATATATAAATAAATATATATGTACAGTACAGACCAAAAGTTTGGACACACCTTCTCATTTAAAGATTTTTCTGTATTTTCATGACTATGAAAATTGTACATTCACACTGAAGGCATCAAAACTATGAATTAACACATGTGGAATTATATACTTAACAAAAAAGTGTGAAACAACTGAAAATATGTCTTATATTCTAGGTTCTTCAAAGTAGCCACCTTTTGCTTTGATAACTGCTTTGCACACTCTTGGCATTCTCTTGATGAGCTTCAAGAGGTAGTCACCGGAAATGGTTTTCACTTCACAGGTGTGCCCTGTCAGGTTTAATAAGTGGGATTTCTTGCCTTATAAATGGGGTTGGGACCATCAGTTGTGTCGTGCAGAAGTCTGGTGGATACACAGCTGATAATCCTACTGAATAGACTGTTAGAATTTGTATTATGGCAGGAAAAAAGCAGCTAAGTAAAGAAAAACGAGTGGCCATCATTACTTTAAGAAATGAAGGTCAGTCAGTCTGAAAAATTGGGCAAACTTTGAAAGTGTCCCCAAGTGCAGTTGCAAAAACCATCAATCGCTACAAAGAAACTGGCTCACATGAGGACTGCCCCAGGAAAGGAAGACCAAGAGTCACCTCTGCTTCTGAGGATAAGTTTATCCGAGTCACTAGCCTCAGAAATCGCAGGTTAACAGCTGCTCAGATTAGAGACCAGGTCAATGCCACACAGAGTTCTAGCAGCAGACACATCTCTGCAACATCTGTTAAGAGGAGACTTTGTGCAGCAGGCCTTCATGGTAAAATAGCTGCTAGGAAACCACTGCTAAGGACAGGCAACAAGCAGAAGAGACTTGTTTGGGCTAAAAGAACACAAAGAATGGACATTAGACCAGTGGAAATCTGTGCTTTGGTCTGATGAGTCCAAATTTGAGATCTTTGGTTCCAACCACCGTGTCTTTGTGCGACACAGAAAAGGTGAACGGATAGTCTCTACATGCCTGGTTCCCACCGTGAAGCATGGAGGAGGAGGTGTGATGGTGTGGGGGTGCTTTGCTGGTGACACTGTTGGGGATTTATTCAAAATTGAAGGCATAATGAACAAGCATGGCTACCACAGCATCTTGCAGCGGCATGCTATTCCATCTGGTTTGCGTTTAGTTGGACCATCATTTATTTTTCAACAGGACAATGACCCCAAACACACCTCCTGGCTGTTTAAGAGCTATTTGACCAAGAAGGAGAGTGATGGGGTGCTACGCCAGATGACCTGGCCTCCACAGTCACCAGACCTGAACCCAATCAAGATGGTTTGGGGTGAGCTGGACCGCAGAGTGAAGTCAAAAGGGCCAACAAGTGCTAAGCATCTCTGGGAACTCCTTCAAGATTGTTGGAAGACCATTTCCGGTGACTACATCTTGAAGCTCATCAAGAGAATGCCAAGAGTGTGCAAAGCAGTCATCAAAGCAAAAGGTGGCTACTTTGAAAAACCTAGAATATAAGACATATTTTCAGTTGTTTCACACTTTTTGTTAAGTCTATAATTCCACATGTGTTAATTCATAGTTTTGATGCCTTCAGTGTGAATGTACAATTTTCATAGTCATGAAAATACAGAAAAATCTTTAAATGAGAAGGTGTGTCCAAACTTTTGGTCTGTACTGCATATACACAGTCATGGGCAGAAAATAAACCATTTCTCCCACTACAGGCTTTTGTACAAAGTATTAAATACATTTCAGTAAGCGTGTTCAATACTTTTTCCCTGTTTAATTTTTTCATTATTACTAGTGTTGAGCGAGTATGTTCTGTCCGAGTATGCTCGGGCCGAGCTCCGAGTATTTACAGCTGCTCGGTGATATGGTTGAATCGCTCCGTGTGCATGATTTGCAACTGTTTGGCAGCTTTATTACATGTGAGGAATGTGTAAGAAATAGACATTCCTTACATGTACTAAAACTGTCAAACAGTTGCAAATCATGCACACGGGAGCGATTCAACCATATCACCGAGCAGCTGTAAATACTCGGAGCTCGGCCCGAGCATACTCGGCGAAAGGGTTAATAGAACATACTCGCTCAACACTAATTATTACACATAACTTAATTTATAGACATCAATGGTTTGATTTTTTTTTTTTTTTATTAACAAAACTGTGATCATTGGTATAGTGTGGGAATTGGTGGTAGCAGACCGGGGCTGTAAAATCAGCCATGCTTACAAATATTTCTTCCGTCAACCGATCTTTGGCTCCTCCATGCGCAGTGCGCCTTTGAAACCGGACGGGTACACCCAGCTTCAGAGACGCAATGACCTGTAGGAAAGAAAGTCGATGACGCTGGCTCTTGCAAATCACGTTGTCACGCTTACAGGGGCATGATATCATGGTGAGTGAGACGACTAGTCTGGGGAAACAAACGTCCCATCGACTAGTCAAAAGGATATTTGCATATTTAAAACGGTCATTAAAAATATATTTTTTACACGCAAGGTGTTTATACATGAATATACAAATACTGGTGGTTTGGAGGGCATAGGGGACCTGTCAGGTTCCCTTTAATATCGCCAAAGTATGTCTAGTATCTGAATGTGTTTATGTGTTAATGACACGTGCAGATCTATATGTCTCAGAAAAAGCTGTATTGAAATATGAATCTGCTTGTTTGATAAAACAAACCATGCCAAGGCCATAGAGAAAGTGGTGTATAGTATTTGAAAGTGGTTGGTCAGGGTTAGGTCAAGGCCAGGAAAGTTCAACCACACAATGTTCTATTCTTATTGTTTCATTGATGCTTAAGGGCGTAAACAATTCTTATTTTTAACTGAGAGAATAAGCAAGCTTTCTCACACCAATTATGTCCAATCACTTCCATGCTGCCAAGTATTATGGAAAGTAAGTTTTCTGAAGCCTAACATCTGGCCACTGCTTTCATGTTGCAACCTGGAGTAATAAAAATGGATAGCATAACATAGCAAAAATATTTTTACATACGAGTCCAATAAAATTTTCCCCAAGCCATATAGATAGGTAAAACTGTAACGTGGCAAATAGAGCAGATAGAGTAATCAGAGTAATCTGGGTATTTTGTTTTTATTTGATGATAAATGCCTACTGTGTGGTCCATTCATATGCAGAACTGGATATAGTGGAATAGTTATAGGTAAAATAATGCATTGTGCCACTGCTTTAATGGGTACCCACATTTGACACAGTGGGGTAAATAAGTATTTGATACACTGCTAGTTTTCTCAGCTATAAAGAATGGAGAGGTCTGTAATTTTTATCGTAGGTACACTTCAACTGTGAGAGGCAGAATCTAAATTAAAAAACAGAAAATCCCATTGTGGGATTTTTAAAATTTAAATTGCATTTTTTGCATGAAATAAGTATTTGATCCCCTACCAACCAGCAAGAATTCTGGCTCTCACAGACCTGTTAGTTTTTCTTTATGAAGCCCTCCTACTCTGCACTCATTACTTGTATTAATTGCACCAGTTTGAACTCGTTACTTGTATAATGAACACTTATCCACACACTCAATTAATCACACTCCAACCTCTCCACCATGGCCAAGACCAAAGAGCTGTCTAATGACACCAGGGACAAAATTGTAGACCTGCACAAGGCTGGGATGGGCTACAGGATAATAAGCAAGCAGCTTGTTGAGAAGGCAGCAACTGTTGGCACAATTATTAGTAATTGGAAGAAAAACAAGATGACTTTCAATCTTCCTCGTTGTGGGGCTCCATGCAAGATCTCGCCTCGTGAGGTAAGGACGATTTTCATAAGTCAGGAATCATCCCAGAACTACATGGGAGGACCTGGTTAATGACCTGAAGAGAGCTGGGTCCACTGTCTCAAACATTACCGTTAGTAACACATTACGTTGTCATGGATTAAAATCCTGCAGGACATGCAAGGTGCCCCTGCTCACATCAGCACATGTGCAGGCCCGTTTGAAGCTCACCAATGACCATCTGGATGATCCAGAGGAGGCATGGGAGAAGGTCACGTGGTCAGATGAGACCAAAATAGAACTTCTTGATATCAACTCCTCTCGCCGTGTTTGGAGGAAGAAGAAGGATCAGTACAACCCCAAGAACACCATCCCAACTGTGAAGCATGGTAGGGGGGAGGGACATCATACTTTGGGAGTGCTTTTCTGCAAAGGGGAAAGGACGACTGCACCATATTGTATCGCGAGATTTTGGCCAACAACCTCCTTCCCCCAGTAAGAGCATTGAAGATGGGTTGTGGCTGGGTCTTCCAGTATGACAATGACCCAAAACACAGAGCCAGCGAAACTAAGGAGTGGCTTTGTAAGCAGCATTTCAAGGTCCTGGAGTGGCCTAGCCACACTTAACCCAATAGAAAATCTTTGGAGGGAGCTGAAACTCAATGTTGCCCAATGACAACCCGAAACCTGAAAGATCTGGAGAAATCTGTATGGAGGAGTGGGCCAAAATCCAAGCTGCAGTGTGTGCAAACTTGGTCAAGAACTACAGGAAACGTCTGACCTCTGTATTTGCAAACAAAGGTTTCTGTACTAAATATTAAGTTCTGTTTTTCTATTGTATCAAATAGTTATTTTATGCAATAAAATGCAAATTAATTATGTAAAAATCATACAATGTGATTTTCTGGATTTTTTGTTTAAGATTCTGTCTCTCACAGATGAAGTGTACCTATGAAAAAAATTACAGACCTCTCCATTCTTTGTATGTGGGAATACCTGCAAAATCAGCAGTGTATCAAATACTTATTTTCCCTGTACATGCATTGCAGATCCAAAGGATATGCCATAAATGTATAGCATACATAGGTCTCACCAATATGTCCTGCATCTGTTCTGGGAATGGGGTCCTGTTGTGTGCTGCTCTTAGTGGAGAGTTGATCAGAAATCCCATCAATTGAATGAAAATGTCAACCCCCTCTTCACTCACAGCGATACACATCAGAGCTCCTGGTGGAACCTACATGTGCTATATATTTACGGTACATCCTAAGGATATGCTATAAATATATGAGATGGGAATAGTGCTACACCCCCTTTATTGTCTACCTGGCACAATGTTGTACATTTGCTAGAAATATCAAAAGACTGACAGTCACTTCCAAAACAGAAAACAGGTGTGTACATACATATATATATATATATAAAACTAACAAAAAAAGTAGCACTCTGTAGTAGCGCTATAGTATGCAAACATGAAATGTATGAAATTTACCTTGCATTACTGCTCTAGAGAATAGGAATAACTGAGAATACTTAGCGCATATATTGGCCAATTCATGTGTGCCAGGAAGCCACGGTAAGGCGACTCTTGTCGCTGGGACCCTACCTAGTGTGAATCCTCTCTTAGGCTGAAGCCTACATGTATATGGGAAGGTAGGATCCTGCTATAACTAAAACCGCGTAAGGCTGATTGGTGGAGAGCTCAGTCAGAAGGCCTATGTATACAAATATCAAAAGACTGACCATCACTTCCAAAATAGGTGTGTACAGGGGCTTAAGAGTAGCCATCTCCATATATAACCAGCAAATAAAGTAGTACTCTGCAGGGCTATAGCATGGAAACATTAAATATATGACATTTTCATTGCATTACTGCTCTAGAAAATATGAATAATTGAGAATACTTAGCGCATAACTTGGCCAATTCATGTGTCCACGGCAGCCATGGTAAGGCAAGGTACCTTTGATAGAGTCTGTGCCTGGTATTGCGACTATGGGGATCCCCTTATCATGGGGATAAGGTATATCAAGTTATCCCTTATCCCCATGATAGGGAATATATGACTGATCATTGGGTGTCTGACTGATGGGACATTTAGAGATCAAGAGGAAGGGGCTTTAGAACCTGGTAACTAAGCTTTGCAAAGCACTGTCTTGAATGGAGGGAAGGTGTAAATGCTCAATCTCTGCTTCATTCATTGTTTATGAGACAGGAGGAGAAAACTGGAGCCCCATAGTTTGGTTTCCTAGCAATCAATAAGTTATCTCATATCATTATGGTGGGGGATAACTTACTATCTCAGGAATAACCCTTTGCATTGGATTAGGCTGCAGAAAGTTGCAGTGACAGACACAGCCACTTCCAAAAGTATGGCGCTGTGCTTTGTAAATAATGTAGGCTAGAGGTGTAACTATAAGAGATGCAGGGGTTGCAATCACACCTAGCTGTGGAGCATATAGGGGCCCTTTCAGTCATTTGATGAGTGGAGGTGCCATGAGATTGACCCCACCGATTTTGAACTTAATTATTATTAGGTTTGTCTATCAAAATCAGATCAAGGAAAACAACTTTGATTTCTCGTATAACTTATGATTATTTGATTTAAACGTTGAAAATAATCATTTGTGCAGTATATACATTTAATACTGAGATTACATCATTGATAAATTCCTATTATTCTTCGCCGGTGGGACAGGACTGATATAAATGTTGGGTATGTTAGCAATGTTGTTCTTGTAGAAGGTAATGAGCGGAGCATGGACTGTGCTGATATGGCTCGGGAGGCGCGGGCTCCAGAAATGTTTTTAAAATAAATTGTGCACTGGGCACGGCTGACTTCAATTACAGGTGGGAAATTAATGGTTGGAGCCTGAGCCGTTCTGATAACAGGTCTTCTTAGCTGGCAAAGCATATGCAATTTATTTTATTTATAGTGGGTGGGTGACTGGTGATTCCTGGCAATGAAGACTTGTTTTGCTTGGTAATATAAATTATGCACTGATAAAATTGTCATTCAGTTGAATCATTCATTTTTTACCGTCCAGGTCATGTGATAGAGTTAGATGCGCATACATATTAGATCAGTTTTATTCAAACATCCTCTTTTGGTGGTAATGGCGACTATTTTAGGTGTATCTAGGGTTTTTTAGTCTCCCCTGACTTCATTTGAAGAAGGATCAAGCATGTTGAATTTTAACACCGATTCAAAGATGTCAGGTTGTGATTTTTCCCTCTCCCCTATTCAAGACACACATACACTCTGCTGATTTGAGCATGACTGTGTCTGGGAGGCAGTTAGGATGTGTAGAAGTTGTCTGACAGCTATGGAGGGTGTTTGAGCATCTTTACATTGCATTTTTCAGAACTGTGATTTGTAACAAGTTGTTCACCCTTAGATCCTTTAGAGATAGTAAAATTCACAGAAAGCTGGAAAATCACAATATCCCGTTAAAAGTGTTGTTCGACTAAGATTTTGATGACCTATCCTTGGGGCTCACGTAGACGACCGTATTTTCGGTCAGAGGGCGATACATTCGGACCAAGGTTATTCAATGGGTCCATTGACAAGTCTGAATTTTTCCTCTGACCGAGTCTGTCCAGGAAAAAAATTTCAGCATGCACGATTTGCATCTGATATTTGGATTTCACTTAGCCATGCAAGAGAATTAGTCTAGACTCAGATGACATCATGGACTGACAGAATGGAGAAGATAGAAAAAAATGTTTTTCCATCTTCTTCAAATCTGAAAACATTGGATCAGAGTGTGATCAGGGTGTTATTAGCATAATTGGTCCATTTCTCTTGGATGAGATAAAACATGATGGTGTGACCCTAGGCTTAGGGGAGCTCATCAATTTAAGACAGCTACGAAGGTCACAGTAGAGATGAGCAGATCAATCCATAAGGAATCAGATTTGTTATGAATTTGATCCAGATATTTTACTCTGGTGACTTTGTGAGCCTTATTGGCAGAAGAACCAGAATCCATGTTAAGGACCAGAGAACCTCAGCAGAGGTGGCATAAGGAGTTAAGTACGGTAAGTGCCAAGGAAAATTAAGTACTGTGCATTAATGCTTTTTTTTCCATTGCAATAATTTTTATTGTATTTTTTTCTAACCAATGTGTACATTGGGCTAGAAGAGAGGAAGAATGAGATAGTAAAATGGAGAAGGGAATATTTATTAAGGAGGGGAGTCAAGGTGAGAATAAGGAAAAATAAAAGGAGAAGGAATTATACAGTCTGATAAATCAAGAGATTGGCAAAGAAATATAAATATAACTATTACATTGGGATGATATTGAACATACTTTCATGGTAATAAAACAAAAATATACTATAAGCATATATTTTTATTTATTATATATATTTTTATAACCAATTCCAACCGATCAATTTGCTTTGGGGTCTAGAGAGACCTCAAAGCATAACAAAAATGTTTTCATAACTAGTCACAATGTAGGGACCTGGAACAACTCAGCACATTACACTACACCATACATGTCAAACTCTGGCCCGTCGGCCAAATCTGGCCCGCAGGGTGGATTTATTTGGCCCGTGACACCAGATCCATCACCCCTATGTGAGGCCATTATTCTATATGGAGGACTATGTGGGGCCATTATTCTGTATGGAGCACAATGTGGGGCCATTATTCTGTATGGAGGACTATGTGGGGCCCATTATTCTGTATGGAGGACTATGTGGGGCCCATTATACTGTGTGGAGGACTATGTGGGGGCCATTATACTGTATGGAGGACTATGTGGGGCCATTATTCTGTATGGAGGACTATGTGGGGACCATTATACTGTATGGAGCACTATGTGGGGCCCATTATAGTGTATGGAGGACTTTGTGGGGACCATTATACTGTATGAAGGACTATGTGGGGCCCAGTATTCTGTATACAGGACTATGTGTGGACCATTATACTGTATGGAGCACTATGTGGGGCCCATTATTCTGTATTTAGGACTATGTGGGGCCATTATTCTGTATGGAGGACTATGTGGGGGCCATTATACTGTATTGAGCACTATGTGGGGCCATTATACTGTATGAAGGACTGTGTGGGGCCCATTATACTATATGGAGGACTGTGTGGGGCCATTATACTGTATGGAGGACTATATAGGGCCATTATACTGTATGGAGGACTATGTGGGGCCATTATACTGTATGGAGGACTATGTGGGGACCATTATACTGTATGGAGAACTATGTGGGGCCCATTATACTGTATGGAGGACTATGTGGGGCCCATTATACTGTATGGAGGACTATGTGGGGCCCATTATTCTGTATGGAGGACTATGTGGGGCCCATTATTATGTATGGAGGAATATGTGAGGCCCATTATACTTTATAGAAAGCTACAGTACAGACCAAAAGTTTGGACACACCTTCTCATTTATAGATTTTTCTGTATTTTCATGACTATGAAAATTGTACATTCACACTGAAGGCATCAAAACTATGAATTAACACATGTGGAATTATATACTTAACAAAAAAGTGTGAAACAACTGAAAATATGTCTTATATTCTAGGTTCTTCAAAGTAGCCACCTTTTGCTTTGATGACTGCTTTGCACACTCTTGGCATTCTCTTGATGAGCTTCAAGAGGTAGTCACCGGAAATGGTCTTCCAACAATCTTGAAGGAGTTCCCAGAGATGCTTAGCACTTGTTGGCCCTTTTGCATTCACTCTGCGGTCCAGCTCACCCCAAACCATCTCGATTAGGTTCAGGTCTGATGACTGTGGAGGCCAGGTCATCTGGCGTAGCACCTAGCACCCCATCACTCTCCCTCTTGGTCAAATAGCCTTACTCAGCCTGGAGGTGTGTTTGGGGTCATTGTCCTGTTGAAAAATAAATGATGGTCCAACTAAACGCAAACCGGATGGAATGGCATGCCGCTGCAAGATGCTGTGGTAGCCATGCTGGTTCCGTATGCCTTCAATTTTGAATAAATCCCCAACAGTGTCACCAGCAAAGCACCCCCACACCATCACACCTCCTCCTCCATGCTTCACGGTGGGAACCAGGCATGTAGAGTCCATCCGTTCACCTTTTCTGCGTCGCACAAAGACACGGTGGTTGTAACCAAAGATCTCAAATTTGGACTCATCAGACCAAAGCCCAGATTTCCACTGGTTTAATGTCCATTCCTTGTGTTCTTTAGCCCAAACAAGTCTCTTCTGCTTGTTGCCTGTCCTTAGCAGTGGTTTCCTAGCAGCTATTTTACCATGAAGGCCTGCTGCACACAGTCTCGTCTTAACAGTTGTTGTAGAGATGTGTCTGCTGCTAGAACTCTGTGTGGCATTGACCTGGTCTCTAATCTGAGCTGCTGTTAACCTGCGATTTCTGAGGGTGGAGACTAGATATGAGCGGAGTTCGACTAGAACTGTTCGCCAATCTCAAATTCGAGCTGTTTTGGGCGGTGTTCGAGTCGTTCGACGAACGCGAATGATTTGCAAAAAATTTGGTTGTTAGAGGTTATGTTCGATAACTGTTCGTGCACCAAAAGCGTGTCCTGCATGTCTGGCGCTATTTAGAGCACCAATCATGCAGGGATTGTCTGCCACTCACTGTAATGCCACAGCCATTGTGGTTGTGGCATTACAGTGGTTGCCCAAATCGATGGGAACAGTGCTCACAGTGAAACATGAAAAGCCGGCAATTCAGCAGCGGCATACACCGGTACCCGACAATTTAGAACCGAAAGAATAGAGTATCACACATAGATTAGATACATAGAAACATGTCAGTCACATATATAAGAAGTGCAGTGACAGTGTTGGTTACTGTACTTGTCATTTAGTGTTAAAGGATTTATTAAAAAAAATATTAGTGTTTTCATGCACCGTCTCTTTAAAAAAGCCGGCCGGCAATTCAGCATCGGTACCCGACAATTTATAACAGAAAGAATAGAGCATCACACATAGATTAGATAGATAGAAACATGTCAGTCACATATATAAGAAGTACAGTGATAGTGTTGATTACTGTACTTGTCATTTAGTGTTAACCCCTTAACCCCCGAGGGTGGTTTGCACGTTAATGACCAGGCCAATTTTTACAATTCTGACCACTGTCACTTTATGAGGTAATTACTCTGGAACGCTTCAACGGATCCTCCTGATTCTGAGATAGATTTTTCGTGACATATTGTACTTCATGATTTTGGTAAAATTTCTTCGATATCACTTGCGTTTATTTGTGAAAAAAACTGGAAATTTGGCTAAAATTTTGAAAATTTAGCAATTTTCAAAATTTGAATTTTTATGCCCTTAAATCAGAGAGATATGTCACACAAAATACTTAATAAATAACATTTCCCACATGTGTACTTTACATCAGCACAATTTTGGAACCAAAATTTTTTTTTGTTAGGGAGCTATAAGGGTTAAAAGTTGACCAGCAATTTCTCATTTTTCCAACAAAATTAACAAAACCATTTTTTTAGGGACCACATCACATTTGAAGTCACTTTGAGAGGTCTTTATGACAGAAAATACCCAAAAGTGACACCATTCTAAAAACTGCACCCCTCAAGGTGCTCAAAACCACATTCAAGAACTTTATTAACCCTTCAGGTGCTTCACAGGAATTTTTTGAATGTGGAAGAAAAAAATGAACATTTAACTTTTTTCACAAAAATGTTACTTTAGACCCAATTTTTCTTATTTTCACAGGGGTAGCAAGAAAAAATGGACCCCAAAATTTGTTGTACAATTTCCCCTGGGAATGCAGATACCCCATATGTGGGGAAAAAACACAGTTTGGGCGCACGGCAGGGCTCGGAAGGGAAGGAGCGCCATTTGACTTTTTGATTGTAAAATTTGCTTGAATAATTAGCGGACGCCATGTTGCGTTTGGAGAGCCCCTGATGTGCGTAAACATTGGAGCTCCCCCACAAGTGACCTCATTTCGGAAACTAGACCCCCCAAGGCACCTATCTAGATGCATAGTGAGCACTTGGAACCCCCAGCTGCTTCACAAATTGATTCGTAAAAATGAAAAAGTATTTATTTTTCGCTTTTTCATTTTTACGAATCAATTTGTGAAGCACCTGGGGGTTCCAAGTGCTCACTATGCATCTAGATAGGTGCCTTGGGGGGTCTAGTTTCCAAAATGGGGTCACTTGTGGGGGAGCTCCAATGTTTAGGCACGCAGGGGCTCTCCAAATGCAACATGGCGTCCGCTAACAATTTGAGCCGATTTTCCATTCAATTTTTTAGCGGACACCATGTCGCGTTTGGAGAGCCCCTGATGTGCCTAAACAGTGGAGCTCCCCCACAAGTGACCCCATTTTGGAAACTATACCCCTGAAGGATTTTATTAAGGTGTATAGTGAACATTTTGAACCCAGAGGTACGACACAAAATTTGATAACATTAGGTCATCATATTGAATAAGTTGTCATTAGTCTTGAGCGCAAGTGCTCGCTACTTGAGTTTGCATCGGGTACTCAGGTATGCACCATGTACTGCGCGTGCTCGAGTGACATGCTCGAGTCCCTGCCCTGCATGTTTCACGGTTATTAGACACCCAAAAAAAAACATGCGGGGATCGCTCGTGCCTGGCAGGCAATCCCCGCAAAGTTTTTTTGGCCGCGAAGCATATGGGGCGGAGACTCGAGCATGTCACTCAAATACCCACGATACTCAATGCATACCCGAGCACCCGATGCAAACTCAAGTAGCGAGCACTTGCGCACAACACTAGTCGCCATATCGTCATCTTTTTTTCTTACTTTTGAAAAAAATCCCAACCCCATCACAACCCTAACCCCAAACCCAGCCCTAACCCTAGTCCTAACCCTAGCCCAACCCAAACCCGAGAGTTTATTTTTACGCCGTTCCTCGTGCGGTATAAGTGATTAGACGACTTTATTCTTCGGGTCGGTGTGATTACAGTGATACTAGAATCATATGGGGTTTTTATGACTGACTGCTGTCACACACTAAAAGACGCATTTTTTGTAAAATCTAGTTTTTGCATCACCATATTTTAAGAGCTATAATTTTTCCAGATTTTGGCAGACAGTAATGTGATGGCTTGTTTTTTGTGGGATGAGTTGACGTTGTTATTGGTGCCATTTTCAGGCACGTGACATTTTTTGATCGCTTTCTATTCCGATTTTTGGGAGGCAGAATAAACAAAAACCAACAATTCAGGAATTGCTTTTTTTTTTATTCTGTTCCGCATGTGGTAAAATTGATAAGGCAGCTTTATTCTTCGGGTCAGTACTTTTACAGCGGTGCCACATTTATATCGTTTTTCTATGTTTTGCACTTTTACATAATAAAAGCAATCTCATAGAAAAAAAATTTTTTTAGCATAGCTTTATTCTGAGAGCTATAACTTTTTTACTTTTCGGCTGATGGAGCTGTATGGCGGCTTGATTTTTGCAGGACGAGATGATGTTTTCAGCGGTACCATTTTTATTTATATTCGTCTTTTTGATCGCGTGTTATTCCATTTTTTGTTTGGCGGTATGATGATAAAGCATTGTTTTTTGCTTCGTTTTTTTTTTTTTTTTTTTACCATGTTCACTGAAGGGGTTAACTAGTGGGACAGTTTTATAGGTCACGTTGTTCCGGACGCAGCGATACCAAATATGTATTTTTTATTTTTTTTTTCCACTTTCTGACAATTTTTAAACTTTTTTACTCTGTCCCACTCTGGGACTTTCACTTTTTTTATTCTGATCGCCTGCATGGCATAGGAATGGACCACCATCCCTGTGCCGTGCAGGCTGTCAGCGCTGGACAGGGAGAAGATAGTTTGGAGATGCACTGCGCATGTCCAAAAAATCTTCCTGCTGTCTGGTGACCCGGATGTTGTCATGACGACATCGGGTCGTCATGGCAACATCCTGGAAGCCACGGCAGACAGCGCTGGAGGCCGGAAGAGGAGGTGAGTATCTGCGATCACCTCCCCTTGCCACCGCAATGCTGCGATCGACTTCGAGGGGGTTAATGTGCTGGGAGCGGTGCGGGACTGCTCCCTGCACATAGTACCGGGTGTCAGCTGTGACAATCAGCTGACACCCGGCGGCGATCGCGCCCGCACAGCCTGTGTGCGCGCGCGATCGCGATGACGTACTAATACGGGTTTGGCTCTTAAGTCCCAGGGCACAGACGCGTATCAGTATGTCTAATGTTGTTAAGGGGTTAAAGTAAAGGATTTATTAAAAAAAAAATTGGCGTGGGGATCCCCATAATTTTAGTCTCTAGCGGAGGTTAAGCAGACGGCTGGGGCAGATGTTTGAAGCCTGGGAAGGGGGTAATACCCATGGAGCTTCCCAGACTACTAATATCAGCCCCCAGCTGAATACCTAGCCTTTACTAGCTATTAAAATGGGGGACCCCAAAAAAAAATGACGTGGGGTCCCCGCTATTTTAATAGCTAGCAAAGGCTAGGCAGACAGCTGGAGGCTGATATTAATAGCCCAGGAAGGGTGCCATGAATATTGGCCCCCTCCCAGGCTAGAAACACCAGCCGTCAGCCGCCCCAGAATGCGCTTAGCCTCGTTCTTACCACTTCCCTGTAGTGGTGGCAGTGGGGTAATAGGGTTGGGGTTGATGTCAGCTTATAATGCCAGCTGATATCAAGCCCAGGTTAGTAATGGAAAGAAGTCTATAAGACACCCCCATTACTAACCCCATAGTCAAAGTTACAAAAAAACACAAACACCCAGAATAAAGTCCTTTAATTGAAATAAACACACAATTCTTTATTGTTCTAAATTAAACCATACTTACTGTCACGCCCATTCCAGCTGAAGCCAACGATCTCCTGCAATAAAAGTAAAATAATAAAGCAACATCATCCTTACCTTTCCATGGTTCCCACGACAGCTTCAGCTCTGCTACATTCACATGACAGGCTGGACCGCAGCAGAACGCTGCCATCCAGCTTGCCATGCGGCAGACACAGAGAAGCGCAGGCATGCTTGCGCTCTGCAGTGTCTGGCTCTGACGGCAAAATGTTGAGCCGAGTTCATGTCTAATGAACTCCGCTCACCTCATGCACGTCACTGACAGCGTGGGAAAATTCTCCTGCGCATGCGGTGAGTGCAGGACAATTTTCCCACGCTGTCAGTGACATGCATGAGGTGAGCTCATGTCCAATGAACTCAGCTCACCTCATGCACGTCACTGACAGCGTGGGAAAATTCTCCTGCGCATGCGGTGAGTGCAGGAGAATTTTCCCATGCTGTCAGTGACGTGCATGAGGTGAGCTCATGTCCAATGAACTCAGCTCACCTCATGCACGTCACTGACAGCGTGGGAAAATTCTCAGCGCTCAGCGCTTGAACAGGGGAATTCTCCCACGCTGGGATGGCATTGAGATGACAGGCTGGATCGCAGCTGAGCGCTGCCATCCAGCATGCCATCCTTCATAGACACTGCAGAGCGCAGGCAAGCTTGCGCTCTGCAGTGTCTCTGAAGGATGACAAGCTGGATGGCAGTGCTCAGCTGCGATCCAGCCTGTCATCTCAATGCCATCCCAGCGTGGGAGAATTGCCCTGTTCAAGCGCTGAGCGCTGAGAATTTTCCCACGCTGTCAGTGACGTGCATGAGGTGAGCCGAGTTCATTGGACATGAGCTCACCTCATGCACGTCACTGACAGCGTGGGAAAATTCTCCTGCACTCACCGCATGCATAGGAGAATTTTCCCACGCTGTCAGTGACGTGCATGAGGTGAGCTGAGTTCATTGGACATGAACTCGGCTCATCTGGATGCCGTCACAGCCAGACACTGAGGAGCACATGAATGCCTGTGCTTCTCAGTGTCTGCGGCATGGCAAGCTGGATGGCAGCGTTCTGCTGCGGTCCAGCTTGTCATGTGAATGTAGCAGAGCTGAAGCTGTCGTGGGAACCATTGAAAGGTAAGGATGATGTTGCTTTATTATTTTACTTTTATTGCAGGAGATCGTTGGCTTCAGCTGGAATGGGCGTGACGGTAACTATGGTTTAATTTAGAACAAATAATTGTGTGTTTATTTCAATTAAAGGACTTTATTCTGGGTGTTTGTGTTTTTTTGTAACTTTGACTATGGGGTTAGTAATGGGGGTGTCTTATAGACTCCTCTCCATTACTAACCTGGGCTTGATGTCAGCTGGCATTATAAGCTGACATCAACCCCAACCCTATTACCCCACTGCCACCACTACAGGGCAGTGGGAAGAGCGATGCTAAGTGTCAGAATTGGCGCATCCTATGGATGCGCCATTTCTGGGGCGGCTGACGGCTGGTGTTTCTAGCCTGGGAGGGGGCCAGTATTCATGCCATCCTTCCTGGGCTATTAATATCAGTCCCCAGCTGTCTGCCTAGCCTTTGCTAGCTATTAAAATAGGGGGGACCACAAGTCATTTTTTGGGGGGTCCCCCATTTTAATAGCTAGTAAAGGCTAGATACTCAGCTGGGGGCTGATATTAGTAGCCTGGGAAGCTCCGTGGGTATTACCCCCTTCCCAGGCTTCAAACATCTGCCCCAGCCGTCTGCTTAACCTCCGCTAGAGACTAAAATTACGGGGATCCCCACGCCAATTTTTTTTTTAATAAATCCTTTATTTTAACACTAAATGACAAGTACAGTAATCAACACTATCACTGTACTTCTTATATATGTGACTGACATGTTTCTATCTATCTAATCTATGTGTGATGCTCTATTCTTTCTGTTATAAATTGTCGGATACCGATGCTGAATTGCCGGCCGGCTTTTTTAAAGAGACGGTGCATGAAAACACTAATATTTTTTTAAATAAATCCTTTAACACTAAATGACAAGTACAGTAACCAACACTATCACTGTACTTCTTATATATGTGACTGACATGTTTCTATCTATCTAATCTATGTATGATGCTCTAGTCAGCTTTTGGACACCTTTGAAGGTGTTTTCTATGTGTTTCTATGTGTTTTTGTTTGCCTGCCATTGGTTTTAACGGTGTTCGACGGTGTTCGACGGTGTTCTAAGGTGTTCGACGAACAGTTCCACGAACATCCCGGTGTTCGACGAACCGAACCAAACCCGAACACTATAGGGGTGGCTCAACACTACTGGTGACTCGGATAAACTTATCCTCAGAAGCAGAGGTGACTCTTGGTTTTCCCTTCCTGGGGCGGTCCTCATGTGAGACAGTTTCTTTGTAGCAATTGATGGTTTTTGCAACTGGACTTGGGGACACTTTCAAAGTTTGCCGAATTTTTCGGACTGACTGACCTTCATTTCTTAAAGTAATGATGGCCACTCGTTTTTCTTTACTTAGCTGCTTTTTTCTTGCCATAATACAAATTCTAACAGTCTATTCAGTAGGACTATCAGCTGTGTATCCACCAGATTTCTGCACAACACAACTGATGGTCCCAACCCCATTTATAAGGCAAGAAATCCCATTTATTCAACCTGACAGGGCACACCTGTGAAGTGAAAACCATTTCCGGTGACTACCTCTTGAAGCTCATCAAGAGAATGCCAAGAGTGT
Source organism: Phyllobates terribilis (assembly GCF_046119375.1). NCBI lineage: Eukaryota > Metazoa > Chordata > Amphibia > Anura > Dendrobatidae > Phyllobates > Phyllobates terribilis. The sequence continues at coordinate 778,877,195 of NW_027362763.1, read as the reverse complement.
GCAAAACAGTCATCAAAGCAAAAGGTGGCTACTTTGAAGAACCTAGAATATAAGACATATTTTCAGTTGTTTCACACTTTTTTGTTAAGTATATAATTCCACATGTGTTAATTCATAGTTTTGATGCCTTCAGTGTGAATGTACAATTTTCATAGTCATGAAAATGCAGAAAAATCTTTAAATGAGAAGGTGTATCCAAACTTTTGGTCTGTACTGTACGTGGGGCCCATTATTCTCTATGGAGGACTATGTGTGGCCCATTATTCTGTATGGAGGACTATGTGAGGCCCATTATACTTTATAGAAAGCTATGTGGGGCCTATTATTCTGTATGGAGGATTATGTGGGGTCCATTATACTGTACGGAGGACTATGTGGGGCCATTATTCTGTATGGAGAATTATGTATGGCCCATTATACTGTATACTGGTTGGCCCGCGACTTTGTCCAAGTTTTTCATTTTGGCCCTCTGAGTTTGACATCCCTGCACTACACTGTGGCCATACTTACCTACTGCAGCTGAGATCATATTCACTTCAATGTGAACTGATCTGCAGTACCTGAGAATGGCCACTACAGAATATACGGAGCTGTAGTGTTTTATCTACATACACTACAAGCTTACATTGACCGTTGCTCTAAGCACCAGCTAGCTGATCAGTGGGGGTGCCAGCTGTCTGGTCTTACTTATCTCATATTGATGACCTATTTGGATAAGTCATCAACATTTTGACAACCCTTTTAAGGATCCTCTATAGAGTTTGGCCCTGATTTATACAACATCTGTGCAAGAACAATATATGAGCCCTTTACAGTCCAATAGCTCATTATAATGCACAGCTCTGCCTATTTTGGAAGTGGATATGTGCCCCTTTGCCTCTTGGACCCCTGTCCAGCTGCACAAGTTGCACCAATATGTCCACCCCTGTCTGCTTCTATTTCTATATTCATGAACATGGAAACAACTAATGGCTTCATCCTTATTTCACCCTCCAACCCATTCTTCTTTAGTTTGCTTCCTATCAATATTAGACTATGAATCACAGTGTAAAAGATAATTTCAAGCATGTAAGTGCTATTGGCCCAGTGTAGATTTCATGTAAAATGTAAAATGTAATATTTCCGAGTCTCACAATACATTTGCTACATTGCAGCAGCCTGTTATTAAAAAAATAATCACATATCAGAAATCATTAGGAGCTGGATCCACTATTCTTATGTAAGTAAATAGCTGGGCACATTAATGTCCCTAAGTCTCTGTTATTACATTACAGCTATTTATTTGATTTGTGATATCCGAAATTGAATCTGCAGCTCACGGAAATGAACGGACCAAAGAAGTCCTGATGCTTTATAAAAAAAATAAAATTACTAGATAAATGGATAATGAGAAGGAAGCAGAAGCTATGCTGGCAGGTTACTTTTATTAATTCACAGTCTTAACTTAATAGCTGTAAAGTTTCTGCAGTGAGCTGCATTTATTATACATCAGCTGTAAAATGAGTAACGCCATAGCTTCCCTCTTGTATTCTTCTATATACAGGTACATAGAATGATATTGTCTGTATTAAGCCATTAATCTAAATTCGAACAGAAGAACCTTATACTTGTTGCTACCACCACACCCTTCTCTGACAATTTGATCATTGTTCTTCTTCTTGTTTGCTACTATATAATTCAGTTGTGGAGTAGTGTTGAGCCACCCCCGTAGTGTTCGAGTTCGGTTCGGTTCGTCGAACACCCGTGTGTTCGCCGAACTGTTCGTCGAACTGTTCGTCGAACACCTTCGAAAACCGTTAAAACCAATGGCAGGCAAACAAAAACACATAGAAACACATAGAAAACACCTTCAAAGGTGTCCAAAAGCTGACAAACTGCTCAGAAGACACAACTAACACATGGAAAAGTGACAAGTACATATAGTCATGCGAAAAGAAAAGAGGTGGAGGAGTAAAAGGAGGGGGAGACACAGATATAGGCATGTCATGCCCTTCTAAAATCCAAAAAGTGAGAAGCCGAGACGGCCAGTCCGCTCCTGCCCGTGCCACCTCCGTGTCGCCGGGTTTGTGCCAGAGCCGCGGTGAACCCTGACGGCCAGCCCCCCTCTCCCAATACTGGTGCCTGTCCGCTGGTGGGTCGAGAGAGCCCCCCTGTGGTGGAGGCAGCTTTAAGCTTTTTAATTTAAATTGTCCCTCTAATTTGAATGAATACACTTTAAATCCATTTACAAGGATCTATTGGAGGGCAAGTCTCATGCCAGCAGCCGCGTAATTCCAGCTCCAGTAGCGTCCACTAAAGCTGCTGCAGTTAAAAAGCTTTTATAAGGATCAAGCTCGGCTGTCCACCGCAAGGCATCCTAGTGCCAGTCCCAGCCCCTATGCCTTGGGGTGCCTCCTGATGCTCTTCACTGAGTATCCCGTGGTCCCGAAGCATTTCCTTTGAAAAAATTAAGTGTCCAAACTACAGGTGGTGTAGCTTGCTTAACAGCCGGGATAATCCGCTGACTAGCAGACACTGCTACTAGGCACAAAGTATTTCCTGGGCTAGATGCAGTTAAAAATTTGTAAGTAGATACTCTCGTTGGATGCTGAGAAAGCATTCCATAGAGTCTCCTGGCACGCCATATATGATTCTCTTAAAAAGCTTGGGGTAGGGGTCTAGGGGACCCTTTTATAGCCAAAATCACGGCCCTGTATCACAATACGTCACCTAGGCTGATGATAAATGGAACTGTAGCACCGAGGGCTCGGTTGCTACAGACGTATTGCACCTCACCCAGAGGTGTGATATCTCACTCTCAGATAAGGATGGAGTGTGGATCAGGACCCGACACCTGCATGCATTACACCACATTGCCGTGGGGCAGGGCGACCAATATGCCCCTGAGATGGGCACGACAGTCCCTGTCCCTGGCTGGAGTGGGGGGAGGGAACACTGAGGAAGGGGAACCCTGCAGTGCAGGAGCAGGGAGGAAGCAGTTCCTGGGTGCATTGAGAAGGGAGTATAAAAGGTGGGCACCATCTTAGTTCAGTGCAGAGAAGTCTGAGCAGAAGTGGCAGGGAGCAGGGGCTCTGCATGAGCTCTGCTCCGGAGGCGGGCCTAGTAACAGAGGCCCAGGCCTGCAAGAGGGAGAAGGAAGGAAGAGGAGCGGAGAAGGCTCCAGGAACGAGGAATGAAGGGATCCCAGGGGTGCGGACGGGCGAGTCGCCACCGCACGCCCGAATCCACCTGCGTGGAGGGGTCAGGCCAAAGGGGGAGACCGGTCCCCGAACTAGTGGAGGCAGGAAACGACCCTCAGCTAGAAACCGGAGGCTCTGACATTTTATGTGGCGCAGCCCCTTGCTCCACCCGCTAGGAAGGCACCACATAGGGTCAGGGAAACTGGCGCCAAGTTTACCAAGAGGAGGCCCGAGGCAGCCGGACAGAAGTGTTGGTAAGAAAGGCCAGACAAAGGACACACAAAGGGGGTCCTGTGAAGCGCTCCAAAGTTATCTGGGAGTTGTCTGAGCCCCTCACCTGGTGAGCACAGTACGACGTGGGCAGCCGTTACCTGCAGACGTGGTCTGGATAATAAGAACTGTGAGTAAAGGCCCTGAACTGCATCACTGACTCCGTGTCGTTACTGCTGCTGCCCTGCACCATCACCCCCATCCTCCGCATACACTGCCCTGAGGCTATACTCCTCCCGTGGGGAGTTATGCTACGCTCTGCTGCACCCACAACACCAGCCTTAGCGGTCTGCCCTGTAGCGGCGGTTCACTCTGACCGCAATCCACGGGTGGCGTAGTCGGACATTTAAACATCAAAACAACATAAATAGTTCCGCCACTGGTTTGACCGCCCTGAGCCACGGAACCGGATCGCCGCCACGAAGACTACAACCACCAGCATCCACCAAAAAGGGTCCGGCTCCGGGTGTCCCAAGGCCCAGGGGGTGCGTCAGAACATTTTCATCACCTTTCACAATCACCAATGGGACAAGGCAGGGATGTCCTCTGTCCCCTCTCTTATACATCCTAGTGACGGAGCACCTGCTCTCATCAATTCGCCATAACCCCAATATTAGGTGGATTGAGGTGGGAGACACCGAGTACAAGTGCTCTCTATTTGCTGATGATGTCCTAGTATATATCACTCAATCACATATATCCATCCCTGCTGTTATGGCTGAAATAGATCACTTTGTTACATGGTAAAATTTTAAAATCAATGCAGCGAAGTCTGAGGCCCTCGATGTCTCCCTCCCTAAATCCATATAGGATTCCATCCAGTCCAACTTTCCCTTTGCCTGGCCCTCACAGGGTATCAAATACTTAGGAATTCCTATTCATAGAGACCTCTCCCATCTATGTTATCTTAATTTTGGGCCCTTTATTGAACAATTCCATACAGACCACGGTTGGCAAGTTAGAACTGTAAGATTCACTACGTGAACCACTGGTGTTTTGTGGAAAAGCACATGTACACCGCGTTCCAAATTATTATGCAAAAAGTGTTTAGGAGTGATAAGGGAAGAATTTGTTTGTTTGTCAGTTAAACTCATTGATGGTGATGTGTGTCAGGGCTCTTTATATCACTGTAAGCAATTGCAGACACCTGTGCTAATTAGTTTGGCAGGTGTGTCCAATGAAAGGCAAGACTACTTAAGAAGGCTCTCTCACATTATTAAGCAGCCTACATTTTCTGCCAAAATGGGAAAGAAAAAGGATGTGTCAGCTGCTGAGAAGCAACAAATTGTGGAGCGTTTAGGTCAAGGCATGACTACAATCAACATTGTGCGATGATCAGGATGAAGTGTCTTGTCAATCAAGAAGTATGTAGCTGATTCACAGTACACACGTGTGCGTGCTGATAAGGGCAAATTGAGGACTCTTTCCTACAGGCAATTACGTCAGGTTGAAAGAGCAGCGGCAAAAAAGCCTTGTCATAGCAGCAGACAAGTTTTTGAAGCTGCTTGTGCCTCCAACGTCCCCCGAACAACAAGATGCAGGGTCCTTCAGAGGTTTGCAGCTGTGCATACGCCATCCTGTCGACCTCCTCTATCCACATCACACAAGCAGAAACGGCTCCAGTGGGCCAAACATTACATGAAGACTGATTTCAAAACTGTTTTGTTCACGGATGAGTGCCGTGCAGCGCTCGATGGTCCAGATGAATGGAGTGGAGGATGGCTGGTTGATGGACACCCCACGCAAACACGGCTACAGCGCCAACAAGGAGGAGGTGGAGTAATGTTTTGGGCTGGAATCATGGGGAGAGAGATTGTCGGCCCCTTTAGGATCCCTGAAGGCGCTAAAGATGAACTCCATAATGTATGTGGATTTTCTCAAACAGCACTTCCTGCCATGGTTCAAGAAGAAGAACTGTGTATTTCACAGCAAGATCATTTTTCTGCATGATAATGCACCATCTCATGCTGCACATAAAACATCTGCATCTCTGGCTGATATGGGCATAAAAGGGGACAAACTTATGGTGTGACCCCCATGCTCCCCTGACCTCTACCCCATTCAGAACCTTTGGAGCATCATTAAAAGGAGTGTCTATGATGGCGGGAGGCAGTTCACATCTAAGCAACAGCTCTGGGAGGGTATTCTGTCCTCATGCAAAACAATTGAAGCAGAAACCATCCAAAACCTGACAAATTCAATGGACGAGAGAGTTCAGAAGCTCCTTTCGAACAAGGGGTCCTATGTGAAAATGTAACATCACCTAGAATAAAGTTTTGAGTTGAAAACTGTTTGATTTCAGTTTCTAACAACCTGCTAATGCTTATAATTTCAAAAATGACCATTTTTTTGGTCTTTATTAAAATGAAAAGGTTGATCGAAAAGTTTGGGGGATCTAAGAGTGTGGCAACCCAGTAGTCATGATTACTTCGAATTCTGACAATATGAGGGTCATGCTGCAGGTAGTGCAGCTAGAAGGCACTTATCTGTCTTGCGCATCTCGGAGCCCCAAAATTATTTTCCGGGCTAGATGCAGCTAAAAATTATTTTTAATTTTAAATCTGGTGAAGCTTATTATAGATGGCCTAATAGGATCAGTGCTGCACACTGCTACAAAGCCCAAATTATTTTCCAGTCAAGATACAGATAAACATGATTAGTAATTTGAAAGCTTAAAACGGTTGGTAGGGTGATTTTAACCAATCATCAAGCTTTTACTCTCCCCAGGATGACACAGGGGTAGAAAAGTCGTTTCGGATCCATGATTTGTTCATCTTTATGAACGTGAGTCTGTCTACATTATCAGTGGAGAGCCGCGTGCGCTTATCTGTCAGCACACCACCAGCAGCGCTGAACACACGTTCAGACAGAACGCTGGCTGCGGGGCATGACAAGATCTCCAAGGCGTAAGTGGCTAGCTCCGGCCATTTATCCAGATTGGAAGCCCAAAAAGAGCAAGGGTCCAGTGACACAGTCGTGGCTTCAATGTTTACTTGGAGATACTCCTGTACCATCGTCTCTAGGCGTTGACTATGTGTCAGACTTCTTGTCTCCTGTGGCCTTGCAAAGGATGGGCTAAAAAAGTGGTGAAATGATTCCGCAAAATTGATGTTACCAGCAGATACTGTGGTTCTGTTACGGTTTGAGTGCTGAACACTTGACGGTCCCACGGTTGGCAAGTTGGAACTGTGAGATTCACTACGTGCACCACTGGTATTTTGTGGAAAAGCACATGTAAGATTCTGCAACAGTCTCTGCTGATACTCCTGCATGCGTGCATCCCTTTCTATGGCAGGAATAATTTCTGCAAATTTACTTTTGTACCGGGGATCTAACAGTGTGGCAACCCAGTAGTCAGGATTATTTCTAATTCTCACAATTCGAGGGTCATGTTGCAGGTAGTGCAGCAAGAAGGCACTCATGTGTGTTGCGCATCCAGGAGCACCAAGTCCCTGTTGTGTTGGTGGCGAGGTAACAATCATGCTTCCTTCCTCTGTCCTCTCCCCCCAACCTCGCACAACAGAAATGTGATCAAGGTCTCCCTCATCTGATGAGTCTTCCATCAGTTCGTCCTCCACTTCTTCCTGGGCTCCTGCACCTTCCTCACTAGTTTGGCTGCTACCATGCGCCCTGGTAAAATCATCTCCCCCATCCTCACATGCCTGCCGCCTTGGTGCTGCCGACCGTCTGGACCTTGCAGATGTTAGCCCTTCCGCATACAACTCCTCCTCCTCTACTTCCTCCACCTCCTCTTGTGCCACCACCTGACTCCGAATTCTGTTTAACATGTGCTCCAGCATGTAAATCACCGGAATAGTCATGCTGATAATGGCATCGTCAGCACTAAACATCTTCGTCGCCATTTCAAAACTGTGCAGAAGGGTGCATAGGTCCCTGATCTGAGACCACTCCTCCAGCGTGATTTGCCCCACCTCTGAATCTCGTTGGCCCAGGCTATACGTCAGAACGTATTGCACCAGGGCTTGTCGGTGCTGCCACAGTCGCTGCAACATGTGCAGAGTTGAATTCCACCGGGTAGGCACATCGCATTTTAGCCGGTGAAGTGGCAGGCCCAACGACTTCTGTAGAGATGTAAGTCGCTGAGCTGCGGGATGCGAACGGCGGAAGTGAGCACACAGCGACCGTGCCCTCTGCAGAAGGCCATCTAGTCTGGGATAGTGGGCTAAAAATTGCTGGACAACCAGGTTCAACACGTGAGCCATACAAGGCACGTGTGTGACATTGCCCCGGCGAAGGGCCGCACCCAGGTTTGCAGCATTGTCGCACACGGCCTTCCCTGGTTTCAGGTCCAGTGGAGACAACCATTCATGAAATTGGTTCTCCAGAGCTGACCACAACTCCTCAGCTGTGTGACTCACATTTCCCAGACATTTCAATGTAAAAACCGCCTGATGACGTTGAGCCCTACTGCCAGCATAGTAAGGAGGTGTGCAGGATCCCTTCTGCGCAGTTAGAAAGCTTGTGGCATGACCAGACAGGCTTTGGGTGCAGGTGGAAGACCGAGAGGAGGTTGAGGAGGCAGAAGCAGTGGAGGAACTTTGACATAAAGAGGATTGACGCACAACTCGTGGGGACGGCAAGACTTGGACAGCAGCCCCTTGTCCTGCTGTCACCATAGTTACCCAGTGCCCAGTCAGCGACATGTAACGCCCCTGTCCATGCCTACTCGTCCAAGTGTCTGTGGTGAAATGCACCCTGTCACACACAGAGTTTCTCAAAGAAGCGGTGATGTTGTGTGCGACATGCTGGTGGAGCGCAGGCACACCTTTCTTTGAGAAGTAGTGCCGACTGGGCATCTGGTACTGGGGCACTGCGACGGACATAAGGTCTCGAAAATCCTCTGTGTCCACCAGGCGGAAAGGCAGCATTTCTGTAGCCAAGAGCTTGCAGATGGTGAAATTCAACCTCTTAGCTTTCTCATGGCTAGGAGGAAATGGTCTTTTACTTGTCCACATCTGAGGGACCGAGGGCTGGCTATTGTGCTAAGACGGGGTTGATAAGGGTGTCCCCGGCAAACTGCCGGTCTGTGAGGAAGATGCAGGCGGACATGTTAGGTTGCCTTGATCCAAAGGTGGTGCTATCGATGTCGGACAGCGCTCAAGACCAGCTGGTGTTACCACCTCCAAAGAAAATGATGACCTGCCAATCACGCTGGCTGTTGCGGGTAAAGAGGTGGCAGGTCTGCGCCCCAAAACAGGTGTGACTGCTGTCCCCCCGGCCGGCTAGGCCGCATTGTAGCACACTGAGCTTCCCACTGCAACTTATGCTTCATGTCCATGTGCCGGTTCATGCATGAAGTACTCAAACTATGTATTTTTTGGCCTCTACTTAGCTTTTGCTGACAAATGTTACAGATAACACGAGTTGGGTCATCTTTATCGATCTGAAAAAATGCCCAGGCTATGCAAGGCTTAGCACCCATGCGACCTGAAGAGCCACCACGACTTGTGGTGAGAGGCAGAGTTGTGTTTGAGGATGCAGTTGTTGACGTGCTTCCAGTACTACGTCTCTGTCCAGGAAGGCGCAACCTGACCTCGTCGTCACTAGCATCTTCCTCCACCTCCTCTGCTGACCTCATCTCTTGGCTGACTGTGGGTTGACAGTAAGTGGGATCTCCGACCTCATCATCATCACCCTGTGCGTTATCACACCCGTCGTCCTCAGAGCCAACCTGTTCCTGCCCTGACAAAAAACTAAAGTTGTCGCTCCAATCAGGTATTTGAGTCTTATCATCGTCTTCCTCATTGTCTCCACCAACAGGAGTTACAGTTTGGGAATGAGGGTCTACATTATGGTCAGAACCTTCTGCATCTGGTCCTGGATCCGACTCATAAAGATTCTGGGCATCAGTGCAGATCATTTCCTCGTCTGGATTCACAGAAGCGCTGGAGTCGACCTCTGATTCCCAGGCTATAGTATGAGTAAACAGCTCTGCAGACTCAACCATCTGTTCTACCTCATACTCAGACGGGCAGCTGGAGATTTGGGAGCTGTGAGGAAGCAAGTGCGATTTGGGTGACACCTTTGAGGACTGGAGTATTTGTGATGTTGAAGTTGATGTGGAGGAGAGCCCACTTAAAGGAGCACTTGATATCCGTTGAAGCACCTGCTGTTTTTGTGCCTCATCTGGAATTTGTAGCGATTGGCGTGGCCGTAAGAAAGGGATCTTATCACATTGTCCGCTAAAAGAAGTAGACATTTTAGTTTGGCTGGAAGATGGTCTTTCTTCTGCACCTACCCCACGGACACAACCTTTTTTCCCCTTCCCAACACGCCTATTCCCCTTTCCACCAGCAGCAGGCCTTTTTCCACTCATTTTGGTGGTTAACTAATTCACAACTCTGGAGTTGTTTGCACAAAAAAACAATGGATGGTAACCGAGCAGAGCTGAGTGGCCAAACTGTGGTATTAGGCCAAAACTATTGGCTGGGTTAGATGCAGAAAAAAATTATTTTTAATTTGCAACCTGATGGAGGTCAGTATAGATGGACTAATAGACCAAGTCCCACACACCGCTAGAAGCCCAAATATTTTTTCAGAGCTAGATGCAGAAATTTTTTTTATTCAATTTGCAACCTGATGGAGGTCAGTATAGATGGACTAATAGACCAAGTCCCACACACTGCTAGAAGCCCAAATATTTTTTCAGAGCTAGATGCAGAAAAAAATTATTTTTAATTTGCAACCTGATGGAGGTCAGTATAGATGGACTAATAGACCAAGTCCCACACACCGCTAGAAGCCCAAATATTTTTTCAGAGCTAGATGCAGAAAAAAATTATATTCAATTTGCAACCTGCTGGAGGTCAGTATAGAAGGACTAATAGAACAAGTCCCACACACTGCTAGAAGCCCAAATATTTTTTCAGAGCTAAATGAAGAAAAAAATTATTTTTAATTTGCAACCTGATGGAGGTCAGTATAGATGGACTAATAGACCAAGTCCCACACACTGCTAGAAGCCCAAATATTTTTTCAGAGCTAAATGAAGAAAAAAATTATTTTTAATTTGCAACCTGATGGAGGTCAGTATAGATGGACTAATAGACCAAGTCCCACACACCGCTAGAAGCCCAAATATTTTTTCAGAGCTAGATGCAGAAATTTTTTTTATTCAATTTGCAACCTGATGGAGGTCAGTATAGATGGACTAATAGACCAAGTCCCACACACTGCTAGAAGCCCAAATATTTTTTCAGAGCTAGATGCAGAAAAAAATTATTTTTAATTTGCAACCTGATGGAGGTCAGTATAGATGGACTAATAGACCAAGTCCCACACACCGCTAGAAGCCCAAATATTTTTTCAGAGCTAGATGCAGAAAAAAATTATATTCAATTTGCAACCTGCTGGAGGTCAGTATAGAAGGACTAATAGAACAAGTCCCACACACTGCTAGAAGCCCAAATATTTTTTCAGAGCTAAATGAAGAAAAAAATTATTTTTAATTTGCAACCTGATGGAGGTCAGTATAGATGGACTAATAGACCAAGTCCCACACACTGCTAGAAGCCCAAATATTTTTTCAGAGCTAGATGCAGAAAAAAATTATTTTTAATTTGCAACCTGATGGAGGTCAGTATAGATGGACTAATAGACCAAGTCCCACACACCGCTAGAAGCCCAAATATTTTTTCAGAGCTAGATGCAGAAATTTTTTTTATTCAATTTGCAAACTGATGGAGGTCAGTATAGATGGACTAATAGACCAAGTCCCACACACTGCTAGAAGCCCAAATATTTTTTCAGAGCTAGATGCAGAAAAAAATTATTTTTAATTTGCAACCTGATGGAGGTCAGTATAGATGGACTAATAGAACAAGTCCCACACGCTGCTAGAAGCCCAAATATTTTTTCAGAGATAAATGAAGAAAAAAATTATTTTTAATTTGCAACCTGATGGAGGTCAGTATAGATGGACTAATAGACCAAGCCCCACACACTGCTAGAAGCCCAAATATTTTTTCAGAGCTAGATGCAGAAAAAAATTATTTTTAATTTGCAACCTGATGGAGGTCAGTATAGATGGACTAATAGACCAAGTCTCACACACCGCTAGAAGCCCAAATATTTTTTCAGAGCTAGATGCAGAAAAAAATTATATTCAATTTGCAACCTGCTGGAGGTCAGTATAGAAGGACTAATAGAACAAGTCCCACACACTGCTAGAAGCCCAAATATTTTTTCAGAGCTAAATGAAGAAAAAAATTATTTTTAATTTGCAACCTGATGGAGGTCAGTATAGATGGACTAATAGACCAAGTCCCACACACTGCTAGAAGCCCAAATATTTTTTCAGAGCTAGATGCAGAAAAAAATTATATTCAGTTTGCAGCCTGATGGAGGTCAGTATAGATGGACTAATAGAATGATGCTATGCCCAAAAGATTTTACTTCACTAGGTGCAGTAAAAAAATTGGTATTCTATACACAGGTGGTATATCTTGCAACACAGATAGGCTACTCCACTGACTAACACACTCTGCAATAGGCCAAAAAGGATTAGCTTTGCTAGATTCAGCCAAATGCTGTGAAAAAAAACTTGCACAGCACTGGCACAGACCTGCCTGGCAAAAACTGATAGGAACTGATGTAACCTAGTCCTGAAAAGGACTCCAATTACAATTAGTCTTTACTCCCACAATCTATCTATTTAAGAGCACAGACCTGCTTGATAAAAGTCGTAGGAAGTGCTGTAACCTAGTCCTTAAAAGGACTGCAATCACAACTATTCCCTACTCCCAAGCTATCTGTATATTTGTGCGAAAATTGACTTGAAATTAACAAGGTATAGCGCACACAGCAACAGCGGTGCCGTCTAACACGCAGCTGCAGCAGTGAGAAAATGGTGGCGACGGGGAAAATGGCTTGGTCTTATAGGGCAAGGACATGTGACATACACTGCCAATCACACATGCCCTTGCTTGTGTGAAAAAAAGCACTTCGCTCCGTGTGTGCGCTGCTGATAGGCTGACAGATTGCACCTCCCCACTGCAAATGCGGGAAAGAGAAAAAAAAATGGAGATCTTCATTGTTCCTGCAGAGATCCATCCCCTGCCCCTCCCCCCGCCCCGCTGTACACTCAAACTGCGTATTAACATTAATTTTCATCATTACTGAGAAAAAATCCAGTTATGATTTTGGTGCACGAACAGTTATCGAACATAACCTCGAACAGCCGAATTTTTCTCAAATTGTTCGTGTTCGCCGACCGGCTCGAACACCGCCCAAAACAGCTCAAATTTGAGATTGGCGAACAGTTCGAGTAGAACAACGCTCATCTCTATTGTGGAGGGAAGATCTACTTTGTAGTAACAAAGAAATGGGGTCCTGTTCTATGGTACAGGTGCCCTTGTAATTACACATTCTCTTCAATGAACCACAAATTCCCAGGTCCCCTCTGGATTCACCTAAAATGGCGATTTTCTAGAGATGAGCAGATTTTGGGAAATTTGAATTTACCGAATTGCTCGTAAAATACATGTGGGGGAGAGGAAAGAGAACCCTTCCAATAATAAGAGCTTACACTTGACAGACGAGAGTGGACCCTGCTGACCATAAGAGATACACTCTATGGGAGAGAGTGACTCTAGAGATCGAAGATGACTCTGTAAGTGTAACGGGTCCGGGAGGCGGAACCTCTGAGCTACTATACAAGGGGGCGGCCCTTGTAAGGGAGCGGGTGGCAGTCTCTGGATGAACGGACAGGGAGATACGGCAAGTGATCAGGGCAGTCTCTGGGTAAGGGGTAGGTACGACCTGTGATGGCAGAGCCTCCGGGTAGGCTAGCAGGCAGATGGTAGATTGGTGCTCCCAGGTGAGCAAGCGAGAGTCTCTGGAAAAGCAGGTGGTCACGGCACGTGACGGCGGAGCCTCCGGGCTGGCAGGCAGGCAGGTAACGGAGAAGCGCTCCCAGGTGAGCGGGCAAGAGTCTCTGGAATAGCTGGTGGTCACCGCACGAGACAACGGGACCTCCGGGCTGGCAAGCAGGCAGGTAACGGAGATGCGCTCCCAGGTGAGCGGGCAAGAGTCTCTGAGATAGCTGGTGGTCACAGCACGTGACAACGGAGCCTCCGGGCTGGCAAGCAGGCAGATAACGGAGAAGCGCTCCCAGGTGAGCGGGCAAGCTGGTCCATAGACAGACTGACCGGAGTAGTAAGGCAGACCGTCGGACCTCAGGCAAGCAGGCAGGTAGCTGATATGCGCTCCCAGGTGAGCGGGCAGGCTGGTCCTTAGACAGACTGACAGGAGTAGTAAGGCAGACCGTCGGACCTCAGACTGGCAGACAGGTAACAAGTATTCAGGCAGGAATCAGGCAGGTAACTGGCAGGTAACTGGCTACGGGACCTGAGGGCTGAAGCACAGGTGAGACACAGGTGCAAACAACATTGCTCGGGCACCTCCATTTTGGAGGAGGTGCCTTATATATGATGAAGTCCTCCGGCCATTGGCCGGGGACTCTTTAGGGCGGCGCGCGCGGCCCCTTTAAGAGGAGGGGAGCGCGCGCGCGCGCGCCCTAAGCACAGGGGCCGGGAAGGAGCGCGCGCCGAGAGCAGAGCAGGAGGAGGACGCCGGGACGGAGCGCGCGCTGACAGCAGAGCGGGGAAAGGACGCCGGGCACGGAGCAGAGCGGTGAGGGGAGCAGCGTCCCTGCCTAGCAGAGGGCAGGGACGCCAGCGCTACAGTACCCCCCCCTTTAGGCCCCCCCTTTTTTAGGCCAGACAGAAATTTAGCTAGGATGAGAGGGGCATGGATGTTCTCCTGGGGCTCCCACGTTCTCTCCTCAGGACCAAACCCCCTCCAATCTACCAGAAAAAAGGTCTTTCCTCTTACCCTTTTGCTGGCAAGAATGTTCTCTACCTCAAACTTGTCCTCAGCAGAAACCAGAGCAGGAGGCGTACCTGTAGACTTAGAAAAAGAGTTAAGTACCACAGGTTTGAGGAGAGATACATGGAAGGAGTTAGGGATCCGTAAGTTGGCCGGGAGTTTCAATTTATAGGCTACCGGGTTGATCTGACCGATGACCACCAGTGGGCCGATGAACCGAGACCCTAACTTATAGGAAGGGATCTTGAGTCGGACATATTTGGACGAGAGCCAGACTTTATCCCCAGGACGGAATTGAGGAGGGTCCATCGCTAAATGCTGCCAGGGGGCAGCAGGTACTGGCAGAGGAAGAAGGCGGCCGGCCGACAGGTGTCTCGGAACTTTGTTGCGGGCGCAGGACACACAGGCAGAAACAAAGTCCATAACATCCTTGTGCAGGTTAGGCCACCAGTAGTGTCGGGTAATAAGCTGGAGGGTCTTTTTCCGACCGGCGTGGTTAGCTAGTTTAGACGAATGACCCCAGTGTAGGATTCTCTCCCGATCAGGTACCGATACGAACGTCTTACCAGGAGGGAGACAATTTAGACTCACGGGAGCCACCTGCATTACTCTGGCGGGATCGATGGGGCAGTCACATGGTCTATGAGGTGGTGATGTCTCTGCCTCCTCCTTAACAAAGACATCAGCACTAGACCAATAAGGAATCGGAAGTCCAGGTAGATTAGCTGGGATAGGAGAGGGACGGACGGAATGGACGGGAACCAGGCAGGTTTTATGACAGGCCTGTCCCCAGTGAAGGACTTCTCCGGTTTGCCAGTCAAGCACGGGTGCATGTCTCTGGAGCCAAGGCAGACCTAGCAAGAGGGCGTGAGGGAGACCAGGCAGAACGTGAAAGGAGATACTCTCTGAATGCAGCATTCCCACCTGCAGAGTAATGGATTCGGTGATGAATTGGATGGGGCGAGGTAAGAGGCCCCCATCCACGGCAACAACAGACAAGGGTACAGCCAGAGGTTTGGTGGGGATGCGGAATTTCTCCACCAGGGACTGTGAAATAAGATTTCCGGCTGCTCCAGAGTCAAGTTGGGCTAGTTCGGAATAACGATTCTCCCCGCAGATGATTGAGACTGACAACAGCAGGGATGGAGAGGATTTATTTTTGTCTAGATCGACCCCTCTGAGTGAACCTAGATACAGGCGTTCTCCCGACCTCTCCGGGCAGGCACGGATCAGATGCTCCTTACTGCCACAGTAGAAGCAGCTCCCCTCGGCACGGCGGAAATCCTGACGGGATTTGACCATCTTGGTCTGGTCGACCTGCATAGGCTCAGGAGAGTGTACCTGGGGAGAAACGGAAGGAATGACGGGTTCCTGGAAAGTAGGAGCTAGACGTGGAATCCTTCTCTCACGGGTGACCTCTTTGGCACGCTCCTGGAACCGTAGGTCAATCCGGGTGGCAAGGGTTATTAGATCATCGAGAGTGGTAGGAATGTCCCGACCAGCAAGTTCATCTTTAATACGGCCGGACAGACCCTCCCAGAAGACGGATACCAGGGCTTCGTTATCCCAGGCCAGCTCCGAGGCAAGGGTACGGAACCGTATGGCATATTGGCCCACGGTGAGGCTTCCCTGACGGAGGCGAAGCAGAGAAGATGCGGATGAGGTCCTCCGTCCGGGTTCGTCGAAGGCTTTCCGGAAAGCCATGAGAAAGGCAGGCAAGTCGGACACCAGGGGATCTCCTCTCTCCCATAGAGGATTTAGCCAGGCCAGGGCCTCCCCGGTGAGATGGGACATGATAAAGGCAATTTTGGCTCGGTCGGAGTTAAACTGGTGGGATAATAGTTCAAAATGCAGGGTGCACTGATTTATGAAGCCCCGAGCCAGGACGGAGTCGCCTCCGAAGCGAGGAGGTGCAGAGAGCCGGGGTCCGGAAAAGGATACCATGGTACTGGCGGAGGTTGTTGGTGGATCAGACAGAGTGTTCAGGCGAGTATTAACATTCCGCAGGTGACCCAGGATGGTCTCCTGTTGGGACCTCTGACGGGACAGTTCAAGACAGAGGTCCGAGAGCGAGGGAGCTTGGGTGCCACCGGGTTCCATGGCCCGAGCAAACTGTAACGGGTCCGGGAGGCGGAACCTCTGAGCTACTATACAAGGGGGCGGCCCTTGTAAGGGAGCGGGTGGCAGTCTCTGGATGAACGGACAGGGAGATACGGCAAGTGATCAGGGCAGTCTCTGGGTAAGGGGTAGGTACGACCTGTGATGGCAGAGCCTCCGGGTAGGCTAGCAGGCAGATGGTAGATTGGTGCTCCCAGGTGAGCAAGCGAGAGTCTCTGGAAAAGCAGGTGGTCACGGCACGTGACGGCGGAGCCTCCGGGCTGGCAGGCAGGCAGGTAACGGAGAAGCGCTCCCAGGTGAGCGGGCAAGAGTCTCTGGAATAGCTGGTGGTCACCGCACGAGACAACGGGACCTCCGGGCTGGCAAGCAGGCAGGTAACGGAGATGCGCTCCCAGGTGAGCGGGCAAGAGTCTCTGAGATAGCTGGTGGTCACAGCACGTGACAACGGAGCCTCCGGGCTGGCAAGCAGGCAGATAACGGAGAAGCGCTCCCAGGTGAGCGGGCAAGCTGGTCCATAGACAGACTGACCGGAGTAGTAAGGCAGACCGTCGGACCTCAGGCAAGCAGGCAGGTAGCTGATATGCGCTCCCAGGTGAGCGGGCAGGCTGGTCCTTAGACAGACTGACAGGAGTAGTAAGGCAGACCGTCGGACCTCAGACTGGCAGACAGGTAACAAGTATTCAGGCAGGAATCAGGCAGGTAACTGGCAGGTAACTGGCTACGGGACCTGAGGGCTGAAGCACAGGTGAGACACAGGTGCAAACAACATTGCTCGGGCACCTCCATTTTGGAGGAGGTGCCTTATATATGATGAAGTCCTCCGGCCATTGGCCGGGGACTCTTTAGGGCGGCGCGCGCGGCCCCTTTAAGAGGAGGGGAGCGCGCGCGCGCGCGCCCTAAGCACAGGGGCCGGGAAGGAGCGCGCGCCGAGAGCAGAGCAGGAGGAGGACGCCGGGACGGAGCGCGCGCTGACAGCAGAGCGGGGAAAGGACGCCGGGCACGGAGCAGAGCGGTGAGGGGAGCAGCGTCCCTGCCTAGCAGAGGGCAGGGACGCCAGCGCTACAGTAAGGCAGCGCTAGTCATCATGCTGGGGGACACTTGCTTCACCGGGTCAATTAAAGCACACATGCAACGACTTTTCGGTATTTCACAATACAGCAGTTTATTGCACTTCATAACTGCTTGAAATCGAGTCCATCTCAGTGGCTCGCTGACATATTACACATATAATGTCCAAGAGCCTTTCCAGTGACAGATATGTCCACGTGGCTCCTGATACAGCCTTCAGCAAGGTAACAATATAAAAGTCCACATCAAGTAGTGTTTTTACCTTTGCCGGGTCGTAGATGCTTCAGTCAGATTTGTTCTGCCACCACTGTGGCTTTACGGCTTCCCAGATGGGGGTCTCCAGCCCTCGTACCTTCAAAGGCTACTGGTATGTTTACACACATAACATCCAGCCTCTGCCTTCCAGGACTCTTGTCTTCCAAGTCTCTTGCCCTCCAAGGCTACTGGCATCTCTTACACATAAGGATCCAGCCTCTGCCTTTCAGGCTTCACCAGGCTTCACTAGGCCTCACTAGGCCTCGCTAGGCCTCACTAGGCCTCACACTCTAACGGTGTCCCACACAGGGAACAGGCCTCACGCCTTTCACACCCTGTTTCAAAAGCACCAGGATTTATATATCCTTCAGTGCACAACAGGACCTGCAATGATGTCAAAGTCATGTGATCAGTCCTTCAGTGCACACAGGACCTGCAATGATGTCACAGTCATGTGATCAGTCCTTCTGAGGGAGAGGTACATGGTCAGCCAGAACACACCCTGGACCATTACAGTAATGCCGCAAGCCGCTGCATTACACTCTGTTTAACAAACTGTGTTCTGCTGGAAACCAATGATTTCTCATGGCCCAGGTACTGACCACCATGGTACAAGGTATTTTAAATCCATAAGATGTCCTAGCTGCAGGGCAGTATGGGGAGGCCAGCGCGGCAATGCAAAATGGCATTTGCCCGCTCTCTGATGCTTCAGTAGTGTGGGAAATAGTTCTGAGCAAGTTTTATTTATGTGAACCGTGAGTCAAATCTCAAAATGTTAGAATTTGTGTGAAACCGCAAATTTCAACAAATCCCATACAAACTTGATTCTCCGTGGATCGGTCTGCTCTTCTCTACTATTTTCCCAACCTATGCATACTGTACTTCAGTGGTCTGAGACACTTCTTCTTGTGTTCAGATTGGCCAGCACTGCTATTCAATCTGACGACAGGCACTGGTGGAAGTCTTTTATGGAAATTATGACAAGCTTCAAACTTTATCATTAGGTATATTTGAAGGAAAAAAAAAACACAAAATACCTTCCAGATCTGAACTTTAATTCCGGAACTTTATTGAAAGATAATCTGTCACCAGGTTTTTGCTACCCCTACTGAAAGCAGCATAATGTAGGGGCAGAAACCCTGATTCCAGCATGATATCACTTACTTTACTTTTATTGAAAACTGTTTTATCTTCTGCAGATCTAACAGTTCTCTCAATACTGAGCTCTGTATAACCCTGCCCACAACACTGATTGGCAACTTTTTGTGTATACTGTGCTTAGGCAGAAAGAAATCAGTAGTGGGGGGCTTTTGCTACTTTCAGATTAGGTAGCAAAAACCTGGTAACAGATTCCTTTAATCTAATTGTAATATATTTACCTAATATTTCAGCTCAAATAGCACCAACATGGCGTTTAACTCAATATCACAATATTAGTGTGCTTTGTTGTGGTCCTCCGGAAATGTGGTTGCAACTAGGGAGATTGTTTTGAATAAAGCAAGATTTTCGATCATTGGTCCCACAAAATAAACATTTTTACAAACATAACTAATGAAACAAAATGAAAACAACTGCCTCTAAGGCAAGAATCACACCTCAGAGTTTCATGGCCCGTACCTTATAGGTATAGCTTTTAGGCTTTCAAATTCGGGTCAGAAGACCTGTGGCTGGTCCGTTCACACGGATGTGTGAATCTCGTTTTAGCAGTATCTAAAGTAGTGTTGAGCCACCCCCGTAGTGTTCGAGTTCGGTTCGGTTCGTCGAACACCCGTGTGTTCGCCGAACTGTTCGTCGAACTGTTCGTTGAACACCTTCGAACACCGTTAAAACCAATGGCAGGCAAACAAAAACACATAGAAACACATAGAAAACACCTTCAAAGGTGTCCAAAAGCTGACAAACTGCTCAGAAGACACAACTAACACATGGAAAAGTGACAAGTACATATAGTCATGCGAAAAGAAAAGAGGTGGAGGAGTAAAAGGAGGGGGAGACACAGATATAGGCATGTCATGCCCTTCTAAAATCCAAAAAGTGAGAAGCCGAGACGGCCAGTCCGCTCCTGCCCGTGCCACCTCCGTGTCGCCGGATTTGTGCCAGAGCCGCGGTGAACCCTGACGGCCAGCCCCCCTCTCCCAATACTGGTGCCTGTCCGCTGGTGGGTCGAGAGAGCCCCCCTGTGGTGGAGGCAGCTCTAAGCTTTTTAATTTAAATTGTCCCTCTAATTTGAATGAATACACTTTAAATCCATTTACAAGGATCTATTGGAGGGCAAGTCTCATGCCAGCAGCCGCGTAATTCCAGCTCCAGTAGCGTCCACTAAAGCTGCTGCAGTTAAAAAGCTTTTATAAGGAT
Source organism: Phyllobates terribilis (assembly GCF_046119375.1). Taxonomy (NCBI): domain Eukaryota; kingdom Metazoa; phylum Chordata; class Amphibia; order Anura; family Dendrobatidae; genus Phyllobates; species Phyllobates terribilis. The sequence continues at coordinate 778,857,102 of NW_027362763.1, read as the reverse complement.
CGAGCTCGGCTGTCCACCGCAAGGCATCCTAGTGCCAGTCCCAGCCCCTATGCCTTGGGGTGCCTCCTGATGCTCTTCACTGAGTATCCCGTGGTCCCGAAGCATTTCCTTTGAAAAAATTAAGTGTACAAACTACAGGTGGTGTAGCTTGCTTAACAGCCGGGATAATCCGCTGACTAGCAGACACTGCTACTAGGCACAAAGTATTTCCTGGGCTAGATGCAGTTAAAAATTTGTAAGTAGATACTCTCGTTGGATGCTGAGAAAGCATTCCATAGAGTCTCCTGGCACGCCATATATGATTCTCTTAAAAAGCTTGGGGTAGGGGTCTAGGGGACCCTTTTATAGCCAAAATCACGGCCCTGTATCACAATACGTCACCTAGGCTGAAGATAAATGGAACTGTAGCACCGAGGGCTCGGTTGCTACAGACGTATTGCACCTCACCCAGAGGTGTGATATCTCACTCTCAGATAAGGATGGAGTGTGGATCAGGACCCGACACCTGCATGCATTACACCACATTGCCGTGGGGCAGGGCGACCAATATGCCCCTGAGATGGGCACGACAGTCCCTGTCCCTGGCTGGAGTGGGGGGAGGGAACACTGAGGAAGGGGAACCCTGCAGTGCAGGAGCAGGGAGGAAGCAGTTCCTGGGTGCATTGAGAAGGGAGTATAAAAGGTGGGCACCATCTTAGTTCAGTGCAGAGAAGTCTGAGCAGAAGTGGCAGGGAGCAGGGGCTCTGCATGAGCTCTGCTCCGGAGGCGGGCCTAGTAACAGAGGCCCAGGCCTGCAAGAGGGAGAAGGAAGGAAGAGGAGCGGAGAAGGCTCCAGGAACGAGGAATGAAGGGATCCCAGGGGTGCGGACGGGCGAGTCGCCACCGCACGCCCGAATCCACCTGCGTGGAGGGGTCAGGCCAAAGGGGGAGACCGGTCCCCGAACTAGTGGAGGCAGGAAACGACCCTCAGCTAGAAACCGGAGGCTCTGACATTTTATGTGGCGCAGCCCCTTGCTCCACCCGCTAGGAAGGCACCACATAGGGTCAGGGAAACTGGCGCCAAGTTTACCAAGAGGAGGCCCGAGGCAGCCGGACAGAAGTGTTGGTAAGAAAGGCCAGACAAAGGACACACAAAGGGGGTCCTGTGAAGCGCTCCAAAGTTATCTGGGAGTTGTCTGAGCCCCTCACCTGGTGAGCACAGTACGACGTGGGCAGCCGTTACCTGCAGACGTGGTCTGGATAATAAGAACTGTGAGTAAAGGCCCTGAACTGCATCACTGACTCCGTGTCGTTACTGCTGCTGCCCTGCACCATCACCCCCATCCTCCGCATACACTGCCCTGAGGCTATACTCCTCCCGTGGGGAGTTATGCTACGCTCTGCTGCACCCACAACACCAGCCTTAGCGGTCTGCCCTGTAGCGGCGGTTCACTCTGACCGCAATCCACGGGTGGCGTAGTCGGACATTTAAACATCAAAACCACATAAATAGTTCCGCCACTGGTTTGACCGCCCTGAGCCACGGAACCGGATCGCCGCCACGAAGACTACAACCACCAGCATCCACCAAAAAGGGTCCGGCTCCGGGTGTCCCAAGGCCCAGGGGGTGCGTCAGAACATTTTCATCACCTTTCACAATCACCAATGGGACAAGGCAGGGATGTCCTCTGTCCCCTCTCTTATACATCCTAGTGACGGAGCACCTGCTCTCATCAATTCGCCATAACCCCAATATTAGGTGGATTGAGGTGGGAGGCACCGAGTACAAGTGCTCTCTATTTGCTGATGATGTCCTAGTATATATCACTCAATCACATATATCCATCCCTGCTGTTATGGCTGAAATAGATCACTTTGTTACATGGTAAAATTTTAAAATCAATGCAGCGAAGTCTGAGGCCCTCGATGTCTCCCTCCCTAAATCCATATAGGATTCCATCCAGTCCAACTTTCCCTTTGCCTGGCCCTCACAGGGTATCAAATACTTAGGAATTCCTATTCATAGAGACCTCTCCCATCTATGTTATCTTAATTTTGGGCCCTTTATTGAACAATTCCATACAGACCACGGTTGGCAAGTTAGAACTGTAAGATTCACTACGTGAACCACTGGTGTTTTGTGGAAAAGCACATGTACACCGCGTTCCAAATTATTATGCAAAAAGTGTTTAGGAGTGATAAGGGAAGAATTTGTTTGTTTGTCAGTTAAACTCATTGATGGTGATGTGTGTCAGGGCTCTTTATATCACTGTAAGCAATTGCAGACACCTGTGCTAATTAGTTTGGCAGGTGTGTCCAATGAAAGGCAAGACTACTTAAGAAGGCTCTCTCACATTATTAAGCAGCCTACATTTTCTGCCAAAATGGGAAAGAAAAAGGATGTGTCGGCTGCTGAGAAGCAACAAATTGTGGAGTGTTTAGGTCAAGGCATGACTACAATCAACATTGTGCGATGATCAGGATGAAGTGTCTTGGCAATCAAGAAGTATGTAGCTGATTCACAGTACACACGTGTGCATGCTGATAAGGGCAAATTGAGGACTCTTTCCTACAGGCAATTACGTCAGGTTGAAAGAGCAGCGGCAAAAAAGCCTTGTCATAGCAGCAGACAAGTTTTTGAAGCTGCTTGTGCCTCCAACGTCCCCCGAACAACAAGATGCAGGGTCCTTCAGAGGTTTGCAGCTGTGCATACGCCATCCTGTCGACCTCCTCTATCCACTTCACACAAGAAGAAACGGCTCCAGTGGGCCAAACATTACATGAAGACTGATTTCAAAACTGTTTTGTTCACGGATGAGTGCCATGCAGCGCTCGATGGTCCAGATGAATGGAGTGGAGGATGGCTGGTTGATGGACACCCCACGCAAACACGGCTACAGCGCCAACAAGGAGGAGGTGGAGTAATGTTTTGGGCTGGAATCATGGGGAGAGAGATTGTCGGCCCCTTTAGGATCCCTGAAGGCGCTAAAGATGAACTCCATAATGTATGTGGATTTTCTCAAACAGCACTTCCTGCCATGGTTCAAGAAGGAGAACCGTGTATTTCACAGCAAGATCATTTTTCTGCATGATAATGCACCATCTCATGCTGCACATAAAACATCTGCATCTCTGGCTGATATGGGCATAAAAGGGGACAAACTTATGGTGTGACCCCCATGCTCCCCTGACCTCTACCCCATTCAGAACCTTTGGAGCATCATTAAAAGGAGTGTCTATGATGGCGGGAGGCAGTTCACATCTAAGCAACAGCTTTGGGAGGGTATTCTGTCCTCATGCAAAACAATTGAAGCAGAAACCATCCAAAACCTGACAAATTCAATGGACGAGAGAGTTCTGAAGCTCCTTTCGAACAAGGGGTCCTATGTGAAAATGTAACATCACCTAGAATAAAGTTTTGAGTTGAAAACTGTTTGATTTCAGTTTCTAACAACCTGCTAATGCTTATAATTTCAAAAATGACCATTTTTTTGGTCTTTATTAAAATGAAAAGGTTGATCGAAAAGTTTGGGGGATCTAAGAGTGTGGCAACCCAGTAGTCATGATTACTTCGAATTCTGACAATATGAGGGTCATGCTGCAGGTAGTGCAGCAAGAAGGCACTTATGTGTCTTGCGCATCTCGGAGCCCCAAAATTATTTTCCGGGCTAGATGCAGCTAAAAATTATTTTTAATTTTAAATCTGGTGAAGCTTATTATAGATGGCCTAATAGGATCAGTGCTGCACACTGCTACAAAGCCCAAATTATTTTCCAGTCAAGATACAGATAAACATGATTAGTAATTTGAAAGCTTAAAACGGTTGGTAGGGTGATTTTAACCAATCATCAAGCTTTTACTCTCCCCAGGATGACACAGGGGTAGAAAAGTCATTTCGGATCCATGATTTGTTCATCTTTATGAACGTGAGTCTGTCTACATTATCAGTGGAGAGCCGCGTGCGCTTATCTGTCAGCACACCACCAGCAGCGCTGAACACACGTTCAGACAGAACGCTGGCTGCGGGGCATGACAAGATCTCCAAGGCGTAAGTGGCTAGCTCCGGCCATTTATCCAGATTGGAAGCCCAAAAAGAGCAAGGGTCCAGTGACACAGTCGTGGCTTCAATGTTTACTTGGAGATACTCCTGTACCATCGTCTCTAGGCGTTGACTATGTGTCAGACTTCTTGTCTCCTGTGGCCTTGCAAAGGATGGGCTAAAAAAGTGGTGAAATGATTCCGCAAAATTGATGTTACCAGCAGATACTGTGGTTCTGTTACGGTTTGAGTGCTGAACACTTGACGGTCCCACGGTTGGCAAGTTGGAACTGTGAGATTCACTACGTGCACCACTGGTATTTTGTGGAAAAGCACATGTAAGATTCTGCAACAGTCTCTGCTGATACTCCTGCATGCGTGCATCCCTTTCTATGGCAGGAATAATTTCTGCAAATTTACTTTTGTACCGGGGATCTAACAGTGTGGCAACCCAGTAGTCAGGATTATTTCTAATTCTCACAATTCGAGGGTCATGTTGCAGGTAGTGCAGCAAGAAGGCACTCATGTGTGTTGCGCATCCAGGAGCACCAAGTCCCTGTTGTGTTGGTGGCGAGGTAACAATCATGCTTCCTTCCTCTGTCCTCTCCCCCCAACCTCGCACAACAGAAATGTGATCAAGGTCTCCCTCATCTGATGAGTCTTCCATCAGTTCGTCCTCCACTTCTTCCTGGGCTCCTGCACCTTCCTCACTAGTTTGGCTGCTACCATGCGCCCTGGTAAAATCATCTCCCCCACCCTCACATGCCTGCCGCCTTGGTGCTGCCGACCGTCTGGACCTTGCAGATGTTAGCCCTTCCGCATACAACTCCTCCTCCTCTACTTCCTCCACCTCCTCTTGTGCCACCACCTGACTCCGAATTCTGTTTAACATGTGCTCCAGCATGTAAATCACCGGAATAGTCATGCTGATAATGGCATCGTCAGCACTAAACATCTTCGTCGCCATTTCAAAACTGTGCAGAAGGGTGCATAGGTCCCTGATCTGAGACCACTCCTCCAGCGTGATTTGCCCCACCTCTGAATCTCGTTGGCCCAGGCTATACGTCAGAACGTATTGCACCAGGGCTTGTCGGTGCTGCCACAGTCGCTGCAACATGTGCAGAGTTGAATTCCACCGGGTAGGCACATCGCATTTTAGCCGGTGAAGTGGCAGGCCCAACGACTTCTGTAGAGATGTAAGTCGCTGAGCTGCGGGATGCGAACGGCGGAAGTGAGCACACAGCGACCGTGCCCTCTGCAGAAGGCCATCTAGTCTGGGATAGTGGGCTAAAAATTGCTGGACAACCAGGTTCAACACGTGAGCCATACAAGGCACGTGTGTGACATTGCCCCGGCGAAGGGCCGCACCCAGGTTTGCAGCATTGTCGCACACGGCCTTCCCTGGTTTCAGGTCCAGTGGAGACAACCATTCATGAAATTGGTTCTCCAGAGCTGACCACAACTCCTCAGCTGTGTGACTCACATTTCCCAGACATTTCAATGTAAAAACCGCCTGATGACGTTGAGCCCTACTGCCAGCATAGTAAGGAGGTGTGCAGGATCCCTTCTGCGCAGTTAGAAAGCTTGTGGCATGACCAGACAGGCTTTGGGTGCAGGTGGAAGACCGAGAGGAGGTTGAGGAGGCAGAAGCAGTGGAGGAACTTTGACATAAAGAGGATTGACGCACAACTCGTGGGGACGGCAAGACTTGGACAGCAGCCCCTTGTCCTGCTGTCACCATAGTTACCCAGTGCCCAGTCAGCGACATGTAACGCCCCTGTCCATGCCTACTCGTCCAAGTGTCTGTGGTGAAATGCACCCTGTCACACACAGAGTTTCTCAAAGAAGCGGTGATGTTGTGTGCGACATGCTGGTGGAGCGCAGGCACACCTTTCTTTGAGAAGTAGTGCCGACTGGGCATCTGGTACTGGGGCACTGCGACGGACATAAGGTCTCGAAAATCCTCTGTGTCCACCAGGCGGAAAGGCAGCATTTCTGTAGCCAAGAGCTTGCAGATGGTGAAATTCAACCTCTTAGCTTTCTCATGGCTAGGAGGAAATGGTCTTTTACTTGTCCACATCTGAGGGACCGAGGGCTGGCTATTGTGCTTAGACGGGGTTGATAAGGGTGTCCCCGGCAAACTGCCGGTCTGTGAGGAAGATGCAGGCGGACATGTTAGGTTGCCTTGATCCAAAGGTGGTGCTATCGATGTCGGACAGCGCTCAAGACCAGCTGGTGTTACCACCTCCAAAGAAAATGATGACCTGCCAATCACGCTGGCTGTTGCGGGTAAAGAGGTGGCAGGTCTGCGCCCCAAAACAGGTGTGACTGCTGTCCCCCCAGTCACAGAGGATGAAGAGGCCACGGATGCACAAGATATGGCAGACGGTGGTTGGCCCGGCCGGCTAGGCCGCATTGTAGCACACTGAGCTTCCCACTGCAACTTATGCTTCATGTCCATGTGCCGGTTCATGCATGAAGTACTCAAACTATGTATTTTTTGGCCTCTACTTAGCTTTTGCTGACAAATGTTACAGATAACACGAGTTGGGTCATCTTTATCGATCTGAAAAAATGCCCAGGCTATGCAAGGCTTAGCACCCATGCGACCTGAAGAGCCACCACGACTTGTGGTGAGAGGCAGAGTTGTGTTTGAGGATGCAGTTGTTGACGTGCTTCCAGTACTACGTCTCTGTCCAGGAAGGCGCAACCTGACCTCGTCGTCACTAGCATCTTCCTCCACCTCCTCTGCTGACCTCATCTCTTGGCTGACTGTGGGTTGACAGTAAGTGGGATCTCCGACCTCATCATCATCACCCTGTGCGTTATCACACCCGTCGTCCTCAGAGCCAACCTGTTCCTGCCCTGACAAAAAACTAAAGTTGTCGCTCCAATCAGGTATTTGAGTCTTATCATCGTCTTCCTCATTGTCTCCACCAACAGGAGTTACAGTTTGGGAATGAGGGTCTACATTATGGTCAGAACCTTCTGCGTCTGGTCCTGGATCCGACTCATAAAGATTCTGGGCATCAGTGCAGATCATTTCCTCGTCTGGATTCACAGAAGCGCTGGAGTCGACCTCTGATTCCCAGGCTATAGTATGAGTAAACAGCTCTGCAGACTCAACCATCTGTTCTACCTCATACTCAGACGGGCAGCTGGAGATTTGGGAGCTGTGAGGAAGCAAGTGCGATTTGGGTGACACCTTTGAGGACTGGAGTATTTGTGATGTTGAAGTTGATGTGGAGGAGAGCCCACTTAAAGGAGCACTTGATATCCGTTGAAGCACCTGCTGTTTTTGTGCCTCATCTGGAATTTGTAGCGATTGGCGTGGCCGTAAGAAAGGGATCTTATCACATTGTCCGCTAAAAGAAGTAGACATTTTAGTTTGGCTGGAAGATGGTCTTTCTTCTGCACCTACCCCACGGACACAACCTTTTTTCCCCTTCCCAACACGCCTATTCCCCTTTCCACCAGCAGCAGGCCTTTTTCCACTCATTTTGGTGGTTAACTAATTCACAACTCTGGAGTTGTTTGCACAAAAAAACAATGGATGGTAACCGAGCAGAGCTGAGTGGCCAAACTGTGGTATTAGGCCAAAACTATTGGCTGGGTTAGATGCAGAAAAAAATTATTTTTAATTTGCAACCTGATGGAGGTCAGTATAGATGGACTAATAGACCAAGTCCCACACACCGCTAGAAGCCCAAATATTTTTTCAGAGCTAGATGCAGAAAATTTTTTTATTCAATTTGCAACCTGATGGAGGTCAGTATAGATGGACTAATAGACCAAGTCCCACACACTGCTAGAAGCCCAAATATTTTTTCAGAGCTAGATGCAGAAAAAAATTATTTTTAATTTGCAACCTGATGGAGGTCAGTATAGATGGACTAATAGACCAAGTCCCACACACCGCTAGAAGCCCAAATATTTTTTCAGAGCTAGATGCAGAAAAAAATTATATTCAATTTGCAACCTGCTGGAGGTCAGTATAGAAGGACTAATAGAACAAGTCCCACACACTGCTAGAAGCCCAAATATTTTTTCAGAGCTAAATGAAGAAAAAAATTATTTTTAATTTGCAACCTGATGGAGGTCAGTATAGATGGACTAATAGACCAAGTCCCACACACTGCTAGAAGCCCAAATATTTTTTCAGAGCTAGATGCAGAAAAAAATTATTTTTAATTTGCAACCTGATGGAGGTCAGTATAGATGGACTAATAGACCAAGTCCCACACACCGCTAGAAGCCCAAATATTTTTTCAGAGCTAGATGCAGAAATTTTTTTTATTCAATTTGCAACCTGATGGAGGTCAGTATAGATGGACTAATAGACCAAGTCCCACACACTGCTAGAAGCCCAAATATTTTTTCAGAGCTAGATGCAGAAAAAAATTATTTTTAATTTGCAACCTGATGGAGGTCAGTATAGATGGACTAATAGACCAAGTCCCACACACCGCTAGAAGCCCAAATATTTTTTCAGAGCTAGATGCAGAAAAAAATTCTATTCAATTTGCAACCTGCTGGAGGTCAGTATAGAAGGACTAATAGAACAAGTCCCACACACTGCTAGAAGCCCAAATATTTTTTCAGAGCTAAATGAAGAAAAAAATTATTTTTAATTTGCAACCTGATGGAGGTCAGTATAGATGGACTACTAGACCAAGTCACACAAACTGCTAGAAGCCCAAATATTTTTTCAGAGCTAGATGCAGAAAAAAAATATTTTTAATTTGCAACCTGATGGAGGTCAGTATAGATGGACTAATAGACCAAGTCCCACACACCGCTAGAAGCCCAATTATTTTTTCAGAGCTAGATGCAGAAATTTTTTTTATTCAATTTCCAACCTGATGGAGGTCAGTATAGATGGACTAATAGACCAAGTCCCACACACTGCTAGAAGCCCAAATATTTTTTCAGAGCTAGATGCAGAAAAAAATTATTTTTAATTTGCAACCTGATGGAGGTCAGTATAGATGGACTAATAGACCAAGTCCCACACACTGCTAGAAGCCCAAATATTTTTTCAGAGCTAGATGCAGAAAAAAATTATTTTTAATTTGCAACCTGATGGAGGTCAGTATAGATGGACTAATAGAACAAGTCCCACACGCTGCTAGAAGCCCAAATATTTTTTCAGAGATAAATGAAGAAAAAAATTATTTTTAATTTGCAACCTGATGGAGGTCAGTATAGATGGACTAATAGACCAAGTCCCACACACTGCTAGAAGCCCAAATATTTTTTCAGAGCTAGATGCAGAAAAAAATTATTTTTAATTTGCAACCTGATGGAGGTCAGTATAGATGGACTAATAGACCAAGTCCCACACACCGCTAGAAGCCCAAATATTTTTTCAGAGCTAGATGCAGAAAAAAATTATATTCAATTTGCAACCTGCTGGAGGTCAGTATAGAAGGACTAATAGAACAAGTCCCACACACTGCTAGAAGCCCAAATATTTTTTCAGAGCTAAATGAAGAAAAAAATTATTTTTAATTTGCAACCTGATGGAGGTCAGTATAGATGGACTAATAGACCAAGTCCCACACACTGCTAGAAGCCCAAATATTTTTTCAGAGCTAGATGCAGAAAAAAATTATATTCAGTTTGCAACCTGATGGAGGTCAGTATAGATGGACTTATAGAATGATGCTATGCCCAAAAGATTTTACTTCACTAGGTGCAGTAAAAAAATTGGTATTCTATACACATGTGGTATATCTTGCAACACAGATAGGCTACTCCACTGACTAACACACTCTGCAATAGGCCAAAAAGGATTAGCTTTGCTAGATTCAGCCAAATGCTGTGAAAAAAACTTGCACAGCACTGGCACAGACCTGCCTGGCAAAAACTGATAGGAACTGATGTAACCTAGTCCTGAAAAGGACTCCAATTACAATTAGTCTTTACTCCCACAATCTATCTATTTAAGAGCACAGACCTGCTTGATAAAAGTCGTAGGAAATGCTGTAACCTAGTCCTTAAAAGGACTGCAATCACAACTATTCCCTACTCCCAAGCTATCTGTATATTTGTGCGAAAATTGGCTTGAAATTAACAAGGTATAGCGCACACAGCAACAGCGGTGCCGTCTAACACGCAGCTGCAGCAGTGAGAAAATGGTGGCGACGGGGAAAATGGCTTGGTCTTATAGGGCAAGGACATGTGACATACACTGCCAATCACACATGCCCTTGCTTGTGTGAAAAAAAGCACTTCGCTCCGTGTGTGCGCTGCTGATAGGCTGACAGATTGCACCTCCCCACTGCAAATGCGGGAAAGAGAAAAAAAAATGGAGATCTTCATTGTTCCTGCAGAGATCCATCCCCTGCCCCTCCCCCCGCCCCGCTGTACACTCAAACTGCGTATTAACATTAATTTTCATCATTACTGAGAAAAAATCCAGTTATGATTTTGGTGCACGAACAGTTATCGAACATAACCTCGAACAGCCGAATTTTTCTCAAATTGTTCGTGTTCGCCGACCGGCTCGAACACCGCCCAAAACAGCTCGAATTTGAGATTGGCGAACAGTTCGAGTAGAACAACGCTCATCTCTAATCTAAAGAACCTGACTCTCCAGCAGGAGTTGGGTTTGAACTTCTGTGTTCTGGGATCCTGGCATACTGAGTAGTATCCCGCAAAACTCGATGGATTCATTCACTGTCAGAATGTGAGACCTTTTTTGTCTAAAGCAAGAATATCTACATAATTGAAACAACAGATACTGCTCACTAACATTTAGAGATGAGTGAATTTTATAAAAGAATCTAATTCACCAGAAATTGCATTTTTTGCAACTCCATTCATGCAAATCCAGTAAAATGGTTTCCAAGCAGCTGCCATTTTGCAGGATTCAAAAATTAAGGGAATGTGATAAAAATGTATAAAATTACCCCCTTTCTGGCCCTTCACATACTATTCCGTACCTGCGCCCTGGGACTTAAGAGCCAGGTACGGAATAGTACGTCATGGCGATCACGCCCGCACACAGGCTGTGTGGGCGTGATCGCTGCCAGGTGTCAGCTGATCGTCACAGCTGACACCCGGTGATATGTGCAGGGAGTGTGTCACTCGAGCACCCGTGATACATTGTGCATACCCAAGTCCCCGATGCAAACTCAAGTAGTGAACACTTAAGCTCAAGACTAATGACAACTTATTCAATATGATGACCTAATGTTATCAAATTCTGTGTCGTACATCTGGGTTCAAAATGTTCACTATACCCCTTAATAAAAAATGGTCTAGTTTCTAAAATAAGGGTCACTTGTGGGGGGTTTCCACTATTTAGGCACATCAGGAGCTCTCCAAACACGATATGGCGTCCGCTCTCAATTCCAGCCAATTTTGCGTCCAAAAAGTCACACAGTGCTCCTTCTCTTCTGAACCCTGCCGTGCGCCCAAACAGTGTATTTTCCCTACATATGGGGTATCGGCGTACTCAGAAGAAATTGCACAAAAGTTTTTGGGGTCCATTTTCTCATCTTACCATTGTGAAAATAAAAAATTTGGGGCTAAAACATCATTTTTATGGAAAAAGTTTGATTTTTTTATTTTCACAGTTCCATGTTATAAACTTCTGTGAAGCACCTGGGGGTTCAGGGTGCTCACCACACATCTAGATAAGTTCCCTGAGGGGTCTAGTTTCCAAAACAGGGTCAGTTGTGGGGGATTTCCACTGTTTAGGCACATCAGGGGCTCCCCAAACGCAACATGGCTTCTGCTAATTATTCAAGCAAATTTTACATTCAAAAAGTAAAATGGCGCTCCTTCCATTCCGAACCCTGGCCTACGCCCAAACAGTGGTTTTCCCCCACATATGGGGTTTCTGCTTACTGAGGAGAAATTGCACAACAAACTGCATAGTGAAATTTCTCCTGTTACCTGTAATGGGTCTGGGAGGCGGAACCTCTGAGCAACTATACAAGGGGGCGGTCCTTGTAAGGAAGCGGGTGGCTCCCAGGGAAGACAGGCAGGTAGTCACGGCAAGTGACAGGGACAGTCTCTGGGTAAAAGGGCAGGTAGTCACGGCAAGTGACAGGGACAGTCTCTGGGTAGAAGGGCAGGTAGTCACGGCAAGTGACAGGGACAGTCTCTGGGTAGAAGGACGGGTACTCACGGCAAGTGACAGGGACAGTCTCTGGGTAGAAGGACAGCAGGCAGGTGACTGGTGAGCGCTCCCAGGTGAGCAGGCAAGAGTCTCTGGACAGGCAGGTGGTCACGGCAAGTGACGGCGGAGCCTCCAGGTAGGCTAGCAGGCAGGTAGCAGATGAGCGCTCCCAGGTGAGCAGACAAGAGTCTCTGGACAGGCAGGTGGTCACGGCAAGTGATGGCGGAGCCTCCAGGCAGGCTAGCAGGCAGGTAGCAGATGAGCGCTCCCAGGTGAGCAGACAAGAGTCTCTGGACAGGCAGGTGGTCACGGCAAGTGACGGCGGAGCCTCCAGGCAGGCTAGCAGGCAGGTAGCAGATGAGCGCTCCCAGGTGAGCGGGCAGGCTGGTCCATAGACAGACTGACAGGTGTCGGAAGGCAGACCGTCGGACCGCAGGCTTGCAAGCAGGTAAACGGATATCAGGCAGGTATCAAGCAGAAATCTGACAGGTGACTGGCAGGTAACTGGTAACGGGACCTGAGGGCTGAAGCAGAGTGAAGGCTTTGCAACAACATTGCTCGGGCACCTCCATTTTGGAGGAGGTGCCTATTATATGGTGAGGTCATCCGGCCATTGGCCGGGGACTCCTTAGGACGGCGCGCGCGGCCCCTTTAAGAGAGGGGGAGCGCGCGCGCGCCCTAAGCACAGTGGCCGGGAAGCAGCGCGCGCTGCCAGCAGAGCGGGAGGAGGACGCCGGGCACGGAGTGGAGAGGTGAGGGGAACAGCGTCCCTGCCTAGCAGGAGGCAGGGACGCCGACGCTACATTACCCTTATGAAAATGCATAATTGGAGGCTGAAAAACATTTTTATTGGAAAAATGTGAAAATTTTATTTTTACTGCTCCATGTTATAAACTTCTGTGAAGCACCTGGGGGTTCAGGGTGCTCACCACACATCTAGATAAGTTACCTGAGGGGTCTAGTTTCAAAAATGGGGTCACTTGTGGGTTTTTTCACTGTTTAGGCACATCAGGGGCTCTCCAAACGCAACATGGGGTCCGCTAATTATTCAAGCAAATTTTACATTAAAAAAGTCAAATGGAGCGCCTTCCCTTCCGAACCATGCCGTGCGCCCAAACAGTAGTTTTTCCCCATATATGGGGTATCAGCATGCTCAGGAGGAATTGCACAACAAATTTTGGGGTTCAATTTTTAATGATACCCTTGCGAAAATAAAAAAAATTGGGGTCTAAAGTAACATTATTGTGAAAAAAAATAAATGTTCATTTTTTTCTTCCACATTCCAAAAATTCCTGTGAAGCACCTGAAGGGTTAATAAACTTCTTGCATGTGGTTTTGAGCATCTTGAGGGGTTCAGTTTTTAGAATGGTGTCACTTTTAGGTATTTTCTGTCATAAAGGCCCCTCAAAGTCACTTCAAATGTGATGTGGTCCCTAAAAAAATGGTTTTGTAAATTTTGTTGTAAAAATTAGAAATTGCTGGTCAATTTTTAACCCTTATAACTCCCTAGCAAAAAAAAATTTTGGTTCCAAAATTGTGCTGATGTAAAGTATACATGTGGGGAATGTTATTTATTAACTATTTTGTGTGACATATCTCTCTGATTTAAGGGCACGGAAATTCAAAGTTTGAAAATTGCAAAATTTTAGCCAAATTTCAGTTTTTTTTCACAAATAAACGCAAGTGATAGCGTAGAAATTTTACCACTATCATGAAGTACAATATGTCACAAAAAAACATTCTCAGAATCAGGGGGATCTGATGAAGCGTTCCAGAGTAATTACCTCATAAAGTGACAGTGATCAGAATTGTAAAAATTAGCCCGGTCATTAACATGCAAACCACCCTCGGGGGTAAAGGGGTTAATACACATCTGGCATCTGTCTTCACTCGGCCCAACATTACATGCTGTCATAACGTCAGCCCAAGGGATGCCAAATATGCTGGGCACTGGAAGATATCAAAGGTGATGGATGCTGGAAGACACTGAAGATGGCCCAGTGAAGCAAGCACCAGTGACCCAACTGAAGAAGACAACCGGCCCAGTACGAGGCTGCACGGTTGGAAAAGTGAGGGCCAGATGAGTTCAATCTTTTTAAATTTTTTGTAAATTAATATGTTCATTATGCTCTGAGGTCTGGAAATACTTTAGAGCATTATAATTTATATTCAACTCAAAACAAATCACATTTGCCGACTAAATTTGAGCAAACTAACAAACTTGAATTTCAGCAGATTCACTTATTACTACTAAATTTATTACATCTGTTAGCTCTCCTATAGTCAAAACTGCAAGATCTCATGATAATAAGCAAAATTTTCGGATAAAAATTCACCCATGGATGATTGTGGGAAGCCGCTCCATAGATCGGGATCACGCAACCTGCAAGTTCAGACCCGACTCATGTTGGAGAATTGCCTCTTTCTGGAGCTGCCTAGGATAAGTTTTGTTCATTTCTTTAAATAAGTCATATTTACACAACTCTATAGTGCAGTGCTAGCTAACATTTTCTTAATGGTCATTGTCCTTTCAACAAATGTTACATTACTCAATAATATAAGCAGATCAATGAAATTTTGTAATATATTTAATTAGATCATATCAGATATATCTTATCAGATAAATATATTTATGCTTCTTGCTCCACTTACGAGCCACCTCTTTTCCTATCTCCTGCTTCCTGAACTTCCACTCACCATGCAAACAGCTCAAACCTCTCTTACTGAAGGCAAAACAGACTGGCAGCTCAAATAGAGATCAGGATACAACTCTTATTAAAGCAGAGGGAGGCTGAGAAGGCATGAGCAGCACAGTAAGAAAACAAGTAGAGGCAGAGAGAGAGGCACATGGTGCTGCAGTGTCTAGTGATTTAGCTCATATAAGAGCTGGATTCCCATCCACACTGCTCTGTACTGCTGTTATGATTTCCTTCATATATAACGTCCAGAAATAATGGTATTCCTCATATACAGTATCTGTTCTAGGCTCCATGCTCAGTATATTGATAGATGAATAGTGTGAAAGTTCAGCACTTGCTCAGCTGAGCCTATGCTTGTATAGAGAAGTAAAGTCATAGTGTGGATGCCCAGCCACGTTAGGGAGGCTGGTATAAATGCAAAAGTTTAGTATTCATTTGTTACATATGCTTGACTCACTTTCTTTCACCAGTCATTCAGAGAGGGATATGTGACCATCCTTGTAGAGAAGAAAACTGCAATTTCCATATCCCTCTCAGCCCCGTGTACTCTCTTGCTCTGTGGCTACACACAGGCTAATTAAGGTCTGAAACCATGGTCAAAGTTATCTGAGTACACAAATCTCCAAGGGTGCCCAAACTGTTGCATCAGCCCATTTTCCTTTTTGTAATTTTTCAAATGTAAAATATGAAAATATATATTTTTTGCCTAAAATACAAAGGAAATGTTTTATCTTTAACTTTAGCCCTTTATTAGAGATCATTTCATCTTCAACTTGCTTAACTGTTCACAATAAGAGTAAATTTGACCAGGGGTGCCCACATTTTTACATGCCACTGTAGTAAAACAGTAATACTATACTGTGCATAATCAACAGCTAAAAACAAGACTATAGTGGATGCAACTATGAGCAACCAGGTAGCATCAAACAGATGACATGGGGCAGAACACCTACCAGGCTCCAGAACAGCTTAGGCCGGTTTCATATATCTTTTTTTGGTATATATGCTGTGTTTTGTTTTACAGATATATCACGAATGCACTGCAATAAACGTGCCTTTTCATGGGTCTTTTTGTTTTGCAAACCTATTGTCTGCAAATCAAAAGGAAAAAATGGAGACATGTCCTACTTTTATCCATGTGGATCAAACTAGCCAATGCAAGTCAATGGCCCAGTGGAAAAATGAATAGTATATGGATTTTACTCTTTGATGGGTAGAAGATAACATTTTTTTTCCTATATGGAAAATGGATGCAACAACCAAAAGATGGATCCTGCACACTTAAAAAAAGACGGATCATTTATCATGTATGAGTAAAAACATGGCTGTGTGAATCAAGCCTTACACAACATTTTCTACCAGTCAGATGATTTGCAAGCAAGATGATATCGGCAATGTAAAGCCCCTGATACACGTCTTCTAAACAACCAAAGCCCTCCAATATTCCTCTGTTCCCCCACATAGGATGTGATCTGAGGCCAAACTAAGATTGTGTAAAAAGTAAAATAAGAACTACAGAAATGCCAAAAAATTGTATCATAAGTTGAGCTGGATCAGATTTAGTCCTATGGAAATTACATCCACTAAATGAGATGTTCTACATAAAATGCACACTTACATATTGAATGTAATGCAATAAATACCAATAATGGTTAGAAAGTTGTGCACTTTCCCTTAAAATTCTTGGATACGCTACAATGTATATAAGTCTCCACAGCAATTAATTATAGTGAAATATTTGGACTTGAAAAATATATCCAGGGCTGCATATTGAGATGTTACAGTTAGTGTTGAGCGATACCTTCCGATATCAGGAAATATCGTATCGGATTGGATCGGGCCGATACCCAAAAAGTATCGGATATCGCCGATTCCGATACCGGAAACCAATGCAAGTCAATGGGACACAAATATCGGAATGAAAATAAACCCTTTCTTTCCTTGTAGGTTAATTCTACATGAAGTAAAACAACTAAGAATAATGTAGAATGACATGAAAAGCCGGCAATTCATCAGCGGCATACACCGGTACCCGACAATTTACAACAGAAAGAATAGAGCTTCACACATAGATTAGATAGATAGAAACATGTCAGTCACATATATATGAAGTACAGTGATAGTGTTGCTTACTGTACTTGTCATTTAGTGTAAACGATTTATTAAAAAAAATATTAGTGTTTTCGTGCACCGTCTCTTTAAAAAAGCCGGCCGGCAATTCAGCAGCGGTACCCGACAATTTATAACAGACAGAATAGAGAATCACACATAGATTAGATAGATAGAAACATGTCAGTCACATATATATGAAGTACAGTGACAGTGTTGATTACTGTACTTGTCATTTAGTGTAAAGGATTTATTTAAAAAAATAATAGTGTTTTCATGCACCGTCTCTTTAAGAAAGCCGGCCGGCAATTCAGCATCTGTACCCGACAATTTAGAACAGAAAGAATAGAGAATCACACATAGATTAGATAGATAGAAACATGTCAGTCACATATATATGAAGTACAGTGACAGTGTTGATTACTGTACTTGTCATTTAGTGTTAAAATAAAGGATTTATTTAAAAAAAAATTGGCGTGGGGTTCCCCTTAATTTTAGGCTCTAGCGGAGGTTAAGCAGACAGCTGGGGCAAATGTTTGAAGCCTGGGAAGGGGGTAATACCCACGGAGCTTCCCAGGCTACTAATATCAGCCCCCAGCTGAATACCTAGCCTTTACTAGCTATTAAAATGGGGGAACCCCCCCAAAAAAATAACGTGGGGTCCCCCCTAATTTAATAGCTAGCACAGGCTAGGCAGACAGCTGGGGGCTGATATTAATAGCCCAGGAAGGGTGCCATGAATATTGGCCCCCTCCCAGGCTAGAAACACCAGCCGTCAGCCGCCCCAGAAATGGCGCATCCATAGGATGCGCCAATTCTGGCACTTAGCCTCGCTCTTCCACGCTGCCCTGGTGCGGTGGCAGGGGGTAATAGGGTTGGGGTTGATGTCAGCTTATAATGTCAGCTGACATCAAGCCCAGGTTAGTAATGGAGAGGCGTCTATAAGACACCCCCATTACTAACCCCATAGTCAAAGTTAAAAGAAAACACAAACACCCAGAGTAAAGTCCTTTAATTGAAATAAAGACACAATTCTTTATTGTTCTAAATTAAACCATACTTACCATCACGCCCATTCCAGCTGAAGCCAACGATCTCCTGCAATAAAAGAAAAATAATAAAGCAACCTCATCCTTACCTTTCGATGGTTCCCAGGACAGCTCCAGCTCTGCTACATCGAGATGACAGGCTGGACCGCAGCAGAACGCTGCCATCCAGCCTGTCATCCCGCAGACACTGAGAAGCGCAGGCATGCTTGCGCTCCCCAGTGTCTCTCTGTGACGTCATCCAGATGAGCCGAGTTCATGTCCAATGAACTCAGCTCACCTCATGCACGTCACTGACAGCGTGGGAAAGTTCTCCTGCACTCAGCGCTTCAGCGTGAGAATTCTCCCACGCTGTCAGTGACATACATGAGGTGAGGTCATGTCCAATGAACTCAGCTCACCTCATGCACGTCACTGACAGTGTGGGAAAATTCTCACGCTGAAGTGCTGAGTGCAGGAGAATTTTCCCACGCTGTCAGTGACGTACATGAGGTGAGCTGAGTTCATTGGACATGACCTCGGCTCATCTTTATGCCGTCACAGCCAGACATTGAGGAGCACAAGCATGCCTGCGCTTCTCAGTGTCTGCGGGATGACAGGATGGATGGCAGCGTTCTGCTGCGGTCCAGCCTGTCATCTCGATGTAGCAGAGCTGAAGCTGTCGTGGGAGCCATGGAAAGGTAAGG
Organism: Phyllobates terribilis; assembly: GCF_046119375.1. NCBI lineage: Eukaryota > Metazoa > Chordata > Amphibia > Anura > Dendrobatidae > Phyllobates > Phyllobates terribilis. The sequence continues at coordinate 778,838,414 of NW_027362763.1, read as the reverse complement.
ATGATGTTGCTTTATTATTTTTCTTTTATTGCAGGAGATCGTTGGCTTCAGCTGGAATGGGCGTGATTGTAAGTATGGTTTAATTTAGAACAATAAAGAATTGTGTGTTTATTTCAATTAAAGGACTTTTTTCTGGGTGTTGTGTTTTTTTAAATACTTTACTAGAAATTCATGGTGGTCATGTCTAATATTGGCGTGACCCCATGAATTTTGGGCTTAGGGCCAGCTGATAATACCAAGCTGGCCTTAACCCCTTTATTACCCAGTGAGCCACCGCACCAGGGCCCTGGATGAGTTGGGTACAGCGCCAGAAGATGGCGCTTCAATGAACGCGCCATTTTCTGGGGCGGCTGCGGACTGCAATTTGCAGCGGGGGTGGCCCAGAAAGCTTGGGTCTCCCTGCGCTGCGGATTCCAGCCCCCAGCTGCATAGTTGTATCTGGCTGGGCACAAAAATAGGGCGAAGCCCCAAGCATGTTTTTTTTTAATTATTTCATGAAATTCATGGAATAATTAAGAAAAAAGGGGCTTCCCTATATTGTTGTGTCCGGCTAGGTACAAATAGGCAGCTGGTGGTTGGGGGCAGCCTGTTCCTGCCTGCTGTACCTGGCTGGACACAAATATAGGGCGAAGCCCCACGTCAATTTTTTTTAAAATAAATCCTTTATTTTAACACTAAATGACATTTGAGGAGTTAATAAAGATGCAGTCCCTAAATTATTATTTATTTTTTAATTAATTTTTCCCAAAACTTTTGACGTGGGCTTCGCCATATTTTTGTATGCCAGCCAGGTACAGCATCCAGCTTCTATGAACGCGCCATTTTCCGGGGTGGCTGCGGACTGCAATTTTCAGCGGGGGGGGCAGAAAGCTTGGGCCTCCCTGCGCTGCAGATTCCATCCCCCAGCTGCCTAGTTGTACCTGGCTGGACACAAAAATAGGGCGAAGCGCCACACATTTTTTTTTTTAATTATTTCATGAAATTCATGGAATAATTAAGAAAAAAAGGGCTTCCCTATATTGTTGTGTCCGGCTATGTACAAATAGGCAGCTGGTGGTTGGGGGCAGCCCGTTCCTGCCTGCTGTACCTGACTGGACACAAATATAGGGCGAAGCCCCACATAATTTTTTTTTAATTATTTCATGAATTTCCTGAAATAATTTAAAAAAAATTGACGTGGGGCTTCACACTATATTTGTGTCCAGCCAGGTACAGCAGGCAGGAACGGGCTGCCCCCAACCACCAGCTGCCTATTTGTACCTGGCCAGACACAACAATATAGGGAAGCCCTTTTTTTCTTAATTATTCCATGAATTTCATGAAATAATTAAAAAAAAAAAAACGTGGGGCTTCTCCCTATTTTTGTGTCCAGCCAGGTACAACTAGGCAGCTGGGGGATGGAATCTGCAGCGCAGGGAGGCCCAAGCTTTCTGCCCCCCCCCCCCCCCCCGCTGAAAATTGCAGTCCGCGGCCGCCCCGGAAAATGGCGCGTTCATAGAAGCTGGATGCTGTACCTGGCTGGCATACAAAAATATGGCGAAGCCCACGTCAAAAGTTTTGGGAAAAATTTATTAAAAAATAAATAATAATTTAGGGACTGCATCTTTATTAAGTCCTCAAATGTCATTTAGTGTTAAAATAAAGGATTTATTTAAAAAAAAAATGGCGTGGGATCCCCCATAATTTTAGTCTCTAGCGGAGGTTAAGCAGACGGCTGGGGCAGATGTTTGAAGCCTGGGAAGGGGGTAAAACCCACGGAGCTTCCCAGGCTACTAATATCAGCCCCCAGCTGAATACCTAGCCTTTACTAGCTATTAAAATGGGGGACCCCCCCCAAAAAAATGACGTGGGGTCCCCCCTATTTTAATAGCTAGCAAAGGCTAGGCAGACAGCTGGGGGCTGATATTAATAGCTCAGGAAGGGTGCCATGAATATTGGCCCCCTCCCAGGCTAGAAACACCAGCCGTCAGCCGCCCCAGAAATGGCGCATCCATAGGATGCGCCAATTCTGGCACTTAGCCTCGCTCTTCCACGCTGCCCTGGTGCGGTGGCAGGGGGTAATAGTGGTGGGGTTCATGTCAGCGCCAGCTGCCATGAAGCCCAGGTTAGTAATGATGGGTGTCTATAAGACACCCCCATTACTAACCTACAAAGTGTTAAAAAGAAAAAACACACTACACCCAGAAAAAAATAATTTATTTGAAATAAAACACCATTTTATTTAATTCTTAGTTTACTAAAAAAAAATAGTTACCTGTCCACGTTCCTGCGCTGATCTCCCATGCACAGCTGTCACATCTGGAGATGGTGACAGCTGTGCATGGCTGCTGTAAGCTCACGCTGCCGGGAACACGTCCGCTCCCGGCAGCGGGAGCCACTGACTGAGGTTACCGGAGTGCATTCAGGCAGCGCAGCTCCGGAGACCTCCTTTACGGCAGTGCTGTACCGTGGGAATTTCTCACGATACAGCAGTGCCGTAAAGCAGCTAACCGGAGCAGCGCTGCCTTAACTCTGGTGAACCCTTACGGCCCCGTCATTCTAGCGGTGGCAGCGGTTCAGAGCGGTCACATTCTATGTGGCTGCTCTGAACTGGAGATCTTCGTGGGACACTCGTGGACTGCTACGGAGGGGTAAGGATAAGGTTGTGGTTTATTATTTTATATTTTATTACAGGAGATCGATGGCTTCGGGGAATTAGGTGTCTAGGTGAGTATAGGTGTAGTTTTTTATTTTTTACTTTATTTTAGGTGGCGATCGGCGGGGACAGGTAATGTATAAACTAATTTCTTTTAGGTAACCACTGGCCACCAATGACATGTATCTAACATTTATTGGGGACACAGTAGGGCAATTTATATAGCAGGATCAGGCTGATGGGAACTACTGCTCCCATCGAGCTGATCCTGCTGGCACGAGTGGATGGGGGACAGACATAGGCCGATGGGAGTAGTAGTGTCACATCGGCCTATGTCTGCCTGCACGCACAGACACCCCGCACACACACCCCGCACACACACACACCCCGCACACACACACCCCACACACACACACACCCCGCACACACACACCCCGCACACACTAATCATGACGGGTCTGGGAGGTGAGGCTGACCTGTGCGGCCGTGGGAAAGTTCATGTGAGTTCATGCAGTCAAGCATGAACTCACATGAACCCTCTGAGGGCACTGCGGCTACTTTAAATGAACAGCTGATCGGCATCACCTGATACCTCAGCTGTTCATTTGAAATAACCGGCGGGAAAGCGCAGCACAGAACGGGAAAGCCGGCGGTGAAGTCTTTTCACTGCCGGCTTCCCCGCCCGGGTCCTTCGCTCCTTGGTGCTGCGCTCCCCGCCCGGTCCTAATTTACGATTGGGATTGGAGGTGGCGAGGGGAGCGGAGGATCGGGGTGGGAGGCTGCGGGGAAGCAGTATGGGGCTGTGTGATTGTTTAAAAGCCGGCGGCTTTTTACCGCCCGCCGGCTTTTAAACAATCAGGAGAATTCTCCCACGCTGGGATGGCATTCTGATGACAAGCTGGATCGCAGCTGAGCGCTGCCATCCAGCTTGTCATCCTTCACAGACACTGCAGAGCGCAGGCATTATGGGAACTTCCGATTCCGGTATTCGATATTATAAAAGTATCGGAATTAAGTATCGGAATTCCGATACAGTGAATATCGGCCGATACCCGATATTTCAGTATCGGAATGCTCAACACTAGTTACAGTACATGAGTGTGATGGCTTGTAGGAAACTGGCTGCTTTCAATGGCAGTTAAATGCTATGTGTGTCTTCCAAAATTGTATGTGATTAACTGTAATTTACAAGCTGCTGCTGAATTATTTGCAAGTTAATTTTTCAATGACTATAATTTGCAAAGCGTGCCTTTATAAATAAAAAGTGAGGCTGGAAAAATACATTGCTAGAATGGTTTAGCACTGAAGCCTGTGCAGCTGGTTTATCATATTTAATCCATTTTCTAATTTCACTGGAGTAACAGAACATGGAAATTGTCAGGATGAATTTTCTTCAAATAGATTTTATATTGTTTACAACAAATTAATTTATTCCGTGTACTAAAAAGTATGTTAAATTTCTAAATTTTAACTCTTTGGACATTAGTCATTCCAACACAGGTGAGCACATTTATTTTGTTATCCTTTACATCATACATTGTCTTCTTCACTTTACAAACAATCTGATGTTAAGAAAACCTATGGCTCAATATGACACGTTCCTCTAATCAAGGACATACTTACCATAGAGGCAGACCATCCAGACCATCTGGCTGCGGTAGGGTCTCTTGGTGATGAGTAGAGATCTTCCGAAATTTGTTTCGGGCAGGTTTGCTCAAATTGGCAAGCAGATTTAATTCAGTCTGATGAATTTCAGTCTAAATCCAACCTCCCCTGAAAAGTCATTTATTATTTGCCTGTTCTGCAACCAAAGGTCCCTGCTTGGTCTTCTGCTCACTTCAGGTCTTCTTGCATTTGGTCTCCTACTCTTCTCGTCTTTGGTCTTCTGTCCAGGATCTTCTGACTTGGATTAGACATAGTGTTAAAAGATCTCAGACAAAAAGTGAGAAGAATAGAAGACTAAAGATGAGAAGACAAAAGACAAACCAAAGACTTGAAGCGAGAGGATGATCTGGCAGGAAGCTGGGTCAGGACCAGTGAGTATAATCTTTTTTATTTTTTAACTCCTTCTCAATTCTATAAGGAATCCTGCAAAATGTCCACCATTTTTCTAGTCTTGTGCGAATAGAATCCCAAAATCAAATTGTTCATCTCTAGTAGCGAGAACTTGTAGAAGTCCTTGTCTACATATACACTGAAGAAGATATGTACTGTAGCAGCAGCGCTCATAATTGTAATCCAATTCTTTATAGATTCAGCATTAGTAGGTAAAAAGACCAATAGGAATGTGGCTCAGACACAGTGAGGGACAGAGCTCAGAGTTGAGCAGAGAGCGTGCTGACGCTCAGAGAGCAGCGAAGAGGCAGCGCGCTGGCTGCTGTGCTTAGGCGAGTCAAGGCCTACTGCATGTGTGAAGGCCTAGTGAGGGCCCTGAGTGGCCAAAGGCGAGAGTAGAAGGAAAAAGTAGCGAGGGGGCAGAGGAGCATACCAGGCTCACCCCGATATACATACCGGACACCGGGTCCGCGCCTACAGGGACCCTTTACACCGGAACCCCTGGAGGACTACAGGTCCCAGGTTCACCAAACGCTGATTACAGTACCAGGTCTAGGAGTCACGGAGGCCCCAGCGTCCAGGGAGAGTGATTTCCAAGAAAAGGCCCTACCACCAGGTCAGCAGGTTCAAAGAGAGACAGTAACCAAGTTAGGCTTAGTTCCAGGCAGGCCAGAAGCTTAGCGAGTAAAGCAGTGGATCAGGAGATCCTATACCCGCTCACTGGGGAGAGTCCAAAAGTGCGCCCTTTGCCCGGAGTACCCTGGACCGTGCCTGCACCATCACCAGTAAAGGTACTGAAGCTTACCCCCGTGTGAGTGTCCGTCTTTCCTCCGGGACCGTCCTGCCATCTCTCCCCTGTACCACCATCCATTACACCCCACGCTGCCCTGGAGCTAGCTCTACCTGTGGAGAGCCACACCATCCTTGCTGCCGTAACACCAGCTCCAGAGGACTGCTCCGCAGCGGCGGCACCCCTTAGCCGCATTCCACTGGTGGCATCACAAACTTTCCAAACCCCCTGTAAATATCCCCCCTTTTTACTGACTGCCCTGGGTCATGGACCGGGCCAGCCACCGTGATATCCCCCACCGGCATCTGCAGAGGCCCAGCTGCCAAGTACCCCACGGCCCAGGGTGCGCGTCATGTCTTGGCATCACGAACAGGATTCCGTGCCCGTTGCCACCGGGTACTGTGCTCCTTAAAAAGACTGTAATACTCACTGTGGTGAAGGTTTCCCGCCATTCCCGAGATTTCCCGCCATTGTCCGCCATCTTCCTGTCGCCGCGCGGGAAGAAGAGGGGCGTAACCGCGGGAATCGGAGAGGCGTAACCGCTGGAAGCACGAGAAGCCCAGGACATGCCCCGCCCCTGACGTCGAACCAGGAAGCGTAGCGGTCCTGGAAGGAGCCCAGAGGACGCTCTGACGTCAGACGCGAGTGACGCAAGGTCCTGGAAGAATACCGTCGCCCGCGCAGCTGCGGCCTACCTGATAAAGAAAGTGAAGAAGGTAGGCTCAGGTTCACTAGGGGGGCGCAACCATGGCCGACGACCAGCAAGCCGCCGGAGCACTGGTTAACGCTCCTGATGCCCAACCTGCGCCCGGCGCTGCACAGGCCGGAGCGGCCGCTCCACCAGTAGGGGTTGTCCGGAAAGTTGCACATGGACCTGGAGCTTGGAGTGGTCAAGCTGGAAGCAGATATGTCCACTGAAGACTGGGATATGACTCGACAGGAGCAGTACAAGAGAGTACAGGCCTGTGTCGAAGACAGTCTAAGTAGGGTGAGAGATAAGCAGGAAGCACAGTACAACAAGAGTGCACCAGCCGAACCCTTGACACCTGGAGAAGTTGTGTTGAAACGAAAAAGAAGAAGCCACAAGCTTGACGACCAGTGGGAAAGGGAACCCTACACTGTGTTGAATTCCAGAGTGGACAATAGGAAAACCTGTCTAATTAGCAAAGACGGAGGAAGAACAACTGCAACGGTATCAAGAGACCATCTGAAGTTGTGCCCAAGTCCACTGAAGCCCCAGGAGGAAGTGCCTCTCACCGTACCGGAGGATTCTAAAGAAGAAGTACTCCATACTGTCTTAGGAGATTTCCCGGCAGATTGGCCTCAACTGGATGGAGCGGCAATAATACCTGTGATACACTTCTGCCAACAGCCAGAAGACCCTCCACTGCAAGTGAGACCTGTAAGTGCACCAGAAGAGCCTGCTCAGGAAGAATCCCCGGAAGAAGGATCACCGGTAGAAGCAGAGCCAGTAGACCCAGTAACCAGTGTACTTGCCAGTCCCATAGAGAGGTTAAGGCAGTCTTGCAGTCCACCAACACATAGAGCGGAAAATAGCGCAAGCATCCGCACTACATGCATTCCAGTACTACGTAGGTCATCGCGTAGCACAAAAGGCCAGGCCCCTGTCAGGTATAAGGGGTAAGTTAAAAATACCTGTAGTATAAATAGTTACCCAGTAGGGTATTGCATAATGTTTATTGTATAAACTGAAAAATATATGTGTTTATTTGGTTACCCGTCAGGGTACAAGCACTCGGTGGCTGAGGACTGTGAGCAGCCCAAAAAAAACTATGTACATAGTTGCACTCCCTGGAGTGCCCCTTAAGTGACCATGGAACAAAAACCCGTTTGGCGTTGCCGAAGACGTGGTCCAGCACCTGGATCACCTATGCCCTCTAGCCACGTCCAGGGCCTACGTTGAGGGTTTTCAGGCGGGTCCCTCATGTTCCTTCATCGGTGAAATGGACACCAGGTCACAGGACTTACTGTGACTTAACTAATGTTATTTATAATTGTTATTATTGTATTATAATGTTACCTGTAACGTTCAAGAATAGTGCCTCCCATAAAGGGAAGAAATGTTATTGTTTAACCTGTTTTTAAAAAATGCTTCAGTCCAGGAGTACTGAGTTTTACTAGGGGGGAATGTGGCGCCCTGCTGCGCATTGGTGCCACAGAACCCAGAAGGGTGCATGGATGGACTTCTCCATAAGAGGACCTCACACATTCACACACCTCCACCCTACCACCTCAGACCAGCAGAGGGAGCCCGTTAGGGATACAGTTCTAAGAAAAAGTTTGGGCACCCCTATTAATCTTAAGCTTAATGTTTTATAAAAATTGGTGTTTTTGCAACAGCTATTTTAGTTTGACATATGTAATAACTGTTGGACACAGTAATGTTTCTGCCTTGAAATGAGGTTTATTGTACTAACAGAAAATGTGCAATCTGCATTCAAACAAAATTTGACAGGTGCATAAGTATGGGCACCTCACCAGTAAAGTGACATTAATATTTAGTAGATCCTCCTTTTGCAAAAATAACAGCCTCTAGTCGCTTCCTGTAGCTTTTAGTGAGTTCCTGGATCCTGGATGAAGGTATTTTTGACCATTCCTCTTTACAAAACAATTCCAGTTCAGTTAAGTTTGATGGTCGCCGAGTATGGACAGCCCTCTTCAAATGATCCCACAGATGTTCAATGATATTCAGGTCTGGGGACTGGGATGGCCATTCCAGAACATTGTAATTGTTCCTCTTCATGAATGCCTGAGTAGATTTGGAGCGGTGTTTTGGATCATTGTCTTGCTGAAAGATCCATCCCCTGCGTTACTTCAACTTTATCACTGATTCTTGAATATTATTGTCAAGAATCTGCTGATACTGAGTGGAATCCATGCGTCCCTCAACTTTAACAAGATTACCGGTGCCGGCATTGGCCACACAGCCCCAAAGCATGATGGAACCTTCACCAAATTTTACTGTGGGTAGCAAGTGTTTTTCTTGGAATGCTATGTTTTTTTGCCGCCATGCATAACGCCTTTTTGTATGACCAAACAACTCAATCTTGGTTTCATCAGTCCACAGGATCTTCTTCCAAAAAGAAATTGGCTTCTCCAAATGTGCTTTTGCATACCTCAGCCGACTCTGTTTGTGGCGTGCTTGCAGAAACGGCTTCTTTTGCATCACTCTCCCATACAGCTTCTCCTTTTGCAAAGTGCGTTGTATAGTTGACCGATGCACAGTGACACCATCTGCAGCAAGTTGATGCTGCAGCTCTCTGGAGGTGGTCTGAGGATTGTCCTTGACTGATCTCACCATTCTTCTTCTCTGCCTTTCTGATGTTTTTCTTGGCCTGCCACTTCTGGCCTTAACAAGAACTGTCCCAGTGTTCTTCCATTTCCTTACTATGCTCCTGACAGTGGAAACTGACAGGTTAAATCTCTGAGACAGCTTTTTGTAACCTTCCCCTGAACAACTATGTTGAATAATCTTTGTTTTCAGATCATTTGACAGTTGTTTTGAGGAGCCCATGATGCCACTCTTCAGAGGAGATTCAAACAGGAGAAAAACTTGCAAGTGGCCACTTTAAGTAGCTTTTCTCATGATTGCGTACACCTGGCTATGAAGTTCAAAGCTCAATGAGGTTACAAAACCAAAAAAAGTGCTTTAGTAAGTCAGTAAAAAGTAGGTAGGAGTATTTAAAACAAGAAAATGATAAGGGTGCCCATACTTATGCACCTGTCAAATTTTGTTTGAATGCAGATTGCACATTTTCTGTTAGTACAATAAACCTCATTTCAAGGCAGAAACATTACTGTGTCCAACAGTTATTACATATATCAAACTGAAATAGCTGTTGCAAAAACACCAATTTTTATAAAACATTAAGCTTAAGATTAATAAGGGTGCCCAAACTTTTTCATATAACTGTATATATAGGGAGGGTGGAGCCAGGCAGCTCAGTTTTTAGTTTCAGTTTAGACTCAGACACAGTGAGGGACAGAGCTCAGAGTTGAGCAGAGAGCGTGCTGACGCTCAGAGAGCAGCGAAGAGGCAGCGCGCTGGCTGCTGTGCTTAGGCGAGCCAAGGCCTACAGCACGTGTGAAGGCCTAGTGAGGGCCCTGAGTGGCCGAAGGCGAGAGGAGAAGGAAGAAGTAGCGAGGGGGCAGAGGAGCATACCAGGCTCACCCCGATATACATACCGGACACCGGGTCCGCGCCTACGGGGACCCTTTACACCGGAACCCCTGGAGGACTAAAGGTCCCAGGTACACCAAACGCTGATTACAGTACCAGGGCTAGGAGTCACGGAGGCCCCAGCATCCAGGGAGAGTGATTTCCAAGAAAAGGCCCTGCCACCAGGTCAGCAGGTGCAAAAGAGAGACAGTAACCAAGCTAGGCCTAGTTCCAGGCAGGCCAAAAGCTTAGCGAGTAAAGCAATGGATCAGGAGGCCCTATACCTGCTCACTGGGGAGAGTCCAAAAGTGCGCCCTTCGCCCAGTGTACCCTGGACCGTGCCTGCACCATCACCAGTAAAGGTACTGAAGCTTACCCCCGTGTGAGTGTCCGTCTTTCCTCCGGGACCATCCTGCCGTCTCTCCCCTTCACCACCATCCATTACACCCCACGCTGCCCTGGAGATAGCTCTACCTGTGGAGAGCCACACCATCCCTGCTGCCGTAACACCAGCTCCAGAGGACTGCTCCGCAGCGGCGGCACCCCTTAGCCGCATTCCACAGGTGGCGTCACGAACTTTCCAAACCCCCTGTAAATATTCCCCCATTTTATTGACCGCCCTGGGTCACGGACCGGGTCAGCCACCGTGATATCCCCCACCGGCACCCGCAGAGGCCCGGCTGCCGAGTACCCCACGGCCCAGGGGGTGCGTCAGGAACAGTGCTCCCACATAGACAACACCATTTCGCATTCACTCACACTTTCTCAAATTCTCATGGGAAAACTCCTTTCCTCCCCTATATATATTAAAACTTGATTGAATTATAACAAATATATTATCAACAAATAAAAAATTTAAATAGATACACACCAGAAATTATTAATTATTAATTACTGTCCCAACAGAAAAATGTTCTAGTTTGAGACATTTACATAGAATTTCTATGGTATAAACCAGGGGTCTCAAACTTAGCCTGGTAAATGGGCCGCTCATAAAAACTATTTGAATTTGAAGGGTCGCATGCTATTAAAATATAACTTTTTTAATCACTTTTTATTACATTTTTTGTGTGTCAGTACATTGAAAAAGTTACACTATTGGTATGTTTTTTATTTATCTATGGTATTAATCGTATGGGTTATGATACAGTTTTAAAATTTGGTTGTTCCGGATGTGGCAATAGTAAACATCTACTTTTTTTGTTTACTTTAGTTTTTACATAAAACATCATTTTTAGTGGCAAAATAATTTTCCGTTATTTTTTCATACTTTATTTTGAATTGTTAATTTTTTTAAAAAAATTCTTGTTTTGTCCCCCGATTGGCACTATACAGTGATATTATGCCCAATTGCTTCAATACAGCAATAATGTCTCCGAATTGGCGCCCTACAGTAATTATGGCCCTATTTGCCTCATAAACAAGTAATGTATATTCCTCATTCTGGTCCCCATCCTGAAACAATGTCCTCTGTCCTGGCCCCTATCCTGTAATAATATCTCCCTTCCTGTAATAATGTTGGCCCCCATCCTGTAATAACGTCTCTCGTTCTGTAAGAATGTCTCTCATTCTGTAATAATCTACCCCGCTTTGGTCCCTATTCTGTAATAATGTGCTCTGTCCTGGCCCCCATCCAGAAATAATGTCCCCAATCATGTACTACTGCCCCCTTTCCTGTAATAATGTCCTCCTTCCTGTTTCTCTAATGTCTCCTATCTTGTAATAATATCCTCCATCCTGTAATAATATTCCCGTCTGGGTCCCCATCCTATAATAATGTTCGCTATCTAGTAATAATTTACATCTTTTCGTAATAATGCACCCTATCCTGTAATAATGTCCTCCATCCTGTAATAATATTCCCGTCTGGCTCCCCATCCTATAATAATGTTCGCTATCTAGTAATAATTTACATCTTTTCGTAATAATGTACCCTATCCTGTAATAATGTCCACCGTCCTGGCTCAAATAATACTATAATAAGATCCTTCATCCTGTAACAATGTCCTCCATACTATAATAATGTCCCTCATTGTGAAATAATGTCCTCCAGTCTGTAAAAATGTGCCCTATCCTGGCCCACATCTTGTAATAATTTCCTCTATCTTGGTGCTTTTCCCAAACAGATTAAAAAAAATAAAAAAATACACAATTTGTCTCACCTTTTCCCACTCCCACAACGCAGCATTCTCTTCCTCCTCTACAGATGGGGCAGGCACACTGACATCAGCTTTCAGCTTCTGCTTAGCTGGTGGCCTGTATAGCCATTGTGGCAGCTCTCTGCACTACAATTCATTTAAACTTAAAGTGTGTCCGAGGATGTACATTCAGCTGAAAAAAGTGCTGCATTGGTGGGCCCTCTTCATCCATGAGCCCCTGGTCTTGGCAGCTCTGGTGTTAGCCCACGGGCTATACAGTGTAGCAACAGGGGCCACATGTGGCCTGTGAGCCACGTATTTGAGACTCCTAGTTTAAAATATATCTTTCCTCTATACCAGGGCCAGTTTTAGACAAAATGGGGCCCTGGACAAAAGTTTAAAGTGGGACCATAAATGCTAACATATTGCACCATCACACTCAAACATTTAGGTTGCATTTTACATGCGCTGAGTTCAGACCGTTAAATGAGAGCGATCGACAATATTGAAATCGTTCGACACTTGTTTCCCAGCCTCTTTACACAGATTGATGAAGAATAATGGGCAAAGAACAATCACTAGTAGATAAATCTGTCCCCATACAGTATCATGTTATCAGCAGCGCATCTGCAGTTTACATCGGGCGATGTGCTGCTGAGAACAATGATTTTTGTTCCGCCATAAACAATCCAATCACCCGATGAATTAGCAGCTTTTTGCTCATTTGTTGGGCGATTGCTGACATTTTTACATCTATGAACTCTCGTCTGCGTGGCTGGTATTTATAAATGTGGATGCTACATACATACATCATATGTGACACACATTGTATGTTACACACGCGCTAGCAAACACTCATGAATACACTGAGCACATACACACATGTATACAGAGCACATACATACACATATATGTCTTCACATATATATACCACCAGGAGCCCATACATTCTAGGCTCAACTGCACACACACACACACACACACACACACACACAGACAGAAGGGCAGACAGACATCATTGGGCTGTCTGTGTCATACAGGATGGGTTCTCCACAGAGGTAAACCCTTTGTAACCACTTATACTCTGACCAAGAGATGAGGATTCTGAACACAGAAGTCCATATATTAATTAAGAATTACCTAAAAATGTTTAATAAAATAGGGTTTACAAACTGGAGAGTCAGTAAGTAGAACATTTTCATAGGATCATCTACTTTAATAAGGAGCTCCTCTACACTTCATACTAAAGTCTATTTTACAAAAAAAAAAGTTAATTTTGAATTAATAAGCACCATCCTTGTATTTCAAAATCCCTATGACAACACTTCCTGTTTTCTATTGTTATGGGGTCACTAGTGTGGTCACTAGGGAAAATGTTGAACTTAATGCCATGTAAGTTCTGCCTGATAACTGTCTACACATTTAGGAATTAAGGATCTATCCTAATTAAAATTAATAGATATGATCATTTTTTTTAGTTTGTTAGTAAACCCATCATGAACATCAAAAGAATGAAGCCTGAAGGGTGCACTCGTGCTGCTATTATATGGCTATTATAAGGATCTTAAGCCCCTTCACCCCTAAGCAATTTTCTCTTTTTTCATTTTTGTTTTTTCCTCCCCGTCATCCAAGAGCCATAACTTTATTTTTCCATCCACATAGCCATATGAGGGTTTGTTTGCGGGACGAATTGTTGTTTTGAATGCCACGTTTCATTTTACCACATGGTGTACTGGAAAACGGGAAAAAGAACTCCAAGTGCGGTGAAATTGAAAAAAAAGTGCAATTCCACAATTGTTTTTTTTTTTTTTTTTTACCATGGTAAAACTGACTAGGCAATATGATTTTCCTAGTCAATATGAGTACGCAGATACCAAACATGTATAGTTTATTTTTTTATTTAAGTGGTGAAGAAAACTTTTCAAATTTGTAAAAAAAAATTTTACTTTTGTGCCCATTTTCCAAAACCCATAATGTTTTCATTTTTCAGGATATTATTTTGTGCACCCTGAGCTGACGTTTTTATTGATACAATTTTGGGGAACATACAATGTTTTGATCGCCTCTTATTGCAATTTATTGCAATGCTATGGTGACCAACAAAATGTAATTCTGGCGTTTTGATTTTTTTTCTCATTACACCATTTACCGTTTGGATTAATTTACTTTAGATTTTGATAGATCTGACTTTTCTGAATGCAGCAATACCAAATATGTGTATTATATTTTTTATTGTTTCATTTTTAATGGGGCAAAAGAGTGGTCATTTTATGTTTTTTTAAAATTTTTTTCATATTTTTAAAAACTTATTTTTTTTTCACTTTTTACTGTATCTAATAATCCTTTAAGGGAACTTGAAGCGGCAATCATCCGATCGCTTGTGCTATACATAGCAGTGTATCAGCACTGGTATGTATAGCGAAAATCATGATCTCCTATGAATGTCTGCTAAACGCTGATTTTCACAGGAGGATCGTAATGACAGGCATGGGGGTCTTCAGCAGACCCCCCGTTGTAATGGCAACCTTGTGGCGTCCCACGATCACATCACGGGCATGCTGATGGGCGGGTGGAATAACGTGCCCCACTGCCGCCGTGTGTTAAATGCCACTGTCAGAGATTGACAGCGGCATTTAACAGGTTAGAAGCTGCGGGGGGAGCTCCACTCCACCCACTGCTATTAGAGGCACATGATGTCTAATAATCAGATGTTATGTGAGGGTGAAAAATGCGGTCTCGACGTGCGAGCCCACATCAAAGGCAGGCACACAGCATATGACATGAAAGGTCATGAAGGGGTTAAGTTTAGTAATTGAAGAACATCAATCCACAGATGTCCATCTGTATGGGCTGCAGTGAGGATCTACCAGGATCGCTTATATTCTAGGCTCAAACACACACATACACAGAGGGACACACAGTGACACACACTTACAACCAGTACATCTTCTCTTTAGTCCTTGTGACACCGACAGAATTCAGGGCCTTTGGTGACATCACGGTCACATGATTGGCTACATGATCATGATGCCATCAAAGCTCCTAAAGGAAGTCCAGCAGAGTACAAGACCTGTGGTGACATCATGGTCACATAACCGGTCACATGATCGTAATGTCACCAAAGGTCCTGAAGCAGTCGCCATATCAGAAGCTTCACTGATAATGTTATATTATCTATCAATGAAGATCATGCTGTGGATACTGGGAGCCCCCAAGGGAGTGTGGACCCTGAGCAATTGCCCAGCTTGCAACCCCTAATGCCGGCCCTGCTCTACACTTTAGTTATTTTTGTCATTTAGACCTAATGGACCTAACGCATTGTATTTAATAATATATTTATCCTCTGTTTGTCACAGTTTTTATGTCTATTTGAATTTTAAGCAATTTGAAGTATATTCAAAAAAAATATTAGTTTTTTAGATTAAATAGAAAGAGAATCTTATTAAATTGAGTTAGGTTTCAGGCAACCCATTTAACATCTACAAAATCTAGGGAGTAATTTTATTCTATAAAAATAACCTCAAGATCTTGTAAGAGCCTTTTCATGTCCCTCAGATACAAAGGTATGGTATTGAGAAGAGGCTTCAATAACCAACCAAAAACTGGGACAAAGGTTCAGTTACAGATCCACACCCAGCCACTATAGAGTGACTGGGAAGATCCTTCACTGATTTGTGTATTTCTAGAATGTCCCTGTAAGGTTTCCTAGGATTATCTGGAATCAACTTTTCAGCCTCAAATGATCTTTATGATACTTACAGTGCCTTGAAAAAGTATTCATACCCTGTGAACTTTTCCATATTTTTTTCATTTTACACCCTGTCACATACACACTTCTCAGCACGTGATGATGGGTGTGCATGTAAGGGTTAATTCATCTCCTCCCACTCAATCCAGCTCTCAACCTCTGTTTTAGGGTTTAAAGTGAGCATAAATCACACCCCAATACATTCAGCACACCCCGATTTCTTAACGCTGCTGCCACGATTCGTCAAATACACGGGGTGATGAGTCCCCAATATATGTTACTGTCAGACAATCAAAAGGTCACACACTCTGTGAAAGGTTATGGATTCTTTAGAGCATACAAGGATCAAACTTATTAAAGATTTTAAGCGTTATTATAAAAATATACAGTGCTTACAATAACAAATATAAAAAGATAAAAATAAGGCCACACACAAATATACAAAACAGTTATAAAATAAAAAGGGAGAAATAACAGAAATACCTAGACGTTTCAGTCTACAGTTATCTTCTGTTTCCTTGAAGGAAGTAGAAATGAATTATGGATAAAACAAGCATCCTAGGCAGCCCCCTAGGATGTGAACAACTTATTTTGTGCTACCCAGCTTTTTATAGTCCTGACTAGTGATGAGCAAGTATCTTCTGTTAACCCTTTCGGCGAGCATGCTCGGGTGCTCGCCGAGTATCTTCAATATGCTCGGGTGTTATGTTTTAGTCACTCCGTGCTCATGATTTGTGACTGTTTGACAGCTTTAATACATGTGAAGAATGCCTTTCTTTCTATATTAAAGCTGTCAAACAGTCTCAAATCATGAGCACGGAGTGACCAAAACATAACACCCGAGCACGCTGAAGATACTCAGAAAACACCCGAGCATGCTCATAAATCTCGAGTAAGGAGCATGCTCACTCATCACTAGTCCTGACCAGAGGCTCATATATTTCCAGGATGACCTGGATTGGTCCATTTAAAAGTTGCTGTTTGTGACTGGACGATGGGCTAATTTAGGGTCTTGCATTTCAAATATCCTGTGTTTACCCCACTCCTCTCTATACAGTCAATAGGAAATATTCTGCCTAGTACAGACCATTTGCTAACCCATTTGAAGCTCAGGGTCCAGAAGCTAAGGTGCTATGTTTGACACCTCCAGCAAAAGCCACTTTGTGCTTACAATACTGGTATATCCAATGTCACCATTTTGTCCAGTAAATGTAACTCTACTGCTGTTATACTTTTCCCTTATTCATTATATATTTCCTTCACAGTATGTAGATTGCCTCACAGGGGAATGAATACCAATGTCTACATGGTGACTTGCTAAATGAGCCCTCCCAGGTTTCCCTGTGAAGATTTCTATGAATTCCCTGAACACCCTAAGTAGCTCGGACATCTGACTGTGAGATAGCTCAGGGTTAATCTTTGCGGACTCCAGTGACTCCATACACTGAGTCACAGTACCTAAGTCTAGCAGCAGGACACCCTCCCCCTACTCAGGCATGCTGCTGACTGGTTAGACACAAGCCTCCCTGCCATGATGTGCTTTCAACATATTCAAATTAAACATTTTCTGACGCTGTGTATGTTCATCCAGTGTCACAATTTTAATTAACAGAATTTAAACGCTTACATACTGTATAGGGTCCCTCCCATGCGGCCTGTAATTTGTTCGGCAACATAGTAACCAACACACAAACCTTTTGCAGCTCTTCATAGGCCGTCAGTCTGGCATTACGGTCATACCAGACCTTCTGGTTAATTTGGGCCTGGGTCACATTTTCATGAGCTTGATCGCTCAGTTTCTGCATTCTCTCCCGGAGTCTCAGTACATATTCCACCACAGAGAGACTCCTGGAGTTTTTGGGTCACCCTCTCAACAGTCCTTAATTAAATCAAGAGGCCCCCTGACCCTTCTCCCTTAAACGAGTTCAACGGTGGAAAATCCTGTAGAGGTGTGAGGTGCATTTGTTTTAGAGTTCCATTAAAACGTTAACATAGCCCGTTGGTCTTAGGATGATAGGAGCTGGCTACAAGATGCTGCACGTGACTTTTAATCAGGTTAGACATAAATTGGGTTCCCTGATCAGTTAACATCTCCCTGGGGAACCCCACATGAGAAAATAAAGTACGTAGTGCATTGGCGACTTTATCGTCTCGCATGGAAGACAATGCCACAGATTCTGCATAGTGCATAGCATAGTCATAACTGGTTCAATAGAACATTTGCCAGGGCTGCTAGGTATTGCAAGTGGCCCTATGATATCCACAGTCACTCGTTGCAAAGGCTCATCAATCATTGGTAGTGGTATAGATGGGCTTTCAGTCTTTTGTACACAAGCAAGAGGAATCTCAATAGCAATCCTTAGTAACTGTTCCCTGAATGGATAGGGGGCAACCAAATGCAGTCCCAATCCACTGTGGTATCGGGGGGGGGGGTCTCTTTATGCAGCTTCCCCTGGTTCCAGTGTATTCTCTCCTTGTCAGACCCAGCAGGGAGTTGGTCTGCAAGGCATCTCAGCTTATCCATACTGCCATCCGTTAGCAGGGCTTTCTGGAAGCTCTAACTTTCAGTCTGTAGGCCCCAGCCTAATGGGGATGCCAGACCCTGGTCAGATGCTGAGCCTGACCAGGGCTCCTCAGTGAGTCTACCATGTAGACCGGCTCCTGGGCTCCTGGGACCCTCCTGTTCTGGCAGTTCTTTCTGAGACTTATCCTCTAATCCTTGAGTTTTAGCAGCAGCCTAACTGCGCGTCACAGCTGCCACATAAGCACATTCCTGAACATCTAGCATTTTCCCGCGTCACACAGGCTCTCAGGTGGGTCACTGGCTAACACTTTCTCATTGACATTCATTTGCAAGGCATGCACATAGTGGGATACCATCCTGCCCAGGTCCATGCCTAGCAGCACATTGGTAGGGATGGTTTCTGATACATCCACTTCCCTTAGTCTTAGTTCTTTCACTGCTCCCCAGTCCAGATACACACATGCCATGGGCACAGATGGGCTGACCCCCCATCTCTGGTTACAAACATTGTCTTTCCTGGAATGATATCCGTAGGGGTCAGCATTTCTGGATGCACCAGAGTTACTTCTGCTCCAGTATCTCTGAGGCCAATGGTAACTTTATTGCCCACAGTGACAGATTGAAACAAGAGGGGATTGTAGGGAGAGAAAATAGGAAGCGCAGGCTTCTAAGTGTAGTAGTTAGATTCCAAGGGTATATACTCAGTATAAATCCACTCACCTATTTGGTATCTTGAGGTAAAGCATGTAAATCCAATCTAATAGGGTACAAAATTTAAACCGGAAAGAATCATATTGGATCTTCCGTCTGGGTACATTATACCCAGATGGATTAAATGATATTATAGAGGGTATTTGACATGCAAATGTCGACAGGTATGCATGTGCATGCATATATATATATATTTTTTCGTGTGTATATATGCATGTGTGCATGTATGTGTATATGTGTGTATGTATGTATATATATATATGTGTATGTGTATATATATATATATATATTTTTTTTTTTTTCTACTAAATTGTATTTGATAATGGTTTTAATATGAAGAAAGAAAAGGTTTTAAATTTTGTCATAATGTACATTTTTGCAGGATTTTACATTTCTGTATGAAATCAAACTTTTAGTATGTTCAATAACATTTTAGAAGACATTTTATATATGGTAAAATTATAATTATATTTATAGTGTTTTTAGAAAAGAAAATACTTTCTGTGTGAAGGAAGGAAGGAAAGGAGAAAGAGAAAAGGAAAAAAAAAAGAAAAAAATTTGTGTGTAAAAATTTTTTTTTTTTTTTTTTTAAACTGTATGAAAGTCATTTAGTATATGGGTTTTGTTAGATTCCTCAGAGTGCAAAATCCTGCATATCTGAGTATCTGGGTGTGTCTGAAAAACAGATCTTTCAGTCTCCACCCAAAATGACAAGCAAGGATATCTGCTATAAAAAGTGTGTAGATAGATCTGTTTATATGCATGATGTTATACCTGAGGAAGACTCAAAGAAGTCGAAACC
Source organism: Phyllobates terribilis (assembly GCF_046119375.1). Classification (NCBI taxonomy): domain Eukaryota; kingdom Metazoa; phylum Chordata; class Amphibia; order Anura; family Dendrobatidae; genus Phyllobates; species Phyllobates terribilis. The sequence continues at coordinate 778,818,831 of NW_027362763.1, read as the reverse complement.
GGTTGTATTTTAGTTTGAAATAAAAATTCTTTGAATCCGAATATCAAGTTCCATCATCATCCTTCAGGAGCGCATATTGCTGGGAAAAAACATTTACACAGTGACAGATTGACAGTTTTCATTATTCCTCACATCAGTGCCAGCCACAAATAAGACAGAAGGTGAGCACCCTGGCGACTTGGTGGTCATAGTGGGGCTTTTCTTCCTATCTGGGCAAGCGACACTAATGTCCCACTTTGTTACACGTAAAGAATCGACGTGTATCAGCAAAACATTGTCTGGTCCCAGGGGCCCCAGAGGAAGTAGATGTAGAATACCCTGGGGATCAGCTGGAAGAGGGAGAGGGGTACCATCTGGCTTACCTCCCTTCCAGCTGAATCCCAATGGCTTCCGAGCTTCGGGCATCCAGTTGGCCGCATAATAGTCCGAAATCTTAGCAGTCTTATCAGCAGTCTTTGGCTCTCGATCACACACAAATTGTCATACATCCAATGGACATATGTGGAGGAATTGATCCCTGACCATAAGATCCTCTAGTTCCTCAAAGCTGGTAACAGAAAGTCCTCGGATCCATTGACGGAACGTGGTCCTCAAGGTGCTCACGACATCTGCATAACTGTCAGTTGATCCCGGCTGTAAATTGCAGAACTTTTTCCGATATATCTCTAGGATGAAGTTGTATTTCCTGACCAAAGCCTCTTTTATAGAGCCATAGTCCCCATCTAGCTTTGGTGAAAGGTCAGCAATAACTTCCAAGGCTTTGCCTTTCAGCCCTGGAATTAAATACTGTGACCACTGATCACAGGGCAGAGGGTATTGCCTGCATGTTTTTTCAACGCCAACCCCCCCCCCCCCCCGAAAAAAGTATCTAAGTCTCCATCTTTCTCCATCACAGGGAAGTTTTTGCCATCACAGGAGCATCTTTGACACTTCCAGCAAAAGCCCCTTTATCCTTACAATAATGGTATATTTAATGTCACCCTTTTGTCAACTAAATGTAACTCTATTGCTGTTATACATTTCCCTTATTGATTATATATTTCCTTCACACACCCACAAACCTAAATGCATTTTATTGGGATTTTATGTGATCTACCAAGCCAAAGTAGCAAGCATTTGTGAAGTGTAAAGGAAATTATACCAGACTTTCGAATTTTTAAAAAATATAAATCTAAAAATTGTGACGTGCATTTATGTTCAGCCTTCTGTAGTCTGATACCCCTAAATAAAATCCTGCGTGACCAATTGCCTCCAGAAGTCACATATTTAGTAAATGGAGTCCACCTGTGTGAGACCAAAATCATAAAAATCAAGCAACACACCAGAAAGGTCAGGGATAAAGATATGGAGAAGAGAAAAGCAGGGTTAGGTTATAAAATAAATACCGTATTTTTCGGACTATAAGACGCATCGGACCATAAGACGCACCTAGGTTTTAGAGGAGGAAAATAAAAAAAAAATGTAAGCAAAAAATGTGGTCATGAGGCACTTTTATGGGGGAGGGGGCCTTCTGCTGACACTGGTATAGGGGTGATGTCCCCCAATTCTGACAATATCCCCCATCCTGGTATATATGCCCCCCCTTCCTTTATACGTGGTCCCCATCCCCATCCTGGTATGCCTGGCATCCCTCCATTCTAATATGCATGGAAACCCTTCTTTCTGATATGCATGACACCCCTCATCCCTGTCCTGGTATGCATGGCACCCCTCATCCCTGTCCTGGTATGCATGGCACCCCTCATCCCTATCCTGGTATTCATGACACCCCTCATCCCTGTCCTGGTATGCATGGCACCCCTAATCCCTATCCTGGTATGCATGGCACCCCTAATCCCTATCCTGGTATGCATGGCACCCCTAATCCCTATCCTAGTATGCATAGTACCCCTAATCCCAATCCTGGTATGCATGGCACCCTTAATCCCTATCCTGGTATGCATGGCACCCCTAATCCCTATCCTGGTATGCATGTGTAGCGCACCGAGGGTTCGGCCGCTACAGGGGTATTGCACCTCAGCCCAGAGGTGTGGTATTCCACTCCCGGGTAAGGATGGAGTATGGACCAGGGCTCAGTTAGCTGCATACAGCACACACACCCCATTTCCGAGGGACAGCTCAACGGTGCTCCCACTAGACAGAAGTGCAGGCACGACCGACTATGTCCCTGCCTGGAGTGGGGAGGGGGGTGGAACATCCAGTGCTGTAGGGGCAGATAGGGGTTGGTTCCTGAGCGTAGGTAGGAGCCCATTGGTTGCTGGTCACCTGGGCTCATGGTCAGAGGGAGGTATAAAAGGTGGGCACCATCTTAGCTCTAGGAGAGAAGAGAAGTTCAGTTCTGTCCAGAGAGGAGAAGTCGGAGTAGAGGCTCTGTAGGAGCTCTACTCCAGGAGGGCCTAGTGAGAGGCCGAGGAGGAGGTGAAGGGGAGCTGAGATTTTGGCTCATCTCAGCTCCAAGAGAACGGAACAGAAAGGAACAGGAAGGAACGGAAAGGGAGAAGAAGAGACAGAGAAACAGAAGGGCTCAGGAACAAGAAGGTGGAAGGGACACTAAGAACCCAAGAGAATCCAGGGTGAAGGGTCAGGCAGATTAAGGGTACCGGATCCCAAGTTGGTGGAGGAGAAACTACCCTCAGCCAAAGACCGGTCGTCGTGATCATCTATTGGTGCGACACCTCATCAAACCTGCTAGGAAGGCACCATATAGGACAGCGGAGGACGGGGCCCACGTTTAACCGCACAAGTCCGCGGCAGCTGGACAAAAGTGGGTCACTGGTGAGGCAGGCCAGAGAAAGGATTAAAGGGGGTCCTGTGCCATGCTCCTGAACTGCCTGGGAGTTGACCGAGCCACACACCTGGTGGACGCAGCACGGCTCGGGCGGTCACTGCTGACAGAAGTGACCCGGAACAAATGAACTGTGAGTAAAGACCCTGGACTGTAACTTGTTGTCTGTGTGCTCCTTCGCGCCTCCAGCACTACCGGTACTGGGACTCTCACCACCATCACTCCCACCATCCACTACACTGCCCTGGGGCCGCAATCTTCCCGTGGGGAGTCACACCATCCCAGCTGCACACGTCATCGGCCCCAGCGGACTGCCTTGCAGCGGCGGTTCCTAATAACCGCAATCCACGGGTGGCGTAGTCGGACATTATCAATAGTGCATAGCAGACTACCATTAGTCTGACCACCCTGAGCCGCGGGACCGGGTTGCCACTACTACCCCCATCGTTTCCCTATTGCCCGGATCCGCGTGCCCCACGGCCCAGGGGGCGAGTCAGCTTTGGCGTAGTCGGCAGGATTTCGTGCCCGCTAACAACGGGTACTGCGCGCCTGAAAAGAGACTGTTTTGTTGTACTAAAGATGGCGCACACCCTAGAAGAACGAGCGCCATAATGTGTGCGCCAAAAGACCACAGGAGGCCGCCTCCCATCGTGGGCCGGGTCCCAGAATGGCGCCAAAGAGGAAGCCCGCCCCCAACAACCATGAGCACGGCTGTGGAAATGTCCGTCAACGTGGGGGGGCTGCCCCTGAGAGTGATTGTCAGCAGAATGCCCCAGGACCACCCCCCATGGGGGCGGAAAGAGAAGAAAACTGCGGGGCAGGGGGTGGTCTGGAGTTGGGACCTGGTCCTATTTATCTACCCTTTTATATGCATCACTTCAACTTTGATATACAGTAAGGTTTTTAATATAGACAGTGTAGGTACCGTCCCAATTTAGGGTCACCTTGTCGCTGGTGGGACGGCTTGTATACTTTTTTTGATCTAAGTACCCTATATTTAATATGCAACTTTGCTTTACATTTATATATAATGATGGTAGGGTATGAGATATATTTTTTGTCTTTTGTAGGTTTTACTTCTTTTTGCTAGTGTGAACATGCTCCTATTTCTTGCATGTGTACCATCTTAGACCTCAGTTCACATTGCTTGGTTTTTTGTCTTGTTTGCATTCTGTGCAAATTAAGGGTGTGGCATCCCCTTTGTTGAGCTGATTAGTATATATGTAGCTTACCACGGGCCTAGGTGGTCTGGAGTTGGGACCTGGTCCTATTTGTCTACCCTTTTATATGCATCACTTCAACTTTGATATACAGTAAGGTTTTAAATATAGACAGTGTAGGTACCGTCCCAATTTAGGGTCACCTTGTCGCTGGTGGGATGGCTTGTATACTTTTTTTGATCAAAAATAGTTCACTAAGTACCCTATATTTAATATGCAACTTTGCTTTACATTTATATATAATGATGGTAGGGTATGAGATATATTCTTTGTCTTTTGTAGGTTTTGCTTCTTTTTGCTAGTGTGAACATGCTCCTATTTCTTGCATGTGTACCATCTTAGACCTCAGTTCACATTGCTTGGTTTTTTGTCTTGTTTGCATTCTGTGCAAATGAAGGGTGTGGCATCCCCTTTGTTGAGCTGATTAGTATATATGTAGCTTACCACGGGCCTAGGTGTTCTGGAGTTGGGACCTGGTCCTATTTGTCTACCCTTTTATATGCATCACTTCAACTTTGATATACAGCAAGGTTTTTAATATAGACAGTGTAAGTACCGTCCCAATTTAGGGTCACCTTGTCGCTGGTGGGACGGCTTGTATACTTTTTTTGATCAAAAATAGTTCACTAAGTACCCTATATTTAATATGCAACTTTGCTTTACATTTATATATAATGATGGTAGGGTATGAGATATATTTTTTGTCTTTTGTAGGTTTAACTTTCCTTAATGTAGAAAAAGTGTACATCCACTATTTTAAAATCAAAATCCTTTATTGTTTATCCATTAAAACCGCTCTGTTGTTTCAATAAAACATCTCTGACGCGTTTCCGGCGTTAAACACGCCCTTAGTCATAGAGGTATCGTCATTACATGTCAGTGACCATTTAAAAACAATATTGACCAATCAGAAACCATTGAAAATGGTTATAACAATTGTCTATGAATAAAACACCAATACATGGATTGTTTAATCATCACACAAACATCAATAGAGATACATTGTATTTTTCTGAAAATACATTCTATTAGGCTGTTTCGTGTTCATAGTTAGAATCTGATACATTTCTCTCAAAAAAATAGTTTTTTTCTCCATTTGCCCTCCCGTTCAGGATGATTAACCCTTTCAATCCCATAGTATTTTAAACTATTTAAATTACCTTTATATGCCGCTACAAAATATTTGCCTACTCCCGATTTTGTATTATTGCCTTCTTAATATTATATATAAGTTCCCACACTCGCTTCTTTAATTTTCTCGTTGCGCATCCTGTATAACATAGATTACATGCAGTACATTCCATACAGTAGATGACACGATGGGTGTCACAATTAATAAAAGTGTTTATATTGCGCTCTTCGCCTTGCGGCAAAGAAACAAAAACAGATACTGACACCCACTGTATTTGTTGCCACACTTACAGAAGCCTTTTTGCGATAGTCAAATGACTGTTTAATTTTTTGGTTTAGTATACATACTGGTGGATAGCATAATTCCTAATGCATTGTCTTTTCTGACTACTATTGTATAACTTTTTCTAAAACTTTATTTAAAATATTATCTTGCTATAAAATGGATATAGATTTATTAATGAATCATCAATACCATTAAAGTATGGACTTTAAGGAATCGTAAAAGCTGATAAAATAATATTTTTCATTGATATATCTATATGTCTTATTTAATAATTCCACTAATTTTTTATTAAACACTTTTATATTACAATTATTGATATTTCTCTCTGTGTATCCCCTACTTTTTAGCCTTTCTTTGATCATTTTGCTTTCATTTTTGAAGCTATCCTCCTCTGAACAGGTGGGTTTTGCTCTTAAAAATTCACCATATGGTATAGCCGCCTTAACTGTGTGAATAGTGTAGCAACAGTCAACACATAACACAGTATTACCGCTGATAAGGTTACGGAACATAGATGTGTGAACGATGCCTAAATTCGAATTGCCTTTGAATTCAACATCTAAGAATTGGATAATATTGTCAGAATATGTTGCCGTGGATTTTAAATTAATCTCATTAGAATTTAAATAATTACATAATTTTATGGTTGCTATGTCATCCATCCATATAATGAGAATATCATCCACCATACCAAATTAAATTGGACATGAAGGGGTTAGTATTAGGGATGAGTGGACCTGTAGAAGTTCAGGTTCGTCCGGTTCGACTGAACTTTAGTCTAAGGTTCGGTACCGGTACCAGAACTGTACCCGAACTTGAACCTGAACCCAAATCCCATAGAAATCAATGGGGACCCGAACTTTGGAGCTAGAAAATCTCTCTCTCCTACCCGAACTGTAAAGCACCAGACACTAGGTGTTCCGTACGAACCCCGAACTTAACAGTTCAGGTTCGCTCATCTCTAGTTAGTATCAGAATAAATAAAAAACCTTTCCCACTATGATACAAAAAAGAATTGCCAATGAGGGGGAAAACCGAGACCCCATTGGTGCACCTTCCATCTGTAAAAAATATTCCTTGTAGAAAGAACGAAAGAAAAAAAATTATGCCTTAATATTCTGTAGCTATGATGAAAAATTGTTTGAGATCATTACTAAATATACTAAATTGGTTCAAATGATATTCTATGGATTTAATTGCTAGATGGTGTGGAATACAAGAGAATAAATTGATAACATCACACGTCACAAATGTATAGTTTTTATGCCATGTTATTTTATCCATTGCTTTCAATACTGTGGTGGTGCCCTTTAGAAACCCTGGAATTATTTGAACCAAATCGCATAGATGGTGTATACTGGTCGACTCACTTGAGTATGTATACAGTGTTTTCTTGAACTCTACCAACAAGTGTTCGATTGGGTTGAGATCTGGGGACTAATCCAGCCCCTCTACTTCATTGTCATTGAACCATTTCTCCGCCAATCTTGACGTATTCTTCAGGTCGTTGTCCTGCTGGAACACCCTGTCGATCTTTTCATATCCATAGTACTCAAGTGTATAAAGTAACTCATCTTGTAGGATACTTACATATAGCTCAGCATTGAGACCACCATCGATCCTGGTCAAGTATCCAACGCCTTTGACTGTGAAACAAACCTATATTATCAGACTTCCTCCCCAGAACTTAACCGTTCCTGAAGTTTTAATCAGAGTGTGAGCATAGTGTGACCCGATTCTCTCGGATTAGGAGAAGATGGGGAAAAAAATGTCTCCATCTTATCCATTCTGTCAGTACGTAGAAATCAGACTGCACTCATATGTCATCTGAGTGCAGTCTGATGTTTTCCATGGACTCATTGACTTGCATGGCTGACTGCGATCTGACTATCGGATCAAACTGGGGTATGCAGCGTTTTCTTCCTTAGACCGGCTTGCCCGGCATATAGCAAAACATTGGTCCAAGTGCGATCCATTGTTTTGTTGGATCGTACTCAGACCCAAAATACGGTCATGTGCTTGAGCTCTAAGTGGTATTTTATAAGGGGCAAACATACAAATTGAGAAAGGGTTGTCCGAATAGTGGTTTGAACAGAGGTTGCATACAGATAGGCCCCCTAGTGGTGGCAAAAGATAGCTGAAATTTTTACAAGTGTGTTTTTTTACAAGGCAGAGAAATGTTGCTGTATTATAAACCAGCTGAACTGTAGACTTATAAAGCATATTAGGAAAGAACTCCGAACTAATTTGTACCAAAATTGTTTCTGCGCCCACTTATGATTTCTTATCTTTTGTGACTAGTTAGCTGGTTACAGTAGATTGAACAAATTAGGCAGATATCTAGAGATTGGGCTATTCCTAAATTAAATTCTGATATGAAAATTGGCATTACAATGAATAATATTCCCCAGCTGTTCCTACTGCGGCAGATTTTCTTAAGCATTTCTAGGAACTGTCCATTATTTTATTATGTGCTCGAGCAGAGTACTTTAATTTATTGGCTTCATGTTAGGTTGCACTCAGACAATTATCTCAGGGTAAGTCACTGTTGTATTCCCCAGAATAATGCTGTCATAATGAAAATAATTGCCCAATATTGCACTTAATGTATGCACTTCAGGTTTCATTGTGCTGCGAGGCTGCTTGCTATTAATGACTGCAAAGAACAAGAGGTGTTAAATAGTTTTCTAAGAAATAAAATAATTTTCGAAGAGTTAAAATATTTTTGTTGCACTGTTATCCGTGAATCTAACCAGTCATGATAACGCAGTATGGGACTTAATGAAGGTGTTAAGTGACTGCTAAAAGCATCATTAAACATACTTGAAATGCTATGAATGTTAATAGGGTATGGTGGCCTAAAATAAATTTCTCCATTAACCACTTGCTTTACAAGCCTGGTCTTCGAATGGGTATTTTCCAAGATGAATTGCGCTGTTAACAGCCAGTGTTGTTATTTTAATGACATACACATGCTTCAAGTACAATTCTCATAGCAAACACTTTACATATACAACATACACTGCACATCTAGTATACACTATACACACAAGAGACACGGGAACACTACACATAGCACTGACTACACAATATACACTGGACACAGTATGCAGGCTGTACACTACACACACTGCATACACTACTTTATATTAGTATCAAAAGTTCCACGAGCATTATCAATTTCTCTAATCAGACCATTATAGGTCATATGCTGCATAAATACGTTGAGAATCACCCCAAAATGTACATATATACAAAGGAGGAGAAGGAGTGTTTCAATAAAAAATATACCTTTATTACATTTCATTAAAAGAGACAGATTAAAATATGGATTAAATGGTGGTAGCACACAAGAGGTTAATTCCACAACACTAGGGTCAGTGATAACAAAGTATAATCTCTTTGGGGCAGGTGGAATTGCAGGGCACTTGTAGTATTGCATATGGAAAAAGTTATAGACAGAGCAGTGGGTGAGTACCACAAAAAAGATCAGCTAGTAACCATATCTCCTATACTGTAGTACATCAAAAAATGTTTGTAACAAGACTAATGAGGCTGAACTGGCGAGGCCAGAACCCATGCATGGTTATAAGATGTATTAGTGTCACTAAAAATCCCACCACAACTATATCCCTATAAACTTAGGTCCTTACTAGTGTTGAGCGAGCATGCTTGACACTGCTTGGTACTCGCCCGAGCATCTCACTACTCGGGATGTTCGGCGAGCACCGAGCATTTTCGGGTTACTCGGGCGGGAGCTCGTGTCTCCGCCCTGCATGTTTGATGCTCTTTACAGAGCCAATGAACATGCAGGGATTGCCAGCCAGTCACTGTAATGCCGCAGCCATGTTGGTTGTGGGCATTACAGTGATTGGCTGGCCGCACAGCGTCACCTCGAGTATTTAAAACCGGGCGCCGCTATCTTGGACACAGTCGCTCCGGATCAGACAGTGTAGGGAGAGTGCTGCTGAGCTAGGGAGAGATTTATACTGCGAAAGAGGTAGTGTAGGGTCTCTAAAGCCTGCAAAATCAAACAAACAGTCCTTCTGAGGGCTAATATCCATCCCAGATATCAGGCAGGCAGGCTGTATAGGAGACGCAGTGGTTATACCAACAAACGCTGCATTTCAGTCCTGTGTGCTGCTGCTGCTAAATTTACTAGACTTAGCCCCAGGTCTCAGGGGCCAGGAAAAATCCTTTTTTTTTTTCATCTAAATCCTCTTTTTTTTTTCCCCTCAGTCAGACTGTACAAATAGCCGTCTTAATAATTAATCTTTTGGTACCCCCCCCCCCAAAAAAAAAAATTGAGTGTGTCTGTGAGTGTTCAGACACAAATATATTTGTTTAAAAGATTCTGGTGTAGGACAGAGAACAAGTACTGTGGTTTTCCTCTTCCAAATCTGGGTGTAATCCACCTTTTTGCCATTTTTACATAAAAAAAGCAGTTTGAGTGTCTCGCTGACTGTTCAGATACAAATATACAGCACAAACCAAAAGTTTGGACACATCTTCTCATTTAAAGATTTTTCTGTATTTTCTTGACTATGGAAATTGTACATTCACGCTGAAGGCATCAAAACTATGAATTAACACATGTGGAATTATATACTTAACAAAAACGTGTGAAACAACTGAAAATATGTCTTATATTCTAGGTTCTTCAAAGTAGCCACCTTTTGCTTTGATGACTGCTTTGCACACTCTTGGCATTCTCTTGATGAGCTTCAAGAGGTAGTCACCGGAAATGGTCTTCCAACAATCTTGAAGGAGTTCCCAGAGATGCTTAGAACTTGTTGGCCCTTTTGCCTTCACTCTGCGGTCCAGCTCACCCCAAACCATCTTGATTGGGTTCAGGTCTGGTGACTGTGGAGGCCAGGTCATCTGGCGTAGCACCCCATCACTCCCCCTCTTGGTCAAATAGCCCTTACACAGCCTGGAGGTGTGTTTGGGGTCATTGTCCTGTTGAAAAATAAATGATGGTCAAACTAAACGCAAACCGGATGGAATAGCATGCCGCTGCAAGATGCTGTGGTAGCCATGCTGGTTCATTATGCCTTCAATTTTGAATAAATCCCCAACATTGTCACCAGCAAAGCACCCCCACACCATCACACCTCCTCCTCCATGCTTCACGGTGGGAACCAGGCATGTAGAGTCCATCCGTTCACCTTTTCTGCGTCGCCCAAAGACACGGTGGTTAGAACCAAAGATCTCAAATTTGGACTCATCAGACCAAAGCACAGATTTCCACTGGTCTAATGTCCATTCTTTTTGTTCTTTAGCCCAAACAAGTCTCTTCTGCTTGATGCCTGTCCTTAGCAATTGTTTCCTAGCAGCTATTTTACCATGAAGGCCTGCTGCACAAAGTCTCCTTTTAATAGTTTTTGAAGAGATGTGTCTGCTGCTAGAACTCTGTGTTGCATTGACCTGGTCTCTAATCTGATCTGCTGTTAACCTGCGATTTCTGAGGCTGGTGGCTCGGATAAACTTGTCCTCAGAAGCAGAGGTGTCTTTCTTTCCTGGGGCGGGCCTCATGTGAGCCAGTTTCTTTGTAGCAATTGATGGTTTTTGCAACTGCACTTGGGGACACTCTCAAAGTTTTCCCAATTTTTCGGACTGACTGACCTTCTTTTCTTATAGTAATGATGGCCACTCGTTTTTCTTTACTTAGCTGCTTTTTTCTTGCCATAATACAAATTCTAACAGTCTATTCAGTAGGACTATCAGCTGTGTATCCACCAGATTTCTGCACAACACAACTGATGGTCCCAACCCCATTTATAAGGCAAGAAATCCCAATTATTAAACCTGACAGGGCACACCTGTGAAGTGAAAACCATTTCCGGTGACTACCTCTTGAAGCTCATCAAGAGAATGCCAAGAGTGTGTAAAGCAGTCAAAGCAAAAGGTGGCCACTTTGAAGAACCTAGAATATAAGACATATTTTCAGTTATTTCACACTTTTTTGTTAAGTATATAATTCCACGTGTCAATTCATAGTTTTGATGCCTTCAGTGTGAATGTACAATTTTCATAGTCATGAAAATACAGAAAAATCTTTAAATGAGAAGGTGTGTCCAAACTTTTGGTCTGTACTGTATCTGTTTAAAAGATTCTGGTGTAGGCCAGAGAAATAGAACTGTGGTTTTCCTCTTCCATGGTTCAAATCCATGTGTAATCCACCTTTTTGCTTTTTTTACATAAAAAAAAACAGTTTGAGTGTCTCGCTGACTGTTCAGACACAAATATATCTGTTTAAAAGATTCTGGTGTAGGCCAGAGAACTAGAACTGTGGTTTTCCTCTTCCACAGTTCAAATCTGGGTGTAATCCACCTTTTTGCATTTTTTACATAAAAAAAAACAGTTTGAGAGTCTCGCTGACTGTTCAGACAAAAATATATCTGTTTAAAAGATTCTCGTGTAGGCCAGAGAAATAGAACTGTGGTTTTCCTCTTCCACGGTTCAAATCTGGGTGTTATCCACCTTTTTGCCTTTTTTACATAAAAAAAACAGTTTGAGTGTATCGCTGACTGTTCAGACACAAATATATCTGATTAAAAGATTCTGGTGTAGGCCAGAGAACTAGAACTGTGGTTTTTCTCTTCCACGGTTCTAGTCTACTTTTTATTACCCTTTTGCCATATATAGAGCGAGTGTAAGCTATTTTACTTCATTTACAATGGGCAAGGCGCATGGCAAGGGACGTGGAACTGGACGTTCTGGTGATGGTGCGTGCAGAGGACGGGGCCGTGGCCAAGGTGAAAATGTGCCACAACCAACAGCCACATCTTCTCGCTCCCAGTTCTTGACCGAATTACTAGGGAAGCACACAACACCACTGTTGCGAACTGATCAGTGTGAACAGGTCATTAATTGGCTAGCAGATAATACTTCCAGACACCTGGGCACCACCACCTCTGGTCTGTCTTCCACACGGTCAAGTCTTAGTAGCCGTGAGTCTCGACCGCATACTCCTCCTCACTCTGATGCTCCTTCCTCCCACCATGCCGAGTGTCGTCACACAGCAATTGATCCCACACTTGGACACTCTGAAGAGCTGTTCACTGGTCCATTTCCATATTTGGGTCCCTCGCTTGCTCCGCTTGAAGTGGTGGAAAAGGAGATCCCATGAAGCGATGGCCAAATATTTGAACAGCCACGGACACAGGAAGGCGACGCTGGCAATTTGTCACAAGAGATGGACGATGACGAGACACAATTGTCACGAAGTGAGTAGGAGGACCGTGGTGCGGAAGTGGAAGAAAAGGAGGTCGTGGATGATCTAGTAACTGACCCAACGTGGCAGGAGGACACGCAGAGCGAGGCCAGCAGCACACAGGGGGAGGGAGGCAGAGTACCCCAACAGGCAGGAAGAGGCAATGTGGTGGCCACAGACAGAAGGCGGGCAACCGTTCCCTGTAACACCAACACAAGGGACGTTGCCAGTATAACCGGTAGGTCTTCCAGAGTCTGGAATTATTTTAAAGACTCTGCTGATAACCCCAAAAAGGTCATTTGTTCCACCTGGCAGGCCAGCATCAGCAGGGGTGACAAAACTACCAGCCTGACCAACACCAGCATGATCAGGCACATGTCAGCAAAGCACCCGACTTTGAGGGGTGAACCCCAGGGTCCACGACCAGTGTCAGCGGGTGTCACCACTGCTTCTTCCGCTGTTGTGCGTGTAAGAGAACCCCCTGTTGTGCTTGCAAGGCAATCCCCTGTCCATACTTCAAGCAAAGATGCCCCCTCCTCTCAGTCTTCACTTGTTATGGCAGTTTCTAAAGAAACAGCATCAACGTCCACGTCCACGTCCCACTGCAGCGTTCAATTGTCCATATCCCAGACCTTTGAACAAAAGCGCAAATTCGCAGCCAACGCCCCACAGGCCACAGTCCTAAATTCGCACATTTCATGACTGCTTGCGTTGGAAATGTTGCCTTTTAGGTTGGTGGAGACGGAATCCTTCCGCAACCTTATGGCGGTGGCCGTCTCTCGGTACTCGGTCCCCAGCCGACACTATTTTGCCCGGTGTGCCATCCCCGCACTACACAAGTACGTGTCCCAAAACATCTGCCGTGCCCTCAACAACGCAGTTACTGGGAGAGTCCACCTGACAACGGACACGTGGACAAGTGCTTGTGGCCAGGGACGGTACATCTCCCTCACGACACACTGGGTAAGCATAGTGGAAACCGGGACCCAGTCGACCTTGGGACAGAACACATCCTCCCCACACCGAGGATTGCGGGACCTATGTTAGTCAGAGTTGCCCCCACGGTGTACAGCTCCAGCGTATCCTCCTCCTCCTCCTCATGTTCAGCCTCCATCTCTGATATCACCACATCAGTTACAAGCTGGAAGCACTGCAGTACTGCATCAGCCAAGCGGCAACAGGCTGTGCTGAAACTCATAAGCTTAGGTGATAAACCTCACGCTGCTTGTGAGTTGTGGACAGCTGTGAAAGAGCAGGCAGATCTGTGGCTGTGACCGCTGAACCTACATCCAGGCATGGTCGTGTGTGACAATGGCCATAACGTGGTGGAGGCTCTGAGGCCAGGCGAGTTCACACATGTACCATGCCTGGCTCATGTGCTTAACCTTGTGGTTCAGAGGTTTCTTAAATCGTTCCCCGAGCTGCCAGATCTGCTCGTCAAAGTACGCCGCCTGTCAGCTCATTTTCGCAAGTCGGCTACAGCTTCCGCCGCCCTTGCTGTATTGCAGCAGCATTTGCAGCTTACGGCACACTGACTGATGTATGATGTCCCAACACATTGGAACTCTACCCTCCACATGTTGCAAAGGATTTGTGAGCAGAAGAGAGCAGTTGTGGAGTATCAGCTGCAACAAGGCCGTCGATATTCAGGTCAGACTCCACACATAAGACCTGAGGAGTGGACTTGGATGTCTGACATATGTACCATCCTGACAAACTTTGAGGAGTCCACCAAGATCATGAGTGGTGATGACTCCATCCTTAGCATCAGCATCCCACTTGTCTGTCTTTTGCAATGCTCTCTGCAGAGAATTAAAGAGGAGGCATTGCAGACAGAGTATGATGAGATGGATCAAGAAGCCGTAGCGGGCAATTACACACAGCCCAGCCTCATCTCATCCCAACGTGCATTGGGGGGACAATGAGGGAGAGGAGGAGGAGGAAGAACAGGAGATGGTATCATGCGCTGTAGACGGTAGTACCTGTATAACTGTCATACCGTCGGTTCAGAGTGGGTGGCCTGAGGACAGGGGGGATGAGGAGGAGAGCATGGTCAGTCGTCATCTTGGTGAGGACACGGAAGTCTTGCCCGTTACCAGTCTGGCACGCATGGCTGACTTTATGTTACACTGCCTTAACCGTGACCCTCGCGTTGTCAAAATGTTGGGTGACAGTCATTACTGGTTGGTGAAACTTTTAGACCCCCGCTACAAGGAGAGCTTTCACTCTCTTATTCTTGAGGTGGAGAGGTCTACAAAAATGGGGCAGTACCAGAAGGCCCTTGCTGCAGAACTGTTAAAAAAATTCCCATCTGAACACGCTAGCGGCAGAGGTCACAGTTCGTTGCCCAACAAAGACGTACATGCGAGAGAGAGGCAACTCCAATCCAGCAGAGGCAGGGGAACACTGTCAACGTTCTGGGACAGTTTTATGAGACCCGCCCAGCTTACAGGCCCTGAGGCGCGGGGTACTCTCACAAGGAGTGGAAAGTTTCAAAAGATGGTGAGGGAGTACCTTGCCGACCGTACCAGCGTCCTCCGTGATTCCTCTGTGCCTTTTAATTATTGGGTATCCAAGCTGGACACTTGGAATGAACTCGCTCTGTACGCCTTGGAGGTCCTGGCCTGCCCTGCCGCTAGCCTGTTGTCGGAGCGTTTTTAGTGCCGCTGGGGGAATTATAACTGATAAGCGCACTCGCCTGTCAACTGACAATGCTAACAAGCTGACCCTTATCAAAATGAACAAGGGCTGGATTGGGACTTCTCATCACAACCAAATGACAGCAGAGTAACATAAAGTCAAATCCACTGTGTTATTTCGGGAGGTGTATTCCCATGCACCGTTTCACACCCACACATGGGTATACGCTTCCTCATTTCTGCTGTTTTTGGCTCTTCTCCTTATCCTCAGCCTCCACCACCACTATACCACCAGGGTGACCGTGGTCTTTGTTGCCAGCATTGCAAGTTCCTCCGTCCTAATTTTTGGCAGCTTTTGCTTGGAAGGCATAGGCAAAGACTATGGGAGACCCACTCCCCAATAATGGGAATAATGTTGTTAATATGCTGCACTGTATGGCTCTTGTAAGGAGCATTGCAAGTTCCTCCGTCCTAATTTTTGGCAGCTTTTGCTTCGAAGGCATAGGCAAAGACTATGAGAGACCCACTCCCCAATAATGGGAATAATTTTTTTAATATGCTGTACTGCATGGCTCTTGCAAGGGGCATTAAAACCGTCTTGTTAAGCTACTGTGACCTCCACGTCTCTTCCAAGGGGCATTGATATTGTATTTTTATTCCACTGTGATCTCCACGTCTCTTCTAAGGGGCATTAAAACCATCTTGTTAAGCTACTGTGACCTCCAGGTCTCTTCCAAGGGGCATTAAAACCGTCTTGTTAAACCACTCTGAACTCCACGCCTCTTCCAAGGGGCATTAAAATCGTCTTTTTAAGCCACTGTGACTTCCACGTCTCTTCCAAGGGTCATTGATATTGTCTTTTTATTCCACTGGGACCTCCACTTCTCTTCCAAGGAGCATTGATATTGTCTTTTTATTCCACTGCAACCTCCACCACTCTTCCAAGGGGCATTGATATTGTCTTTTTATTCCACTGTAATCTCCATCACTCTTCCAAGGGGCATTGATACAGTCTTTTTATTCCACTGGGACCTCTATCACTCTTCCAAGGGGCATTGATACAGTCTTTTTATTCCACTGGGACCTCCACGTCTCTTCCAAAGAGCATTAAAACCGTCTTGTTAAACCACTCTGAACTCCACGTCTCTTCCAAGGGGCATTAAAACCATCTTGTTAAGCTACCGTGACCTCCACGTCTCTTCCAAGGGGCATTAAAACCGTCTTTTTAAACAACTCTGAACTCCACAGCTCTTCCAATGAGCATTGAAATGTTGTTTTTAATTAACTCTAACCTCCACGACTCTTCCAACGGGCATTGAATTTCCTCCTAATTTTAGTCAGCATTTGCTTTTCAATGCATAGGCGAACACTAAGGGAGACCCACTCCCCAATAATGGGTAGAAGGTTTTTAGTACGCTGTAATCCACGTCTGTTTCAAGGGGCATTGCAGTTCCTCATAATTTTTGGAAAGCCTTCCATTCACTGCTTAGGCCAACAGTGTACAGGAGACCCAGTTGCTATAAATGGAAAAAACAGTTTAGTTAAGGCCCTCTGACCTCCATGTCACTTCCAAGGGGCATTGGAGTGCCTCGAAATTTTTTGTAGGCATTGCACTCACTGTATGCCCTATAACTATGTAGCCGAACCACTCCTTTTGGCACAGAAAAATATCCTACAAGACATGTGTGGTTGACTGGCATGATATTGATGTGAATGGTCCCTGTTCCTCCTGCTCTTTCTCCTTTGCCACTACCTCATCCATCATTCATCACCTGAAGCTTTGTTTTAACGGGAGTCATAGAACTGGGACAGTAACAGGAAAACATCCAGCAATCCTCGGAGGAGGTAGGATATGCGCCAAAACGCTGACCACCTCAGGGCTAGCCGCTACTACATACATGCGCTTGCATTCCAAGGAACAGAAAGCTAAGGCGATGGCCTCATGATCATGAATAATTTACTCGTTGTGTAGGAGGCCGACCACTGCTGCTGTCTACCTTCTGAACTTTGTGTTGAAGCCTGATTGACCCAGGACCTGCAATCCTCTATGTCTGGAGGACGTGTTGCATCCCAGTGTCCAACTGTGTCCCGGCTTCCACAATATTAACCCAGTGTGAAGGCGTCAGTGAGATGGACCATCCCTGGCCTCATTCACTTGTACACGTGTTTGTGGTTATGCTGTCCTTCCCACTAAATGCACTGGGGAGGGCACAGGTAATGTTTTGGTATGCGTGCTTTTGTATAAGGCGCACCGGGACAAATAGGGGCGGCTGGGGACCGTTTATGGACATCCGGCCACGGGGCAGCTGGGGACTGAGTATGGACACCCGGCCGCCCCCCTGGCGTCTGGGGACCATGCGTGGACACCTGGCCACCGGGAGGCTAGGGACTGAGTATGGATACCAGGCGCCGATGCAGCCATGACGTGGTGGCCAGATTCCACCTCCACATGCCTAAAAGGCCCAATTTCAAGTGTAAGAAAGCAAGCAGTATGGTATTGCAGCCTGGGGGTGGGTGGGTGGCAGGCTGCATACTTGTGCTTGCATTGCAAGGAATGGGGGAGGTATAATTGAACACAGCCCTTGGACAAGGACTTGAACGGGGATAGTTGCAAGTCTGCAACGACAGGTGCAGGGTGGGAGGCATCTTCGCATGTGCCATGAACAGGGGGTTGGCGTGCACACACTACAGCGGAATAGGCTGTCCTTCCCACTAAATGCACTGTGAAGGGCACAGGTAATGTTTTGGTATGTGCGCTTGTGTATAAGGTGCACCGGGACAAATAGGGGCGGCTGGGGACCGAGTATGGACTGTTAGAACCCTACTGTTTGTTTTTTACATCATGTGTTTTGCGGTCACGTGACCATCTACCTTTATATTCCAGATCTGCCCTTGTGGCTGTGCTGGACTTCAGTGTTTGAATGTTTCTCTAGCCTGGTGCTTCGGTGCCTTTCTCTGTCAAATTCGCTTGGTCCTCTGGGACCTCTAGTACATTTTTGTCAGTTTGTCTTTTTGTGTTCTGCAACAACTTCTCTGTTTAGGAGGTGTCCCATTTTTGCCCCAGTCCTTAGTTCTTTTAGGGACCCCTCCCTTAATTCTATAGGCCTTCGTTCAGACTAGCCGAGGACTAAGGCGGGTCTGTTCACTAGGAACAGGCAGCCCGCTACATTGTAGGGATTCAGCTTAGTCTTACTGTAGGAATAGCTTTCCCCTATCTTTCAGCCCAAAAAACTAAAAGGAAAGAAATTTGGGGATCAGTATGGTTTCCATCCAGGATTTGGCTCAACGCCTGCAGGGATTGTCTCTGGAGGTGGCCAAGCTTAAGCAACACGTGAGTAGCTGATCTGGAGCGCATTTTGTCAAACCCAAGGTAGGACTGCCTGATGTTTTTTATGGTAAACAGCAAGATTTTTTTTCCTTTAAAAATGTTTGTTTGTTATATTTTCGTTTGAGACCAAGGTCCTCTGGGAATGAATCACAGCGCATTGGTTTTATTATGTCACTTTTGCGCAATGAACCACAGGGATGGGCCTTTTCTCTCCAGCCTAATGATCCGTGTTTAAGGTCTGTTGAAGAATTTTTTTCTGCTATGGGGCTATTATATGACGATCCTGATCGAATCTCATCTGCTGAATCAGAACTCAGGCGTATGAATCAGGGGTCAGATGATGTTGAAAATTATTGCACACACTTCAGGAGATGGGCTTCAGAGGTTAAGTGGAATGATCCTGCGCTGAGATGTTTATTTCTTGCTGGTCTGAGTGAAAGGGTTAAGGATTTGCTAATTGCATTCCCTGCACCTGAGACTCTGCAGGATGCTATGCAGTTAGCTGTTCGTATAGACAGGTGACTGAGGTGCAGGTTCAATGAGGTAAAGACTCCTGTAATGCCAGGTCCTAGTCCCCAGAAAATCTGCTCTGATGGCGGAGAACCGATGGAGGTTGGGGCGATGTCACTCCGCTCTCAAGAAAGAGACTGGAGGTTTACCGAGGGATTGTGTCTTTATTGTGGTAAAGCTGACCATTTGATTAAGTATTGTGAGAGTCGTTTAAGTAAAGAAAAAAAAAAGGTAAGTTACACCCGTATAGCTTGTTTACGCTCTGCAGGAGTATTTCTTTCTGGGAGTACTACTCTGCAGGGAGATTTGATTGAATTTCAGGTATTTGTGGATTGTGGTTCAACACTTAATGTGATTGATAAAGGGTTTTTGGAAAACCTTAAATTGAAATCCCAACCTTTGTCATCACCTATTTCTGTGATTGCAATTGATAACACTCCTTTGAAATGTATTACTCACAAGACTGCTGCACTTCCCCTCACTATCAATGGAGTTCACCAATAAATTTTGGACTTGGTTGTTTTAGATAATTTACCCTCTCCAGTTGTTCTAGGATTGCCTTGGTTAAAACTGTACAATCCTTTATTGGACTGGTCTACTAATGTGATTAAGTCTTGGAGTCCGAAGTGCTATGATAAATGTTGTAATGGTCGCATGGCAGCTGTGGAAAAAGGGGAATTACGGGTACCTTTCAAAATTTTTGGAGGGTTTTTTCGGAGGAGGAGTCACAAGTTTTACCTCCTCATAGGGATTATGATTGCGCCATTGAGTTTGTTCCGGGAGCTACTCTTCCCAAGAGTCGCTTGTTTAATCTGACTATCCCTGAAAGAAAGGCCTTGGAGGAATACATACAGACTAGCCTGGCTGCTGGTCACATTAGACCTTCTAAGTCGCCTGTGGCAGTTGGATTTTTCTTTGTTAAAAAAAAGGACGGCGGTTTATGTCCATGTCTGGATTTTCATGAAATTAATTAGATTACCGTACGCAATTCCTACCCATTGCCGTTAATTCCTGACTTGTTTAATCAGTTAGTGGGAGCCAAGTGGTTCTCCAAAATTGATCTCCGGGGGGCAATTTGTTACAAGGGAAGGAGGGTAATGAATGGAAAACTGCTTTTAACAATCCAAAAGGTCATTTTGAGAATCTGGTGATGCCTTTTGGTCTTACCAATGCACCTGCATTTTTTCAGAACCTTATTAATGACATCCTGAGACCTTTGATTGGTAAGAATGTGGTTGTGTATTTGGATGACATTTTGATTTACTCACCAGATCTAGAGTCCCATTGGCAGATTGTACGTGACGTTTTGCAGTTATTGAGTGATAATTCACTTTTTGCTAAGCTGGAGACATGTGAGTTCACTGTGGAGAAAATTAGTTTTTTGGGCTACATTGTCTCCAGCGAGGGCTTTGAGATGGACCCTGTGAAGGTTCAGACTGTGCAGGAATGACCTAGGCCTATTGGTTTGAAATCAATACAGAGATTTTTGGGTTTTGCCAATTATTACAGGAAATTCATTAAGAATTTTTCTGTAATTGTTAAACCTCTAACCGATCTCACCAGGAAAGGTGCGAATACGGCCCAGTGGACAACTGAGGCCATTGAAGCATTTGAGTATCTCAAAGAGACGTTCAGTTCTTCCCCTATCCTTATGTAGTCTGATGAGACCAAGCCTTTTTTGGTCGAGGTCGATGCTTCATCGGTGGGGGTCGGAGCAGTTTTGTCTCAGGAGAACAAGGGTGGACATCCTTGTGCCTTCTTTTCGAAAAATTTTTCGGAAACCGAACTGAATTATGATGTTGGAAATTGGAAGTTGCTGGCTATTAAACTTGCGTTTGAACATAGGCGTCATTTTTTGGAAGGCGCTAGATTTCCTATTCAGGTTTTCACAGATCAAAAGAATTTGATCTATCTGGATGCTGCCAAGCGCTTGAATGCCTGTCAAGCTAGGTGGGCACTTTTTTTTTCTTGGTTTCATTTTTCTGTTACCTATATCCCTGGTACTAAGAATATTACAGCCGATGCTTTATCTCGCAGCTTCTCTCCTACGGTCGGTGCCGAGGAGGAGGAGAGCATTTTACAGAAATGAGTTGTGGTGGTGGCATTGGACTCCGTTTTGGAGAATGGGATTCTGAAAGCTCAAGATGATACTACATCTAACACTCCCCATGGGAGGTTGCTCATGCCTAGAGCCTTTAGAAGAGATTTGTTTGTGGAGTGTCAGTAGTCTCGGTTGGCAGGTCATCCAGGAATTTCGGAGACTAAGAGACTTATCAGTCGCAGTTTTTGATGACCTGGATGGCAGAAGGAAGTAATCAAGTGGGTGCGTCAATGTACTGTGTGTGCTAGGTCAAAGGCTTCACATACTCCTGCTGCGGGGTTGCTTGGACGCATCTCACAATGGATTTTATTACTGATCTTCCTGTGTCCGAGGGTTTTACTGTCATCTGGGTGGTCGTGGACCGTTTTAGTAAGATGTGTCATTTGGTTCCATTCATTAAGTTGCCCTGCACCAAGACACTCGCTAAGACATTTGTTAAGGAGATTGTCAAGCTCCATGGCATTCCCACGGATATTGTTTCTGATAGAAGACCTCAGTTTGTGGCTCGCTTTTGGCGTGCTTTTTGTGGCAGGTTGGGAGTCCATTTGTCATTTTCGTCTGGTTATCATCCTGAGTCTAATGGACAGACTGAAAGAAAGAAACAGGATGTTGAACAGTTTTTGCGTTGTTTTGTGGCGGACAATCAAGAGGTGTGGTCTGAGTTTCTGCCTCTCGCAGAATTTGCTCTTAACAATCATACATCCTCCTCTGCTGGGTGTTCTCCTTTTTTTTGTTATACTGGGAGACATCTGTCTTTTGGTTCTTTCTCCAAATTGGGGTTGGCGGTGCCGGAGGAGGAGAATTTTTCCGGTGATTTGAAGAGAGTTTGGACTAATGTACATTGCAACCTTCAAGAGGTTAACAAGAAGTCCAAGAAGTATTTTGACAGGAAACGTAAGGAGGTTTTGTTTACTGTGGGTGACATGGTTTGGTTGTCCTCGAAGAACCTGCGGTTGAGGATTCCCTCTAAAAAACTGGGTCCTAAGTTTGTGGGTCCATTTAAAGTGCTTCAGGTTGTTAACCCATCTGCTGTTAGGTTGGATGTCCCTACTTACTGGAAGATTAATCCTGTGTTTCATGTTTCCTTGATGAAAAAGGCTGATGTATCTGATAGGGACGCCACTGTCACAGTTCCTCCTGTTGTGGAAGACGGCGAATATGAAATTTCTCGTATCTTGAATTCTAGATGGCATAGAGGGAGATTACAGTATCTTGTCTCCTGGAAGGGTTTTGGACCTGAAGACAACTCCTGGGTAAGGACAGACGATGTCTCTGCTCCTAGGCTTGTTAAAGCTTTCCACAGGAGGTTTCTGGATATTCCTGGGCCTGGAGGATCCGGAGGATCCTCATAAAAGAGGGGGTACTGTTAGAACCATACTGTTTGCTTTTTCCATCTTGTGTTTTGCGGTCACGTGACCATCTGCCTTTATATTCCAGCTCCGCCCTTGTGGCTGTGCTGGACTTCAGTGTTTGACTGTTTCTCTAGCCTGGTGCTTTGGTGCCTTTCTCTGTTAAGTTCGCTTGGTCCTCTGGGACCTCTAGTAAATTTTTGTCAGTTTGTCTATTTGTGTTCTGCAACAACTTCTTTTTAGTAGGTGTCCCATTTTTGTCCCAGTCCTTAGTTCTTTTAGGGACCCCTCCCTTAATTCTATAGGTCTTCGTTCAGACTAGCCGAGGACTAAGGCGGGTCTGTTCACTAGGAACAGGCAGCCCGTTACATCGTAGGGATTCAGCTTAGTCTTACTGTAGGGACAGCTTTCCCCTATCTTTCCTTTGTACATGTTTCAGATCATAACATGGACACCCGGCCGCCCCCTGGTGGCTGGGGACCGAGTGTGGACACCTGGCCGCCGGTAGGCTGGGGACTGAGTATGGATACCAGGCCGCTGACGCAGCCATGACATGGTGGCCGGCATCTGCCTCCACAAGCCTAAAAGGCCTCATTTCAAGTGCAAGCAAGCTAGCAGTATGGTATTGCAGCCTGGGGGTGGGTGGGTGGCAGGCTGCACACTTACGCTTGCATTCCAAGAAAACAAAGCAGATGCTAACTTCTATCATCATCATCATCATGTTCCTCACATTGGCACTCTCAACTCCTCTGATGGAGAAGCCAGGGCCCACCGAGGAGTCTGGTTGTCTGGTGGGCTCATCCAATGCTGCCCTAAAGCAGGCCAGGCTAAGAAAAGTGTAGGGAATGTTCCCGGGACAAATAGTGGTGGCTGGGGACTGAGTATGGAGACCTCGCTGCCGAAGCAGCCATGAGGTAGTGGCAGGCTTCGGCCTCCTCCAAACTAAAAGCCCCCATTTCAAGTGCAAGCTAGCAGTATGGTATTGCAGCCTGGGGGTGGGTGGGTGGCAGGCTGCACACTTACTCTTGCATTCCAAGAAAACAAAGCAGATGCTAACTTCTATCATCATCATCATGCTCCTCACCTTGGCACTCTCAACTCCCCTGATGGAGAAGCCAGGGCCCACCGGAGGAGTCTCTGGTTGTCTGGTGGGCTCGTCCAATGCTGCCCTAAAGCAGGCCAGGCTAAGAAAAGTGTGGGGAAGGTTCCCGGGACAAATAGTGGCGGCTGGGGACTGAGTATGGAGACCTCGCCGCCGACGCAGCCATGAGGTAGTGGCAGGCTTCGGCCACTACCTCAAGTGCATTTCAAGTGCATTTCAAGTGCAAGCTAGCAGTATAGTATTGCAGCCTGCGGGTGGGTGGGTGGTTGGCTGCATATTTGTGCTTGCATTGCAAGGAATGGGGGAGGTACAATTGAACACTGCCCTGGGACAAGGACTTGTACGGGGATAGTTGCAAGTCTGCATCTTCTGATGCGGCAAGGATCATTTCTGATGGGCACACATTTAGGCAGTGACTTGGGTGTCAGAGATGCTTCCAGGGTCTTCCCCATGCTGTTCCCATGTCTTTTCTGCACTGTATGCATGTGTCACACAGCACATGGCCAGATAAGGTTGTAAAATGTTAAAATGACATTTCCCAGTGAATGCATTTGTCACGGTTGAAAGCAATACAAAAGTGCAAAAACGCATAAAAAATGCTACTTGTGAACATAGCCCAAGGTGTGGAGGAGTATTTTTGTTGTTGGTTATTTATTTTACCTTATACACAAGTCTTTACCCTGGAAAGGATGTTTCTTAACATATTTCACAGGAAAACAGTTTCAGTTTCGTTTTTGAACGTTTTATTGTGAACCCGTAAAAGTGGCTTAATACCTCTGACCACATTGTTGACAGCAGTGACCTGGGGGTCAGAAATGCTTCCTGGGGTGATCCCCATGCTGTCTCCATGTCATTTGAGCACTATCACTATCGTTTTGGGCACTTTTTAGGCTTTCTACAGACTGCCGGGGGTGCCGCCACAAAAATGCTCGGGTCTCCCATAGACTAAATTGGGCTCGTTGCTCGGGTCGAGCACCCGAGTATCATGGTGAGCTCGGCCCGAGCTTCGAGCACCCGAGCATTTTAGTGCTTACACATTTAGCAAGTGGTCCTCCCATGGAGTGAGTGGAAGAGCATTAATCCCCGATGCACGTTTCGCGTGCAAACCGCACGCTTTCTCAAGGGGAGGTTTTGCAGTGTTACCTCCAGGACCTTATTTAAATCATGTGGCGATTGCCGCGTCATCGCCGAGAACTAGGGTGCGGCAAGTGCGCAAATCACCGCAACCGCAGTGCACGCGCACCCAGCCATCAAGCAGGTCCCAGCAGGCCAGGCAATCAAGAAGACTACCAGGCATGTGCAGACCCGCATCGAGATGCCGGAGTGCAGTGCACACACCGGGCGGAGAAGAGGGCACACGCACATCGATCGCAGCGGTGAGTATTGGGCAAAAATATCTATTCACAGAAAGGGTATCTATTTAGGTTTGTGCATACACTTCCCTTATGGTATTTAAAGGGGAAATAAACCAACAAAAAGAGGTAAAAATAACACAGGGAAGTACAATGTGAAAGAAAAAAAGGGGGGGGGGAAGGTGAACAGGAGCAATGCTGAAATGGGAGACTCAGACGAAATACTATAAACATCTCATTAATTAAACCAATAGTATTCTAAATATTAATTATAAAATACAGTACAATTAATCTATAAATTTGAGATCATAGATCAAAAAGGCTCCGGGTTCCATTCCAGCAAGCCGTCCCAAGGAGGCATATGTAGATATATGAAAGAGGATCCTCTTCTTTTAGGTGGTAATAAGCAGGGGCGTACATAGGAATCATGGGGCCCCATAGCAGAAGCTCTAATTGGGCTCCCCCACCCCCCAAAGAAAATGTAAATAATAGTCGGGGTCACCAAAGATCAGATCTCACAACTTTTCATCCTTTACATAGTAACTTTCCTCCTGCTGAAGTCCTAGATCTCTCTTTCATTGCCCCATAAAGTGTGATGCCAATAAAAGGGCCCCCCAAACACAGTATGATACCCCCATGGTGAATTCCTCCACATATGCAGTATAATGACCCTACTATACCCCACCTCAACTCCCAGGGCAAAGTATCCCCCAACTGTGAGCCCCTAAAGCTAGAGAGGATGATACATAATAAGGAAGGGTGTTATACATAATAAAAGAGGAAAATATATAACTAAGGATGGCGCTATACATAATAAGTGAGTACACTATATACTAAGGGACTGTGCTATACATAATAAGGCTACATTCCTGCATCTGTGTGCAGTGTCGGTGTGCTGCCCTGTTTTACTGACGCATTGAGCATGTCCTATTCTAATCCTCAAAATCGGATCATAACAGGACATTCTCTGACCCTCTTAGATCTCATTCTCAGATCCGTGATTTTCATGGATGTGTGAATGGATCTATAAAACTGTACAAGTCCGTAGACCATCCTATAAAAAGATCCGGAAGCACACGGACATTTCACACAAATGTGAGAATGCAGCCCAGATAACATTATCACTCCAAGTCACACAGTGCAGATACAGAATAATATTTACATCCAGGCACTTACCGCTGATGTGTCATATGATCAGAGTCGGTTTCTGCTGCTTCTTCTCCATCTGGTCAGACCTTCATGTCGACATCTCCCAGCCACGACTCGTCTTGTCACGATGATCTCCAGCCTAGAAAATAACAAGGTCGCATATTGTATGCATCCATGTGTCTCCCCCGCTCTGCGTCCTCGAATACAGATATGTACTCCCCCATTAATATACTATTAGCCACTTAGTAATCAAAATATAAAGTGATAAGCAGCACTGTGCCCCCCATTAACTATAAGCTCCACCAGCCAATAATATAAATTATTCAGTCTCTGTGACTCTCCCCAATTAACTGTAAGGCTATATGCACACATAAAACATACAAGGCTTCACAGTACAAGCAAAGTGAAACCCCCATAATTGCTCTCTCCCAGCACCCCCATCATTGCTCTCTCCCACCACCTCCATCATTGCTCTCTCTCAGCACCCCCATCATTGCTCTCTCCCACCACCTCCATCATTGCTCTCTCTCAGCACCCCCATCATTGCTCTGTCCCAGCACCCCCGTCATTGCTCTCTCCAAGCATCCCCATCATTGCTCTCTCTCAGCACCCAATCATTGCTCTGTCCCAACACCTCCATCATTGCTCTCTCTCAGCCTCCATCATTGCTCTGTCCCTGCAACCCCATCATTGCTCTGTCCCAGCACCGCCATCATTGCTCTCTCCCAGTCCCCTCATCATTGCTCTGTCCCAGCACCTCCATCATTGCTCTCTCCCAGCACCCTCATCATTGCTCTCCCCAGCTCCATTATTACTCTTCCCAGCCCCATCATTGCTATTACCAGCCCCATCATTCCTCTCCCCAGCCCCATCAGCCCCATTGCTCTTCCCAGACCCATAAACCCCATAATTCCTCTCCCCAGCCCCATCATTGCTCTCCCAAGCCCCATCAGCCCCATCATTGCTCTCCCCAGCACCATCATTTCTCTCCCCAGTCCCATAAGCCCCATTATTGCTCTTCCCAGCCCCATCAGCCCCATTATTGCTCTCCCCAGTCCCATTAGCCCCACTATTGCTCTCCCCGGCCCCATCCACCCCATCATTCCTCTTCCCGGCCCTATGAGCCCCATCATTCCTCTCCCCTGGCCCATCAGCCCCATTATTGCTCTCCCCAGCCCCATCATTCCTCTCCCAAGCCCCATCAGCCCCATTATTGCTCGCCCCAGCCCCATCATTGCTCTCCCCAGCCCCACCAGCCCCATTATTGCTCTCCCCAGCCCCACCATCCCATTATTCCTCTCCCCAGCCCCATCAGCCCCATCATTCCTCTTCCCGGCCCTATCAGCACCATCATTGCTCTCCCTGGCCCCATCAGCCCCATTATTCCTCTCCCCAGCCCCATCATCTCATCATTCCTCTCCCCAGCCCCATCAACTCCATTATTCCTCTCCCCAGCCCCATTATTGCTCACCCCAGCCCCACCATCCCATCATTGCTCTCCTCAGCCCCACCATCCCCATTATTTATTGCTCTCCCCAGCCCTCATCATTCCTCTCCCCAGCCCCATTATTGCTCTTCCCAGCCCCATTATATCTCTCCCCAGCCCCATCATTGCTCTCCCAAGCCCCATCAGCCCCATCATTGCTCTTCCCAGCACCATCATTTCTCTCCCCAGCCCCATCAGCCCCATTATTGCTCTTCCCAGCCCCATCAGCCCCATTATTGCTCTCCCCAGTCCCATCAGCCCCACTATTGCTCTCCCCGGCCCCATCCACCCCATCATTCCTCTTCCCGGCCCTATGAGCCCCATCATTCCTCTCCCCTGGCCCATCAGCCCCATTATTGCTCTCCCCAGCCCCATCATTCCTCTCCCAAGCCCCATCAGCCCCATTATTGCCCGCCCCAGCCCCATCATTGCTCTCCCCAGCCCCACCAGCCCGATTATTGCTCTCCCCAGCCCCACCATCCCATTATTCCTCTCCCCAGCCCCATCAGCCCCATTATTGCTCTTCCGACCCCATCAGCCCCATCATTCCTCTTCCTGGCCCTATCAGCGCCATCATTGCTCTCCCTGGCCCCATCAGCCACATTATTGCTCTCCCCAGCCCCATAATTCCTCTTCCCAGCACCATCAGCCCCATTATTCCTCTCCCCAGCCCCATCATCCCATCATTCCTCTCCCCAGCCCCATCAACTCCATTATTCCTCTCCCCAGTCCCATTATTGCTCACCCCAGCCCCACCATCCCATCATTGCTCTCCTCAGCCCCACCATCCCCATTATTGTTCTCCCCAGCCCCCATCATTCCTCTCCCCAGCCCCATCATTGCTCTCCCCAGCCCCACCATCCCATTATTCCTCTCCCCAGCCCCATCAACCCCATCATTCCTCTCCCCAGCCCCATCATTCCTCTCCCCAGCCCCATTATTGCTCTTCCCAGCCCCATCATTCCTCTCCCCAGCCCCATCAGCCCCAATATTGCTCTCCCCAGCCCAACAACCCCATTATTTCTCTCCCCAGCCCCATTATTCCTCTCCATAGCCCCATTATTGCTCTCCCCAGCCCCATCAGCCCCATTATTGCTCTTCCCAGCCCCATCACTCCTCTCCCCAGCCCCATCAGCCCCATTATTGCTCTTCCCAGCCCCATCATCTCATCATTCCTCTCCCCAGCCCCATCAACTCCATTATTCCTCTCCCCAGCCCCATCATTGCTCTCCCCAGCCCCACCATCCCATTATTCCTCTCCCCAGCCCCATCAGCCCCATCATTCCTCTTCCCGGCCCTATCAGCACCATCATTGCTCTCCCTGGCCCCATCAGCCCCATTATTCCTCTCCCCAGCCCCATCATCTCATCATTCCTCTCCCCAGCCCCATCAACTCCATTATTCCTCTCCCCAGCCCCATTATTGCTCACCCCAGCCCCACCATCCCATCATTGCTCTCCTCAGCCCCACCATCCCCATTATTTATTGCTCTCCCCAGCCCTCATCATTCCTCTCCCCAGCCCCATTATTGCTCTTCCCAGCCCCATTATATCTCTCCCCAGCCCCATCATTGCTCTCCCAAGCCCCATCAGCCCCATCATTGCTCTTCCCAGCACCATCATTTCTCTCCCCAGCCCCATCAGCCCCATTATTGCTCTTCCCAGCCCCATCAGCCCCATTATTGCTCTCCCCAGTCCCATCAGCCCCACTATTGCTCTCCCCGGCCCCATCCACCCCATCATTCCTCTTCCCGGCCCTATGAGCCCCATCATTCCTCTCCCCTGGCCCATCAGCCCCATTATTGCTCTCCCCAGCCCCATCATTCCTCTCCCAAGCCCCATCAGCCCCATTATTGCCCGCCCCAGCCCCATCATTGCTCTCCCCAGCCCCACCAGCCCGATTATTGCTCTCCCCAGCCCCACCATCCCATTATTCCTCTCCCCAGCCCCATCAGCCCCATTATTGCTCTTCCGACCCCATCAGCCCCATCATTCCTCTTCCTGGCCCTATCAGCGCCATCATTGCTCTCCCTGGCCCCATCAGCCACATTATTGCTCTCCCCAGCCCCATAATTCCTCTTCCCAGCACCATCAGCCCCATTATTCCTCTCCCCAGCCCCATCATCCCATCATTCCTCTCCCCAGCCCCATCAACTCCATTATTCCTCTCCCCAGTCCCATTATTGCTCACCCCAGCCCCACCATCCCATCATTGCTCTCCTCAGCCCCACCATCCCCATTATTGTTCTCCCCAGCCCCCATCATTCCTCTCCCCAGCCCCATCATTGCTCTCCCCAGCCCCACCATCCCATTATTCCTCTCCCCAGCCCCATCAACCCCATCATTCCTCTCCCCAGCCCCATCATTCCTCTCCCCAGCCCCATTATTGCTCTTCCCAGCCCCATCATTCCTCTCCCCAGCCCCATCAGCCCCAATATTGCTCTCCCCAGCCCAACAACCCCATTATTTCTCTCCCCAGCCCCATTATTCCTCTCCATAGCCCCATTATTGCTCTCCCCAGCCCCATCAGCCCCATTATTGCTCTTCCCAGCCCCATCACTCCTCTCCCCAGCCCCATCAGCCCCATTATTGCTCTTCCCAGCCCCATCATTCCTCTCCCCAGCCCCATAAGCCCCATTATTGCTCTCCCCAGCCCCACCATCCCACCATTGCTCTCACCCCACCTCCCCTCCCCAGCGTTTCAGTAAAAAAAAAAATAAACAACTTACCTCAGCTCACTCCCCTGCAGCATCCTCCTGGTTGCCGGCAGCTTTCTTCCTGACCCAGGCGCGCGCTGCATGATGGCGTCATCAAGCTGCGCGCGCCTGGGTCAGAGAGGAAGCAGAGGACAAACCCTCCAGCTTAGCTGCTATTCTCCTCCTGACAGAAGCAGTGCTCCAGGGATCGCTCACTGACCGCCACGTGCAGGGAGCAGCTGCACCTTGCGGGCCCCTTAGTGCAGCTGCATGGTGGGGACCTGGCGCAGCTGCACCGGTGGCGGTATGTCCACCCCTGGACTGCTATGGGGCCCCCCCCGGCTCACGGGCCCCATAGCAGTCGCGTGGTCTGCCGCCATTGGCGGTACGCCACTGGTAATAAGCTTCAACGTATATGACATCAGTCCTGGACAGAAAACCATCCAAAAACATATCCAAGGAGGAATAAAACTGCAAATAATCCATGAATAATATGCATATAATTAATATAAAACAAAAACTTGCAAACTAAACAACAAAGAAATAAAAACAAGAAAACGTTTCCACATTATAAGTGGAGGCGGTGGCAAATGATCTAAGTCACAAATCACAAAAAGGACTCGAAACTGAGCGTTTCATTGAGGCCAGATGGAGTGAGTGTCCGCCATGTGACAATCTATCTGGCCTCACACCGTGCCAGGCGTTTCCCTACATCTCCTCCCCATAAACCAATGTGGATAAGGTCAATATCCCCTGTTCTAGTCCCTGCTCCCAAACCAATTAGCCACAGGAGGAGTATAATGACTCTTTACAAGTATGTCTTTTAGATTCCTACAGCGCCTAGATGTCATAAGGGGACTGATAGGTAGACGCAATTGCAAAGATGGTTCTGTTTTAAGAATAGGCCAATGTTTGTTTAGAATAGATCTCATATTGTGCCATTCATGATTATATTCAGAGATGAACCATATCCTCCCATCACATTTTTTATGTCTGGGGGCATATAGAAGCGAATTCCGTGGGCTATTTCTAGCTCTTTGATAACCTGACTTAATGCACCTCCGACTGTGAGCCCTATCTTCAAATCTGGACTGCAGATCCCTCACCTGCATCTCAAATCAAAGCAGATCCGCCTCATCCTGAGGAACTGACCGAACGGGACAGCACGAATGGTTGCAGCACTATGTGCAGATGATGCGTGAATTAAGGCATTCACGGAGGTGGACTTCCTGAATACGTCTGTCTGAATAAATGTGTTATCATCGACCTCTAATTTAATATCCAGGAAGTCCAACCTCCTTTTGTCAGCCTTATAGGTAAGTCTAATGTTAAATGAATTAATATTAAGACTACTCATGAACCGATATTACTACATGGTATCTGCTCCTTTTGGTTTTATCTTAGATTTTGGTTTTAAAATGGGCACAGTGTGAATGCGCACCTACACATTGCACTTATACCAACTTATGCACCAGCTTATTCCTTTGGACATACTGCCTACACATGACATAAACTATACACAGCATATTCTTTAGGGCTTGTGTTACACGCATGCTGCTAGGTTCACATAAGGTGAGACAGGTTTCAACAATTCTTTGGAATACAGGGGGAACCGTTACTCAGGGCGACCATAGGCTACAGCTTCTCTCAGGCACACAATAGATTCAATTGCTGACCAGACACATCTGACAAGAGTCTTTTTCAACAGTTTAACAGTGGAATTTAATCTGAAGCACGGCCAGTGCAATTCAGGGATATTACAGCAACAATCTTCATTACGGTACAGTCTGAGTTTCTTGAGCTCCAGAACCGGCTCCAGTAACAATACAGTAGTTTCTTCACAAGGCATAGTATTCCAGTCTCTTCAGTAGCATAATTCAGCATATATTAGATCTCTTAGCAGCACACTTCAATGCATACACAACCACAGGCTTTTCCTTCACAAGGACACAATAGTACACAGCATTCTTTATCCTGCATGGAGATGGAGGGGGGGGTTGATGAGGGAGATGATCCCTGTGACACAATTCCTTCCAGTCCTTATCTTCCTGCCCAATAATACTCTGCACCAGGGGTGGGCAATTAATTTTCCCGAGGGGCCACATGAAAGACTGTGACTGTTGGGGAGGGCCGAACCAATAGGCTGAAATTAATTCTGCTCAATATTAATATTAACATATTAATTCTAATTATTATTATTAATGATTACATAAATATGAATTGTGTAACTTAATATTGAGCAGAATTAAGTGTGCTGACATCCCCCTATATACAGCTTGAGCCCCCACACAGCCTCTCTATATACAGCATGAGCCCTACACAGCCCCCCATGTCCATTATGAGTCCCACACAGCCCCACAAGGCCAGCATGAGCCCCACACAGCCCCCCCATGTTCAGCATGAGCCCCACACAGCCCCGCCCGT
Organism: Phyllobates terribilis; assembly: GCF_046119375.1. Taxonomy (NCBI): domain Eukaryota; kingdom Metazoa; phylum Chordata; class Amphibia; order Anura; family Dendrobatidae; genus Phyllobates; species Phyllobates terribilis. The sequence continues at coordinate 778,786,058 of NW_027362763.1, read as the reverse complement.
GTTCAGCATGAGCCCCACACAGCCAACCCGTGTCCAGCATGATCCCCACACAGCCCCACTGTGTCCAGCATGAGCCCCACACAGCCCCCCCATGTCCAGCATGAGCCCCACACAGCCCCCCCGTGGCCAGCATGAGCCCCACACATCCCTCCCGTGTCCAGCATGAGCCCCACACAGCCCCCTCATGTCCAGCATGAGCCTCACACAGCCCCCTCATGTCCAGTATGAGAACCCAAGAGCCTCCCCAGTGTCCAGCATGACAGCCCTCCCCAGTGTCCAGCATGACAGCCCTCCCTAGTTTCCAGTATGACAGCCCTCCTTAGTGTCCAGCATTAAAGCCTCCCAGTGCCCAGCATTAAAGCCCCCCAGTTTCCAGTATGAGAGCACCCCTGTGTCCAGCATGACAGCCCTCCTTATTGTCCAGCATGAGAGCCCCCCAGTGTCTCCAGCATGACAGCCCTCCCCAGTGTCCAGCCTGACAGCCCTCCCCAGTGTCCAGCATGACAGCCCCCCCTGTGTCCAGCATGACAGACCCTCCTGTGTCCAGCATGAGAGCCCCTCTGTGTCCAGCATGAGAGAGCCCCCCTGTGTCCAGCATGAGAGCCCCCCCCTGTGTCCAGCATGAGAGCCTCCCTGTGTCCAGCATGAGAGCCCCCCTGTGTTCAGCCTGAGAATACCCCCCCTGTGTCCAGCATTAAAGCCCCCCCTTCGTCCAGCATGAGAGTGCCCCCCCTGTGTCCATCATTAAAGCCCCCCCTATGTCCAGCATATACTTACCTCACTCCCTGTTCCCCTGGCGCTCCTGTCTGAGAAGCACTGACTCTCCGCAGTGCACAGGCTGACGCCATCGCGTCAGCTGTTTCTAATGCTGATTGATGGAAGAGCGAGGTAGCGGCCCCTCCTCCACCAATGCATTCACAGCGGATTGAGACCGCGGATTGAGACAGCGGTGATGGCGTGTGGGCGGGCAGTGACGGCGGGCAGTGACGGCATGTGTGTGAGCTGGAAAGGGCATAGTGCGGCCCGTGGGCCACTGTTATCAGCCCCTTGGCAGTCTTGGTCCACGGGCCGGACTGGAACAGCCAGAGGGCCGAATGTGGCCCGCGGGCCGCACTTTGCCCAAGTCTGCTCAGCACTGTTAGCTCAGGGAGTTTATCTGACCTGTGTTTAGTTTCTCTCCTGATCTTAATCCTGTTTAGTTGCCTTCTGTCAGATCCAGATAACACACCACCTTTCACTTCAGTTTCAGCCAGACTACAATAATAAGTTCCCCACAATCCCCCTAGGGCTCTGCTAAAACACTCCTTGTCTCCTGTGACTGTGTTAACCCCTCTAGTTGCTGGATGCTTCTGAAGCACAACACTTCCTGTCTCCTGTGCTTGTGTTATTTGTAATAGTTGCTGGATGCTTTTGAAGCAACCGCACTACTTCTGCGTGTCACACTTGCTCACACTGGCGAGTAGCCAGTGTAGAACTCAGATGAGTGCTATCCGATGTTTCATCGAATAGCACTCGCTCCAATGGTATACTATGGAGCCGAGCCGACTAGCATTCTTTTTTCTTATGCCAAGACGGCATGAGTAAAGGATCGCCGCATGCTGCGATTGGCAGCTCATATCGGACGGTGCGCACTTATACAATTCTATGGATGCATGCAAAACATCAGACTGCACTCGGATGTCATCTGAGTGCAGTTTGATATATGCCGACTCACAGAATGGAGAAATTAAGTTCTCCGTCTTCTCTGCATCTGTGAACTATTTCTCTTATGCAAGAGAATTGGATCACAGTAAAATCACACTTGGCTCACGCTCGCAGCAGAGTTTGAGTCGAGGGTCATTTGCACATAGCATCCGATGCTCTTGCATTAGAGAAAATCATCAGATGCTGTACGCTAGTGTGAGCGAGCCCTTAAACTCATGGCATACACTACACACAACATACACATCATACACCACAGGAACAATACACACTACAGGAACTATACACTATAGCAACACTACACACCCAGCATACACTACAGTACACATAATCATACACTACAGCAACACTATAAACATCATACACTACACACAGCATATGCAATAGCAACAGTACACACAGCATGCACTACAGGAACACTACACACACAGCATACACTACACACACAGTGTACACTACACACACAGCATACCCTACAGGAATACTTATTTCTTGGCCATAAGTTTTGAGACTTCCTCAAATTCTGGTTTGGTACTTTAGTGTTTTTTTGACCTTTAGTCAGCTGTTTCTATGGTTACTGAAGTACAATTCTAAACATTTCATAAGTTTTTAAACTGTTATTGACAAATATATCAAGTATATGTAAACACTTAATATTTTTCTAGACTTTTCCCCTTCTCCTGGCAGCTGGATATCAGCTTCTGGGCCAAATCCTGACTGATGACCGCCCGTTATTACATAATCAGTGCTTGGAGTTTATCACAATTTCTGTGTTTTAATTTGTCAATTGCTTTTTATGGACTGACCACAGGTTCTCAATGGGATTGAGATCTAGGGATTTCCTGATCATGGACTCCAAATTTTATTGTTTTGTTCACCGAGACACTTAGGTATCACTTTTACCTTGAAACATGGTGCTCCGTCAATTGGTTGCCTGCTGGGCTTCGTAGAAGACCCTAATTTCTGCTATATAATGCAGTATATTACTGCCGTATTGTAGTATATACTGTAGAACAGATTTAAAAGGGGACTAAAAATTTAAATTAATAGTTAAAAAAAGATTTTTTTTTAAAAAGCACAAGAAGATGTAAAAAAATATAAAGCTTTAAATCACTCTCCATTTTCTAAGTTCAATAATAATAATAACAAAACATATTTGATATTGCCTAATCCATGAAAGTCTGATTTTTTTTTACTTTATAAAATATTTAAAAAAAAACACTATACAAGTTTGATATCACCATAATAATACTGACATAAAGGCCATGTTCACAGGTTCAATATTTGTTCAGTATTTTACATCAGTATTTGTAAGCCAAAACCAGGAGTGGAAAAGGAAAAGTATAATAGAAACACGTCACCACCACTTCTTTATTCATCAACCACTCCTGGTTTTGGCTTACAAATACTGATGTAAAATACTGACCAAATACTGAACGTGTGAACGAGGTAAAAAAAATCACGCTACCAGGTTATTTTTACTGCATCTTCCCTATTTATTGTGGAGTATGTCCAGTGTGTGTCATAGCATCCATCTACACAGCTGTATATGACCTCCTTCAGTGGCTACATTGAATATACATGTAACATACACAATATCCTCAGGAGCTCAGCAGACTGACTACAATGCAGGATGTGAAGTATGATGGTCATTGCTTGTTGGCCATCAGACCCATTGCTTACAACAATGCAATGCTATTTTTCCTGACAAATGTGTAAAGACTAGAGTGTAATGGAGGCTCCAACCCATAAGTGAGGATGGAGAACTCAGAACACAAGGAAAACGATCAGCGGGAAAGAATTGTACATTGTTTCCTTTGCTTTTAATATAAATAACATGGGGTGTATCAATACAGACACACAATAGGATTTCTGTTATTATGTTTATCAGTTTTTGTTAAAACATGTGGAAAGTATGAAATGTTAATAAGAGAGAATGGTATTTCTGACACACATCAAAAATGTGGATAAATAATAGCAAAAATCCATTCTCATTTTTCTAGGCCAGATATGTTATTATCTCCTACGTGAAGAGCAAAGCATAACCCATGTAATTCCAAGACCTGCTGATCCTTACCCAATGAAAACAAGACTTCTCTTATGACTGGTGGTAAGAAATGTCACATCCTATAAATAATGTCTCAGATTTCTATTGTACCAGTTCCATATTCTCAGAAAACTGGCTGTTTTCACAAATTGTAATAAATTCTGACTGTTTGCACTATGGATCACCTTTCCTTCATACTTGGTTTCTGTGTTCTGAAAAATAAGAGTTGAAATGATGAATCTGTTTCCCTCCCTTCTTATATATTTCTTTATTTGGAGAAAATACCAGCACTTTTGTCCAATATCTTTTTCCTCTGCTATCTGTAAAACAGAAATACATGACATGTTTTTTTCTACTAGATAGCCATGGAAGATATGTATATTGCAAGTATTCTTTGTTGCCTACCTAATAGTAGCTGATGGTCCACTTTTGCTTCAAACTGAATCTCCACCTTCATATTTTAGTTTTAAAAGTTAAAAAATGTGGGCCTTTGTTTAAGTGTGTCTTTATAGCAACTAGAGCTCATTTTTCAGATACAAAGGTCCAAATCCCCTGTAGTGAAATAGAATGAAAAAATAATATACTGGCTCCAAGATGCCACCACTAGAGGGAGCCTAGGACAGATAATTTGCAGTATGCAATAAGCTCCTAAGCGCCCTCTAGTGGCATCTGCCTGCTAAACGGAAGAAAAACCTAATTTGGAGTCTAATTTATAGTTTACCAGACTAAGATTTATAACTGGGTATTTTTGATTACGTTACTTTATACATTTATTATGGTCATCCAATTTGGATGTAAAAGCCCTCATATTATAGGAGTTGTCTCATCAGCAGTTGCTGCAGGGATAATATAGTATTGTAACGTTTGTCAGAGGCCCTAGGTTCAAAAAGTCTACCTTATACAGGCATGGGGCTAGACATTCCCTCTGGCACATGCCAATAGAACCACGGCCTTTGCACTTTAACCGCTGTTCAGGAATCTGGTCCTACAATGGAGTCTACTGGATTGCTTCAATGGGAGGGATTCTGGCTGGAGGAGCGAACCAGAGGCAACAGAAGTCAAGGTATAACGGTCAGAACCAGGATGGCAGTCAAGGCACAAAATCAGAAGACAAAGAATAATCAGGAAGCAAGCTGAGGTCAGACAAAAGGAATTCAAATAGACGAAGCAGAAGCAGATAACACAAGACAGAACCACAGAATAACTTTAACTGGCAGTGAAAGTCAGGGGTTTAAGTAGCGACAACTCTGTGTTAGGGCTCACAGATAGGAGCCAGGAATTAATTCACTAGCTCCATGACTGAGCAGCACCAAAAGACCCAGGAATTAAACAGGATAGGCAACAAAGGCCACCACTGACCAAAGTGGAAACAGAGAAAACAGGCACTGGCCTGGATGTTGCATTATAAATACCAGATATTGAGATTAGTGATGAGCGAGCATACTCGCAAGTACTCGGTACTCTCGAGATGCTCGGAGCTCGCCGAGTACTTGCGAGATGCTCGGGCGGATGCTAGGGTCCCCTCCCTGCATGTTTGGCGCTCATTACAGAGCCAATGAACATGCAGGGATTGCCTGCCACTCATTGTAATGCCGCAGCCATAATGGTTGTGGCATTACAGTGATTGGCTGGCTGCACAGCGTCATGAGGTCTATATCAGACCTGGCGCCGCTGTGCTCGTCAGTCTACTCCGCAATCAGGCAGTGTAGGGAGAGGTGCTGCTGAGCTAGGGAGAGATTTGCTTGTTTATTAGGTAGTGTAGGTAGAACAGAAGTATATTACACATATCCATCTCAACAAACATCTCAACAAACAGTCCTTCTGCGGACTAATCCATTTGCAGAGATATTAGGCAGGCAGGGTATATAGGCAGGCAGTGTATATAGCAGGCGCAGTGCATATAGCACAAAAGGCTCCATTCCAGTTCTGTCTGCTGCTGTTGGACATTTCTAGACAAAGGCCCAGGTCTCAGGGGCCAGGAATAATTTTTTTTTGGATCTTAATCCTCATTATTTGCTTAAAAAGAAATCCAGAGAACACCGTTTTTCTGTGCCATTTGTTGTTGGCAGTGCAGAATCCAGCCAGGTCCTTTCCATATTACAGTGCTAAAAATGCTAAAAAAAAGGCCGTGGGCAAGCTGAAATTGTGCCACAACAAACACCCACATCTTCTCGCCCGACCTTCCTGTCCCAATTCCTAGGGGACCACAGCACACCACTATTGAACCCAGAGCAGTGTCAAAAGGTTGTTGGTTGGACAATGCTTCCAGTCACTTTGCCACCACCACCATCACCCTGTCTTCCACACAGTCAAGTCTTAGTAGCCGTGAGTCTGGACTGCATATTTCTCACCCTGATCCTCCTTCCTCTCATCATGCCGAGTGCCCAGAGACAACTGATCCCACACTTGGACACTCCAAAGAGCTGTTCACTTTTCCATTTATAGATTCAGGACTCTCGCCCGGTCCACTTGAATCGGGTCAAGAGGAGATCGCATGTAGCGATGCCCAAATTTTTGAGCAGCCAAGGTCACACGAAGGCAACGGTGGGAAAGTGTCACAAGAGGTGGACAATGATGAGACACAATTGCCAGAAAGTCAGGAGGAGGACCAGGGTGCGGAAGTGGAAGACGAGGTGGTGGATGATATAGTAACTGACCCAACCTGGCAGGAGGACATGCAGAGCGAGGACAGCAGCACACAAGGGGAGGGAAGCGAGGCAGAGCACCCCAACAGGCAGGAAGAAGCAGTATGGTGGCAGAAGGCAGGCTACCATTTCCCATAGCACCAACACGAAGGAAGTTGCCAGTACAACTGTTAGGTTTTCCCGAGTCTGGTTGTTTTTTAAAGACTCTGCCGATAACCCCAAAAAGGCCATTTGCACCACCTGCCAGGCCAGCATCTGCAGGGGTGGCAAAACTACCAACCTGACCACCACCAGCATGATCAGGCACATGGCAGCAAAGCACCCGACTTTGTGGGGCGAACCCCAGGGTCCAGGAACAATGTCTGCGGGTGGCACCACTGCTTCTTCCGCTGTTGTGCATGCAAGCCAATCCCCTGTGCATGGTGCATGTGAAGATGCCTCCTGCCCTGCACCTGTCGTTGCACACTCTCAAGTAGCAGCATCAGGAAGCACGTCCACGTCTTTGTCCCAGCGCAGCGTTCAGTTGTCCATACCCCAGTCCTTGTAACACAAGCGCAAATATGCAGCCAACGCCCCACAGGGCACACTTCTAAATTCCCACATTTCACGACTGCTTGAGCTTGAAATGTTGCCTTTTAGGCTCGTGGAGATGGAAGCATTCCGCAACCAGATGGCGGCGGCCGTCCCTTGGTACTCGGTCCCCAGCCACCACTATTTCTCCCGGTGTGCGACTCCTGCATTACACAAGCACGTGTCCCAAAACATTAGCAGTGCCCTCAACAACTCAGTTACCGGGAAAGTCAACCTAACCACGGACACGTGGACAAGTGCTTGTGGGCAGGGACGGTACATCTCACTGACGGCACACTGGGTTAACATAGTGGAAGCCGGGACCCAGTCAGACCTTGGGACAGAAGACATCCTCCCAATGCCAAGGATTGCGGGCCACAGGTCAATCAGGGTTGCCCCCACAGTCTACAGCTCCTGCACCTCATCCTCCTCAGCCTCCTCCTCCTCTTCAGCCTCCATCTCCGAAATGACCACATCAGTCACTAGCTGGAAGCACTGAAACACTGCCTTGGCCAAGCGGCAACAGGCTATGTTGAAGCTAATATGCTTAGGTGACAAACCGTACAATGCTGAAGAGTTGTGGACAGCTCTGAAAGAACAGGCAGATCTGTGGCTCACACCGCTGAACCTACAGCCAGGCATGGTCATGTGTGACAATGGCTGCAACATGGCGGCGGCTCTGAGGCGAGGCGAGCTCACACACGTACCATGCCTGGCCCATGCGCTTAACCTCGTGGCTCAGCGATTTCTCAAATCCTACCCGGAGCTGCCGGATATGCTTGTTAAAGTACGCTGCCTGTGTGCCCATTTTAGAAAGTCAGCTACAGCTTCCGCCGCCCTTGCCGTGTTTCAGCAGCATGTGCAGCTTCCGGCTCACAGACTGGTGTGTAATGTCCCCACACGTTGGACGCCATAATTAGAGTCACCGTCCCGCTTCTCTGTCTTCTGAAACGCTCTCTGCTCACAATCAAAGAGGATGCATTGCAGTCGGAGCACGATGAGATGGAGCAAGGAACCATACAGGGTGATTACACACTGCCCAGCCTCATCTCATCACAACGTGGATTGGGTGACAATGAGGAAGAGGAGGAAGAGGAAGAACAGGAGCTAGTTTCCTGTGCTATAGACGGTACTACCTGTACAACTGTCATACCGTCTGTTCAGCGTGGATGGCCTGAGGACAGGGAGGAGGAGGAGGAGAGCATGGTCAGTCATCCTCTTGGTGAGGACACGGAAGTCTTGCCTGTTAGCAGTCTGGTACGCATGGCTGAGTTTATGTTACGCTGCCTTTCCCATGACCTTCGCGTTCTCAAAATTTTGGGTGACAGTCATTACTGGTTGGTAACACTTCTAGACCCACCCAACAAGGGGAACTTTATATCTCTTATTCCTGAGGCGGACAGGTCTACAAAAATGGGGCAGTACCAGAAGGCCCTTGTTGCGGAACTATTAAAAAAAATTCTCATCTGAAAACGCTGGCGGCAGAGGTCATAGTTCGTTGGACAACCAAGGAGTACAGGAGAGAGACACAACTCCAATCCAGCAGAGGCAGGGGAACACTGTCAAAGTTCTGGGAGAGTTTTCTCAGCCCCTCCCATCGCACAGGCCCTGAGGCGCGGGGTACTCTCACAAGGAGTGCAAAGTTTGGGAAGATGCTGAGGGAGTACCTTGCTGACCGTACCAATGTCTTCTGTGATTCCTCTGTGCCTTATAATTATTGGATATCCAAGTTGGATACGTGGAATGAACTGGCTCTCTACGCCTTGAAGGTCCTGGCCTGCCCTGCCGCTAGCATTTTATCAGAGCGGGTTTTTAGTGCCGCTGGTGAAATTATAACTGATAAGCGCATCCGCCTGTCAACTGAAAATGCTGACAGACTGACTCTTATAAAAATGAACAAGGGCTGGACTGGGCCAGACTTCTCAATACCACCGAAAGATAGCAGCGTGTATTCCCATGTTCCTTTGGGAGGTATATTCCCATGTACTTTTTCACACCCACACATGGGTATACGCTTCCTGATTTTGTCTAGTTGCTCTTGTCCTCCTCCTTCTCCTCATCCTCATCCTCCAACACCATATCACCAGGGTGACCGTGGTCCGTGATGCAACACCCACATAATTCTTTTAAAGGTTGTTTATGATGCCCGTAAAAAAAAATTTTTATACAGTATGTTCATGTATACCCCCCAGGGGTAAATGTTTGTCAGCCCATATATTTATTGCACGGGCATTACAAGTATAGGAGATACACTCCGTTCTAATGAGAAAATTTTTTTTATGAGGCCCTCCTCCACATCTCTTCCAAGGGGCATTGGAGTGCCTCCCAATTTTGGCAGCCCTTGCATTCATTGCATAAGCCAACACTATGGGAGACCCACTTCCTAATAATGGGAAAAAATTTTCATGAGGCCCTCTACGTCTCTTCCAAGGGTGCATTGGAGTGCCTCCCAATTTTTGGCATCCGTTGCATTCACTGCATAGGCAAACACAATGGGAGACCCACTTTCTAATAATGGGAACATTTTTTCAGGAGGCCCTCTGCATCTCTTTCAAGGGGCATTGGAGTGCCTCCCAATTTTTGGCAACCGTTGCATTCACTGCATAGGCAAACACAATGGGAGACCCACTTCCTAATAATGGGAACATTTTTTCAGGAGGCCCTCTGCATCTCTTCCAAGGGGCATTGGAGTGCCTCCCAATATTTGGCAACCCTTGCATTCACTGCATAGGCCAACACTGTGGGAGACCCACTTCCTAATAATGAGAACATTTTTTCATGACGCCCTCTACGTCTCTTCCAAGGGGCATTGGAGTGACTCCCAATTTTTGGCAACCCTTGCATCCACTGCATAGGCAAACACAATGGGAGACCCACTTCCTAATAATGGGAACATTATTTTCAGGAGGCCCTTTGACCTCCACGTCTCTTCCAAGGGGCATTAGAGTGCCTCCAAATTTTTGGCAACCCTTGCATTCACTGCATAGGCAAACACAATGGAAGACCCACTTCCTAATAATGGGAACATTGTTTTCAGGAGGCCCTCTGACCTCCACGTCTCTTCCAAGGGGCATTGAAGTGCCTCCAAATTTTTGCCAACCCTTGCATTCACTGCATAGGCAAACACAATGGAAGACCCACTTCCTAATAATGGGAACATTGTTTTCAGGAGGCCCTCCGACCTCCACATCTCTTCCAAGGGGCATTGAAGTGCCTCCAAATTTTTGGCAATACTTGCATTCCCTGCATAGGCAAACACAATGGGAGACCCACTTCCTAATAATGGGAACATTTTATTTCAAAGGGATTTTGGGGTGCGTCCAATTTTTCAAAGGGATATTGGGGTGCGTCCAAATTTTGGGCAGCCCCGCCACTCACTGCATACGCAATAACAATATAGGAGACCCACTCTTTAGTAATGGGAACAACAAAGCATAGCCGTCTGATGGCTCTCTAAGAATAGTGAAGGCCGAAGGCTAGCCCTTTAAGAATAGTAAAGGCCGCCTGATGGCCCTATAAAAATAGGCTTTGTGACTTTCAGAGTCCCTCCTTCAAAAATGAAACAGGATGTGTCTGATCATGTCTCACACACCACATGGCCAGGTAAGGTTGTAAATTGTTAAAATGACATTTCCCAGTGAATGCATTTGTCACGGTTGAAAGCAATACAAAAGTGCAAAAATGCATCAAAAACGCTACGTGTGAACATAGCCTATGGTGTGGCGGAGTATTTTTGCTTTTGGTTATTTATTGTGCCTTATATTCAAGTCATTACCCTGGAAAGGATGTTCCTTAACAAATTTCCCAGGAAAATCCATTTTGGTTTCGTTTTTGTATGTTTTACTGTGAGTAAAAGTGGCGTAATACCTCTGACAACATTGTTGACAGCAGTGACCTGGGAGTCAGAAATGCTTCCAGGGGTCTTCCCCATGCTGTTCCTATGCTAATTGAGCACTGTTCCCAACGATTTGGGCAATTTTTAGGCCCTCTGCAGACCGCCGGGGTGAGCCGCTGGAAAAATGAGTTTTCCATAGACTTACATTGGGCTCGTTGCTCGGGTCGAGCACCCGAGCATTCCAATGTGCTCGACCCGAGCATCGAGCACCCGAGCATTTTAGTGCTCTCCCATCACTAATTGAGATGATTCTCTGTCCATGGTTTGCTGTAATATATGTGACGCGCCCCCTGGGGGCGGTCGGTGCTGGGGATGTCACGGTGGCAGTGACCCGATCCGTGGCCCCGGGCCGTCAATAAAATAAAGTGAAGAGTCAATTGGGGCAATAAAGATATGGGGATAATGTTCGTGACGCCACCGGTGGTATGCGGCTATATGGGGCCGCCGCTGCGGTGCAGATCCACTGGAGCTGATGGTGACGCAGCAGAGTTGGTTCAGCTCTCCACAGGCAGAGCTAAGCTACAGGGCAGTATATGATGAATTGTCGAGGTAGATGTTGTTGGTGCGGTGTAATGCAGGGCTGTTGATGCAGTAATTAGTCAAGGACACAGTGGGGTGCAGTCTTCAGGCTTTACTTACAGTTGTTAAGCTGCTCCAAGTTACAATGGCTAGGTTATAACCACCCACGTTGTCCTGTGTCCTCCGGGGAAGCGATCCAGCCAACTCTCAGGTACCTTGAAAGCACTTAAACGGGACCCCTTTCTTTGTACCTCTCCAGGTCGTCTTCTCTGAGCAGGCTCTCGCCCTCCTGCCCTGCGCCTCACAATCAGTGTCCCAAGCCAGTGGCCTCGGGCCTTGTCGGGCGACTTACTCTCAGTCCCCTGGACCCTATGTGGCCACCTTTTCGGCTATGTAATTGTGGAGTGTGGCTATAGCACCTGAAATGCTGCAACCTCCAGTTTGCTAGCTAAGACCTAAAGTACTCTACTAGGCTGGGGCCGGTCCCCTACTGTGGCCTGATCCCTCCACGTCAGCGTGAATTCGGGCGCACGGGTGGCCTCCTGCACTCGCTGTGCCCCTGGGTCCCTTCTGTCTCTTTGGAGCCCTCCTCACTGCTCCTCTCTTCTTTCCTCACTTTCCTCCTCCTGGGCCTCTCTCACTAGGCCCCACTCCTTTGCTCTCCTGAGCCGAGCTCCTTCTGAGCTCCCAACTGCCTCTCCTCTCAACTTCAGAACCTCTGAACCCCTCCTAAAAGGTTCCCCTTTTTCTTATACTCCTACCCTCTATGCTCCACTGAACTTCTTCCTCCACCCACCTCCTCCACTTCTTTCCACCCTCCTGACAGGGACAGGGACTGTGCTCTCCCTCAGGAGCAATCTCGCCCTTCCCTCAGGAGTGGTGTGTGTTGGATGTGAGTGTGTGGGTCCCAGGTAGTGCTCTCTCCTTACCTGATAGTGGGGTACCACACCTCAGGATGAGATGCAGTACCTCCATGGCAACTGGACCCACAGGGGCGCCACATATGGATGCCTTAAATCCAAAAGATTGGGAATTTGGTAACCCCTTTGTGTTGTTCATATGGCTTCATGAGACAACTCTATGAAGGTGAAAGTCTTCAACTGAACTGTACCTGGGAAGAATGCTTACATAAACAATAATAACTTTTGGTGTCTAAATATTGATGGATCTGTCTGTAAAAAATGTTATCACCAAAAACAGTAAGAGAATGATGAAAATATTTTGATTTTACTGTATCACCTTCATTCCCTGTTTTGCTGTTTGTCTCATTTAGTTCCTTAATATTCAGACACTCCATGCTCCCATACCAAGGAGAGCTTGGACAATGTACACTGCATTTCATGTGGTAGTTTTCACATGCTACTTTTTTGCCCAAAATAGGGCTAGTTCTTTTTTATTTAACTATTTATTTTTCCTTTCTTTTGAATGTATCCCTTATAAAAAAAAAAGAGTTCTTAAAGGGAATCTGTCACCCCCATGGGCGATATCAGACCACTACTATAGCCATACAGGGTATAGAAAAGTAAATCTATACATACATGTATGGCCCATAGCAGAGGTCTGATTGCAGAGAAAAGCACTTTAATCAATTCTTTTTTCCACAGGCTTGGATGCCAAGCAATCCCCGCCTATCTGCTTATTATTCCCCTAAATCCCCGCCTCTCTGCTTAATTATCATATCCCTCCCCCCCCTGCACGTCACAGGGCCCTGTGGCGTGCACTGTGCTTCCTGACTTCCGGGCATGCGCAAAGCGCCGCTCACATAGAGCTCACATAGAGCGCTTTGCTTCATCCTGGCCCCGTCTACCTGTGCTCTGCGCCACAGGGTTCTATTGCACAGGCGCCGGGGAGTCACTGTCACTTTCCGGTGCCTGCGCAATAGAAAACTGTGGTGCAGAGCACAGGTAGACGGGGCCGGGATGAAGCAAAGCGCGCTCTATGTGAGCTCTATGTGAGCGGTGCTTTGCGCATGCCTGGAAGTCAGGGAGCACAGTGCATGTCACAGGCCCCTGTGACGTACAGGGAAGGGGGGGAATATGATAATTAAGCAGAGAGGCAGGCATTTAGGGGAATAATAAGCAGATAGGTGGAGATTGCTTGGCGTCCAAGCCTGTGGAAAAAAAAGAATTGATTAAAGTGCTTTTCTCTGCAATCAGACCTCTGCTATGGGCCATACAGGTATATATAGATTTACTTTTCTATACCCTGTATGACCATAGTAGAGGTCTGATATCGCCCAGGGGGGTGACTGATTCCCTTTAATGTTTGGCGATTCTTGTCAACTTTGCTGGCAAGACACCACAAAATAAACTCTTCTGGTGATCTGTTAACTTAATACCAAATAACAGAGTGATGGTCTCCAAATCATCATATGTGCAGTGTCTCTGCGTTTACTCATGTGCTAACTTCAGGGCCAGACCCTACTCACAATGTGAAGCAGTCATGCTTTATATATCTACAATGCAACAAAAAAATAAGTAAAAAATATATCAATGTATAACCTTTTATTTTTAAAGTGGTATGTCTAATTTTAGCAAAAAATAAGAAAACAACTATAGAGGCAATGGCCAAAGTCTAATTATATCAATATTTTTCTAAAACTACAAAACATGTGCTTGATTGGGGTTATAGCTAATCAGGGTGCACAGTATATCTGTTATAGCTAATAAAGGAAGATAGTGGTGGTAATAGTTTATAAGGGCAGACAGTGTGGAGCCAATATTTTATAGGAATGAGCAGTGTGGAGGACTTGTATCATAAGAGGGACAGTGCAAGGGTCATATTTTGTGCAAGGAGCACAGTGAGGGGCAAATATAGAGAATGACTTCAATCAGAGAAGATGTCATCTATAAAAGGTACACAGATGTGTTTATTTGTGATACTGCCTGTGTCTCATAATTAGGTTCCTGTATGCTCCAAAGTCTGATGATGGATGGTAACAACAACTCCCAGTATCTTCTTACCATTGTTAAGGACATACTTGGAAATGTAGGTTCAAGCAATAAGATTGTATATGGGGCTGACCTGACACTGCAATTGAGCACTGTACTAAGCTTGGTGATATATTCATGTATTGTGGGTGGTTCTGGTGATGTATTCATGTACTGATGGTGATTCTGGTGATGTAGTTTTCAATAAAGCATGGGCTGTAGTTTTTCACTGTAAATTTAGAGAAGTAGGAAAAGTAGCTATACAGCACATGACTGTATGTATGCAAATCACATACAGTATGAGCAGTCGCATGATGACTGCTCAAATCACTTAAGTTGTGTATCAGAAGGGGTGCCAAACTGTATTTTTGCCTTGCATGAAAATCTAGATTCTCCTATGATTAGTTCTGTATATGGGATGGGTCAGTGATTATTTGCTTTTATACCATATGATCAATATAAAGGACACTCTCACATGAGGAACAAATATGAGTAAATGTCAGTGTATTGCAACTTTGTTCTTTCTGGCAATATTTGATCACTGGCAGCAAAACATGTGAACTCAGAAAACCTCTTTGAGAATATCTGTTAATAGTGTTTCTTCTTTCGCTAAATGATATATGTTTTTTTTTTTTTAATAACAGAGTATCTGTTTCCCGAGCACCTGTCCTCCTGCACATTCCATGTAGAGATATTTACTTTACTTGTAGAGGCATTCTTATCTGATAACATTTTCTAAAAACATTCACACTTTAAGAATGGAGATTTCATAACCCAGAAGATAATTAGGTAAGTGTCTCTGCATGGTTTCACAATATTAATGGATCAGGAAAATATTTTAAAATTAAAGAATCCAGATAATAGTTTGGGCACCTGAGACAAACCAAGGCCCCCACACTTCCTTAGAGCACATTATGATTGATTCCGGAGAATATCTGTGAGTCAGTTTAATTTGCTTCCATATGATTCCAGGCAGTGTGCCTCACTTGCAAAACCGGTCAAATGATTCTTTCTTCTATAGAAGGGAAAGTCTTTTACTTGTAAGAGGGATGAAAATGTTTATCAACACCCTATTATGATTAAGTTGTGTAAGTTTAATAGACTCTTTACATTAATAAAACTGATGCTTTCCTTCATTTGCCATGTTGACTATTCTTGTGTTTGGGGGGGATTGTTGTTTTGAGTTTATCTTGGTTGTGTTCAATGTCTTATTTATCCTGTTTTGTGGTTATATGTGGAAGTATGAGAATGTGGCTTGAGAAGAGAGGATCACTTTGTGCAACTCCGTTCTACGTTTCAAGCCGCTGCTCTCAGGCTGTGGACAGGAGATGCACAAATATCCTGACCTTCCAGGTTCTTTGGCGTGGCTTTTGATTCATAAGTCTGGCATGATGTTGTCAGTGCAGCATGTGGCGCACGGGTGACATCTTTCCAGCCTGGCTAATGATAAGCTAAGCATGAGATCTTGGAGGGTAAGGAAATTCACACAGCTCCTAACCACGGCCAGTGAGCACTGACCTTGACCAAGGACCAGGGTTAGGCAGAGCGATTCATTCATCTCGAAGGGGGGCCATTGAATATTAAGTGAATAACATGGGTTCCATTAGGCTGAGAGGGCCCCAATCACCATGCCTGACAGAGTGGTGAGATGACTGACAATGTCTCAAGTTCCTGCCATTAGGGGCGATGAGTACACAAATTTACTGTTTTAAAGTACAGAAAATGTGCATGTGATGAGATTGATCAGGGGATAAAATGAGGTCAAGTGGGGGATAGGCTGCACTCTCAAATTTATGCACTCCAGTGCTGGGTAGGAATCAATAAGGTCAACATAGGTCCATGGAATCGTAGCCCCAATGTGCTGTCCTGGGCAGAAGATGATATGTTTATCTGTAAGGAGAGGGGGAGAGATTGCCGACCATGGGTGTGAAAATGAGGTTTTTGCACAAGACTAAAGGGCAGTGAATAAGCAGCTCATCTCTAGCCTGTGCCAAGGATCCACATCTGTCATAAGAAAAAAATAGTGTAAAATCTTCTTTATTGATAAAATTCCAAAAAAAAACAGCAATTACCAATACACACCATAATTAGGTTATGTTGGGAAATTAATCCAATGACGCACTCCCCTAGTTACAGCGATTTGCGAAAATATTCACCCAATTGCCATTTTTCGTGTTTTGCTACCTCACAATCTGGAATTTAACTGGTTTTCTTGAGGGTTTGCATCAGTTCATGTAAAGAACATACCTAAAACTGTGAACATTTGGTTTTCTTTTACTGGGACGCAAATAATAAATAGGACAATATACTTCAGTATGCATAACTATTCTCCCCTAAAGTCAGTACTTTGTTAATCCTCCTTTTGTGGCAATTACAGCCGCAAGTCCGTTTAGATAAGTCCCTATGAGCTTCCACATCTTGCCACTGGGATTTTTTCCCATTCCTCAAGGCAAAACTGATCCAGCTCCTTCAAGTTAGATGGTTTTGTCTGCTGAACAGCAATCTTCAAGTCTGACCACAGATTCTCAATTGGATTAAGGTCTGGGCTTTGACTAGGCCACTCCAAAACATTTACACGTTCCCCTTAAACCACTTGAGTGTTTCTTTAGCAGTATGCTTTGGCTCATTGTCTTGTTGGCAGGTGAAACTCTGTCCCAGTCTCAAATCACTGACAGACCGAAACAGGTTTTGCTCAAGAAAATCCCTGTATTTCACATCTTCCTCTCGACTCGGACCATTTTCCCTGTCCCTGCTGCTGAAAAACATCCGCAGAGCATGATGCTGCCACCAACACGTTTAACTGTGGGGATGGTGTTCTTGGGGTGATATGTTGTGTTGGTTTGGTGCCAGACATAGCGTTTACCTTTTGGTCTCATTTGACCACATCACCTTCCTCCATACATTTGTGGAGTCTGCCACATGTCTTTTGGTAAACTCAAAATGAGCCTTACAATTTTTGTGTGTGAGTAAAAACTTTTTTATTGACATATACTCCAGCCTCTGCTTGGGAACTCTGCTGCTCCTTCAGGGTTACCTTTGGTCTCTGTGCTGCCTTTATAATTAATGCCCTCCTTGCCTGGGTTGAGAGTTTTGGTGGACGGCCCTCTCTTGGCAGGTTTGTTGTTGTACCATGTTCTTTCCATTTGATGATAATGGATTTGATGGTGCTCCAGGGGATCAGAGATTGGGATATTTTTTTATAACTCAACCCTGACTTGTACTTCTCAACAACTTTCTCCCTGACTTGTTTGGAGATGTCCTTGGTCTTCATGGTGTTGTTTGGTTAGTGGTGCCTCTCACTTAATAGTGTTGCAGCCTCTGTGGCCTTTCAGAAAAGGTAAAGTGTATATACTGACAGACATGTGACACTTAGATTGTACACAGGTGGGCGTCCTTTCACTAAGCATGTGATTTATGAAGGTAATTGCTTGAACCACATATTTTAGGGGCTTCATAGAAAAAGTGGTGAATACATATTCAAATGCCAATTTTAAGTTATTTGATCCTATAAATTAAATGTATGCCTATATTTTTCTCACTTCACTTCACCAACTTAAATCTTTTAGCGCTGATGCATCACACACAAATCAGATTACAAAAATATTTAAACACAGGTTGTAATGTAACAAAACAGCTAAAAAGCCAATGAGTGTGTGTGTGGGGGGGATACTTTTGTAAGCCACTGTACATGCCCCCTACAGCCAATTACAGGATACAGCTGTGCTGGTACTTTCAAATGGGGCAGACACTGCTTCTGGAGCCAGCAGAGTCCTCCAGAATGGCTTGCATTGAAAATATGTTGGCGGTGAAAGGTAAGCACCGTATTTTTCGGACTATAAGACGCACCGGACCATAAGACGCACATAGGTTTTAGAGGAGGAAAATAAAATAAAAAAAATTTAAAGCAAAAAATGTGTTCATGATGCACTTTTAAGGGGGAGGGGGTCTTCTGCTGACACTGGTATAGGGGTAATATCCCCCAATTCTGACAATATCCCCTATCCTGGTATATATGTCCCCTTTTATACGTGGTCCCCATCCCCATCCTGGTATGCCTGGAATCCCTCCATCCTAGTATACATGGAACCTCTCTATCCTGGTATGCATGGCACCCCTCATCCCTATCCTGGTATGCATGGCACCCCTAATCCCTATCCTGGTATGCATGGCACCCCTAATCCCTATCCTGGTATGCATGGCACCCCTAATGCCCATCCTGGTATGCATGGCACCCCTAATCCCCATCCTGGTATGCATGGCACCCCTCATCCCCGCCCTGGTATGCATGGCACCCCTCATCCCAGTCCTGGTATGCATGGTACCCCTCATCCCCATCCTGGTATGCATGGCACCCGTCATCCCCGTCCTGGTATGCATGGAACCCCTCATCCCCATCCTGGTATGCATGGCACCCCTCATCCTCATCCTGGTATGCATGGCACCCCTAATCCCTATCCTGGTATGCATGGCACCCCTAATCCCTATCCTGGTATGCATGGCACCCCTCATCCTTATCATGGTATGTATGGCCCCCTCATCTTTATCTTGTTATGTATGGCCCCCTCATCTTTATCCTGTTATGTATGGCCCCCTCATCTTTATCCTCTTATGTATGGCCCCCTCATCTTTATCCTGTTATGTATGGCCCCCTCAGTGTTACCCTGGTATGTATGGCCCCCTCATCCTTACCCTGTTATGTATGGCCCCCTCATTCTTATCCTAGTATGCATGTTCCCCCTAATCCCCATCAGGCTGCACATAAAAAAATAAATAAACACTCCTACTCACCTTTCTTCTCTCCTCCAGAGCTGAGTCCGGTCTGCCTGCACTGATCTCTCCATGTGAGCCGCGCATGATGTCACTGCCATGCACGGCTCACAAGGAAAGATCAACTGCTGGAAGTCACTGCTCCCCACGCCAGGACTGTGTGCGCGGGGAGCAGTGACTTCACTCTCCTTCATAGCCGGCACACAGTGTAGCTACGCTGTGGCTGCTGCCGGGCTATCGCGTATGCCCCGCTTATTAAAGGGCATGAATATTCACCCCCTCCCCACGCTCATGGGCGTGGAGAGAGGTTGAATATTCATGTCCTTTAACAGTGGGCACAGGCGATTCCCGCAGCAGCAGGAGCCGCAGCGCGGCTACACTGTGTGCTGCTATTAAGGAGCATGAATATTCAGTGCTCCCCACGCCCCATGGGACGTGGGGAGCAGTGAATATTCATTTTTTTTTAGCAGCGGGGACAGTGTAGGCTGCAGCGGGCGGCTGCTGCCTCCTGTGCCCCGCTCCTCCAGCGCTACCCCCACACTACACATATATATACACCCCCCCAACATTCGGACTATAAGACGCACCCCCCATTTTCCTCCAAAATTTTGGAGGAAAAAAGTGCGTCTTATATTCCGAAAAATAAGGTAAGTATGGCACTGTTATTATCTTCAATAAAATAGTGGCTAAAAAAAATGTCTGGAGGCAGGGTTAGGTTAGTTCAGTGTGAGGAGTCAGATAGGACACTAAGGAGCAAGGAGCTGAGGACTGGAGCTGGCAGAGCTCGTCCTGGCCAGAGTACATACAGAGGACCGGACACCGGAGTCCGAGGCTGTGGGGATTGTATATCCAGCAGCAGAAACCGCACGGCAGGAGATTGTAGGTCTCCTGGCCAGCAGAAACCCGGAGGCTCAGCCACCACAAAGGACCAGTACCGCCACAGAGGAGCGAGGAATACACGGGATCCGAGTCGCCAGCCATACGGGTGAGCACAGCACGTTACACTCAGGGATGTGGGCTACAACACGACTATAAGAGGGATAGCCAAAAGAGTACAGTCAGAACGGCAGGCCTACAACTCCACCTGGCCAGGGGAATTCTAGGATTGCTCCCTGACTGACCAGGCCCTCATCCCTAGAAAGTACTCCCGTTGGGGCCTATATAATTACCACCAGTAAAGACCCTAGGACTGCACTGCAAAGACTCCGTGTTATTATTACTGATCCAGGCACTATCACCACCATCATCTATCCACGCTGCCCTGAAGCTCCACTCTTCCTGTGGGGAGTTACATCACTTTGCTGCACATACCATCAGCTTCGGTGGACTGCTCCGCAGCGGCGGTTCCCAATATCCTCATCCCACAGGTGGCGTAGTCGGACTATACATAAACTACCCTGGTTTGACCGCCCTGGGTCACGGACCGGGTCACCGCCACGGTGACTACAACCCCCAGCATCTACAAGGCCCGGCTCCGGGTATCCCCACGGCACGGGCGCGTCAAGTTTGGCGTAGTTGGCAGGATTGCGTGCCCACTACCACCGGGTACTGCGCGCCTTCACAGACTGTGTCGCATACCGTGGTGAAGATTTCCCGCCATCTGCTGCCTTTTTCCCGCCATTGTCTGCCATTTTCAGGTCGCTGCGCGGGAAGAAGAGGGGCGTGATCGCTGAAAATGCACGAAGTCCAAAGCCCCGCCCCACGCATTGACGCAGCACCAGGTCCTGGAAGGAGCCACAGCACACGCTGACGTCAGACGCGTGCGACGCCAGGTCCTCGACGGAGACCATCGCCTGCGGAACTGCGGCCTATGGAAACAAAGTGAAAGAAGGTAGGCCACGGTTCACTAGGGGGGAGGAAGACGCCCGATATGGAGGGAACTTCAACCACCAGCGTGGCCGCTGCCGCAGTAATGCCATTCACCATGCCTTATATACCGGGGGCAGCGTGGTTGCCCCAGTACTCAGGAGAGTCACACACCCTGAGTGACTTCAAGGAGAGACTCAGCAGTTTATTTAAAGTATACCCCCTGTCTGAGGAACAGAAAGTGAGCATCCCTATAGGCCAGTTAATCGGTGCAGCGCAGAGAGAAGTAAAATCCTGGTCAACCAGGGAAAAAGGGACTGCAAAAGAGATACTGGCCCGCTTAAAGGACACTTTTGACACCTGTACTACAGCAGAGATAAAGATGAAGTTTTATGGGTGCAAACAATGGGCACAGGACAGTGTACGGGACTATGCTTTAAACCTGCAGGAGGCGCTGAGGGCCATCAAACAGGTAGACCCTGACAGTGTGCGTGATGAAAACAGACTGTTAACTGAACAACTTATTGAGGGTTTACTGTCCAGCGCCCACCGAACCCAGCTGCGCATAATGGCTCTGCAGAACCCTGACTTAGACTTTGCTCAGTTTAAGGACAGGGCCATCCGGGTGCTACGAGAACCAGCACCAGGTGGCGCTACAGCTCACTGGCGCCCAGCTATCACCTACCACCAGGAGGTGGCACCTTTTTCCCCAGAGCCTGTAGGAGCTGATGCACAGACTCTGGACAATGCCCCGTCTACAGACCTGCACCATCAAGTCCAAGAGTTAACTAAAAGTGTAGCTGCGCTAACCAAAACTGTGCAGTCCTTGCAGGTGTATTCCAAAGGAAAGATCCAGCTGGCTTCCAGTCCGGAGGACGTCCCGTGGTGCTGACAGAAGAGGATTCCACCATCCAGAGGGAGGAACAGCGACTGCTGCGACCAGGACGGACAACCCATCTGCCGCCGCTGCAACCAGCCGGGACATTTTGCATCTGTTTTCTCTCAGAAAGAAAATGTAACATCAACTGATCTTCACTGTCCTTTTAAAGGAATAGAGGAATCCAAGTTATCTGTAAACAGAAAGATTGTGAGGGAATATTTAGCTAACATAAATGAGTTCAAGTCTCCAGGTCCAGATGAATTACACCCCAGAGTACTGAAGGAGATCGTAGAAGAAATTTTAGAACCACTCTCCATAATCTTTGAAAATTCTTGGAGAACAGGAGAAGTCCCAGAAGACTGGAGAAGAGCAAATGTTGTTCCTATCTTCAAAAAGGGGAAGAAGGTGGACCCAGGGAACTATAGGCCGGTGAGTCTGACTTCTATACCAGGAAAGATCTTTGAACAAATTATTAAACAACATGTATGTAAGTACATGGATAAGAATGAAGTGATTAACCAGAGTCAGCATGGGTTTGTAACTAACAAGTCATGTCAGACTAACTTAATTTCCTTCTATGACAGAATCACTGACTGGGTGGATCAGGGAAATGCTGTAGATATAGTATATCTTGACTTCAGCAAAGCATTTGACAAAGTATCTCACACCATCCTTATTGAAAAAATGACCAAGTATGCAATGGACCAGGCAACTGTTAGGTGGATTCATAACTGGCTTAGTGATCGGACTCAAAGGGTGGTTGTAAATGGCTTCACATCCAGCTGGATGAATGTCTCAAGTGGGGTACCACAGGGCTCCGTCCTGGGACCTGTATTGTTCAACATCTTTATCAATGATTTAGATGAAGGAATTGAGGGTAAACTGATTAAATTTGCTGATGACACAAAGCTAGGAGGGATAGCTAATACTAGAGAAGAGAGAGAGAGGATTCAAAAAGACCTAAATAAACTGGAGCAGTGGGCAGCAACCAACAGAATGGTTTTTAACAGGGAAAAATGCAAAGTACTACATCTGGGCAATAAAAATGAAAAAAGCATATACAGAATGGGAGGAAAAGAGCTAAGCAACAGTACATGTGAAAAAGACTTAGGTATACTAATAGATCATAGACTGAACATGAGTCAACAGTGTGATGCAGCAGCAAAAAAGGCAAATACAATTCTGGGATGTATTAACAGAAGCATACAGTCTAGATCACGTGAAGTCATTATCGGTCTTTACTCCTCTTTGGTCAGACCTCATCTGGAATACTGTGTACAGTTTTGGGCACCACATTTTAAAAAAGACATAGACAAACTGGAGCAAGTTCAGAGAAGAGCGACCAGAATGGTGACTGGTCTGCAAACCATGTCCTATGAGGAACGGTTGCAGGATTTGGGAATGTTTAGCTTGCAAAAAAGAAGACTGAGAGGAGACTTAATAGCTGTCTACAAATATGTCAAGGGCTGTCACATTGTAGAAGGATCATCTTTATTCTCATTTGCACAAGGAAAGACTAGAAGCAATGGGATGAAACTAAATGGGAGGAGACACAGATTAGATATTAGAAAAAACTTTTTGACAGTTAGGGTGATTAATGAGTGGAACAGGCTGCCACGAGAGGTGGTGAGTTCCCCTTCAATGGACGTCTTCAAACAGAGGCTGGACAGACATCTGTCTGAGATGATCTAGTGAATCCTGCTTTGAGCAGGGGGTTGGACCAGATGACCCAGGAGGTCCCTTCCAACTCTACCATTCTATGATTCTATGATTCTATGATTCTATGACATTATGCAAGGTACTGTCATTTAAACGAGCAAAACCTGGGGCAGAGGGCCAACCCCCAGGCATAAGACCACCAGGCCCATCAAGCTGGCGAGACAAATATGTGGGAGGACGACCGGTCCTACCTGTCGTGCTGGATGGCTTTCCAATGAGCGCGTTGCTGGACACTGGATCCCAGGTGACCACCATCCCCTACATTCTTTTCAAACGGTATTGGACTGACTCTGACATCACCCGCCGTCCAGATGAACATTTGAGCATTTATGCCAGCAATGGTCAACCCGTACCTCTGGTGGGGTTCAAAGAAGTGACAATAAAGGTTGGCAAAGTCGAACTGCCAGCACAAGGACTGATTATTGTCGACATTGATCGCCGAGAAAGTCATCCCATGATAACCTTAGGCACTAATGTCATTTAAAATTGTCTTGCAGAAATAATTGTCTTGCTACAGCAGGTTGCGGAAACCGCCAGTTCCAGCCAGCAGCGGGTTCTACAAAGAGAGATCAGAGCCCTGATGAAAAGACAACAGGTAGAACTGTCTGGTGGTGAGATTGGCAGTGTTAGGATGAGTGACCCATTCCCTATTGCCATGCCCCCAAGAAGTGAAATGCTGATATGGTGCCGGGCAGCCATCGGTCTAAGGGGTAGAGATTACCAGGCCCTGGCAGAGCCCGTCTACTCTGACAGTAGGCCCACCATTTTGACAGCCAGGGGGGTGGTGGATTTCCGCCATGGAAGAGTGCCAGTCCGCATCCTGAACATAGGGGAAAAAGAAGTCCACTTGCCCCGGTACGCCACCCTAGCCAAGCTATTCACCGTCAATCAAAATTCTATAAAGGCAGTGGAACCCTTACCTCCATCCAAACAGGCAGAGGATAATGGCTCCAAGGGACAGATGGAGGACTGGTGCCAGAAGCTGCATGTGGGCACTGACTCCACCCCTCCACATCAAAAACAAGGAGTATACCGGGTGGTCCAGGAGTAAGAGAGGGTCTTCAGTAAACACCCACTCGACTTCGGGCAGGTAAAGAGGGTTCAACACCATATCCCCACAGGAGACCATCCACCCATTAAAGAAAGGTACCGGCCTGTACCGCCAGCACACTACCAAAATACCAGAGGGATGTTACGAGAGATGAAGGTGGCTGGGGTAATAAGAGACAGTTGTAGCCCCTGGGCAGCTCCATTAGTACTTGTAAAGAGAAAGGATGGCACAATGAGAATGTGTGTAGACTACAGGCAAATTAACCGCATAACACATAAAGATGATTACCCGCTACCCAGGATATAAGAGTCACTAGCTGCGTTAAAATCTGCTAATTATTTCTCTACTTTAGATCTTACTAGTGGGTATTGGCAGGTTCCTGTAGCAGAGGCGGATAAAGCAAAGACCGCATTCACCACCCCAATGGGCCTCAGCGAGTTCAACTGCATGCCATTTGGGCTCTGCAACGCCCCAGGAACCTTCCAGCGGTTGATGGAGTGCTGTCTAGGGCATAAGAATTTTGAGACAGTCCTCCTGTACCTGGATGACGTCATAGTATACTCCAAGACATATGAGGATCATCTGAAGCACCTGGCGGAAGTGTTTGAAGCCCTGGCTAGCTTTGGCCTGAAGGTGAAGCCGTCAAAGTGCCACCTGGTGAAGCCCAAAGTACAGTACTTAGGACATGTGGTAAGCGCTGACGGTGTAGCATCAGACCCCGATAAGATCACCGTAATCAAGGACTGGCCGAGACCTTCCACCATCAAAGAAGTGCGGCAGTTCCTCGGGTTGGTAGGCTACTACCAAAGGTTTATACCAGGCTTCACCAAGATGGCGGCACCCATGCAGGACCTCCTGATAGGCCAGTCCAGGAAGGCCAAGAACCAGAAACCACCATTCAAATGGGACAAGCTGGAAGATGAGTCCTTCACCAGGTTGAAGATGGCCCTAACAGGAGACGAAGTCCTGGCCTACCCTGATTATGGCCAACCCTTCATCATCCACACGGACGCGAGCAACGTGGGACTAGGAGCGGTGCTGTCCCAGATCCAGCAAGGCAGGGAAAGGGTGATAGCCTACGCCAGCAGGAAGCTCCGGCCCACAGAAAGAAACCCAGAGAACTATTGCTCCTTCAAGTTGGAGTTCCTTGCCATCGTCTGGGCTGTGACTGAACGCTTCAAGCATTATCTCGCCTCCTCCAAATTCACCGTCTTCACGGATAATAACCCGCTGACACACCTGGACACTGCAAAACTTGGTGCCCTGGAACAAAGATGGATGGCCCGACTGTCTAATTACGAATTCACCATCAAGTACCGGGCTGGGCACAAGAATGCAAACGCAGATGCGCTGTCCAGAATGCCTAACTTGCCAGATGGGGGAGAAGACCCAGAGGAGCTGGAAGAGATAGAAATCCCCGCATTCCACCGCCATGGAATAAAGCAGTGCTCCCATTGTGTGAAGAACAGGTGCTCTGACAACAGAGAAGCCACGTTCAATCCATTGCCCCACCATAGATGGGCAGAAACACAAGACAGTGATCCGGCTGTTCGCCTAGTCAAAGAGTTGCTGACACAAGCTGACTCATACCCTGATTCAGATGCTCCAGAAGAGACCAAACAGCTGTGGAAAGAAAAGAGCAAGCTGTTCATCTATGAAGGGAAGCTGTGTCGAAGAACTGTCAACTCCCAGACACATGAGCTGGTCTGGCAGGTGGTAGTCCCAAGGTGAGATGTGTCTATGGTCCTGGAAGCGTACCACGACGGAGCAGGACATTTTGGATGGAAGAAGCTGCAAGTCCTGCTACATGAACGGTTCTATTGGGTTTGCATGAGGAAAGCAGTCGAGAGGTGGTGTCGAGAATACGGACTATGCAACCTGAGAAGAAAAGACCGTGACAGCCAGAGGGCTCCCCTGCAGCCCATCATCACCAAGCAGCCACTCGAACTGGTAACCCTGGACCATGTGAAGCTATCCCCGAGCAGGTCAGGCTATGTCTACGCTCTCACCATCGTAGACCACTACTCCCGGTTCCTGGTTGTAGTGCCAGTCAAGGACCAAACGGCTCAGACAGCAGCCAGAGCTTTCCAACAGCACTTCTGCCGCCCGCATGGTTACCTAGAATGTGTGCTAACTGACCAAGGTCCGGCCTTCGAGGCAGAAGTATTCCAGGAGTTTTGCAACCTGTACGGCTGCAAGAAGACCAGGACAACGCCTTATCACCCCCAGACCAATGGGATGTGTGAAAAGATGAATCAGGTGGTGATAGACCTACTGAAGACGTTGCCCCTGGAGGAAAGCAGCCTGTGGCCAGAAAAGTTGCCAGACCTGGTGGACCTCTACAATCATATCCCAGTGAATTCCACCAACTGCACACCAGCTTACCTGATGTGAGCAAGACCTGGTAAGCTGCCCATCGACCTGGATATGGGAGTTCTGACGCCAGAGGACGCCTCACCAGATGCAGATTGGGACACTGAGCGACAACAGCAATACCGCAAGGTACAGGAAAGTGTTGAAAGAAGTCTGTCTCAAGCAAGACAAAGGCAGGAGAAGACTTACAATCAACATGCACCTGCTGTTCCCCTGTCACCTGGAGAGCAAGTCCTAAAGAGGAAAAGACGACTCCACAAGTTGGATGACCAGTGGGAAAAAGAGCCGTACACCATTCTACCATCAAGTCATGATAACACCAAGGTGTGCCTCATAAGTAAGGGCGGAGGTGAGACAACAGCAACAGTTTCCAGAGACCACCTGAAGAAATGTCCCGAGCAGCTACAACACGCTAAAGAAGACCAAGATATCCCTCAACCCGCAGAGGAAATGGAAGAAATGGTCAGCACAGTACTCAGAGAATTTCCACGGTCATGGACACAAGTAAATAATGCAATAGTTGTGCCAGTCCTTACATTTCTCCAACCAGCCCCTCAAGAAGCTGTAGAAGTCCCAGTAGAGTTGGAAGAACCATTGGCCCCGGAGACAGAAGATTCCTCATCAGCAGACCAGGAGAATCTACCCTCTGCTAGTAGCGAGCCTGTCATACCCATGGTAAGCCAAAGGATCCGTAGGAAGCTGCCCAACCTACCAGAGACACCTCCAAACACCTGTAGTGAGGTGAACATTGAGCCCACCACACCAGGGGTAAATACAGGGGACCATGGTAGAACACAGATAGACAGTGTGTTACGCAGATCTACCAGAAGAACCAGAGGTCAGATCCCTGCTCGTTGGAGAATTTAAATGTAACTATAACTGTAATGTTGGAATGTTTTATGTGTGTATTGAATATGTTTTCCCAGTTACCCTACAGGGTCCAAAAAGACTTTCAGGTTATGGACAGTGAATAACCAAAAACTTTGCCTGTAAATAGTTGCACCTATAAAGTGCCCATTTGTGCCAGACCACAGAACAAAAACCCGTGGAGGTGGCTGAATACGTGGTCCAACATCCAGATCATCAATACCCTGTAGCCACCCCAGGGCCTCCGTGGAGGGTTTGGGATGGGTCCCTCAAACTACATCTTCAGTGGAATGGACACCTGGTTACGGATGATACCATGACCTATAAAGACTGTAATGTTTGTAATATTCTAATGTACCTTGTTTATTGTTATCTGTTCTATTTTTGCAAAATATGTTCAGTCCCGGAGTACTGAAATTTACTAGGGGGAAATGTGGCACCCCACGGGGTCTGGTTGCCACAGTGGTAGTAATACCATGTCTGGGAGTAAAACAGGAGTTTCCTGGTCAGGGAACACACTACATGCAACACCTACTGCTCCAGACCAGAAAAGGGGAGGATCCTGCCCTATATAACTGGATCTGGAGGCGTGGTTAGCGAGTTTTGTCTGGGTCTAGACAGTGTCAGGAGTCAAGCAGGACACAGGAGTAAGAAGCCAGGGACTGGAGCTGGGCATAGCTCGTCCTGGCTAGTGTACACAGAGGACCGGACACCGGAGTCCGAGGCTGTGGGGATTGTATACCCAGCAGCAGATACCGCAAGGCAGGAGATTGCAGGTCTCCTGGCCCAACAGAAGCCCGGAGGCACAGCCACACGAAAGGACCTGTACCGCCACAGAGGAGCGAGGAATACACAAGGTCCGAGTTGCCAGCCATACGGGTGAGCAGCACGTTACACTCAGGGACGTGGGCTACAACACGACTATAAGCGGGATAGCCAAGGAGTATAGTCAGAACGGCAGGCCTACAACTTCACCTGGCCAGGGGAATTCTAGGATTGCTCCCAGACTGACCAGGCCCTCATCCCTAGACCCTAGGACTGCACTGCAAAGACTCCGTGTTATCATTACTGATCCAGGCACTATCACCACCATCATCCATACACGCTGCCCTGAAGCTCCGCTCTTCCTGTGGGGAGTTACATCACCTTGCTGCACATACCATCAGCTTCAGTGGACTGCTCCGCAGCGGCGGTTCCCAATAACCGCATTCAACAGGTGGCGTAGTCGGACATTATAAATACTATACATAAACTACCCTGGTTTGCCTGCCCTGGGTCTCGGATCGGGTCACCGCCACGGTGACTACAACCCCCAGCATCTACAGGCCCGGCTCCGGGTACCCCATGGCCCAGGGGGCGCATCACTTGGACCAGGTCTCATGTGGGCAGCAGATTGGGAAGTGATAATCTCCTGCTGATAAAATACTCATTATATTGAAAAAACAGCACACAGTCTAATAAGTGACAAATCCCTGAAATCAGCATATCATCACCTACCTCATAATGTCCTCAGATTACATATCAAAGACCAGCTGACTAATTCCCTTTAATTATCTTTTTTTCATTTTCAGCAGTGCATTCTCTGTGTCTGTAAGGGATGCTGGGTAGTGATGAGCCAGCATGTTCTGTTAACCCTTCGGCGAGCATGCTTGGGTGCTCGCCGAGTATCTTTAGCATGCTTGAGTGTCATGTTTTAGTCACGCGTGTGCATGATTTGCGACTGTTTGACAGCTTTAATACATGTGAGGAATGCCTAAGAAAGTGGCAGCTTTAATACATGTGAGGAATGCCTAAGAAACTGACAGCTTTAATACATGTGAGGAATGCCTAACAGTTGCAAATCATGTGCACGGAGTGACTCAAACATAACATTCGAGCATGCTGAAGATACTCGGAAAACGAGCATGCTCGCTCATCACTAATGCTGAGCCATGCTAATGCCATACCTCCCAAATTTTGAAGAACAGTAAGAGGGACAAAATATTAGGCGTGGAAGATTTTTGCCATGTCACTTGCCACACCCCAACACATGCCCATTTACCATTTCTTTCTACCCTGGCAGGAGGAAATGGTAGTGAGAGAAATTCAGACGTCTGAGACTGCAGGGTGTAGACCCAAATTCGGGCCTGTCCGCTGTATCTGACACAGTTGAGACTAGAGATAAGCTGATCAATTCACGGGTCTCTGGTCCAGAGTGCAGGTCAGTGGTATTTGGTGGCTGTATGGAGGCTTTCAAATCTCTTACAATCCGGCATTCCTTGAGCAGCATTTGATCACCCAGGGCAGGGCGACGTCATCTGTGCGTCCTCCTCATCTCTAATTGAGACCTGTGGATTTATTTTTTGTTCGTTCATTCAGTGTCGGAGCCGCCAGAACTTTCTCATCTTGATGCAGCTTCACTATATGACATCCAGCTCTTTTGTAAGGCCGTGTTTACAAGTAGCATAAATACTCTGTCTTGTTTTCTGCAGGATTCACACGAAACTACACAGTAACAATCTTCTCTGATGCATTACTGCTGCATTTTTTTATGCCTTTCCACTTATTTGTTGCGTTTTTAGTGCAGATGTGAAGCCGCATTTTTAAGTGCTTTCTATAGTACAGAAAAGCTTTGATTCTGCACTTAAAAAAGTACCAGCAGTTTTTACCTGCATTTTTTAGGCTCCACATAGAATCCTCCAGAGAAAAAAAAAGCTCCAAAATCACAGAGTTCTGCGGCGTCCTTGGGCTCCCAGTGGGTGTAGTTTTCATGAAATCACATCCACTTTGCTTAGACAATTAAACACAACAGAATTTCTGTGCAAAAAAAAGCAGCAGAAAATATGCAGCATTTATTTGTGAACACAGTAAATGTCAAAGCAAAGTGGATGTGATTTCATGAAATCTCCGCCCTTGGGGCATCTAAAGACGCTGCTGAACTGTGTGGTTCTGGTGTTTTTTTTTCCATAGCCTTCTATGTTGAGCCTGAAAAAAAATGCCATTACATTTTTAAGTGCAGAGTCAAAACTTTTCTGTAGTATTAAAAAAGCATTAAAAACGTGGATTCACATCAGCACCAAATATGGGGGAACACGCATAAAAGAAACGCAGCAAACACGCAATAATCAGAGAAAATTGTTATTGTGTCATGTGGTGCGGAAACCTGAAAAAAAAAACTGTAGGAAAAACACAGAATTTACGTTCTCAGCATTAAATTTTTTTATGGGTTAAATACAGAAAAAATATCAATCACACCATTTATTTTATACAATTTACCGATCATAAATAATCTGATCGCTGTGTTGTGCTGATCGTTACGATTACAAAGACACCAAATATGTTAGTTATTTGCTGATTTTCATTGTTTTTTCTTTTTTTAAAGAAAATTAAAACTGACATCATTGTAATTGTTTTTTTATTATTTTTTAGTAATTTTATGGGAAGAAAAAAAATCTCTTATTCTCCCTCTAGAACACAGAGATCTACAAATACACTGCTATGTACAGATGTATCAGTATAATCTGATAATATGCCTGTGGCATATTCTCCTTGTGACATCATTAAAGCCTGTGGTCCAGTAGCTTTAGATTATTATTATTATTTATAATTATAGCTTCTGCCTGTAATGGTGAAGGTTGTGGGTTCGACACCTGGGGAGACTCACAGAGAAAATAACATTTTTTGAAATTGCTTTTTATTATTTTTAGAATTTTAGAGGAACAAAAAAATCATACTTTTTCTTCACCTCAGTATACATGGAACATGTAAACACACTGCTGTATACAATGTACAAGTGTAATCTGCTTCTGGGTTCACTGCCTCCACTACATCTCAAGATTACCAAATTTTCCTGACTTTATCATTGTGGGCTGTGGCTCCTCTCTAGGGATGCTGCCTGATGATGTGGCGCCCTGCTGCGCATTGGTGCCACAGAACCCAGAAGGGTGCATGGATGGACTTCTCCACAAGAGGCCCTCACACATTCACACACCTCCACCCTACCACCTCAGACCAGCAGAGGGAGCCCGTTAGGGATATATATAGGGCGGGTGGAGCCAGGCAGCTCAGATTAGTTCCTGCTCAGAGACAGAGAGGGACAGAGCTCAGAGTTGAGCAGAGAGCGTGCTGACGCACAGAGAGCAACGAAGAAGCAGCAAGCTGGCTGCTGTGCTTAGGCGAGCAAAGGCCTACAGCACGTGTGAAGGCCTAGTGAGGGCCCTGAGTGGGCCGAAGGCAGAGAGGAGAAGGAAGAAGTAGTGAGGGGACAGAGGAGCATACCAGGCTCACCCCGATATATATACCGGACACCGGGTCCGCGCCTACAGGGACTCCTTATACCCAGTAGGAACCACGGGAATCCCTGGAGGACTACAGGTCCCAGGTTCACCAAACGCTGATTACAGTGCCAGGGTTAGGAGTCACGGAGGTCCCAGCGTCCAGGGAGAGTGATCTCCAAAGTGAAGGCCCTACCATCAGGTCAGCAGGTGCAAAGAGAGACAGTAACCAAGCTAGGCCTAGCTCCAGGCAGGTCAGAAGCTTAGAGAATAAAGCAATGGATCAGGAGGCCCTATACACGCTCACTGGGGAGAGTCCAAAAGTGTGCCCTTCGCCTGGAGTACTCTGGACCGTGCCTGCAACATCACCAGTAAAGGTACTGAAGCTTACCCCCGTGTGAGTGTCCGTCTTTCCTCCGGGAGCGTCCTGCCATCTCTCCCCTGCACCACCATTCATTACACCCCACGCTGCCCTGGAGCTAGCTCTACCTGTGGAGAGCCACACCATTCCGGCTGCCGTAACACCAGCTCCAGAGGACTGCTCCGCAGCGGTGGCACCCCTTAGCCGCATTCCACAGGTGGCGTCACAAACACTTTAAATCCCTTATAACTACCCCCCCCCTTTTACTGACCGCCCTTGGTCACGGACCGGGTCATCCACCGTGATATCCCCCACCGGCATCCACAGAGGCCCGGCTGCCGAGTACCCCACGGCCCAGGGGGCGCGTCAATAACATGGAGATGTGAGTTTGAGTCCAGGGGAGATTTGATCCCAGGAGATGAAGTGTGAATGTAAACATTTAATTTATGCAGAGAGATGCGACCTCACGCCCGAAGAGAAGGAGCCACGGAGAAAGGTAAGTATTAGACGCTGGAGCAAAAGCCCTGATGTGCCGGCACAGTGGGACTGAGCCCACAAATCGGGACAGTCCTGTTGAATCTGAGATTGTTTCGAGCTATGGTTAATGCTACAGCAGCTTAGGAGTTATGGTGTCCTGGAGACTGTCATAGGCTGGGCTAAGAAGGTGAGTTACAGGCAGAGAGAGATGATTTAATGACTGTTTTACCTCAAGTCTAGAGTCACTTGCAAAGGGCCTGTGTAATGAGCAAAGAGCCTTGTTAGTGATTAGCAGATGAGTAGTGGAAACGTTTTGAACTATGGTGGAAGCTGTTTGATGTTCACTGTTCAAATTCTGCAATCTTTCAAGTATGTTGATACGTATTCAGCCATATTAAAAATAAATCCATTGTAAATAATGCCATGTTGAACTGTTCTTACCGTTTGGTGTCTTGCTGACTCTACAGAGAACACAGTCACCTTCCAATGCAGTCTGCCCACCCCCTCATTACCCTAGCAATGGCTTTTGAAGGGAATCTGTCAGCGGGATTTCACACCTCAAACTATTTATATGTGCATGTAGCTCTTTCAAAGACCAATCCAGCAATCCCTTTACAATGCCAGTCCGTTCCGCCATTACCGAGAAGTCAGCATTTGAATCAATATGCAAATGAGGTTGAAGAACTATTTGTAGATCTGAAACCTCTGTCAATCCAGCTCTATTCCTAGCTCAATGCCCCCTCCTCCTACTTTATTGATGACTCTTTTCTGCCTGAAGTCACACAGCATAAAGGCTGTCAGTGAACCAGGAGGAGGCGGCGCTGGGCAGGGAAAAAAGCTGCAGTGAAAGAAACGTCAAACTTACAAATAGCTCTTCAGCCTCATTTGCATATCAATTCAAACCCTGATTTCTAAGTAATGGAGGAATTGACTGGCCATGTAAGGCTATGTGCCCACGTAGCAGATTTGATGCAGAGCGTTTTTGCCTCTCTCTGGCAGAAAAAACACATGCAGATTTACATGCAGATTTACATGCGTTGGACTTGTGTTTGAAAGAGCTGCAAGCGCAAATAAATAGTTTGTAGTGTGAAATCCTGCTGACAGATTACTTTTAATGCCCCAGTGTCAGCATTCAGTTATAACCAAAGCACAAAGTTAATAGTGCAGTTAAAGCAGTGTTGGACACATACAGAAGAGGGCTCTTATGTGAGAACAGTACATGGGCCCTTTGCAGTCTAATAGCTTATAATAATGCACAAATCCACCTTCTTTGGAGGTGGAAATGGGCCCCCATAGCTCCTGGACTCCTGTTGCACCAATGATATGTCCACCCCTGAGTTAAAGGGGTATTCTCAAGTTGTCTTCTGAGCAGATCTCCTTATTTTCAGATCGCATCTGTATTTTCAATACTTTCTGGTTTTTGACAGGACGGGCTCTCCTCCTTGAATGACAGTTCTGGTGAATAGTGCAACTGTAGTATTAGTAGAACTATAAAGCCCAGCACAAGATATTTTATAACACATTCAGTTCTCAGTGGTTTGTTCTGAGTCTACACTGTTATCACTGTACTTACAAATAGAGATAGAAGGGCAATTGAACAAGCACACAGCGAGCAGAGAGCCATGATTAGGAGACCTGCTGTGAAAGCTGCGGGTTGGTGCTTTTGAAAGATTTAGGCTATGTGCCCACGATCCAGAAATGCTCCGGATTTTTTCCTGAGCGTTTCTGCATCTCCCTGGCAGAATAAACGCATGCGATTGTACATGCGGATTGTACATGCGGATTGTACATGCGTTTTCCTGCCAGGAACATGCGGAAGTGAAGCGTTCTTCACATGCATTTCCGCATGCGGGTTGAC
The DNA here is from genome assembly GCF_046119375.1 of Phyllobates terribilis. Classification (NCBI taxonomy): domain Eukaryota; kingdom Metazoa; phylum Chordata; class Amphibia; order Anura; family Dendrobatidae; genus Phyllobates; species Phyllobates terribilis. The sequence goes on along the minus strand of NW_027362763.1, from coordinate 778,751,339 downwards.
AAGCGCTTTCCAAGCGATTATAGCATCTCTTGGAAAGTGCTTGTCAACTTGGTCACACTATATAAATCTATGCAAACGGCATGGATTTATATACTGTGACCCAAGAGAATGTCAAAAAATAAAAAAATAAATGTATACTTACCCTCCGATGGCCCCCGCAGTCTTGATTCCCTCCGTCCCGGCTGCCGGCAGCGGTAGAGTGAAGGACCTGCCGACGTCAGCGTTGCGTAACCCGTCACATGACTCTGACGTCAGCGCAGGTCCTTCATTCCATCGCAAACTGCTGCCAAGCAAGGAGGAGCGCACCGCGGGCCGCCAGAAGGTAAGTATATATTTATTTTTTATTTTATTCTGTTTTTTACAGTTTTCAATGGTACCCGGGTCTGGAGGAGAGTCTCCTCTTCTCTAGACCTGGGTACCATCCGCACATTAGAACGCATGGAATGCGCATCTACTTATGCAGTGATGCGTAATCCATGCGGTCTAATGCAAGTCAATGGCGGCGAAAACGCAGCACTTCCGCAAATTAATTGATAGTGCTGCGTTTTTTTCCGCAATGATAATCCGCAGCGGAAATGTCCGCAGCATGTGCAAAGCACATGCGGATTATCATTGGGGAACATGCGGTTTTTAAGCGTTTCTGCAGCGTTTTTGCCGCTGCGGAAACGCTTAAAAAACACATCGTGGGCACACAGCCTTATAACAGCATCTCTTCAAAAGATGAGAGTGAGGTGGAGGGAGGTGAGCAGCTAATTGCTGCCTAGAAATCGACAGGCTGGAGAGAGCTGACTGGGATGTTAAGTGTTAATGCCTCTCCTGGAATGTAACTAAGGCGCACCCTCACCCAATGCCTGGGCTGGCACTAATGGCCCAACTGGATGGAAAGAAGCTTTACTCTGTAAGAGATAAAAGCTCTCAGCATGAGAATTACAGCGGATTGGGAAAACCAATTGCAAACTTACTTATTTTCATAATGTCTAACTAATTAAACCAATTAGCTCCCACTCCTGAGAAAAAATAATGATCGAATACTGGCCAAATACTGATAGTGGGGCCATGGCCTAACACAAATTCTTCATTCAATGGCACTCAGTGCACTCCACTGACCTGTCATGATGTACATTGAGTTTCTGCAGTGATTTTTCTGATTTTTCCAACTAGAATAGCATAGAATGCTGCCTCCCATGGAAATGTACATATAATGCATAGAAAGTAATGTATATACACTTATAAATAGTTACATAGTTACCAAGAAACTGTAGCATAATGATAGGAAAATATTCATCAAACCAAATTACGCTTGAGTAATTGGGTGTGACATTAAATGAATCTTTAATTCTGCTGGATCGCTTGGGAGAAATATAGTTGATAATACCGCTGTAAAAGAAACAGGATTCAGAACAAAATGTTCATTTATTGCAGTCAGCAATCTGCAGCTTATGTGCCCTCTCACACATCACACTGACTCTTCAAATCAATCCTGACTTTTACTTCAAGGCACATCACATGATAAAATGTGCAAGTAAACTGTGATTGCTTCATGCTTGCCAATCATGCCATATCATAACCCTTGTCTGAAATTAAGTGAAAGAAGAAACATGAAAAGGTATGAGAAATCATAATATGATATTCAGGTACTGTATAATGCTACATAGAAGGGTCCTGGAAAAAAAACCACAAGTATATAAGAGGGGAAATGTGTAAGGTGCAACATAATGGATAGCATTGTAGCCTATTAAAAGAAGAGATGAGTAACCAACCAGTATATTGGCAGAGACAAGAGGACCTTGCTCACACCACCCAATTTTTCATCCTAGTTCGATCAGGCAAAACATCAGATTACACTTGGACCAATGTTATTCTATGTGGTCGCTCACATGTTGATTTTTTACCTCGGACCGAGGTGGTCTGAGGAAAAAGACGCAGCATGTCCGAGTTTGATCTGATATTCAAATCGCACTCGGCCATGCAAGTCAATGAATCCGTGGAACACATCGGACGCCACTGGGATGGCATCTGAGTGCAGTTTGATTTCCACGGACTCACAGAATGGAGAAGATGGAGAAATTTTGTTTTCCATCTTCTCCTCACAATGTGCTCCGATTCTCTCATCTTTGTTTACAAGCAGCAAGAAGTAAGTCAGCACTGCAGCCAATCAGTGAACTTATTAGTCACTAGGCATGAGCGAACATTTCAATGTTCGGTTCAGAAAAGTTCGCCGAGCAAATTGATATTCACCAAATTTATTCGCCGAATGATCATCGAACATTTCCGAATCCCATAGGAGTCAATGGGGGGGACCAAAAAAATGCATAGACAACACCTAGAAACGGGACCAAAAGCTGCCAAAACACATCAAATTAGGTGTAGATACCAGGGACGTGCCATCAATTGACCCAGAGTACAAGTACTATAATTATTATTACTGTGACAGCAACATTTATTCAATTGCGCTTTACATATCAAAAGTGGTCACTGACTGGTACAACAGGAGAGAGGACCCTGCCTGCGAGGGTGCACTGTCACAGACGTGGTTTGTGGAACCACTGTGCCACGGACCCCGGAGAGCCTGGAGGGGCGTGACTAAGCGAGCACCGGACTGTTCACTAGAGCCTCTGATTGTGAGGTTAGACTTGGCTCCCGATGAATGCCAGGTGCCACTCCAGGACAAACCAACGGATGCGCAGTAGCTGGACGCAATAGGACAGACTAGATGGTGCAGCAGGCAGAGTCTGTATCAGGAGTGCAGCAGGCAGAGTCTGTATCAGGAGTGCAGCAGGCAGAGTCTATACCAGGAGTGCAGCAGGCAGAGTCTGTATCAGGAGTGCAGCAGGCAGAGTCTATACCAGGAGTGCAGCAGGCAGAGTCTGTACCAGGAGAGCAGCAAAGACTGGTACGCAACCTTACACAACTTAGACTGCAGAACAGGAAGATTCCACTACAGCCACCCAAATAGATGGAGACCCAATCAGGATTCCCCACAATTAAAAAAAATAGTGACAGACCCCAGCAAAGTGGCATCAATTTCATTACTGTAGAAATAGTGTAAATAAGACCCACACCTCTCCCAATACAGCCAACCCAGGAGATGGAGACCTAACCAGGAGTGTTCACATTGCCCTAAATGAAGACCTAACACCACCGAAGTGGCATCAATGTCATCAGACTACAAGTAGTTTAACACAGACCCAAACCTGTCCCACTACAGCCAACCCAGAAGATGCAGACTCAATCGGAAGTGTTTACATTTAAAAAAATAGGGCCTAAGACTACCATTTCCGTGGCCAACAGATTGGAGATGGTGGAGTTCAACCTCTTAGCTTTGTCATGTGACTCGCCCCCTGGGCCGTGGGGCACTCGGGACCGGGCTTCAAGGCAATGCTGGGAGTAGCAGTGGCGACCCGGTCCCGTGGCTCTGGGTGGTCAGACCAGTGGCAGCCTTTTATATGTTTTAGGTAATGTCCGACTACGCCACCCGTGGATTGCTGTCAGGGAGGACCGCCGCTGCAAGGCAGACTGCTGAGGATGGTGTTGGGGATGCAGTAGGGAATAGCACAACTCCCCACGGGAGGAGTGTAGCCTCAGGGCTGATAATGTGCAGGGGGTACAGGCCTGTGTCTCTCTTTTATTGGTGGGTGGCTCCCCGTGGGGATATGGTGCTCTATCCCTTTTACTCTGCCGAAGTCTAGCGGGTGCTCACTAAAAATTCTCTCGTACTCTTGAACCACCCGGTAGACTCCTTGTTTTTGGTGCAGGGGAGTGGAGTCAGCACCCACATGGAGTTTCTGGCACCAGTCCTCCTTTTGTTTCTGGGAGCCATTACCCTCCGCCTGTGGAGATGGAGGCAACAGTTCCACGGCCCTGATAGCTTTGTGCTCAACAGCAAACAGTTTGGCAAGTGTAGCGTACCTGGGTAAGTGTACCTCCCTCTCTCCAATAATGAGAATGCGAACGGGCACCCTCCCATGACGGACATCAACCACCCCCCGGGCTGTCAAAATGGTGGGCCTGCTGTCTGAGTACACGGGTTCTACTGTGACACCCCAGGGGTCTGGTTGCCACAGTAATAGAGATATTATGTCTGAGAGCAAGTGGGAGGTTTCTCTGGTCAGGAGCCCTAAGCGTGCAACACGGTCCGCCCAGACCTGGGAGGGGAGGAATCTGCCCTTCTAAATTGGGTCTGGGGCGGGATTAGTGAGTGAAGCTGGAGACAGAGCCTGCAGAACAAGCAGAGCAGTCAGAGCCTGGAGAGGGAAAGTGACAACAGGAGCTCTGTAGGAGCAGAGGCAGAAGGCCATGGGCTGTGAGCAGAGATATAGCTCGCCCTGGCTGAAGTTACTAAAACCGGACACAGGAGTCCGAGGCTGTGGGGACTGATATATACCCAGCAGCAGAAACCAGCCGGCAGGGGATTCCAGGTCCTCTGGCCATAGAAGCCCGGAGGCTCAGTCACAAAGAAGGGACCAGCGCCGCCATCCAGGAGCGGAGGCTAACAGAAGGCCCCAAGTCACCAGCCATACGGGTGAGCACCACACGGTATACTCAGGGACGTGGGCTACTTGTAACCGCTGACAGCAAGGTAGCCAGGAAGAGTGCAGATAAACGGGGAGGCCTACAACTCCACCTGGCCAGGGGAACTCCTGCTTGCTCGCAGACTGACCAGGCCCCTTATACTATCCAGCACTCCCGGGAGGGTCTGCCTTGTACCTTCAGTAAAGACCCTGAACTGCACCTCACGTCTCTGTGATTCCTTGCCGCACCAGCACCATTAGCACTGGGACCCTCACACCATCACTCCCATCATCTCTCACATTAGCTGCCCTGAGGCAATACTTCTCCCGTGGGGAGTTATCTCATACTCGGCTGCGCAGACAATATCAGCCTCAGCGGTCGGCAGCGCAGCGGCGGTCCCCACTGACCGCAATCCACGGGTGGCGTAATCGGACATTTGCTATACATTAAGACTGCCACTGGTTTGACCACCCTGGGCACGGACCGGGTCACCGCCACACGGAGACTACAACCCCCAGCATTCTACAACAGGCCCGGTTCCGGGTTCCCCTGCACAACACAGGCCCAGGGGGTGCGTCAACTTTGGCGCAGTCGGCAGGATTTCGTGCCTGCAACCACCGGGTACTGCGTGCCTGAAAAAGAGACTTTTATACTTACCTGTGGTGAAGTTTCCCGCCGTCCGGAGCCGATTCCCGCCATCAGACGCCATCTTGGACCGTTTCCCGCCATCTTCTGCCTTCTTCCTGCCATCCGCAGCTGCTTCCCGCCTTCGGACGCCATCTTCGGGACGCCACACAGGAAGAAGAGGGGCGTGGACGCCTTAAGCGCGCGAGATCCAAAGCTCCGCCCCACGCTCTGACGCTGCGCAAGGTCCTGGAAGGGAGGAAGAGCGACGCTGACGTCATCGGAGCGCTACGCCAGGTCCTCAACCCCGACGATCGACTGCGGAGCCGCGGCCTACGGAAGAAGAGCATCGCAAGGTAGGCCACGGTCCACTAGGGGGGAGGAGGATGCCGGATACCGAGGGGAGCTCCACTGCCACAGCCACCGCCAGCGCAACCGCTGCAGCAGTCATGCCATTCACCATGCCCTATATCTCGGGGGCAACCTGGCTACCCCAGTACTCAGGGGAGTCACATACTCTAAATGACTTTAGAGAAAGACTGGATAGCCTCTTCCAGGTGTACCCCCTCACAGAAGAGCAAAAAGTGAGAATCCTGGTGGCCCAATTAATCGGGGCAGCCCAAAGTGAGGTAAAGTCCTGGCCACCTGGGAGGAAGAGGACTGTCAGAGAAATACTAGCCCGGCTGAAAGACACATTTGATACCCGCACCTCAGCCGAAATAAAGCTCAGATTTTACGGGTGTAAACAGCGGGCACATGAGAGTATAAGAGACTATGCTCTAAACCTACAAGAGGCCCTGAGAGCCATTAAGCAGGCAGACCCTGACAGCGTGGGAAATGAAGATAAGCTGTTGACTGAACAATTTATTGAGGGTCTACTGTGCAATGCCCACCGAACCCAGTTGCGGGCAATGGCCTTACAGGACCCTGACCTGGACTTTGCACAGTTCAAGGACAGAGCCATCCGGGTGCTCCGAGAACTGGCACCAGGTGGCGCTGTGACCCACAGGCGCCCTGCTATCACTTACCACCAGGAGACGGCGCCCTTGTCTGCAGGGCCTGTGGGAGCTGATGCGCAGTCTTTAAACAGTGACCCGGCTACAGACCTGCACCATCAGGTCCAAGAGCTGACTAAGAGCGCTAACCAGAACTGTGCAGTCTTTACAGGTCTCTTCTCCAGGAAAGATCCAGCTGGCATCCGGACCGGAGGACGTCCCATGGCGCCGACTGAGGAGGACCCCACCGGCCAGAGGAAGACCCAGCGACAGATACAACGAGGACGGACGACCCATCTGCCGCCGCTGCAATCAACATGGACATGTGGCAAGGTACTGTCATTTAAACGGGCACAACCTGGGGTAGAGGGCCAACCCCCAGGCATAAGACCATCAGGCCCATCAAACTGGTGTGATAAATACGTAGGGGGACGTCCAATCTTGCCTGTGGTACTGGATGGCATTCCTATGAGTGCCCTACTAGACACTGGGTCACAGGTGACCACCATCCCGTACGTGCTCTTTAAACAGTACTGGAATGACTCGGACATAACCCGCTACCCAGATGACGACCTGAGTATCATCGCCAGCAATGGTCAGCCCGTGCCGCAGGTGGGATTCAAAGAGGTGACCATTAAGATCGGTAAAGTCGAACTGGCGGCACAAGGACTGATTATAGTGGACATAGACCGTCATGAGAGTCACCCTAGAATAACCTTGGGAACTAATGTGATTGAAAATTGTCTTGCAGAGGTGATTCTCATTTTACAGCAGGTTGCCAAGAACGCCAGTTCCGGCCAGCAGCGTGTGCTCCAAAAAGAGATCCGGGCACTGATGAAGCGGCAACAGGTGGAACTATCTGGTGGTGAGATAGGTAGCGTGAGAATGTGTGATCCGTTCCCTATTGCCATGCCCCCAAAAAGTGAGATGACGATTTGGTGCCGGGCAGCTATTGGTCTAAGAGGTAGAGACTACCAAGCAATGGTAGAACCCGTCTACTCAGACAGTAGGCCCACCATTTTGACAGCACGGGGGGTGGTCGATGTACGCCATGGGAGGGTGCCCGTTCGCATCATAAATATCGGGGAGAGAGAAGTATACCTGCCCCGGTATGCCACGCTAGCCAAATTGTTCACCATAAACCAGAATTCTGTACAGGCCGTGGAACCCTTGCCTCCATCTCAATCAGAGGAAGGTAACGGCTCTAAGAAACCAATGGAGGACTGGTGTCAGCAACTGCATTTGGGTACTGACTCCACTCCCTCACACCAGAAACAGGGAGTCTATCGGGTGGTTCGAGAGTACGAGAGAGTGTTTAGTAAATACCCGCTAGACTTCGGGCGAGTAAAGGGGGTAGAACACCACATCCCCACGGGAGACCATCCTCCCATAAAGGAGAGATACCGACCCGTACCCCCGGCACACTACCAACACGCCAAGGGGATGCTTAGAGACATGAAGGAGGCTGGGGTAATCAGGGACAGCTGTAGCCCCTGGGCAGCTCCACTAGTCTTAGTGAAAAAGAAAGACAACACCATGAGAATGTGTGTAGACTACAGGAAGGTCAACCGTATCACACACAAAGATGAGTACCCGTTACCAAGGATAGAAGAGTCCTTAGCTGCATTAAAATCTGCTAACTTCTTCTCTACTTTGGATCTCACTAGCGGGTACTGGCAGGTTCCTGTAGCAGAGGCGGACCGGGAGAAGACCGCATTCACCACCCCGATGGGTCTCAGCGAATTTAACTGTATGCCGTTCGGGCTCTGCAATGCACCAGGAACCTTCCAACGGTTGATGGAATGCTGTCTGGGACACCGGAACTTCGAGACGGTCCTGTTATACCTGGATGATGTCATCGTCTATTCCAAGACCTACGAGGACCACCTGAAACACCTGGCAGAAGTGTTCGAAGCTCTGGCAAACTACGGCCTAAAGGTGAAACCCTCCAAGTGTCACCTCCTGAAACCAAAGGTGCAATACCTGGGACACGTGGTGAGTGCTGACGGAGTGGCTCCTGACCCTGATAAGATCACCGTGATTAAGGACTGGCCAAGACCCTCCAGCATAAAGGAAGTGCGGCAGATCCTCGGGTTGGTAGGCTACTACCGAAGATTCATTCCCGGTTTCACCAAAATGGCAGCCCCTATGCAGGACCTCCTGATAGGTCAATCTCGGAAAGCCAAAAACCAGAAGCCGCCCTTTAGGTGGGAAAAGCTGGAAGAGGAGTCCTTCTGCCAGCTGAAGATGGCCCTCATGGGGGATGAAATCCTGGCATATCCAGACTACAGCCAGCCCTTTATCCTCCACACGGACGCAAGCAACATCGGGCTAGGAGCCGTACTGTCCCAGATCCAGCAAGGGAAAGAACGGGTAATCGCTTACGCCAGCCGAAAGCTACGGCCCACGGAGAGGAACCCTGAGAATTATAGCTCATTCAAGCTGGAGTTCCTGGCAGTAGTGTGGGCAGTGACCGAACATTTCAAGCATTACCTTGCCTCCTCCAAATTCACCGTGTACACGGATAACAACCCGTTGACACACCTGGACACTGCAAGGCTCGGTGCCCTGGAACAGAGATGGATGGCCCGCCTGTCCAACTTTGAATTCACCATCAAATACCAGGCAGGACGCTCAAATGCCAATGCGGATGCCCTGTCTAGAATGCCGAACTTACCGGACGTAGGGGAAGATCCAGAAGATCTGGAAGAAGTTGAGCTCCCTGCGTTCCACCGTCATGGGATTACCCTGTATTCCCACCGTGTGAAGGACAGGCGCTCCATGACGTTCAATCCCTTGCCCCACTACAACTGGGCAGAGACGCAAGACAGTGATCCCGCAGTCCATTTGGTGAAGGAAATGCTGACCCAGGCCGATGCCCGTCTTGACCCAGATGCTCCGGAGGAGACCAAGCAACTGTGGAAGGAGAAAAGTAAGCTGTTCCTCTACAGGGAGAAGCTGTGCCGGAGAATGGTTAACTCTTGAACACATGAGTTGACTTGGCAGGTAGTGGTCCCAAGACGAGACGCGGCTATGGTTCTGGAGGCATACCACAACGGAGCAGGGCATTTCGGATGGAAGAAGCTGGAGTTCTTGTTGCGTGAACGGTTCTACTGGGTAGGCATGAGAGGAGCCATCGAGAGGTGGTGCAGAGACTGTGGCCCGTGCCACCTGAGAAGAAAAGAGCGAGCCAGCCAGAAGACTCCCCTGCAGCCCATCATCACCAGACAGCCACTGCAACTGGTAGCCCTGGACCATGTGAAACTGGCTCCAAGCAGATCTGGGTATGTCTACGCCCTCACAATCGTAGATCATTACTCCCGGTTCCTGGTGGTGGTCCCGGTCAAGGACTTAACGGCTCAAACAGCAGCTAGAGCCTTCCAGCAGCACTTCTGCCGTCCACACGGGTACCCGGACCAAGTGTTGACAGACCAAGGACCAGCCTTCGAAGCGGAGGTCTTCCAGGAGTTCTGCAACCTGTATGGCTGCAAGAAGATAAGAACAACGCCCTATCACCCTCAAACCAATGGACTCTGCGAGAAGATGAACCAGGTGGTGATAGATCTGCTAAAAACATTGCCCCTGGAAGAACGCAGTCTGTGGCCTGAGAAACTGCCCGATCTGGTGGACCTGTATAACCACATCCCTGTAGGTTCCACCAACTGTACCCCGACTTACCTAATGAGAGCAAGACCTGGTAAGCTGCCTATTGACCTGGATATGGGAGTCCTGACGCCTGAGGACACCTCGCCAGAGGCAGACTGGGATACAGAACGGCAGCAGCAGTATCAGAAAGTACAGGAGAGCGTCGAGCGAAGTCTGTCTCAAGCTAGAGAAAGGCAAGAGAAGGCTTATAACCAGTATGCTCCCACTGTTCCCCTGGTACCTGGAGAGCAGGTCTTGAAGAGGAAGAGGCGGCTCCACAAGTTGGACGACCAGTGGGAGAAGGACCCGTACACCGTACTGCCATCAAGCCATGAGAACCCAAAAATCTGCGTAATCAGTAAGGATGGAGGAGAAACCACAGCCATTGTCTCCAGAGGCCACCTGAAGAAGTGTCCCGAGCAGCTGCAAAGCCCTGAAGAAGATCAAGAAAACCCTCAACCCACAGAGGAAAGGGAAGAAATGATCAGTACCGTACTCGGAGACTTCCCCTGGTCTTGGACACAAGTAAACGGCGCTGTCGTGGTACCCGTCCTCACCTTTCTCCAGCCAGCCCCGCAAGTGCCTACAGAGGAACCGGTAGAGCTGGAAGAGCAGCCGGCCCAAGAGGCAGAAGAGTCCACACCAGCAGTACAGGAGGATCAACCCTCTGCTAGTAGTGAGCCTGCCGTGCCCCTAGTGAGCCAAAGAGTGCGCAGACAGCTGCCCAGCTTACCCATAACACCTCCTACACCCTGTAGTGCAGAACCAGTTAGTGAGCTCCGTAGGTCCACTAGAGTCACTAGAGGTCAGATGCCCGCTCGCTGGAGAATCTAAACTAATGCACTGTGAATTTATCTGCTAACTGTTTATGGTTTATGTTTGTTGCCTGTTATTAATTATGTTTCTCAGTTACCCTGCAGATTTTTATGGACTAACAGGTTATGGACGCTGGATAACCGGAACAGTTTTGTAGATAGTTGCACCTTGGTGCCTCTTGCGAAGACGGCCGCGGAAGAGAAAACCTGTCTGGCGTGGCCTCCTTGCGGCCCAAAGTAGTTAGTCTACCCTTGCAGCCACGCCCAAGGACAACGCAAGGGGTTTGCTTTGGACAGGTCCCCTACTTCGCTTAAAGTTTCACCTTGGGTGACATGGACACCCTCTTGTTTCAAAAACTTCACCTTGGGTGATATGGACACCCGGTTGTGGACACGCCGTGACCTTTAAAGAACTAAAGCTTCTTGTAAATATGTTATCGTATTATTGTTTATACCCTGTTATTATGTTTTAAAAATGTGTTTAGTCCCGGAGTACTAAAATTTACTAGGGGGGAATGTGACACCCCAGGGGTCTGGTTGCCACAGTAATAGAGATATTATGTCTGAGAGCAAGTGGGAGGTTTCTCTGGTCAGGAGCCCTAAGCGTGCAACACGGTCTGCCCAGACCTGGGAGGGGAGGAATCTGCCCTTATAAACTGGGTCTGGGGCGGGATTAGTGAGTGAAGCTTGAGACAGAGCCTGCAGAACAAGCAGAGCAGTCAGAGCCTGGAGAGGGAAAGTGACAACAGGAGCTTTGTAGGAGCAGAGGCAGAAGGCCAGGGGCTGTGAGCAGAGATATAGCTCGCCCTGGCTGAAGTTACTAAAACCGGACACAGGAGTCCGAGGCTGTGGGGACTGATATATACCCAGCAGCAGAAACCAGCCGGCAGGGGATTCCAGGTCCTCTGGCCATAGAAGCCCGGAGGCTCAGTCACAAAGAAGGGACCAGCGCCGCCATCCAGGAGCGGAGGCTAACAGAAGGCCCCAAGTCACCAGCCATACGGGTGAGCACCACACGGTATACTCAGGGACGTGGGCTACTTGTAACTGCTGACAGCAAGGTAGCCAGGAAGAGTGCAGATAAACGGGGAGGCCTACAACTCCACCTGGCCAGGGGAACTCCTGCTTGCTCGCAGACTGACCAGGCCCCTTATACTAGCCAGTACTCAAGGGAGGGTCTGCCTTGTACCATCTGTAAAGACCCTGAACTGCACCTCACGTCTCTGTGATTCCTTGCCTCACCAGCACCATTAGCACTGGGACCCTCACACCATCACTCCCATCATCTCTCACATTAGCTGCCCTGAGGCAATACTTCTCCCGTGGGGAGTTATCCAAACTCGGCTGCGCAGACAACATCAGCCTCAGCGGTCGGCAGCGCAGCGGCAGTCCCCACTGACCGCAATCCACGGGTGGCGTAGTCGGACATTTGCTATACATTAAGACTGCCACTGGTTTGACCACCCTGGGCACGGACCGGGTCACAGCCACACGGAGACTACAACCCCCAGCATTTTACAACAGGCCCGGTTCCGGATTCCCCTGCACAACACAGGCCCAGGGGGTGCGTCACTACCATGGCTTGGTAGTCTCTGCCTCTCAACCCGATTGCAGTCCGACACCAGATCATCATTTCACTTTTGGGAGGCATGGAAATGGGGAATGGGTCACTCATTCTTACGCTACCGATCTCACCACCGGACAGTTCTACCTGTTGCTGTCTCATCAGGGCTCTTATCTCTTTCTGGAGGACCCTCTGTTGGCTGGAGCTCGCATGCCTCGCCACCTGCTATAAAATCACAATTACTTCTGAAAGACAGTTTTCAATTACATTAGTACCCACAGTTATTTTAGGGTGACTTTCACGATGGTCAATGTCCACAATGATCACTCCCTGTGCCGGCAGTTCCACCTTACCAATCTTGATGGTCATCTCTCTGAACCCCACCTGCGGCACGGGTTGGCCATTGCTGGCAATGATGCTTAAGTCATCGTCTGAGTAGCGGGTTATGTCAGCGTCACTCCAGTACCGCTTGAAATGTACGTAGGGGATGGTAGTCACTTGAGACCCGGTGTCCAGCAGTGCACTCATGGGGATACCGTCCAGCACTACGGGTAAGATCGGGCGTCCCCCCACGTACTTATCACGCCAATTAGACGGGCCTGATGACCTTATGCCTGGGGGTTGCCCCTCTGCCCCAGGTCGGACCCATTTAAAGTACAGTACCTTGCTATGTGTCCTGGCTGACTGCAACGGCGGCAAATCGGCTGTCCATCCTCAGTGTAGCGGTCGGCGGGCCTCCCTCTGAACGGCGGGATCCTCCTCTGTCGATGCCACGGGACATCTTCCAGACTGGAAGCCAGCTCGATTGGTCTTGACGGTTCCACCTGCAACCACTGTACGGTCCTGGTTAATGCAGCCACACTCTTTGTTAGCTCCTGGACCTGATGGTGCAGGTCTGCAGGCTGCGATGGATTTAGGGCCTGTGCATCAGCCCCCACAAGGTCTGCGGGGTAGGGCACTGCCCCCTGGTGGTAAGTGATGGCAGGGCACTGGGAAGCTACAGCGCCACCTGCTGCGGGTTCTCTGAGCACCCGGATGGCCCGATCCTTGAACTGCGCAAAAGTCAAATCGGGGTTCTGTAGGGCCATGAGGCGCAGCTGGGTTCTGTGGGCGCTGGACAGCAGACCTTCTATGAACTAGTCAGTCAACAGTTTATCAGAGTCCTGCACGCTACCAGGGTCAGCTTGTTTGATAGCTCTCAGGGCTTCTTGCAGGTTCAAGGCATAGTCTCTGATACTATCCTGGGCCTGCTGCTTACAGCCATAGAACCGCATTTTAATTTCTGCTGAGGTACGGGTATCAAAGGTACTCCGCAGCCGGGTCAGAATGTACTTTACTGTCCTTTTCTCCTCATCTGACCATGATTTCACTTCCTCTGGGCTGCATCGGCGAGCTGCCCCGTCAGAATGCTCACTTTCTGTTCATCTGTCAGGGGATAAACTTTGAATAAACTGTGCAGTCTTTCCCTAAAGTCAGTTAAGGTATGGGGGTCCCCTGAGTATTGGGGTAGCCAGGCTGCTCCGGGGATGTAGGGCATAGAGAACGGTATTACCGCTGCTGCAGCCCCGCTGGTTGTAGAAGGCCCCTCCGTGTCCGTCATCTTCCTCTCCCCTAGTTAAGCGTGGCCTACCTTCTGACGATCCTCTTCTGTAGGCCGCGGCTCCGCTGGTGCTGCTCCGTGTGAGGACCTTGCGTCGCGTCCTGGTGACGTCAGTGTCGCTCTCTCTCCCTTCCAGGACCTTGCGCAGCGTCGGTGCGTAGGGCGGGGCCTCAAGTCTCGCGCGCCTTGGACGTCCACGTCCCTCTTCTTCCCGCGCGGCGTCCTGAAGATGGCGTCCGATGGCGGGAAAACGGCTGAAGATGGTGGGAAAACGGCTGAAGATGGCGGGAGACGGCTGAAAATGGCGGGAAACTTCTTTTTTTAAGGTACGTGTACAGTCTTTTTCAGGCACGCAATACCCGTTGTGGTGGGTTGGTCACAATCCTGCTGACTACGCCAAAGCTGACTCGCCCCCTGGGCCGTGGGGCACTCGGGACCGGGCTTCAGGGCAATGCTGGGAGTAGTAGTGGCGACCCGGTCCCGTGGCTCAGGGTGGTCAGACCAGTGGCAGCCTTTTATATGTTTTAGGTAATGTCCGACTACGCCACCCGTGGATTGCGGTCAGGGAGGACCGCCGCTGCAAGGCAGACCGCTGAGGCTGGTGTTGGGGATGCAGCAGGGAATAGTACAACTCCCCACGGGAGGAGTGTAGCCTCAGGGCAGTGTAATAGGATGCTGGGGGTGATGGTGCAGGCGCAGCAGTAACCACACAGAGTCCAATAATGCAGTCCAGGGTCTTTTACTGCAGATCTTATCACAGACCCACCATGAGTACCGGGTAGGAATGGACCTGGGTGTCTGAGGGCATTCGGGTGATCTCCGCTGGTCAGGGTGAGTGGGTTGGCCTACCGTTCTCTCTCTGCCCTTGCTGACTATCTTCCCCTTAAGTGGTATGATAGCCCACGTCCCTGAGCTTGCCGTGTACTACGCCTGTATGGCTTGCGACTCGGGCCTTAGGTACCTGTAGCTTCTCTGTGCTATACCGGTCCCTCTGTGTGGCGGTGCCTCCAGGCTTCTTAGGCCAAGGGACCTGAAATTCCTCGCAGGTAGATGATCTGCTGCAGGACTTGCAATCCTGACAGCCTCGGACCCCAGTGTCCGGTATGTAGTCTCTCTCTGCCAGGACCGGCTCTCGTCGCCTCTGTCTCTGGCTTTCTGTTCCTCCTTTGCCTCCTGGACTCCTCAGCTGCGGCTGACCTGTCCCTCTCTTCTGGGAACCCTTCTGGATGCTTCAGAAGTGGGTCCTGGTCTCTCTAACCCTGTCCTCAGTACCAGTTTTTATAGGGGCAGCCTGCTCCCCCTACTGGCCTGGGACAGGAGGTGCTGCATGCAAACGGTCCATGACCAGAGAACCTCCCTCCTGCTCTCAGACACAGCCTTACAAGTTTGTGGCATCCAGGCCTGGGGTGACACACATGCGTAGGATGAAATAATCTTTTACGTGACCACAACTGCGGGACCGAGGGCTGACTAAGGTGCTAAGAGAGGGCGGAGTATGGTGAACCAGAAAAACTGGTGGCGCGTAAGTGAGGTGCAAATGTTACGGTGGATTGAGAAACATGCGTTGAGCTCGGTGAAACAAACACAGCAGGCGTGTCCGCTTCCGTTACAGCTGACGGGCTGTCACTCAGCCTGAGTGGAGCAGTTAAAGAACCGGAGTTTCTGTGATGGGAGAACTGCGTGACAATACTTGGCATGGTAACAGAGGAGGAGGAAGAAGCAGGGGATGCGTTTGATGGGGCAGCTGATGGTTGTTGAGGTGCACTGGTCCCCATTTCAGCGCAGTAAGATTCCTAGCGTAAAGAATCTTGTTTGAGCATGTGAAAGTTCATGCATGTAGTAGTCAAATTATTGCAGTTTTTCCCTCTGAATTTTTTATCGCAAAGTTTGCAGATAACGTGAGTTGGCTCATCCTTTGCAGTGACAAAAAAGGCCCATGCTATGCAACCCTTGCTGCCCCTGCGAGCTGCAGACCCTTGACTGCTGCTGGCCACAGCCACGGTTATGGCTAAGGATGCATTGCTCCTCGTGCTTGCATCACTCCGTGTCTGCGCCGTAGGGCAAAATGTAACCTCCTCATCTTCCTCCTCCACCTCCTCAGATGAGCTACTCGGCTGCGTGACTCTGGGTTCACACAAAGTAGGATCTTCAACCTCGCCATCATCCAATGTGTTATCCCATTTCTCATCCTCAGAGTGACCCCTCTTTTCTTGTTGCCCTGACAGCACAGTACAGTCCGCATGAGCTTCAGGTATCTGAGTCTCATCGGGATCACCTCCCTCCCCTGCAGTTAACGTCTGGTGACGAGGGTTAGGAACCTGCTCGGACTCTACTTCGTCCTGCCCCCAATCCAAGCTAAAAAAAATTTTGGGCATCGGTGCAGATGCCTTCTTCCCCTTGACTCTGACTGTTTGGAGTACACTTCTGATGCCCATGGTGTAAAATGGGTGAAGAGTTCTACAGACTAGCCCATCTGTGGTTCGCTACAGTCAGTTGGGTGCTTGGACAGTTGTGACGCGGGGGGAAGCATGGGTAATTGGGGTGCCACCTCTGTGGACTGTACTGTGTGTGATGTTGAGGTGGAGGAAGAAGAGGAGAGGCCACTGGAAGCAGAGCTTGCCATCCACTGGAGCACCTGCTCTTTCTGGGCCTTATCAACAAGGCGTATCACTGTGCGGCTGCCAAAGGAAGGGGGTGCAGTAGGCTGTCCACTAACATAAGTTGTCAGTTTTCTTTGGATAGGACCTGTTTGTGTTGGTTCACTAGTGCTTTCACTAACATTACCACGTACCCCACGTACACCTTGAACTCCAAGCCTATTCCCCCTTCCACCACGCCCTTTCTTTTTCCCACTCATGTTGGTCAGATACAGTGGTAGAAGCATGCAATTAACTAAAGAAAAATATGTTTTTTTCCTGTGCAATAGCTCAGCATACACCTGAATATCAGAGACACTAAATGACAAGGTAAGCTATGGCCTGCCGTATAACATTACTAACAGACAAATGAAATTTGTTAGTGTGCATGAGGCCGATAAAACCTACGAGATATTCTCCAAACAATTTCAAACTGAGTTGTCCCCTGCTGTATTACTTTAGAAACAGAAGAAATTTTTTTTTGAATGTGGATGAGGCCAGTATGACACAAAATATATGCTCCAAAATATTTCAAACTCAGATCTAGCCAGCTGTATCACTTTACTCAGAACAAAAAATATTTTTGGGTTACTCTGCATAAGTAAAGCTGACTTTGACCGCCACTGACGTAGTAGCTGGCTTATAGCACTATATGACTTTTTGCACAGGAAAAAATATTTTTTGGACTGGGTGTAGCAAGACAAAAAATTTATTTTTTTTACTCTGAAACCACCTGAAGTTCAACTCCACTAAAATAGTATCGGACACTAAAAAAAGCATTAGTGCACACAGCTTTCACTATCAGAATAACAACAGAAAAAAAACAGATTTTGTGCTCTGCAATAAGAAGCTCTGCAGACTGTGCAGATCACAATTTCAACCCCACTAAATGAAAAGGTGCACTGCGCTTGCTTGATCACATTAGCAAGGGCAAAAAAAGATTCAAGGTATACTGAGACATGGAGCTCTATGCCAGCGGTGCACAGCACTATTGTATGGCATGGGCCCTCTGTTTCTGTCAGAATCTCAGTACTTGCACAAGAACGCCAAAAATGTGCTGCACCAGCGGTTGCAGAGGTACACAGGCCAGGAATTATCGTCACTATCTGACTACCACACAAGCACCCATCTATCTAGCTAATATCTCTCATTACACAGGAGAACACTGAGCTGTGTCTGTCTCCAGCAGTGACATGGATATAATGGCACTGAGGGAACATGGCCACTTTTTATATTGAGAGTATATTTGATTTCTGCAGCCAATTGCAGAAGCCCTTATGTCTGGACAGTGTAGATGCTTCCTGCGCTATGATTGGCTGGCCGCGCTTTCTTCAGTTAAAGTTACCGCTCACAGGAAAAAAAGATCAAAACAGTGCGCCGCTGATCTGACCTGTTCTAAGCCCCCACATTCACCTGGCACATGTCACCGCTCATCATACACTTGCACTATGCTAACAAAACTGTTCAAAACGCCGTGGTTGTCCCGTATTCATTTCCCACGCAAATTTGTGAAACTTTTCCGATTTAAAGAAAATTTGCTCGCCTTTGCGATCATGAATCTGAATGTGCCATATTCATGCCGAATTTGAAATTATCGAACATTCGCCGAAAAAATTTGCTCAACACTATTAGTTACATTCTGCCATCCAGCGTGCCATCCTTCAGAGACACTGCAGAGCGCAGGCATGCTAATGTTTCTATTAGTGTTGAGCTACTCGGGATGTTCGGCGAGCACCGAGCATTTTCGGGTTACTTGGACCGGAGCTCGGGTCTCCGCCCTGCATGTTTGGCGCTCTTTACAGAGCCAATGAACATGCAGGGATTGTCAGCCAGTCACTGTAATGCCGCAGCCATGTTGGTTGTGGGCATTACAGTGATTGGCTGGCCGCACAGCGTCACCTCGAGTATTTAAAACTGGGCGCCGCCATCTTGGACACAGTCGCTCCGGATCAGAGAGTGTAGGGAGAGTGCTGCTGAGCTAGGGAGAGATTTATACTGCGAAATAGGTAGTGTAGGGTCTCTAAAGCCTGAAAAGTCAAACAAACAGTCCTTCTGAGGACTAATATCCATCTCAGATAGACAAGGACTTGCATGGGGATAGTTGCAAGTCTGCATCTTCTGATGCGGCAAGGATCACTTCGGATGGGCACACTTTTAGGCAGTGACCTGGGTGTCAGAGATGCTTCCAGGTGTCTTCCCCATGCTGCTCCCATGTGTTTTCAGCACTTTATGGATGTGTCACACAGCACGTGGCCAAATAAGGTTGTAAAATGTTAAAATGACATTTCCCGGTGAATGCATTTGTCACGGTTGAAAACAATACAAAAATGCAAAAATGCATAAAAAAATGCTACTTGTGAACATAGCCAAGGTGTGGAGGAGTATTTTTGTTTTTGGCTATTTATTTTACCTTATACACAAGTCTTTACCCTGGAAAGGATGTTCCTTAACATATTTCACAGGAAAACAGTTTCAGTTTCATTTTTGAACGTTTTATTGTGAGCCTGGAAAAGTGGCTTAATACCTTTGACCACTTTGTTGACAGCAGTGACCTGGGGGTCAGAAATGCTTCCTGGGGCGATCCCCATGCTGTCACCATGTCATTTGAGCACTGTCACTATCGTTTTGGGCACTTTTTAGGCTTTCTACAGACTGCTGGGGGTGCCGCCGCAAAAATGCTTGGGTCTCCCATAGACTAACATTGGTCTCGTTGCTCGGGTCGAGCACCCGAGTATCACGGTGAGCTCGGCCCGAGCTTCGAGCACCCGAGCATTTTAGTGCTCGCTCAACACTAGTGACACCCGCTGACACTGGTCGTGGACCCTGGGGTTTGCCCCACAAAGTCGGGTGCTTTGCTGACATGTGCCTGATCATGCTGGTGGTGGTCAGGCTGGTTGTTTTGTCACCCCAAAGGATGCTGGCCTGGCAGGTGGTACAAATGACCTTTTTGGGGTTATCCGCAGAGTCTTTAAAAAAATTCCAGACTCTGGAAGACCTACCGGTTGTACTGGCAACGTCCCTTGTGTTGGTGTTACGGGGAACAGTTACCCGCCTTCTGTCTGCAGCCACCACACTGTTTCTTCCTGCCTGTTGGGGTACTCTGCCTCCCTCCACCTGTGTGCTGCTGGCCTCGCTCTGCATGTCCTCCTGCCATGTTGGGTCAGTTACTAGATCATCCACCACCTCCTCCTCTTCCGCACCACGGCCCTACTCCTCACTTCGTGGCAATTGTGTCTCGTCATCGTCCACCTCTTGTGACAAATTGCCAGCGTCGCCTTCCTGTGGCCGTGGCTGTTCAAATATTTGGCCATCGCTACATGGGATCTCCTCTTCCACCACTTCAAGCGGAGCAGGCAAGGGGCCCAAATATGGAAATGGACCAGTGAACAGCTCTTCAGAGTGTCCAACTGTGGGATCAGTTGCTGTCTGACGACACTCGGCATGGTGGGAGGAAGGAGCATCAGGGTGAGGAGGAGTATGCGGTCGAGACTCACGGCTACTAAGACTTGACCGTGTGGAAGACAGACCGGAGGTGATGGTGTCCAGATGACTGGAAGTATTATCTGCTATCCAATTAATAACCTGTTCACTTCACACTGATCAGTTGGCAATAGTGGTGTTGTTGTGTGCTTCCCTAGTAATTCGGTCAAGAACTGGAAGCGAGAAGATGTGGCTGTTGGTTGTGGCACATTTTCACCTTGGCCCCGTCCTCTGCACGCACCATCACCAGAACGTCCAGTTCCACGTCCCTTGCCACGCGCCTTGCCCATTGTAAATGAGGTAAAATAGCTTACCCTCGCACTATCAATGGCAAAAGGGTAATAAAAAGGAGATTAGAACCGTGGAAGAGGAAAACCACAGTTCTATTTCTCTGGCCTACACCAGAATCTTTTAAACAAATATATTTGTGTCTGAACAGTCAGCGAAACACTCAAACTGTTTTTTTTATGTAAAAAAGGCAAAAAGGTGGATTACACCCAGATTTGAACCGTGGAAGAGGAAAACCACAATTCTATTTCTCTGGCCTACACCAGAATCCTTTAAACAGATATATTTGTCTCTGAACAGTCAGCGAGACACTCAAACTGTTTTTTTTATGTAAAAAAGGCAAAAAGGTGGATTACACCCAGATTTGAACCGTGGAAGAGGAAAACCACAGTTTCAGTTCTCTGGCCTACACCAGAATCTTTTAAACAGATATATTTGTGTCTGAACAGTCAGCGAGACACTCAAACTGTTTTTTTTCATGTAAAAAAGGCAAAAAGGTGGATTACACCCAGATTTGAACCGTGGAAAAGGAAAACCACAATTCTATTTCTCTGGCCTACACCAGAATCTTTTAAACAGATATATTTGTGTCTGAACAGTCAGCGAGACACTCAAACTGTTTTTTTTATGTAAAAAAGGCAAAAAGGTGGATTACACCCAGATTTGAACCGTGGAAGAGGAAAACCACAGTTTCAGTTCTCTGGCCTACACCAGAATCTTTTAAACAGATATATTTGTGTCTGAACAGTCACCGAGACACTCAAACTGTTTTTTTTTATGGATAAAAGGCAAAAAAGTGGATAATACAGGGATTTGAACCGTGGAACTGCAAAACCACAGTTCTAGTTATCTGGCCGAAACCAGACTCTTTAAAACAGATATATTTGTGTCTGAACACTCACAGACACACTCAATTTTTTTGGGGGTGGGTAAATACCAAAAGGTTAATAAGACGGGTATTTGTACAGTCTGACTGAGGAAAAAAAAAAAAGAGGATTTAGATGAAAAAAAAAAGGATTTTTCCTGGCCCCTGAGACCTGGGGCTAAGTCTCGCAATTTGAGCAGCAGCAGCAGCACTCAGGACTGTAATGCAGTGTTTGTTGGTATAACCACTGCGTCTCCTATACAGCCTGCCTGCCTGCCTGATATCTGGGATGGATATTAGCCCTCAGAAGGACTGTTTGTTTGATTTTGCAGGCTTCAGAGACCCTACACTACCTATTTCGCAGTATAAATCTCTCCCTAGCTCATCAGCACTCTCCCTACACTGTCTGATCCGAAGTGACTGTGTCCAAGATGGCGGCGCCCGGTTTTAAATACTCGAGGTGACGCTGTGCGGCCAGCCAATCACCGTAATGCCCACAACCTACATGGCTGCGGCATTACAGTGGCTGGCTATCCCTGCATGTTTATGGGCTCTGTAAAGAGTGCCAAAGATGCAGGGCGGAGACTGGAGCTCCCGCCCGAGTAACCCGGAAATGCTCGGTGCTCGCCGAACATCCCGAGTAGTGAGATGCTCGGGCGAGTACCGAGCAGTGTCGAGCATGCTCGCTCAACACTATTAACTAGTAATCTTAGTAAAAACCTATAAAGTTTTTTTTAAATTGTACATAGCGTGTTCTTTTTTATATATATATATATATATATATATATATATATATATATATATATATATATGTATGTATGCTGACATCATCATAGATTCTTTTTAACACGACTCACATAAAATCTACCAAATGCGTGATGATGAGAAAATGTATTTATTACACAGCTTCAAACAACTAACCATTGTCTAGTTGTATTTGTAGGAATGAGTTTGAAAATGTTGTTTTCTACTTCCCTACATGGTTAACAAGTATAAAGGCTCAGCTGATTGTCATGCCCAGCAGAGAAGATTGCCTTACATTACATAATTCCCATCCCTAATGTTTGCCTCACTTATGTGATATCCTTATTTTTCAGACACTGAACATCTCCTGCAGGCAGATTGCTTTGCTGTCTGTTTCATACGGTGTCTGTAAACTGAGGTGGATGCCCAGAATGAGTAATGTGCAATGTAGAAACTAAGAACACAGGACGCTACGCGCACTGCAGAACACACAGTAAAGTCACAGAAGCGCAGACGTGGCATGAATCATGAATCCTAGATCAGTTTAAGATCTCATTTTCTTGTTTTTCTTTGTTATATGGTTTCAGAAGCAGGATTTTCCATTGTTGAACTGGCATTCGAGAGTTTGGGGTGAAGTTCTGATTTGTATGGGGTCCAGTATTTGCGCAGTAATGTGACTGCCCACCTTCAAGACAGTATACAGTGATTTTTATCAGTATAGAATTTTCCCACCCATGGATGGCAGAAGGAATGCAGATGTAACATTATTGCAGTGGAATTTGCTCTAAAAAGCTATGGGTTAGCCTATTTAAATTATGATGGATTTAGTCCACTTGTGAATCCGCTGGCCAATTTGTTGCAGAAATCTTTACTTTCCGCTGTGTATTTCATCCAATGACTTTAGTGGATTTACCTGCTAACTTAACCACTTCGCACCAGAGCCTGTTTTTGCCTTCGTGACTGGGCCAATTTTTTCAATTCTGACCACTGTCACTTTATGAAGTAATTACTCTGGAACGCTTCAACGGATTCCCCTGATTCTGAGACTGTTTTTTCGTGACATATTGTACTTCATGATAGTGGTAAAATTTCTTTGATATCACTTGCGTTTATTTGTGAAAAAATCAGAAATTTGGCGAAAATTTTGAAAATTTTGCAATTTTCAAACTTTGAATTTTCATGCCCTTAAATCAGAGAGATATGACACACAAAATAGTTAATAAATAACATTTCCCACATGTCTACTTTACATCAGCACAATTTTGGAACCAAAATTTTTTTTGTTAGGGAGCTATAAGGGATAAAAGTTGACCAGCGATTTCTCATTTTTCCAACAAAATTTACAAAAACATTTTTTTAGGGACCATATCATATTTGAAGTCACTTTGAGGGGTCTTTATGACAGAAAATACCCAAAAGTGACACCATTCTAAAAACTGCACCCCTCATGGTGCTCAAAACCACATTCAATAACTTTATTAACCCTTCAGGTGCTTCACAGGAATTTTTGGAATGTGGAAGAAAAAAATTAACATTTAACTTTTTTCACAAAAATGTTACTTTAGACCCAATTTTTTTTATTTTCACAGGGGTAACAGGAAAAAATGGACCCCAAAATTTTTTGTGCAATTTCTCTTGAGCACGCTGATACCCCATATGTGAGAGAAAACCACTGTTTGGGCGCACAGCAGGGCTCAGAAGGGAAGGAGCGCCAATAGACTTTTTGAATGTAAAATTTGTCTGAATAATTAGCAGACGCCATGTTGCGTTTGGAGAGCCCCTGATGTTCCTAAACAGTGGAAACCCCCCACAAGTGACACCATTTTGGAAACTAGACCCCTTAGGGAACATATCTAGATGTGTGGTGAGCACCTTGAACCCCAAGGTGCTTCACAGAAGTTTATAATATTGAGCTGTAAAAATAAAATTTTCACATTTTTCCCACAAAAACGTTTTTCATCCCTTAATTTTGCATTATCATAAGGGTAATAGGATAAATTGCACCATGAAATTTGGTGTGCAGTTTCTCATGAACACGCCGATACCCCATATGTGGAGGCAAACCACTGTTTGGGCGCACGGCAGGGTTTGAAAGGGAAGGAGCGCCATTTGACTTTTTGAATGTAAAATTTGTTTGAATAATTAGCGGACGCCATGTTGCATTTGGGGAGCCCCTGATGTGCCTAAACAGTGGAAACCCCCCACAAGTTACACCATTTTGGAAACTAGACCCCTTAGGGAACTTATCTACAGTCATGGCCAAAAGTATTGAGAATGAGACAAATAGTAATTTTTCCAAAGTTTACTGCTTCATTTTTTATAATGGCAATTTGCATATACTCCTGAATGTCAAAGAGTGATCAGCTTAACAGCAATTACTGTACTTGCAAAGTCAATATTTGCCCAGAAAATAAACTTTAACCCCCAAAACACATTTCAACATCATTGCAGTCCTGCCTTAAAAGGAGCAGCTAACATCGTTTTAGTGATTGATCCATTAACACAGGTGTGGGTGTTGATGAGGACAGGGCTGGCGATCAATCAGTCATGATTAAGTAAGAATGACATCACTGGACACTTTAAAAGGAGGCTGGTTCTTGGTATCATTGTTTCTCTTCAGTTAACCATGGTTATCTCTAAAGAAACACGTGCAGCCATCATTGCACTGCACAAAAATGGCCTAACAGGGAAGAGTATCGCAGCTACAAAGATTGCACCTCAGTCAACAATCTATCGCATCATCAAGAACTTCAAGGAGAGAGCTTCCATTGTTGTCAAAAAGGCTCCAGGGCGCCCAAGAAAGACCAGCAAGCGCCAGGACCGTATCTTAAAACTGTTTCAGCTGCGGGATCGGACTACCAGCAGTGCCGAGCTTGCTCAGGAATGGCAGCAGGCTGGTGTGAGTGCTTCTACACGCACTGTGAGGCGGAGACTCTTTGAGCAAGGGCTGGTTTCAAGGAGGGCAGCAAAGAAGCCACTTCTCTCCAGAAAAAACATCAGGGACCGACTGATATTCTGCAAAAGGTACAGGGAGTGGACTGCTGAGGACTGGGGCAAAGTCATTTTCTCTGATGAATCCCCTTTTCGATTGTTTGGGACATCTGGAAAACAGCTTATTCGGAGAAGAAGAGGTGAGCGCTACCACCAGTCTTGTCTTATGCCAACTGTAAAGCATCCTGAAACCATTCATGTGTGGGGTTGCTTCTCAGCCAAGGGTATCGGCTCACTCACAGTCTTGCCTAAAAACACAGCCATGAATAAAGAATGGTACCAGAATGTCCTCCAAGAGCAACTTCTCCCAACCGCCCAAGAGCAGTTTGGCGCCCAACAATGCCTTTTCCAGCATGATGGAGCACCTTGCCATAAAGCAAAGGTGATAACTAAATGGCTCATGGAACAAAACATAGAGATTTTGGGTCCATGGCCTGGAAACTCCCCAGATCTTAATCCCATTGAGAACTTGTGGTCAATCATCAAGAGACGGGTGGACAAACAAAAACCAACAAATTCTGGCAAAATGCAAGCATTAATTATGCAAGAATGGACTGCTATCAGTCAGTATTTTGGTCCAAAAGTTGATTGAGAGCATGCCAGGGAGAATTACAGAGGTCTTGAAGAAGAAGGGGCAACACTGCAAATATTGACTTGCTGCATTAACTCATTCTAACTGTCAATATAACCTATTGGTACTCATAATATGATTGCAATTATATTTCTGTATGTGATATAAACATCAGACAAACACTAATAAAAACCAGAGGCCAGCAGATCATGTGAAAATATAATTTTGGTGTCATTCTCAAAACTTTTGGCCATGACTGTAGATGTGTGGTGAGCACCTTGCACCCCCAGCTGCTTCACAGAAGTTTATAATATTGAGCCATAAAAATAAAATTTTCACAGTTTTCCCACAAAAAATGTATTTCATTCCCTAATTTTGCATTATCATAAGAGTAACAGGATAAATTGCACCATGAAATTTGTTGTACAATTTCTCCTGAGTACGCTGATATCCCATATGTGGGGGAAAACCACTGCTTTGGTGTACGGCAGGGTTTGGAAAAGAAAGGAGCGCTATGTTGGCTGGGATAGGCAGCAGACACCATGTCACATTTGAAGAGTCGCTGACATGCCGAAACAGCAGAAGCTCCCACAAGTGACCCTATTTTGTAAACTACACCTCTCAAGGAATTCATCTAGGGAAGTAGTGAGTATTTTTTAATTTTTAAATTTATACCATTGGGCAGTGAAAAAAGCATAATTATATTTTTACCACAAAAAAATGTTTTACCCTCAGATTTTACATTTTCACACAGGGCAATGGGTAAAAATGGTGCCGAAATGTGTCACACAATTTCTTCTAAAAGTGGCAATTAGAGATGAGCGTTGTTCTACTCGAACTGTTCGCCAATCTCAAATTCGAGCTGTTTTGGGCGGTGTTCGAGTCGTTCGGCGAACACGAACAATTTGAGAAAAATTCGGCTGTTCGAGGTTATGTTCGATAACTGTTCGTGCACCAAAATTATAACTGGATTTTTTCTCAGTAATGATGAAAATTAATGTTAATACGCAGTTTGAGTGTACAGCGGGGTGGGGGGAGGGGCAGGGGATGGATCTCTGCAAGAACAATGAAGATCTCCATTTTTTTTTCTCTTTCCCGCATTTACAGTGGGGAGGTGCAATCTGTCAGCCTATCAGCAGCGCACACACGGAGCGAAGTGCTTTTTTTCACACAAGCAAGGGCATGTGTCATTGGCAGTGTATGTCACATGTCCTTGCCCTATAAGACCAAGCCATTTTCCCCGTCGCCACCATTTTCTCACTGCTGCAGCTGCGTGTTAGACGGCACCGCTGTTGCTGTGTGCGCTATACCTTGTTAATTTCAAGCCAATTTTCGCACAAATCTACAGATAGCTTGGGAGTAGGGAATAGTTGTGATTGCAGTCCTTTTAAGGACTAGGTTACAGCATTTCCTACGACTTTTATCAGGCAGGTTTGTGCTCTTAAATAGATAGGTTGTGGGAGTAAAGACTAATTGTAATTGGAGTCCTTTTCAGGACTAGGTTACATCAGTTCCTATCAGTTTTTGCCAGGCAGGACTGTGCCAGTGCTGTGCAAGTTTTTTTCACAGCATTTGGCTGAATCTAGCAAAGCTAATCCTTTTTGGCCTATTGCAGAGTGTGTTAGTCAGTGGAGTAGCCTATCTGTGTTGCAAGATATACCACCTGTGTATAGAATACCAATTTTTTTACTGCACCTAGTGAAGTAAAATCTTTTGGGCATAGCATCATTCTATTAGTCCATCTATACTGACCTCCATCAGGTTGCAAACTGAATCTAATTTTTTTCTGCATCTAGCTCTGAAAAAATATTTGGCCTTCTAGCAGTGTGTGGGACTTGTTCTATTAGTCCACCTATACTGACCTCCATCAGGTTGCAAACTGAATATATTTTTTTCTGCATCTACCTCTGAAAAAATATTGGGCTTCTAGCTGTGTGTGGGACTTGTTGCATTAGTCCATGTATACTGACCTCCATCAGGTTGCAAACTGAATATATTTTTTTCTGCATCTACCTCTGAAAAAATATTGGGCTTCTAGCTGTGTGTGGGTCTTGTTCTATTAATCCATCTATACAGACCTCCATCAGGTTGCAAACTGAATATAATTTTTTTCTGCATCTAGCTCTGAAAAAATATTTGGCCTTCTAGTAGTGTGTGGGACTTTCTCTGTTAGTCCATCTATACTGACCTCCATCAGGTTGCAAACTGAATATATTTTTTTCTGCATCTACCTCTGAAAAAATATTGGGCTTCTAGCTGTGTGTGGGTCTTGTTCTATTAATCCATCTATACTGACCTCCATCAGGTTGCAAACTGAATATAATTTTTTTCTGCATCTAGCTCTGAAAAAATATTTGGCCTTCTAGTAGTGTGTCGGACTTTCTCTATTAGTCCATCTATACTGACCTCCATCAGGTTGCAAATTAAAAATAATTTTTATCTGCATCTACAGTACCTCTGAAAAAATATTTGGGCTTCTAGCTGTGTGTGGGACTTGTTGTATTAGTCCATCTATACTGACCTCCATCAGGTTGCAAACTGAATATATTTTTTTCTGCATCTACCTCTGAAAAAATATTGGGCTTCTAGCTGTGTGTGGGACTTGTTGTATTAGTCCATCTATACTGACCTCCATCAGGTTGCAAACTGAATATATTTTTTTCTGCATCTACCTCTGAAAAAATATTGGGCTTCTAGCTGTGTGTGGGACTTGTTCTATTAATCCATCTATACAGACCTCCATCAGGTTGCAAACTGAATATATTTTTTTCTGCATCTACCTCTGAAAAAATATTGGGCTTCTAGCTGTGTGTGGGACTTGTTGTATTAGTCCATCTATACTGACCTCCATCAGGTTGCAAATTGAATATAATTTTTTTCTGCATCTAACCCAGCCAATAGTTTTGGCCTAATACCACAGTTTGGCCACTCAGCTCTGCTCGGTTACCATGTTTTTTTGTGCAAACAACTCCAGAGTTGTGAATTAGTTAACCACCAAAATGAGTGGAAAAAGGCCTGCTGCTGGTGGAAAGGGGAATAGGCGTGTTGGGAAGGGGAAAAAAGGTTGTGTCCGTGGGGTAGGTGTTAAAGCAACAGTAACATCTGCAGAAGAAAGACCATTTTCCAGCCAAACTAAAATGTCTACTTCTTTTAGCGGACAATGTGATAAGATCCCTTTCTTACGGCCACGCCAATCGCTACAAATTCCAGATGAGGCACAAAAACAGCAGGTGGTTCAACGGATATCAAGTGCTCCTTTAAGTGGGCTCTCCTCCACATCAACTTCAACATCACAAATACTCCAGTCCTCAAAGGTGTCACCCAAATCGCACTTGCTTCCTCACAGCTTCCAAATCTCCAGCTGCCCGTCTGAGTATGAGGTAGAACAGATGGTTGAGTCTGCAGAGCTGTTTACTCATACTATAGCCTGGGAATTAGAAGTCGACTCCAGCGCTTCTGTGAATCCAGACGAGGAAATGATCTGCACTGATGCCCAGAATCTTTATGAGTCGGATCCAGGACCAGACGCAGAAGGTTCTGACCATAATGTAGACCCTCATTCCCAAACTGTAACTCCTGTTGGTGGAGACAATGAGGAAGACGATGATAAGACTCAAATACCTGATTGGAGCGACAACTTTAGTTTTTTGTAAGGGCAGGAACAGGTTGGCTCTGAGGACGACGGGTGTGATAACACACAGGGTGATGATGATGAGGTTGGAGATCCCACTTACTGTCAACCCACAGTCAGCCAAGAGATGAGGTCAGCAGAGGAGGTGGAGGAAGATGCTAGTGACGACGAGGTCAGGTTGCGCCTTCCTGGACAGAGACGTAGTACTGGAAGCACGTCAACAACTGCATCCTCAAACACAACTCTGCCTCTCACCACAAGTCGTGGTGGCTCTTCAGGTCGCATGGGTGCTAAGCCTTGCATAGCCTGGGCATTTTTTCAGATCGATAAAGATGACCCAACTCGTGTTATCTGTAACATTTGTCAGCAAAAGCTAAGTAGAGGCCAAAAAATACATAGTTTGAGTACTTCATGCATGAACCGGCACATGGACATGAAGCATAAGTTGCAGTGGGAAGCTCAGTGTGCTACAATGCGGCCTAGCCGGCCGGGCCAACCACCGTCTGCCATATCTTGTGCATCCGCGGCCTCTTCATCCTCTGTGACTGGGGGGACAGCAGTCACACCTGTTTTGGGGCGTAGACCTGCCACCTCTTTACCCGCAACAGCCAGCGTGATTGGCAGGTCATCATTTTCTTTGGAGGTGGTAACACCAGCTGGTGTTGAGCGCTGTCCGACATCGATAGCACCACCTTTGGATCAAGGCAACCTAACATGTCCGCCTGCATCTTCCTCACAGACCGGCAGTTTGCCGGGGACACCCTTATCAACCCCGTCTAAGCACAATAGCCAGCCCTCGGTCCCTCAGATGTGGACAAGTAAAAGACCATTTCCTCCTAGCCATGAGAAAGCTAAGAGGTTGAATTTCACCATCTGCAAGCTCTTGGCTACAGAAATGCTGCCTTTCCGCCTGGTGGACACAGAGGATTTTCGAGACCTTATGTCCGTCGCAGTGCCCCAGTACCAGATGCCCAGTCGGCACTACTTCTCAAAGAAAGGTGTGCCTGCGCTCCACCAGCATGTCGCACACAACATCACCGCTTCTTTGAGAAACTCTGTGTGTGACAGGGTGCATTTCACCACAGACACTTGGACGAGTAGGCATGGACAGGGCGTTACATGTCGCTGACTGGGCACTGGGTAACTATGGTGACAGCAGGACAAGGGGCTGCTGTCCAAGTCTTGCCGTCCCCACGAGTTGTGCGTCAATCCTCTTTATGTCAAAGTTCCTCCACTGCTTCTGCCTCCTCAACCTCCTCTCGGTCTTCCACCTGCACCCAAAGCCTGTCTGGTCATGCCACAAGCTTTCTAACTGCGCAGAAGGGATCCTGCACACCTCCTTACTATGCTGGCAGTAGGGCTCAACGTCATCAGGCGGTTTTTACTTTGAAATGTCTGGGAAATGTGAGTCACACAGCTGAGGAGTTGTGGTCAGCTCTGGAGAACCAATTTCATGAATGGCTGTCTCCACTGGACCTGAAACCAGGGAAGGCCGTGTGCGACAATGCTGCAAACCTGGGTGCGGCCCTTCGCCGGGGCAATGTCACACACGTGCCTTGTATGGCTCACGTGTTGAACCTGGTTGTCCAGCAATTTTTAGCCCACTATCCCAGACTAGATGGCCTTCTGCAGAGGGCACGATCGCTGTGTGCTCACTTCCGCCGTTCGTATCCCGCAGCTCAGCGACTTACATCTCTACAGAAGTCGTTGGGCCTGCCACTTCACCGGCTAAAATGCGATGTGCCTACCCGGTGGAATTCAACTCTGCACATGTTGCAGCGACTGTGGCAGCACCGACAAGCCCTGGTGCAATACGTTCTGACGTATAGCCTGGGCCAACGAGATCCAGAGGTGGGGCAAATCACGCTGGAGGAGTGGTCTCAGATCAGGGACCTATGCACCCTTCTGCACAGTTTTGAAATGGCGACGAAGATGTTTAGTGCTGACGATGCCATTATCAGCATGACTATTCCGGTGATTTACATGCTGGAGCACATGTTAAACAGAATTCGGAGTCAGGTGGTGGCACAAGAGGAGGTGGAGGAAGTAGAGGAGGAGGAGTTGTATGCGGAAGGGCTAACATCTGCAAGGTCCAGACGGTCGGCAGCACCAAGGCGGCAGGCATGTGAGGGTGGGGGAGATGGTTTTACCAGGGCGCATGGTAGCAGCCAAACTAGTGAGGAAGGTGCAGGAGCCCAGGAAGAAGTGGAGGACGAACTGATGGAAGACTCATCAGATGAGGGAGACCTTGATCACATTTCTGTTGTGCGAGGTTGGGGGGAGAGGACAGAGGAAGGAAGCATGATTGTTACCTCGCCACCAACACAACAGGGACTTGGTGCTCCTGGATGCGCAACACACATGACTGCCTTCTTGCTGCACTACCTGCAACATGACCCTCGAATTGTGAGAATTAGAAATAATCCTGACTACTGGGTTGCCACACTGTTAGATCCCCGGTACAAAAGTAAATTTGCCGAAATTATTCCTGCCATAGAAAGGGATGCACGCATGCAGGAGTATCAGCAGAGACTGTTGCAGAATCTTACATGTGCTTTTCCACAAAACACCAGTGGTGCACGTAGTGAATCTCACAGTTCCAATTTGCCAACCGTGGGACCGTCAAGTGTTCAGCACTCAAACCGTAACAGAACCACAGTATCTGCTGGTAACATCAATTTTGCGGAATCATTTCACCACTTTTTTAGCCCATCCTTTGCAAGGCCACAGGAGACAAGAAATCTGACACATAGTCAACGCCTAGAGACGATGGTACAGGAGTATCTCCAAGTAAACATTGAAGCCACGACTGTGTCACTGGACCCTTGCTCTTTTTGGGCTTCCAATCTGGATAAATGGCCGGAGCTAGCCACTTACGCCTTGGAGATCTTGTCATGCCCCGCAGCCAGCGTTCTGTCTGAACGTGTGTTCAGCGCTGCTGATGGTGTGCTGACAGATAAGCGCACGCGGCT
Source organism: Phyllobates terribilis (assembly GCF_046119375.1). Taxonomy (NCBI): domain Eukaryota; kingdom Metazoa; phylum Chordata; class Amphibia; order Anura; family Dendrobatidae; genus Phyllobates; species Phyllobates terribilis. The sequence continues at coordinate 778,719,406 of NW_027362763.1, read as the reverse complement.
CTCCACTGATAATGTAGACAGACTCACGTTCATAAAGATGAACAAATCATGGATCCGAAACGACTTTTCTACCCCTGTGTCATCCTGGGGAGAGTAAAAGCTTGATGATTGGTTAAAATCACCCAACCAACCGTTTTAAGCTTTCAAATTACTAATCATGTTTATCTGTATCTTGACTGGAAAATAATTTGGGCTTTGTAGCAGTGTGCAGCACTGATCCTATTAGGCCATCTATACTAAGCTCCACCAGATTTAAAATTAAAAATAATTTTTAGCTGCATCTAGCCCGGAAAATAATTTTGGGGCTCCGAGATGCGCAAGACACATAAGTGCCTTCTTGCTGCACTACCTGCAGCATGACCCTCATATTGTCAGAATTCGAAGTAATCATGACTACTGGGTTGCCACACTCTTAGATCCCCCAAACTTTTCGATCAACCTTTTCATTTTAATAAAGACCAAAAAAATGGTCATTTTTGAAATTATAAGCATTAGCAGGTTGTTAGAAACTGAAATCAAACAGTTTTCAACTCAAAACTTTATTCTAGGTGATGTTACATTTTCACATAGGACCCCTTGTTCGAAAGGAGCTTCTGAACTCTCTCGTCCATTGAATTTGTCAGGTTTTGGATGGTTTCTGCTTCAATTGTTTTGCATGAGGACAGAATACCCTCCCAGAGCTGTTGCTTAGATGTGAACTGCCTCCCGCCATCATAGACACTCCTTTTAATGATGCTCCAAAGGTTCTGAATGGGGTAGAGGTCAGGGGAGCATGGGGGTCACACCATAAGTTTGTCCCCTTTTATGCCCATATCAGCCAGAGATGCAGATGTTTTATGTGCAGCATGAGATGGTGCATTATCATGCAGAAAAATAATCTTGCTGTGAAATACACGGTTCTTCTTCTTGAACCATGGCAGGAAGTGCTGTTTGAGAAAATCCACATACATTATGGAGTTCATCTTTAGCGCCTTCAGGGATCCTAAAGGGGCCGACAATCTCTCTCCCCATGATTCCAGCCCAAAACATTACTCCACCTCCTCCTTGTTGGCGCTGTAGCCGTGTTTGCGTGGGGTGTCCATCAACCAGCCATCCTCCACTCCATCCATCTGGACCATCGAGCGCTGCACGGCACTCATCCGTGAACAAAACAGTTTTGAAATCAGTCTTCATGTAATGTTTGGCCCACTGGAGCCGTTTCTGCTTGTGTGAAGTGGATAAAGGAGGTCGACAGGATGGCGTATGCACAGCTGCAAACCTCTGAAGGACCCTGCATCTTGTTGTTCGGGGGACGTTGGAGGCACAAGCAGCTTCAAAAACTTGTCTGCTGCTATGACAAGGCTTTTTTGCCGCTGCTCTTTCAACCTGACGTAATTGCCTGTAGGAAAGAGTCCTCAATTTGCCCTTATCAGCACGCACACGTGTGTCCTGTGAATCAGCTACATACTTCTTGATTGCCAAGACACTTCATCCTGATCATCGCACAATGTTGATTGTAGTCATGCCTTGACCTAAACACTCCACAATTTGTTGCTTCTCAGCAGCCGACACATCCTTTTTCTTTCCCATTTTGGCAGAAAATGTAGGCTGCTTAATAATGTGAGAGAGCCTTCTTAAGTAGTCTTGCCTTTCATTGGACACACCTGCCAAACTAATTAGCACAGGTGTCTGCAATTGCTTACAGTGATATAAAGAGCCCTGACACACATCACCATCAATGAGTTTAACTGACAAACAAACAAATTCTTCCCTTATCACTCCTAAACACTTTTTGCATAATAATTTGGAACGCAGTGTACATGTGCTTTTCCACAAAACACCAGTGGTTCACGTAGTGAATCTTACAGTTCTAACTTGCCAACCGTGGTCTGTATGGAATTGTTCAATAAAGGGCCCAAAATTAAGATAACATAGAAGGGAGAGGTCTCTATGAATAGGAATTCCTAAGTATTTGATACCCTGTGAGGGCCAGGAAAAGGGAAAGTTGGACTGGATGGAATCCTATATGGATTTGGGGAGGGAGACATCGAGGGCCTCAGACTTCGCTGCATTGATTTTAAAATTTTACCATGTAACAAAGTGATCTATTTCAGCCATAACAGCAGGGATGGATATATGTGATTGAGTAATATATACTAGGACATCATCAGCAAATAGAGAGCACTTGTACTCGGTGCCTCCCACCTCAATCCACCTAATATTGGGGTTATGGCGAATTGATGAGAGCAGGTGCTCCGTCACTAGGATGTATAAGAGAGGGGACAGAGGACATCCCTGCCTTGTCCCATTGGTGATTGTGAAAGGTGATGAAAATGTTCTGACGCACCCCCTGGGCCTTGGGACACCCGGAGCCGGACCCTTTTTGGTGGATGCTGGTGGTTGTAGTCTTCGTGGCGGCGACCCGGTTCCGTGGCTCAGGGCGGTCAAATCAGTGGCGGAACTATTTATGTGGTTTTGATGTTTAAATGTCCGACTACGCCACCCGTGGATTGCGGTCAGAGTGAACCGCCGCTACAGGGCAGACCGCTGAGGCTGGTGTTGTGGGTGCATCAGAGCGTAGCATAACTCCCCACGGGAGGAGTATAGCCTCAGGGCAGTGTATGCGGAGGATGTGGGTGATGGTGCAGGGCAGCAGCAGTAACGACACGGAGTCAGTGATGCAGTCCAGGGCCTTTACTCACAGTTCTTATTATCCAGACCACGTCTGCAGGTAACGGCTGCCCACGTCGTACTGTGCTCACCAGGTGAGGGGCTCAGACAACTCCCAGATAACTTTGGAGCACTTCACAGGACCCCCTTTGTGTGTCCTTTGTCTGGCCTTTCTTACCAACACTTCTGTCCGGCTGCCTCGGGCCTCCTCTTGGTAAACTTGGCGCCAGTTTCCCTGACCCTATGTGGTGCCTTCCTAGCGGGTGTAGCGAGGGGCTGCGCCACATAAAATGTCAGAGCCTCCGGTTTCTAGCTGAGGGTCGTTTCCTGCCTCCACTAGTTCGGGGACCGGTCTCCCCCTTTGGCCTGACCCCTCCACGCAGGTGGATTCGGGCGTGCGGTGGCGACTCGCCCGTCCGCACCCCTGGGATCCCTTCATTCCTCGTTCCTGGAGCCTTCTCCGCTCCTCTTCCTTCCTTCTCCCTCTTCCAGGCCTGGGCCTCTGTTACTAGGCCCGCCTCCGGAGCAGAGCTCATGCAGAGCCCCTGCTCCCTGCCACTTCTGCTCAGACTTCTCTGCACTGAACTAAGATGGTGCCCACCTTTTATACTCCCTTCTCAATGCACCCAGGAACTGCTTCCTCACTGCTCCTGCACTACAGGGTTCCCCTTCCTCAGTGTTCCCTCCCCCCACTCCAGCCAGGGACAGGGACTGTCGTGCCCATCTCAGGGGCATATTGGTCGCCCTGCCCCACGGCAATGTGGTGTAATGCATGCAGGTGTCGGGTCCTGATCCACACTCCATCCTTACCTGAGAGTGAGATATCACACCTCTGGGTGAGGTGCAATACGTCTGTAGCAACCGAGCCCTCAGGGTGCTACAGTTCCATTTATCTTCAGCCTAGGTGACGTATTGCGATACAGGGCCGTGATTTTGGCTATAAAAGGGTCCCCTAGACCCCTACCCCAAGCTTTTTAAGAGAATCATATATGGCGTGCCAGGAGACTCTATGGAATGCTTTCTCAGCATCCAACGAGAGTATCTAATTACAAATTTTTAACTGCATCTAGCCCAGGAAATACTTTGTGCCTAGTAGCAGTGTCTGCTAGTCAGCGGATTATCCCGGCTGTTAAGCAAGCTACACCACCTGTAGTTTAGACACTTAATTTTTTCAAAGGAAATGCTTCGGGACCATGGGATACTTAGTGAAGAGCATCAGGAGGCACCCCAAGGCATAGGGGCTGGGACTGGCAGTAGGATGCCTTGCGGTGGACAGCCGAGCTCGATCCTTATAAAAGCTTTTTAACTGCAGCAGCTTTAGTGGACGCTACTGGAGCTGGAATTACAGCGGCTGCTGGCATGAGACTTGCCCTCCAATAGATCCTTGTAAATGGATTTAAAGTGTATTCATTCAAATTAGAGAGACAATTTAAATTAAAAAGCTTAGAGCTGCCTCCACCACAGGGGGGCTCGCTCGACCCACCAGCGGACAGGCACCAGTATTGGGAGAGGGGGGCTGGCCGTCAGGGTTCACCGCGGCTCTGGCACAAACCCGGCGACACGGAGGTGGCACAGGCAGGAGCGGACTGGCCGTGTCGGCTTCTCACTTTTTGGATTTTAGAAGGGCATGACATGCCTATATCTGTGTCTCCCCCTCCTTTTACTCCTCCACCTCTTTTATTTTCGCATGACTATATGTACTTGTCACTTTTCCATGTGTTAGTTATGTCTTCTGAGCAGTTTGTCAGCTTTTGGACACCTTTGAAGGTGTTTTCTATGTGTTTCTATGTGTTTTTGTTTGCCTGCCATTGGTTTTAACGGTGTTCGAAGGTGTTCGACGAACAGTTCGACGAACAGTTCGGCGAACACACGGGTGTTCGACGAACAGAACCGAACTCGAACACTACGGGGGTGGCTCAACACTAGTGGCAATACCCCATATGTGGCTGTATTGTACCACTCAGCCATACGGCGAGATCTGGGGGGGACGGAGCGCTATTTGACAATTGGAGAACAAATTATTGTAGAATAGGCATTTGGATTTGGGAGCACAAAATTTTCTGAATTTCTTTTGGGGGGCAAGGGCCATTTTGCTTTTCCAGAGCCTTTCTGCTACCAGTAACTTGGAAGTCCCTTATATTTTTAACAGATGACGGACCTGAGTGGGGACTAGCTTTTTTTGAGGACTGAGTTGAAGCTTTTATTGGGAACATTTTACGTAACATTTATCCTATGCTGAGCACTTACATCGGGGTTTCCATCTAAATTTCCAAGTGATGTAATTCAGATGAAACCCCTGCGGGATCCATTCACTGTAATGAGGCAGCAAAGTTACTCTGGACTCCGTCTGGCCTCTGTTTAGTGGTGTCCTTTTTTTCAGAAGTGCACAAAACTGTGGCCAACCGCACTTTTATGCACGTCTAAAACAAATGACACCGTGGGATCACAGGCCAGACGGCATCCACAGTGGCCTATATCTGCCTCATTACAGGGAATCTTCCATCATGGGTTCCGTCTGAATCACGTATTTCAGAGATTTACACGGAAACTCTGGTGTAAGTGCTCAGCGCAGAGCGCAGGATAAATGTGTGCCGAGCAATACTGCGATCTTTGGGAGACATAATAAACAAATCAGTAGCAGGTGAAGAATTGGTTTTATTTATTTTTTTACGCCGTTCCTAGTGTGATATAACTGATTAGATTACTTTATTCTTCGGGTCGGTGCGATTACAGAGATACCAGATTTATATCGAGTTTTTATGACTGACAGCTGTCACACACTAAGAGACGCTTTTTTTTTGCAAAATCTAGTTTTTGCATCGCCATATTTTGAGAGCTATAATTTTTCCATATTTCGGCCGACAGAGTCATGTGATGGCTTGTTTTTTGCGGGACGAGTTGACATTTTTATTGGTACCATGTTTGGGTACGGTACATTTTTTGATCGCTTTCTATTCCGTTTTTTGGGAGGTAAAATTAACAAAAACCAACAATTCAGGAATTGTTTTTTGAGGTTTTTTTTTTATGCCGTTCTGCGTGTGGTAAAAGTGATCAAGCAGCATTATTCTTCGGGTCAGTATGTTTACAGCGATACTACACTTACTGTATATTTTTTTTATGTTTTGGCGCTTTTACACAATAAAACAATTTTATAGAAAAAATATTTTTTTTGCATTGCTTTATTCTGAGCGCTATAACTTTTTTATTTTTCGGCTGATGGAGCTGTATGGTGGCTATTTTTTTGCGGAACAAGATGACGTTTTCAGTTGTACCTTTTTTATTTCCATTTTGCTTTTTGATCGCATTTTTTTCCACTTTTTGTTTGGCGATATGAGGAAAAAGCATAGTTTTTTGCTCCGTTTTTTATTTATTTTTATTACGGTGTGCACAGAAGGAGTTAATTAGTGTGACAATTTTATAGCTCGGGTTGTTTCGGACGCGGCAATACCAAATATGTGTACTTTTTTTATTTTTGCATAAATATACGAATTTATCGGTTTAATATTTTATTTATTTATTTTAATTTATTTTGTATTTTTTTTTAACAGTTTCAAAACATTTTTTTTTACTTTTTTTTACATTTTTACTTAGTCCCTGTATGGGACATTAATTTTTATTTTTCTGATCCCTGATCTCATGTAATGTAATAGACATGTATTACATTACATGAAATCTTCACTGACTTTCACAGTCAGAGTTTCCTGCCTGGCTTCAGCTGCAGGCTGCAGGCTGAGCCAGGCAGGACACCATATATGGCAGAGCTGGAGGCGGTCATGTGACCTCCAGCTGCCATAGCAACGTCAGGTCCTGGAAGGTATAAGGGGGCCGTCGGAGAGGTAAGTGGACGACCCCCCTCTCCTCCTGCTGTCTTCTATATGCCGCGATCACTATAGATTGCGGCATATAGAAGACAGCAAAGGGTTAACATCACTGGGACCTGATCCAATCAGGTCCTGATGATGTTCCCTGTCAGAGCTATCGCTCTGCATCGCTCCTGCAGTGCTTGCAGGACCCTGGGGGTCCTGAGCGCTGCGGGACCACCCACCGTTTTTAAACGTCCGCGCTGCACAGAGCCCAGGCAGCGCCGACGTTTATCTACAGTGGGCGGTCGGGAAGCGGTTAAAGGGGTTTTCCCACCAACAAAACTTAATTTTAAAAATTGACTGTGTCTGACCGTGTATGGAACATACCACATCTCCTGGGCAGGGGAGGAAGCAAAAGACAATACAGATATTACAGCAGGAGATCACATAGGATTCATTTTATGAGGTAAAATATTGTTTAAAAACAGGCAGTGAAATGTTTTACCTCACAAAATGAATCCTCTGTGATCCCCTGCTGTAATGTCTGTATTGTCTTTTGGTTCCTCCCCTGCCCAGGAGATGTGGTCTGTGTCAGACACAGACAATTTTTAAAATGAACTTTTGTTAATGGGAAAACCCCTCTAAGGGCAAATTGAGATTTTCAAAATATGCATAGATTTTATTAGGGCTTTAATGTGCTATTCTGGTACGGAAAGGTGTCAGATTCTGATATGTTTTTAACCTTTGAAACACTAAGATCTACAATGAATTCAGGGTAAAAATCTATAAACATTTTAACCCCTTTACCCCTGAGGGTGGTTTGCACGTTAATGATCGGGCCAATTTTTACAATTCTGACCACTGTCATTTTATGAGGTAATTACTCTGGAGCGCTTCCATGGATCCCCCTGATTCTGAGATTATTTTTTCGTGACATATTGTACTTCATGATAGTGGTAAAATTTCTTCAATATCACTTGCGTTTATTTGTGAAAAAATGGCGAAAATTTTGAAAATTTTGCAATTTTCAAAATTTAAATTTTTATGCCCTAATTCAGAGAGATATGTTACACAACATAGTTAATAAATAACATTGCCCACATGTCTACTTTACATCAGCACAATTTTGGAACCAAATTTTTTTTTTGGTAGGGAGCTATAAGGGTTAAAAGTAGTGTTGAGCATTCCGATACTGAAATATCGGGTATCGGCCGATATTCGCGGTATCGGAATTCCGATACTTAATTCCGATACTTTTGCAATATCGTATACCGGAATCGGAAGTTCCCATAATGCAATGAGACATTTTCATTTTATTCAGCCAATGAGGATCCTAAGAAGTGTGGGCACATCCTGTTAGGCATGTAGGCATCTTAACTAATGGCATGGCTGTGATTGGCTGCTGAAATGATGTCATGATGCACTATAAAAGCCACCGCCGCCATTTTGAGCTCACTCTGCTGTGAATTCAGTTAGGGATAGGACGCTGTTGTTCTGAGGGACAGTTTTAGCTACCTATTTGCTCTATACTGCTTTACCCAAGCTACTTTCTAAATCACTGTGCCTTGCAGTGCTAGTGCACAGTTCCCTGTGCTGTTCACCGCTATCTGCAAGGTCTGTGTGTGTGAGTGCAGCTCACCCTGTAGTGTGTGCTTCAGCCAAGTCTGGTTGTAGTGCACTCAGTGTGTGTCACTGCCTCATACATTGTCCTTTTTTGCCAATTCATAATTTTTCCTGATATCTCCTATTAGTGTGGTGGTTCCATCTGTATTCAGCTAAATTGGTTCCAAACACACTATATAGGAGTAGATAGAGAAATTTTTTTCCGTCTTGCAGCACTAGTGCACAGTGCTCTGCATCTGTACTGTTCACCGCTGTCTGCAAGGTCTGGTGTGTGAGTGCAGCTCACCCTGTAGTGTGTGCTTCAACCCCGTCTGGTTGTAGTGCACTCAGTGTGTGTCACTGCCTCATACATTGTCCTTTATTGCCAATTCATAATTTTTCCTGATATCTCCTATTAGTGTGGTGGTTCCATCTGTATTCAGCTAAATTGGTTCCAAACACACTATATAGGAGTAGATAGAGAAATTTTTTTCCGTCTTGCAGCACTAGTGCACAGTGCTCTGCATCTGTACTGTTCACCGCTGTCTGCAAGGTCTGGTGTGTGAGTGCAGCTCACCCTGTAGTGTGTGCTTCAACCCCGTCTGGTTGTAGTGCACTCAGTGTGTGTCACTGCCTCATACATTGTCCTTTATTGCCAATTCATAATTTTTCCTGATATCTCCTATTAGTGTGGTGGTTCCATCTGTATTCAGCTAAATTGGTTCCAAACACACTATATAGGAGTAGATAGAGAATTTTTTTTCCGTCTTGCAGCACTAGTGCACAGTGCTCTGCATCTGTACTGTTCACCGCTGTCTGCAAGGTCTGGTGTGTGAGTGCAGCTCACCCTGTAGTGTGTGCTTCAACCCCGTCTGGTTGTAGTGCACTCAGTGTGTGTCACTGCCTCATACATTGTCCTTTATTGCCAATTCATAATTTTTCCTGATATCTCCTATTAGTGTGGTGGTTCCATCCATATTCAGCTAAATTGATTCCAAACACTATATAGGAGTAGATAGAGGAGCCTTTCTGCAGCATTGGGCCCTGCAGCCCCAGCCAGATTAGTATTAGCCTATTTTTTGCAGCCTCATCTATTGCATTGTAGGTTACCTTCCTACATTGTAATAGCTACAAAAAGTTTGTGATACTATCGTTATTACATCTTTAGGCACATCCAGTGTCTTTTTGTGACAAAAAAAACCTAAATAAAGTTCACCAAACACTCCACTTTACAGCTGTGTAGGCCACATTAGCTCATATTAAAGTCTAGTCCACACTTTATAAAATTAGTGTTTCTTATACCTGTTAGCAGCTGTTCAGGAATAAGCACACTAAGCCCTTAGTACTTTTCTGCCTATCTTTATCAGTCTACCAAGATGAAGAAGGCAGGGAGTAAGGCATGTGGTCGTGGTCGTGGGCGTGGGCGTGGAGTTTCTGCAGGGAGAGGACGTGAGGATTCTGTGCCTGCAGGGAGAGGACGTGGGGATTCTGTGCCTGCTGCGGGCACCAGTGACTCAGCATCCCCCAGTTTTACCAGGGAACAGTCCTTTATGCGCAGCTTTGTAGGAGCTAGCCGTACCCCACTGCTGCGCGAGGACCAAATTGAAGCCGTTGTCGGATGGATGGCAGCTAACGCATCGACTTCAATTAGTTCCAGATCCTCTCAGGTCCTGAGCACTGAAGAGCACCCATCTGTCTCTTCACCACCTGCCAAATTGCCCAGGCAGTCAGAGAGCCCTGGACAGGAGCCATCTCTACTTCTGTTCTCTGAATCTCTTGGCTTGGAAAGAGGGGGCCAGCCAAGCAGAATTCGAGAATTTGAAGAAGAGGTAGTATGCAGTGATGCGCAACCGTTTTGTCTCTCTGAATCTGAAGAGGCGGGTGGGCCAGTGCCTATGGTCAGCAGCACACCTCAGTACGCATCTGATGATGAGACTCAGGTGCCACTTTCTGGTGCGTACTGTGCTGTCGAGACTACCCAGGAGAAGCAGTTGTTTGAAGAGGGTGGTGTAGATGATGAGGTCCTTGACCCATCATGGCGTGAGGGACAGGAAGGTGGTGGGAGCAGCTCTGAGGAAGAGATTCCCCGAACGGCCCAAAAAGGAGGGAGAGGGAGGGGGCAGACTTGGTTGCCTGTAGCCTCCACTTCGGCACCCATTAGGAGCATGGCTCTTCCAAAATCCAAAGCGGGCGCTCCCAAGACTTGCAGTGCCTGGTCCTTTTTTGACACAGTTGCAGATGACATTTGCTTTGTCAAATGCAAGCTGTGTAATCAGAAGGTGAAAAGAGGGAAAAGTGTCAGCAACCTCAATACCACAAATATGTGGAAACATGTGCGGACCAAGCACGTGGTGGAGTTACACAAACACACTGAAGACCTAGGCCAACCTACAGCGCCACCTACCACCTCTTCAGCTCGTGTTGTAGCCTCTTCCTCCAGCTCACACACAGCTGGTTCGGCTTCCTCACAGGATCGCCATGGAAGAATCTCTGGCACTGTTGTACAGAGACACAGTGTAATTCCACCCACAGCACCACTTTCCCAGTCATCCTCACACTCCCAGGCCAGTCTACAGCCATCGTTAGCACAGGCATGGGAGAAAAGGCGCCCATACTCGGCAAACCACCCCCGAGCACAGGCTCTGAATGCTGGCATTGCTAAACTACTGGCCCTTGAAATGCTATCATTCAGGCTGGTGGAGACTGACACATTCCGTAACTTTATGGCATTGGCAGTCCCACAATACAACGTGCCCAGCCGCTTTTATTTCAGCAGGCAAGCCGTCCCTGCCCTGCAACATCATGTGGAGGGAAAAATTAAACATGCGCTACAAAACGCCGTCAGTAGCAAGGTCCACCTGACCACTGATGCGTGGACCAGTAAGCATGGACAGGGACGATACCTTTCCCTCACTGCCCATTGGGTAAATGTTGTGGAGCCGGGTACAGATCTTGAGAGTGGCGCTGTACGTGTTCTGCCAACTCCAAGGATTGCAGGAATCCAGTCTGTACACATTGACTCCTCCTCATACTCCAGTTCCTCTGAATCAGCGCTGCAGGAGCCGTCACGGTCTACCTCCACATCGACCCGTGAACGGTTACCTGTTATGATGACCGATATGAGCACAGCCGTGGCCAAACGTCAACAGGCCGTATTAAAATTAATTTCTTTGGGGAATCGAAGCCACACAGCGCAGGAGCTCTGGAATGCCATCAAGCAGCAGAGTGACGTGTGGTTTGTGCCAGCGAATCTCCAGCCAGGCATGGTAGTGTGTGACAATGGCCGAAATCTGGTGGCAGCTCTGGGCCTAGGCAACCTCACTCACATCCCATGTCTGGCACATGTGCTCAACTTGGTCGTGCAGAGTTTTTTGAGGGACTATCCGGATCTTGATGCACTGCTTCACAAGGTCCGCATAGAGTGCGCTCACTTGCGGCGTTCCAGCAATGCAAGATCACGCATTGCAGCTCTGCAGCGCCGATTATGTCTTCCGGAACATCGCATCATATGTGACCTACCCACCAGGTGGAATTCAACGTTACATATGTTGGAGAGGTTGTGTGAGCAGCAGGCAGCAGTAATGGAGTACCAGCTGCAGCAGGCGCAAACAAGTCGCAGTGCGCGCCGTTCACACTTCACCACCACTGAGTGGGCCTCTATGAAGGACATTTGCCACGTTTTGCGTGCCTTCGATTATTCCACGCGGATGGCGAGTGCAGATGATGCACTAGTCAGCATGACTATCCCCCTTATCTGCCTGCTTGAAAAAACACTGCAAGCACTAAGGGACGAGGTTTTGGAAGAGGTGGAGGATGAGGAGTCACAAATGCCATCTGCTTCTCTACAGTCTGCGCAACGTGGTTCCTCACAAAGGCCTAGGCAGGGGACACTTTGTGAGGAGGATGAGGAGGAGTCAATGGATGAGGAAGACATCTGTCCAGAGGAGGGAGGTACACAATGCTCTAGTAGTCAGTATCTAGAGCGAGGGTGGGGTGATGCAGAGCAGGCAGAGATCACGCCTCAAGCAGGGGACAGCGTTTCTTGGCCAGTTGGCAGTCTGCAGCACATGGTTGATTTCATGCTGCAGTGCCTCAGAAACGACCGCCGCATCGCCCACATTCTCAACACGGCTGATTATTGGGTGTCCACCCTCCTAGATCCTCGCTACCGGGACAACTTACAAAGCCTCATAACACCATTGAACCGGGAGCGTAAAATGCGGGAGTACCAAGACGCACTGGTGCATTCCATCATGTTCTCCATTCCAACCGAGAGCAGTGCTGCTAGTGCTTTACAAAGCAGCTCAGTGCGTCGAGGCAGTGGAGGAAGCTCTGCACAAAGAGGGAGCAGAAGCAGCGCCTCAGCACAAGGCAAGACCAGTATGGCCGAAATGTGGCAAAGTTTTGTGTCCCCGCCGCCACAAATGTCTACACCATCACAGACAGCTCCAGTCAGCAGGAGGCAACGTTTCCGTCAGATGGTGACAGACTACATGTCTTGCCCTCTTAGTGTACTCCCAGACGGCTCTTCTCCCTTCAAGTTTTGGGTCTGTAAGCTGGATACATGGCCAGAGCTTAGTCAGTATGCACTGGAGGTGCTAGCTTGCCCTGCTGCTAGTGTATTATCGGAACGCGTCTTTAGTGCCGCAGGTGGTGTACTAACAGACCGTCGCATGCGACTATCCTCCGATAACGTTGACCGGCTTACTTTTCTCAAAATGAACAAGGCCTGGATCTCTCATGAATTTGCCAGTCCTCTTCCAGAATAAATAATTGGTTGGCAACAGTATCCAGGTCTCCTGTTCTGTTCATGTTTCTACCACCTGAACTGTAATCCCTGAGCTCCAACACCGCCAGTTGGCGCTCGGAAGTGCCGTCTGCACAGTCAACACTTGCTGCCGTGTTATTGGGGTTCAGTAACGTCAGCTGTTCTCCTGCTGTGCGGACGGCAATTTCTCCTGATTTGTCCACATCCACTGTACTACACATTTTAAAGTTGCTCCAATTACTCCTCTGGCTCCTCTGTTTTCATTCTTATCCCTGGGCTCCAGCACCGCCAGTTGGCGCTCGGAAGTGCTGTCTGCACAGTCAACACTTGCTACCATGTTATTGGGGTTCAGTAACGTCAGCTGTTCCCCTGCTGTGCGGACGGCAATTTCTCCTGCTCTGTCCACATTCTCACTACTACAGATTTTAAAGTTGCTCCAATTACACCTCTGGCTCCTCTGTTTTCAGTATTATCCCTGAGCTCCAACACCGCCAGTTGGCGCACGGAAGTGCCGTCTGCACAGTCAACACTTGCTGCCGTGTTATTGGGGTTCAGTAACGTCAGCTGTTCTCCTGCTGTGCGGACGGCAATTTCTCCTGCTTTGTCCAAATCCACTGTACTACACATTTTAAAGTTGCTCGAATTACACCTCTGGCTCCTCTGTTTTCATTCTTATCCCTGGGCTCCAGCACCGCCAGTTGGCGCTCGGAAGTGCCGTCTGCACAGTCAACACTTGCTGCCGTGTTATTGGGGTTCAGTAACGTCAGCTGTTCTCCTGCTGTGCGGACGGCAATTTCTCCTGCTTTGTCCAAATCCACTGTACTACACATTTTAAAGTTGCTCCAATTACTCCTCTAGCTCCTCTGTTTTCATTCTTATCCCTGGGCTCCAGCACCGCCAGTTGGCGCTCGGAAGTGCTGTCTGCACAGTCAACACTTGCTACCATGTTATTGGGGTTCAGTAACGTCAGCTGTTCCCCTGCTGTGCGGACGGCAATTTCTCCTGCTCTGTCCACATTCTCACTACTACAGATTTTAAAGTTGCTCCAATTACACCTCTGGCTCCTCTGTTTTCAGTATTATCCCTGAGCTCCAACACCGCCAGTTGGCGCACGGAAGTGCCGTCTGCACAGTCAACACTTGCTGCCGTGTTATTGGGGTTCAGTAACGTCAGCTGTTCTCCTGCTGTGCGGACGGCAATTTCTCCTGCTTTGTCCAAATCCACTGTACTACACATTTTAAAGTTGCTCGAATTACACCTCTGGCTCCTCTGTTTTCATTCTTATCCCTGGGCTCCAGCACCGCCAGTTGGCGCTCGGAAGTGCCGTCTGCACAGTCAACACTTGCTGCCGTGTTATTGGGGTTCAGTAACGTCAGCTGTTCTCCTGCTGTGCGGACGGCAATTTCTCCTGCTTTGTCCACATCCACTGTACTACACATTTTAAAGTTGCTCGAATTACACCTCTGGCTCCTCTGTTTTCATTCTTATCCCTGGGCTCCAGCACCGCCAGTTGGCGCTCGGAAGTGCCGTCTGCACAGTCAACACTTGCTACCATGTTATTGGGGTTCAGTAACGTCAGCTGTTCCCCTGCTGTGTTCACGGCAATTTCTCCTGCTCTGTCCATATTCACTGTGCTACTTATTTAAAACTTGCTCCAATTACACCTCTGGCTCCTCCGTTTTTAGTATTTACCCTGGGCTCCAACACCGCCAGTTGGCGCTCGGAAGTGCTGTCTGCACAGTCAACACTTGCTGCCGTGTTATTGGGGTTCAGTAACGTCAGCTGTTCCCCTGCTGTGCGGACGGCAATTTCTCCTGCTCTGTCCACATTCTCACTACTACAGATTTTAAAGTTGCTCCAATTACACCTCTGGCTCCTCTGTTTTCATTCTTATCCCTGGGCTCCAGCACCGCCAGTTGGCGCTCGGAAGTGCTGTCTGCACAGTCAACACTTGCTACCATGTTATTGGGGTTCAGTAACGTCAGCTGTTCCCCTGCTGTGCGGACGGCAATTTCTCCTGCTCTGTCCACATTCTCACTACTACAGATTTTAAAGTTGCTCCAATTACACCTCTGGCTCCTCTGTTTTCAGTATTATCCCTGAGCTCCAACACCGCCAGTTGGCGCACGGAAGTGCCGTCTGCACAGTCAACACTTGCTGCCGTGTTATTGGGGTTCAGTAACGTCAGCTGTTCTCCTGCTGTGCGGACGGCAATTTCTCCTGCTTTGTCCAAATCCACTGTACTACACATTTTAAAGTTGCTCGAATTACACCTCTGGCTCCTCTGTTTTCATTCTTATCCCTGGGCTCCAGCACCGCCAGTTGGCGCTCGGAAGTGCCGTCTGCACAGTCAACACTTGCTGCCGTGTTATTGGGGTTCAGTAACGTCAGCTGTTCCCCTGCTGTGCGGACGGCAATTTCTCCTGCTCTGTCCACATTCTCACTACTACAGATTTTAAAGTTGCTCCAATTACACCTCTGGCTCCTCTGTTTTCATTCTTATCCCTGGGCTCCAGCACCACCAGTTGGCGCTCGGAAGTGCTGTCTGCACAGTCAACACTTGCTACCATGTTATTGGGGTTCAGTAACGTCAGCTGTTCCCCTGCTGTGCGGACGGCAATTTCTCCTGCTCTGTCCACATTCTCACTACTACAGATTTTAAAGTTGCTCCAATTACACCTCTGGCTCCTCTGTTTTCATTCTTATCCCTGGGCTCCAGCACCACCAGTTGGCGCTCGGAAGTGCCGTCTGCACAGTCAACACTTGCTGCCGTGTTATTGGGGTTCAGTAACGTCAGCTGTTCTCCTGCTGTGCGGACGGCAATTTCTCCTGATTTGTCCACATCCACTGTACTACACATTTTAAAGTTGCTCCAATTACTCCTCTGGCTCCTCTGTTTTCATTCTTATCCCTGGGCTCCAGCACCGCCAGTTGGCGCTCGGAAGTGCTGTCTGCACAGTCAACACTTGCTACCATGTTATTGGGGTTCAGTAACGTGAGCTGTTCCCCTGCTGTGCGGACGGCAATTTCTCCTGCTCTGTCCACATTCTCACTACTACAGATTTTAAAGTTGCTCCAATTACACCTCTGGCTCCTCTGTTTTCAGTATTATCCCTGAGCTCCAACACCGCCAGTTGGCGCACCGAAGTGCCGTCTGCACAGTCAACACTTGCTGCCGTGTTATTGGGGTTCAGTAACGTCAGCTGTTCTCCTGCTGTGCGGACGGCAATTTCTCCTGCTTTGTCCAAATCCACTGTACTACACATTTTAAAGTTGCTCGAATTACACCTCTGGCTCCTCTGTTTTCATTCTTATCCCTGGGCTCCAGCACCGCCAGTTGGCGCTCGGAAGTGCCGTCTGCACAGTCAACACTTGCTGCCGTGTTATTGGGGTTCAGTAACGTCAGCTGTTCTCCTGCTGTGCGGACGGCAATTTCTCCTGCTTTGTCCACATCCACTGTACTACACATTTTAAAGTTGCTCGAATTACACCTCTGGCTCCTCTGTTTTCATTCTTATCCCTGGGCTCCAGCACCGCCAGTTGGCGCTCGGAAGTGCCGTCTGCACAGTCAACACTTGCTGCGGTGTTATTGGGGTTCGGTAACGTCAGCTGTTCCCCTGCTGTGTTCACGGCAATTTCTCCTGCTCTGTCCATATTCACTGTGCTACTTATTTAAAACTTGCTCCAATTACACCTCTGGCTCCTCCGTTTTTAGTATTTACCCTGGGCTCCAATACCGCTAGTTGCTGCTCAGAAGTGCCGTCTGCACAGTCAACGCTTGCTCCAGTGTTATTGGGATTCAGTAACGTCAGCTGATCCCCAGCTGTGTGTCCGGCAAATTCTCCTGCTTTGTCCACATCCACTGTAGTACGGATTTAAAACCTCCTCCAAATACACCTCTGGCTCTTCTGTTTTTAGTATTTACCCTGGGCTCCAGCACCGCCAGCTGGTTCTCGGCAGTTCCATTGGCTCTTGGACCTTCTGCTACCCATCCGGGTTCCAGTACCGTCAGCTGGTTCTCGGCAGTGTCTTTGGCACGGGTACTCCCTCCTGCCCAGCCTGGTTCCAGCACGCCAGCTGTTTCCGGGTAGTGTCAACGTCACTTTGCCTCCAATGCGTTGTCCTGTCGTGTTGCGGTCGGGTTAGCCGACTCTATGGTGCCTGCAGTTTAGGTGACTCCTATTTGGGCTGCGGGATCTGGCAATGAAGGCTGGTTCCATAGTGCCAATAGGACAAGCACCCTCTGTAGGACTGTGGGTTTTGGTAACTGCGGCCGGCTCGCGGCCTTGAACTTTTTTTTTACATGGGTACCTTCTGCTACCCATCCGGGTTCCAGTACCGTCAGCTGGTTCTCGGCAGTGCCTTTGGATTAGGTGCCTCCTTCTCGGTATCCAAGTTCCACCAACGTCTGCTGGTCCTTGGTAGTGCTTTCTGGCACAGGTACCTCCTGCTTAGTAACCGAGTTCCAGTAACATCAGCTGGTCCTCGGTAGTTCCATTGGCTCTTGTACCTTCTGCTACCCATCCGGGTTCCAGTACCGTCAGCTGGTCCTCGGTAGTTCCATTTGCTCTTGTATCTTCTGCTACCCATCCGGGTTCCAGTACCGTCAGCTGGTTCTCGGCAGTGTCTTTGGCACGGGTACTCCCTCCTGCCCAGCCTGGTTCCAGCACGCCAGCTGTTTCCGGGTAGTGTCAACGTCACTTTGCCTCCAATGCGTTGTCCTGTCGTGTTGCGGTCGGGTTAGCCGACTCTATGGTGCCTGCAGTTTAGGTGACTCCTATGTGGGCTGCGGGATCTGGCAATGAAGGCTGGTTCCATAGTGCCAATAGGACAAGCACCCTCTGTAGGACTGTGGGTTTTGGTAACTGCGGCCGGCTCGCGGCCTTGAACTTTTTTTTTACATGGGTACCTTCTGCTACCCATCCGGGTTCCAGTACCGTCAGCTGGTTCTCGGCAGTGCCTTTGGATTAGGTGCCTCCTTCTCGGTATCCAAGTTCCACCAACGTCTGCTGGTCCTTGGTAGTGCTTTCTGGCACAGGTACCTCCTGCTTAGTAACCGAGTTCCAGTAACATCAGCTGGTCCTCGGTAGTTCCATTGGCTCTTGTACCTTCTGCTACCCATCCGGGTTCCAGTACCGTCAGCTGGTCCTCGGTAGTTCCATTTGCTCTTGTATCTTCTGCTACCCATCCGGGTTCCAGTACCGTCAGCTGGTCCTCGGTAGTTCCATTTGCTCTTGTATCTTCTGCTACCCATCCGGGTTCCAGTACCGTCAGCTGGTTCTCGGCAGTGCCTTTGGATTAGGTGCCTCCTTCTCGGTATCCAAGTTCCACCAACGTCTGCTGGTCCTTGGTAGTGCTTTCTGGCACAGGTACCTCCTGCTTAGTAACCGAGTTCCAGTAACATCAGCTGGTCCTCGGTAGTTCCATTGGCTCTTGTACCTTCTGCTACCCATCCGGGTTCCAGTACCGTCAGCTGGTTCTCGGCAGTGCCTTTGGATTAGGTGCCTCCTTCTCGGTATCCAAGTTCCACCAACGTCTGCTGGTCCTTGGTAGTGCTTTCTGGCACAGGTACCTCCTGCTTAGTAACCGAGTTCCAGTAACATCAGCTGGTCCTCGGTAGTTCCATTGGCTCTTGTACCTTCTGCTACCCATCCGGGTTCCAGTACCGTCAGCTGGTCCTCGGTAGTTCCATTTGCTCTTGTATCTTCTGCTACCCATCCGGGTTCCAGTACCGTCAGCTGGTTCTCGGCAGTGTCTTTGGCACGGGTACTCCCTCCTGCCCAGCCTGGTTCCAGCACGCCAGCTGTTTCCGGGTAGTGTCAACGTCACTTTGCCTCCAATGCGTTGTCCTGTCGTGTTGCGGTCGGGTTAGCCGACTCTATGGTGCCTGCAGTTTAGGTGACTCCTATGTGGGCTGCGGGATCTGGCAATGAAGGCTGGTTCCATAGTGCCAATAGGACAAGCACCCTCTGTAGGACTGTGGGTTTTGGTAACTGCGGCCGGCTCGCGGCCTTGAACTTTTTTTTTACATGGGTACCTTCTGCTACCCATCCGGGTTCCAGTACCGTCAGCTGGTTCTCGGCAGTGCCTTTGGATTAGGTGCCTCCTTCTCGGTATCCAAGTTCCACCAACGTCTGCTGGTCCTTGGTAGTGCTTTCTGGCACAGGTACCTCCTGCTTAGTAACCGAGTTCCAGTAACATCAGCTGGTCCTCGGTAGTTCCATTGGCTCTTGTACCTTCTGCTACCCATCCGGGTTCCAGTAACATCAGCTGGTCCTCGGTAGTTCCATTGGCTCTTGTACCTTCTGCTACCCATCCGGGTTCCAGTACCGTCAGCTGGTTCTCGGCAGTGCCTTTGGATTAGGTGCCTCCTTCTCGGTATCCAAGTTCCACCAACGTCTGCTGGTCCTTGGTAGTGCTTTCTGGCACAGGTACCTCCTGCTTAGTAACCGAGTTCCAGTAACATCAGCTGGTCCTCGGTAGTTCCATTGGCTCTTGTACCTTCTGCTATCCATCCGGGTTCCAGTACCGTCAGCTGGTCCTCGGTAGTTCCTCAGCTTTCTTGTACCTTCTGCTACATTTCCAAGTTCAAGCTTTTTGAAATGGTTCTTGGTAATCACTCTGGATCTCCCTGACGAGGACCCTGAAGACGAGGACCCTGAAGACCAACCCTAAGAAGACGAGGACCCCGAAGACAATGACCCTGAAGACGAGGACCCTGAAGACCACCCCGAAGAAGACGAGGACCCTGAAGACCACCCCGAAGAAGACGAGGACCCTGAAGACCACCCCGAAGAAGACGAGGACCCCGAAGACGAGGACCCAGAAGACCAACCCGAAGAAGACGAGGACCCCGAAGACGAGGACCCCCGAAGACGACGACCCTGAAGACCACCCCGAAGAAGACCAAGAAGATGACCCTGAAGAAGTTGACCAAGAAGACAAAGAAGAGAAGACAAGCACCAAGATACAGAAAAACAAGAGACAGAAAACCAAGAAGCAGAAATACAAGAAGCTGCAGAACAAAAAGCGGAAGAACATTAAGCATAAGACTAAAAATCAGAGCAAAAGATAATATCTAAATTATAAGCAGAAGATGACTAAGCAGTGTATGGGGGTGAGTCCGTTCCTCCTCGTGGTGCCCCTGGAAAAGACCTGCTGCTGCAGGCCAAACTGAACGCGGACAAATCCTGTTGTAAATCTTTTGTGACGGGCAGAACGAAAGGTGTAATGTCCAACCTTTTATAGATAACAACTACAGGAATGCCTGTCACAAATAAGAATATGATGAAGAAGAAGAATATGAAGAAGATGAAGAAGTAGAATATGAAGAATGTAAAAAAAAGAATAATACGAAGAAGGTGAAGAAGAAGAAGGTGAAGAAGAAGTGGATGAAAAAGATGCTGAGGATGATGAAGGAGAAAGTGTGGGAGAAGTAAAAAAGAAGGTGAAGAGCATGGAAGTAGTGAAACATAAATATCTGACAAAATATAAAAATACTTAACATAGTTAATATTTCCGTAACTCAGAACATAATAAAAAAATATTAATTCCTGCTATTCCATTTGACTGGGCTAAACCTCTATGCCTTTATTGTCTCCCCCACCTCCCCCAATACATTCTACATTATTCTTAGTTGTTTTCCTTCATGTAGAAATAACCTACAAGGAAAGAAAGGGTTTATTTTAATTCCGATATTTATGTCCCATTGACTTGCATTGGTTTCCGGTATCGGAATCGGCGATATCCGATACTTTTTCGGTATCGGTCCGATCCAATCCGATCCGATATTTCCCGATATCGGAAGGTATCGCTCAACACTAGTTAAAAGTTGACCAGTGATTTCTCATTTTTACCACAAAATTTACAAAACCATTTTTTTAGGGACCACATCATATTTGAAGTGACTTTGAGGGGCCTTTATGACAGAAAATACCCAAAAGTGAGACCATTCTAAAAACTGCACCCCTCAAGGTGCTCAAAACCACATTCAAGAAGTTTATTAACCCTTCAGGTGCTTCACAGGAATTTTTGGAATGTGGAAGAAAAAAATGAACATTTAACTTTTATCACAAAAATGTTATTTAGACACAATTTTTTTTATTTTCGCAGGGGTAGCAGGAAAAAATGGACCCCAAACTTTGTTGTGCAATATTCCCTGAGCACGCAGATACCCCATATGTGGGGAAAACCACTGTTTGGGTGCACAGCATGGCTCGGAAGGGAAGGAGCGCCATTTGACTTTTTTAATGTAAAATTTGCATGAATAATTAGCGGACGCCATGTTGCGTTTGGGGAGCCCCTGATGTGCCTAAACAGTGGAAACCCCCCACAAGTGACACCATTTTGGAAACTAGACCCCCCAGGGAACTTATCTAGATGTGTTGTGAGCACCTTGAACCCCCAGGTGCTTCACAGAAGTTTATAACATTGAGCCGTAAAAATAAAATTTTCACATTTTTCCAACAAAAATGTTTTTCAGCCCCCAATTTTGCATGTTCACAAGGGTAATAGGAGAAATTGCACCATGAAATTTGTTGTGCAATTTGTCCTGAGTAAGCCGATACCCCATATGTGGGGGAAAACCACTGTTTCCCGCTGCAGTGTCGGTCTCTTCCGTACACTCAGTTCCAGTCTGAACTCTCTCCTATCCTTTACCTGTTTTGCCTCTATGTCCGTTCCTTTCCTTTTTCTGCAGAGTCTGAACTCGTACCTAACTCCTGCTTGTTGTCTCTGTACTCCCGTTTGTGAGTTTGTGGTCCAATCGCTACTTCACTGCAAGTACCCTGTGGGTATCTGGCTCTGCCTTTCCCTTCCTGTCTGTTCCGTGTGAACAGAGCCCTGTCTCGTCCTGCTCTGCTCTTGCTCACCGCTCCAGGCGGTCTCGCCCTGCTCTGCTCTTGCTCACCGCTCCAGGCGGTCTCGTCCTGCTCTGCTCTTGCTCACAGCTCCAGGCGGTCTCGTCCTGCTCTGCTCTTGCTCACCGCTCCAGGCGGTCTCGTCCTGCTCTGCTCTTGCTCACCGCTCCAGGCGGTCTCGTCCTGCTCTGCTCTTGCTCACCGCTCCAGGCGGTCTCGTCCTGCTCTGCTCTTGCTCACCGCTCCAGGCGGTCTCGTCCTGCTCTGCTCTTGCTCACCGCTCCAGGCGGTCTCGTCCTGCTCTGCACTTGCTCACCGCTCCTGGCGGTCTCGTCCTGCTCTGCTCTTGCTCACCGCTCCTGGCGGTCTCGTCCTGCTCTGCTATTGCTCACCGCTCCAGGCGGTCTCGTCCTGCTCTGCTCTTGCTCACCGCTCCAGGCGGCCTCGTCCTGCTCTGCTCTTGCTCACCGCTCCAGGCGGTCTCGTCCTGCTCTGCTCTTGCTCACCGCTCCAGGCGGTCTCGTCCTGCTCTGCTCTTGCTCACCGCTCCAGGCGGCCTCTTTCTGCTCTGCTCTTGCTCACCGCTCCAGGCAGTCTCGTCCTGCTCTGCCCTTGCTCACCGCTCCAGGCGGCCTCGTCCTGCTCTGCTCTTGCTCACCGCTCCAGGCGGTCTCGTCCTGCTCTGCTCTTGCTCACCGCTCCAGGCGGTCTCGTCCTGCCCTGCTCTCGCTCACCTCTCTGGGCGGCCTCACTCTGCTGTGTTTGTCCGCCACATCTGTGGTTCTGTTCCTGAGTCCCAGTGTGTACTGGGTCCTATCCCGCCTGTGTTCCTACCTGCTAGTGCCTTCCTGTCTGCACTCTAGCCGTGCTTGCCTGTACCCCCCTGCCTGCATACCCACCTGCCTGCATACCAGTCGTGCCTGCCTATTCCCACCAGTCTGTGTGCCAGCCTAACCAGTCTGTTCCTGTATTCCCCTGTGTGGGTCAACAGCCGTGTCCGGGGTCTGTCCTGGAGTAGCACCTGGTCCCTCTGCTCGGTTCCTCCTTGGTGCACTGGCGTCGTATGCCGTCGTGCGACCCTGGTCGGATCGGGTGAATACCTAGTTACGCCCCTCCAGGCATTCACTCTCCGACACGGTCCAGTGGAATCACACGCACACGCCGCTCAGCCCGGGCGTGTGCATTACAGAAACGTCCATTACAACCCATTCGAGGAAGCAACTAAACGCCTCAAATAGTGAGCAGGATCTGGACCACCCCATGGGCAAACAGCGATCTATATAGTATGCTCCTTCCCAGAAGCAGTCCAATAGGTGGACACTATTCGGAGGCACAGGTAATAAGTAACCGGAACGCCGCATCAATGTCTGTTTTGGCCATTAGGGTGACCCTTCCCAACTTCTTGATCCGCCTGATTGCCTTGTCAAAGGATGTACAGTATATACTACTGTACTTGGTTCCACGTCGATGTTGTTGTTTACTGACCTGCCCCTTGGATATGACAAATGGTGGATTAGTCCGAATGTATTGGGTTCCGTTTTTGGCACAACTCACAACGGGGATATCACTACGTCTTGTAAGGAAAGTGTTCTGAATGGAACTGCCATTCTACCTAAAGATATTTCTTTTTTTAATTTTCTTGTCACGACGTCTGGGTGTTGTTAGGCTGATTTTAGATTTTTACTCCAGCCTTTCTCGATTTTAGAAGGGCATGACATGTCTATATCTGTGTCTCCCCTTCCTTTTACTCCTCCACCTCTTTTCTTTTTGCATGACTATATGTACTTGTCACTTTTCCATGTGTTAGTTGTGTCTTGTGAGCAGTTTGTCAGCTTTTGGACACATTTGAAGGTGTTTTCTATGTGTTTCTATGTGTTTTTGTTTGCCTGCCATTGGTTTTAACGGTGTTCGATGGTGTTCTACGAACAGTTCAGCACTATGGGGGTGGCTCAACTCTAGTCCCGACTCCTCCATACACAGGAATAACATGGCCGAATGCTCCAGTATTTTCAATGCGTGAACTGCTTCCAGACACCACTGTCCTTTACAGACTCCTTTGGCAGCAGATTATCTATGGGGAGAACAAAAACATCAGATGAGAGTCATGTGACCCCATACACATTAGACTTTGTTATAACGTGATTGGGGGCCTTAAGCATAAAAGTGTCTCTCTAGTAACCATTGATGTAATTTTATTATTACACATACAGTACAGACCAAAAGTTTGGACATACCTTCTCATTTAAAGATTTTTCTGTATTTTCATGACTATGAAAATTGTACATTCACACTGCAGGCATCAAAACTATGAATTAACACATGTGGAATTATATACTTAACAAAAAAGTGTGAAACAACTAAAAATATGTCTTATATTCTAGGTTCTTCAAAGTAGCCACCTTTTGCTTTGATGACTGCTTTGCACACTCTTGGCATTCTCTTGATGAGCTTCAAGAGGTAGTCACTGGAAATGGTCTTCCAACAATCTTGAAGGTGTTCCCAGAGATGCTTAGCACTTGTTGGCACTTTTGCCTTCACTCTGCGGTCCAGCTCACCCCAAACCATCTCGATTGGGTTCAGGTCTGGTGACTGTGGAGGCCAGGTCATCTGGCGTAGCACCGCATCACTCTCCTTCTTGGTCAAAGAGTCCTTACACAGCCTGGAGGTGTGTTTGGGGTCATTGTCCTGTTGAAAAATAAAAGATGGTCCAACTAAACGCAAACCGGATGGAATAGCATGCCGCTGCAAGATGCTGTGGTAGCCATGCTGGTTCAGTATGCCTTCAATTTTCAATATATCCCCAACAGTGTCACCAGCAAAGCATCCCCACACCATCACACCTCCTCCTCCATGCTTCACGGTGGGAACCAGGCATGTAGAGTCCATCCGTTCACTGGTCTAATGTCCATTCCTTGTGTTCATTAGCTCAAGCAAGTCTCTTCTGCTTGTTGCCTGTCCTTAGCAGTGGTTTCCTAGCAGCTATTTAACCATGAAGGCCTGCTGCACAAAGTCTGCTCTTAACAGTTGCTGTAGAGATGTGTCTGCTGCTAGAACTATGTGTGGCATTGACCTGGTCTCTAATCTGAGCTGCTCTTAACCTGAGATTTCTGAGGCTGGTGACTCGGATAAACTTATCCTCAGAAGCAGAGGTGACTCTTGGTCTTCCTTTCCTGGGGCGGTCCTCATGTGAGCCAGTCTCTTTGTAGATCTTGATGGTTTTTGCAACTGCACTTGGGGACACTTTCAAAGTTTGCCCAATTTTTCGGACTGACTGACCTTCATTTCTTAAAGTAATGATGGCCACTCATTTTTCTTTACTTAGCTGCTTTTTTCTTGCCATAATATAAATTCTAACAGTCTATTCAGTAGGGCTATCAGCTGTGTATCCACCAGACTTCTGCACAACACAACTGATGGACCCAACCCAATTTATAAGGCAAGAAATCCCACTTATTAAACCTGACAGGGCACACCTGTGAAGTGAAAACCGGTGACTACCTTTTGAAGCTCATCAAGAAAATGCCAAGAGTGTGCAAAGCAGTCATCAAAGCAAAAGGTGGCTACTTTGAAGAACCTAGAATATAAGACATATTTTCAGTTGTTTCTCACTTTTTTGTTAAGTATATAATTCCACATGTGTTAATTCATAGTTTTGATGCCTTCAGTGTGAATGTACAATTTTCAAAGTCATGAAAATATAGAAAATTGTTTAAATGAGAAGGTGTGTCCAAACTTTTGGTCTGTACTGTATGTCCCGGATCCAGGATTTGCTTCCCTCACCCCTGTCTGCCAAAGTCTGTTGTGTTCCACGTCGGGCTTTGCAGATGGCCTCTCATGATCCCATGTGATCATCTGCCTGAGCTAATATAAGGCTCACTAAAACATACGCTTGTGTCTTGTTATTAAGACTGTTTACCTGAGTCCTGTTTACCTCTGGTCTTCAGTATCTCTGCAACCTGTCTGTGGTCCACAAGACGTATCCTGTCTGCCTGTGCCTCTCAGTCCTTCAGTCTCCTGTCTGTTGTGTCCTTCAGTGTCTCTGCAACCTGTCTGCGGTCTCCAAGACATCTCTTGACTGCATGTGGCTTCCAGTCACTCAGTCTCTTCTCTGCTTGCGGCCTTCAGTATCTCTGAAACCTATCTGCGGTCCTAAATATGTGTCCTGGCTGTGAGCGGCTTCCAGGCCCTCAGTCTCCTGTTGTCACGCAAGGTGTGGGAAAGATTTAGTGCAACACAAAGGGAAGAGGGAAAGGGAGCCCAAACTGTAGGGAAAGGGGGAAGTGGGGAACTCCTAGGCTGGTCTAGTGTCACCCTGTCTCCCCTAACGAACCTATATTGGCTCTTCACCAATCGCCGCACGCATGCCTCGCCCTGTCTTTCCCTGGTATATGGCTAAGGCTAGGGAAGGGAGTAGATGAGCACTAGTCGATCCCCACTGAACACTAAAGACAAAAAGAAAGGACAAACAGGGGGAAATTGCTTAGCTTTAGATGACTCCAGACAAATGCACACATGTCTTCAAGCTTCAGAGAGGAAGAAGTAATGAATATCGCTGGCACCTCCCTCCGGAACACAGCAGGTATTTATACACCCAGGCCAGGGTGTTAATTAGCCAGAGGAAGATCCTGGGTCCTAGAGACAGCCTCTAAGAAGATGTCTGTAATGCCAAACGTAGAGATCTCCTGCAACCCACTGCAGGGCGACTGTTTGTTACTTCTGACACATCCGTGACACCTGTCCACCTGTGGTCTTCAGTACCTCTGCTAGCTGTCTCCCATGTACCTCACCTGCCTACTGCACCGACACTCGTGACCCATGTTCCCACCCGGAACTTGTGCTTGGAGTATCCACCTCACCAGATAAGCTTAATAGTAATTGCACAAAATGACTGGAACTATAGCTATTTTTAAACTAATAGTGGCATACAGAAAAGATAAGGATCCCATAGCAAATCAAAATATGCCAAGGAAGGGATGTATACTGAAAAATTATGCAACCATTCCATCCCAGAACTAAGAGTGCACTGCACATGTTACTTTCATAACTACAGTACTGTACCTTTCGCATTTTGATTGAGATTCCCTGAAAATTGTTCTGCTAGTAGAAATGTCAGCTTTTTTCATAACTTGTAATGATGCACCCATCTATAATACCACTACAATCATTACAATTAATAAGGACATTAATGTTGACCCCACAGTTTAAATGGAAAAAAACCTTGAAATAATTGAATGCTCAGATTAATTTTAAAAAACCAGCTCATGTACATCTCGTTTAACATCACCTTTAAAAGCAATCCAGGGGGTGACAAAAAACTCTATGAGACATAATATAGTTTGAAAATCCTGTTTGAGCATTAGGGAGATCATTGTCTAGGTCAATATTTAAGAAAGCTGCATGTTGTACATTGTTGAATTTGAAATTCAGCTTTGACTGGTTATTACAATTGGATAATAGAATACAATATGCATCCCTGCTGGGAGTTATCATACTTAAACAATATACTAGAAACATAGCTGCATAAGCTGTATGCAACTTATATGAAGTTAGACAGGGAATCTTCAGGAAGACAGTTCAAAATGCTCCTGCTATCTATTTTTCATTAGAAGAGACTAAAGAAAAAGTGTTCTAAGGCATAAAAGATGGAATTATAAAAACTGGATCATAAATTCTGTATTAAAAATAATAAATTGCAAATGGAAAGCACCATAATCTTGTTTAAAGGGATGTCCAAAACGCGGACAACCCCTTCTCAATTGCAATATTCTCTCTTCTAAAATAATAACAGCCTCTACTTACCTCCAGCACTGTTCAAACAACGTTGACGCCAGATCTCCCAGGGTTTGCATGACGTTGCAATGTCATGTGAGCCATGCAGCCAATCAGCAGCCATGAATGGGATGCTTCACTCTCATTTCCTTTTGAAGAAGTAGGACCTGCTGCTTCTCTCTGACCCCCTACTGATGTGAGACATGTCCAAAGGAAGTGAGAGTAAAGTAGCCCATTAGTGGCCGCATATTGGTTGCAGGACTCATGTGACATTTATTTATTTTACTCACTGATATGGCACCATTAATTCTATAACTCTTTACAGGCATCATCACTGTCCTCATTGGGGTTCACAATCTATCAGAGTATCTTTGGAGTGTGGGAGGGATCTGGAGGCAACCCATGTAAACACAGGGAGAACATACAAACTCCTTACAGATGTTGCCCTTGGTGGAATTTGAATTCAGGACCCTAACACTGCGAAGCGACAGTGCTAACCACTGAGCCACCGTGCTGCCCTAACATAACAGCATGGGAGACTTGGCACCATTGTTTCTGGAATGGCATTGCCACCAGAGGTGAGCACAGACTGCTATTTTAAAAGGGGAAATATAGCAATTGAAAATTGGTTGTCCAAGTACAAAGGATAATGATTCTAAACATAAGATTGCCTTCTATTAATGCTAATTGGGTATTATAAAAATGGATTTTCTAAATTTTAGAATTCTTTTAATCAAAGTAGATATTTTTTCTAATCGTCACTATTTATTTTATAGCTTTAGATATGATGTTCTTCAACTAGCGATGAGCAGATCTGGCAAAATTAAAAATTGCCAGTTTGATCAAAATTGGGCAGGAAATTAATTTCCACCAAATTTATTCAATGTGAATCGAATATGTCTTATTATGATATGGGGTCTATCCAGACCTTAGAACATATAGAACATAAGAAATGCAGGGTAAAAGAAAGATCAAAACTTTAATACTTATCATTCCCCAGCCCTCACAGCTCCACGCCTGGTTCTTCCAGTCTGGTCTTTACTCACGGGTTGCTGATCTTCTTCACTCCATAGGTCCCATCTGGTCTTCAGTGCCTCTGGCAACCACTGGGCCTTGCACCATCATAACGTATGTCAGAAGTGCCAAAGACCTGATGGGACCCATGGTGTTAAGAAGACTTGAAGTCTGTGATTGAAGACTACACTGTAATGATCAAGCTGGGACCTGCATGGATAAGTGGAGGGACAAGGAGAACTATGTATAATTTTATTTTTTTTAACACCTTCCTTGCCCTTTCTGACATCTGACATCTCCCTCTCCACGTGTGGCACAACAATAACGCCAAACCAGCAAGCTCTCTGTCTGGGTGTTATGTTTAACACCAATCTTTCCTTCACCTCCCATATACAATTTCTTGCCCATTCTTGTTGCTTGCACTTGAAGAATATCTCTAGAATCTGCCCCTTTCTCAGCATCGAAGCAACAAAAACCCTCACTGTTGCCCTGATCCACTCCTGGCTTGACTACTATAACTCTCTATTAATTGGCCTCCCCCTCACTCAACTTTCCCCTCTCCGGTCCATCCTTAAGCCAAGGTCATCTATCTGGCTAATCGCTACTCGGATGCTCCCTATCTGTGTCAATCATTGCAATGGCTGCCCATACATTGTAGGATCCAATTTAAATTGATTGTTCTTAGCCAGAAAGCTCTCCACAGTGCAGCAGCCCACTATATCTCCTCCCTCATTTCTGTTTATCTGCCTACCCTATTCTCTACGCTACTCAAGCAATCTTTGACTAACATCCACACTAATCCATACCTCCCACTCCCATCTCCAAGACTTCTCCCAAGCTGCACCTATTCTTTGGAATGCACTACCCCAAGAAATTAGGATGAACAACAACTTACACAGTTTTAAACACTCCCTAAAAACACATCTTTAAAGGGCGGCCTATCACGTTCCCTAATCAAAGTCCCTTTATCTTACGGATCCGGGTGGTGGAACCTCTGTGCTACGGTGCAAGGAGGGACCAGAGGGGCGTGAATAAGTACCTACTCGGCCTGACCAAGGTCGCACGGCGGCTCAATCGACTCCGTGAACCAGGAAGGGACAAAGCAGGGGGTCCAGGTGCCACTCTGGGACCGACCTTCTTTGAGAGCAGGTGATTCCCACGGGTCAGATGGCAGGAACTGACCGGTACAGTGGATGAGCACGGCAGGCAGGCTGATGGGTGGTCCGGGTAGACAAGCAGGCTGATTCGGCTGATAGCCAGACGGGTGCTCCAGGTAGGCAGGCTGGCGAGCACAACGGGTAACTGGCAGGAGCTTCCAGGTAAGCAGGCTGGTGGGCACGGCAGGAAACAGACTGGTGCTTCCAGGTAAGCAGGCTGGTGGGCACGGCAGGTAACAGACAGGTGCTTCCAGGTAAGCAGGCTGGTGGGCACGGCTGGTAACAGGCAGATGCTTCCAGGTAAGCAGGTGGGCAGAGCCCATAGACAGACTGGCGGACTGGACTGTAGACAGACTGGCGGACAGGACTGACTTGCAGAGGGACCTGAGGGCTGAAGCAACAGTAAGAATCACAGAGCAACAACCTTGCACGGGCACCTCCATATTGGAGGAGGTGCTTTAAATAGGGAAAGTCCTCCGGCCATTGGCCGGGGACTTTTTAGGACTGTGTGTGCGGCCCCTTTAAGAGGGAGGGAGCGCGCGCGCGCCCTAAGAACAGTGCCCGGGGAGCTGCTTGCACCAGCAATAGCAGTAGCAGGGAGGCCATAAGACGCCGGGCCAGGAGCGCGGCAGTAAGCGGGGCGGCGTCTCTGCCTGGCAGGGGGCAGAGACGCCGATGCTACACTTTATATATAACCCATTCACTAGTTCTCTGAACACAATTCTCCATCAAACTCTACTGCACCCAAAAGCACTACAAATATTGGCTGGTGACTAGATGCATCCGTTATCTATCCTTTATCTATCCCCCATTCCTTCAAGATGGCTGGACCATCATTATAAATAAGCACCTGTACTTTGTGTCATCCCGACCTCATTGTAGATTGTAAACTCTTACGAGCAGGGTCGTCATTATTTTTGCTGTATTTATTGTATTAACTTTAACTCTTTAACTGTTACTTACAACTGTTGTATATGAACCACTGAATTGTAAAGTGCTGCGGAATATGAATAAAAATTATTATTATGTTATTATTTCTAATCAAGCAAATTAATGACCACATGGCTGTCATTTTCTGGATTTGCATAAATCAAACTGCAAAATCTCCTAACTTGGCAGCTTCTGAGCCTTTGTGCAAAATCTGTAACTGGTTCGTTCATGTACCATGTGCAATTTAAACCTTTATAGCTATGCCCCTACAAATTGAGCAGAATATTTCCATATGATTTTACCATTTATCCTTACTTTTCCAAAACTCTGTCATCCAAAGATGGAAGCTATTGAGTTTTCTGCCTATTGGATTTACATTGTGCTTAGTGATGCATTCAGAGCAGTAATTAATTCAGCAAACATCACTTTCATTGTTGAACTTCAGCATATATCACTTCTGTAAATGGCAGGGAGAGAGATGTTAGGAAGAATTCATATAGTAGATTGAACATTTCCAAGAGTATCTTCATCACAATTGACTGAATGCACTCACACTACAAAGACGCTATTAGACTGCATTAGGAAAATCAGCAAAAATTTCTTTATGTAATTCACATCCTAGAACAATATATTAAAAATTTAATAACAAGCAGTTTAGAAAAATAATGAATGATTCCTATTGTGAAGCATTATGCAATGTGTCTTTTAGATTTCTTGTAATGATTAAGTTCTACAGAAAAAACTCATGTTCTTTGAGCTTGCCACATTCTCTCATTATCAGAAAATAACAATAAGGTTGTGCAATTACTTTCCTTGCACAAATCGATGATGAAAGAGACTGTATCATTTACAAATGCATTCAGGAATAGAATATGACTTTGACATCCTTTGGACTCTTTACAGAGAACCTGCCAGCATGATTTTGAATGTTAAAGTAAAGGCATCACCATAATGGCATTGTTATACAGATTAAATAAATACCTTTAGTGAATACATTTGTATGGTGGTTATTCTTTAATTAGCAGTTGAAGTTTTGATGTAATATGCTTTAAATCATAGGGGCAGGACTGTGTGTAGAGGCTTTTGCACCGGTCCCTCCACTTGCCTCTGGTGTCTGTATGACAGGTCACTGCTTTGGGAGTGACCTGCCTCCTGTTTAAAAGTTTGCGCTGGCGATATCCTTGCCGTGGGCGGCGCTTGTACAGATTAATTTAACAGGAGTCTTTAGTAAAATGGCACATGCGTAAATTGAGATCTCGGCACAATTAAATATCTAAAGGACCTCATTGAGCTTGCGCCGTGATAAGCGCCATTTTACTGAAGGCAGCCGGTGGTCAATCTTCAGTGTCTTCTTTATGACACTTAAATCCAATTTGCATAAAAATTTGGAACGCGGTATAAAGTAAGTAACTTATAGCTGAAGCTAGCCATGCACATTATATTAACCCCTTCACGACCGTTGACGTACTGGTATGTCTAGGGTCAAGTCCCTGCCTTTTATGCAAGCTCCGAAGCTGATCTTGCATCTTTCCCTGCACTTGATGGCTGATTTAATCAGCCATCAAGTGCCTTTAACAGTCGGGGATGGAGCGGTACTCCTCCCATGGCTGTTAACCTGTTAAATCCCACTGTTAATCACTGACAGCTGGATTTAACATGCGCCAGCTGTAAATGCGTCACAAATCCCACCCATCGGCGTCCCTGTCAAAATAGGGCAAATAGCCACATAGGGCCAAATGTGGACTTGTTAGGGCGGTTGTTTTGGGAGACCAAGGCCAGTATTTAATGTTAAGGGCCGAATAGGATGTCTTCCAAATCCCGCTATTGAATAGAACTGATGATGGATGGAGGTGGTGAACTTTTCCCCTCAACATAAGAAAAATGGGTGAGATGGTTCTGATTTATTTTATTCCCATTTCCTCTCTATGAATGTTACTATATAATTGCATGTGCACCTGACCAACGTAAGGCTCAGTGTTAGCTTCAGTTTGATATTAGTGAAATTGACCACTGTCAGTTCCACAAAGTTCGTACCTCACTGGAGTACTACTGTATTCAAACATCTGAGTAACTATAAGGTCGTTTCACCTGTTTTATTATGTGTAATGTTTTATATGTGTGTTTTGTGTTCTATTTATGGATTTTTTTATGACTAATCTATAGTGTTGAGCCACCCCCGTAGTGTTCGAGTTCGGTTCAGTTCGTCGAACACCCGTGTGTTCGCCGAACTGTTCGTCGAACTGTTCGTCGAACACCTTCGAACACCGTTAAAACCAATGGCAGGCAAACAAAAACACATAGAAACACATAGAAAACACCTTCAAAGGTGTTCAAAAGCTGACAAACTGCTCAGAAGACATAACTAACACATGGAAAAGTGACAAGTACATATAGTCATGCGAAAAGAAAAGAGGTGGAGGAGTAAAAGGAGGGGGAGACACAGATATAGGCATGTCATGCCCTTCTAAAATCCAAAAAGTGAGAAGCTGACACGGCCAGCACGCTCCTGCCCGTGCCACCTCCGTGTCGCCAGGTTTGTGCCAGAGCCGCGGTGAACCCTGATGGCCAGCCCCCCTCTCCCAATACTGGTGCCTGTCCGCTGCTGGGTCGAGCGAGCCCCCCTGTGGTGGAGGCAGCTCTAAGCTTTTTAATTTAAATTGTCTCTCTAATTTGAATGAATACACTTTAAATCCATTTACAAGGATCTATTGGAGGTCAAGTCTCATGCCAGCAGCCGCGTAATTCCAGCTCCAGTAGCGTCCACTAAAGCTGCTGCAGTTAAAAAGCTTTTATAAGGATCGAGCTCGGCTGTCCACCACAAGGCATCCTACTGCCAGTCCCAGCCCCTATGCCTTGGGGTGCCTCCTGATGCTCTTCACTGAGTATCCCGTGGTCCCGAAGCATTTCCTTTGAAAAAATTAAGTGTCCAAACTACAGGTGGTGTAGCTTGCTTAACAGCCGGGATAATCCGCTGACTAGCAGACACTGCTACTAGGCACAAAGTATTTCCTGGGATAGATGCAGTTAAAAATTTGTAATAAGATACTCTCGTTGGATGCTGAGAAAGCATTCCATAGAGTCTTCTGGAACGCCATATATTATTCTCTTAAAAAGTTTGGGGTAGGGGTCTAGGGGACCCTTTTATAGCCAAAATCACGGCCCTGTATCGCAATACGTCACCTAGGCTGAAGATAAATGGAACTGTAGCACCCTGAGGGCTCGGTTGCTACAGAGGTATTGCACCTCACCCAGAGGTGTGATATCTCACTCTCAGGTAAGGATGGAGTGTGGATCAGGACCCGACACCTGCATGCATTACACCACATTGCCGTGGGGCAGGGCGACCAATATGCCCCTGAGATGGACACGACAGTCCCTGTCCCTGACTGGAGTGGGGGGAGGGAACACTGAGGAAGGGGAACCCTGTAGTGCAGGAGCAGGGAGGAAGCAGTTCCTGGGTGCATTGAGAAGGGAGTATAAAAGGTGGGCACCATCTTAGTTCAGTGCAGAGAAGTCTGAGCAGAAGTGACAGGGAGCAGGGGCTCTGCATGAGCTCTGCTCCGGAGGCGGGCCTAGTAACAGAGGCCCAGGCCTGGAAGAGGGAGAAGGAAGGAAGAGGAGCGGAGAAGGCTCCAGGAATGAGGAACGAAGGGATGCCAGGGGTGCGGACGGGCGAGTCGCCACCGCACGCCCGAATCCACCTGCGTGGAGGGGTCAGTCCAAAGGGGGAGACCGGTCCCCGTAACTAGTGGAGGCGGGAAACGACCCTCAGCTAGAAACTGGAGGCTGTGACATTTTATGTGGCGCAGCCCCTCGCTACACCCGCTAGGAAGGCACCACATAGGGTCAGGGAAGTTTACCAAGAGGAGGCCCGAGGCAGCCGGACAGAAGGGTTGGTAAGAAAGGCCAGACAAAGGACACACAAAGGGGGTCCTGTGAAGCGCTCCAAAGTTATCTGGGAGTTGTCTGAGCCCCTCACCTGGTGAGCACAGTACGACGTGGGCAGCCGTTACCTGCAGACGTGGTCTGGATAATAAGAACTGTGAGTAAAGGCCCTGGACTGCATCACTGACTCCGTGTCGTTACTGCTGCTGCCCTGCACCATCACCCCCATCCTCCACATACACTGCCCTGAGGCTATACTCCTCCCATGGGGAGTTATGCTACGCTCTGCTGCACCCACAACACCAGCCTCAGCGGTCTGCCCTGCAGCGGCGGTTCACTCTGACCGCAATCCACGGGTGGCGTAGTCGGACATTTAAACATCAAAACCACATAAATAGTTCCGCCACTGGTTTGACCGCCCTGAGCCACGGAACCAGGTCGCCGCCACGGAGACTACAACCACCAGCATCCACCAAAAAGGGTCCGGCTCCGGGTGTCCCAAGGCCCAGGGGGCGCGTCAGAACATTTTCATCACCTTTCATAATCACCAATGGGACAAGTCCCCTCTCTTATACATCCTAGTGATGGAGCACCTGCTCTCATCAATTCGCCATAACCCCAATATTAGGTGGATTGAGGTGGGAGGCACCGAGTACAAGTGCTCTCTATTTGCTGATGATGTCCTAGTATATATCACTCAATCGCATATATCCATCCCTGCTGTTATGGCTGAAATAGATCACCTTGTTACATGGTTAAATTTTAAAATCAATACAGCGAAGTCTGAGGCCCTCGATGTCTCCCTCCCCAAATCCATACAGGATTCCATCCAGTTCAACTTTCCCTTTGCCTGGCCCTCACAGGGTATCATTTACTTAGGAATTCCTATTCATAGAGACCTCTCCCATCTATGTTATCTTAATTTTGGGCCCTTTATTGAACAACTCCATACAGACCACGGTTGGCAAGTTAGAACTGTAAGATTCACTACGTGAACCACTGGTGTTTTGTGGAAAAGCACATGTACACTGTGTTCCAAATTATTATGCAAAAAGTGTTTAGGAGTGATAAGGGAAGAATTTGTTTGTTTGTCAGTTAAACCCATTGATGGTGATGTGTGTCAGGGCTCTTTATATCACTGTAAGCAATTGCAGACACCTGTGCTAATTAGTTTGGCAGGTGTGTCCAATGAAAGGCAAGACTACTTAAGAAGGCTGTCCCACATTATTAAGCAGCCTACATTTTCTGCCAAAATAGGAAAGAAAAAGGACGTGTCGGCTGCTGAGAAGCAACAAATTGTGGAGTGTTTAGGTCAAGGCATGACTACAATCAACATTGTGCGATGATCAGGATGAAGTGTCTTGGCAATCAAGAAGTATGTAGCTGATTCACAGTACACACGTGTGCGTGCTGATAAGGGCAAATTAAGGACTCTTTCCTACAGGCAATTACGTCAGGTTAAAAGAGCAGCGGCAAAAAAGCCTTGTCATAGCAGCAGACAAGTTTTTGAAGCTGCTGTTGCCTCCAACATCCCCCGAACAACAAGATGCAGGGTCCTTCAGAGGTTTGCAGCTGTGCATACGCCATCCTGTCGACCTCCTCTATCCACTTCACACAAGCAGAAACGGCTCCAGTGGGCCAAACATTACATGAAGACTGATTTCAAAACTGTTTTGTTCACGGATGAGTGCCGTGCAACGCTCGATGGTCCAGATGGATGGAGTGGAGGATGGCTGGTTGATGGACACCCCACGCAAACACGGCTACAGCGCCAACAAGGAGGAGGTGGCGTAATGTTTTGGGCTGGAATCATGGGGAGAGAGATTGTCGGCCCCTTTAGGATCCCTGAAGGGGTAAAGATGAACTCCATAATGTATGTGGAGTTTCTCAAACAGCACTTCCTGCCATGGTTCAAGAAGAAGAACGGTGTATTCCACAGCAAGATCATTTTTATGCATGATAATGCACCGTCTCATGATGCACATAACACATCTGCATCTCTGGCTGATATGGGCATAAAAGGGGACAAACTTATGGTGTGACCCCATGCTCCCCTGACCTCTACCCCATTCAGAACCTCTGGAGCATCATCAAAAGGAGTGTCTATGATGGCGGGAGGCAGTTCACATCTAAGTAACAACTCTGGGAGGGTATTCTGTCCTCATGCAAAACAATTGAAGCAGAAACCATCCAAAACCTGACAAATTCAATGGACGAGAGAGTTCAGAAGCTCCTTTCGAACAAGGGGTCCTATGTGCAAATGTAACATCACCTAGAATACAGTTTTGAGTTGAATACTGTTTGATTTCAGTTTCTAATAACCTGCTAATGCTTATAATTTCAAAAATGACAATTTTTTTGGTCTTTATTAAAATGAAAAGGTTGATCAAAGAGTGTGGGGGATCTAAGAGTCTGGCAACCCAGCAGTCAGGATTACTTTGAATTCTGACAATCTGAGGGTCATGTTACAGGTAGTGCAGCAAGAAAGCACTTATGTGTCTTGCGCATCTCGGAGCCCCAAAATTATTTTCCGGGCTAGATGCAGCTAAAAATTATTATTATTTTTAAATCTGGTGGAGCTTAGTATAGATGGCCTAATAGAATCAGTACTGCACACTGCTGCAAAGCCCAAATTATTTTCCACCCAAGATACAGATAAACATGATTAGTAATTTTAAATTTGGTGGAGCTTAGTATAGATGGCCTAATAGAATCAGTACTGCACACTGCTACAAAGCCCAAATAATTTTCCAGCCAAGATACAGATAAACATGATTAGTAATTTGATAGCTTAAAATGGTTGGTGAGGTGATTTTAACCAATCATCAAGCTTTTACTCTCCCCAGGATGACACAGGGGTAGAAAAGTCGTTTCGGATCCATGATTTGTTCATCTTTATAAACGTGAGTCTGTCTACATTATCAGTGGAGAGCCGCGTGCGCTTATCTGTCAGCACACCACCAGCAGCGCTGAACACACGTTCAGACAGAACGCTGGCCGCGGGGCATGACAAGATCTCCAAGGCGTAAGTGGCTAGCTCCGGCCATTTATCATGATTGGAAGCCCAAAAAGAGCAAGGGTCCAGTGACACAGTCATGGCTTCAATGTTTACTTGGAGATACTCCTGTACCATCGTCTCTAGGCGTTGACTATGTGTCAGACTTCTTGTCTCCTGTGGCCTTGCAAAGGATGGGCTAAAAAAGTGGTGAAATGATTCTGCAAAATTGATGTTACCAGCAGATACTGTGTTTCTGTTACGGTTTGAGTGCTGAACACTCGACGGTCCCACGGTTGGCAAGTTGGAACTGTGAGATTCAGTACGTGCACCACTGGTGTTTTGTGGAAAAGCACATGTAAGATTCTGCAACAGTCTATGCTGATACTCCTGCATGCGTGCATCCCTTTCTATGGCAGGAATAATTTCTGCAAATTTACTTTTGTACCGGGGATCTAACAGTGTGGCAACCCAGTAGTCAGGATTATTTCTAATTCTCACAATTCGAGGGTCATGTTGCAGGTAGTGCAGCAAGAAGGCACTCATGTGTGTTGCGCATCCAGGAGCACCAAGTCCCTGTTGTGTTGGTGGCGAGGTAACAATCATGCTTCCTTCCTCTGTCCTCTCCCCCCAACCTCGCACAACAGAAATGTGATCAAGGTCTCCCTCATCTGATGAGTCTTCCATCAGTTCGTCCTCCACCTCTTCCTGGGCTCCTGCACCTTCCTCACTAGTTTGGCTGCTACCATGCGCCCTGGTAAAACCATCTCCCCCACCCTCACATGCCTGCCGCCTTGGTGCTGCCGACCGTCTGGACCTTGCAGATGTTAACCCTTCCGCATACAACTCCTCCTCCTCTACTTCCTCCACTTCCTCTTGTGCCACCACCTGACTCCGAATTCTGTTTAACATGTGCTCCAGCATGTAAATCACCGGAATAGTCATGCTGATAATAGCATCGTCAGCACTAAACATCTTCGTCGCCATTTCAAAACTGTGCAGAAGGGTGCATAGGTCCCTGATCTGAGACCACTCCTCCAGCGTGATTTGCCCCACCTCTGGATCTCGTTGGCCCAGGCTATACGTCAGAACGTATTGCACCAGGGCTTGTCGGTGCTGCCACAGTCACTGCAACATGTGCAGAGTTGAATTCCACCAGGTAGGCACATCGCATTTTAGCCGGTGAAGTGGCAGGCGCAACGATTTCTGTAGAGATGTAAGTCGCTGAGCTGCGGGATGTGAACGGCGGAAGTGAGCACACAGCGACCGTGCCCTCTGCAGAAGGCCATCTAGTCCGGGATAGTGGGCTAAAAATTGCTGGACAACCAGGTTCTACACGTGAGCCATACAAGGCACGTGTGTGACATTGCCACGGCGAAGGGCCGCACCCAGGTTTGCAGCATTGTCGCACACGGCCTTCCCTGGTTTCAGGTCCAGTGGAGACAACCATTCATGAAATTGGTTCTCCAGAGCTGACCACAACTCCTCAGCTGTGTGACTCACATTTCCCAGACATTTCAAAGTAAAAACTGCCTGATGACGTTGAGCCCTACTGCAAGCATAGTAAGGAGGTGTGCAGGATCCCTTCTGCGCAGTTAGAAAGCTTGTGGCATGACCAGACAGGCTTTGGGTGTAGGTGGAGGACCGAGAGAAGGTTGAGGAGGCAGAAGCAGTGGAGGAACTTTGAGATAAAGAGGATTGACGCACAACTCGTGGGGACGGCAAGACTTGGACAGCAGCCCCTTGTCCTGCTGTCACCATAGTTACCCAGTGCCCAGTTAGCGACATGTAACGCCCCTGTCCATGCCTACTCGTCCAAGTGTCTGTGGTGAAATGTACCCTGTCACACACAGAGTTTCTCAAAGAAGGGGTGATGTTGTGTGCGACATGCTGGTGGAGTGCAGGCACACCTTTCTTTGAGAAGTAGTGCCAAATGGGCATCTGGTACTGGGGCACTGCGACGGACATAAGGTCTCGAAAATCCTCTGTGTCCACCAGGCGGAAAGGCAGCATTTCTGTAGCCAAGAGCTTGCAGATGGTGAAATTTAACCTCTTAGCTTTCTCATGGCTAGGAGGAAATGGTCTTTTACTTGTCCACATCTGAGGGACCGAGGGCTGGCTATTGTGCTTAGACGGGGTTGATAAGGGTGTCCCCGGCAAACTGCCGGTCTGTGAGGAAGATGCAGGCGGACATGTTAGGTTGCCTTGATCCAAAGGTGGTGCTATCGATGTCGGACAGCGCTCAACACCAGCTGGTGTTACCACCTCCAAAGAAAATGATGACCTGCCAATCACGCTCGCTGTTGCGGGTAAAGAGGTGGCAGGTCTGCGCCCCAAAACAGGTGTGACTGCTGTCCCCCCAGTCACAGAGGATGAAGAGGCCGCGGATGCACAAGATATGGCAGACGGTGGTTGGCCCGGCCGGCTAGGCCGCATTGTAGCACAGTGAGCTTCCCACTGCAACTTATGCTTCATGTCCATGTGCCGGTTCATGCATGAAGTACTCAAACTATGTATTTTTTGGCCTCTACTTAGCTTTTGCTGACAAATGTTACAGATAACACGAGTTGGGTCATCTTTATCGATCTGAAAAAATGCCCAGGCTATGCAAGGCTTAGCACCCATGCGACCTGAAGAGCCACCACGACTTGTGGTGAGAGGCAGAGTTGTGTTTGAGGATGAAGTTGTTGACGTGCTTCCAGTACTACGTCTCTGTCCAGGAAGGCGCAACCTGACCTCGTCGTCACTAGCATTCTCCTCCACCTCCTCTGCTGACCTCATCTCTTGGCTGACTGTGGGTTGACAGTAAGTGGGATCTCCAACCTCATCATCATCACCCTGTGCGTTATCACACCCGTCGTCCTCAGAGCCAACTTGTTCCTGCCCTGACAAAAAACTAAAGTTGTTGCTCCAATCAGGTATTTGAGTCTCATCATCGTCTTCCTCATTGTCTCCACCAACAGGAGTTACAGTTTGGGAATGAGGGTCTACATTATGGTCAGAACAT
Organism: Phyllobates terribilis; assembly: GCF_046119375.1. NCBI lineage: Eukaryota > Metazoa > Chordata > Amphibia > Anura > Dendrobatidae > Phyllobates > Phyllobates terribilis. The sequence continues at coordinate 778,678,969 of NW_027362763.1, read as the reverse complement.
TCAGCGTCTGGTCCTGCATCCGACTCATAAAGATTCTGGGCATCAGTGCAGATCATTTCCTCATCTGGATTCACAGAAGCGCTGGAGCCGACCTCTGATTCCCAGGCTATAGTATGAGTAAACAGCTCTGCAGACTCAACCATCTGTTCTACCTCATACTCAGACTGGCAGCTGGAGATTTGGGAGCTGTGAGGAAGCAAGTGCGATTGGGGTGACACCTTTGAGGACTGGAGTATTTGTGATGTGGAAGTTGATGTGGAGGAGAGCCCACTTAAAGGAACACTTGATATCCGTTGAAGCACCTGCTGTTTTTGTGCCTCATCTGGAATTTGTAGCGATTGGCGTGGCCGTAAGAAAGGGATCTTATCACATTGTCCGCTAAAAGAAGTAGACATTTTAGTTTGGCTGGAAGATGGTCTTTCTTCTGCAGATGTTACTGTTGCTTTAACACCTACCCCACGGAAACAACCTTTTTTCCCCTTCCCAACACGCCTATTCCCCTTTCCACCAGCAGCAGGCCTTTTTCCACTCATTTTGGTAGTTAACTAATTCACAACTCTGGAGTTGTTTGCACAAAAAAACAATGGATGGGAACCGAGCAGAGCTGAGTGGCCAAACTGTGGTATTAGGCCAAAACTATTGGGTGGGTTAGATGCAGAAAAAAATTATATTCAATTTGCAACCTGATGGAGGTCAGTATAGATGGACTACTAGAACAAGTCCCACACACAGCTAGAAGCCCAAATATTTTTTCAGAGGTAGATGCAGAAAAAAATTATATTCAGTTTGCAACCTGATGGAGGTCAGTATAGATGGACTAATAGAACAAGTCCCACACACTGCTAGAAGGCCAAATATTTTTTCAGAGCTAGATGCAGAAAAATATTATATTCAATTTGCAACCTGATGGAGGTCAGTATAGATGGACTTATAGACCAAGTCCCACACACTGCTAGAAGCCCAAATATTTTTTCAGAGCTAGATGCAGAAAAAAATTATATTCAATTTGCAACCTGATGGAGGTCAGTATAGATGGACTAATAGAACAAGTCCCACACACTGCTAGAAGACCAAATATTTTTTCAGAGCTAGATGCAGACAAAAAAATATTTTGAATTTGCAACCTGATGGAGGTCAGTATAGATGGACTAGTAGAACAAGTCCCACACACTGCTAGAAGGACAAATATTTTTTCAGAGCTAGATGCAGAAAAAAATTATATTCAATTTGCAACCTGATGGAGGTCAGTATAGATGGACTAATAGACCAAGTCCCACACACTGCTAGAAGGCCAAATATTTTTTCAGAGCTAGATGCAGACAAAAAAATATTTTTAATTTGCAACCTGATGGAGGTCAGTATAGATGGACTAATAGAACAAGTCCCACACACTGCTAGAAGCCCAAATATTTTTTCATAGGTAGATGCAGAAAAAAATTATATTCAGTTTGCAACCTGATGGAGGTCAGTATAGATGGACTAGTAGAACAAGTCCCACACACTGCTAGAAGGACAAATATTTTTTCAGAGCTAGATGCAGAAAAAAATTATATTCAATTTGCAACCTGATGGAGGTCAGTATAGATGGACTAATAGACCAAGTCCCACACACTGCTAGAAGGCCAAATATTTTTTCAGAGCTAGATGCAGACAAAAAAATATTTTTAATTTGCAACCTGATGGAGGTCAGTATAGATGGACTAATAGAACAAGTCCCACACACTGCTAGAAGCCCAAATATTTTTTCATAGGTAGATGCAGAAAAAAATTATATTCAGTTTGCAACCTGATGGAGGTCAGTATAGATGGACAAGTAGAACAAGTCCCACACACTGCTAGAAGGACAAATATTTTTTCAGAGCTAGATGCAGATAAAAATTATTTTTAATTTGCAACCTGATGGAAGTCAGTATAGATGGACTAGTAGAACAAGTCCCACACACTGCTAGAAGGACACATATTTTTTCAGAGCTAGATGCAGAAAAAAAATTATTTTGAATTTGCAACCTGATGCAGGTCAGTATAGATGGACTAGTAGAACAAGTCCCACACACTGCTAGAAGGACAAATATTTTTTCAGAGCTAGATGCAGAAAAAAAATATATTCAATTTGCAACCTGATGGAGGTCAGTATAGATGGACTAATAGAACAAGTCCCACACACTGCTAGAAGGCCAAATATTGTTTCAGAGCTAGATGCAGACAAAAAATTATTTTGAATTTGCAACCTGATGGAGGTCAGTATAGATGGACTAATAGAGAAAGTCCCACACACTGCTAGAAGGCCAAATATTTTTTCAGAGCTAGATGCAGAAAAAAATTATATTCAGTTTGCAACCTGATGGAGGTCAGTATAGATGGACTAATAGAACAAGTCCCACACACTGCTAGAAGGCCAAATATTGTTTCAGAGCTAGATGCAGACAAAAAATTATTTTGAATTTGCAACCTGATGGAGGTCAGTATAGATGGACTAATAGAGAAAGTCCCACACACTGCTAGAAGGCCAAATATTTTTTCAGAGCTAGATGCAGAAAAAAATTATATTCAGTTTGCAACCTGATGGAGGTCAGTATAGATGGACTAATAGAACAAGTCCCACACACAGCTAGAAGCCCAAATATTTTTTCAGAGGTAGATGCAGATAAAAATTATTTTTAATTTGCAACCTGATGGAGGTCAGTATAGATGGACTAATAGAACAAGTCCCACACACTGCTAGAAGCCCAAATATTTTTTCAGAGCTAGATGCAGATAAAAAATATTTTTAATTTGCAACCTGATGGAGGTCAGTATAGATGGACTAATAGAACAAGTCCCACACACTGCTAGAAGGGAAAATATTTTTTCAGAGCTAGATGCAGACAAAAAAAATATTTTTAATTTGCAACCTGATGGAGGTCAGTATAGATGGACTAATAGATCAAGTCCCACTCACTGCTAGAAGGACAAATATTTTTTCAGAGCTAGATGCAGAAAAAAATTATATTCAGTTTGCAACCTTATGGAGGTCAGTATAGATGGACTAATAGAACAAGTCCCACACACAGCTAGAAGCCCAAATATTTTTTCAGAGGTAGATGCAGAAAAAAATTATATTCAGTTTGCAACCTGATGGAGGTCAGTATAGATGGACTAATAGATCAAGTCCCACACACTGCTAGAAGGCCAAATATTTTTTCAGAGCTAGATGCAGAAAAATATTATATTCAATTTGCAACCTGATGGAGGTCAGTATAGATGGACTAATAGACCAAGTCCCACACACTGCTAGAAGCCCAAATATTTTTTCAGAGCTAGATGCAGAAAAAAATTATATTCAATTTGCAACCTGATGGAGGTCATTATAGATGGACTAATAGAACAAGTCCCACACACTGCTAGAAGACCAAATATTTTTTCAGAGCTAGATGCAGACAAAAAATTATTTTGAATTTGCAACCTGATGGAGGTCAGTATAGATGGACTAGTAGAACAAGTCCCACACACTGCTAGAAGGACAAATATTTTTTCAGAGCTAGATGCAGAAAAAAATTATATTCAATTTGCAACCTGATGGAGGTCAGTATAGATGGACTAATAGACTAAGTCCCACACACTGCTAGAAGGCCAAATATTTTTTCAGAGCTAGATGCAGACAAAAAAATATTTTTAATTTGCAACCTGATGGAGGTCAGTATAGATGGACTAATAGAACAAGTCCCACACACTGCTAGAAGCCCAAATATTTTTTCATAGGTAGATGCAGAAAAAAATTATATTCAGTTTGCAACCTGATGGAGGTCAGTATAGATGGACTAATAGAACAAGTCCCACACGCTGATAGAAGGCCAAATATTTTTTCAGAGCTAAATGCAGATAAAAATTATATTCAATTTGCAACCTGATGGAGGTCAGTATAGATGGACTAATAAAACAAGTCCCACACACTGCTAGAAGCCCAAATATTTTTTCAGAGGTAGATGCAGAAAAAAATTATATTCAGTTTGCAACCTGATGGAGGTCAGTATAGATGGACTAGTAGAACAAGCCCCACACACTGCTAGAAGGACAAATATTTTTTCAGAGCTAGATGCAGATAAAAATTATTTTTAATTTGCAACCTGATGGAAGTCAGTATAGATGGACTAGTAGAACAAGTCCCACACACTGCTAGAAGGACAAATATTTTTTCAGAGCTAGATGCAGAAAAAAAATTATTTTGAATTTGCAACCTGATGGAGGTCAGTATAGATGGACTAGTAGAACAAGTCCCACACACTGCTAGAAGGACAAATATTTTTTCAGAGCTAGATGCAGAAAAAAAATATATTCAATTTGCAACCTGATGGAGGTCTGTATAGATGGACTAATAGAACAAGTCCCACACACTGCTAGAAGGCCAAATATTGTTTCAGAGCTAGATGCAGACAAAAAATTATTTTGAATTTGCAACCTGATGGAGGTCAGTATAGATGGACTAATAGGTAAAGTCCCACACACTGCTAGAAGGCCAAATATTTTTTCAGAGCTAGATGCAGAAAAAAATTATATTCAGTTTGCAACCTGATGGAGGTCAGTATAGATGGACTAATAGAACAAGTCCCACACACAGCTAGAAGCCCAAATATTTTTTCAGAGGTAGATGCAGATAAAAATTATTTTTAATTTGCAACCTGATGGAGGTCAGTATAGATGGACTAATAGAACAAGTCCCACACACTGCTAGAAGCCCAAATATTTTTTCAGAGCTAGATGCAGACAAAAAAATATTTTTAATTTGCAACCTGATGGAGGTCAGTATAGATGGACTAATAGACCAAGTCCCACACACTGCTAGAAGGCCAAATATTTTTTCAGAGCTAGATGCAGACAAAAAATATTTTGAATTTGCAACCTGATGGAGGTCAGTATAGATGGACTAATAGAGAAAGTCCCACACACTGCTAGAAGCCCAAATATTTTTTCAGAGCTAGATGCAGACAAAAAATTATTTTGAATTTGCAACCTGATGGAGGTCAGTATAGATGGACTAGTAGAACAAGTCCCACACACTGCTAGAAGGACAAATATTTTTTCAGAGCTAGATGCAGAAAAAAATTATATTCAGTTTGCAACCTTATGGAGGTCAGTATAGATGGACTAATAGAATGATGCTATGCCCAAAAGGTTTTACTTCACTAGGTGCAGTAAAAAAATTGGTATTCTATACACAGGTGGTGTATCTTGCAACACAGATAGGCTACTCCACTGACTAACACACTCTGCAATAGGCCAAAAAGGATTAGCTTTGCTAGATTCAGCCAAATGCTGTGAAAAAAACTTGCACAGCACTGGCACAGACCTGCCTGGCAAAAACTGATAGGAACAGATGTAACTTAGTCCTGAAAAGGACTGCAATTACAATTAGTCTTTACTCCCACAACCTATCTATTTAAGAGCACAGACCAGCCTGATAAAAGTCGTAGGAAATGCTGTAACCTAGTCCTTAAAAGGACTGCAATCACAACTATTCCCTACTCCCAAGCTATCTGTAGATTTGTGCGAAAATTGGCTTGAAATTAACAAGGTATAGCGCACACAGCAACAGCGGGGCCGTCTAACACGCAGCTGCAGCAGTGAGAAAATGGTGGCGACGGGGAAAATGGCTGGGTCTTATAGGGCAAGGACATGTGACATACACTGCCAATGACACATGCCCTTGCTTGTGTGAAAAAAAGCACTTTGCTCCGTGTGTGCGCTGCTGATAGGCTGACAGATTGCACCTCCCCACTGTAAATGCGGGAAAGAGAAAAAAAAATGGAGATCTTCATTATTCCTGCAGAGATCCTTCCCCTGCCCCTCCCCCCGCCCCGCTGTACACTCAAACTGCGTATTAACATTAATTTTCATCATTACTGAGAAAAAATCCAGTTATGATTTTGGTGCACGAACAGTTATCGAACATAACCTCGAACAGCCGAATTTTTCTCAAATCGTTCGTGTTCGCCGAACGGCTCGAACACCGCCCAAAACAGCTCGAATTTGAGATTGGCGAACAGTTCGAGTCGAACAACACTCATCTCTACTAATCTATTAAAAGGTACAGTGGCTTGCAAAAGTATTCACCCCCCTTGGCTTTTTACCTATTTTGGTACATTACAACTTGTGTTTAAATAATTTTGTAATCCGATTTGTATATGATGCATCAGCACTAAATAGTATAAGTTGGTGAAGTGAAGTGAGAAGCTATAGGCATAAATTAAATTTATGGAATCAAATGACTAAAAATTGGCATGGTCATATGTATTTGTGGTGCCCCTGAGGGTTCAGTCGCCACAGAGGTACTGCATCTCACCCAGAGGTGTGGTATCTCACCCTCAGGTAAGGAAGGAGTACAGCTGAGGACCATAACACCTGCATTCACTACACCACATTTCTGGGGTACAGGGCGAGATTGCTCCTACGGGAGAGCACAGTCCCTGATCCCTGGCTGGAGTGGGGGGAACCACCTAGAGAGACGGAACCATGTAGTGGATGGGGTGGAGGACGTAGATCCTGGGAGCTCTTGTAGTAGGAGGTATAAAAGGAAGGAACCATCTTGGTTCAAGGGAGAAGGGAGAGAGAGTTCAGTCAGAGGAGGAGAAGTGACAGGAGCAGAGGCTCTGCACGAGCTCTGCTCCGGAGGCGGGTCTAGCACTGAGGCCCAAGTCTGAGAGGAGAGGGAGCAGGACGGCTCCAGGAATAAGGAGTGAAGGGACCCTAGGGGTATGGGCTGTGCAGCAAGCCACCCGTACACCCGCTGCTACCAGGAGGTAGAGGGGTCAGGCCAGATAAGGGGAACCGGTCCCTCAACTAGTGAAGAAAACTTTGAAGGCTCAACTAGAAACCGGAGGCTGCAGCACTTTATGTACTGTAAGCCAGAAGTCCATGCCAGCTTTACTAAGAAGGTAGCCACATAGGACCCAGGGGACGGAACATACGTCGCCTGCCAAGGCCCGAGGGTACCGGATAGAAGTGTCGCTAGGTGTGAGGTGCAGGGAGAAGGCCAGATAAAGGACACACAGAAGGGGGTCCTGATAAGTACTCCAGAGCTATCTTGAGGTGGACTGAGCCCCTCACTGCGTACGCACAGCACGACGGGGGAGATTGCTCTGGTACCTGTAATCTGGACTGCAACAACTGTGAGTAAAGACCCTGGGACTGCACTATCTTGTCTCTGTGTTCCTTGCTGCGCCAGCACTCACTGCACTGGAACGCCCTGCACAACCACCATCATCCACGCACACTGCCCTGAAACTACACTCTTCCTGTGGGGACTTATAGCACCCTTGCTGCCAAACCATCAGCTTCAGAGGACTGCTCCACAGCGGCGGCCTCACTAGCCGCACTCCACAGGTGGCGTAGTCGGACATTTACACCCATATATATAAATACGCCTTGGATTGACCGCCCTGGGTCACGGACCGGGTCACTGCCACAGTGACTACAACCCCCAGTGTCTACCGGCCCAGCTCCGGGTACCCCACGGCCCAGGGGGCGCATCAACTTTGGCGCAGTCGGCAGGATATGCAACCAACCCGTTATCACCGGGTATCGCGCGCCTAGAGACTGTTTCACTGTACTTAATGTGGTGCCCGCCCCAGAAGAACGGGCGCCATTATGTGCGTGCTAAAAGACGACAAGAAACCACCTCCCATCGTGAGCCAGGTCCCAGAATGGCGCCAGAAGCGGAGCCCGCCCCAAACAGCAGTGGTCATGTATGCAAGTGTGTCCATCAAGGTGGGGGGCTGACCCTGAAAGTGACCGACAGCAGATTGCCATGGGACCGCAACAAACTGCCCTGGGACCGCCCCCAAAAGGGGAGAAGGGAGAAGAAAACCAGGAGACAGGGTGTGGTCTGGATCAGTCTAGACAGACCGCACCCGGTGGGGAAGATGGAGGACGGCAGCACCAGAGTCCCAGCCAGCGGCCTGCTGCAGGCTGCCGCACCCTACACCCCGGAGGAGCTAGTGGCTAAGCTGCCCCAGGAGGACTCGGAGTTCCTCCACTCTGGGATGGAAGACCTGGGCCGGAGAATGGAGAGAGCCCAGCGCGACACCATCACCGAGTGGAAACGGGAGATGGAACGGCGGACGGCGAACCGGCAGCCGACGACGCTAACAAGCACCGGCGGTGCCCCAGCCTTGGCGGATCCCGACCAGCTCCAGGAGGTGATACATGATGCAGGAGCGGCCGCGGGAGCAGGTAGGAGGAGTCTCCCTGTCCTGGGCGCTGCCAGCGTCAACCTGCTCCTGGGCCCCCTGGTGGAGCCGCTGACCCTGGGCGCTACCATTACCAACCCGCTCCTGACCCCGCAGCAAGGCCCACAGCCAAGCCCTCCAACCCCGGGCACCACCAGCGGCGGCCCGCTCCTAGGTTCATGGCCAAGCCCTCTGACCCCAGGCGCCACCAGCGGCGGCCAGCTCCTGAACCCGCCGCAAGGCCCACAAGTCCCGGGCGCGCCTGCCCTGCATGACCCGCAGGCCCAGACACCGCTACCTCTGGGCCCATACACAGCCAGCCAGCTTCTGGGTCCCCTGCAGGAGCCAACTCCCCTGCCAGCCGAGTGGGTGTACAGACGTCGCCGGTGGGACTGGTCCGCAGAGGTGGAGGACCAGCGGCCCTCGCTCCTACCCGCTCCGCAGCCCGCCGCTGTCTCCCAGTTGCCGGAAGACGAGGCCCAGTTTGAGTGGGATCACTCTGGGGAGGACCTGATGGGGTTCTCCCAGGAGACCAAGGCAGCCGCAGCCCGCCGCAAAGAGTTCTGCCACCAACAGCTGGTCCAGTTCGAAAAGGAGCGCAGCTCTCGGCGCATGCAGTGGGAGAAATTAGAGTCCCAGAACTTGGAGGAAAAGACCCGGGCCCGCCAGGCCAACAAAGTCACCCACGGTCCCAGGGAAGAAGGGACCGTAGTGAAATTCAATTTAAAGGCCGGATGGGGGTTCATCCGGGACCCGCACACAGACATTGATTTGTTTGTAAACAGGAGGGACGTGGAGTCTCATCTAGAAGCTTGTCACCCTGATCGGGACCTCTACCCCGGAGACACGGTGACTTACACCCGTCTCCGAGGAGTAAGGGGCTAGTATGCCCTCAATGTCCACAAGGTGGAGGAAGAGAGCGATTTCTACTTCTGCGAAGCTAAAGACCCGGCTGGGTCAGCTTATTGTGAACAAGAGCCTCCCCAGAGGGAGCACTTCTCTTAAAGACTGCAAGTAGTCACCTGTACCCGTGCAGAATGGACACTGCAAGTTAAAGTTTTTGTGTCATTACCCGCTTACCTAGTTACCCGTAATGGGTCCAAAAACTGACCGGCTGAGGACTGGGAGCAGCCACTTCTTTGTAAATAGTTACACCTCTTGAGGTGCCCCTTATTGGTTTTATAAATAATGCAACCTGTGACCTCAGAACAAAAACCCGTTGGAGGTGGCCGAAGACGTGGTCCAACGCCTGGATCATCCATGCCCTGCAGCCACCCCAGGGCCACCGTTGGGGGTTTTGGACGGGTCCCTCATGTTCGTGTTTGCCAGTTTGCACTTTATAGAAAGACGGACACCTAGTTGCAAAGTGCACTGTGACCAGTTAACAAAAGTTTTACATGAAGAATGTTTATAAAGAAAAATGTTTTATATGAGAAAATGTGCTTATATATATATGCAAAGAGTTTTATTGAAAGTAAAGTTTATTATAATGCCAGTGACGTTTAAAAAGAAAAATGCCTCCCATAAAGGGAAAAATATGTTGTGTTTATAATTCTCTATGTGAATGCATTCTAAAAAATTTTTGCAAGTCTCTAATTTACCCTGTCTTTTACTCTGTTCCAGCCCGCGGACGTTCTGTGTTTTACCAGGGGGGTGTGTGGCGCTCCTGAGGGTTCAGTTGCCACAGAGGTACTGCATCTCACCCAGAGGTGTGGTATCTCACCCTCAGGTAAGGAAGGAGTACAGCTCAGGACCCTAACACCTGCATTCACTACACCACATTTCCGAGGGACAGGGCGAGATTGCTCCTACGGGAGAGCACAGTCCCTGATCCCTGGCTGGAGTGGGGGGAACCACCTAGAGACGGGGAACCATGTAGTGGATGGGGTGGAGGACGTAGATCCTGGGAGCTCTTGTAGTAGGAGGTATAAAAGGAAGGAACCATCTTGGTTCAAGAGAGAAGGGAGAGAGAGTTCAGTCAGAGGAGAAGTGACAGGAGCAGAGGCTCTGCACGAGCTCTGCTCCGGAGTCGGGCCTAGCACTGAGGCCCAAGTCTGAGAGGAGAGGGAGCAGGACGGCTCCAGGAATGAGGAGTGAAGGGACCCTAGGGGTACAGGCCAGATAAGGGGAACCGGTCCCTAAACTAGTGGAGAAAACTACGGAGGCTCAACTAGAAACCGGAGGCTGCAGCACTTTATGTACTGTAAGCTAGAAGTCCACGCCAGCTTCTCTAAGAAGGTAGCCACATAGGACCCAGGGGATGGAACATACGTCGCCCGCCAAGGCCCGAGGGTACCGGATAGAAGTGTCGCTAGGTATGAGGTGCAGGGAGAAGGCCAGAGAAAGGACACACAGAAGGGGGTCCTGATAAGTACTCCGGAGCTATCTGGGGGTGGACTGAGCCCCTCACTGCATACGCACAGCATGACGGGGGAGATTGCTCTGGTACCTGTAATCTGGACTGCATCAACTGTGAGTAAAGACCCTGGGACTGCACTATCTTGTCTCTGTGTTCCTTGCTGCGCCAGCACTCACTGCACTGGAACGCCCTGCACAACCATCATCCACGCACACTGCCCTGAAGTTACACTCTTCCTGTGGGGAGTTATATCACCCTTGCTGCCAAACCATCAGCCTCACTAGCCGCACTCCACAGGTGGCGTAGTCGGACATTTACACCCATATATATAAATACACCTTGGATTGACCGCCCTGGGTCACGGGCCGGGTCACCGCCACAGTGACTACAATTCCCAGCGTCTACCGGCCCGGCTCTGGGTACCCCATGGCCCAGGGGGCGCGTCATATTCACTCATTCATTCATTCGGCAATATATGTATTCCTTTTGCTATGAAGCCCATAAAAATTTCTGGTGCGCTTAATTACATTCATAAGTCACATGCTTAGAGACAGGAAGTCCACCTGCATGCAATCTAAGTGTCACATGGTCTGTCAGTATATACACTTTACCTTTTCTAAAAGGCCACAGAGGCCGCAACACCATCAAGCAAGAGGCATCACTAATCAAACAACACCATGAAGACCAAGTAGATCTCCAAACAAGTCAGGAACAAAGTTGTTGAGAAGTACAAGCCAGGATTTGGTTATAAAAAAAATCTCAATCTCTGATGAGGAGCACCATCAAATCATTATCATCAAATGGAAAAAACATGGTACCACGTCAACCCTGTCAAGACAAGGCCGCCCACCAAAACTCTCTGCCCGGGCAAGAAGGGTATTAACCAGAGAGGCAGCACAGAGACCAAAGGAAACCCTGAAGGACCTGTAGAGTTCCAAAGCAGAGACTTGAATATCTGTCCATACAATCACAATAAGCCGTACACTCCACAAAGATGGCCTTTATGGAAGAGAGGGCAGAAAAAGGCCTTTACTTACACACAAAAATTGTAAGGCTCGTTTTGAGTTTGCCAAAAAACATGTGGGAGACTCACCAAATGTATGGAGGAAGGTGCTATGGTCAGATGAGACCAAAATTGAAATTTTTAGCCACCAATATAAATGATACAGTATGTCTGGTGCTAAACCAACACAGCTTATCACACCAAGAACACCATCTCCACAGTGAAACATGGTTGTGGCAGCATCATGCTGTGTGGATTTTTTTCGGCAGCAGGGACAGGGAAAATTTTCTGAGTCAAGACGAAGATGGATGGTGCGAAATACAAGGATATTCTTGGGCAAAACCTATTTCAGTCTGTCAGTGATTTGAGATTAGGATGAAGGTTCGTTTTCCAACAAGACAATGACCCAAAGCACACTACTAAAGCAACACTTAAGTGGATTATGGGGAAACGTGTAATTGTTTTGGAGTGGCCTAGACAAAGCTCAGACCTTAATCCAATTGAGAATCTGTGGGTAGACTTGAAGATTGCTGTTCACCAGAGGAAACCATCTAACTTGAAGGAGCTGGAGCAGATGTGGAAAGCTCATAGAGACTTATCCAAAGCGACATGCAGTTGTAATTGCCAGAAAAAGAGGCTCTACAAAAGGAAGCTCTACCAAGTACTGACTTTATGGGGATGAATAGTTATGCACACTAAAGTTTTCAGTTACTTTGTCCTTTTGTTGTTTGCTTCACAATAAAAAGAAAACCAAATATTCAAAGTTGTAGACATGTTCTTTACATGATCTGATGCAAGTATAAAATAATAAATAAAAAACTGTGAAATTCCATGATGTGAGGTAGCAAAACACGAAAAATTGCAAGGGGTGTCAATACTTTTGCAAGCCACTATATGTTTTAATATTTATTCACATTCTGCGTATCCAATATTTAATAGAGTTGGTAGAACCTAGATGTTGAGACAAATATCTTGATACGTGTTCTTTGCTTATACAGCTATCAAAATATAAAAACAATTAATCCGATCGGTAAACGGCGTAACGAGAAAAAGAAATCAAAATGTCAGAATTTTTTTTTTTTTTTGCCCACTGTAGCATTGCAATAAAATGCAATAAGAGGCGATCAAAACATCGTATCTACCCCAAAATGATATCGATAAAAAATGTCAGCTCAAGCTGCAAAAAATAAGCCTTCAACCAGCCCCAGATCCCGAAAAATGAAAACGATACGATTACATAAGTAAATTTTTATTTTCTTACAAATTTTGGAATTTTTTTTCATCACTTAAATAAAAAAGAACCTATACATGCTTGGTATCTGTGTACTCATACTAACTTGGGGAATCATATAACCAGGTCAGTTTTACTATATAGTGAACATGGTAAACAAAAAACCCAAAAAAACAATTGTGGAATTGCACCTTTTTTTGCAATTTTACCGTACTTAGAATTTATTTCCTGTTTTCCAATATCACCGTTCCAGTAAACTATATGGTAAAATCAATGGTGTCATTCAAATGTACAACTCATCCAGAAAAAAACAAGCCCTTATATGGTTATATTAATGGAAAAATAAAAAAGTTATGGCTCTTGGAAGAAGGGGAGGAAAAAATGAAAGCGGAAATATGGAAAATTGCAAGGTCATGAAGGGGTTGGCTGAACTGGCTGATTTTTACAGAACCAGCAGCAGCCATCGTTTGGCTCCAGACTCTCAACCCAATAAAGGAAAGTGTGTGGCTGCACACCACTATATTTGTAGGTCAATAGTGTTTTTTGTTTTTGGAGATGTCAAATTCCCATTCAATTCAATTAAAATGGAAAAAATTTCTTAGAAATCATCAATGGAAAATGTACTCAAAACCCCAAATATTAAAATGTACTATATTACAACTGGGCATCACATAATTTTAGTGTTGGTGCCCACTTTGCTGCTAGAACAGACTTTACTCTTTAGGTAAAGCTTTCTACAAGATTTTGATGTATAACTATCCTTTATGGTTATCTGATTTTGCATGGAGTACTTGAAATCCACATTGCTATTCATCTAGACCACATACTGTATGTTAAACTCTATCCCACGGGTCAAATCTGGCCAGCATGGTGAGTATATAAGGCCCGCGACATCGGCCCCCACCCGACATTGCTCCCTCTGCCATCATTATTCCACTGCATCTGAAGTTTCAGCACAGCGGGCACGATGGCGTCATTACAACCCACCCGCTGTGCTGAGTAGTGAATAGCTTCAGAGCGCTCGCTGCCTAGACCGGAGCAGTGGGAGAATGAGGAGAGGTAAGTATTTTTTTTTATGTGGGGCCATTATACTGCTTGGAGGATAATGCTGGGACTCATTATACCATATGGAGCACTATGTGGGACCCTTTATACTGTATTGAGCACTATGTGGGACCATTGTAATGTATGGATCACTATGTGGGACCCATTTTACTATATGGAGGACTATATAGGGTCCATTATACTGTCACGGGGATACCAAGACAGAGTGGGGTCAGATGTTTCCAGTATCTGGTGACACATACACCTGCGGTAGTTAGAACGGCTTCACCATCCTATTAGCAGTTCTGTCTTTCTTTGCTCTGGTGCTGATAGGGTTAAACTGCTTAGTTGGATTCCTGGAGTTCTCTGTCTTGGGTTGTATCAGCTGTTCTGAGTTTGTTACTACCAGCAGGTATAAGAACCTTCCTCCTGGCTTCCTTCCTTGCCAGTGATAGTTCTACTTCCTGGTTTGATGGTGAAGGAGAAAGTTCTGTGCTTGGAGTAGGTGGTTGGAGAGATTTTGGAGATTGCTGCTTGGAATTGGTTTGCATGTTTTTACTTATCCTCTCATATTTGGTTTCTCTTTCCTATACCTTCTCTGTTTCCCACTCTGTTGTTTTGTGAGTGTATTTGTATGATTGTAGTTTTCTTTTATCCCTGTTTTTTAACCCTGTCTGTCTCGTTAGTGTTTGCTTATACACATCGGCCTCACACCTCCCTGGGTAAAGGAGGGAACAGATAAGGGTAAGATAGGAGCAAAGCAAAGTACAAGACCTCTTCACCATCAGAAGTAATCTGGTGAACAGGGATAGCCAAGGATGCCCCAAGTTCGAGGGATTGGGTAGGTGCCCACTGTCCCTAGTCACTACAGGACATATACTGTTTGGAGCAATATGTGGGGCCCATTATGCTGTTCGTCCTTCATAGTCGAAGATGACCATGACTTCAGGCTTTATAGGATTATCAGTGGCTGTAAGTCTGGAGGTGACTGATGAGGCCAATCCTGGCCCTGAAGGCTCGCCCACATAATTGACATAAGTAACTAGATGTGATTGGGACAGTAGATGCCATTAGTGCCTTGCGCACAGCTTGCTTTCTTTTTGCCTCAGAGATTCTCCTATCTTCAGCTGCACATGCTCCTGAGATGATCCTGTCTTGCTAAGCTGAGCAGTCCAAGGCAAGATTCTCCCATTCATTGATGTTAACTCCAAGGTTTTTGAGAGACATGTTAAGGCAGACCTTATAACGTTTTTTCTGCCCCCGACTGCTCACTTTCCCTGACATAGTTCTCCATACAGCAGTTGTTTAGGCAATCGGCTGTCTGGCATCCTAACCACATGTCCAGTCCACCTGGCTTGGGCTTTCACCAGGAGAGTGTAAACGCTGCAGAGCCCATATTATTCGAGGATTGCCATGTCGGGGACATTGTCTTGCCACCTGATGTGGAGAAGTCTGCGGACACAGCTCAGGTGAAAGTGATTGAGCTGTTTAGAATGCCAGCTGTAGACAGTCCAGGTCTCGCTGGCATAAAGAGGTGTGGTAAGGACCACCACGAGGTAAACCTTCAGCTTAGTGGTAAGTCTGAGTGCCCTTTGTTCCCAGACGTTCTTTAGCGGTCTCCCGAAGGCCATGCTGGCTTTGCCAATTCTGTTCTTGACTTCAGCATCTATGTTCACTACGTGGGAGTGTGTGCTGCCCAGGTACGTGAAGTTGTCAACTGCTTTAAGGTTTTTTTCCTTCACCGTAATGCGTGGCTGTTGGTATGATTTTCCTGGAGCAGGTTGGTACATAACTTTGGTCTTTTTAGTATTGATGACGAGACCAAAATTGTCGCAAGCTTGTGAAAAGCGGTCCATATCATACTGCATCTGCTGCTCTGTGCTGGCGTTGAGTGCGCAGTCATCAGCAAACAAGAAGTCACGGATGACAGTCTGATGCACCTCTGTAACAGCCTTCAGGTGTCTGGGGTTGAATAGCTTGCAGTCAGTCCTGTACCTGACATGCATTCCGACTTTGCAGTTGCTAAAGGCATCTCTTAGCATTGCAGAAAATAGCATACTGAACAGGATCAGGGCGAGTACACAATCTTGTTTTATGCCGTTTGTAACTGGGAAGGCCTCCATCTCCATGTTTCATCAATTAGGACCTTCACCATCATACCATCATGGAGCAACGATTGTGATGAACTTGCTAGGACAGCCAAACTTTTCCATGATTTTCCACAGGCTGTCTCTGCTGACTGTGTCGAAAGCCTTGGTCTAGTCGACAAAGGTTATGAAAAGGTTGCTACATTGCTCCTGGCACTTTTCCTGGAGTTGACGCACCGCAAAGACCATATCTACCATCCCACGTTAATCCCACGGAAGACGCGTTGGCTTTCGGGTAGCAGACCTTGCTCAAGGTGTGGACGATACGGTTGAACAAGAGTTGAGCCAGAATCTTCCCAACAGTGGACAAAAGAGAGATGCCTCGATGGTTGTCGCAAGATTGGCAGTTGCCTTTTTTCTTGTAGATGTGGATTATGCTGGCATCTTTCAGCTGTTGCAAAACCTGTTCCTTTTACCACATTGACTGGAATAGTTTAGTCATAATTTGTATCAGGACAGGGCCTCCTGCTTTGTATAACTCGGCAGGTATAGCATCATTTCCTGGCGCTGTGTCACAGGAGAGCTGTTTTACTGCCTTCCTGACTTCATCTTCACTGGGAAGAACATTGAGGTCCTTGTTGGTTTCTACCTGGGGCAGGCGAGCAATGGCCTTGTCATTGATAATGCCAGGATGATTAAGGGCACTGTTGAAATGCTCAGCCCACCTTTCCAGAATCATTTTCTTTTCTGTCAGCAGCTTTATACTGGGGCCCATTATACTGTAAGGAGCATTATGCAAGGCCCATTATACTGTATGGAGCACTATGTGGGGCCCATTATACTGTATGGATCACTATGTGGGACCCATTGTACTGTATGGAGCACTATGTGGGGCCATTATACTGCATGGAAGGCAATGCAGGTCCACTTATACATTATGGAGGACTATGTGGGGCTCAAGTACTACATGGAGGGCTGTGTGGGATTACAGTTGAGGAATCATAGTGTGTTGGAATCACCATACTTTTCTGGGGTGATCTGAGGGGGGGTACAGTAGGGTCATCATACTGTGCGTGTAAAGGAATTCACTGTGGAGGTATCTTACTGTGTTTGGGGAGTACTTTTGTTGGCATCATGGTTTATTATCTGTGTTATTCAAGGTTTTTGATACTTTATTATTACATATGTAAATTAGGTTATTGGGTCCAATGCTTTTTACTGCTCTTACATAGCATATTATATTATTTCAATATTTTATTCTAAGATCTATTAACTAAAATGTACTTTGTTCGTGAGAAAACCCCTTTAAGTTTGTTTCCCTATGAAAAGTTTGTTTCCCAATACCATAGAGATTAAATATTTAGCTCCTTTATATGAATGTCTATCTATGTTTTTCTTGGGACCTTCATTAAATTGGTCTAGGTAAAGGGTCGTGTGCCTCTCATCTATTTATATTTAGCTACTTATATATAGCATTATAAATGGCATACAGAGATTTATTACTAGGAGGTCTGTAATATTGGTAGACTAGGATAGTCATTTTTTGGAGCCTATGATATACTGGATCGTTGTGCAGGAATCTGTCCCCCTTACTGGGCACTCTGCTTTTTTTTTCTTTATGTTGTTGTCATGTTTTTAATTTACTGATGTAATAAAATTTATTTTTAATTACAATAATGGATCTCCTTGTTTTTCTGCACTATAATCAAGTGTAGAGGTGGTGATTTATGGATTTGTTTGAAGAGCCATTTGGTACATATGTAGCACCCCGAGGACTCGGCTGCTACAGGGGTATTGCACCTCAAACCTGAGGTGTGGTATTCCACTCCCGGGTAAGGATGGAGTGTGGGACTGAGCTCAGCTAGCTGCATGCACTACACTCATCCCATTTCCGGGGGACAGAACAACGGTACTCCCACCAAGTAGATGTGCAGGTACAATAGCGTCTGTCCCTGGCTGGAGTGGGAGGGGGGGAGGAACATCCCAGTAGTGTAGGGGCAGATAGGGGAGGGACTCTGGGCATAGAAGTAGGAGCCCATTGGGTGCTAGTCACCTGGGCTCACACATAGAGGGAGTATATATGGTGGGCACCATCTTAGGACAGGGAGAGTCCAGGTCTGTTCAGAGAGAGAGCTGACAGGGAGCTGTGGCTCCGGCTGGGCCCAGCTCCAGGGCCAGGCCTGTAGTGGAGAGGAGGAGGAAGAAAGGCCCAGAGACACAGGACAAGAGGGAACCCTGAGATCCCACAAGTGGACGGGTGAAGGGTTGGCAGAAAAGGGTACCGGATCCCAAGCTGGCAGAGGCAAGATATCCTTAACCAGGAACCGGAGGTCGTGGTCAAGCTTTGGCACGACCCTCACCACACTCACCAGGAAGGCATACCACGAATAGGGTCAGGAAAGCCAGAGAAGGTTTTACCACCAAGAGGCCCGAGGGTGCCGGACAAAGGTGGGTCCCTGGTGGGAACGGCCAGTAGGAAGGAAGAGAGGGGAGCTCGGGACCACGCTCTGGAACTGCCTGGGGGTTGGCCGAGTCCCACACCTGGTGGACGCAGCACGACTCGGGTGGTCACTCAAGGCCGGAGTGACCGGGGCGACACCTGTGAGTAAAAACCCTGAAACTGCATCACATGTCTCTGAGCTTTCTTGCTGCACCATCGCTACCACCATCATCTACACTTGCTGCCCTGAGGCCGTACCCCTCCCGTTGGGGGTTATACCATCTACGCTGCACAACCATAACACCGGCCTCAGCGGACTGTCCTGCAGCAGCAGCCCTAAAGCTTCATTCAACGGGTGGCGTAGTCGTACAACACCCTGCTATTCAAGACACTGCCGCTCAGCTTGACTCCCTGGGCATGGACCGGGTCACCGCCACGAGACTACTACCCCCATCTGATCCGGATCCGGGTAAGCTCCCCCCCGTACGCGCGATGCCGCGCGAAGCAGCAGGCCCAGGGGCGCGTCAACTTTGGCGTAGTCGGCAGGATTACGTGCCCGCAACCACCGGGTACTGCGTGCCTGAAGAAAAGTTCACATTTACCCTAAGAAGAAGTCTCCCGCCAGTTCCGGAGGGTCCCCGCCATCGGACGCCATCTCGGGTCGTTTCCCGCCGGTTGCCCGCCATCTGCAGCCTTTTCCCGCCATCCACGGAGTTTCCCGCCATTGGGAGACGATTCCCGCCATCTGAGACGATTTCCCGCCCTGGCAGAGCGGACGCCATTATGGGCGTGCCAGAGGGTGGCAAGAGACCACCTCCCATCGTGGGCCTGGTCCCAGAAGAGCGCCAAAAGCGGAGACCGCCCCCACCAGCAGAGACTGCAATGATAGAGATGTCCATCAGAACGAGGGGTTTGCCCCTGGAACTGACAATCACCAAGTGGCCCCGGGACCACCCTCAGGATGGGCGGATCAAGAACAAAAGGGAGAGGATGGGTGCAGCCTGGAGGAGTCTGGAGAGATCGCACCCAGAGATGGAGGGAGAGTCAGGCAGCACCGACCCTGTGGTCAGGAGCCTGTTGCAGGCCGCCACCCCAGAAGGCCTGGTGGAGATCCTGGCACAGCTCCCCAAAGATCGGGAGCATGCACAGACCGCGCTGGAGGGCTTGGCTCGGAAGATGGTCCGAGTGCAGCAAGAAGTGCTGGCCGAGTGGAGCAGAGAAATGGCCCTGCAGGCTGGAACCCGCCAGCAAAGAACGCCACCCGGGACGAGGAGCCTGTCTGCCTCTGAGGATGGTGCAGGAGGGACGAAGGCCGGAGACGACGCCGTGGAAGGAGCTGAAGAGACGGAAGCAGGTAAAGGGGACGTCACCACCCCAAGCCTAGTAGCCGTAAGCCTGCCCCAGCTCCCCGTCGCAGAGCCCGAAATCCCACCGACCGTGCCCGTTAATGCACCGCCACCGCTCCAAACTAGGCCTCAAGCGGCAGGAGCCGCGGCCGCGCCCCCTGTGACGTCACGCGCCTCAATCCAGAGCGCGGCCAAGCAGGAAACGCCACCGGCCTGGTCGCAAGGCCGAGTACCCCCGGGCGCCGCCGTTTCCACAGTGCCCTTCACCTTTAGAGTGCCACCGGCCTGGTCGCAAGGCCTGGTGAAGCCGGGCGCCGTTGCCCCCATCGTGCCCTCAACCTCCACAGTGCTGCCCCTAGGCGAAGACCTATTTGCGCAACATACTTGCCCGGATGGGCAGCCCTTTGAGTGGCCACCGGAATACATCAGTCCCCGATTCCGGAAGGAATGGCCCCTGTGTGAGCCCCTGATTCCGGCTCCGGCGCCCGCCAAGATCACCCCACTCCCGTTGGAGGAGGCGCAGTTCGCATGGGACCCCACCGGTGAAAACCTCATGGGGTTCACCCAGGAGACCCGGGCGGCCGCAGCCCAGCGTGCGGAGTGCTGCCAACAACAACTGGAGGTCTTCAACAGAGAACGGCGAGAGAGGCGGGTCCGCGAGGAGCGGCTGCAGGTCCAAAGTGCAGAGCAGAAAAGCCGGACCCGACGAAACCCCCGTGCGGCCCACGGTCCCCGCGCCACCGGGACTGTAATAAAATTTCAAATGGAGCACGGCTGGGGCTTTATCAGGGATCACAGAACCCCCGGCGACGTCTTTGTTACCCGCAGGGATGTCGAGTCCCACCTGCCAGAGGGACACCGCGGACGTGACCTTTACCCGGGTGACGAGGTCACCTTCACCCGGCATCAGTGTGCAAAAGGACCATACGCCCTTCATGTGCACCGGCTGACGGAGGAAGAGCTGCGGTATGAGGAGGAGCAAGAGGACCCGGACGGGTCTGAAGACTACCCTCAGGAGGAGACAAGGAGAGGACACCGCTGCTGAAGGGAAGTAGCATAAACTGAAGCTGTATATAGTTACCTGTAGGGGTACTTGTCATATTGCCGATTTAAGTGGTCCCCGTTGGGACTAGTGTGAACTGTTCCCCGTGTGTCCTTATCCCCACAGGCTGAGGACTGTGAGCAGCCATTCCTTATCCCTAACCAGGCTGAGGACTGTGAGCAGCCATTCCCCTATTCCCCACTGGCCGAGGACTGAGAGCGGCCATACCCTGTAAATAGTTGCGCTTCCTAAAGCGCCCCCTTCTGGTTTTATAAAGAACTGTTTTTTTTTTCTACCAGTGACTGTTGCACTTTACCCGGTCACAAGTTGCACCGTGGCCGGAGGAACAAGAATGCTTTATATGGAAGAGTTTGATATCAAAAAGTTTATATTGCTAGAATAATATATAAGAAGTTACCTGTCATGTTATATTTGTTGATAATGTTTATGATGTTTTATTTGTTAGTGTATATTTAAAAAAAAAAGTTTGTATGTTTTGGTATGTTTTATTCTTTTACAGCCCGAGGACGTGCTGTGATTTACCAGGGGGGAATGTAGCACCCCGAGGACTCGGCTGCTACAGGGGTATTGCACCTCAAACCTGAGGTGTGGTATTCCACTCCCGGGTAAGGATGGAGTGTGGGACTGAGCTCAGCTAGCTGCATGCACTACACTCATCCCATTTCCGGGGGACAGAACAACGGTACTCCCACCAAGTAGATGTGCAGGTACGATAGCGTCTGTCCCTGGCTGGAGTGGGAGGGGGGGAGGAACATCCCAGTAGTGTAGGGGCAGATAGGGGAGGGACTCTGGGCATAGAAGTAGGAGCCCATTGGGTGCTAGTCACCTGGGCTCACACATAGAGGGAGTATATATGGTGGGCACCATCTTAGGACAGGGAGAGTCCAGGTCTGTTCAGAGAGAGAGCTGACAGGGAGCTGTGGCTCCGGCTGGGCCCAGCTCCAGGGCCAGGCCTGTAGTGGAGAGGAGGAGGAAGAAAGGCCCAGAGACACAGGACAAGAGGGAACCCTGAGACCCCACAAGTGGACGGGTGAAGGGTTGGCAGAAAAGGGTACCGGATCCCAAGCTGGCAGAGGCAAGATATCCTTAACCAGGAACCGGAGGTCGTGGTCAAGCTTTGGCACGACCCTCACCACACTCACCAGGAAGGCATACCACGAATAGGGTCAGGAAAGCCAGAGAAGGTTTTACCACCAAAAGGCCCGAGGGAGCCGGACAAAGGTGGGTCCCTGGTGGGAACGGCCAGTAGGAAGGAAGAGAGGGGAGCTCGGGACCACGCTCTGGAACAGCCTGGGGGTTGGCCGAGTCCCACACCTGGTGGACGCAGCACGACTCAGGTGGTCACTCAAGGCCGGAGTGACCGGGGCGACACCTGTGAGTAAAAACCCTGAAACTGCATCACATGTCTCTGAGCTTTCTTGCTGCACCATCGCTACCACCATCATCTACACTTGCTGCCCTGAGGCCGTACCCCTCCCGTTGGGGGTTATACCATCTACGCTGCACAACCATAACACCGGCCTCAGCGGACTGTCCTGCAGCAGCAGCCCTAAAGCTGCATTCAACGGGTGGCGTAGTCGTACAACACCCTGCTATTCAAGACACTGCCGCTCAGCTTGACTCCCTGGGCACGGACCGGGTCACCGCCACGAGACTACTACCCCCATCTGATCCGGATCCGGGTAAGCTCCCCCCCGTACGCGCGATGCCGCGCGACGCAGCAGGCCCAGGGGCGCGTCACATATACCTACATATATCCAAACATTTGATGTTTAATTCCCTATGAAAAGGTTCATTGTTATATTTGATGATAAATAAAAACTTCCTCAATTGCAGACAATTTTTAAATAAATATAAATGCTGCCTGCAATTTTGTCAAAGCTTTTAATTTTGGCCCCCTGTGTATTTGAGATTAACATCCCTGATCTAGACACAGGGCTTACCACCGTTACTTTCAAATTTGCCTAGTGAAAAAACTATTTATTAACTGTCACTTACAGAGGAAGATTATGCATGGAAACCGCAGTGAGAAGCTGCACAGAGATGATTTGATTTAAAGGAAACCTGTCACCAGAAAAAATTTATTAATCTGCAGTTTTTGGTTTAATCTGAAGGTTAATAGTGTTACTAACCAGCCTGATGCCTGCACTTAGCCAAACGCTGAGGGGAGAAAATGAACTTTTTTCCCCCCAGCAGCGTTTGGGTTTCAGTAACGGGGGCGGCGACGGCACGGGTTCAGTTACTGCTCTGAGAATACAGAGCGTCGCTGTAACCATGCCCCCGGCCCTGACTTATACTGGCTCTGTATTGGGGTCGGATGTCAGTCAGGGGCGGGGGTGCGGTTATAGCTGCTACTCTGTATTCTCAGAGCGGTGACTAAACTGGCGCTGCTCCCATGACTGAAACCCTAATGCTGCCAGGGATAATAAAGTTCATTTTCTCCCCTCAGCATTTGGCTAAGTGCGGGCGCCAGGCAGGTTAGTAAAGCTATTAACCTGCAGAATAATCCCATATCTGCAGGTTAGTAGCGTTTCTTTCTGGTGACAGGTTCCCTTTAAAGAGGTCTGTAGGGATTTGCTCACATTCAGAAAGATCGTAGGGATCACAGGTACAAAGTCTTTGGGTGCAACAGGAAGATTTATTAACTAACCCCTTCAATCCGAAGCCTGTTTTCACCTACCTGACCAGGCCAAATTTAAAAATTCTGACGAGTGTCAATTTATGTGGTAATGACTCTGGAACGCCTCAATGTATCCCAGTGATTCTGAGACTGTTTGTTTTTTCGTGACACATTGCATTTTATATTAGTGGTAAATTTAGGTCTATTTTTTTCTGTTTATTTGTGAAAATATCAGAATTTGGGCGAAAATGTTGAAAATTTAGCCATTTTAAAACTTTTAATTTTTATATCCTTACACCAGCTAGTCATGCTGTACAAAATAATTTATAAATAACATTTCCCATACGTGTACTTTATATCAGAATTATCTTTGAAAAATTATTTTTTGTTAGGAAGTTAGAAGAGTTAAAAGTTTATCAGCAGTTTTTCATTTTTCCAGCAAAATTCCAAAACCATTTTTTTTAGGGTCCCCATCACGTTTGATGGGGGCCTAAGTGACAGTAAATGCCCAAAAGTATCACCATTTTTAAAACTGCAGCCTTCAAAGTGATCAAAACTAAATTCAAGAAGTTTATTAACCCTTTAGGTGCTTCACAGGAATTAAAGCAATGTCGAAGGAAAAATGAACATTTTAATTTTTCCCACAAAAATGCTAATTTAGCTCCAAATTTTGCATTTTTACAAGGGTAACAGGAGAAAATGAACAATACAATTTGTGCAATTTCTCCTGAGTACATTTATATCTCATATATGGTGGAAAACTAATGTTTGGGAGCTTTAGAACTTTATTAACCTGCAGTTTACCCCATATCTGCAGGTTAACAGTGTTTTTTACATAACATATTCCCTTTAAAGTGATTAAACGCTCTATATCAGAGAAATGGTACTCTATTTACATTTGCCTCATGATTTCAATTCTAAATAGAAAGCCAGAAAGTAAAATTTTGAGATTTTTTCCATAAAGTTACTAATTCACTGGGTAACACGATTTTCCTTGAGTTAGATCTAACACTTGTTTTTGACTAACTTTTGGCTCCTGAATCCAAAAGTAACCCCAGTTTTTTTGTCTATCACAACTTTTTAGGTTACAGGATACCTTCCCTTTGTCTCCAAAACCATGCAAAATGTACATACAATGGAAAATAGTGCAAAAAATAAACTGAATGTAATGTTTATTAAAAGCTATTTTGTTCACACAAAGGATATATTGTACTGTAAGTCTAATTGTGTGCAAGTATTAGAGTTTGGTAGCACATAAAAATTTACTCTTGTAGCTTTCCCTGGCGTGCTTAATCTGTGGACAATTTCGCCTCATGCACCCACAACATTCAACCAACATATGTACATCCCATCTACCCTGATACTATTCTTCCATGACCTTCAAATCTTGGTGGAATCGTTCACTTTGCTCATCAGTGACTGCATCAAGGTTTTCAGGGAAGTTAGCAAGATGGCTATGCAGAAAATGCACCTTGATGCTCATGTTCCAACCAAGCATTTTGTAGCTCTCCGAGAGTTTCTTGACTTCGGTGTAATTGTTTGCTTATGTATTTCCAAGAAAGTCCTTGTCAAGGTCTTTTAATGATAACCATGAACTATTTTGAGGTTCTGACATTGTCCCAATAAAATGTTCATCTTTGATGAGCTGCTGAATCTGTATCCCATCAAATGCACCAACCTTTATTTTTTAAAATGACAGGCTAGGAAATGCCAAAATGAGGTACTAGAAACAGTCTCCTTCAGCTGGCAATGCTTTAACAAATTGCCTGATGAGACCCAGTTTCATGTGCAGAGGTGGGAATATAATGTTCTTTCTGTCAACAAGTAGCTCATGAAGAATGTTTGGATCACCAGATTTGAGGTCAGATCTTGGAGGCCAATTCTTCTCCACCCAACGCTTCTCACGAGCTGTGCTGTCCCACATGCACAAAAAACAAGGATACGTGGTGTATCTGCGCTGCTGACCTAGAAGTAAGTAAACCATTTTAAGGTCAGCACAAATAATCCAATTGTGTTTGTGATATTGCAACATCTCAATGACTCTCTTTATGTCTCCATATTCTTCACAAAGAGAAACTGAATAGCCAACTGGGACTGCACCAAATAAATTGATTGCAATTGTGAAGGGATATAAACATTAAGCTCCAATTTGAGCTATCGATGATCAGTAGCCATTCATTTGAGCTATAGATTGGAATTCCAAATGCCTCAATTAAACCATGTACTGTATGTTATGGCAATACACAAAGCCAATGTCACTTCTAAAGTATTGCAGAAATGAACTTTCTCTGGATTGAAAGTAGGATACCTGCTCCTTTTTCAGGCAAGTTTTTCTCATGCAGTCTTGATGCTAGGAGTTTTGAATAGGGATGAGCGGACCCGTGGATGTTCAGGTTCGTAGAGTTCAGCCGAACTTAAAAAAAAGTCCTCTGTGTGACAGCGTGGGAAACTGTGGCTCTGACCAGCGGTAACCTTACTCAAGTCACCGCCGGTGACAACCGCTGTGTATCGCAGTTCTGAAGCTGTCACTTAGAGGACAGAGTGCGAGTCAGCGGCTGTGACAGGCAGTGACAAGGTTACCACCAACAGGCGCCGGCTGATGAATACTACTGTCATCAGCGTCTCCTGCTTTCACAGATAGCAATGAGAGCAGGCAACGCAGATGAGAGACAATGAAGAAGATGAACGTGGATTACTTCGTGGGACCATTTTGTTAATAAATGGGTGAATGAAGGCTAGTGTGGGGGAGTCTTTACTCAATAAAGTTTTTTTTATTGTGTGTGTGTTTATTTATTTTTATTACTGGATTAGTAATGGGGTGTCTGACTGATACCTCTCCATTACTAACCCCAAAAACAATTACCTCGATTGCCACTGCACCAGGGCAATCAGGAAGAGCTGAGGCTGAGGGCCAGAATTGGTGCATCAAATATGATGCGACACTTCTGGGGTGGCTGCAGGCTGATATTTGTAGGTTGAGAATGGCCCAATAGCCATGCTTATTTCGAGCTTATTATTATCACTAGTGTTGAGCCACCCCCGTAGTGTTCGAGTTCGGTTCGGTTCGTCGAACACCCGTGTGTTCGCCGAACTGTTCGTCGAACTGTTCGTCGAACACCTTCGAACACCGTTAAAACCAATGGCAGGCAAACAAAAACACATAGAAACACATAGAAAACACCTTCAAAGGTGTCCAAAAGCTGACAAACTGCTCAGAAGACACAACTAACACATGGAAAAGTGACAAGTACATATAGTCATGAGAAAAGAAAAGAGGTGGAGGAGTAAAAGGAGGGAGAGACACAGATATAGGCATGTCATGCCCTTCTAAAATCCAAAAATTGAGAAGCCGTCACGTTCAGTCCGCTCCTGCCCGTGCCACCTCCGTGTCGCCGGGTTTGTGCCAGAGCCGCGGTGAACCCTGACGGCCAGCCCCCCTCTCCCAATACTGGTGCCTGTCCGCTGCTGGGTCGAGCGAGCCCCCCTGTGGTGGAGGCAGCTCTAAGCTTTTTAATTTAAATTGTCTCTCTAATTTGAATGAATACACTTTAAATCCATTTACAAGGATCTATTGGAGGGCAAGTCTCATGCCAGCAGCCGCGTAATTCCAGCTCCAGTAGCGTCCACTAAAGCTGCTGCAGTTAAAAAGCTTTTATAAGGATCGAGCTCGGCTGTCCACCGCAAGGCATCCTACTGCCAGTCCCAGCCCCTATGCCTTGGGGTGCCTCCTGATGCTCTTCACTGAGTATCCCGTGGTCCTGAAGCATTTCCTTTGAAAAAATTAAGTGTCCAAACTACAGGTGGTGTAGCTTGCTTAACAGCCGGGATAATCCGCTGACTAGCAGACACTGCTACTAGGCACAAAGTATTTCCTGGGCTCGATGCAGTTAAAAATTTGTAATTAGATACTCTCATTGGATGTTGAGAAAGCATTCCATAGAGTCTCCTGGCACGCCATATATGATTCTCTTAAAAAGCTTGGGGTAGGGGTCTAGGGGACCCTTTTATAGCCAAAATCATGGCCCTGTATCGCAATACGTCACCTAGGCTGAAGATAAATGGAACTGTAGCACCCTGAGGGCTCGGTTGCTACAGAGGTATTGCACCTCACCCAGAGGTGTGATATCTCACTCTCAGGTAAGGATGGAGTGTGGATCAGGACCCGACACCTGCATGCATTACACCACATTGCCGTGGGGCAGGGCGACCAATATGCCCCTGAGATGGGCACGACAGTCCCTGTCCCTGGCTGGAGTGGGGGGAGGGAACACTGAGGAAGGGGAACCCTGTAGTGCAGGAGCAGGGAGGAAGCAGTTCCTGGGTGCATTGAGAAGGGAGTATAAAAGGTGGGCACCATCTTAGTTCAGTGCAGAGAAGTCTGAGCAGAAGTGGCAGGGAGCAGGGGCTCTGCATGAGCTCTGCTCCGGAGGCGGGCCTAGTAACAGAGGCCCAGGCCTGGAAGAGGGAGAAGGAAGGAAGAGGAGCGGAGAAGGCTCCAGGAACGAGGAACGAAGGGATCCCAGGGGTGCGGACAGGCGAGTCGCCACCGCACGCCCGAATCCACCTGCATGGAGGGGTCAGGCCAAAGGGGGAGACCGGTCCCCGAAACTAGTGGAGGCCGGAAACGACCCTCAGCTAGAAACCGGAGGCTGTGACATTTTATGTGGTGCAGCCCCTCGCTACACCCGCTAGGAGGGCAGCACATAGGGTCAGGGAAACTGGCGCCAAGTTTACCAAGAGGAGGCCCGAGGCAGCCGGACAGAAGGGTTGGTAAGAAATGCCAGACAAAGGACACACAAAGGGGGTCCTGTGAAGCGCTCCAAAGTTATCTGGGAGTTGTCTGAGCCCCTCACCTGGTGAGCACAGTACGACGTGGGCAGCCGTTACCTGCAGACGTGGTCTGGATAATAAGAACTGTGAGTAAAGGCCCTGGACTGCATCACTGACTCCGTGTCATTACTGCTGCTGCCCTGCACCATCACCCCCATCCTCCGCATACACTGCCCTGAGGCTATACTCCTCCCGTGGGGAGTTATGCTACGCTCTGCTGCACCCACAACACCAGCCTCAGCGGTCTGCCCTGCAGCGGCGGTTCACTCTGACCGCAATCCACGGGTGGCGTAGTCGGACATTTAAACATCAAAACCACATAAATAGTTCCGCCACTGGTTTGACCACCCTGAGCCACGGAACCGGGTCGCCGCCACGAAGACTACAACCACCAGCATCCACCAAAAAGGGTCCGGCTCCGGGTGTCCCAATGCCCAGGGGGTGCATCAGAACATTTTCATCACCTTTCACAATCACCAATGGGACAAGGCAGGGATGTCCTCTGTCCCCTCTCTTATACATCCTAGTGACGGAGCACCTGCTCTCATCAATTCGCCATAACCCCAATATTAGGTGGATTGAGGTGGGAGGCACCGAGTACAAATGCTCTCTATTTACTGATGATGTACTAGTATATATCACTCAATCACATATATCCATCCATGCTGTTATGGCTGAAATAGATCACTTTGTTACATGGTCAAATTTTAAAATCAATGCAGCGAAGTCTGAGGCCCTCGATGTCTCCCTCCCCAAATCCATATAGGATTCCATCCAGTCCAACTTTCCCTTTGCCTGGCCCTCACAGGGTATCAAATACTTAGGAATTCCTATTCATAGAGACCTCTCCCATCTATGTTATCTTATTTTTGGGCCCTTTATTGAACAACTCCATACAGACCACAGTTGGCAAGTTAGAACTGTAAGATTCACTACGTGAACCACTGGTGTTTTGTGGAAAAGCACATGTACACTGTGTTCCAAATTATTATGCAAAAAGTGTTTAGGAGTGATAAGGGAAGAATTTGTTTGTTTGTCAGTAGAGATGAGCGTTGTTCTACTCGAACTGTTCGCCAATCTCAAATTCGAGCTGTTTTGGGCGGTGTTCGAGCCGTTCGGCGAACACGAACAATTTGAGAAAAATTCGGCTGTTCGAGGTTATGTTCGATAACTGTTCGTGCACCAAAATCATAACTGGATTTTTTCTCAGTAATGATGAAAATTAATGTTAATACGCAGTTTGAGTGTACAGCGGGGTGGGGGGAGGGGCAGGGGATGGATCTCTGCAGGAACAATGAAGATCTCCATTTTTTTTTCTCTTTCCCGCATTTACAGTGGGGAGGTGCAATCTGTCAGCCTATCAGCAGCGCACACACGGAGCGAAGTGCTTTTTTTCACACAAGCAAGGGCATGTGTCATTGGCAGTGTATGTGTCACGCCGTCTCTGTATACTGGAGGTAGGGGGCCTAAGCTGACCCTAAGCTGGGGCCCTGACTAGTCCCTCAACCTGGAGGTACTGTTAAAGGTACAGAGGTCCAGGCCGCCAGCGTAACCCCTACCTCCTGAGGATCCCTGCACCTAAGTAATCTAGTCCTGAGAAGGACCCCGATCACAACAAAAGGGGACAAGTAATAATATGCCCACACACAGTACTTAGACGAACGAGACTGTACAAGGGAAAAACCAAAACCACCTTGCATGCAACAACTACACAACTACAACAGAGGGAACACCAACGGGAAAGGAGATAAATGATAAAGCGAGGAAGGGAAAAAACAGTCCAAATACACTTATCTCAGAAACTCCAAACACCACGATCCGCTCTGTTAGTCTGAATGAAATGCTTTCACCGACACTTCCCAAACAGACCAGCAGGCATTTGAAGGAGTCTCACTACAGCAGTATTGATTGCAGCTGGGCGAGGCTGGACCTCGTCTAGCACAGAGAGAGAGAGAATTAACTCCCTCACTGCCGAAAAACACAAAGCACCAACAAGTCAGCTGCGAGAAGTCAGGCTGTGTACTCGTGACGATCTTCGTGGCGACACACCCGTGACAGTATGTCACATGTCCTTGCCCTATAAGACCAAGCCATTTTCCCCGTCGCCACCATTTTCTCACTGCTGCAGCTGCGTGTTAGACGGCACCGCTGTTGCTGTGTGCGCTATACCTTGTTAATTTCAAGCCAATTTTCGCACAAATATACAGATAGCTTGGGAGTAGGGAATAGTTGTGATTGCAGTCCTTTTAAGGACTAGGTTACAGCATTTCCTACGACTTTTATCAGACAGGTCTGTGCTCTTAAATAGATCGGTTGTGGGAGTAAAGACTAATTGTAATTGCAGTCCTTTTCAGGACTAGGTTACATGAGTTCCTATCAGTTTTTGCCAGGCAGGTCTGTGCCAGTGCTGTGCAAGTTTTTTTCACAGCATTTGGCTGAATCTAGCAAAGCTAATCCTTTTTGGCCTATTGCAGAGTGTGTTAGTCAGTGGAGTAGCCTATCTGTGTTGCAAGATATACCACCTGTGTATAGAATACCAATTTTTTTACTGCACCTAGTGAAGTAAAATCTTTTGGGCATAGCATCATTCTATTAGTCCATCTATACTGACCTACATCAGGTTGCAAATTAAAACTAATTTTTATCTGCATCTACAGTACCTCTGAAAAAATATTTGGGCTTCTAGCAGTGTGTGGGACTTGTTCTATTAGTCCATCTATACTGACCTCCATCAGGTTGCAAACTGAATATATTTTTTTCTGCATCTACCTCTGAAAAAATATTGGGCTTCTAGCTGTGTGTGGGTCTTGTTCTATTAATCCATCTATACTGACCTCCATCAGGTTGCAAACTGAATATATTTTTTTCTGCATCTACCTCTGAAAAAATATTTGGCCTTCTAGTAGTGTGTCGGACTTTCTCTATTAGTCCATCTATACTGACCTCCATCAGGTTGCAAATTAAAACTAATTTTTATCTGCATCTACAGTACCTCTGAAAAAATATTTGGGCTTCTAGCAGTGTGTGGGACTTGTTCTATTAGTCCATCTATAATGACCTCCATCAGGTTGCAAACTGAATATATTTTTTTCTGCATCTACCTCTGAAAAAATATTGGGCTTCTAGCTGTGTGTGGGTCTTGTTCTATTAATCCATCTATACTGACCTCCATCAGGTTGCAAACTGAATATATTTTTTTCTGCATCTACCTCTGAAAACATATTTGGCCTTCTAGTAGTGTGTCGGACTTTCTCTATTAGTCCATCTATATTGACCTCCATCAGGTTGCAAATTAAAACTAATTTTTATCTGCATCTACAGTACCTCTGAAAAAATATTTGGCCTTCTAGTAGTGTGTCGGACTTTCTCTATTAGTCCATCTATACTGACCTCCATCAGGTTGCAAATTAAAACTAATTTTTATCTGCATCTACAGTACCTCTGAAAAAATATTTGGGCTTCTAGCAGTGTGTGGGACTTGTTCTATTAGTCCATCTATACTGACCTCCATCAGGTTGCAAACTGAATATATTTTTTTCTGCATCTACCTCTGAAAAAATATTGGGCTTCTAGCTGTGTGTGGGTCTTGTTCTATTAATCCATCTATACTGACCTCCATCAGGTTGCAAACTGAATATATTTTTTTCTGCATCTACCTCTGAAAAAATATTTGGCCTTCTAGTAGTGTGTCGGACTTTCTCTATTAGTCCATCTATATTGACCTCCATCAGGTTGCAAATTAAAACTAATTTTTATCTGCATCTACAGTACCTCTGAAAAAATATTTGGGCTTCTAGCAGTGTGAGGGACTTGTTCTATTAGTCCATCTATACTGACCTCCATCAGGTTGCAAACTGAATATAGTTTTTTCTACATCTACTTCTGAAAAAATATTGGGCTTCTAGCTGTGTGTGGGTCTTGTTCTATTAATCCATCTATACTGACCTCCATCAGGTTGCAAACTGAATATATTTTTTTCTGCATCTACCTCTGAAAAAATATTTGGCCTTCTAGTAGTGTGTCGGACTTTCTCTATTAGTCCATCTATACTGACCTCCATCAGGTTGCAAACTGAATATAATTTTTTTCTGCATCTAGCTCTGAAAAAATATTTGGCCTTCTAGTAGTGTGTCGGACTTTCTCTATTAGTCCATCTATACTGACCTCCATCAGGTTGCAAATTAAAACTAATTTTTATCTGCATCTACAGTACCTCTGAAAAAATATTTGGGCTACTAGCTGTGTGTGGGACTTGTTGTATTAGTCCATCTATACTGACCTCCATCAGGTTGCAAACTGAATATATTTTTTTCTGCATCTACCTCTGAAAAAATATTTGGCCTTCTAGTAGTGTGTCGGACTTTCTCTATTAGTCCATCTATACTGACCTCCATCAGGTTGCAAATTAAAAATAATTTTTATCTGCATCTACAGTACCTCTGAAAAAATATTTGGGCTTCTAGCTTTGTGCGGGACTTTTTGTATTAGTCCATCTATACTGACCTCCATCAGGTTGCAAACTGAATATATTTTTTTCTGCATCTACCTCTGAAAAAATATTTGGCCTTCTAGTAGTGTGTCGGACTTTCTCTATTAGTCCATCTATACTGACCTCCATCAGGTTGCAAACTGAATATAATTTTTTTCTGCATCTAGCTCTGAAAAAATATTTGGCCTTCTAGTAGTGTGTCGGACTTTCTCTATTAGTCAATCTATACTGACCTCCATCAGGTTGAAAATTCAAAATAATTTTTTTCTGCATCTAACCCAGCCAATAGTTTTGGCCTAATACCACAGTTTGGCCACTCAGCTCTGCTCGGTTACCATCCATTGTTTTTTTGTGCAAACAACTCCAGAGTTGTGAATTAGTTAACCACCAAAATGAGTGGAAAAAGGCCTGCTGCTGGTGGAAAGGGGAATAGGCGTGTTGGGAAGGGGAAAAAAGGTTGTGTCCGTGGGGTAGGTGTTAAAGCAACAGTAACATCTGCAGAAGAAAGACCATCTTCCAGCCAAACTAAAATGTCTACTTCTTTTAGCGGACAATGTGATAAGATCCCTTTCTTACGGCCACGCCAATCGCTACAAATTCCAGATGAGGCACAAAAACAGCAGGTGGTTCAACGGATATCAAGTGCTCCTTTAAGTGGGCTCTCCTCCACATCAACTTCAACATCACAAATACTCCAGTCCTCAAAGGTGTCACCCAAATCGCACTTGCTTCCTCACAGCTCCCAAATCTCCAGCTGCCCGTCTGAGTATGAGGTAGAACAGATGGTTGAGTCTGCAGAGCTGTTTACTCATACTATAGCCTGGGAATCAGAGGTCGACTCCAGCGCTTCTGTGAATCCAGACGAGGAAATGATCTGCACTGATGCCCAGAATCTTTATGAGTCGGATCCAGGACCAGATGCAGAAGGTTCTGACCATAATGTAGACCCTCATTCCCAAACTGTAACTCCTGTTGGTGGAGACAATGAGGAAGACGATGATAAGACTCAAATACCTGATTGGAGCGAGAACTTTAGTTTTTTGTCAGGGCAGGAACAGGTTGGCTCTGAGGACGACGGGTGTGATAACGCACAGGGTGATGATGATGAGGTCGGAGATCCCACTTACTGTCAACCCACAGTCAGCCAAGAGATGAGGTCAGCAGAGGAGGTGGAGGAAGATGCTAGTGACGACGAGGTCAGGTTGCGCCTTCCTGGACAGAGACGTAGTACTGGAAGCACGTCAACAACTGCATCCTCAAACACAACTCTGCCTCTCACCACAAGTCGTGGTGGCTCTTCAGGTCGCATGGGTGCTAAGCCTTGCATAGCCTGGGCATTTTTTCAGATCGATAAAGATGACCCAACTCGTGTTATCTGTAACATTTGTCAGCAAAAGCTAAGTAGAGGCCAAAAAATACATAGTTTGAGTACTTCATGCATGAACCGGCACATGGACATGAAGCATAAGTTGCAGTGGGAAGCTCAGTGTGCTACAATGCGGCCTAGCCGGCCGGGCCAACCACCGTCTGCCATATCTTGTGCATCCGCGGCCTCTTCATCCTCTGTGACTGGTGGGACAGCAGTCACACCTGTTTTGGGGCGCAGACCTGCCACCTCTTTACCCGCAACAGCCAGCGTGATTGGCAGGTCATCATTTTCTTTGGAGGTGGTAACACCAGCTGGTGTTGAGAGCTGTCCGACATCGATAGCACCACCTTTGGATGAAGGCAACCTAACATGTCCGCCTGCATCTTCCTCACAGACCGGCAGTTTGCCGGGGACACCCTTATCAACCCCGTCTAAGCACAATAGCCAGCCCTCGGTCCCTCAGATGTGGACAAGTAAAAGACCATTTCCTCCTAGCCATGAGAAAGCTAAGAGGTTGAATTTCACCATCTGCAAGCTCTTGGCTACAGAAATGCTGCCTTTCCGCCTGGTGGACACAGAGGATTTTCGAGACCTTATGTCCGTCGCAGTGCCCCAGTACCAGATGCCCAGTTGGCACTACTTCTCAAAGAAAGGTGTGCCTGCGCTCCACCAGCATGTCGCACACAACATCACCGCTTCTTTGAGAAACTCTGTGTGTGACAGGGTGCATTTCACCACAGACACTTGGACGAGTAGGCATGGACAGGGGCGTTACATGTCGCTGACTGGGCACTGGGTAACTATGGTGACAGCAGGACAAGGGGCTGCTGTCCAAGTCTTGCCGTCCCCACGAGTTGTGCGTCAATCCTCTTTATGTCAAAGTTCCTCCACTGCTTCTGCCTCCTCAACCTCCTCTCGGTCTTCCACCTGCACCCAAAGCCTGTCTGGTCATGCCACAAGCTTTCTAACTGCGCAGAAGGGATCCTGCACACCTCCTTACTATGCTGGCAGTAGGGCTCAACGTCATCAGGCGGTTTTTACATTGAAATGTCTGGGAAATGTGAGTCACACAGCTGAGGAGTTGTGGTCAGCTCTGGAGAACCAATTTCATGAATGGTTGTCTCCACTGGACCTGAAACCAGGGAAGGCCGTGTGCGACAATGCTGCAAACCTGGGTGCGGCCCTTCGCCGGGGCAATGTCACACACGTGCCTTGTATGGCTCACGTGTTGAACCTGGTTGTCCAGCAATTTTTAGCCCACTATCCCAGACTAGATGGCCTTCTGCAGAGGGCACGGTCGCTGTGTGCTCACTTCCGCCGTTCGCATCCCGCAGCTCAGCGACTTACATCTCTACAGAAGTCGTTGGGCCTGCCACTTCACCGGCTAAAATGCGATGTGCCTACCCGGTGGAATTCAACTCTGCTCATGTTGCAGCGACTGTGGCAGCACCGACAAGCCCTGGTGCAATACGTTCTGACGTATAGCCTGGGCCAACGAGATTCAGAGGTGGGGCAAATCACGCTGGAGGAGTGGTCTCAGATCAGGGACCTATGCACCCTTCTGCACAGTTTTGAAATGGCGACGAAGATGTTTAGTGCTGACGATGCCATTATCAGCATGACTATTCCGGTGATTTACATGCTGGAGCACATGTTAAACAGAATTCGGAGTCAGGTGGTGGCACAAGAGGAGGTGGAGGAAGTAGAGGAGGAGGAGTTGTATGCGGAAGGGCTAACATCTGCAAGGTCCAGAAGGTCGGCAGCACCAAGGCGGCAGGCATGTGAGGGTGGGGGAGATGGTTTTACCAGGGCGCATGGTAGCAGCCAAACTAGTGAGGAAGGTGCAGGAGCCCAGGAAGAAGTGGAGGACAAACTGATGGAAGACTCATCAGATGAGGGAGACCTTGATCACATTTCTGTTGTGCGAGGTTGGGGGGAGAGGACAGAGGAAGGAAGCATGATTGTTACCTCGCCACCAACACAACAGGGACTTGGTGCTCCTGGATGCGCAACACACATGACTGCCTTCTTGCTGCACTACCTGCAACATGACCCTCGAATTGTGAGAATTAGAAATAATCCTGACTACTGGGTTGCCACACTGTTAGATCCCCGGTACAAAAGTAAATTTGCAGAAATTATTCCTGCCATAGAAAGGGATGCACGCATGCAGGAGTATCAGCAGAGACTGTTGCAGAATCTTACATGTGCTTTTCCACAAAACACCAGTGGTGCACGTAGTGAATCTCACAGTTCCAACTTGCCAACCGTGGGACCGTCAAGTGTTCAGCACTCAAACCGTAACAGAACCACAGTATCTGCTGGTAACATCAATTTTGCGGAATCATTTCACCACTTTTTTAGCCCATCCTTTGCAAGGCCACAGGAGACAAGAAGTCTGACACATAGTCAACGCCTAGAGACGATGGTACAGGAGTATCTCCAAGTAAACATTGAAGCCACGACTGTGTCACTGGACCCTTGCTCTTTTTGGGCTTCCAATCTGGATAAATGGCCGGAGCTAGCCACTTACGCCTTGGAGATCTTGTCATGCCCCGCAGCCAGCGTTCTGTCTGAACGTGTGTTCAGCGCTGCTGGTGGTGTGCTGACAGATAAGCGCACGCGGCTCTCCACTGATAATGTAGACAGACTCACGTTCATAAAGATGAACAAATCATGGATCCGAAACGACTTTTCTACCCCTGTGTCATCCTGGGGAGAGTAAAAGCTTGATGATTGGTTAAAATCACCCTACCAAACGTTTTAAGCTTTCAAATTACTAATCATGTTTATCTGTATCTTGACTGGAAAATAATTTGGGCTTTGTAGCAGTGTGCAGCACTGATCCTATTAGGCCATCTATAATAAGCTCCACCAGATTTAAAATTAAAAATAATTTTTAGCTGCATCTAGCCCGGAAAATAATTTTGGGGCTCCGAGATGCGCAAGACACATAAGTGCCTTCTTGCTGCACTACCTGCAGCATGACCCTCATATTGTCAGAATTCGAAGTAATCATGACTACTGGGTTGCCACACTCTTAGATCCCCCAAACTTTTCGATCAACCTTTTCATTTTAATAAAGACCAAAAAAATGGTCATTTTTGAAATTATAAGCATTAGCAGGTTGTTAGAAACTGAAATCAAACAGTTTTCAACTCAAAACTTTATTCTAGGTGATGTTACATTTTCACATAGGACCCCTTGTTCGAAAGGAGCTTCTGAACTCTCTCGTCCATTGAATTTGTCAGGTTTTGGATGGTTTCTGCTTCAATTGTTTTGCATGAGGACAGAATACCCTCCCAGAGCTGTTGCTTAGATGTGAACTGCCTCCCGCCATCATAGACACTCCTTTTAATGATGCTCCAAAGGTTCTGAATGGGGTAGAGGTCAGGGGAGCATGGGGGTCACACCATAAGTTTGTCCCCTTTTATGCCCATATCAGCCAGAGATGCAGATGTTTTATGTGCAGCATGAGATGGTGCATTATCATGCAGAAAAATGATCTTGCTGTGAAATACACGGTTCTTCTTCTTGAACCATGGCAGGAAGTGCTGTTTGAGAAAATCCACATACATTATGGAGTTCATCTTTAGCGCCTTCAGGGATCCTAAAGGGGCCGACAATCTCTCTCCCCATGATTCCACCAGCCCAAAACATTACTCCACCTCCTCCTTGTTGGCGCTGTAGCCGTGTTTGCGTGGGGTGTCCATCAACCAGCCATCCTCCACTCCATCCATCTGGACCATCGAGCGCTGCACGGCACTCATCCGTGAACAAAACAGTTTTGAAATCAGTCTTCATGTAATGTTTGGCCCACTGGAGCCGTTTCTGCTTGTGTGAAGTGGATAGAGGATGGCGACAGGATGGCGTATGCACAGCTGCAAACCTCTGAAGGACCCTGCATCTTGTTGTTCGGGGGACGTTGGAGGCACAAGCAGCTTCAAAAACTTGTCTGCTGCTATGACAAGGCTTTTTTGCCGCTGCTCTTTCAACCTGACGTAATTGCCTGTAGGAAAGAGTCCTCAATTTGCCCTTATCAGCACGCACACGTGTGTACTGTGAATCAGCTACATACTTCTTGATTGCCAAGACACTTCATCCTGATCATCGCACAATGTTGATTGTAGTCATGCCTTGACCTAAACACTCCACAATTTGTTGCTTCTCAGCAGCCGACACATCCTTTTTCTTTCCCATTTTGGCAGAAAATGTAGGCTGTTTAATAATGTGAGAGAGCCTTCTTAAGTAGTCTTGCCTTTCATTGGACACACCTGCCAAACTAATTAGCACAGGTGTCTGCAATTGCTTACAGTGATATAAAGAGCCCTGACACACATCACCATCAATGAGTTTAACTGACAAACAAACAAATTCTTCCCTTATCACTCCTAAACACTTTTTGCATAATAATTTGGAACGCGGTGTACATGTGCTTTTCCACAAAACACCAGCGTTTCACGTAGTGAATCTTACAGTTCTAACTTGCCAACCGTGGTCTGTATGGAATTGTTCAATAAAGGGCCCAAAATTAAGATAACATAGATGGGAGAGGTCTCTATGAATAGGAATTCCTAAGTATTTGATACCCTGTGAGGGCCAGGCAAAGGGAAAGTTGGACTGGATGGAATCCTATATGGATTTGGGAAGGGAGACATCGAGGGCCTCAGACTTTGCTGCATTGATTTTAAAATTTTACCATGTAACAAAGTGATCTATTTCAGCCATAACAGCATGGATGGATATATGTGATTGAGTGATATATACTAGGACATCATCAGCAAATAGAGAGCACTTGTACTCGGTGCCTCCCACCTCAATCCACCTAATATTGGGGTTATGGCGAATTGATGAGAGCAGGTGCTCCGTCACTAGGATGTATAAGAGAGGGGACAGAGGACATCCCTGCCTTGTCCCATTGGTGATTGTGAAAGGTGATGAAAATGTTCTGACGCACCCCCTGGGCCTTGGGACACCCGGAGCCGGACCCTTTTTGGTGGATGCTGGTGGTTGTAGTCTTCGTGGCGGCGACCCGGTTCCGTGGCTCAGGGCGGTCAATCCAGTGGCGGAACTATTTATGTGGTTTTGATGTTTAAATGTCCGACTACACCACCCGTGGATTGCGGTCAGAGTGAACCGCCGCTACAGGGCAGACCGCTGAGGCTGGTGTTGTGGGTGCAGCAGAGCGTAGCATAACTCCCCACGGGAGGAGTATAGCCTCAGGGCAGTGTATGCGGAGGATGGGGGTGATGGTGCAGGGCAGCAGCAGTAACGACACAGAGTCAGTGATGCAGTCCAGGGCCTTTACTCACAGTTCTTATTATCCAGACCACGTCTGCAGGTAACGGCTGCCCACGTCGTACTGTGCTCACCAGGTGAGGGGCTCAGACAACTCCCAGATAACTTTGGAGCACTTCACAGGACCCCCTTTGTGTGTCCTTTATCTGGCCTTTCTTGCCAACACTTCTGTCCGGCTGCCTCGGGCCTCCTCTTGGTAAACTTGGCGCCAGTTTCCCTGACCCTATGTGGTGCCTTCCTAGCGGGTGTAGCGAGGGGCTGCGCCACATAAAATGTCAGAGCCTCCGGTTTCTAGCTGAGGGTCGTTTCCTGCCTCCACTAGTTCAGGGACCGGTCTCCCCCTTTGGCCTGACCCCTCCACGCAGGTGGATTCGGGCGTGCGGTGGCGACTCGCCCGTCCGCACCCCTGGGATCCCTTCATTCCTCGTTCCTGGAGCCTTCTCCGCTCCTCTTCCTTCCTTCTCCCTCTTCCAGGCCTGGGCCTCTGTTACTAATCCCGCCTCCGGAGCAGAGCTCATGCAGAGCCCCTGCTCCCTGCCACTTCTGCTCAGACTTCTCTGCACTGAACTAAGATGGTGCCCACCTTTTATACTCCCTTCTCAATGCACCCAGGAACTGCTTCCTCCCTGCTCCTGCACTACAGGGTTCCCCTTCCTCAGTGTTCCCTCCCCCCACTCCAGCCAGGGACAGGGACTGTCGTGCCCATCTCAGGGGCATATTGGTCGCCCTGCCCCATGGCAATGTGGTGTAATGCATGCAGGTGTCGGGTCCTGATCCACACTCCATCCTTACCTGAGAGTGAGATATCACACCTCTGGGTGAGGTGCAATACGTCTGTAGCAACCGAGCCCTCAGGGTGCTACAGTTCCATTTATCTTCAGCCTAGGTGACGTATTGCGATACAGGGCCGTGATTTTGGCTATAAAAGGGTCCCCTACCCCAAGCTTTTTAAGAGAATCATATATGGCGTGCCAGGAGACTCTATGGAATGCTTTCTCAGCATCCAACGAGAGTATCTAATTACAAATTTTTAACTGCATCTAGCCCAGGAAATACTTTGTGCCTAGTAGCAGTGTCTGCTAGTCAGCGGATTATCCCGGCTGTTAAGCAAGCTACACCACCTGTAGTTTAGACACTTAATTTTTTCAAAGGAAATGCTTCGGGACCATGGGATACTCAGTGAAGAGCATCAGGAGGCACCCCAAGGCATAGGGGCTGGGACTGGCAGTAGGATGCCTTGCGGTGGACAGCCGAGCTCGATCCTTATAAAAGCTTTTTAACTGCAGCAGCTTTAGTGGACGCTACTGGAGCTGGAATTACGCGGCTGCTGGCATGAGACTTGCCCTCCAATAGATCCTTGTAAATGGATTTAAAGTGTATTCATTCAAATTAGAGAGACAATTTAAATTAAAAAGCTTAGAGCTGCCTCCACCACAGGGGGGCTCGCTTGACCCACCAGCGGACAGGCACCAGTATTGGGAGAGGGGGGCTGGCCATCAGGGTTCACCGCGGCTCTGGCACAAACCCGGCGACACGGAGGTGGCACGGGCAGGAGCGGACTGGCCGTGTCGGCTTCTCACTTTTTGGATTTTAGAAGGGCATGATATGCCTATATCTGTGTCTCCCCCTCCTTTTACTCCTCCACCTCTTTTATTTTCGCATGACTATATGTACTTGTCACTTTTCCGTGTGTTAGTTGTGTCTTCTGAGCAGTTTTTCAGCTTTTGGACACCTTTGAAGGTGTTTTCTATGTGTTTCTATGTGTTTTTGTTTGCCTGCCATTGGTTTTAACGGTGTTGAAGGTGTTCGACGAACAGTTCGACGAACAGTTCGGCGAACACACGGGTGTTCGACGAACCGAACCGAACTCGAACACTACGGGGGTGGCTCAACACTATTTGTCAGTTAAACTCATTGATGGTGATGTGTGTCAGGGCTCTTTATATCACTGTAAGCAATTGCAGACACCTGTGCTAATTAGTTTGGCAGGTGTGTCCAATGAAAGGCAAGACTACTTAAGAAGGCTGTCTCACATTATTAAGCAGCCTACATTTTCTGCCAAAATGGGAAAGAAAAAGGATGTGTCGGCTGCTGAGAAGCAACAAATTGTGGAGTGTTTAGGTCAAGGCATGACTACAATCAACATTGTGCGATGATCAGGATGAAGTGTCTTGGCAATCAAGAAGTATGTAGCTGATTCACAGTACACACGTGTGCGTGCTGATAAGGGCAAATTGAGGACTCTTTCCTACAGGCAATTACGTCAGGTTAAAAGAGCAGCGGCAAAAAAGCCTTGTCATAGCAGCAGACAAGTTTTTGAAGCTGCTGTTGCCTCCAACATCCCCCGAACAACAAGATGCAGGGTCCTTCAGAGGTTTGCAGCTGTGCATATGCCATCCTGTCGACCTCCTCTATCCACTTCACACAAGCAGAAATGGCTCCAGTGGGCCAAACATTACATGAAGACTGATTTCAAAACTGTTTTGTTCACGGATGAGTGCCGTGCAGCGCTCGATGGTCCAGATGGATGGAGTGGAGGATGGCTGGTTGATGGACACCCCACGCAAACACGGCTACAGCGCCAACAAGGAGGAGGTGGAGTAATGTTTTGGGCTGGAATCATGGGGAGAGAGATTGTCGGCCCCTTTAGGACCCCTGAAGGCGCTAAAGATGAACTCCATAATGTATGTGGATTTTCTCAAACAGCACTTCCTGCCATGGTTCAAGAAGAAGAACCATATATTTCACAGCAAGATCATTTTTTTGCATGATAATGCACCATCTCATGCTGCACATAAAACATCTGCATCTCTGGCTGATATGGGCATAAAAGGGGACAAACTTATGGTGTGACCCCCATGCTCCCCTGACGTCTAGCCCATTCAGAACCTCTGGAGCATCATCAAAAGGAGTGTCTATGATGGCGGGAGGCAGTTCACATCTAAGCAACAGCTCTGGGAGGGTATTCTGTCCTCATGCAAAACAATTGAAGCAGAAACCATTCAAAACCTGACAAATTCAATGGACGAGAGAGTTCAGAAGCTCCTTTCGAACAAGGGGTCCTATGTGAAAATGTAACATCACCTAGAATAAAGTTTTGAGTTGAAAACTGTTTGATTTCAGTTTCTAATAACCTGCTAATGCTTATAATTTAAAAAATGACCATTTTTTTGGTCTTTATTAAAATGAAAAGGTTGATCGAAAAGTTTGGGGGATCTAAGAGTGTGGCAACCCAGTAGTCATGATTACTTCGAATTCTGACAATATGAGGGTCATGTTGCAGGTAGTGCAGCAAGAAGGCACTTATGTGTCTTGCGCAACTCGGAGCCCCAAAATTATTTTCCGGGCTAGATGCAGCTACAAATTATTATTAATTTTAAATCTGGTGGAGCTTAGTATAGATGGGCTAATAGGATCAGTGCTGCACACTGCTACAAAGCCCAAATTATTTTCCAGTCAAGATACAGATAAACATGATTAGTAATTTGAAAGCTTAAAACGGTTGGTAGGGTGATTTTAACCAATCATCAAGCTTTTACTCTCCCCAGGATGACACAGGGGTAGAAAAGTCGTTTCGGATCCATGATTTGTTCATCTTTATGAATGTGAGTGTGTATACATTATCAGTGGAGAGCCGCGTGCGCTTATCTGTCAGCACACCACCAGCAGCGCTGAACACATGTTCAGACAGAACGCTGGCTGCGGGGCATGACAAGATCTCCAAGGCGTAAGTGGCTAGCTCCCGCCATTTATCCAGATTGGAAGCCCAAAAAGAGCAAGGGTCCAGTGACACAGTCATGGCTTCAATGTTTACTTGGAGATACTCCTGTACCATCGTCTCTAGGCGTTGACTATGTGTCAGACTTCTTGTCTCCTGTGGCCTTGCAAAGGATGGGCTAAAAAAGTGGTGAAATGATTCCGCAAAATTGATGTTACCAGCAGATACTGTGGTTCTGTTACGGTTTGAGTGCTGAACACTTGACAGTCCCACGGTTGGCAAGTTGGAACTGTGAGATTCACTACGTGCAACACTGGTGTTTTGTGGAAAAGCACATGTAAGATTCTGCAACAGTCTCTGCTGATACTCCTGCATGCGTGCATCCCTTTCTATGGCAGGAATAATTTCTGCAAATTTACTTTTGTACCGGGGATCTAACAGTGTGGCAACCCAGTAGTCAGGATTATTTCTAATTCTCACAATTCGAGGGTCATGTTGCAGGTAGTGCAGCAAGAAGGCACTCATGTGTGTTGCGCATCCAGGAGCACCAAGTCCCTGTTGTGTTGGTGGCGAGGTAACAATCATGCTTCCTTCCTCTGTCCTCTCCCCCCAACCTCTCACAACAGAAATGTGATCAAGGTCTCCCTCATCTGATGAGTCTTCCATCAGTTCGTCCTCCACTTCTTCCTGGGCTCCTGCACCTTCCTCACTAGTTTGGCTGCTACCATGCGCCCTGGTAAAACCATCT
Source organism: Phyllobates terribilis (assembly GCF_046119375.1). Lineage (NCBI taxonomy): Eukaryota > Metazoa > Chordata > Amphibia > Anura > Dendrobatidae > Phyllobates > Phyllobates terribilis. The sequence goes on along the minus strand of NW_027362763.1, from coordinate 778,635,123 downwards.
CCCCCACCCTCACATGCCTGCCGCCTTGGTGCTGCCGACCATCTGGACCATGCAGATGTTAGCCCTTCCGCATACAACTCCTCCTCCTCTACTTCCTCCACCTCCTCTTGTGCCACCACCTGACTCCGAATTCTGTTTAACATGTGCTCCAGCATGTAAATCACCGGAATAGTCATGCTGATAATGGCATCGTCAGCACTAAACATCTTCGTCGCCATTTCAAAACTGTGCAGAAGGGTGCATAGGTCCCTGATCTGAGACCACTCCTCCAGTGTGATTTGCCCCACCTCCGGATCTCGTTGGCCCAGGCTATACGTCAGAACGTATTGCACCAGGGCTTGTCGGTGCTGCCACAGTCGCTGCAACATGTGCAGAGTTGAATTCCACCGGGTAGGCACATCGCATTTTAGCCGGTGAAGTGGCAGGCCCAACGACTTCTGTAGAGATGTAAGTCGCTGAGCTGTGGGATGCGAACGGCGGAAGTGAGCACACAGCGACCGTGCCCTCTGCAGAAGGCCATCTAGTCTGGGATAGTGGGCTAAAAATTGCTGGACAACTAGGTTCAACACGTGAGCCATACAAGGCACGTGTGTGACATTGCCCCGGCGAAGGGCCGCACCCAGGTTTGCAGCATTGTCGCACACAGCCTTCCCTGATTTCAGGCCCAGTGGAGACAACCATTCATGAAATTGGTTCTCCAGAGCTGACCACAACTCCTCAGCTGTGTGACTCACATTTCCCAGACATTTCAAAGTAAAAACCGCCTGATGACGTTGAGCCCTACTGCCAGCATAGTAAGGAGGTGTGCAGGATCCCTTCTGCGCAGTTAGAAAGCTTGTGGCATGACCAGACAGGCTTTGGGTGCAGGTGGAAGACCGAGAGGAGGTTGAGGAGGCAGAAGCAGTGGAGGAACTTTGACATAAAGAGGATTGACGCACAACTCGTGGGGACGGCAAGACTTGGAGAGCAGCCCCTTGTCCTGCTGTCACCATAGTTACCCAGTGCCCAGTCAGCGACATGTAACGCCCCTGTCCATGCCTACTCGTCCAAGTGTCTGTGGTGAAATGCACCCTGTCACACACAGAGTTTCTCAAAGAAGCGGTGATGTTGTGTGCGACATGCTGGTGGAGCGCAGGCACACCTTTCATTGAGAAGTAGTGCCGACTGGGCATCTGGTACTGGGGCACTGCGACGGACATAAGGTCTCGAAAATCCTCTGTGTCCACCAGGCGGAAAGGCAGCATTTCTGTAGCCAAGAGCTTGCAGATGGTGAAATTCAACCTCTTAGCTTTCTCATGGCTAGGAGGAAATGGTCTTTTACTTGTCCACATCTGAGGGACCGAGGGCTGGCTATTGTGCTTAGACGGGGTTGATAAGGGTGTCCCCGGCAAACTGCCGGTCTGTGAGGAAGATGCAGGCAGACATGTTAGGTTGCCTTGATCTAAAGGTGGTGCTATCGATGTCGGACAGCGCTCAACACCAGCTGGTGTTACCACCTACAAAGAAAATGATGACCTGCCAATCACGCTGGCTGTTGCGGGTAAAGAGGTGGCAGGTCTGCGCCCCAAAACAGGTGTGACTGCTGTCCCCCCAGTCACAGAGGATGAAGAGGCCGCGGATGCACAAGATATGGCAGACGGTGGTTGGCCCGGCCGGCTAGGCCGCATTGTAGCACACTGAGCTTCCCACTGCAACTTATGCTTCATGTCCATGTACCGGTTCATGCATGAAGTACTCAAACTATGTATTTTTTGGCCTCTACTTAGCTTTTGCTGACAAATGTTACAGATAACACGAGTTGGGTCATCTTTATCGATCTGAAAAAATGCCCAGGCTATGCAAGGCTTAGCACCCATGCGACCTGAAGAGCCACCAAGACTTGTGGTGAGAGTCAGAGTTGTGTTTGAGGATGCAGTTGTTGACGTGCTTCCAGTACTACGTCTCTGTCCAGGAAGGCGCAACCTGACCTCGTCGTCACTAGCATCTTCCTCCACCTCCTCTGCTGACCTCATCTCTTGGCTGACTGTGGGTTGACAGTAAGTGGGATCTCCAACCTCATCATCATCACCCTGTGCATTATCACACCCGTCGTCCTCAGAGCCAACCTGTTCCTGCCCTGACAAAAAACTTAAGTTGTCGCTCCAATCAGGTATTTGAGTCTCATCATCGTCTTCCTCATTGTCTCCACCAACAGGAGTTACAGTTTGGGAATGAGGGTCTACATTATGGTCAGAACCTTCTGCGTCTGGTCCTGGATCCGATTCATAAAGATTCTGCATCAGTGCAGATCATTTCCTCGTCTGGATTCACAGAAGCACTGGAGTCGACCTCTGATTCCCAGGCTATAGTATGAGTAAACAGCTCTGCAGACTCAATTATCTGTTCTACCTCATAAGCAGACGGGCAGCTGGAGATTTGGGAGCTGTGAGGAAGCAAGTGCGATTGGGTTGACACCTTTGAGGACTGGAGTATTTGTGATGTTGAAGTTGTTGTGGAGGAGAGCCCACTTAAAGGAGCACTTGATATCCGTTGAAGCACCTGCTGTTTTTGTGCCTCATCTGGAATTTGTAGCGATTGGCGTGGCCGTAAGAAAGGGATCTTATCACATTGTCCGCTAAAAGAAGTAGACATTTTTGTTTGGCTGGAAGATGGTCTTTCTTCTGCAGATGTTACTGTTGCTTTAACACCTACCCCACGGACACAAGCTTTTTTCCCCTTCCCAACACGCCTATTCCCCTTTCCACCAGCAGCAGGCCTTTTTCCACTCATTTTGGTGGTTAACTAATTCACAACTCTGGAGTTGTTTGGACAAAAAAACAATGGATGGGAACCGAGCAGAGCTGAGTGGCCAAACTGTGGTATTAGGCCAAAACTATTGGCTGGGTTAGATGCAGAAAAAAATTATATTCAATTTGCAACCTGATGGAGGTCTGTATAGATGAACTAATAGAGAAAGTTCCACACACAGCTAGAAGCCTAAATATTTTTTCAGAGGTAGATGCAGAAAAAAAATATATTCAGTTTGCAACCTGATGGAGGTCAGTATAGATGGACTAATAGAGAAAGTCCCACACACTGCTAGAAGGCCAAATATTTTTTCAGAGGTAGATGCAGAAAAAAATTATATTCAGTTTGCAACCTGATGGAGGTCAGTATAGGTGGACTAATAGAGAAAGTCCCACACACTGCTAGAAGGCCAAATATTTTTTCAGAGCTAGATGCAGACAAAAAATTATTTTCAGTTTGCAACCTGATGGAGGTCAGTATAGATGGACTAATAGAACAAGTCCCACACACAGCTAGAAGCCCAAATATTTTTTCAGAGGTAGATGCAGAAAAAAATTATATTCAGTTTGCAACCTGATGGAGGTCTGTATAGATGGATTAATAGAACAAGTCCCACACACAGCTAGAAGCCAAATATTTTTTCAGAGGTAGATGCAGAAAAAAAATATATTCAGTTTGCAACCTGATGGAGGTCAGTATAGATGGACTAATAGAGAAAGTCCCACACACTGCTAGAAGGCCAAATATTTTTTCAGAGGTAGATGCAGAAAAAAATTATATTCAGTTTGCAACCTGATGGAGGTCAGTATAGGTGGACTAATAGAGAAGTCCCACACACTGCTAGAAGGCCAAATATTTTTTCAGAGCTAGATGCAGACAAAAAATTATTTTCAGTTTGCAACCTGATGGAGGTCAGTATAGATGGACTAATAGAACAAGTCCCACACACAGCTAGAAGCCCAAATATTTTTTCAGAGGTAGATGCAGAAAAAAATTATATTCAGTTTGCAACCTGATGGAGGTCTGTATAGATGGATTAATAGAACAAGCCCCACACACAGCTAGAAGCCCAATATTTTTTCAGAGGTAGATGCAGAAAAAAAATATATTCAGTTTGCAACCTGATGGAGGTCAGTATAGATGGACTAATAAAGAAAGTCCCACACACTGCTAGAAGGCCAAATATTTTTTCAGAGGTAGATGCAGAAAAAATATATATTCAGTTTGCAACCTGATGGAGGTCAGTATAGATGGACTAATAGAGAAAGTCCCACACACTGCTAGAAGGCCAAATATTTTTTCAGAGGTAGATGCAGAAAAAAAATATATTCAGTTTGGAACCTGATGGAGGTCAGTATAGATGGACTAATAGAGAAAGTCCCACACACTGCTAGAAGGCCAAATATTTTTTCAGAGGTAGATGCAGAAAAAATATATATTCAGTTTGCAACCTGATGGAGGTCAGTATAGATGGACTAATAGAGAAAGTCCCACACACTGCTAGAAGGCCAAATATTTTTTCAGAGGTAGATGCAGATAAAAATTATTTTTAATTTGCAACCTGATGGAGGTCAGTATAGATGGACTAATAGAGAAAGTCCCACACACTGCTAGAAGGCCAAATATTTTTTCAGAGCTAGATGCAGACAAAAATTTATTTTCAGTTTGCAACCTGATGGAGGTCAGTATAGATGGACTAATAGAACAAGTCCCACACACAGCTAGAAGCCCAAATATTTTTTCAGAGGTTGATGCAGAAAAAAATTATATTCAGTTTGCAACCTGATGGAGGTCTGTATAGATGGATTAATAGAACAAGTCCCACACACAGCTAGAAGCCCAATATTTTTTCAGAGGTAGATGCAGAAAAAAAATATATTCAGTTTACAACCTGATGGAGGTCAGTATAGATGGACTAATAGAGAAAGTCCCACACACTGCTAGAAGGCCAAATATTTTTTCAGAGCTAGATGCAGACAAAAAATTATTTTTAATTTGCAACCTGATGGAGGTCAGTATAGATGGACTAATAGAGAAAGTCCCACACACTGCTAGAAGGCCAAATATTTTTTCAGAGCTAGATGCAAAAAAAAATTAAATTCAGTTTGCAACCTGATGGAGGTCAGTATAGATGGACTAATAGAACAAGTCCCACACACAGCTAGAAGCCCAAATATTTTTTCAGAGGTAGATGCAGATAAAAATTATTTTAATTTGCAACCTGATGGAGGTCAGTATAGATGGACTAATAGAGAAAGTCCCACACACTGCTAGAAGGCCAAATATTTTTTCAGAGGTAGATGCAGAAAAAAATTATATTCAGTTTGCAACCTGATGGAGGTCTGTATAGATGGATTAATAGAACAAGTCCTACACACAGCTAGAAGCCCAATATTTTTTCAGAGGTAGATGCAGAAAAAAAATATTGTAACGGGTCTGGGAGGCGGAACCTCTGAGCTACTATACAAGGGGGCGGTCCTTGTAAGGGAGCTGGTGGCGACCAGGGAAGACGGGCAGGCAGTCACAGCACGTGACCGGGACAGTCTCTGAGTGAACGGGCTGGAGGTCACGGCAAGTGACCGGGGCAGTCTCTGGATGAACGGGCAGGAGGTCACGGCAAGTGACCGGGGCAGTCTCTGGATGAACGGGCAGGAGGTCACGGCAAGTGACCGGGGCAGTCTCTGGATGAACGGGCAGGAGGTCACGGCAAGTGACCCGGGCAGTCTCTGGATGAACGGGCAGGAGGTCACGGCAAGTGACCGGGGCAGTCTCTGGGTAAAGGGTTGGTACGACCTGTGGCGGCTGATGGTAGACGTGAGCTCCCAGGTGAGCAGGCGAGAGTCTCTGGATAAATGGGTGGTCACAGCATGTGACGGCGAAGCCTCCAGGAAGACCAACAGACAGGCGGCAGATGAGCGCTCCCAGGTGAGCGGGCAGAAGTCACTGGACAGGCGGGTGGTCACAGCACGTGACGGCAGAGCCTCCAGGTAGGCTAGCAGACAGGCAGCAGATGAGCGCTCCCAGGTGAGCGGGCAGGAGTCACTGGACAGGCAGGTGGTCACAGCACGTGACGGCGGAGCCTCCAGGTAGGCTAGCAGGCAGGTAGCAGATGTGCGCTCCCAGGTGAACGGGCAAGCTGGTCCTTAGACAGACTGACAGGAGTTGTAAGGCAGACCGTCGGACCTCAGGCTAGCAGGCAGGTAGCAGAATATCAGGCAGGAATAAGACAGCAAGCTGGCAGGAATCTGGCAGGTATCTGGCAGGTAACTGGCAACGGGACCTGAGGGCTGAAGCAGAGTAGTGAACAGTGCAACAACATTGCTCGGGCACCTCCATTTTGGAGGAGGTGCCTTATATATGGTGAAGTCCCCCGGCCATTGGCCGGGGACTCCTTAGGACGGCGCGCGCGGTCCCTTTAAGAGGGAGGGAGAGCGCGCGCGCCCTAAGCACAGTGGCCGGGAAGGAGCGCGCACTGCCAGCAGAGCGGGAGGAGGACGCCGGGCACGGAGCAGAGAGGTGAGGGGAACAGCGTCCCTGCCTAGCAGAGGGCAGGGACGCCGGCGCTACAGTACCCCCCCATTTAGGCCCCCCTTTTTTAGGCCAGACAGAAATTTAGCAAGGATGAGCGGGGCATGGATGTTCTCCCGGGGCTCCCACGTTCTCTCCTCAGGACCAAACCCCTTCCAATCCACTAGAAAAAAGGTCTTTCCTCTTACCCTTTTGGTGGCAAGAATGTTCTCTACCTCAAACTCGTCCTCAGCAGAAACCGGAGCAGGAGGCGTACCTGTAGACTTGAAAAAAGAGTTAAGAACCACAGGTTTGAGGAGAGATACATGGAAGGAGTTAGGGATCCGTAAGTTGGTCGGGAGTTTCAATTTATAGGCCACCGGGTTGATCTGACTGATGACCTCCAGAGGACCGATGAACCGAGGCCCTAACTTGTAAGAAGGTATCTTGAGTCGGACATATTTAGATGAGAGACAGACTTTATCTCCAGGACGAAATTGTGGAGGATCCAGGCGTTTTTTGTCAGCGTGTCTTTTCATCCGTTCGGACGACTGAAGGAGTGCGGATCGGGTACTCTCCCAAATGGAGGAAAATTTGCTAACGAGAGATTCCGCAGCCGGGTTGTCCACAGAGGTGGAGACAGGAAAAGGAATCCGAGGATGCTGATCCAAGACTACAAAAAACGGGGATTTGGAGGAGGATTCGCTCTCGTGATTGTTATAAGAGAACTCGGCCCATGGTAGGAGATCCACCCAGTCTGAATGATGGGCATTAACGAAGTGCCGGAGGTAACTGGTCAGGTTCTGATTGATCCGCTCCACTTGACCATTGGACTGTGGGTGGTAAGCGGAAGAGAAGTCCAGGGTGACGTCTAGCAGTTTACAAGTGGCTCTCCAGAAGCGTGAGGTGAACTGTACCCCACGATCCGACACGATGTGGAGGGGCAGGCCATGAAGACGAAAGATGTGACGAATAAAGTCTTTAGCTAGCTCGGGTGCAGACGGGAGGCCTGGCAGGGGAACGAAATGAGCCATCTTGGAGAAGCGGTCAGCGACCACCCAAATGACCGTACAACCGGCAGAGACTGGGAGGTCAGTTATAAAGTCCATTGCTATATGCTGCCAGGGGGCAGCAGGTACAGAAAGCGGAAGGAGGCGACCGGCTGGCAGATGTCTCGGAACCTTGTTGCGGGCGCAGGACACACAGGCAGAAACAAAGTCTATTACGTCCTTGTGCAGGGTAGGCCACCAGTAGTGCCGGGTAATAAGCTGGAGGGTCTTTTTCTGACCGGCGTGGCCAGCCAGTTTAGACGAGTGACCCCAGTGAAGGATCTTCTCCCGATCAGGTACTGATACGAACGTCTTTCCGGGAGAGAGACGATTTAGACTCACGGGAGCCACCTGCATTACTCTGGCGGGATCGATGATGTGTTTCGGATCTTCCTCGAGATCAGACACCAGAAAGGATCGAGACAAGGCATCTGCTTTGACGTTTTTGTCAGCCGGGCGAAAATGAAGAACAAAATCAAAGCGAGCAAAAAACAAGGACCACCGGGCTTGGCGCGGGTTAAGTCTCTGGGCATGCTGGAGGTAAGCCAAGTTCTTGTGGTCAGTGTAAATTATTACCGGGTGAAGAGCCCCCTCGAGCAGGTAACGCCACTCCTCCAATGCCAGTTTGATGGCCAATAACTCTCGGTCTCCTATGGAATAATTGCGCTCTGAGGAGGAGAAGAGTTTAGAGAAGAAGCCGCAAGTTACCATCCTCCCGGAAGATGATTTTTGAGTAAGTACCGCTCCGGCTCCAGAGGAGGAGGCGTCAACTTCCAGGAAGAACTGCTTGTTGCCGTCCGGGCGATGCAGCACCGGGGCGGAAGAGAAGGCCTGTTTTAAGGAAAGAAAGGCCTCCTCTGCTTCGGGCGGCCACTCTTTGGGATTAGTACCCTTACGGGTGAGCGCGGAAATTGGGGCAGTCCGGGAAGAGAAGTGTGGTATGAAGAGGCGGTAGTAGTTGGCGAAGCCCAGGAACCGCTGAATGACCTTCAACCCCTCCGGTCGAGGCCATTTCTCGATGGCAGACAGTTTCTCTGGATCCATTCGTAGGCCGGTCTGAGAAATAATGTAGCCCAAAAACGGAAGCGAGGTCTGCTCAAAGAGGCACTTCTCGTATTTAGCGAAGAGGTGATTCTGCCTGAGCCTGAGCAGGACCCGACGAACGTCCCTCCGGTGAGTCTGGAGATCCGGAGAGAAGACCAAGATGTCGTCCAGGTACACCACTACGCAGGAGTAGAGAAGGTCCCGGAAGATGTCATTGACCAACTCTTGAAAGACGGCAGGAGCGTTACAGAGACCAAAGGGCATTACCAGATATTCATAGTGGCCGTCCCGGGTGTTGAATGCCGTCTTCCATTCATCCCCCTGACGGATACGAACCAGGTTGTACGCCCCACGGAGGTCCAATTTGGTGAAGATTCTAGCCCCCCTCAGACGATCAAATAACTCCGGAATGAGCGGAAGGGGGTACTTATTCTTCACCGTGATCTGGTTAAGGCCTCTATGGTCTATACAGGGACGGAGAGAGCCGTCCTTCTTTTTGACGAAAAAGAAGCCTGCTCCCGCTGGGGAGGTAGATTTCTGGATGAATCCCCTGGCCAGATTCTCCTCAATATATTCGGACATCGACCGGGTCTCAGCAGCGGATAATGGATAAATACGCCCACGGGGAGGAGTAGTACCGGGTAACAGGTCGATAGGGCAGTCGTATGGTCTATGAGGGGGTAGTGTCTCTGCCTCCTTTTTATTAAAGACATCAGCATAAGACCAATAAGGAATCGGAAGTCCAGGTAGATTAGCTGGGGTAGGAGAAGGACGGACGGGATGGACGGGAACCAGACAGGTCTTATGGCAGTCCTGTCCCCAGCGAAGGACTTCTCCGGTCTGCCAGTCAAGCACGGGTGCATGTCTCTGGAGCCAAGGTAAACCTAGCAAGAGGGCGTGAGAGAGTCCAGGCAGAACATGAAAGGAGATACTCTCAGAATGCAGCATTCCCACCTACAGAGTAATGGATTCGGTGATGAGTTGGATGGGGCGTGGTAAGAGACCCCCATCCACGGCAGCAACAGACAAGGGTACAGCCAGAGGTTTGGTGGGGATGCGGTATTTCTCTACCAGGGACTGTGAAATAAGATTCCCGGCTGCTCCAGAGTCAAGTTGGGCTAGTTCGAAATAACGGCTCTCCCCGCAGACGATTGAGACTGACAGCAGCAGAGATGGAGAGGATTTATTCTTGTCTAGGTCGACCTCTCTGAGCGAACCTAGACACAGGCGTTTCCCGACCTCTCTGGGCAGGCACGGATCCGGTGCTCCTTACTGCCACAGTAGAAGCAGCTCCCCTCGGCACGGTGTAAGTCCTGACGGGTTTTGACCATCTTGGTCTGGTTGACCTGCATAGGCTCAGGAGAGTGTACCTGGGGAGAGACGGAGGGAGTGACGGGTTTCTGAAAAGAAGGAGCTAGACGTGGAAACCTCCTCTCACGGATGACCTCTTTGGCACGCTCCTGGAACCGTAGGTCAATCCGGGTGGCAAGAGTTATTAGGTCATCGAGAGTGGTAGGAATGTCCCGACCGGCAAGTTCATCTTTAATACGGCCGGACAGACCCTCCCAGAAGACGGATACCAGAGCGTCGTTATCCCAGGCCAGCTCCGAGGCAAGGGTACGGAACCGTATGGCATATTGGCCCACGGTGAGACTTCCCTGACGGAGGCGTAGCAGTGATGATGCGGATGAGGTCCTCCGTCCGGGTTCGTCGAAGATTTTCCGGAAAGCCGTGAGAAAGGCAGGCAAGTCGGACACCAGGGGGTCTCCTCTCTCCCATAGAGGATTTAGCCAGGCCAGGGCCTCCCCGGTGAGATGGGACATGATGAAGGCAATTTTGGCCCGGTCGGAGTTAAACTGGTGGGACAGGAGTTCAAAGTGCAGGGTGCACTGATTTATGAAGCCCCGAGCCTGGGCGGAGTCGCCTCCGAAGCGAGGAGGTGCAGAAAGCCAGGGTCCGGGGTAGGATACCATGGTATTAGTGGGCAGCGGAGTTGCCGGATTGCGAGTCCTGGCACTGGCGGAGGTTGCTGGCGGAGCAGTCAGAGTGTCCAGGCGAGAATTGAAATTCCGCAGGTGACCCAGGATGGACTCCTGTTGGGACCTCTGACGGGACAGTTCATGACACAGGTCCGAGAGCGAGGGAGCTTGGGTGCCACCGGGTTCCATGGCCCGAGCAAACTGTAACGGGTCTGGGAGGCGGAACCTCTGAGCTACTATACAAGGGGGCGGTCCTTGTAAGGGAGCGGGTGGCGACCAGGAAAGACGGGCAGGCAGTCACAGCAGGTGACCGGGACAGTCTCTGAGTGAACGGGCTGGAGGTCACGGCAAGTGACCGGGGCAGTCTCTGGATGAACGGGCAGGAGGTCACGGCAAGTGACCGGGGCAGTCTCTGGATGAACGGGCAGGAGGTCACGGCAAGTGACCGGGGCAGTCTCTGGATGAACGGGCAGGAGGTCACGGCAAGTGACCGGGGCAGTCTCTGGATGAACGGGCAGGAGGTCACGGCAAGTGACCGGGGCAGTCTCTGGGTAAAGGGTTGGTACGACCTGTGGCGGCTGATGGTAGACGTGAGCTCCCAGGTGAGCAGGCGAGAGTCTCTGGATAAACGGGTGGTCACAGCATGTGACGGCGGAGCCTCCAGGAAGACCAACAGACAGGCGGCAGATGAGCGCTCCCAGGTGAGCGGGCAGAAGTCACTGGACAGGCGGGTGGTCACAGCACGTGACGGCAGAGCCTCCAGGTAGGCTAGCAGACAGGCAGCAGATGAGCGCTCCCAGGTGAGCGGGCAGGAGTCACTGGACAGGCAGGTGGTCACAGCACGTGACGGCGGAGCCTCCAGGTAGGCTAGCAGGCAGGTAGCAGATGTGCGCTCCCACGTGAACGGGCAAGCTGGTCCTTAGACAGACTGACAGGAGTTGTAAGGCAGACCGTCGGACCTCAGGCTAGCAGGCAGGTAGCAGAATATCAGGCAGGAATAAGACAGCAAGCTGGCAGGAATCTGGCAGGTATCTGGCAGGTAACTGGCAACGGGACCTGAGGGCTGAAGCAGAGTAGTGAACAGTGCAACAACATTGCTCAGGCACCTCCATTTTGGAGGAGGTGCCTTATATATGGTGAAGTCCCCCGGCCATTGGCCGGGGACTCCTTAGGACGGCACGCGCGGCCCCTTTAAGAGGGAGGGAGAGCGCGCGCGAGCGCCCTAAGCACAGTGGCCGGGAAGGAGCGTGCGCTGCCAGCAGAGCGGGAGGAGGACGCCGGGCACGGAGCAGAGAGGTGAGGGGAACAGCGTCCCTGCCTAGCAGAGGGCAGGGACGCCGGCGCTACAAATATATTCAGTTTTCAACCTGATGGAGGTCAGTATAGATGGACTAATAGAGAAAGTCCCACACACTGCTAGAAGGCCAAATATTTTTTCAGAGCTAGATGCAGACAAAAAATTATTTTTAATTTGCAACCTGATGGAGGTCAGTATAGATGGATTAAAAGAACAAGTCCCACACACAGCTAGAAGCCCAATATTTTTTCAGAGGTAGATGCAGAAAAAAAATATATTCAGTTTGCAACCTGATGGAGGTCAGTATAGATGGACTAATAGAGAAAGTCCCACACACTGCTAGAAGGCCAAATATTTTTTCAGAGCTAGATGGAGAAAAAAATTATATTCAGTTTGCAACCTGATGGAGGTCAGTATAGATGGACTAATAGAACAAGTCCCACACACTGCTAGAAGCCCAAATATTTTTTCAGAGCTAGATGCAGAAAAAAATTATATTCAATTTGCAACCTGATGGAGGTCAGTATAGATGGACTAATAGAATGATGCTATGCCCAAAAGGTTTTACTTCACTAGGTGCAGTAAAAAAATTGATATTCTATACACAGGTGATATATCTTGCAACACAGATAGGCTACTTCACTGACTAACACACTCTGGAATAGGCCAAAAAGGATTAGCTTTGCTAGATTCAGCCAAATGCTGTGAAAAAAACTTGCACAGCACTGGCACAGACCTGCCTGGCAAAAACTGATAGGAACTGATGTAACCTAGTCCTGAAAAGGACTGCAATTACAATTAGTCTTTACTCCCACAATCTATCTATTTAAGAGCACAGACCTGCCTGATAAAAGTCATAGGAAATGCTGTAACCTAGTCCTTAAAAGGACTGCAATCACAAATATTCCCTACTCCCAAGCTATCTGTAGATTTGTGCGAAAATTGGCTTGAAATTAACAAGGTATAGCGCACACAGCAACAGCGGTGCCGTCTAACACGCAGCTGCAGCAGTGAGAAAATGGTGGCGACCGGGAAAATGGCTTGGTCTTATAGGGCAAGGTCATGTGACATACACTGCCAATGACACATGCCCTTGCTTGTGTGAAAAAAGCACTTCGCTCTGTGTGTGCGCTGCTGATAGGCTGACAGATTGCACCTCCCCACTGTAAATGCGGGAAAGAGAAAAAAAAATGGAGATCTTCATTATTCCTGCAGAGATCCATCCCCTGCCCCTCCCCCCACCCCGCTGTACACTCAAACTGCGTATTAACATTAATTTTCATCATTACTGAGAAAAAATCCAGTTATGATTTTGGTGCACGAACAGTTATCGAACATAACCTCGAACAGCCAAATTTTTCTCAAATCGTTCGTGTTCGCCGAACGGCTCGAACACCGCCCAAAACAGCTCGAATTTGAGACTGGCGAACAGTTCGAGTAGAACAACGCTCATCTCTAATTATCACCCCGCAGCTGTCTGCTTTCCCTTAGCTGGCTATAAAAAATAGGGGGACCCTACGCCGGCTTTTTCATTTATTTATTACTAATAAATAAATGAAAAACACTAATAAATAAATGGAAAAAGCAATGTGGGGTCCTCCCTATTTTTAATAACAAGCCAAGGGAAAGTAGACAGCTGTGAGCTGGTTTTATTATTCTGGAAAGGGGCCAATATCCATGGACCTTCCCAACCTATTAATATCAGCACCCAGCTGTCTGCTTTACCTTTGCTGGCTATTAAAAATGAGGGGAGCCCATGTCATTTTTTTAGGGTCCCCCTTTAATAACCAGCAAAATCAAAGCAGATAGAGGCTGATATTAATAGGCCGGGAAGGGCCATGGATATTTTCCCCTTCCCAGCCTAATAGGACCAGCCATCAGCCACCACAGAAATGGGGCATCCATTAGATGCACCAATTCTGGAGCTTAGCCTTGACTCTTCCTGATTTCCCTGGTGCGGTGTCAAAAGGGGTAATGGGATTATGGGGTTGATGTCAGCTGTGTAATGTCCGCTGACATCAAGCCCACAGGTTAGTAATGGAGAGCCCCCTATTAGACATCCCCATTACTAACCCAATAAGTAAAAAAAAAGAAAAGAAATCACACCAAAAAAAATCTTTATTTGAAAATAAACACAGAAAAAAAATGTTTATTTGAAACAAAAACCCTCCCCAACAATTTCCCTTTTTTCCCCATTTATTAAAAAAATAAAATAAAATAAAAAAAATAATCCACAGGGTCCGTCGTAATCCATAATATGGAGGACCCGCGATGATCCCAGTCTTCGTCATCGAGTCTATGGAGCAGCAGCCACTGTCGAGTCTCGCACTGGTATCTGACAGACGCCGCCCCACTATTAATCTCTGGGCTTGATGTCAACGGACATCTCACAGCTGAAATCAACCCCAAATATTATTCTGCTTGCTAATGCACCAGGGCAAGCGGGAAGAAGTGGGCACAGTAAGAATTGGTACATCTAATGAATATGCCATTTCTGGGGTGGGTGCAGGCTGCTATTTTTAGGCTGGGGAGGGCCAAATATCAATGGACATTCCTGAGAATAGCAGCCCCCATCTGTCTACTTTACCTTGGCTAGTTATCAAAAATGGGGGGACCCCACGCCATTTTATTAAATTATTTCAATAATTTCAAAAAAACAGCTTGAGGGCCCCTTTATTTTTGATAACCAGCCAAGATAATAAAGCAGAGAGCTGAGGGCTGCAGGCTACAGCCATCTGCTTTACCTGTTATTGTTATCAAAAATAGGGGGGCACCACGTTTTTTCTCACATGGTGTGCCGGCCAATCACAGCCATGGCAATATTTGGCATAGCTGTGATGGTGCTGAAAATGCCCACTCAAAAAAGCTTGTTGATTGGCTGTGCTGCAGCCTTTCAACAAGCTTTATTAGTCTGCCGTGCCCGAACAGTAACACAGACCTACAGTAAGAAGTCTGTGTTTACAGTTCTGAAGCCTTTTTTGATAGTCCCAAATCTCGTGCCAAATCTTTCAACTCATGCTGATCAAATTCCTTACGAACTGAGGCATCTTCAATTTCAAAATCTTCATCTACTGTAACTTTGTACTTCACCATAATGCTGTTCTTGAAAAGAGGGTAGTTCAAGGAAAACTGGCACTGGGATTTCAGCAGAATTAGACACTAGGCACTGAAGGGCGGGTGCCTAGGGTGGCAGGTTGAGGGGGGTGGCGCCATCGTGAAGGAAAAAAAAAATTTTTTTAAACCCCCTTCCCCTTCACTTGGCCAAGCAACAAAAACGGTGTTTTTTAAGTGGGTAGGGAGAATTATAGGTGCTAGTGCGCTGCAGGGACAGAGGAGCACTAAACAGCTCCCTGCCCAGACAGACGAAAATACATCCTAGTGGTGGTACAGGACCACCTGTGATGACATCATGCTCATGTGACTTGTGGGGGAGAAGCCACAGAGTTTTGCCGATTGGAAGCTGCAGGAGAAGCTGAAGGAGATGGGGGAACTTGGTAGAGGTAATGAGGGAACAGGGTACATGGGGAGTGCAGGGTGTATGTGATAGAGGGATACAGGCTGTGTAGGGTATGGGGGGTTCAGACTTACATAAGCGTGCTTGGCTAGAAGGTTGACACCTTTGACAAAGGGGTGCAAGGGTGCGTGAGATAGAGGGGTGCATGAGATAGAGGGGTGCATGAGAGAGGGGTGAAGGCTGCATGAGATAGAGGGGACAGGGTGCATGAGAGAGGGGGACAGGGTGCATGAGATAAAGGGGGACAGGGTGCATGAGATAGAGGGGGACAGGGTGCATGAGATAGAAGGGGCATGCGATAGAGGAGGGCGGGGTGCATGAAATAGAGGGGCGCATGAGATGTAAGGAAAGGTGCATGAGATAAATGGGAGTAGGGTGCATGAGATAGAGGGGTGATCAGATATAGGGTTACAGGGTTCATGATAGAGGGGTGCATGAGATAGAGGGGTACAAGGTGCGTGAGATAGATGGGTGCGAGGGGGTGCAGGGTGCTTGAGATAAAGAGGTGCGGGGGGTATGGGTGTGTGAGTTAGTGATATAAAGGGGTGCAGACTGTGAGAGGGATGTGTGGGGGTACAAGCTGTGAGATAAAGGGGTGCAGGCTATGTGGGATACAGGGGTGCAGGATGTGTGAGAGAGGGGTGCATGGGGGTGCAGGATGTTTTGGGTAGAGGTGTGCATGGGGGTGCAGTGTGTGTGGGAGAGAGGGTTGTGTGGAGTGCAGGGTGTGTGGGACATGGGGGTGAAGGGTGTGTGAGTTAGTGAGATAGAGAGGGTGCAGATTGTGAGAGGGATACTGGGGTGCAGGGTGTGTGAGATAGAGGGGTGCATGGGGGTGCAGACTGTGAAAGAGGGTTGTGTGGGGATTCAGGTTGTGTGTGATAGAGCATCACAGCTAAAGATTATGGAGAAGATAAGTGCTTCACAGTGGAGCTGAAGATGCAGGGAACATTTATTGTGGACTGTGGGAAGGGAAATAGGGGTTTTCACTCAGTATATAAAGTAAGGGCATGGTATGGGAGGCAGTAAGGACAGTGTGAGGACATTAGGTGGGAGTAGTATATGAAGGACAGAGTGATGGAACATTATGGAGACTATACTGTTTAAAAAGGGGCACAGTATCGAGAGGGTGCAACATGGGGAGGGCACTGAAGATGTAAACAGTATGGAGGCCATAGCTCATATCGCAAGTACATTGTGTAGTTTGGACAGCTTATAGTCTATAGTTGTTAAGGGGGAAAGTTTGACAATTATTGTTCATAAGAAAAGACAGTGTGGTGGTCATAGTTCATGGGGGAACGATGGTGTAGTGGTTATAATATATAAGGGGGACAGTGTGGGGTCACTTTTTGGGCAGGGAACACAGGAAAATATTTATTCAGGTGCAGGGCATAAGGCTCATTTAGTGGACAGCATGTGCGGATTTTTTTTATTTAGGCGTAATAGTAATGACACTGTTAGTTTTAAGGGCAATGTGTTGGGATGTGCTGTAGAAGACCAGAGAAAAGGAAAGTCTGCAGAGACAAGCTGTGGATGTCCAAAGTCATCATGGCGTCTGAACCAGATGAATAATGAGATGAGAACAATTCCAATCAGCGAAGATGTCAACCAATAAGGTACCTGGATATGAGGAGGCATTTATATTGGACAATGGCTGCCTTTAACCCCTTTACCACCTTAGATATATCCATATGTCCAGGTCGCCTGGTACTTAGCAACCGTGGACGTATGGATACATCATGGCGATTGCCCCCGCACAGGGGCTGTGCTTGCTCGATCGCCGCCAGGTGTCAGCTGATTCTGACAGCTGACACCTGGCACTCAGTGCCTGGATCGCAGCATTTAGAGATCAGGCAGAGGGAGGAAGCCCTCTCTGCCCTTGGATCACCATCCCCGCAACGTCATCGCGGGGGCCCTATCATTGCCATTGTGACCTGATGTCGTCATGACAACATTTGGGTCACCAGAGCTAGCAAAGTTGCTACACCATGCTCAGAGAATGGTGTAGCAAGTTTTTCTGTCAGTGCAGCGCTGACAGTTTGTAAAGCATAGCATTGCTATGCTTTACAAGCAATCAGTCTGCAAGAAGTGAAAGTCCCATAGTGGGACAAAGTAAAAAAAAAGTGAAAAAAAAATTATAAAAATATAAAAAAAAAAAATCACAAAATAATAATAAAATAAATACACTACCGTTCAAAAGTTTGGGGTCACCCAGACAATTCTGTGTTTTCCATGATAACTCATACTTTTATTTATCAAATGAGTTGCAAAATGAATAGAAAATATAGTCCAGACATTGACAAGGTTAGAAATAATGATTTTTATTTGAAAGAATAATTTTCTCCTTCAAACTTTGCTTGTGTCAAAAAATGTTCCCTTTGCAGCAATTATAGCATTGCAGACCTTTGGCACTCTAGCTATTAATTTGGTGAGGTAATCTTGAGAAATTTCACCCCATGCTTCCTGAAGCCCCTCTCACAAGTTGGATTGGCTTGATGGACTTTTTGCGTACCATATGGTCAAGCTGCTCCCACAGCAGCTCAATGGGGTTGAGATTTGGTGACTGTGCTGGCCACTCCCTTACAGATAGAATACCAGCTGCCTGCTTCTTCCCTAAATAGTTCATGCATAATTTGGAGGTGTGCTTTGGGTTATTGTCCTGTTGTAGGATGAAATTGGCTCCAATCAAGCGCTGTCCACAGGATATGGCATGGCGTTGCAAAATGGAGTGATATCCCTCCTTATTCAAAATCCCATTTACCTTGTACCTTGTACAAATCTCCCACTTTACCAGCACAAAAGCAACCCCAGACCATCACATTACCTCCACCATGCTTGACAGATGGCGTCAGGCACTTTTTCAGCATCTTTCCAGTTGTTCTGCGTCTCACAAATGTTCTTCTGTGTGATACAAACACCTCAAACTTTGATTCGTCTGCCCATAAAACTTTTTTCCAACCTTCCTCTGTCCAATGTCTGTGTTCTTTTACCCATATTAATCTTTTCCTTTTAATAGCCAATCTCAGATATGGCTTTTTCTTTGCCACTTTGCCCTGAAGGCTAGCATCCCAGAGTCGCCTCTTCACTGTAGACGTTGACACTGGAATTTTGCGTGTACTATTTAATGAAGCTGCCAGTTGAGGAGCTGTGAGGCGTTGATTTCTCAAACTAGAGACTCTAATATTCTTGTCTTGCTGCTCAGTTGTGCAGCGGGGCCTCCTACTTCTCTTTCTACTCTGGTTAGAGCCTGTTTGTGCTCTCCTCTGAAGGGAGTAGTACACACCGTTGTAGGAAATCTTCAGTTGTTTGGCAACTTCTCGCATGGAATAGCCTTCATTTCTAAAACCAAGAATAGACTGTCGAGTCTCACATGAAAGTTCTCTTTTAATGGCCATTTTGGGAGTTTCATTGAACAAACAAATGTAATGCTCCAGATTCTCAACTAGCTCAAAGGAAGGTCAATTTTATAGTTTCTGAAATCAGCCAAACTGTTTTCAGCTCGGCTAACATACTTGTGAAAGGGTTTTCTAGGGTTTTCTAAACATCCATTAGCCTTCTTACACAGTTAGCAAACACAATGTACCATTAAAACACTGGAGTAGTGGTTGTTGGAAATTGGCCTCTGTACACCTATGTAGATATTGCAATAAAAACAAGACGTTTGCAGCTAGAATAGTCATTTACCACATTAACAATGTATAGAGTGTATTTCTTATTCATTTAAAGTTAGCTTCATTGAAAAAAAATGTGCTTTTCTTTTAAAAATAATGACATTTCTAAATTACCCCAAACTTTTGAACGGTAGTGTATATTGTACCCATAAATAAATATTTTTATGAAAAAAAATAAAATAAAAATAGTACACCTATTTGGAATCGCCTCGTCCAGAACAACTCGACCTAAAAAACTGTCCCACTAGTTAGCCCCTCTAGTGAACACCGTAAAAAAACAACAACTATGCTTTATCGTCATACCGCCGAAAAAAAAACGGAATATAACGCGATCAAAAAGATGAATGTAAATAAAAATGGTACTGCTGAAAGCATCATCTTTGTTCCACAAAAAAATAAGCTGCCATACAGCTCAATCAGCATAAAAAATAAAAAAGTTATAGCTCTCAGAATAAAGCGATGCTAAATAATAATTTTTTCTATAAAATAATTTTTATTGTGTAAAAGCGCCAAAACATAAAAAAACAATATAAAGGTCATATCACTGTAATCGTACTGACCCGAAGAATAAAGTTGCCATATCAATTTTACCACACATTTGACGCGCCCCCCGGGCAATGGGGTACTCGGCAGCCGGGCCGGTGGGTGCTGGTGGGGGATATCATAGTGGCTGGCCCGGTCTGTGGCCCAGGGCGGTCAACAAAAAGAAAGGGTTTTTGGGTTTACATGGGGTTTTGGAATAGTTTGTGACGCCACCTGTGGTGCCTGGTAAGGTCTACCAGCGCTGCGACAGTCCTCTGAGGCCGATGTTAGGGCAGCTTATGATGGAACGGCTCCCCACAGGTGGAGCGGGCGTCAGGGCAGCGTGGGAAATGGATGGTGGTAAAAGTGAGAGACGGCCAGGACGGTTCAGGGAGAAATGACAGACACTCACACGGGGGTTCGCTCCAGTACCTTTACTGGTGTAGATGCAGGTATGGTTCAGGGTACTCAGTATGAAGGGTGCACTTCTGGACTCTCCCCAGTGAGCGGGTATAGGGCCCCCTGATCCGTTGCTTTCACTTGCTAAGCTTCTGACCTGCCTGGAGCTAGGCCTGGCTTAATTACTGTCTCTCTCTCTCTTGCACCTGCTGACCTGGTGGTAGGGCCTTCTCTTGGAGATCACTCTCCCTGGTCGCTGGGGCCTCCGTGATTCCTAGCCCTGGTACGGTAGTCAGCATTAGTCGACCTGGCACTTGTAGTCCTCCAGGTATCCAGTGGTCCCTACTGGGTATAAAGTGACCCTGTAGGCGCGGACCCAGTGTCCGGTGTATAGTTCGGGGTGAGCCTGGTACGCTCCTCTGCCCCCACGTTGCGTCTTCTCCCCTCTCGCCTTCGACCACACTCGGGGTTCTCACTAGGCTTCAACTCGTGCTGTAGGCCTTGGCTTGCCTAAGCACAGCAGCCAGCGTGCTGCGTCTTCACTGGTCTAAGTGCCAGCACACTCTCTCACAAATCACTACTGACTAAAAAACCTGAGCTGCCTGGCTCCACCCTCCATATATACAGTACAGACCAAAAGTTTGGACACACCTTATAATTTAAAGATTGTTCTGTATTTTCATAACTATGAAAATTGTACATTCACACTGAAGGCATCAAAACTATGAATTAACACACGTGGAATTATATACTTAACAAAAAAGTGTGAAACAACTGAAAATATGTCTTATATTCTAGGCTCTTCAAAGTAGCCACCTTTTGCTTTGATGACTGCTTTGCACACTGTTGGCATTCTCTTGATGAGCTTCAAGAGGTAGTCACCGGAAATGGTCTTCCAACAATCTTGAAGTAGTTCCCAGAGATGCTTAGCACTTGTTGGCCCTTTTGCCTTCACTCTGCGGTCCAGCTCACCCCAAACCATCTCGATTGGGTTCAGGTCTAGTGACTGTGGAGGCCAGGTCATCTGGCGTAGCACCCCATCACTTTCCTTCTTGGTCAAATAGCCCTTACACAGCCTGGAGGTGTGTTTGGGGTCATTGTCCTGTTGAAAAATAAATGATGGTCCAACTAAACGCAAGCCGGATGGAATAGCATGCCGCTGCAAGATGCTGTGGTAGCCATGCTGGTTCAGTATGCCTTCAATTTTGAATAAATCCCCAACAGTGTCACCAGCAAAGCACCCCCACACCATCACACCTCCTCCTCCATGCTTCACGGTGGGAACCAGACATGTAGAGTCCATCCGTTCACCTTTTCTGCGTCGCACAAAGACACGGTGGTTGGAACCAAAGATCTCAAATTTGGACTCATCAAACCAAAGCACAGATTTCCACTGGTCTAATGTCCATTCCTTGTGTTCTTTAGCCCAAACTTGTCTCTTCTGCTTGTTGCCTGTCCTTAGCAGTGGTTTCTTAGCAGCTATTTTACCATGAAGGCCTGCTGCACAAAGTCTCCTCTTAACACTTGTTGAAGAGATGTGTCTGCTGCTAGAACTCTGTGTGGCATTGACCTGGTCTCTAATCTGATCTGCTGTTAACCTGCGATTTCTGAGGCTGGTGACTCGGATAAACTTATCTTCAGAAGCAGAGGTGACTCTTGGTCTTCCTTTCCTGGGGCGGTCCTCATGTGAGCCAGTTTCTTTTTAGCGCTTGATGGACTTTGCAACTGCACTAGGGGACACTTTCAAAGTTTTCCCAATTTTTTGGACTGACTGACCTTCATTTCTTAAAGTAATGATGGCCACTCGTTTTTCTTTACTTAGCTGTTTTTTTCTTGCCATAATACAAATTCTAACAGTCTATTCAGTAGGACTATCAGCTGTGTATCCACCACACTACTTTACAACACAACTGATGGTCCCAACCCCATTTATAAGGCAAGAAATCCCACTTATTAAACCTGACAGGGCACACCTGTGAAGTGAAAACAATTTCCGGTGACTACGTCTTGAAGCTCATCAAGAGAATGCCAAGAGTGTGCAAAGCAGTCATCAAAGCAAAAGGTGGCTACTTTGAAGAACCTAGAATGTAAGACATATTTTCAGTTGTTTCACACTTTTTTGTTAAATATATAATTCCACATGTGTTAATTCATAGTTTTGATGCCTTCAGTGTGAATGTACAATTTTCATAGTCATGAAAATACAGAAAAATCTTTAAATTAGAAGGTGTGTCCAAACTTTAGGTCTGTACTGTATAAACTTAATGGGGCTCCCTCTGGTGGTCTGAGGTGGTAGGGTGGAGGTGTATGAATGTGTGAGGGCCTCTTGTGGAGAAGTCCATCCATGCACTCTACTGGGTTCTGTGGCACCTGTGCGCAGCAGGGCGCCACACATTTAACGGCATAAAAAAAAAACAACAATTCCTGAATTGCTGTTATTTGTTCATTCTGCCTCCCAGAAATCAGAACAGAAAGCGGTCAAAAAATGTCATGGGCCCGAAAATTGCACCAATAAAAACGTCAACTCGTCCCACAAAAAACACGCCCTCACATGACTCTGTCGGCAGAAATAAGGAAAAATTATAGCTCTCAAAATATGGCGATGCAAAAACTAGTATTTTAGTATGTGACAGCAGCCAAACATAAAAAGCCGCTATAAACGTGGTATCGTTGTATTCGCACCGACCCAAAAAATAAAGTCATGTAATCACTTATACCGCACGAGAAACAGCGTAAAAAATAAATAAAACCAATTATTCACCTGCTGTTGATGTGTTCATTCTGCCTCCCAAAGATCACGGTAAGACTCGGCTAACCTTTATCCTGCGCTCTGCGCTGAGTGTTTTCACCAGGATTTCTGTGTAAATCTCTGAAATGCTTGATTCAGATGGAAACCCCGGTGGAAGATTCCCTATAATGAGGCCAATGGATACACTGTGGACGCCATCTGACCTGTCAACCGGCGGTGTCCGTCTTTAAGGCACGCATAAAAGTTTTGTCCACCTCTGAAAAGAGGGACAAGGCTGAATAGAGGCCAGAATCCAGAGTAATGCTGCTGCCTCATTGTAGTAGATGGATTCCTCAGGGGTTTCATCTGAATCACGTCACTGGAGATTTAGATGGAAACCCCGATATAAGAGCTCAGTTTGGAACGCCGGATAAATGTGATCCCAAACATTATGTAAAATGTTCCTAACAAAAGCTTCAAATAAATCCACAAAAAAGTCCCCACTCAGGCCCATCATCTTTCAATGGAAATATAGGGGCTTCCATGTTACTGGTAGTATAAAGGCTCTGGAAAAATGGCTCCTTGCCCCGTCCCTTCTGAGCACCACAGAGTGCCTAAACCACATTTAGCATCCACATGTTTGGCATTTCTGTACCATTGAGAGCACGCCTAATTTATGGGTGCACGTCTCCAGAAGCATGAGCTAGGCACAACGTACTGGTCACTACAACGTAATGGTCACTACAACGTACTGGTCACTACAATGGCAATTTGCAATTTTCCCTCAGCAACATCCACTGCTGCTTGTTTCTGGAAAACACCCATAGAGTCAAAATCGTCACTGTACACCTGTAGATAAATTCCCAAAGTGGTATAATTTCCAAAATGGGGTCACTTGAGGGAGTGATTCTGCTCTTCTAGCACTTAGGGGCTCTATATATGGAGTTCTCCTACTATTCTAGGAAAATCTGCAATCCAGGAGGCAAATAGCGCTTCGTCCCTCCTGAATCTCACTGTGTAGCTAAGCAGTACTGCTATGTACAGCCAGATATGGGGTATTTCTACATTCAGCAGAAATTGTGGGACAAATTTTGGTGCCATTTTCCCATTTCCCAGTGTGAAAATGTAAAATCTGGGGCTAAAACAAAATTTTGTTGGTAAAAATGTAATTATTTTTTCTTCACTGCCCAGTGGTATAAAATACTATGACCCACCTGTGTTGTCAATATGATCACTGCACCTCTAGATGAAGTCAATGAGAGGTGTAGTATGAAAAATGAGGTCTCTTATAGAGGGTTATGCTGTTTTGGCATCTCAGGGGCTCTGCCAATGTGACATGGCACCCTCAAGGCAGTCCAGCAAAATCTGAACTCCAATGTGATGTTTCTTCCATTCTGAGCTTTGCACTGTGCCTCAAAAGTAGTTTTCAATCACATATGGGGTATCAGCATACTCAGGAGAAATTGCACAAGACATTTTTATGTCCATTTCTCCTGCTATCCTTGTGAAAAGAAACAATTTGGGGCTAAAACAACATTTTTGTGGGAAAAATATATTTTTTTCATTTTCACAGATCGTTGTAAAATTCTGTGAAGCACCTGCGGTTTCAAGGAGCTCACTACACATCTAGATAAATTCATTGAGGGATCTAGTTTCCAAAATGGGGTCACTTGTCAGGGTTTTCCACTGCTTAGGCACATCAAGGGCTCCCTAAATACGACATGACACCCGCATACCATTCCTTCAAAGTCTGCATTCCAAAATGTCACTTCTTCCTTTCTGAGCCCTGCCGTGCCCCCAAACAGTGGTTTTCCCTCACATATGGGGTATCTGAGAACTCAGGAGAAATTGCATAAAAAATTTTGGGGTCCATTTTCTCCTGTTACCCTTGTGAAAAAAAATTGGTGCTAAAAGTATATTTTTTGCCAAAAATGTGATTTTTCTATTTTCATGGCTCTACGCTATAAACTTCTGTGAAGCACCTGGGAGTTCAAGGTGCTCACCACACATCTAGATAAGTTCCCTAAGGGGTCTACTTTCTAGAATGGTGTCAATTGTGGGGGGTTTCCACTGTTTAGGCACATCAGGACAACGTGACATGGCGCCTGCTAATTATTCCACAAATTTTACATTCAAAAAGTCAAATAACGCTCCTTTCTTTCTGAGTCCTGCCGTTTGCTCAAACAGTAGTTTTCCCCAATATATGGGGTATCAGCGTGCTCAAGAGAAATTGCACAACACATTTTGGGGTTCATTTTTTCCAGTTACCCTTGTGAAAGTAAAAAAAATGGGGTCTAAAGTAATTTTTTTGTGAAAAAAAGTTAAATGTTTATTTTTTTCCTTCCACATTCCATTAATTCCTGTGAAGCACCTGAACAGTTAATAAACTTCTTGAATGTGGTTTTGAGTACCTTGTGTGGTGCAGTTTTTAGAATGGTGTCACTTTTGGGTATTTTCTGTCATATCGACCTATCAAAATCATTTCAAATGTGATGTGGTCCCTAAAAAAATGGTTTTGTAAATTTAGCTGGAAAAATGAGAAATAGCTGGTCAACTTTTAACCCTTCTAACTTCCTAGCAAGAAAAAATAATGTTTCAAAAATTGTGCTGATGCAAAATAGACATGTGGGAAATGTTATTTATTAACTATATTGTGTGACATGACTCTATGATTTAAGGGCATAAAAATTAAAAGTTTGAATATTGCAAGATTTTTGAAATTTTTGCCAAATTTCCATTTTTTTCACAAATAAACGCAAATCATATCAAAGCAATTTGACCACTATCATGAAGTACAATATGTCACGGAATAACATTCTCAGAATCAGTGGGATCCGCTGAAGTGTTCCAGAGTTATAACCTGATAAAGTGACAGTGGTCAGAATTGTAAAATTGGGACTGGTCATGAAGGTAAAAACAGGCTTGGGGTTAAACGACTGCCAACCAGTTTTATGAAGCCAATCTTAAGTTGTTTAATAGCCTGTGACTGTAGACTTTTGAATCCTCACAGCATTCACACCATGCACTGTCAGGATTTTCCGGCACCAGTCGTGAGAGCGGTCGGTAACCACAAGTAGGAGAAATACATATTTCTGAACACATTCCAAGTAGACGTGCGCGTCCTCACTCAGTTCACTTGTATGACATGATAAACCCGGACAGCCCCTTTACTATGCTCCTTCTGTGCACATACTGTATAATAACATTGTTCTTGATTGCACGTTTTACAGGACTATCTGCTGCCAAGAACAATGATATTTAAAGAGGTGTCCACTTCTTTAACATTGATGACCTATCCTTAGGGGGTGGATGTGCAGTACTCGGCTGCGGCCACTATATAGTAGATGGAGTAGTACTGTGCAGCTCTGTAACTGAGCAGCTCTCTCTCTCCCTCCGAACTTTGCAACGGACTTATGGGAGAAGTCCCTGTTTGGCATTTAGCATCAGACACTAACTGTCTGGTATGAACGCCGAACTTTTACTTTTAGGTTCGGGTTCGCTCATCTCTATTTTTTACCTGCTATTTTAATTTTATTTATTTTTCACATATTTCACACATGGAGACCCCATAAGTTCATAAATATTAAGATATTTTTATTTTCATCCTATTTCCCTTGTAATGGGGCTCGTATATTAGTACTAGTTACAATTACAAGTTATAATTACAGTCAGTACATGTTACAATTACAAGGGAAATGCAGCCTTCTGGGTCTCCTATTACCCAGCAGCTCCTGTTTCCTCTCTATACACAGTGATCACATGACCACTGTATACGGAAGAGGAAGCGTCATCAGTGATTCCTATTACTGCAGGCATAATGCTTTTTTAGTGCTGTGTATACAGTTATCGAGAAGGCACAGACAGTAATAAACTGTCTGTGCCTTCTCTATGGTGACACCATCTGTCAGAGATGTCAGCTCCTATGAAGTGACATTTTGGAATGTCACTACTGAATAGAATTAATTAAATTAAATCTCTATGGTGATTGGTAGATGGCATAAAAAATGGTGGAATAGATTTTTTATGCAATCATCCCATAATAAAAGTGGACATAAATGTAATAGTTACATATACAGTGCCTATACATATACAGTACCTCTTGACCTTGTTCACATTT
The DNA here is from genome assembly GCF_046119375.1 of Phyllobates terribilis. Classification (NCBI taxonomy): domain Eukaryota; kingdom Metazoa; phylum Chordata; class Amphibia; order Anura; family Dendrobatidae; genus Phyllobates; species Phyllobates terribilis. The sequence continues at coordinate 778,608,509 of NW_027362763.1, read as the reverse complement.
TTTCACATTACACCCACAAACTTAAATTTATTTTATTGGGATTTTATATGATATACCAACACAAAGTAGCAAGTATTTGTGAAGTGAAGTATAAGGGAAATTATACTTGGTTTTCTAATTATTTTAAAAATATACATCTGAAAATTGTGCATTTTTATTCAGCCCCTTCTAGTCTGACACCCCTAAGTAAAATCTTGAATGACCAATTACCTCCAGAAGTCATATAATTCATAAACTGAGGCCACCTGTGTGTTATTTGTTCTCAGTATAACTACAGCTGCTCTGTGAAGGTCTCAGAGGTTTGTTTGAGAACTTTAGAGTGCAGACAGACAGCTGTATTACTCATGCGAGGATCACATCGCAATTTTCTGACTGGCCCTCGACTCTCCTGACCTGAGTGTGACAGCTGCAGAGAAATGCATGCTGTCACGCTCAGGTCAGGTGAGCTGACGGGCAGTCTGAGGATTGCGATGCGATTCTTGCACAAGTAATACGGCCAATTGACTGCGCCCTTAGGAATCAAACAGCATCATGAAAACCAAGGAACACAGCAGCCAGGTCAGGCATAAAGTTGTGAAAAAAAGTAATGCGGGGTTAGGTTATAAAAAAAATAGCCCAAGCTCTGAAGATCTCACGGAGCACTGTTCAATCCATTATCTAAAAATAGAAGGATTATGGCACAACTTCAAATCTACCAATACATGCAGTCCACCTAAACCAACATCCCAAGCAAAGATAGCACTAATTAGAGAAGCAGCCAAGAGGCCCATGGTCACTCTGGGGGAACTGCAGAGATCCACAGCTCAGGTGGAAAAATCTGTCCACAGGAAAACTATTAGCTGTATACTCCACAAATCTGGCCTTTATGGAAGAGTGACAAGAAAAAAGCCATTTTTTAAAGCAAGTCTAAATGCAAAATGCTATGTTTGGTGGAAAATTAACATTGCACATCGCCCTGAAAACAACTTCACCACCTTCAAACATGATGGTGACAGCATGATGCTGTGATGATGCTTTTATTCAGCAGGGACAGGGAAGATGCTCAGAGTTGATGGGAAGATGCGGGAGAGCTAAATATGGGGAAATCCTGGAGGAAAACCTGTCAGAGGCTGGAAAAGACTTGAAACTAGGGTGTAGATTCATCTTCTAGCAGAACAACATCCCTAAACATACTGCCAGAGCTACAATGGAATGGTTAAGATCATAACATATTCATGTGTGTGAATGGCCCAATCACAGTCCAGACCTAGATCCCATTGATAATCTGTGACAAGACTTGAAAATTGCTGTTCACAGACACCTTCATCAAATCTCACTGAGCTTTAGCTAGTTTGCAAAGAAAAATGGGCAAAAATATCAGTCTCTAGATTTGCAAAGCTTATAAAGACATATCCCAAAAGACTTGCAGCAATAACTGCAGTTAAAGATGGATCTACAAAGTATTGACTCAGGGGTCTGAAAACAAATGCACGTCACGTTTTCAGATTTATATTGTTCAAATATTTATAAAACCATGTATAATTTAGTTAACAGTTCACACATACTTGCTACTTTGCGTTGTCTGAGCAAGTGTGTTAATAAATTTCCATCAGTACAAGGATTACATTAAAAACTTTGCGGCGTACAGCTACGTCTTTCCTTATTAGAATATGTCCGCCCCGGATGGTCATTGTCAGGGAACCAGCCGGGGGATCTCGCAGATATCCCCCCATTGTTACCAAGTTGTCACAATCAGCACTCCGCTGCCTCTAATCGTCAGGACGATTAAACAATTGACTGATGAGTGATGGACGAGGCTGAGGCTGCTTCCACTGCTAGGTCAGTTATTGGGGAAGCCACAATGTATGAATAGTAAATATACATCCAGTTCCAACACATGGAATATAAATACTGTATACAGCTTACTTACAAAAGATAAACAGAAGAGAGGTGCAAAGTATAGCAAGGAAACAACAAAGCAAAAATCCTTAGCTCAAAGCTCACAGACTGGCTGCAAACATCAATACAATGTCAGAACATCTAAATGAATCTATCGCCAGCAGGAAATGCCTGCTGGGGGACAGAATATAAAGCTGCAACCAAAAGGTGATAGGTGGACAAATGAAAACACCTGAGTTAAGCTAGACAGACTGCAGACAGAAAACAGAACCCAAACACCCATAAAAAAGTTGTGTCTCCTGTTGCTCGACAGAAAGACAAGCAGACCACAAATCAGAAGCTCAAGGGATCAAATCCATGAGCATGACAGTTTGAACAACATGGTGGAAGAATATGTGTCCACACATCTCCACGTACTGAGTGATGGGTCTGGCCCATTTAACTTCTGGGTCTCCAAATTGGACACATGGCCTAAACTTGCCCTTTATGCCTTTGCAGGTCTGCCCTGCGGCAAGTGTACTATTGGAATGTGTGTTTACCATGGCAGGAGGTGTGATCACTGACAGGCTCATGCGCCTGTCCACAGTCAAAGTCGGCAAGCTCACATTCATTAAAGGGAACCTGTCATGTCACTTCTATAAGTTAAACTGTCCCCAGGTTCTTATTAGTGATGCAATGTGCATCACTAACATGATTTTTCTATGTAAATCACGGCTATAGTCACTTGCTAAGATCACTTTATATACTTATAACTTGCTTGCTCGTTCAGTCATAGGGGTGTTCCTTTCTGTATTTAGTCATCCTGGTTGCCACCCACTCAATTTGAATCTTTATTCCACACTTTCAATCTGTTCTCTAGCATTTTGTGTGTTTGTCCCATTGCGCAAGCGCAGGTAATGTGTAATGCACTTGCGCATTGTGAATAGGGTCCCCGCATGTGTGCGGTGACACGAGGCTCCCCTGCGCATGCGCCGCAATGTGTTATGTTTCCAGTTTCATTGACTGTGTGCATGTGCGGGGGAGCCACACGTCACCGCACACATGCGGGGGAGCCGCGCATCACCGCGCATGCACGGAGACCCCATTCACAATGCGCAAGCACATTACACATTACCTGTGACGCGCCCCTGGGCCTGCTGTGTCGCGCAGCGTCTCGCGCACGGGGGCTTACCCGGAACCGGATCAGATGAGGGTTGTAGTCTCCGAGTGGCGGGGACCCGGTCCGTGCCCAGGGAGTCAAACTCAGTGTGTGGCAGTCTTGATAGGTGTTATTTGAGTGTCGACTACGCCACCCGTTGATTTGCAGCTATGGAGCTGCCGCTGCAGGGCAGACCGCTGAGGCCGGTGTAGAATTGTGCAGCGTGATAGTATAACCCCCAACGGGAGGGGTATGGCCTCAGGGCAGCCGACGTGGAAGATGGGGGTAGCAGGAACCACTCAGAGACGGTGCGGTGTAATTCAGGGTCTTTACTGGTAACAACGATAGACCCTCCCGGAGTACTTGCTAGCGAACGGGGCCTGGTCAGTCCTTGAGCAGATGGGATCTCCCCTGGCCAGGCGGAGTTGTAGGCCTCCCAAACTGACTGTACTCTTCTGGCTACCTTGCTAGAAGCGGATATAAGTAGCCCACGTCCCTGAGTGTGCCGTGTGGTGCTCACCCGTATGGCCGGTGACTCGGGGCCTTCTAATGGCTTCCGCTCCACGATGGCGGTGCTGGTCCCACGCGTGTGACCTTGCCTTCGGGTTTCTGGGCCTGAGGACCTGAAATCCCCTGCCGGTCGGCTTCTGCTGCTGGGTAAGAGTTAGTCCCCACAGCCTCGGACGCCGGGTCCGGTAAGAAAGCTTCTCAGTCAGGGCGAGCTCTGCAGCTGCCAGCCCCTGACTCGTAGTAGTATTGCTCCCACTGAGCTTCTGCTGTTTCTTCCTATGACTGTTTCTCGTCTCTACTCTCCTTGACTCCTAACCCTGCCTCAGCCCCGGGTTTATATAGGGGAAGTTCTTCCCCTCCCAAGACTGGGCAGGAGGTGTGGCATGCACAGGAACCCTGACCAAAGGACCTCCCACCTGCTCTCAGACATAACATTACATTACTGTGGGAAACCAGACCCCTGGGGTGCCACATTCCCGCCTAGTGAAATTTAGTACTCCGGGACTAAACATATTTTAGAAAAACATAACAAGATATAACAACAATAATAGTACAATAAGAAGAAACACATAAAGGTGGTCACGGCATGTCCGTAACCGGGTGTAGTCTTTGAAGAAAAGCAAGGTGTCCATTTCACCAAAACAGGGAGACGTAACCAGGTAGGGGTTTGTCCTGCCCCGAGTCCTTAACAGTCTTTAGTCCGTCCTGGGTTACGCTCCAACTATGTACAAAGGATTCCCGGTAAATCCACCAAGGACTCCTACAAATAACTAGAAACACAAAATTATACACAAGCAACAATACACAGGTAAACATAAATAAAACAATTTATACACTTCAAATCCTCCAACGTGCGGGTAACTGGCCTCTAGTGGCCCTAGTGGACCTACGGAGCTGACTGTCTAGCCCTGAACTACAGGGTGTAGGAGCTGTCAAGGGTAAACTGGGCAGCTGTCTACCGGCTCTTTGGCTCACTAGGGATATGGCAGGCTCACTGCAAGCAGAGGGTTGATCCTCCTGGTCTGCGGGTGTGGGGTCTTCTGCCTCCTGGACCGGCTGTTCTTCCAGCTCTACCTGTTGCTCCGTAGGTGCTTGGGATGCTGGTTGGAGGAAGGTGAGTACGGGTACCACAACTGCACCATTGACTTGAGTCCAAGACCGAGGGAAGTCCCCGAGCACAGTACTAACCATATCTTCCCTTTCCTCTACGGGTCGATGGTCTTCTTGTTCCTCTTCAGTGTTCCTCAGTTGTCCGGGACACTTCTTCAGGTGGTCCCGGGATACAATGGCTGTGGTTTCCCCTCCGTCTTTACTGATGGTACAAACCTTCGGGTTCTCGTGGCTTGAGGGCAGTACGGTGTACGGGTCCTTCTCCCACTGGTCGTCCAACTTGTGGAGCCGTCTCTTCCTCTTCAAGACCTGCTCTCCGGGTACCAGGGGAACAGCGGGAGCATACTGGTTGTAAGTTTTCTCTTGTCTTTCCCTAGCCTGACAGAGACTTCGCTCCACGCTCTCCTGTACTCTCCGGTACTGCTGCTGCCTCTCTGTGTCCCAGTCTGCTTCTGGTGAAGTGTCCTCAGGTGTCAGGACTCCCATTTCCAGGTCAACAGGTAACTTACCAGGTCTTGCCCTCATTAGGTAAGCCGGGGTACAGTTGGTGGAACCTACCGGGATGTGGTTGTATAGGTCCACCAGATCGGGCAGCTTCTCAGGCCACAGACTGCGTTCTTCCAGGGGCAACGTTTTCAGAAGATCCATTACCACCTGGTTCATTTTCTCACAAAGTCCATTAGTTTGCGGATGATAGGGTGTCGTCCTTATCTTCCGGCAGCCATACAGAGTGCAGAATTCTTGGAAGACCTCCGCTTCAAAGGCAGGTCCCTGGTCTGTCAACACTTGGTCCGGGTACCCGTGTGGACGGCAGAAATGCTGCTGGAAGGCTCTCGCTGCTGTTCGAGCTGTTAAGTCCTTGACGGGGACGACAACCAAGAACCGGGAGTAGTGATCCACGATGGTTAGTGCGTAGACGTAGCCACTTCTGCTTGGGGTCAGTTTTACATGATCCAAGGCTACCAGTTCCAATGGCTGCCAGGTGACGATGGACTGCAGGGGAGTCTTCTGGCTGGCACGGTCCTTCCTTCTTAGGTTGCACGGGCCACAGTCTCTGCACCACTTCTCAATGGTTCCCCTCATGCCTACCCAGTGGAACCGCTCGCGCAGCAGGAACTCCAGCTTCTTCCATCCGAAGTGTCCAGCTCCGTCGTGGTATGCCTCCATCACCATGGCTGCGTCTCTTCGTGGCACCACTACTTGCCAGAGTAGTTCATGCGTCCGGGAGTTAACCATTCTGCGGCACAACTTCCCCTTGTAAAGGAACAGTCGACTCCTCTCTGCCCATAGTTGTTTGGCTTCCTCCGGAGCGTCTGGTTCAAGGCAAGCCTCCGGGCGAGTCAGCATCTCCTTCACCAGTCAGACGGCAGGGTCGCTGTCTTGCATTTCCGCCCAGTTGTAGTGAGGTAAGGGGTTCAATGTAGCAGCCTGCTTACTCCTTACCCGGTGGGAATACTGGATAGTCCCATCACGGTGGAACGCAGGGAGTTCAACTTCTTCCAGTCCCTCCGGATCTTCTCCTTCGTCCGGCAGGTTGGGCATCCTGGACAGGGCGTCCGCGTTGGTATTGGAGCGTCCGGCCCGGTATTTGATTGTGAACTCGTAGTTGGACAGACGGGCCATCCACCTCTGCTCCAGGGCACCGAGTCTTGCCGTGTCCAGGTGTGTCAACGGGTTGTTATCCGTGTACACGGTGAACCGGGAAGAAGCGAGGTAATGCTTAAAGCGCTCGGTGACTGCCCATACTACGGCCAGGAACTCTAGCTTAAATGAGCTGTAATTCTCGGGGTTCCTTTCGGTGGGTCGTAGCTTTCGGCTGGCGTAGGCGATTACTCGTTCCTTCCCCTGCTGGATCTGGGACAGTACGGCTCCTAGCCCGATGTTACTGGCGTCGGTGTAGAGGATAAAGGGCTGGCTATAATCCGGGTACGCCAGGATTTCGTCCCCCGTGAGGGCCATCTTCAGCTGGCGGAAGGACTCTTCTTCCAGCTCCTCCCATTTGAAGGGCGGCTTCTGGTTCTTGGCCTTCCGGGACTGGCCTATCAGGAGGTCCTGCATAGGTGCTGCCTTTTTGGTGAAACCGGGAATAAACCTTCGGTAGTAGCCTACCAACCCGAGGAACTGCCGCACTTCTTTTACGCTGGAGGGGCTTGGCCATTCCTTAATTGCGGTGATCTTATCAGGGTCGGGAGCCACTCCGTCAGCGCTCACCACGTGTCCCAGGTACTGCACCTTTGGTTTCAGGAGGTGACACTTGGAGGGTTTCACCTTTAGGCCGTAACTCGCCAGAGCTTCGAACACTTCCGCCAGGTGTTTCAGGTGGTCCTCATACGTCTTGGAATATACGATGACATCGTCCAGGTACAACAGGACCGTCTCGAAGTTTCTGTGGCCCAGACAACACTCCATTAGTCGTTGGAAGGTTCCTGGTGCGTTGCAGAGTCCGAACGGCATGCAGGTGAACTCGCTAAGTCCCATCGGGGTGGTGAATGCGATCTTCTCCCGGTCCGCCTCTGCTACAGGAACCTGCCAGTACCCGCTAGTGAGATCCAAGGTAGAGAAGAAGTTAGCAGATCTTAAAGCAGCCAATGACTCCTCTATCCTTGGTAAGGGGTACGCATCCTTGTGTGTGATACGGTTGATTTTCCGGTAATCTACACACATCCTCATGGTGTTGTCTTTTTTTCTGACTAAGACTAGTGGAGCTGCCCAGGGGCTACAGCTATCCCTGATCACCCCAGCCTCCTTCATGTCTCTAAGCATCCCCTTGGCGTGTTGGTAGTGTGCAGGGGGTACGGGTCGATACCTCTCTTTTATGGGAGGATGGTCTCCCGTGGGGATGTGGTGTTCTACCCCCTTGACTCGCCCGAAGTCTAACGGGTGTTTACTAAACACTCTCTCGTACTCTTGAACCACCCGATAGACTCCCTGTTTCTGATGTGAGGGAGTGGAGTCAGTACCCAAATGTAGTTGCTGACACCAGTCCTCCATTGTTTTCTTAGAGCCGTTACCTTCCTCCGGGTGAGATGGAGGCAAGGGTTCCACAGATTGTATAGCATTTTGGTTAATGGTATATAATTTGGCTAGCGTGGCATACCGGGGCAGGTACACTTCCCTCTTCCCGATATTGATTATGCGAACGGGCACCCTCCCATGGCGTACATTAACCACCCCCCGTGCTGTCAAGATGGTGGGCCTACTGTCTGAGTAAACTGGTTCTACCATTGCCTGGTAATCTCTACCTCTCAGACCAATAGCTGCCCGGCACCAAATCATCATTTCACTTTTTGGGGGCATGGCAATAGGAAAAGGGTCACACATTCTTACGCTACCAATCTCACCGCCGGAGAGTTCCACCTGTTGCCGTCGCATCAGTGCCCGGATCTCTTTCTGGAGCACCCGCTGCTCGCCGGAGCTGGCGTTCTTGGCAACCTGTTGTAAAAGGAAAATCACCTCTGCAAGACAATTTTCAATTACATTAGTTCCTAGCGTTATCTTTGGGTGACTCTCGTGTTTGTCAATGTCTACAATAATCAGTCCCTGTGCTGCTAGTTCGACTCTACCAATTTTAATGGTCGCCTCTTTAAATCCGATCTGTGGCACGGGCTGACCATTGCTGGCGATGATACTCAAGTCGTCGTCAGGGTAGCGGGTTATATCCGAGTCATTCCAGTACTGCTTGAAGAGCACGTACGGGATGGTGGTGACCTGTGACCCGGTGTCCAGTAGGGCACTCATAGGAATGCCATCCAGCACCACAGGCAAGACTGGACGTCCTCCCACATATTTGTCGCGCCAGTTCGATGGGCCTGGTGATCTTTTTCCTGGGGGTTGGCCCTCTACCCCCAGGTTGTGCCAGTTTAAAGGACAGTACCTTGCCATATGTCCGGGTTGATTGCAGCGGCGGCAGATGGGTCGTCCGTCCTCGTTGTACCGGTCACTGGGTCTTCCTCTGGCCGGTGGGGTCCTCCTTGGTCGACGCCACGGGATGTTCTCCGGTCCGGATGCCAGCTGGATCTTCCCTGGAGTGGAAGCCTGTAAAGACTGCACAGTTCGGGTTAACGCAGCAACGCTTTTAGCTAGCTCTTGGACCTGATGGTGCAGGTCTGGAGCCGGGTCATTGTTCAAAGCCTGCGCATCAGCCCCTACAGGCCCTGCCGACAAGGGCGCCGCCTCCTGGTGGTAAGTGATAGCTGGGCGCCTGTGGGTCACAACGCCATCCGGTGCCGGTTCTCGGAGCACCCGGATGGCTCTGTCCTTGAACTGTGCAAATCCCAGATGAGGGTCCTGTAGGGCCATTGCCCGCAACTGGGTTCGGTGGGCATTGCAATATAAACCCCCTATAAATTGTTCAGTCAACAGCCTGTCCTCGTCTCCCACGCCGTCAGGGTCGGTCTGCTTAACGGCTCTCAGGGCCTCTTGTAGGTTCAGGGCATAGTCCCTTATACTCTCATGGGCCCGCTGTTTGCACCCGTAGAATCTAAGCTTGATCTCGGCTGAGGTGCGGGTATCAAAGGTGTCCCTCAGCCGGGTTAGTATCCCTGCGACAGTCCTCCCCCCAGGTGGCCAGGACTTTACCTCCCTTCGGGCTGCTCCGGTTAATTGGGCCACCAGGATGCTCACTTTTTGCTCTTCTGTGAGGGGGTGCACCTGGAAGAGGCTATCCAGCCTTTCTCTAAAGTCCTGCAGGGTATGTGACTCCCCTGAGTACTGGGGTAGCCAGGCTGCCCCCGGGATATAGGGCATGGTGAAAGGCATGACCGCGACAGCGGTGGCGCTGGCGGGGGTTGAAGCGGTGAAGCTCTCCTCCGTATCCGACATCCTTCTCCCCCCTAGTGGACCGTGGCCTACCTTGCGATGATCCTCTTCCGTAGGCCGCGGCTCCGCAGTGGATCGTCAGGGTTGAGGACCTTCCGTCGCGCTCCGGTGACGTCGGCGTCTGCTGGGCTCCTTCCAGGACCTTACGCAACGTCCGGACGTGAGGCGGGGCTTCAGTTCTCGCGCGCTTTCGGAGTCCACGCCCCTCTTCTTCCCGCGCGGCGTCCTCAAGATGGCGTCCAATGGCGGGAAAACTCCACGGATGGCGGGAAGAAGGCCGAAGATGGCGCCGGATGGCGGGAAAACTTCGCGGATGGCGGGAAGAAGGCAGAAGATGGCGCCGGATGGCGGGAAACCTCACCACTGGTAAGTTTGAACAGTCTTTGCTTTTCAGGCACGCAATACCCGGTGGTTGCGGGCACGAAATCCTGCCGACTACGCCAAAGTTGACGCGCCCCTGGGCCTGCTGTGTCGCGCAGCGTCTCGCGCACGGGGGCTTACCCGGAACCGGATCAGATGAGGGTTGTAGTCTCCGAGTGGCGGGGACCCGGTCCGTGCCCAGGGAGTCAAACTCAGTGTGTGGCAGTCTTGATAGGTGTTATTTGAGTGTCGACTACGCCACCCGTTGATTTGCAGCTATGGAGCTGCCGCTGCAGGGCAGACCGCTGAGGCCGGTGTAGAATTGTGCAGCGTGATAGTATAACCCCCAACGGGAGGGGTATGGCCTCAGGGCAGCCGACGTGGAAGATGGGGGTAGCAGGAACCACTCAGAGACGGTGCGGTGTAATTCAGGGTCTTTACTGGTAACAACGATAGACCCTCCCGGAGTACTTGCTAGCGAACGGGGCCTGGTCAGTCCTTGAGCAGATGGGATCTCCCTTGGCCAGGCGGAGTTGTAGGCCTCCCAAACTGACTGTACTCTTCTGGCTACCTTGCTAGAAGCGGATATAAGTAGCCCACGTCCCTGAGTGTGCCGTGTGGTGCTCACCCGTATGGCCGGTGACTCGGGGCCTTCTAATGGCTTCCGCTCCACGATGGCGGTGCTGGTCCCACGCGTGTGACCTTGCCTTCGGGTTTCTGGGCCTGAGGACCTGAAATCCCCTGCCGGTCGGCTTCTGCTGCTGGGTAAGAGTTAGTCCCCACAGCCTCGGACGCCGGGTCCGGTAAGAAAGCTTCTCAGTCAGGGCGAGCTCTGCAGCTGCCAGCCCCTGACTCATAGTAGTATTGCTCCCACTGAGCTTCTGCTGTTTCTTCCTATGACTGTTTCTCGTCTCTACTCTCCTTGACTCCTAACCCTGCCTCAGCCCCGGGTTTATATAGGGGAAGTTCTTCCCCTCCCAAGACTGGGCAGGAGGTGTGGCATGCACAGGATCCCTGACCAAAGGACCTCCCACCTGCTCTCAGACATAACATTACATTACTGTGGGAAACCAGACCCCTGGGGTGCCACACCTGCGCTTGCGCAATGGGACAAACACACAGCACACTGGAGAATGGATTGAAAGTGCGCAAGCGTGGAATAAAGATTCAAATTGAGTGGGCAGCGACCAGGATGACTAAATACAGAAAGGAACACCCCTATGAATGAAAGAGCAAGTAAGTTCTAAGTATATACAGTGGTGGCCAAAAGTATTGGCACCCCTGCAATTCTGTCAGATAATACTCAGTTTCTTCCTGAAAATGATTGCAATCACAAATTCTTTGGTATTATTATCTTCATTTAATTTGTCTTCAATGAAAATACACAAAAGAGAATGAAGCAAAAATCAAATCATTGATCATTTCACACAAAACTCCAAAAATGGGCCAGACAAAAGTATTAGCCTAATACTTGGTTGCACAACCTTTAGCCAAAATAACTGCGAACAACCCCTTCCGGTAACCATCAATGAGTTTCTTATAATGCTCTGCTGGAATTGTAGACCATTCTTCTTTGGCAAACTGCTCCAGGTCCCTGATATTTGAAGGGTGCCTTCTCCAAACTGCCATTTTGAGATCTCTCCACAGGTGTTCTATGGGATTCAGGTCTGGACTCATTGCTGGCCACCTTAGAAGTCTCCAGTGCTTTCTCTCAAACCATTTTATAGTGCTTTTGGAAGTGTGTTTTGGGTCATTGTCCTGCTGGAAGACCCATGACCTCTGAGGGAGACCCAGCTTTCTCACACTGGGCCCTACATTATGCTGCAAAATTTGTTGGTAGTCTTCAGACTTCATAATGCCATGCACACGGTCAAGCAGTCCAGTGCCAGAGGCAGCAAAGCAACCCCAAAACATCAGGGAACCTCTGCCATGTTTGACTGTAGGGACCGTGTTCTTTTCTTTGAATGCCTCTTTTTTTTCCTGTACACTCTATGTTGATGCTTTTTGCCAAAAAGCTCTACTTTTGTCTCATCTGACCAGAGAACATTCTTCCAAAACGTTTTAGGCTTTCTCAGGTAACTTTTGGCAAACTCCAGCCTGGCTTTTTTATGTCTCGGGGTAAGAAGTGGGGTCTTCCTGGGTATCCTACCATACAGTCCCTTTTCATTCAGACGCCGACGGATAGTACGGGTTGACACTGTTGTACCCTTGGACTGCAGGGCAGCTTGAACTTGTTTGGATGTTAGTCGAGGTTCTTTATCCACCATCCGCACAATCTTGCGTTGAAATCTCTCGTCAATTTTTCTTTTCTGTCCACATCTAGGGAGGTTAGCCACAGTGCCATGGGCTTTAAACGTCTTGATGACACTGCGCACGGAAGACACAGGAACATTCAGGTCTTTGGAGATGGACTTGTAGTCTTGAGATTGATCATGCTTCCTCACAATTTGGTTTCTCAAGTCCTCAGACAGTTCTTTGGTCTTCTTTCTTTTCTCCATGCTCAATGTGGTACACACAAGGACACAGGACAGAGGTTGAGTCAACTTTAATCCATGTTAACTGGCTGCAAGTGTGATTTAGTTATTGCCAACACCTGTTAGGTGCCACAGGTAAGTTACAGGTGCTGTTAATTACACGAATTAGAGAAGCATCACATGATTTTTCAAACAGTGCCAATACTTTTGTCCACCCCCTTTTTTAGGTTTGGTGTGGAATTGTATCCAATTTGGCTTTAGGACAATTCTTTTTGTGTTTTTTCATTGAAGACAAATTAAATGAAGATAATAATACCAAAGAATTTGTGATTGCAATCATTTTCAGGAAGAAACTGAGTATTATCTGACAGAATTGCAGGGGTGCCAATACTTTTGGCCACCACTGTAACGTGATTTTCAGTGATTTGCATAGAAAAAGCATGTTAGCGATGCACATTGCATCACTAACATGGACCTGTTAGACACTGCAGTTTTTTTGTTCTAGTTTTCATTCACAATGTTTTGGGGCCTCCCCAAATTAAAATAGGAACAAAAAAAGAGTTTTTTTTTCCAGATTACTCCCACAGAAATGCATACAGAGTACACACAGGTTTTTGGTACAGTGTTCTCACAGATACGGTTGCAGATTAAAAAATTTGTTTTTATGCACAGTACTACCACAGACATGGGTGCAAAGTATAACTATTTTTTAGACCCAGCCACAACTTGTACCGACACAGCAGTACAGTATAATTATTTTCTTAGGCACAGCCACAACTTATACAAACACAGCGGTAAAGTATAATTATTTTTTAGGCCCACTACTTGTATAGCCACTGCTGCAGAGTACAAAGAGGCTTAAATGCACAGTACTCCCACGGGCAGGGGTGCAGAGAACACACAGAGGCTTTTTGGCACAGTACTCCCACAGGCAGGGGTGCAGAGTACACACAGAGGCTTTTTGGCACAGTACTCCCACAGGCGGGACAGACACAGCGGTAGAGTATAATTATTTTTTAGGCTTACAAATAGCACAGAGACAGCTGGAAAAACCTTCTGTTAATACTAAATGTGTGCACATACCCTAAATTTAAAGTAAGTTCCTGCATAACTACAAAGAAATGAAATCACAATAACATCCATGTGTTCTGTATCTTCATGTAAATATGTCATTTAAATAACACAGCTCAGCAAGGCTTTAGATACAGTGTAACAAATGACAGTATTCAGACCATTAGTACTCTGCATGAATGTTAATGTCATTTCTCACTAGTGATTCATTGCCCTTCATTTATAAGGTTTGAATCTGAAATTGCATACTTATCCCAGATATTTTAATAATGAATTTACCTCGTTTGTCACTATAGGGATGGATTTAATGTCAAGATTTCTGTAAACGCCAAACACATGAATTATGTGTTAGTCAGGGCATTCTTTCCCAATTAAACTACTACAGGTGCGATTGTGCATATCAACATGACTAATGAAAGTGTATGAAAGAATGTTGTGCCCACCCACAAAAAAATCTGCTTTGGAAATCAAAAACATTCATCATATTCTGATAATTTTTTAGGGTTGGTTAGATTTTTATATATTTTGTGTGAATGATGAAAGACTCAAGGTCTCAAGTTCAAATCAAGAGATGATTGGAGAATGACTTATTGTATTTTTCCAAAGGAGATCCAGAGGAAGAAAAAAATGGTGTATGGGTACAAAAGCTGAGATGCTCAGTCAATATTGCTCCTCCACTCTATGGCTTCACTCAAAGGGCTGTTATCCTGCCATGCCTTGCGTTTGCTTAGCTCTCATTGTGATCCAGATCCAACCATAATTGGGCCTTGCTGTTGACTTCAGCCCTGTTTCTGCACATGGGCATTTCCTAGTCTTCAGGATTGTTACCTGTTTTTTCAATTCTTGGTTCTGACCTCTGAATCTCTCCTGACTAGTCTCTTATCTTGTCCACTGACCGGGTTCATTGTTTCTAGTCCTGTTGATGAACCTTGACACTTTTCTTGACTACACTACTGGTGTGTCAATGCATTGTGTAGTGACTTATCTGGGGACAGAGACCTGGGAATTAGTGACGACCGAGCACTAAAATGCTCGAGTGCTCGATGCTCGGGTTGAGCACATTGGAATACTCGAGTGCTCGACCCGAGCAACGAGCCCAATGTAAGTCTATGGGAAACTCGAGCATTTTTCAGGCGGCTCCCCCCGGTGGCCTAAAAATTGCCCAAATCGATGGGAACAGTGCTCAAATGACATGGGGACAGCATGGGGAAGATCCCTGGAAGCATTTCTGACTCCCAGGTCACTTCTGTCAACAACGTTGTCAGAGGTATTACGCCATTTTTACAGACTCACGATAAAACATACCAAAACGAAACCAAAATGGATTTTCCTGGGATATGTTAAGGAACATCCTTTCCAGGGTAATGATTTGTATATAAAGCAAAATAAATAACCAAAAACCAAAATGCTCCTCCACACCTTGGGCTATGTTCACACATAGCGTTTTTGATGTGTTTTTCATTTTGCATTGCTTTCAACTGTGACAAATGCATTTACCAGGAAATATCATTTTAACATTTTACAACCTTATCTTGCCATGTGGTGTGTGAGATATCATCAGACACATCGTGTTTCATTTATGAAGGAGGGACTCTGAAAGTCACAAAGCCTATTTTTATAGTGCCATCAGGCGGCCTTTACTATTCTTAAAGGGCCAGCAGTTGGCCCTCACTATTCTTAGAGAGCCATCAGCCGGCTATGTTTTATTGTTCCCATTACTAAAGAGTGGGTCTCCTATACTGTTATTGTGTATGCAGTGAGTGGCAGGGATGCCCAAAATTTGGACGCACCCCAATACCACTTTGAAAATTTGGATGCAACCCAATACCCCTTTGAAGAGACTTAGAGGAGGGCCTCCTGAAAACAATGTTTCCATTATTAGGAAGTGGGTCTCCCTTTGTGTTTGCCTATGCAGTGAATGCAAGGGCTGCCCAAAATTGGGAGGCACTCCAATGCCCCTTGGAAGAGACGTGGAGGAGGGCCTCATAAAAAATGTTCCCATTTTTAGGAAGTGGGGCTCCCATTGTGTTTGCCTATGCAGTAAATGCATGGGTTGCCAAAAATTTGAAGGCACTCCAATGCCCCTTGGAAGAGACATGGAGGTCAGAGGGCTTCCTGAAAACAATGTTCCCATTATTAGGAAGTGGGTCTCCCATAGTGCTGGCCTATGCAGTGAATGCAAGGGTTGGCAAAAATTTGGAGGCACTCCAATGCCCCTTGGAAGAGACTTGGAGGTGTGCCTCATAAAAAAAATGTTCCCATTAGAAAGGAGCCGGCCTCCTATACTTGTAATGCCCATGCACTAAGTGTATGGGCTGACAAACATTTACCCTTGGGGGGTATACATGAACATACTGTATACATTTTTTTTTTTACGAGCATCATAAACACCCTTTAAAAAAATTATGTGGGTGTTGCATCACGGACCATGGTCACCCTGGTGATATGGTGGTGGAGGATGAGGAGAAGGAGGAGAACAAGAGCAAATAGCCAAAATCCGGAAGCGTATACCCATGTCTGGGTGTGAAAAGGTGCATGGGAATACACCTCCCAAGAAAAGACACTGGATTTGAGTTTATGTTACGCTGCTATTGACTCCCCCAGGGGGATATGGGGGACTCAGTACCCGGGCCTTTACCTTCTTGGGAGGTTACGGCAGTCGGCTCCCGGGCCCGTACTCTGGGGTCACTCTTTAAAAGGGGCTTGTTACTTGAAGGGATGAACCCTGTTCGTGACGCCAGAAAGAGTATGACTCGCCCAGGGGGATATGGGGGAAACTCGGTACCCGGGCCTTGACCTTCTGTGGGATGTCACGGCAGTCGGCTCCCGGGCCCGTACCCTGGGGTCACTCTTTAAAAGGGGGTTGTTACTTGAAGGGATGAATAACAGTTTTGTCTCGTGACGCCACCTGTGGTTCCCGGTAATGGGTACCGGCGCTGCTGCAGACCTCTGGAGCAGTTGTTAGGGCAGCTTGGTTGGTGCGGCTCTGCACAGGCAGAGCACAGCTCCAGGGTGGTGTAAGTGCAGATGGTGATGCTGGGCGTTGTAGTGCAGGAGGGATAACGTGGTGGAAATAACTGACAAGCAATGGGGTGCAGTCATCCGAGTTTACGCACAGTTATTTAGGTTCTTCAGGTGGCACTGTACAGGTGTCAGCCTCCCATGTCGCGCTGCATTTACCAGGCAGGGGTTCAGCACTCCCTCAAGTATCTCAAGAGCACTTAACGGGACCCCCTTTCTGTATGTTCCTTCCTTAGCCGACTTCCCGCCCTGGGTCCCTCCCTCCTGCCCTGCGCCTCGCCACACAAAGTCCCGAACGGGTACCTTGAGATCCCTCTGGGAAACTTGAAGTTCCTGGTCCTGACTTGGTGCCCTTTGCGGCAGCTTAGGTGCGAATGTGGCAACTGCACCCTGAAAGTGCAGAAGCCCCCGGTTTTCCAGCCGAGACTTGAAGTAACACGGCTGGTCCACGGACTGGTTCCCTTCTTGCGGCCTGATCCCTCTGACACTTGGCAGATTCGGGCGTACGGGTGCCGTCCTGCACTCACCGTACCCCCTGGGATCCCTTCTATTACTGGAGCCTTCCTCCCTGACTCCCCACTCCTCTTGGGCCTCTCTTACTAGGCCCCACTCTGGAGCAGATCTCCTTAGGAGACTCTGCTCCTCTCCTCTTCTCTCTCACTGAATCCATGACTGACCTCCTACTCTAAGATGGCTCCCCTTTATATACACTTCCTATTCAAGTGATCCCCTGTTCTGCGTCCTCCACCCACACCCACTACTTGGTTCCCCCTCACTTTTGGTTCCCCCACTCCAGCCAGGGACGGGGCAGCGGAAGAAGTGCCTATTGCACTTCCAGCCGGCCTGGAGTAGTGTAGTGTTGAGTGCAGGTGTTAGGGTCCTGGGCAGTACTCCATGCTTACCTGAGAGAAGGAGATGCCACACCTCTGGGTGAGGTGCAGTACCTCTGTGGCGACTGAACCCTCAGGGGCGGCACACTATCATTCGGTGGTGTTGAGTAGTCTGGCCCAATCCAGCCCTTGTTCATTTTTATAAGAGTCAGCCTGTCAGCATTTTCAGTTGACAGGCGGATGCGCTTATCAGTTATAATTCCCCCAGCAGCACTAAAAACCCGCTCTGATAAAACGCTGGCGGCAGGGCAGGCCAGGACCTCCAAGGCATAGAGAGCCAGCTCATTCCACGTATCCAGCTTGGATACCCAATAATTATAAGACGCAGAGGAATCACGGAGGACGTTGGTACGGTCAGCGTCTTCCCAAACTTTGCACTCCTTGTGAGAGTACCCCGCGCCTCAGGGCTTGTGCGATAGGAGGGGCTGAGAAAATTCTCCCAGAACTTTGACAGTGTTCTTCTGCCTCTGCTGGATTGAAGTTGTGTCTCTCTTGTCTGTACTCCTTTGTTATCCAACGTAGTGTGCCCTCTGCCGCCAGAGTTTTCAGATAGGAATTTTTTTTAATAGTTCCGCAACATGGGCCTTCTGGTACAGCCCCATTTTTGTAGACCTGTCCGCCTCAGGAATAAGAGATATAAAGTTCTCCTTGTAGCGTGGGTCTAGAAGTGTCACCAACCAGTAATGACTGTCACCCAAAATTTTGAGAACGCGAGGGTCATGGGAAAGGCAGCGTAACATAAACTCAGCCATGCGTGCCAGACTACTACTCTCTGTCCTCTGGCCATCCACGCTGAACAGACGGTATAACAGCTGTGCAGGTAGTACCGTCTATAGCGCATTAGACTAGCACCTTTTCTTCCTCCTCCTCCTCTTCCTCATTGTCACCCAATCCACGTTGGGATGAGATGAGGCTGGACAGTGTGTAATCACCCTGTATGGTTCCTTGCTCCGTCTCATCGTGCTCCGCCTGCAATGCATCCTCTTTGATTGTGAGCAGAGAGCATTTCAGAAGACAGAGAAGCGGGATGGTGATGCTAATTATGGCATCATCGCCGCTCACCTTCTTGGTGGAGTCCTCAAAGTTTTGGAGGATGGTACATATGTCTGACATCCATGTCCACTCCTGAGGTCTTATGTGTGGAGTCTAAACTGAATACTGACGGCCTTGAAGATGCTGGTACTCAACAACTGCCCTCTTCTGCTCACAAATCCTTCCCAACATCTGCAGTGTAGAGTTCAAATGCGTGGGGACATCACACACCAGTCTGTGAGCCGGAAGCTACAAATGCTGCTGAAACACAGCAAGGGCGGCGGAAGCTGTAGATGACTTTTTAAAATGGGCACACAGGCGGCATACTTTAACAAGCAGATCTGGCAGCTCCAGGTAGGATTTGAGAAACCGCTGAACCACGAGGTTAAGCACATGGGCCAGGCATGGTATGTGTGTGAGCTCGCCTCGACTCAGAGCCGCCACCAGGTTTCGGCCAGTGTCACACACGACCATGCCTGGCTGTAGATTCAGCGGTGTGAACCACAGATCTGCCTGCTCTTTCAGAGCTGTCCACAACTCTTCAGCATTGTGCGGTTTGTCACCTAAGCATATTAGCTTCAGCACAGCCTGTTGCCGCTTGGCTGAGGCAGTGCTGCAGTGCTTCCAGATTGTGACTGATGTGGTCATTTCAGAGAAGGAGGCAGAAGAGGAGGAGGAGGCTGAGGAGGATGAGGTGCAGGAGCTGTACACCACGGGGGCAACCCTGATTGACCTAGGGCCCGCAATTCTTGGCGTCGGGAGGACGTGTTCCGTCCCAAGGTCCGACTGGGTCTCAGCTTCCACTATGTTAACCCAGCGTGCTATCAGCGAGATGTACCGTCCCTGCCCACAAGCACTTGTCCACGTGTCCGTGTTTAGGTGGACTTTCCCGGTAACTGCGTTGTTGAGGGCACAGCTAATGTTTTGGGACACGTGCTTGTGTAATGCGGGGATGGCAGCCCGGGAGAAATAGTGATGGCTGGGGACCGAGTACGAGGGATGGCCGCCGCCATCAGGTTGCGGAATGCTTCCGTCTCCACGAGCCTAAAAGGCAACATTACGAGCGCAAGCAGTCGTGAAATGTGAGAATTTAGTAGTGAGGCCTGTGGGGCGTTGGCTGCGTATTTGCGCTTGTGTTCCAAGGACTGGGGTATGGACAACTGAACTCTGCGCTGGGACAAGGACGTGGACGTGCTTCCTAATGCTGCTACTTAAGAGTGTGCAATGACAGGTGCAGGGCAGGAGGCATGGCAAGACTGAAATCAATAATTACAGGGAAGCTAAAGTTACCATTGGGAAAAATATGCTCAAAATAAAAAATAAAAAATATATATTTATTTGAGATGCAATATACAAACTCACACGCACAACCGATCATTCCTAGAAAGAATACATATGCTAGCCCTGTCATTTGTTTTATCAGTTAAAACCTGCAATGTAATTCAATGGCAAAGAAAGAACAAGATCATCTCAGTCAGGAATGATTGCAGGAGCAACCGAGTAAAATAAACCTGGAGGCAAAAGAACTGAGGCCGTGAGGGCAGGTACAAACAAGTATGTATAGATCAATTGTCTCTGGGCACTCGGCATGGTGGGAGGAAGGAGGATCAGGGTGAGGAATATGAGGTCCAGACTCAGGGCTACTGAGAATTGACCGTGTGGAAGACAGGGTGGTGGTGGTGATGGCTAAGTGACTGGAAGCATTATCTGCTATCCAACCAATAACCTTTTCACACTGCTCTGTGTTCAATAGTGGTGTTCTGCGGTCCCCTATTAATTGGGACAGGAAAGTCGAGCGAGAAGATGTGGGTGTTTGTTGTGGCACAATTTCAGCTTGCCCACGTCCTCGGCATCTGCATGCACCATCACCATCACATCCAGTTCCCTGTCTCTTGCCACGTGCCTTGCCCATTTTAAATGGAGGACAATATCTTTCACGCTCACTACAAATGGCTGAATTTGGAGCGAACTTATATGTGAACCGTGTGAGAGACAAACCACAGTTTTAAATAGCTGGCCTGTAGGTAACTATTTTTAAGAGCGCCGACCTCGTGTCAATTAGTTCAATTAGTTCACTGACACACTGCAGCAAAATTTAAATGGAGACCAGAAATGTCAATATTTTCAACGCAATAATATATGATCCGTGTGATGGACAAACCACAGTTTATGTAGCTGGCCTGTAGGTAACTATTTTAAACAGCGCCGACCTCGTGTCAATCAGTTCACTGACACACTGCAACAAAATTTCAATGGATGCCAGAAATGGTAATATTTTCAGCACAATTATATGTGATCCGTGTGACGGACAAACCACAGTTTTAAATACCTGGATTTTTAGCGCTGTAATATGGAAAGGACCTGGCTATATTCTGCAGTGGCAACAAGCAAATGACGCAGAAAAAACATGGTCTCTGGATTGCTTTTTAAGCAAATAATCAGGATTAAGATAAAAAAAAAATGATTCCTGGCCCCTGATACCTGGGTCTATTTCTACAAATATCTGTAAAAGCACCAGCAGACAGAACTGGAATGGACCTGACGTGCCCCCAGGGCAGGGATATCATGGTGGCTGGCCCGATCCGTGACCCAGGGCGGTCAGTAAAAAGGGGGGATTATTTATATGGGATTTGTGAAGTTTTTCGTGACGCCAGCTGTGGAATGCGGCCAAAGGGAGCCGCCACTGCGGAGCAGTCCTCTGGAGCTTGTGTTACAGCAGCAGGGATGGTGTGGCTCTCCACAGGTAGAGCTAGCTCCAGGGCAGTGAAGGATGTGCAAGTTGCGCTGGGCGTTGTAGTGCCGGGAGGCAGGAGGGCGCAGGTGAAAGAATGGACGGAGGCAGTACGGTGAGTTTTTACTCACAGTTCTTATGACAGTTCCACTGGTGCACTGTACGGGTGCCAGCCTCCCACGTCGCGCTGCGTTCACCAGGCAGAGGTTCAGCTCTTCCTCACGCAGATTAGAAGCACCTGACAGAACCCCGCTTTCTTGTGTTCCTAGCTAGACTGTCTTCATGCTGGGTCTTTCTCCCTCCTGCCCTGCACTTCCCCACTCTCAATCCCGCTCGGGTGCTCTGAAGTCCCTCCAGTCTTGTTGGAGTTCCCAGACCTGCTTGGCAACTGACTATATAAGCCAGAAGCCTCCAGTTTTTCCAGCCGAGACTTGAAGTTACACGGCTGGGCTAGGGGCCAGTCCCGTTCTTGCGGCCTACAATCCCTCTGTCTTCTGACAGATTCGGGATGTACGGGTGCCGTCCCGCACTCGCCGTACCCCCTAGGATCCCTTCTGTAGATCAGAGCCTACTCCTCTGCTCCCCTCCTGGGCCTCTAGGACTGGGCCCTACTTGTGGAGGTGAGCTCCTAAAGAGCCTCTGCTCCCTGACTGTCTTCCTGAACTGTTCTTCTGAACTGAACTGCCACCCTAATATGGCTTCTCTTTTTATACCTCCTTCTATGGTGCTCCTCTAAACTGCTTCCTCCACCCACACCCACTACTGGTTCCCCCTACCTCTGGGTTCCCCCCACTCCAGCCAGGGACAGGGCTCAGCAGAAAACACATTGCATCTTGCCCTTCCAGCTGGCCTGGAGCAGTGTAGTGTTGGATGCAGGTGTTGGGGTTCCGGGCAGCACTCCCTCCTTACCTGAGAGAAGGAGATACCACACCTCTGGATGAGGTGCAGTACCTCTGTGGTGACTGAACCCTCAGGGGCGCCACAGACCCTCTTGCTATGTGCACTGCAGTCTGCTATATACCCTGCCTGCCTGCCTATCTCTGCAGCTGGATTAGTCTTCAGAAGGACTGTTAGTTGAGATGGATATGTGTCTCTAAAATAGTCTGGTATACCTACACTACAAGCAAATCTCTCCCTAGCTCAGCAGCACCTCTCCCTACATTGTCTGATTCCAGAGTAACTGTGATGTGCATGGCGGCGCCAGGTCTGATATAGACCTGATGACGCTGAGCGGCCAGCCAATCACTGTAATGCAACAACCAACATGGCTGCGGCATCTCAGTGCGTGGCAGACAATCCCTGCATGTTGTTTGGCGTTCTAAAGAGCGCCAAACATGCAAGGAGGGGACCTGAGCTCCCTCCGAGCAACCCCGGAAATACTCGGCGACGTCGAGCATCTCGAGCAGTGAGCACCAAGCAGTAGCGAGCATGCTTGCTCATCACTAATGGTAACGAATTTGCCATGTAGATTGTGAGACCATTGGCTCTGTGTGTGAGTGTAAAGATCAGTTAAAGATAGAGACAGTGATGGGACATCCTCACTGCCAGCAGAGGAACCAGCATGGAGTGAGGTCCGGAGGATCTGATAGTAGTAAGTGTAAGGGTGAGTCTTGTTGAAGTGAAGTGGCCAGAATAAACCTGTTTGGAAGAAGTGTATACAAAAAGGCTGTAAATACTGTGGTAGTGCAACTCACTTGTCTGCTAATGAGGTAGACACAGGAATACTTGGGGTTAAAGGGGTATTCCCATCTCCAATATCCTGCCCCAATATGTTGTAGGTGTAATAATAATAATATTAGCAAATACCTCCAATTAGAAATGTAGTATAGTTCCTATGATTCGCTATGTCTCTTTCCTCATATGCAGACCTTGCAGGACCTTAGTTATCCATGGTTACAACCTCTAGCAACTAGCTAACTGTCACTATATCAGTAGTCGTAACCATAGGTACCTAAGGTCCTGCAATGCCTGCACATGAGGAAAGAGACATAGCGAATCAGGAGGAGAACTATACTATATTTTTAATTGGAGGTATTTGTTAATATTATTACTACCGTACATCACCTACATATTGGTGATCGGATCTTGGAGATGGGAATACCCCTTTAAAGTCTGTGGTTGATTTATTACGTCATAAATCAACAAAACCAAAATAGTAACACAAAACGGCCTTTTCTGGCAGAACTGAAAACAAACAGCAAGTAGAAAGTTCTTTCCACTGCGGCTCCAGCCTTGTAGGAAACAACACACTTTTAGGTCACACTTGAGCTCCAGTCTGGAGACTTCTTGCCTCCAAACACACACAGACAGAAAAAAAAACTCAGTGACAGGACATTTACCTACCGGACCACACCCTTGGGGTGGAGATATGGTAAGTGGCCATCCCGTCCATCTCTTACAACTACTCACAAAAAAAACCAACCCTGTCATGGCCTATTAACCCCTCAGCACATAACATGCCGAAGAGAAATTTTGGGGTTTCACATCATGGAAGATAGCAATCTTTGTGATACATATCTCCCCTCTCATACACAATGCCAGTGACCCTGTCATATGTAAGGCGGCGGTGTTCACACCGTGCAGTAACTGAGGCAGTGACCCAAGCAAGTCCAACATAAGCAGCTTTTATTCAGCACTCACGGGTAAAACAGAAAGTCCTCCGGTTCGCAGCCAGGTTAACATCAGTCCATAACAATGGTTGCCGTGGGCAACGGCCGCGCCCGGCCGCTCAGAGCCTGATGGGTGCAGAGCCTTTCCAGGCGTAGGTTCAGCTACACACAGACCCGTCAAGCTTTCCTGCTATGTTTCTAGCAGGTCCCAACACTGAACAACACTAATCCTTAATGCAGAGTTTTTAAAGGACCTGTGGCAAGAGACACTGGAAAACCCAGGTTGGTGGGAGGAGGCCGCCCCACTGCCTTCCTGTAGCCTCCTCCAAGAAATGAAGGCCCTGCCGGGTTTTACTAATCTGCCTTAGCCAGGTAGCCTGACCAGGTCAATGCTCACCTTCATTCCTGCATTGCAGCCGCAGGTGAGTTTGTGACTGCAATGCACTCCAATGGATTTAATAGATCTCTGTACACATTCTGGGGGATATATAACGTCCCTCGTATACGATCCCAGTCACTGCCTCAATTATCCCTCCCTCTGTTCTAACTTGTGGGGTTGAACATTTGTCACCATACAGGGTGCCCGGGACAGGGCATCCACGTTTACCTGTGACTTCCCAGGGCGATGTTCTACCGAGAAACTGAAATTTTGTAGTGACAGAAACCACCTGGTGACTCGCGCATTTCTCTCCTTGGCGTTCCTCATCCATACCAAGGATGAGTGGTCCGTCACCAAGCGGAACTGATGCCCAAGTAAATAATAACGTAGCGATTCCAAGGCCCACTTAATAGCCAAACACTCCTTCTCTACCACGCTATTGTTTTTCTCTGCCGGGATAAGTTTTCTACTCAAGTAGGTGACCGGGTGCTCTTCACTAGTGTTGATCGAGCACTAAAATGCTCGGGTGCTCGAAGCTCAGGCCGAGCACATCGTGGTGCTTGGGTGCTCGACCCGAGGAACAAGCCCAATGTAAGTCTATGGGAAACTCGAGCATTTTTCTGGCTGTCCACCCCACCCCGGAGGTCTGCAGAAGGTCAAAAATTGCCCAAATCGATGGGAACAGTGCTCAATGAAACATGTCAGGCAGGCAGAATATATAGGCAGACAGGCAGGCAGGGTATATAGGAGGGTGCATGAAAAACATAGCAGGGCACTCGGAACACACCGATTTTCAAGCACCCGTCTCTTAAAAAAAGCCGGCAATTCAGCAGCCGCCCTCAGTTATTTCATCGGTACCCGACAATTTAGAACAGAAAGAATAGAGCATCACACATAGATAAGATAGATAGAAACATGTCAGTCACATATATAATAAGTACAGTGACAGTGTTGGTTACTGTACTTGTCATTTAGTGTTAAAACAAAGGATTTCCCCGTAATTTTAGTCTCTAGCGGAGGTTAAGCAGACGGCTGGGGCAGATGTTTGAAGCCTGGGAAGGGGGTAATACCCACGGAGCTTCCCAGGCTACTAATATCAGCCACCAGCAGAATACCTTGCCTTTACTAGCTATTAAAATGGGGGACTCAAAAAAATGATGTGGGGTCCCCCTATTTTAATAGCTAGCAAAGGCTAGGCAGACAGCTGGGGGCTGATATTAATAGCCCAGGAAGGGTGCCATGAATATTGGCCCCCTCCCAGGCTAGAAACATCAGCCCTCAGCCACCCCAGAAATGGCGCATCCATAGGATGTGCCAATTCTGGCACTTAGCCTCGCTCTTCCCACTGCCCTGTAGCGGTGGTAGTGGGGTAATAGGGCTGGAGTTGATGTCAGCTTATAATGCTAGCTGACATCAAGCCCAGTCTATAAGACACCCCCATTACTAACCCCATAGTGAAAGTGAAAAAAAAACTCCAACACCCATAATAAAATCTTTTAATTGAAATAAACACACAATATTTTAATATTCTAAATAAAATATGCTACGATCCAGCCTGCCATCTCAATGTAGCAGAGCTGGAGTCATCCTGGGAACCATGGAAAGGTAAGGATGAGGTTGCTTAATTATTTTACTTTATTTTATTTTTATTTTACTTTTATTGCAGGAGACATGGGATTCAGCTGGATTGGGCGATATGGTAGGTAGGGTTTAATTTAGAATATTAAAGTATTGTGTGTTTATTTCAATGAAAAGATTTTATTCTGGGTGCTGGTGTTCTTTTTCTCTTTCACTATGGAGTTAGTAATGGAGGCGTCTTATAGACGCCTCCCCATTACTAACCTGGGCTTGATGAGATCGAGCATGGTAAAGTACCGGGCCTGCCCCAGTCTCTCAATCAGCTCATCCACCCTGGTATTGGATAAAGATCAAACTTCGACACTTCATTTAATTTCCGGAAATTGTTACAGAAGCGTAATGATCCGTCTGGTTTCAGAATCAGTACGATGGGGCTAGCCCACTCACTCCGTGATTCCTCGATGACACCTAACTGGAGCATTTGTTTTACCTCAGTCGTGATGGCTTGCCTCCGGGCTTCGGGTACACGGTACAGTCTCATTCGTACCCCAGGTTTGGTGACAATGTCATGTTGGAGAACCGTAGTCCTACCCGGTAGCTCTGAGATATTCTGCTGCACCAGCGAGCGAGCCTGCCATCGCTGCTGTTTAGTGAGAGCATCACTTATCCTGACCTCTCCCCCGGACGCATCCCTGGCTGAAGGTAGAGAACTCTCTGGCGATATGCCTGGAGTGACATCTGTAACTAAACACTCTCGATATTTCCAAGGTTTTAGCAGGTTTACATGATAAAGCTGCTCAGGTTTCCTCCTTCCGGGCTGATACACCCGGTAATTTACCTCTCCCACCTTTTCTCGAACCTCATATGGCCCTTGCCACTTGGCCATGAGCTTACTCTAGGCTGTGAGTACCAGTACTAATACCCGATCGACCTTGTTAAAAGACCTGACCGTGGCTCTTTTATTATATGTACGCTTCTGTGCTGCCTGGGCATCTAACAGATGTTCTTTCACGATGGGCATGACCGCCGCAATCCGGTCCTGCGCACTAGCCACGTGTTCAATTATACTCCTATGTGGAGTCGGCTCTTGTTCCCACGTCTCTTTGGCTACGTCCAACACCCCCCTAGGGTGTCTGCAGTACAATAACTCAAAAGGAGAGAACCCTGTGGAAGTTGGGGTACCTCACGAATGGCGAACATCAAATAGGGTAGCAACATGTCCCAATTCCTTCATCCTTAGAAACCACCTTTTTTAACATGGACTTGAGGGTTTTATTGAACCATTCAACTAGCCCGTCGTTTTGAGGATGGTACACCGTGGTGCGCAATTGTGTTATTTTTAGCAGTTTGCACAGTTCCCTCGTCACCTTGGACATAAAAGGGATCCCTTGATCCGTCAGGATCTCCTTAGGTAGCCCAAGGCGACAGAACATGGCAAACAGCTCCCGAGCAATTTCGCCGAGGTGTGGCGTAGCGGTACAGCCTCTGGGTACTGGGTGGCATAGTCGACAACCACAAGTATATGTTGGTGGCCATGAGCGGATTTTACAATGGGCCCTACCAAGTCCATTGCAATCCGTTCAAAAGGTACCTCTATCCCTGGCAGAGGTACCAATGGGCTAAGGAAACTGGCGGTGGGTGTGGTCAGTTGACATTCGGGGCAGGATTCGCAGTATGTTTGGACCTCCGCATAAATCCCCGGCCAAAAGAACTGCTGCAAGATACATTTTTGCATCTTTTTAACCCCTAAGTGTCCATCCAGCAGGTGTGTGTGTGCCATCTCCAGAACCGCCCAACGGTGCGACTGGGGTACCAAAATCTGTTCCATGACCTCGTCCTTGATTTTGTCTACCCTATAGAGCAACTCACCGTTGACTACCATGTGTGGAAATACAGTATCTGCACCGGGCTGTTGAGCTTCGCCATTTACCTCTAAAACCCTTTCCCACGTCAGGGTGGAATCCAATAGCTGAGCTGTCCCAAATGTGTCCCGGGACACTTCCAGCTCGGGGATCGATGGGGTCTCCTCAACTTCTCCTGCCAGCACCTCTAGGGGAGACCTATCGGGGTCACACTCTCTCCCTAGGTTGGACACCCCTACGGCAGGTACCCGTGACTTGGGTTCGTCGGGTACAGCGCCTGTAACAAATTTTACCAGGGGAGAGTGGATTTTGTTTTTCCACAGAGTCCAGAACAGGGACAAGTCTCTTCCCAACACAGTCCCATAGGGAAGAGTTTTTACCACTCCCACCAGATGTTTTATGCCGCCACATGGCGTGGACAAAACTACCTTTGCGGTTGGGTACTCTCGGAGGTCCCCATGGATACACGCAACCCCCGACTGTCCGTTCACTGGGGTTGTCTCCTGCCACCAGCGACCAATGTACCAAAGTCACTAGGCTCCCCGAGTCTAGGAGGGCCTCCGTGGGGTACCCATTAACCAGTACCTGGCACAGTTGAGGTTCACTGTCTGAGGGGTCGACACTCGCAGTGCAGATGGTCTGGGCGTACATTGAGACCCGGCAGTTATACCCGCAATCCATGGGTTCCGTAGTTAGGGGGCAGTTAGCAACCACATGTCCCAGCAACCACATGTCCCGGCCCCTGACACCGCCAGCACCTAAAGGTGGAGGTACTGTTAGGTCTTATGACCGTTTGGAAGGGAACCGTTCTCCAGCCACTCTCACTCCAGGGTACCCCTTCAGCACGGGTACGGTGCTGACTGTCCTCAGCAGAGGGACATGACCCCTTTCTCGGTTCCTGGGTTGTCAGGGATCGGCGTGACAGCTGCGAGGGGGCAGAGTCCCGGATAAAGTCCTGAGTGGCCGAGTAGCGCTCGATCAGGCTGACCACCTGATAGGTGGGGCAAGAGGACCCTGACCTATCCTTGGATAGCAGCCGGCAGAGTCCTCACCAGCCGGTCGACCACCACCCTCTCCACCATCTGGGCTGGAGTGAAAGACTCAGGCTGGAGCCACCTCTTTATCAGCTGCAAAAGGTCATAAGCCTGAGACCGGGTGGGTCGGGTCTCCACATAGGCCCATGAAAATACGCGCTGAGCCCTCACGTATGTATTGACCCCCAGTCGGGCAAGGATCTCACCTTTGAGCCTCTGGTAGTCCTGGGCGTCCTCCCTACTGAGGTTCAAGTAGGCCTTCTGGGCATCACCGACCAAAAACGGAGCCACCACTTCCGCCCACTGGCCGGCTGGTATATTTTTCCGCTCTGCTGTACGTTTGTAGATGGACAGGAAGGCTTCCATGTCGTCCTCCGGTCCCATCTTCCTCAATGCTGAGCGAACCTTGTCACGGGCCTCTCGACGTTCCGGGGCTGGTGACGTCGGCGTCTCCCACAGGGCTGTGAGCTACTGCACGATAAGCTCATTGGTGTGCTGCTGCTGCTTGAAATGCTCCTGTTGCTGCCGCTGTGTAAGGACCAATTGCCTTAACAGTTCCTCCATTTTGTCCACGGGGTTGGGCTGAAAGATGGCAGGCCGGATTGTGGTCATGCAGCTGCTGGTTGGGTATGCCTCAGTCACAATGCCCGCATTCTCCACCAAGCTGTAAGGCGGCGGTGTTCACACCATGCAGTAACTGAGGCAGTGACCCAAGCAAGTCCAGCATGAGCAGCTTTTATTCAGCTCTCACGGGCAAAACAGAAAGTCCTCCGGTTCGCAGCCGGGTTAACATCAGCCCATAACAAAAGTTGTCATGGGCAACAGTCGCGCCGGGTTGATCAGAGCCTGACGGGTGCAGAGCCTTCCCAGGCGTAGGTTCAGCTACACACATGCCCGCCAAGCTATCCTGCTATGTTTCTAGCAGGTCCCAACACTGAACAACACTAATCCTTAATGCAGGGTTTTTAAAGGACCTGTGGCAAGAGCCACTGGAAAACCCTGGTTGGAGGGAAGGGGCCGCCCCACTGCCTTCCTGTAGCCTCCTCCAAGAAATGAAGGCCCTGCCGGGTTTTGCTTAATCTGCCTTAGCCAGGTAGCCTGACCAGGTCAATGCTCACCTTCTTTCCTGCATTGCAGCCGCAGGTGAGTTTGTGACTGCAATGCGCTCCAATGGGTTTTATAGGTCTCTGTACACATTCTGGGGGATATATAACGTCCCTCGTATACGATCCCAGTCACTGCCTCACACACAATACATAGTTGCTGTAATATTAAAAGGTCTATTCCTATTTTCACATATGGCTATTATTGGATAGTGCTTATAAAAATAACCACTTTTGCAATTCTTTGTTTATTAAAATTGGAGGCCGTTCTTGAGAAATAAACACATTTTTTTGTTTACAGCTCGTTGCCTAGGAGACCGACCACTTTTGTCTAGCTTGTAAGCACTGCACTAAAGCTAGCTAGGATTAATAGCCACTAGTGCATTCCAAGTATCTCAACCAGCTACGCTTGTGAACACTGCACATGTTTGACCACCTTTGTTAGATCGCAGTGTTAATATCTCAGGAACAGCTGGGAATTTTTAATACAGTTAAATTGAAAATGAATTGCTTGTTTTTTCCTAGCACTAACCAAAAACACCCATCTATGAAGATGGGAATAAGTTTTTTAGCTGATACCACTGCTACTTTGCCACCCTGTGAGGGATCATCAGGGCCGTGCTGTAAGTTACACTGCTGCCTACCATGCAAGTTCAGTGGATTTCTTACATACTCTGCACCCCAGTCTAGCCAATGCCAAACTGATTGTGGCTTAGAGAATTTACATCTCTGGGGAGAAACCTAACAATCTGTCATTACAGTCTTATAGTTTATTCATCTAGCTTGTGCCTGTTCTATTACCTGTTTGACAGTGCTAAGCTATGTATTCTTTCCATACATCCATTGCACAGAAGTGCTGTGTATACACTGACTAATACATACACATTATTATACTTATTATAAGGTTTCTTTCCATATAAGGTGGCCAACAGACAAGACATTTTAAGAATGAGCGCTAGATAATTCTTCCGGGATCACGCTGTCACCTGGTCCGTTTATGAGATTTTCTAATGCTCCCCATATTTTATTCACATTTCCCTGGAATGTTTTTCCTGCCATGCCTGGCTTCTCGTATATATAATCACTTTAAGAGACAGGATGTTTGAACTGCGACAAACTAATACATCTTCTTATCCTGTAGTTCAGTGACGACAGTTTCTAAGGAAACATTTCAGTGCTACATAATCACCTTTATGAAATTATTCTGAGTTTTATGTACAAGCGATGAAATGTATATTCACAGACCTGTCAGC
The DNA here is from genome assembly GCF_046119375.1 of Phyllobates terribilis. Lineage (NCBI taxonomy): Eukaryota > Metazoa > Chordata > Amphibia > Anura > Dendrobatidae > Phyllobates > Phyllobates terribilis. Next base: position 778,577,658 of record NW_027362763.1, on the reverse strand, counting down.
ATTCTCACAAAAAAAAACCCATGGGCACCATGGGCCTAATTACACAGGGTCTCACCTATTATTCACAGTCCCATTGCATGAATGGGAGATTTACAACCATGAAAAGAAGAAGATGAAAGGGCATAGCACTCAAAGGAGCACTACTAGCCCTTAGTTCTAGTGATGGATGAAGGTCAAAGGACACCGACCTCCCCACATGATAATGAATTATGACCAGTGTCAAAATCATACCGCTACATACCGAGGCACTATGTCTGTAGATATTCACACTGGAGTTGTTTTAATAGATTCAACCATTATTTATTAATGTAAAATGCAGGCCTCCATATGGCCCAGTCAAGAAAGGGAAAGGAGCAGTGCCAAATCTTTCTTCTCGTAAATGCCTATTCTATTTACTTCTGCAGAAAAAATCCTTAAAGCTCCAGTGTTTTTTTTAATGTCACTCCCAGAGTGGTATCACTAATGTCTGTTCCCTGCCTGTAGTAATATACTTACCAGCTGCCGTCTTCTGTTCTTCCAGGTGCCGATCTGGTGCCACTCTGCCATCTTGTGACCTCAGCTCCTGACTTACCGAAGTCAGATGTAATGGTCACAAGCTATGTAAGTCTGTGAGAGCCTCGTTCTGGCTCTCGACTTACATTCAGAAATGACCTCCGGCTCGCCCAGCAAACACTGGAGAGATCCGGCAGATCGCAACCAGCAGAAGACAACTGGAGCGGCACTGAGAACAGAAGAAGACGACAATCGGTAAGTATTCTACTACACACAGGGAACTTATGTTATTGATACCACTTCAGGGGTGAAATAAAGATAAAGACACCAGAGTGATGCTTTAAGGGTTTTTCTCATTTTATGCGCCTTAATACTATTATTGCCTTGTACAACAGAGCCCCAGTTAATTAATGTGCAGGCAACATGGCGGCATGAGCCCCATTCAAGTAAATGAGGATTTGCTGCCCTTTCTTTAAAGCTTGAGAATAACCTTTTAAACCCTATCTGTTCACAAAGATAACTATAAACCAATCCACAAAAACACTTCCATAATGTATATTGATACCTCTTTTATTTTCTATTCCATCCCTTTAATTAAAGGGACTGTTAGCACAAAATGACTGTTTAAACCAAGTACAGGCGCTCAGTGCTTCACAGCGGGGCCAATCACTTATATACACCTTCCCACCTGCTTGTTGTCCCTCTATCTCCATGCCTCCCCCTTCTTTGATTGACAGCTCTGGCTTCATATGGCCAGAGAAGGGTGGAGATAGATGGAAACCAAGTAGCTGGGAAGGTGTATTTAAATTTTTTACCCCGCCATGAAGCACTGAGCGCCTGTACCTGGTTGATACAGTCATTCTATGCTGACAAAGTCCCTTTAAACATTTATAATACTGAGAGCTGTCTATATACACAATTGGGAAGGTTTGGCAATAACTGTTGAAATGTGAATGTCACATCACGGTCACGGGAGGCTCCCAGGACATGGCAGCGCTGGCACGCTGGCAAGTCTAGTGGGGACCCTGAAGGCAAAGTATTCCGCTGTACAGTTAAATACATTGCATCCCATCATCAGCGGAATACATTGAGAATCCTACTAACATATACCTTTAATGGATGATGTACACAGGATCCTATTCAGTAACCATTATTTATCTAGGCAAATTTTCTGTATTCTATTGGAGAAATGTAGAGGGCCATTTTCTAAGTTCACTTTAATGATTTCACTCAGTTTTCTTAGAAATGAATAATCTCAAATAATATTATTTTAACTAGGTAGCTTGGGACTAGCAATGTTACTTTCTATGATCTTCCTCTGCATATAGTGTATAGACAACCTGTGACTTGCAGACTATGTGAAAGTTTGTGCGTCTAATGAAAATATTTAACTAGTGTCATAATAATACATTTTGCTGCCACTTTATATATGTGTGCTGTCAAGTCCAAAGCAAATGTGATTTTTCCGTGAGTAAGAAATGTTATGCTCTAAGTCTTTTTTTAGGATGCTTTTAACGAGGTACTGTCATCACTGTGTTTATTATTAATAGATCAATAAAAGATATCATCAACTGTTTGTACTAAGGACAGAAACAGAGACGTACAACTTAGCAGACAATTCCACTAACATTTCCACAAGTCTGTCTGCAAAAAAATGGCTGTTCAAACCAAGTACTGGTGATCAGTTCACCCTTGGCATGACCAAACAGTTCAATGCATCTTCTAACCTATTTGTTTTCCAACATTCTTCACCCTCGTCTGGCTCCTGTAAAGCTAGACCTGTCAATCAGAGAAATAGAGGTGGAGATATATGGGGGAAAGGTGCACTGAACTGTTTGGTCACACCAAGGGTGCACATGTGCTTAGTTTCAACAGTAATTTTGTGCAGTCAGATTCCCTTCAAAGTGCATAGTTTAGGGGTTAATTCTAGCATGCCTTATTACCTAGGGCAAGTTAATCTATATATTCACCAGAAGGTAATGATATTATTTCCTTCAATACCCTTGACCTTGAATTTCAGGAACAGTCATTAGCCACTTAGTGCTCCTAGAGATGTAGTTATAAACCAATTTACTATACCAGACCACTATGAATATACCCACTGCCCTTACATAAACGTAAAACTATATATCAAAAGGAATGTACATATTAATGGGTAATCCCCATCTCCAAAAGATGGTCAAAATGGAAAGTGCTTGTAAAAACAAGCAACTTTCCAACTTACTCTTTATCAAAATCCCTCCCCTAATAATTAAAATTGCATTTTTTATTGTTCACTGGCTGCTCATTTCCCAGGACACTGGACACCACTGCATTCTATGAGGACCAAACATGCGCAGTGCTGACAATCTCTTTGGTATTGAGCTGGAAAGCACTGCCCTACTGCTGTCCAGGATCACTGGAGAGCACTAATAGCTCCAGTGCCACTATGCATCTCCAGTGCTGAAGTGCAAGGCTACCTAATATAGTGGCATCAAAGAGCATACAGTTTGTGTCAGTGGGGTAACAATGCCACTGGTCCAAACTGTCAATCAAGTAGGAGTGCCCATTCCCCAGCTAGCAGAAAGCTGTAAAAGCAATAAAAGGACCAACACTTTAATTCCTCAACCGCCCTAGACTACCAGGGATATTATCATTAACCCCTACTTCGTCATCCCAATTAATCACGTTGTAAACATCAGTGCTGTAATCACTCTAGACCACCAGGGATGTGACCATTAAGGGTTTAGATAACCCCTTTCCATATCCCCTATTAGACTCATGATAATAATCTGGCTGTGTTTTTTTTTTTTTTTTTACTTGATGGATGCCGACAAGCTCTTCTGCAATAAAAAAAAAACAACAGTGATAAGGTTTGGTGAAGCACATGAAAATAATTGTTTATGCAAATTTCACATTAGAATAATAATGGTAAACAAATTTTTTTCATACAATTGAATACTTCATGATTTTAATTGGTAGAACCTTAATATCATCTTTACTTTGTAGCATGTGATGTCATTGGCATGTAAGTCATGAGACCAGTAGGATCAGCAGTTTCTAGTGATATCTCTGAACGGGCTCCTCTCATTGTGAACTTGGCTGTAAAGTTATAAATTGCCATAGTAGTTAGAGGTAAGTATAGTAAAAGTGTGAAAATGTTGTTTACAGCTTAGTAATTAATGCTTTGACTTAATGAGAATGAATAAATTGAAGTACTCTGGTTTGAAAAACACATTAGCTTGATGATAAGTAATACTGTGGGCTGTAATTTGTCTAGAACATCTGCAATCAGAAAACGTGATGTACATGTTTACTCTGCAGTCTCAAGCATTACTTCTTATCTTACAACTGTCAATATTCAAAGAAAAACTATCATTTTAATTTTCATTTCATAGATCAATAGTAAACCTGAAAATAAGCAACTTTGTAATATATCTTATCAGAGAGATCTGCTTCCTTCATTTCCTGCACTGATCTTTCTCTTTTAATCAATGGATAAAATCTGTATTCAATGAAGACAGTTTTTCCATAGTGAGATAGGAGATGGCAGTTGGTGCTTTTAAAATTCTATTGAGGGGGAGAAGGATGCAGGAGCTGGAGGCAGAGACAGACATCCTGCTGCAAGTTTTTTTGAAATGATCCTTTCAGTTATCCAAAGAACTTTATGTGCACCAACTGTCATCTCCTATCGCAGTAATGGAAATAACTGTATTCACTGATGACTGATTTTACACAATGAATTGAAAATTTTGAGAATGAATCCAGTATGAAAAAGAAGCTGATTTCTCTAATAAGATATATTACACAGTTTCTTATTTTCACCTGTTAAAAAAACAATTGATTTATGGAAAAAAAAATAATTGGAACCACAGTTACTCTTTAAGCATCTCTGATGTTCATGTGATTGGATGTAATGATAGCAGTCACAGAGAGTGCGACCGCGACTAGTCCCATGCGGGAGGGGGTTCCGCCAATGCCAGCACCTACTTCAGCTTGATGTGAGTCCAAGGACACATATTCACCTGAAGTGTATTGCAGCCCAGGGACCTTCAGGCTTTCTGCACTGCAATACACACTGCTGCCAATCAGAGTCCGGTAAGTGACGTCGGTGGGCCAGTCACAAGCGGTGCATGACAGTGATGCGGCGACTAACTGAAGTCAGCAGCTGGCTACAGAAAAGGAAGCTGCACATCGTGGGAGCAGAGGAAGGTAGGAAGAATCATTTATTTTTTATTAAGTTTTGCAAAATAGAACAGACATTATACCAGGAAGGGGCCGAGGATGGTGGTCATTATACAAGAAAGAGGCCGAGGATTGTGGTCATTATACAAGAAAGGGGCCGAGGATGGTGGTCATTGTACAAGAAAGAGGCCAAGGATTGTGGTCATTATACAAGAAAGGAGCCGAGGATGGTGGTCATTATACAAGAAAGAGGCCGAGGATGGTGGTCATTATACAAGAAAGAGGCCGAGGATTGTGGTCATTATACAAGAAAAGGACCGAGGATGGTGGTCATTATACAAGAAAGGGGCCGAGGATTGTGGTTATTATACAAGAAGGAGGCTGAGGATTATGGTCATAATACAAGAAAGGGGCCGAGGATTGTGGTCATTATACAAGAAAGGAGCCGAGGATTGTGGTCATAATACAAGAAAGGGGCCGAGGATTGTGGTTATTATACAAGAAAGGGGCCGAGGATTATGGTCATAATACAAGAAAGGGGCCGAGGATTGTCGTTATTATACAAGAAAGGGGCTGAGGATTGTGGTCATAATGCAAGAAAGGGGCCGAGGATTGTGGTCATTATACAAGAAAGGGGCCGAGGATTGTGGTTATTATACAAGAAAGAGGCCGAGGATTATGGTCATAATACAAGAAAGGGGCCGAGGATTGTGGTCATTATACAAGAAAGGGGCCGAGGATTGTGGTCATAATACAAGAAAGGGGTCGAGGATTGTGGTCATTATACAAGAAAGGGGTCGAGGATGGTGGTCATTATACAAGAAAGAGGCCGAGGAATGTGGTCATAATACAAGAAAGGGGTCGAGGATTGTGGTCATTATACAAGAAAGGGGCCGAGAATGGTGGTCATTATACAAGAAAGAGGCCGAGGATTGTGGTCATTATACAAGAAAAGTGCCGAGGATGGTGGTCATTATACAAGAAAGAGGCCGAGGATTGTGGTCATTATACAAGAAAGGGGCCGAGGATTGTGGTTATTATACAAGAAGGAGGCTGAGGATTATGGTCATAATACAAGAAAGGGGCCGAGGATTGTGGTCATTATACAAAAAAGGGGCCGAGGATTGTGGTCATAATACAAGAAAGGGGCCGAGGATTGTGGTTATTATCCAAGAAAGGGGCCGAGGATTATGGTCAAAATACAAGAAAGGGGCCGAGGATTGTCATCATTATACAAGAAAGGGGCCGAGGATTGTGGTCATTATACAAGAAAGGGGCCGAGGATTGTGGTTGTTATACAAGAAAGAGGCCGAGGATTATGGTCATAATACAAGAAAGGGGCCGAGGATTGTGGTCATTATACAAGAAAGGGGCCGAGGATTGTGGTCATAATACAAGAAAGGGGTCGAGGATTGTGGTCATTATACAAGAAAGGGGCCGAGGATGGTGGTCATTATACAAGAAAGAGGCCGAGGATTGTGGTCATAATACAAGAAAGGGGTCGAGGATTGTGGTCATTATACAAGAAAGGGGCGGAGGATGGTGGTCATTATACAAGAAAGAGGCCGACGATTGTGGTCATTATACAAGAAAGGGGCAGAGGATTGTGGTCATAATACAAGAAAAGGGTCGAGGATTGTGGTCATTAACCAAGAAAGGGGCTGAGGACGGTGGTGATTATACAAGAAAGAGGCCGAGGATTGTGGTCATTATACAAGAAAGGGGCCGAGGATTGTGGTCATTATACAAGAAAGAGGCCGAGGATTGTGGTCATAATACAAGAAAGGGGCCGAGGATTGTGGTTATTATACAAGAAAGGGGCCGAGGATTGTGGTCATAATACAAGAAAGGGGCCGAGGATTGTGGTCATTATACAAGAAAGGGGCAGAGGATTGTGGTTATTATGCAAGAAAGGGGCAGAGGATTGTGGTTATTATACAAGAAAGGGGCAGAGGATGGTGGTCATTATACAAGAAAGAGGCCGAGGATTGTGGTCATTATACAAGAAAGGGGCAGAGGATTGTGGTTATTATACAAGAAAGGGGCCGAGGATTATGGTCATAATACAAGAAAGGGGCCTAGGATTGTGGTCATTATACAAGAAAGGGGCCGAGGATTGTGGTCATAATGCAAGAAAGGGGTCGAGGATTGTGGTCATTATACAAGAAAGGGGCCGAGGATGGTGGTCATTATACAAGAAAGAGGCCGAGGATTGTGGTCATTATACAAGAAAAGTGCCGAGGATGGTGGTCATTATACAAGAAAGAGGCCGAGGATTTTGGTCATTATACAAGAAAGGGGCCGAGGATTGTGGTTATTATACAAGAAGGAGGCTGAGGATTATGGTCATAATACAAGAAAGGGGCCGAGGATTGTGGTCATTATACAAGAAAGGGGCCGAGGATTGTGGTCATAATGCAAGAAGGGGGCCGAGGATTGTGGTCATTATACAAGAAAGGGGCCGAGGATTGTGGTTATTATACAAGAAAGAGGCCGAGGATTATGGTCATAATACAAGAAAGGGGCCGAGGATTGTGGTCATTATACAAGAAAGGGGCCGAGGATTGTGGTCATAATGCAAGAAAGGGGTCGAGGATTGTGGTCATTATACAAGAAAGGGGCCGAGGATGGTGGTCATTATACAAGAAAGAGGCCGAGGATTGTGGTCATTATACAAGAAAAGTGCCGTGCCGAGGATGGTGGTCATTATACAAGAAAGAGGCCTAGGATTGTGGTCATTATACAAGAAAGGGGCCGAGGATTGTGGTTATTATACAAGAAGGAGGCTGAGGATTATGGTCATAATACAAGAAAGGGGCCGAGGATTGTGGTCATTATATAAGAAAGGGGCTGAGAATTGTGGTCATAATACAAGAAAGGGGCCGAGGATTGTGGTTATTATACAAGAAAGGGGCCGAGGATTATGGTCAAAATACAAGAAAGGGGCCGAGGATTGTCATCATTATACAAGAAAGGGGCCGAGGATTGTGGTCATAATACAAGAAAGGGGCCGAGGATTGTGGTCATTATACAAGAAAGGGGCCGAGGATTGTGGTTATTATACAAGAAAGAGGCCGAGGATTATGGTCATAATACAAGAAAGGGGCCGAGGATTGTGGTCATTATACAAGAAAGGGGCCGAGGATTGTGGTCATAATACAAGAAAGGGGTCGAGGATTGTGGTCATTATACAAGAAAGGGGCCGAGGATGGTGGTCATTATACAAGAAAGAGGCCGAGGATTGTGGTCATAATACAAGAAAGGGGTCGAGGATTGTGGTCATTATACAAGAAAGGGGCCGAGGATGGTGGTCATTATACAAGAAAGAGGCCGACGATTGTGGTCATTATACAAGAAAGGGGCAGAGGATTGTGGTCATAATACAAGAAAGGAGTCGAGGATTGTGGTCATTATCCAAGAAAGGGGCCGAGGACGGTGGTGATTATACAAGAAAGAGGCCGAGTATTGTGGTCATTATACAAGAAAGGGGCCGAGGATTGTGGTCATTATACAAGAAAGAGGCCGAGGATTGTGGTAATAATACAAGAAAGGGGCCGAGGATTGTGGTTATTATACAAGAAAGGGGCCGAGGATTGTGTTCATAATACAAGAAAGGGGCCGAGGATTGTGGTCATTATACAAGAAAGAGGCAGAGGATTGTGGTCATTATACAAGAAAGGGGCAGAAGATTGTGGTTATTATACAAGAAAGGGGCAGAGGATGGTGGTCATTATACAAGAAAGAGGCCGAGGATTGTGGTCATTATACAAGAAAGGGGCAGAGGATTGTGGTCATTATACAAGAAAGGGGCAGAGGATGGTGGTCATTATACAAGAAAGAGGAAGAGGATTGTGGTCATTATACAAGAAAGGGGCCGAGGATGGTGGTCATTATACAGAGCTAGCCTTTATTAACTATGGAATCATTGTAACGACTTTAGTCATTTTTCACAGGCTTAACTAAATCAACAATAGGCAATGGTTCCCATCAATTTGTTTAAATGATGTCTGGTTAATTCACTATAGAGACAGAAAGAAAAATTCAAACAAACTTTGCTTTCTTCTCTTAGCAACAACCATCAACAATATCTTTTTTTCCGTAGGGCAACAGTCACTATGCAGAATTGAATTTATTCTGATCTATGAGCAATGAAACAAGCTTCCACAGAAAGAATTATCCTGTTTTCCTGTGAAACATGCAGGATGTCGGTTTTTTTTAATGCACTTAACTTCTAGTAATTACAAATGTGCTTTTTTCTTTGATTAAATTTGATGATTCAGTGAAGTACAAAGGTCTCGAAACTCTTGTAATCTCATTAATTCCTTAGTATCTGTTTTAAGATGCAGAGCTCTAAAACCCATGTGTAGACATTGAGGTAATATTTTGAGAAAATTCTTCCTGCTGTAGCTGCCACACTCTTAGGTTATGTGCCCACGATGCAGAAATGCTGCATATTTTTTCCGCTTCTCCCTGGCAGGAAAAACGCATGCGGTTTTTACATGCGTTTTTCCCGCCAGGTAGAAGTGTTTGTCAAGCGTTTTTGCATGCATTTCTGCATGCGGGTTATCAAGCGCTTTTCTAAGTGATTTTAGCATCACTTGGAAAAGTGCTTGACAACTTGTTCACACTATGTAAATCTTTGCAACCGGCATGGATTTATAGTAGTGTGACCAAGTTAGTTAAAAAAAAAGAATAAAAATGGTAAAAAATAAAAAAAAAAGATTATACTTATCTTCCGATGTCCTCCCAGTGTTTTCTCCGCTGCGTACGGTGTCTTGGGCGGCTCGCGGTGTTGTGAAGGACCTGCGGTGACATCATTGAGTCATGTGACAGGTCACATGACTGAATGACATCATGGCAGGTCCTTCACAACACCGCGACCCATACAGCAGACCAGACGGAGGGGAGAAAACACCGGGAGGACATCAGAAAGTAAGTATAATCTTTATTTTTTATTTTAAATTCTTTTTTTAACAGTTTCTATGGTACCCAGGTCTGGATGAGAGTCTCCTCTCCTCCAGACCCGGGTACCATCCGCACTTTGAACCGTGTGATATCCGCATGTACAGATGTAGTCATGCGGATGTCACGTGGTCCAATGCAAGTCAATGGCGGCGATTACGCTGCGTGTCCACAAAATTAATGGACATGCTGCGTATTTTTCCGCAATGATAATCCGCAGCGGAAATTTCCTCAGCATGTGCACAGCACATGCGGATTATCATTGAGGACCATGGGGCACGTATTACCAAGCGTTTTTTAAGCATTTTCGCTGCGGAAATTCCGCGGCAAAAACGCTTGAAAAACGCATAGTGGGCACGCAGCCTTAGCTAGGGCACCTTATGCAATGCAAAAGCTCTTAGTGCATGTGTTAAAGGGGTTATCTAAAATAAAACATGGTTGCTTTCTTCCCAAACCAGTGCCTAACCTGTCAACAGTTTGCATGTAGCACTGCAGATCAGTCCAGTGTTATTTTCTATTTTACTAGACACCCCAAAAATTGTATCCATGGACCTCCATTCACTAAACCAAGGGCAACTTGAGGGTATACTGATTTTTAACTTTTTGGCTGTATGGTATTCAGGGGTGGATTAACAGTAGCAAGGGCCCCGGGCAGTTTAGAAGGCGCGGGCCCTCCCCCCACACACACACACCTGATGTATCACATTTCACATGATCCCCTGTGATAGATCATGTGATAGTTCACGTGAAATTAATTTGGCACAATATTAATATATTAATTATAATATTTTTTTTTAGGTTGTGTGCCCACTATGCATTTTTTAAGCGTTTCCGCAGCGGCAAGTCCGCTGCAGAAACACTTAAAAAATGCTTGGTAGAAGGTCTGCCATGTTCCCCAATGATAATTTGCATGTGCTTTGTACATGCTGCAGAAATTTCCGCCGCGGATTATCATTGTGGAAAAATCCGCAGCACTACCAATTATTTTGCGGAAGCGCGGCGTTTTCACCGCCATTGACTTGCATTGGAATGCATAATATCCACATCACTACATGTGCACATGCAGATATCATGTGGTTCAATATGTGGATGTACCCGGGTCTCTCCTCCGGACCCGGGTACCATAGTACCTGTAAAGAAAAGAATAAAATAAAACATAAATATTATACTTACCTTCTGATGGCCCCCGGTGTCTTTATCCGATGCGTCCTTGCTTGCCGGCAGCTCGCGGTAGACTAAAGGACCTGTGGTGACGTCATTTAGTCATGTGACGGGTCACGCGACCGCTGACGTCGGCAGGCCATCAGAAGGTAAGTATATATTTATTTTTTATTTTTTACCATTCTTTTATGGTCACACTATATAAATCCATGCCGGTTGCATGGATTTATATAGTGTGACAAAGTTGTCAAGCACTTTCCAAGTGATGCTAAAATCGCTTGGAAAGTGCTTGACAACCCGCATGCGGAGATGCATGTGAAGAACGCTTCACATCCGCATGTCCCTGGCAGGAAAAACACATGTATAATCCGCATGTACAATTCACATGCGTTTTTTCTGCCAGGGAGATGCAGAAACGCTCAAAAAAAATCCGGAGCATTTCTGCATCGTGGGCACATAGCCTTACATTAATTGCATGACTTAATATTGAGCACACGTAGCCATCTATACCCAACAGGAGGCCGCACGGAGACATCTATACACAGCGGGAGGCCACATGTAGCCATCTATACACAGCAGGAGGCCGCACGTAGCCATCTATACACAGCAGGAGGCCGCACGCAGCCATCTATACACAGAAGGAGGCCGCACGTAGCCATCTATACACAGCAGGAGGCCGCACGTAGCCATCTATGCACAGCAGGAGGCCACACGTAGCCATCTATACACAGCGGGATGCCGCACGTAGCCATCTATACACAGCAGGAGGTCGCACGTAGCCATCTATACACAGCAGGAGGCCGCACGCAGCCATCTATACACAGCAGGAGGCTGCACATAGCCATCTATACACAGCAGGAGGCCACACGTAGCCATCTATACACAGCGGGAGGCCACATGTAGCCATCTACACACAGTTGGAGGCCGCACGTAGCCATCTATACACAGCGGAAGGCAGCACGTAGCCATTGTAATGCAGCAGGTTGCTAGCATTACTGTAAATGGTCCAGGATGTGCTTACTGGACCATGTACCTTCCCCTTTATCTGACTGGTCACATGACTGTGACATCACCCAGGTCCTGCATGCACAGTAAAGCTCTGTATACATGACTGGGACAGCACACAGGACCTATACACACAGCTGACTGATCACATGACTGTGACATCAGCAAGGTCCTGTCAGTATGAGGCTGTCTGTGCACAGCATATATAAACCTGCTTAATTTGAGACAGGTGTGTTCGGTGTGAGAGGCGTGAGGCCTGTTCCCCATGTGTGTGGGATACCGTGATACCGTGAAGCCTGGCAGCCTGAAGGCAAAGACTAGATCCTGTGCGGATGCTAGTGGCCTTGGAAGGCAGCGGCTTTGAAGTGAAGCCTGGTACCTGAAAGGTCGAGCCTGGATCCTGTGCGGATGTCAGTGGCCTTTGAGGGAGAGCCGGCTTGAGTAAGAGTCCTGGAAGGCAGCGCCTGGATCCTGTGTGGATGTCAGTGGCCTTTGAGGGAACGACGGCTGGAGACCCCTACCTGGGAAGCCGCAGAGCCACAGTGGTGGCAGAGTAACGGACTGAGACAGCTATACCCGGCAAAGGTAATACCCGGTGCTATATGGACATTGTGATGTGAACATTGCTACTTTATTACCTTGCCGTAAGCTGTACCCTGGAGCAAGTGGGCCGGTGTGCCACTTGGCTCATGAATTGTTTATGTGTGTAAACCTGCCGGTGGCGGACTAAGATGAACTGTGTGTGAACAGCGGTTTATGAAGTGCCATAATAAACTGCAACACTGTGTGAAAAACGTAAAGACATTGCACGTGTGCATTGATTGACGCAGCGAAGCGAGTTACCCCCAGTATGATGACGAGCGCTGCCTTACACCATCTATACACAGCAAGAGGCCACACGGTGCCCCTCAGATACAGCGGGAGGCCGCACGGCACCATCTATACACAGCGAAAGGCCGCACGTAGCCATCTATACACAGCATGAGGCCACACGGCTCCATCTATACACAGCGGGAGGCCGCATGGCGCCATCTATACACAACAGGAGGCTGCACGGCGCCATCTATACACAGCGGGAGGCCGCACGGCGCCCCCCCCAGAGACAGCGGGAGGCCGCACGCAGTCACGCACACACAAACATATACAGACATATACATACACGCATAAACACATTTGAAACACAAAAATACATATAAACAGACATCACACAATGATATCTGCCTGCGCACACACACACACACTCACTCATTCACACACACACACACACTCAATCACACACACACACACTCACTCACACACACACACACACACTCACTCAATCACACACACACTCACACACACACAAACACATACACACACACACCATCCCCCCGGCTCGGCTCCAGTCCTCCAGCTTCTCTCCGGTGCAGCAGTGCAGGCCGGGCGCGCACAGGGCCGTGTATCCTAGCTGTGATGTGGCCGGACCAGCAAACAGGGAAGTTAACAGGTGCAGTGCTGGTCCGGCCGAAGAAGAAGCAGCGGCCGTGCGCCGCTGCTGGGGGAGTGGTCCGGGGCCCCCCGCCTCTGACTGCTGGTATGTGACGTGGTGCCACACATATTAAAATGAGGGCAATCTGGCCATGGACCCCCCGGAGCCCCGGGCCCCCCGGAGTCCCAGGACCCCGGGCGGTAGCCCAGATTGCCCTCATTATAATCCGCCTATGATGGTATTACACAGCAGATTTTATGTTGAAGATCCCTGAAATAAATGGAAGCATGATCCTTTGTTAGATAAAACTTCAGAGCGCTCCGTGAAATGACTGGACATGCTATATGTACTGCAAACTAACTCTATATAATGGTTTGCAGCTGCTCTGGAAAAAGAGCATTTCTGACTCCTCAACAGATAACAGCTGGAAAATGGGGTTCTCAGCCCTTAGACATGTGATGGGGCACATCAATAGGGGTACAGAAATAAAAGTCACACCCTAGTGCTTGTGTGGGTATAATACCTGTATTATAAGGATGGAGGCACACTAGCGCATAAAAAATTGGTCCGATGTTGATCCAGAAAAGTAGAATGAGTGTCATGTGAGTGCCATGAGAGTGTCATGCGATTACAATGCTATTTTATCAACTAGCATCCGTATGACATCTGTATGACATTCATGTGCAATCCATTTTAACATAATCTTTTACATACTGTAATATTCTATGTAATTTGAAGCTAGTTTTCAAACTAATAAAGTATATATGTATAGCAGAGCTGTGGGACCAACATACTGAGTATAGGTGAGCTGTGGGCCCATTATAGTGTATAGAGGGCAGCTGAAAGAACATCATATTGTGTATAGAGGAGCTTTGGATGTATTATACTATGTATAGGGGAGCTGTGGACCCCTCATGATGTTTATAGAGGAGCTGTACATTGGGGGATTCAGGGGACATTGTTAATTGTTAAGTGGGCACTTAATAAGCATTACTGTTATAGAGGCAATCAGAGTACTATGACCATCAAATGTGCACAGGGGGCATTATTACGTTCTAGGGGCAAAATGTGGACACTGTTTCCAAGAGCACTTACATAGGGCATTCATATTTTCTAGGGGGCAATTTTTGCCATATAGAGGGCACAAATGAGGCATTATCACTATGTAAGGGCACAGTGGTGTGCATTATTATATGGGGCAGTAATAGGAGCCATTATTGTACCACAGCAGGTTCAGTAATAGGGACACAGCAGCAGTGGTTCAGTGCTGGCATATCAGCTGGATGAGGAGTTTGCGCAGGTTGGGAATAGATTGAGACAGTGCTGGAAACGTGCGAAATCGAATGTGTCTGTGTTGTAATCTCTGCAGATGAGTCGTGGCTGACGAAATTATATCTGTTTGGGTCAGATGGAAAAGACAGGAAAAGTTGACGACTCCATAAGAAAGAACATTAGCTGTAAATCGCCATCTATATACTATATTATCTGATATGTTCTGCAGGACTGGTATCTACTAGTGATGGGTGAGCACTAAAATGCTCGGGTGCTCGTTGCTCGGGTTGAGCATATTGGAATACTCGGGTGTTCGACCCGGGCAATGAGCCCAATGTAAGTCTATGGGAAACTCAAGCATTTTCAGGCGGCTCCCCCTGGCGGTCTGCAGAGAGCCTAAAAGTTGCCCAAATCGATGGGAACAGTGCTCAAATGACATGGGAACAGCATGGGAAAGACCCCTGGAAGCATTTCTGACTCCCAGGTCATTGCTGTGAACAACGTTGTCAGAGGTATTACGCCTCTTTTACGGACTCACAATAAAACATACAAACACGAAACCAAAATGGATTTTCCTGGGAAATATGTTAAGGAACATCCTTTCCAGGGTAATCACTTGTATATAAAGCAAAATAAATATCCAAAACTAATATATTCCTCCACACCTTGAGCTATGTTCAAACGTAGCGTTTTGGATGCGTTTTTGCACTTTTGCATTGCTTTCAACCGTGACAAATGCATTCACCGGGAAATGTCATTTTAACATTTTACAACCATATATGGCCATGTGGTGTGTGACACATCATCAGACACATCCTGTTTCATTTATGAAGGAGGGACTCTGAATGTCACAAAGCCTATTTTTAGAGGGCCATCAGGCAGCCTTTACTATTCTTAAAGGGCCAGCAGTCGGCCATTACTATTCTTAGAGAGCCATCAGCCAGCTATGCTTTCTTGTTCCCATTACTAAAGAGTGGGTCTCCTATACTGTTATTGCGTATGCAGTGAGTGGCAGGGATGCCCAAAATTTGGATGCACCCCAATACCCCTTTGAAAATTTGGATGCACCCCAATACCCCTTTGAAGAGACTTAGAGGAGGGCCTCCTGAAAACAGTGTTCCCTTTATTAGGAAGTGGGTCTCCCATACTGTTTGCCTATGCAAGGGCTGCCAAAAATTGGAAGGCACTCCAATGCCCCTTGGAAGAGACGTAGAGGGCCTCATGAAAAAATATTCCCATTATTAGGAAGTGGGTCCCCATGGTGTAGGCCTATGCAGTGAATGCAAGGGCTGCCAAAAATTTGGAGGCACTCCAATGCCCCTTGGAAGAGACGTGGGGGTCAGACGGCCTCCTGAAAACAATGTTCCCATTATTAGAAAGTGGGTCCCCATAGTGTTGGCCTATGCAGTGAATGCAAGGGCTGCCAAAAATTTGGAGGCACCTCCAAAGCCCCTTGGAAGAGATGTGGAGGTCAGAGGGCCTCCTGAAAACAATGTTGCTATCATTAGGAAGTGGGTCTCTCATTGTGTTTTCCTATGCAGTGAATGCAAGGGCTGCCAAAAATTGGGAGGGACTCCAATGCCCCTTGGAAGAGACGTAGAGGGCCTCATGAAAAAATGTTCCCATTATTAGGAAGTGGGTCTCCCATAGTGTTGAAAGGTTCTCATTAGAAAGGAACGGGTCTCCTATACTTGTAATGCCCATGCACTAAGTGTATGGGCTGACAAACATTTATCCCTGGGGGGTATACATGAACATACTGTATAAAAAATTTATTTTACGGGCATCATAAACACCCTTTAAAAAAATTATGTAGGTGTTGCATCACAGTCACCCTGGTGATATGGTGATGGAGGATGAGAAGAAGGAGGAGGACAAGAGCAAATAGCCAAAATCAGGAAGCGTATACCCATGTCTGGGTGTGAAATGGTGCATGGGAATACACATCCCAAAACACTGTATTTGAGTTTATGTTACGCTGCTATTATTCGGTGGTGTTGAGAAGTCTGGCTCAATCAGCCCTTGTTCATTTTTATAAGAGTCAGCCTGTCAGCATTTTCAGTTGACAGGCGGATACGCTTATCAGTTATAATTCCACCAGCGGCACTAAAATCCCGCTCTGATAAAATGCTAGCGGTAGGGCAGGCCAGGACCTCCAAGGCATAGAAAGCCAGTTCATTACACGTGTCCAGCTTGGATACCCAATAATTATAAGGCACAGAAAGGAGGAATCACGGAGGACGTTGGTACGGTCGGCAATGTACTCCCTCAGCATCTTCCCAAACCTTGCACTTCTTGTTAGAGTACCCCGCACCTCAGGGCCTGTGCGATGGAAGGGGGAGAGAAAACTGTCCCAGAACTTTGACAGTGTTCCCCTGACTCTGCTGAATTGGAGTTGTGTCTCTCTCGCCTGTACTCCTTGGTTGTCCAACGAACTGTGACCTCTGCCGCCAGCGTTTTCAGATGAGAATTTTTTTAATAGTTTTGCAACAAGGGACTTCTGGTACTGGCTCATTTTTGTAGACCTGTCCACCTCAGGAATAAGAGATAAAAAGTTCTCCTTGTTTCGTTGATCTAGAATTGTCACCAACCAATAATGACTCTCACCCAAAATTTTGAGAATGCGAGGGTCACGGGAAAGGCAGCGTAATATAAATTCAGCCATGCATGCCAGACTGCTAACAGGCAAGACTTCCGTGTCTTCACCAAGAGGACGACTGACCATGCTCTCCTCCTCCCTGTTCTCAGGTCATCCACGCTGAACAGACGGTATGACAGTCGTGCAGGTAGTACCGTCTATAGCGCATGAAACTAGCAACAGTTCTTCCTCCTCCTCCTCTTCTTCCTCATTGTCACCCAATCCACGTTGGGATGAGATGAGGCTGGGCTGTGTGTATTCACCCTGTATGGTTCTTTGCTCCATCTCATCATGCGCCACCTGCAATGCATCCTCTTTGATTGTGAGCAGATATTGTATCAGATGACAGAGAAGCGGGATAGTGACTCTAATTATGGTGTCATCACCGTTCACCATCTTCGCAGAGTCCTCAAAGTTTTGGAGGATGGTACAGATGTCTGGTCTGACATCCATGTCCACTCCTGAGGTCTTATGGGTGGAGTCTGAACTGAATACCGACGGCCTTGTTGATGCTGGTAGTCAACAACTGCCCTCTTCTGCTCACAAATCCTTCCCAACATCTGCAGTGTAGAGTTCCAACGCTTGGGGATATCACACACCAGTCAGTGAGCCAGAAGCTGCAAACACTGCTGAAGCAAGTCAGGGGCAGCGGAAGCTGTAGCTGACTTTCTAAATTAGCTACACAGACAAGCAGATCCGGCAGCTCTGGGTAGGTTTTGAGAAACCGCTGAACCATGAGGTTAAGCACATGGGCCAGGCATGGTACATGTGTGAGCTCGCCTCTGTTATGATCTGCTACAAGAACTAAGGAAAGAAAGGGAATCTGTCCCTACAATAAGACTAAGCTGATTCCCTACGATGCAGCGGTCGACCTGTTCCTTGTGAACAGACCCGCCTTCGTCCTCAGCTAGTCTGAACGCAGACCTATAGAATAAAGGGAGGGGTCCCTAAAAGAACTAAGGAATGGGACAATATTGGACACCTCCTAGCAGATGTTGTAGCGAAGCAAAAATATAAACAGACAAAAAGTACTTAGAGGTCCAAAGGACCAAATGAACTAGAGAGATAGGTACAAAAGCACCTGGCTAGATAGAGAGTCAAATAACACTGA
The DNA here is from genome assembly GCF_046119375.1 of Phyllobates terribilis. Lineage (NCBI taxonomy): Eukaryota > Metazoa > Chordata > Amphibia > Anura > Dendrobatidae > Phyllobates > Phyllobates terribilis. The sequence continues at coordinate 778,559,385 of NW_027362763.1, read as the reverse complement.
AGTCTAGCAAAGCCAGAAGGGCGGAGCTGGAATAAATAGGCCGCAGGTCACGTGAGCACAAAATAGAAAAAAACTAACAGGAGAGTTCTAACAGCCTCGCCTCAGAGCCGCTACCAGGTTCCGGCCATTGTCACACACGACCATGCCTGGCTGTAGGTTCAGCGGTGTGAGCCACAGATCTGCCTGCTCTTTCAGAGCTGTCCACAACTCTTCAGCATTGTGTGGTTTGTCACCTAAGCATATTAGCTTCAGCACAGCCTGTTGCCGCTCGGCTGAGGCAGTGCTGCAGTGCTTCCAGCTTGTGACTGATGTAGTCATTTTGGAGATGGAGGCTGAAGAGAAGGAGGAGGCTGAGGAGGATGAGGTGCAGGAGCTGTAGACTGTGGGGGCAACCCTGATTGACCTAGGGCCCACAATCTTCAGCGTCGGGAGGATGTGTTCCGTCTCAAGGTCCGATGAGTCCCAGCTTCCACTATGCTAGCCCAGTGTGCCATCAGCGAGATGCACCATCCCTGCCCACAAGCACTTGTCCATGCATCCGTGGTTTGATGGACTTTCCCAGTAACTGCATTTTTGATGGCACGGCTAATGTTTCGGGACACGTGCTTGTGTAATGTGGGGACGGCACACCGGGAGAAATAATTGTGGCTGGGGACCGAACACCGAGGGATGGCCGTCGCCATCAGGTTGCTGAAAGTTTCCGTCTCCATGAGCCTAAAAGGCATCATCTCGAGCACAAGCAGTCGCGAAATCTGGCAATCTAGTAATGTGAACTGTGGGGCGTTGGCTGCATATCTGCATTTGCGTTCTAAGGACTGGGGTATGGACAACTGAACGCTTCGCTGGGACAAGGACGTGCTTGCTGATAGTGCTAGTTGAGAGTGCGGAACGACAGGTGCAGGGCAGGAGGCATCTTCGCATGCACTATGGACAGGGGATTTGCTTGCACGCACAACAGCAGAAGAATCAGTGGTGTCACCTGCAGACACTGTTCCTGGACCCCTAGGTTTGGCCCACAAAGTCGGGTGCTTTTCTGCCATGTGCCTGATCATGCTGGTGGTAGTCAAGCTGGTAGTTTTGCTACCCCTTCTGATGCTGGCCTGGCAGGTGGTGCAAATAGCCCTTTTGGGGGTTATCGGCAGAGTTTTTAAAAAACAACCAGACTCGGGAAGACGTCATAGTTGTACTGGCAACTTCCGATGTGTTGGTGTTACGGGGAACAGTTGCCTGCCCTCTGCCTGCGGCCACCACACTGCTTCTTCCTGCCTATTGGGGTGCTCTGCCTCCCTCCCCCTGTGAGCTGCTCTCCTCGCTCTGCATGTCCTCCTGCCAGGTTGGGTCAGTTACTATATCATCCACCACCTCGTCTTTCACTTCCGCACTGTGGTCCTCCTCCTGATTTTCTGGCAATTGTGTCTCATCCTCGTCCACCTCTTGTGGCACTTTCCCACCATCGCCTTTGTATGACCGTGGCTGCTAAAATATTTGGGCATCACTACATGTGATCTCCTCTTGCCCCGCTTCAAGTGGACCAGGCGAGAGGCCCGAATCTATAAATGGAAAAGTGAACAGCTCTTCGGAGTGTCCAAGTGTGGGATCAGTTGTCTCCAGGCACTCGGCATGGTGGGAGAAAGGAGGATCAGGATGAGGAATATGCAGTCCAGACTCACGGCTACTGAGAATTGACCATGTGGAAGACAGGGTCGTGGTGGTTGCTAAGTGACTGGAAGCATTATCTGCTATCCAACCAATAACCTTTTCACACTGCTCTGTGTTCAATAGTGGTGTTCTGCGGTCCCCTATTAATTGGGACAGGAAGGTCGAGTGAGAAGACATGGGTGTTTGTTGTGGCACAATTTCAGCTTGCCCATGGCCTCGGCCTCCGCATGAACCATCACCATCACGTCCAGTCCCCCGTCCCTTGCAATACACCTTGCCCATTTTAAATGGAAGACAATATCTTCAACGCTCACTACAAATGGCTGAATTTGGAGCAAACTTATATGTGATCCGTGTGACGGACAAACCACAGTTTGAAATAGCTGGCCTGTAGGTAACTATTTTTAACAGCGTCAACCTCATGTTAATAAGTTTGCTGACACACTGCAACAAAATTTCAATGGAGGCCAAAAATGGCAGAATTTTCAGCGCAATTATATGTGATTCGTGTGACGGACAAACCACAATTTTAAATAGCTGGCCTGTTGGTAACTATTTTTAACAGTGCTGACCTCATGTCAATAAGTTCGCTGACAAACTGCAACAAAATTTCAATGGAGGCCAGAAATGGCAATATTTTCAGCGCAATTATATGTGATCCGTGTGACGGACAAACCATAGTTTTAAATAGCTGGCCTGTAGGTAACTATTTTTAACAGCAAACTGGTGTCAATAACTTCGCTGACACACTGCAACAAAATTTCAATGGAGGCCAGAAATGGCAGAATTTCAACGTAATAATATGTGATCCGTGTGACGGACAAACCACAGTTTTAAATAGCTGGCCTGTAGGTAACTATTTTTAACAGCGCCGACCTCAAGTCAATAAGTTCGCTGACAAACTGCAATAAAATTTCAATGGAGGTCAGAAATGGCAGTATTTTCAGCGCAATTATTTGTGATCAGTGTGACGGACAAACCAGTTTTAAATAGCTAGCCTGTAGGTAACTATTTTTAACAGCGCCGACCTCGTGTCAATAAGTTCACTGACACACTGCAACAAAATTTCAATGGAGGCCAGAAATGGCAATATTTTCAGTGCAATTATATGTGATCCTTGTGATGGACAAACCACAGTTTTAAATAGCGGGATTTTTAGCACTGTAATATGGAAAGGACAACAAGCAAATGACACAGAAAACAGTGTTCTCTGGATTGTTTTTTAAGCAAATAATCATGATTAAGATAAAAAAAAAATATTCCTGGCCCCTGATACCTGGGGTTATTTCTACAAATATCTGTAAAAGCACCAGCAGACAGAACTGGAATGGACCCCCTTGCTATGTGCACTGCAGTCTGCTATATACCCTGCCTGCCTGCCTAGCACTGATATCTCTGCAGCTGGATTAGTCCTCAGAAGGTCTGTTAGTTGAGATGGATATGTAGAGAATCTTGTAGAATACCTACACTAAATAATAAACAACCAAATCTCTCCCTAGCTCAGCAGCACCTCTCCCTACACTGCCTGATTGCGAGCACTGAGCAGTAGCGAACATGCTCACTCATCACTAGTATCTACCATTATATGGTCACCATATTGTGGTAATATAGATCTTGGTCTTTGTAGAGATTTTTTTTCCATAGCAATGCGGTCATCTGCTGAGACTCCCCTATACCCACGATTAGGCTATGCTACCATAGGTGTAATCAGAGTTATCAATTAGGGGCCCACTCAGATGTTTGGCCCTCCCAGCCGAACCCCTAGCTACGGCTCTGATTAGCAACATTACTTTTCATCTTGGTTCATCAATGACATGCTACTATAGGCGGATTATAATGAGGGCAAACTGGTCTACTGCCCTCATTACAATATATGGGCGCCAATACGGCACATACTGGCTCCCCCAGCAGCAGCGCACGGCCCCTGCTTCTTCTTCGGCCGGGCCAGCACTGCACCTGTTAATTTCCCTATATGCTGGCCCGGCCAGGTCACAGCTAGGAGACATGGCCCTGTGCGTGGCCATGTATGCTAGCATGACGTCACGCAGTGTACGCCCTGCACTGCTGCACTGAAGAGGAGCTGGACGACTGGGGCCGAGCGATGGTGAGTGTGTGAGTGAGTGTGTGATTGAGTGTGTGTGTGAGTGAGTATGTGTGTATGCAGGCAGATATCATTGTTTGATGTCTGTTTATATGTATTTTTGTGTTTCAAATGTGTTTATGCGTGTATGTATATGTCAGTATATGTTTATGCGTGTTCGTGAATGCGTGCGGCCTCCCGCTGTATCTGGAGGGTGCCGTGCGGCCTCCCGCTGTGTATAGATGGCGCCGTGTGGCCTCCCGCTGTGTGTAGATGGCTACATGCGGCCTCCCGCTGTATCTGGGGGCGCCATGCAGCCTCCCGCTGTGTATAGATGGCTACGTGCAGCCTCCTGCTGTGTATAGATGGCGCCATGTGGCCTCCCGCTGTGTATAGTTGGAGCCGTGCTACCTCCCACTGTTTATAGATGGCGCTGTGCTGCCTCCCGCTGTGTATAGATGGCTACGTGTGGCCTCCCGCTGTGTATAGATGGCTACATGCGACCTCCCGCTGTGTATAGATGGCTACATGCAGCCTCCTGCTGTGTATAGATGGCTACGTGCGGCCTCTCGCTGTGTATAGATGGCTACGTGCGGCCTCCTGTTGTGTATAGATGGCTATGTGGGCCTTCCGCTGTGTTTAGATGGCTACGTGCGGCCTCCCGCTGTGTATAGATGGCTAAGTGCGGCCTCCCGCTGTGTATAGATGGCTACCTGCGGCCTCCCGCTGTGTATAGATGGCGCCGTGCGGCCTCCCGTTGTGTATAGATGGCACCGTGCAGCCTCCTTCTGTGTATAGATGGCTACGTGCAGCCTCTCGCTGTGTATAGATGGCTACGTGTGGCCTCCCGCTGTGTATAGATGGCTACCTACGGCCTCCCGCTGTGTATAGATGGCGCCGTGCGGCCTCCCGTTGTGTATAGATGGCACCATGCAGCCTCCTTCTGTGTATAGATGGCTACGTGCAGCCTCTCGCTGTGTATAGATGGCTACGTGCAGCCTCCCGCTGTGTATAGATGGCTACGTGCGGCCTCCCGCTGTGTATAGATGGCACCGTGCAGCCTCCTTCTGTGTATAAATGGCTACGTGCAGCCTCCTGCTGTGTATAGATGGTGCCGTGCGGCCTCCCGCTGTGTATAGATGGCATCGTGCGGCCTCCTGCTGTGTATAGATGGCTACATGCGGCCTCCCGCTGTGTATAGATGGCACCGTGCAGCCTTCCGCTGTGTATAGATGGCTACGTGCGGCCTCCTGCTGTGTATAGATGGCTACGTGCGGCCTCCTGCTGGGTATAGGAGGATTGTGGCAGCTCATATTGTGTGTAGGGTCTTATACTGTATATAGGGGATGTCAGCATACTTAATTGTGCTCAATATTCAGTCATACAATTAATGTAAAAAAAATATTATAATTAATATATTAATATTGTGCCAAATTAATTTCATGTGAACTATCACATGATCTATCAAAGGGGATCATGTGACATGTCACGTGATACATCAGGTGTGTGTGTGGTGGGGGGAGGGCCCGCGCCTTCTAAACTGCCTGGGGCCCTTGCTACTCTTAATCCATCCCTGCATGCTACTCTGCAGAGAGCCATCATTTACTGCCCTGTGAAAATGAATCGGAATGTCCTCATTGATGACGAGTGCTCTTCTGGGAAACAGCGAATTGTAATCTCGTATCTGAGTCTATGAACACAAGGCTACACAAGGCTACACTTCATAGAAATACGAGAACACTCAATAAATGCTTAGGTTTGATAAGATAAAATAAATGACTTTCCCATTTTATTTATATTTCCGGAGATTTGACCAAAAAGTGTTCTGTTACAATGACTATCCCATGTTAAGAAAAAGACCCCTAAGTCTAGAGTAATAAGCAATTGACATGAGCAGGAGAAAAAGATACACAATAAAGAGAATGGAGCAGACACTCATCTAGAATCCAGAAGAGCAGAATACAAAATTAGCAGGAATTTAACATAATATCCTCACAATCCAATGTCCTTCAGAACCCATTTTAGATTGCATTGGGTACTAGGTGATTTGTTTTGATATATCTGTATTTCCTGCAAAATATTCATCTTCACAGGTGATTTAAATCAAAGGAAAATTTGTTTAGAATAAAAGTTAAATTGATAAAGATAAGATCTAAAAGGCGTATATGGGACCCCTATGAATATGGGAGAGGGGTCTTTATCCATGTCGGTGTGTTTTTAGAGTCTATTTGGTTATCTGACACCCAACCCATTGGGTTCATTAATAGGCAATAATCTGCTGCACCACAAAGTGTCTTTAAGGGAACCTGTCATGTCCCAAAATACTATTAATCTGCAGACGTTGGGTTAATCTTCAGGTTAATAGCATTTTAAAACTATGTGGCCTCTGCTTTGAAAGTCTGGCTGCTGGGATAAAATGAACATTATTTTTCCAGCAGCCTCTGGCTTTCTGTCATAGAAGTACAGTCTTCGCAACTGCAGTCACCGCTCAGTATATAGTGGGCAGCAGCTGTAATCACGCCCTGGCACTGACTGGCAGCCGTCCCTGCACTGATGCACTGCTGAGCCGGCTGTCCGTCAGTGCCGGAGCGTGGTTATAGTCACCTTTCAATATGTAATGAGAGGTGACTGAAGCCGCGTTGGCCGCGCCTCTATGACTGAAAGCCCGAGGATGTGGGAGAAATAACATTAATTTCCTCCCATTAGCTGGGCTTTCAGTGCAATGGCCACATGACTTCAGAATGCTACTAACCTGCAGATTAACTCAAATATGCAAGTTACTACCATTTTTTTACATGACCTTTAAGTACTACAGCCAGGTCTGTTCGGTTTTGGATAGCAGGTACATATAATTTTTAGATGTTTTACAAAACCCTATGGGCTTTATCAAGGTGAAAGAGTTTCTTTCATTATGGCTCTTAGTTCTCGGGAACATTCTATCAATATCTGCAGGGTTAGCCTTGGTGTTTTTTAGCTGAAACAAAACATGATTTTATAAAGCTAATATACTGCTAAGATCAGGGTCAGAGTCTGGAACTGAAATAAGGAACAAGAGCCACACAAAGGATGTACTTTAATCCGCAGAAGAGCTGGCGTCATCAGTGGCTACAATCTGTCAAGGCTATCTGACATGGAAGCAGAAAGAAGCACAATGAGGTAAGTCACAGGTGAAGCTGAAGCTCTAACAGCAAATGTCAAGTACACTGCTGGTAAATGGACAAACCAATTAACATTTGAAAAGAAGAAAAAAATTATAAAAAGTTGCTTTGTTGATTTTGCTGCTGATCCTGGACCTTCCATTTTACAAACTGATTGAGGCGATGTGACTTTTATGTTTGTTACATGACCATGATGGTCAATCAACAACCAAAATAGGGGCGTTTTGGCTGTGCTGGTATCAAACCATGGTGATTCACTGTCAATATTATGTGATATGACATCATTGTGTAGAACTTGAAAGCAGGACGGATGTGAGACTAACGGTCTACGGACTGCGCATAATGTGTATGGGACTATATTAAAATCTTTATTGTTTGTATATTTTTAAAGTCCCAGACAACATCCATATTGGTGTGGAAGACTCTGGTCAGACCAGCATATTCTATTGCCTTGTACAACAGTTGTTATAACTCCATTGGCATTCAGAATGTAAAATCGGTATGGCAAGTATTCACATTTTAGATATATTTTGAAGAAATATTTTAATCAAAGCATTTTAGTGAAGTATCAAAGAAAAAAGACATTATCCTAAGTAAACCTTAAACAAGAGAAACACGTAAATAGAGCTGCCCTGGTCAGAGGACCACTTTGTATACATAAGTGTCAGGCCTAGGAGCTGACTGAAATGCGTTGTACATCCCTTTAGGTTTGTATTACACTTCATTGCCTTCAGGTTCCTTGAGATAAATTAGTCTATTATTCAAGAAAACGAGCAAGGTGCCAGGAATAAAATTTCTGTGGCTAAAAATTTGAAACGTGATTTGGATTCATCACGTCGAAGTTTGCTAGAAGCTTTATCTTGGATGCACAGGCAATCTGTTTATTTCAGAAAGCTGCTGTAGACCCGAGAAAATGTTGGTAATGTGCTCTGTGTCACACTAGGCAATGAAGGACATATTGGTTGGATTAAGTGCTTATCGGGTGAAAAGCAATACTTGTTATATGGGCAGATAAGTGGCATCACTCTCTTCATGTTTGCAGAGAGTGATGCCACTTGCATGGGTTAGCAAACATATAGTATCTGTCACGATGAAACAAGTACTCTAGCAAATGTATCTATACAGCCGTCTATAACATCTTATACTTCAATATTTGCTAACAGCCTTGAGTTTCTGGAACAATTTCTGCAAGTTCGGGTCTGGAAAACCATGGTCAGTCTGGGCATTGCAGTCTATAGATGGACCTTAGTCAAATGTTTCGGGTGATCGCTTGTGGTTAGGTCATGTTACCTAGCCACCTTACTATGGCAAAGGAATGTGGACAAGCACAGTAAGCAGGAAGCCACAGGCAGGACATAAGTGGTAGGTGAGGAATAATTAAAGGGAATCTGTCAGAAGGTTTTTGCTATTTAATCTGAGAGCAGCATAACATAGGGGCAGAGAGCCTGATTCCTGGAATGTGTCACTTATTAGGCTGTGTGCTGTAGTTTCAATACAATCAGTGTTTAATTATGAGGAAAGATCACTACATGACTAGGTCCCATGTGCACAACAGTCAGGCTAATCTGCATAACCCCCACCCCCATCACTGATTGTCAGCTTACTGTCAATGCACAGTGTACAAAGTAAACTGGCAAATAGGGATGTAAGCGAGATGATACAGGGCTCAGCATTAGAGCACTGCTACAGGGATTCTATTCAGTCAAGCAGTCCAGTAAGTGATACATCACTAGAATCAGGCTCTCTGCCTCTACATCATGCCTCTCCCACATTACATAGCAAAACCTGCTGACAGATTCCCTTTCAGCAGAAACAGGACAGACAGGCAAGTTATTTATATATTTATACAGTATATATTTATACTATACTAGTATACTGGTCAGTGGTATAGCTCTTATTTTACTATTTTGGAGAGCAGTTGTCATTTTACAAACTTCACAGAAAATGTGAATTTGCATTTCTTTGCTTTCCATGAGTAATATGATTTTTCTGTTTACATTGCTAGCAGATACTTGTACTAAGTGACTTCAAGGTCCAAGTATTAAGTTTGTAGATCTCAGACTTTCCAAGCAGATACTTCGTAAAGCCCTCTGTGCATTTCAAATCCAACACCAATGTTCTAAGCATCGAATAAGCCGGCTATAAACATTTCACAAACCAACAACAGCTCTTGACTCATATGACATCCATCTGTGTTATTATGACCAAGGATACAAAATACCTCTTGAAAATGTCGACTCTGCCAGTGAAGATGATATTAATTTTAAGAAAAAACATCTGTACTGTCAAGACTGTTTCTCCTTTTCTAGTGTTTCTCTGCTTTACTGCAGTTAATGTATTTTTGTGTTTTTCTTTCCGCAGTTAATGTGATTTGGACATGCTTACTGTATGGTGTCACATCAGATTAAGGGTGTTATGTTTATGTTTTTCACTGCATTTATCATTAATCGTTTATACGTACTTGTGATGAACCTGTAGCCGCCATCTTGGTAATGATAAATCATATCCAGGGATGGCCACACTTCAGCAGCCCCCACCCTTGGGACCTTCTGTTAAAACGTCAACTAGATAGTTTCCCCCCATCCAGGCTCCTGTAAGATAAGAAGCCTACTTAACACTTGAATGCTAGGAGCTTCAAAGACTTCGAGAGGAAACACAGCCAGCAGGGGGGGGTGCTTCGTCTATCTGTACCTGACCATTTGTCCCATAGGACTAGTTTCTTTGTCTGTCACAAGCACGGAGGCATAAGATATAGAAACATGAAAAGTACACGCATGTTGCATGGGATGGGCCAATAAAAAAATATCACGGCGTCCCGGAGCCATTGCGCACACAAGCCTCCGCGGTAGACGTTTGTACGTGCTCTGGAAGCCAAGATATAGCGCGGAGCCATTCCTGAGGACCGTATGGTATCATAATTGATATCAAAAGGTCGGTTACGGCGGCCCGAATCCATGGGAACCCCTGGGGGTATCATGAGACCATCCCAGAAGAAGTTATTGGGTTCCATAGAATTTGGGCTTCTGATCGAAGTTAGACCTGAGGGTGGAGACTGAGTCAGCTGACCTCACCAGCAGTGGGCGGGACAGGGCAGGTAAGATAGCAGGACAGACAAGAGACAAGTCAGTCTTGACCCAAGAGTGGTGTGCTGAACATCTGAGCACCAGCTGAGGCCACCAAGGGGAGGAGCAGTTTGACCATGCGGTGGTAGGCCTCAGCCTGTAACAAAGAACCGTGCCTGCGACCGCAGAATCCTCTCCCTGCGTCACAAGAAAATCAAGAAACCGGTAACTGATATGCTGTGGTGATTCTGTGTGTTGTATTCCATTGTTGTATAGTTTAGCCTGACCTTATACCTGTGTATATTTAGTTGTATATCGTGTATCTAGTGTATTATTATAATCAATTACCTCAAGTAATTGTGGGCCTGCCTTTTATTCTGCATAACGAACGCACGTCCGTGTGAGCTCGGCTCAAGCCAAAAACGCTACCCAGGGTTGGTTCCTGACCCGATATAGGCCCATTCACGGACTGGGCGTATATCTAAAATAGGGACTGGTGGCAGCATACCAACTGGGGATTGGGGAAGGCTGGTAGTGACGGTCGGAGGTTCAGATATATATATTCCTGGCGCGGCCAAGGAAGATATATATACCGCCCTCACTACAGAGGGCCCCGATACCCAGTAGGTTACAGGACAGTCTCCCTGGCGACCGCTTATCCTAGGTGCAGTTCCTTGACTGACCTGAGGCTAAGAGGGCGCTAGCGAGTTGTGCTGTGTAGTGACGTTACGGTTTAGTGACGTTGAAGGGATAACACACTACCGTGTTCCCTGCGCTGGTTGCAGCTTCCTGGCACTACTTTCTCTAGGTGCAGTACCTTGACTGACCTGAGAGGTAAGGGGGCGCCAGAGAGCTGCACCCACCGGCCGGCTTTCATCACATTGGTGGCAGCGGTGGGATTGCAGAATAATAGTGTTGTGGGACCCCTACTCCCAGGCACTAAAGACTGCCAGTGGTAACTTCCACTGCTGGAGTCTTAAGGTCAGCCCAACGTTAGACGGTCAGGCTAAAAGTATAACAAGGTGTGTGCAAACTCAGGGTTGCAGCGGTGTCGGTTACCAAGATGGCAGACGGCACCAGGAGCAAGACCCTGCAGGAGGCTAATGCTACGGTCCGTGTGGCAGGAGGGGAGGACATTGTTACTCATGGCGAGGAGGAGTCCAGCCCGGGCACCTCAGGGAGCCAGTCCCCAGTATACGGTCCCGCAGTGGGCTGCCCACCACCTACCCAGCCCAGCCTGTCCAGATCACAAGCCCTTTTACAAGCGGCTATGGCAAGTCTCCAGTCTCATGGCGATGCCGTCTACAAAACCCTCCTGGCAGCATCAGAGAAGGCAGCGGAGGAGGAGCGCGAAGCTGCGGAGCGCCGGGAGGCTGCGGAGCGTGAAGCTGCAGAGCGCCGGGAGGCTGCGGAGCGTGCAGAGCGAGCTGCGGAGCGCCAGCACCAACTGGACCTGGCCCAGCGGGGGCTTCCGCTAGAGCAACCAACCCATCAGGAGACCAAGTCGTCCAAAGTCCGAGCTGAGGACTTCCCTCTACTGGAGAAGGATGGGGACCTGGACTCCTTTCTGGTGGCATTTGAACGGACCTGTCTTCAGCACCATCTGGCCCGGGATCAGTGGGCCAGATACCTGACCCCCCGTTTGAGGGGTAAGTCCCTGGATGCCTTGGGGGACTTACCTGCCGGGGAGGTACAGAACTACGACTGCATCAAGCGGGCCCTGATCCGGCAGTACAACCTCACTCCCGAGTCGTACCGCCAGAAGTTCCGGAGCCTGCTGCGTGGCCCCAAGGACACCTGGACCGATCATATGCGGGCGCTGTTGAGAGCCGCAGAGCACTGGACCTCGGGTCTAGCGCTTACTACCCGCCAGGAGGTCCAGGAACTGTTCGTCACGGAGCAGTTCTTGTGGAACTGCCCAGAGGACCTCCGACAGTTCCTCCGTGACCGAAAACCAACAGGGGCTTCTGCTACAGCCGCCCTGGCAGACGAGTATGCCAATAACAGGGCGCCTGAGCTGAAGAAGTCTGCCAGCAGCACCTGGAGAGGGGGTAAGCCCAGTCATGCCCCTGTTTCCCCGGCCCCTAGAACACAAGGGGTGTATCCCCCTGTTGCCCTCTCCAGGCAAGGACCAGACGTAAGACGTTGTCATCTATGCAACAAACCAGGACACTTTAGGGCTGAGTGTCCCCAGCGCCAAAAGACCCCATCCCAGTCCCAGAGAGCGCCCAATGTTTTGTGTGTGGGAGGGGGTGGTGGTAGGTCCCTGGACAACATCCAACCCGTCACCATAGGCCGTTCTGCGGTCATGGGACTGCGGGACACGGGCGCTGAACGAACACTGGTACGGCCTGAGGTGGTGTCCCCCCAGGACTTGGTACCAGGAAAGACTCTTTCCGTCTCCGGGGTTGGAGGCGTGGAGCCGGCACTTCCCGTTGCCATGGTGTATTTGGACTGGGGTGCCGGAAGGGGGATGCGGGAGGTGGGAGTAACGCCAAATATTCCCGCAAATGTTTTATTAGGGACCGACTTGGGGCGTCTTGTATCGCAGTATGTACCCTCTGAACCCCCAAGTTCGGCCCCCCAAGAGTGTATTGATTTGTCTGCTGCTAATGCCAACCATGTTGTATGTAGTGTGCGTCCTGCTGAGGAGGAGGGAGTGAAACCTGAGGGTAACACCTGCACAGACACAACACAAACAGGGTTAGTGAAAGCAGGTGGGGAGTGTGGGGATGCCCGCAGAGGTGCTCAGCCGGCGTGCCGTGACCTCTTGTCCTCCGGTGAGGGAGGGGGCGGGCAGGATTCTGTAGAGGGAAGCTCAGGGATGGAGAGGGGGGCAGCTACCGGCAGTGTAGGGCTCCCAGGGGTATCCAGGCTGCTGAGTATAGGCCCACTGCAGGGGGAGGAACAGGCCATGGGAGGTGGGGGTGTCCCAAGAGAGGAGCCGCCAGGTAAGACCCCAGGGCAGGAGTTCCCCACATCCGAGATGTCCAAAGGCCTAGGAAGCCTGCCTGATCGGGCGGCTTGGTCAGAAACAGAGGGGAAGCAGGCACTACCCACGGTCACAGCGGTCATAGCCGCTGTCACCAGGAGTGGGAGCGCCGGAGCCCAAGGAGCCTTGCAGAGGTCCGACGGCTTCCCCACTTCTGACCAAGTGTCTGCCGGGTCAGACAGCGGCCAGGTGACATGCCCGGAGGGGCTGACGGAGGATGTGGCAGTTTCGTCGATTCTGGCCACATCAAGTCAGGAATTTCAGGCTGCGTTGGAAGCAGACGACAGCCTGAAAGCTCTCAAGGAACAGGCGGCACAGCCTCCCATGGAGTCAGACTGCGAGCGTGTGGTCTGGGACCAGGGACGGCTGTACCGGGTAACGGTCCAGCAGGGTTCACCGGAGGCGTGGCCCAGGGACCGACAGTTAGTGGTACCCTATCCGTTCAGGGCGGAATTGTTGCGGATCGCACACGAGATTCCGATGGCCGGACACCTAGGGATCGCTAAAACCAAGGCCAGGATAGCTCAGCATTTCTACTGGCCTGGGATGGGAGCCGCGGTGGGTGCCTACTGCCGTTCGTGTGACACCTGTCAGAGGGTGGGGAAGGCGGGGCCGCTCCCCAAAGCCCCACTGGTAACTCTGCCAATCATCGAAGAGCCTTTCTCGAGGGTCGCTGTGGATCTTATTGGACCTCTGTCCACTCCCAGCCACTCCGGGAAATGCTTCATACTCACGGTAGTGGACTATGCCACCCGGTACCCGGAAGCGGTAGCTTTGTCGTCCATTCGGGCCGACAAGGTGGCTACCGCCTTACTGGAGATCTTCTCCAGAGTGGGTTTCCCCCAGGAAATGCTCACCGACCGAGGGACCCAGTTCATGTCGCGGCTGATGGAGTCCCTCTGTAAGCAAATGCAGGTGCAACATCTGGTGGCCAGCCCGTATCACCCACAGACTAATGGCCTGTGTGAGCGGTTCAATGGCACCTTAAAGCAGATGCTTAAGATGTTGGTCGACTCCCACGGGAGAGACTGGGAGCGTTACCTCCCACACCTCCTATTTGCTTACCGGGAGGTTCCGCAGGCCTCAACGGGGTTCTCCCCCTTTGAGCTCCTGTACGGGCGACGGGTACGGGGCCCCCTGGCTCTGGTGAAGGAAGCATGGGAAGGGGATTTGGCCACCCCCGAGGTGTCGGTCATCGAGTATGTCGTGCGCCACCGGGACAGGATGATGGCCTTGGCAAAGCTGGTGCAGGACAATATGGCCCAGGCCCAGGCCGACCAGAAGCGGTGGTACGACCAGAATGCTTGTGAAAGGACCTACCAGGTGGGTCAAAAGGTGTGGGTACTGGTCCCCGTACCACAGAACAAGCTTCAGGCAGCCTGGGAAGGTCCCTACTTCGTGCACCAGAAACTCAATGCCGTCACCTATCTGGTCACCCTGGATCACGCCCGTGGAAGGAGGAAGGCCTTCCACGTGAACATGATGAAGGCTCATCATGAGCGGGAAGCGACTGCCCACCCAGTGTGCAACCTTCCCGAGGAAGGAGAGGTAGAAACCCTCCTGGATCTGCTCACCCAAGCCAAGGCGGGTGGGTCCATCGAGGATGTGGGGGTTGGCCACCAGCTCACGGAGGACCAACGGTCCCAGCTGGGGACCACCCTGCACCCCTTCCGGGGGCTGTTCAGCAGCCTGCCCGGAAGGACTGAGATGGCTGTCCACGACGTGGACACTGGCGATCACCCGCCGATCCGGCGTTCAGCATATCGGGTCTCTTTCAAGGTGCAGGGAAACATGCGCCAAGAGATAGACGAGATGCTGAAGCTGGGGGTGATCCAGGCATCCAGCAGCGCGTGGGCCTCGCCTGTAGTCCTCGTACCAAAGAAGGACCGAACTACACGGTTCTGCGTGGACTACCGGGGGCTCAACGCTGTAACGGCCACCGATGCGTTCCCCATACCACGCATCGATGACCTGCTCGATCGGATGGCCGGGGCTAAGTACCTGACCATCATGGATCTGAGCCGGGGGTACTGGCAGATTCCTCTGACCCCCGCGGCAAGGGAACGCTCTGCCTTTATCACCCCTTTTGGACTGTACGAGTCCACAGTGATGCCATTCGGCATGAAGAATGCCCCTGCCACTTTTCAGCGGATGGTCAATACGCTGCTTGAGGGACTTGAAGGGTACGCGGCTGCGTACTTGGACGATATTGCAGTCTTCAGTCCCACTTGGGAGGATCACCTAGAGCACCTGCGGCAGGTGCTCGGTCGGATCCACCGGGCAGGCTTGACCATCAAGCCGGAAAAGTGCCAGCTGGGCATGAGTGAGGTCCTCTACCTGGGTCACCGGGTAGGCGGGGGGGTTCTGAAGCCAGAACCGGGGAAAGTGGATGCCATCGCATCCTGGCCCACTCCTAGGACCAAAAAGCAGGTGATGTCCTTCTTGGGGACCGCCGGGTACTATAGGAGGTTCGTCCCACACTATAGCACCCTGGCCAAGCCCCTGACGGACCTCACCAAGAAGAAGCTGCCCGTCGCAGTCGACTGGACAGTCGCCTGCGAGACAGCTTTCGGGGCACTCAAGGCCGCCCTAAGTAGCTCCCCTGTACTGCAAGCTGCCGACTTCGACCGGCCGTTTGTGGTACAGACCGACGCCAGTGACTTTGGCCTCGGTGCTGTGCTAAGTCAGGTCAACACGACAGGCCAGGAACATCCTGTCTTGTACCTGAGCAGGAAGCTACTGCCCCGGGAGGTGGCTTACTCCACGGTGGAAAAAGAATGCCTGGCAATTGTATGGGCCCTGCAGCGTCTGCAGCCCTACTTGTACGGGAGCCATTTCACCGTGGAGACGGACCACAACCCCCTCAGCTGGTTACACACGGTCTCTGGGTCGAATGGCAGGTTGCTACGCTGGAGCCTCGCTCTCCAGCAGTACCACTTCTCCATTCGCCACAGAAGAGGCCGTGACCACGGTAACGCTGACGGGTTATCCCGGCAAGGGGAGGGTGCAGAAGGACGCACGGGGGAACACAGGAATGTGCTACCCCCTCGCGCCCTCGTATAGGGGGAGGTGTGATGAACCTGTAGCCGCCATCTTGGTAATGATAAATCATATCCAGGGATGGCCACACTTCAGCAGCCCCCACCCTTGGGACCTTCTGTTAAAACGTCAACTAGATAGTTTCCCCCCATCCAGGCTCCTGTAAGATAAGAAGCCTACTTAACACTTGAATGCTAGGAGCTTCAAAGACTTCGAGAGGAAACACAGCCAGCAGGGGGGGGTGCTTCGTCTATCTGTACCTGACCATTTGTCCCATAGGACTAGTTTCTTTGTCTGTCACAAGCACGGAGGCATAAGATATAGAAACATGAAAAGTACACGCATGTTGCATGGGATGGGCCAATAAAAAAATATCACGGCGTCCCGGAGCCATTGCGCACACAAGCCTCCGCGGTAGACGTTTGTACGTGCTCTGGAAGCCAAGATATAGCGCGGAGCCATTCCTGAGGACCGTATGGTATCATAATTGATATCAAAAGGTCGGTTACGGCGGCCCGAATCCATGGGAACCCCTGGGGGTATCATGAGACCATCCCAGAAGAAGTTATTGGGTTCCATAGAATTTGGGCTTCTGATCGAAGTTAGACCTGAGGGTGGAGACTGAGTCAGCTGACCTCACCAGCAGTGGGCGGGACAGGGCAGGTAAGATAGCAGGACAGACAAGAGACAAGTCAGTCTTGACCCAAGAGTGGTGTGCTGAACATCTGAGCACCAGCTGAGGCCACCAAGGGGAGGAGCAGTTTGACCATGCGGTGGTAGGCCTCAGCCTGTAACAAAGAACCGTGCCTGCGACCGCAGAATCCTCTCCCTGCGTCACAAGAAAATCAAGAAACCGGTAACTGATATGCTGTGGTGATTCTGTGTGTTGTATTCCATTGTTGTATAGTTTAGCCTGACCTTATACCTGTGTATATTTAGTTGTATATCGTGTATCTAGTGTATTATTATAATCAATTACCTCAAGTAATTGTGGGCCTGCCTTTTATTCTGCATAACGAACGCACGTCCGTGTGAGCTCGGCTCAAGCCAAAAACGCTACCCAGGGTTGGTTCCTGACCCGATATAGGCCCATTCACGGACTGGGCGTATATCTAAAATAGGGACTGGTGGCAGCATACCAACTGGGGATTGGGGAAGGCTGGTAGTGACGGTCGGAGGTTCAGATATATATATTCCTGGCGCGGCCAAGGAAGATATATATACCGCCCTCACTACAGAGGGCCCCGATACCCAGTAGGTTACAGGACAGTCTCCCTGGCGACCGCTTATCCTAGGTGCAGTTCCTTGACTGACCTGAGGCTAAGAGGGCGCTAGCGAGTTGTGCTGTGTAGTGACGTTACGGTTTAGTGACGTTGAAGGGATAACACACTACCGTGTTCCCTGCGCTGGTTGCAGCTTCCTGGCACTACTTTCTCTAGGTGCAGTACCTTGACTGACCTGAGAGGTAAGGGGGCGCCAGAGAGCTGCACCCACCGGCCGGCTTTCATCACAGTACTAAATACATTCTACAGTAAATTGATGTTTTATAAAATAAATACATAAATCTTGCCAATTCCTGCCTCCCTACCACCATCGCCGTTTTCCATTGCTGAAGTTGGAATAGCAAAAAGTAATTGTCTGTTGCTGGAGGAGAAAAATTATAAATTTGGCTTTGTGTGCACAAGTGATTAGGTGTCCCTACTTTCCTTCCCTTTGCTGAAGCTTCATCCAGACATCCATTTTTCACGTACGTGTTTTATCTGCGTTTTTCACTGATAGAACAAGTAGCCATTATATTCTATTGGAAAAAGGGAAAAGATTCCAGCTTCGATGATTGCAAAATTTATTGAATTAAAAGAATTCCATCATGAGGGTAGACACAGCAACGCGTTTCGAATACACAAACTGCGTACTTTGTCAGAAAGCTTTGACAAATTTTGCAATCATCGAATCTGGAACTTTTTTCCTATTTGCAAGTGGTCCCTTGAGTTCCGTGCTTCATTACGCCGGGAGCCTGGGTGAGCTGGTTTATCTTTGTTTTCTATTATATTCTATTGGGCTGTTCACGTGCGTGATTTTTTCAGACAGTGTATTTACTAAAAAAGATCATAGAGATGTATCCATTTTTGATCCGACTCATTGATAAAATCAGCCATACACATCTATGAATCCATTCAAATCATGGCTACAACACTAATGCCCTCCATGTGAAACAAGTGTTCTGTCTGTTTTTAACAATACAATAGGTAGAAATTTTGCAATTATTTTTTCTCTCCTGGCATAAGAGAAAATCAATAAATCATAAAAACTGATACACTAATCAAACAGTGCAGAAAATCTGATCTAAAACATAGATGAAAATTGCACTTCCTAAATTTTAACAATATAAATCTTTATTACGCAGCAAAGAAAAAAGCCAGAATAAGACAAATGAAAACATTTAAAATTTAGCACATTGCACCAGACCCTGTTTCCTAGGCGAAAAACTGGCATTGGGATAAAAACCATATGTGATAACCAATCAAGCGTTTGCAATAACTGGCAATGAGTCTTTTACAACGATCTGGAGGAATTTTGACCCACTCATCTTTGCAAAATTGTTGTAATTCAGCCATATTAATGGGTTTTCGAGCATGAACCGCTATTTTAAGGTCATGCAACAGCATCTCAATCAGATTAAGGTCAGGACTTTGACTAGGCCACTCCAAAGTCTTAACTTTGTTTTTCTTAAGCCATTCACAGGTGGACTTGCTGGTTTGTTTTGGATCATTGTCCTGCTGCATAACCCAAGTGAGCTTCCACTTCAGGTCACCAACAGATGGCCGGACATTCTCCTTCAGGATTTTTTGGTAGACAGCAGAATTCATGGTTTCATTTACCACAGCAAGTCTTCCAGGTCCAGAAGCCGCAAAACAGCCCCAGACCATCACACTACCACCTCCATATATTACTATTGGTATGATGTTCCTTTTCTGAAATGTTACGTGACTTCTATGCCAGATGTAATGGGACTTAAAACTTCCAAAAAGTTAAACTTTTGTCTCGTCAGTCCACACAGTATGCCTTGTTGATTTTGCTGCTGATCCTGGTCCTTCCGTTTTACAAACTGATTGTGGTGATGTGACTTTTATGTTTGTTACATGATCATGATGGTCAATCAACAACCAAAATAGGGGCGTTTTGGCTGTGCTGGTATCAAACTATGGTGATTCACTTCCAATATTATGTGATATGACATCATTGTGTAGAACTTGAAAGCAGGACGGACGTGAGACTAACGGTCTACGGACTGCACATAATGTGTATGGGACTATATTAAAATCTTTATTGTTTGCACATTTTTAAAGTCACAGACAACATCCATTTTGGTGTGGAAGACTCTAGTCTGACCAACATATTCTGCAGCCTTGTACAATAATTGTTATAACTCCATGGGCATTCACAATATAAACTCTGTATGGCAAGTATTCACATTTTAGAGACACTTTATAGAAATATTTTAATCAAAGCATTTTAGTGAAGTATCAAAGAAAAAGACATTATCCTAAGTAAACCTTAAACAAGAGAAACACGTAAATAGAGCTGCCCTGGTCAGAGGACCACTTTGTATACATAAGTGTCATGCCTAGGAGCTGACTGAAATGAGTTGTACATCACTTTAGGTTTATATTACACTTCCTTGCCTTCAGGTTCCTTGAGATAAATGAGTTTATTATTCAAGAAAACGAGCAAGGTACCAGGAATAAAATTTCTGTGGCTAAAAATTTTAAACATGATTGGATTCATCACGTCGGTGTTTGCTAGAAGCTTTATCTTGGATGCACAGGCAATCTGTTTATTTCAGAAAGCTGCTGTAAACGCGAGAAAATGTTGGTAATGTGCTCTGTGTCACACTAGGCAATGAAGGACATATTGGTTGGACGGCAAAATTCATGGTTCCATTTACCACAGCAAGTCTTCCAGGTCCAGAAGCAGCAAAACAGCCCCAGACCATCACACTACCACCACCATATTTTACTGTTGGTATGATGTTCCTTTTCTGAAATGCGCCAGATGTAATGGGACATAAAACTTCCAAAAGGTTAAACTTTTGTCTCGTCAGTTCACAGAGTATTCTCCCAAAAGTCTTGGCGATCATCAAGATGTTTTCTGGCAAAACTGAGACAAGCCTTTATGTTCTATTTGCTCAGAAATGTTTTTTGTCTTGGAACTGTCTTGGAACTCTGCCATGCATACCATTTTTGCTCAGTCTCTTTCTTATGGTGGAGTCATTAACACTGACCTTAACTTAGGCAAGTGAGGACTGCAGTTCTTTGGATGTTGTTGTGTGGTCTTTTGTGACCATGAGTCGTCGCTGTGCTCTTGGGGTCATTTTGGTCATTCCACCACTCCTGGGAAGGTTCACCACTGTTTCATGTTTTTGAAATTTGTGGATAATGGCTCTCACTGTGGTTCGCTGGAGTCCCAATGCTTTAGAAATGTCTTTATAACCTTTTCCAGACTGATAGATCTCAATTACTTTGTTTCTCATTTGTTCCTGAATTTCCGGACTGCAGCATGATGTCTAGCTTTTGAGGATCTTTTGGTCTACTTCACTGTTGTCAGGCAGGTGCTATTTAAGTGATTTCTTGATTGAGAACAGGTGTGGCAGTAATCAGGCCTGTGTGTAGCTAGAGAAATTGAACTCAGCTTCCCCAAAGATGTGATAAATCACAGTTAATTTATGTTTTAAGGGGGGAGGGAAATCACTTTTTCACACAGGGCCCTGTAGGTTTGGATTTCTTTTGCTCTTAATAATAAAGACCTTCATTTAAAAACTGCATTTTGTGTTTACTTGTGTTATCTTTGTCTAATATTTAAATTTGTTTTGTGATCTGAAACATTTAAGTGTGACAAACATGCAAAAGAATAAGAAATCAGCAAAGGGGCAAATACTTTTTCACACCACCATGTAATGGATATTTGAAATAGGTATGAATAGACACTACCCCTAAAGTGATGTCAAATAGTTTTCAATAAGGAAGAAAGTTGCAGTGCACATATACTGATAATGCATGAATATGCTGTATCAGAAAAAATATAAAAGAGATAAACAGCAAATGTGCAATAATGTGCCATGTGCATAGTCGCCCAGGTACATTGGCTCATAGGAAGAGCATCATATGGGAATGATAGGCCAAGTAGTATCGCCATAGGAGGTGGCTTCCTCAGGGGTAAAGTTCAGTGGCAAGGCAAGTGCTTTATATACTTGATAGTTGTAAAAAAGATAATTGTGTAAATTACCAGATGTCATGATTATGTCTCTCTATCACATCTTGACCTTGGTATCTGTGAATGTTGAGTGCATCTTTGTCCACCATCCTGTTGATCAGGTAATTTATATTTTAACAAATGTGCAGAATATAAAGCACTGGCTTCGGAACTGAACCTTAACTCTGAAGAAGCCATCTCCTGTGGTGATATGTGTGAGGTCTTCATTCCTACCTGATGCTTTTCCTATGAGCTAATTTCCCTAGGTGACTGTGCACATGGCACTTTACTGAACAGCCACAGTGTGACTGCGGACCGCTGTTATAGTGTTTTGATACTACATTATTTACTGTATGTATTGTTATCTGTACATGTGCATTTCACCTCTTTCCATTGCTCTGTTGGTTATAATGCCAATCAAATTGATTTTATCCCAGTGAGAGTTTTTAGTCTAGGTTTGGCACAATAAGTGCATTTTTAAATGTTTTAATTTGCCTTGTCCAAGCTATTGTGTTTGCTACATAATGAAGATTTACATTGTTAAAATTTACAAAATGCAACTGATCTTTTGTACATTTCTTTCCACTTTTGTGAGACATTTTGTGAGGATTCACACTCCTTGACATATGGTAACATTCATACAGGCTTGAGGTATCTTTATCCAAGCTGGCAGATTTATTAATGTTCATAAGTCTTTACCATAAACAAATGTACAGCCTTCTAGCATAAAGCAGAAAAAAAATAAAAATAGTACACACAGCAATATGGCTCAGCCGTTCAGATATCAATAGGCTTAGTCCGACTCTGATCAAAATTAACCAGCACAACAGGTCTATCCACCTGTTCACACAGACAAAGACTGAAGCAGCTGAGCTGCCTTAAATAGGCTGCTCAATTCCCGGGGTGGAGATATGGGAGCAGCCAGTCCCACCCATCTCTTCTGATTACTCCTAAAAACCCAGACTCATGCTGTCCTTTAAAAAAAAACTTCTCAGCACTAACTGTGCTGGAGCCTGCTTCTCCAGGATTTACATTACCAAGGCTAACCAGCTCCGTAACACATATCTCCCATCTAGGACCTTTCTAGTGACAATATTACACAATATGTGTATATATATTCTCAATCTCAAGGTTCTCAAATCCTTCAACATTCTTATGGATTATGAAATGGAGTCCATCATTGCAAGATGCTAAAAAGTCTCATTAAAATTATCAAATACTAGTGTTGAGCAAGCATGCTCGACACTGCTCGGTACTCGCCCGACCATCTCACTACTCGGGATGTTCGGCGAGCACCGAGCATTTCTGAGTTACTCGGACGGGAGCTCGAGTCTCTGCCCTGCACGTTTGGTGCTCTTTACAGAGCCAATGAAGATGCAGGGATTGCCAGCCAGTCACTGTAATGCCGCAGCCATGTTATTTGTGGCCATTACAGTGATTGGCTGGCCGCACAGCGTCACCTCGAGTATTTAAAACCGGGCGCCGCCATCTTGGGCATAGTTGCTCCGGATCAGACAGTGTAGGGAGAGTGCTGCTGAGTTAGGGAGAGATATATAGTGCGAAATAGGTAGTGTAGGGTCTCTAAAGCCTGCCAAATAAAACAAACAGTCATTCTCAGGACTAATATCCATCCCAGATATCAGGCAGGCAGGCAGTATAGGAGACGTAGTGGTTATACCAGCAAACGCTGCATTACAGGCCTGTGTTCTCCTGTTGGTAAAATTGCTAGACTCAGGGGCCAGGAAAAATCCTGTATTTTTTTTTTCCTCAGCCAGACTGTACAAATACGCGTCTTATTAACCTTTTGGTATTCCCCCCCCCAACCCAAAACAAAATTGAGTGTGTTTATGACTGTGGTTTTGCAGTTCCATGGGTCAAATCTCTGTATTATCCAGCTTTTGGCATTTTTTCCGTAAAAAAAAACAGTAATAGTGTCTCCCTGACTGCTCAGACACAAATATATCTGTTTAAAAGAGTCTGGTGTAGGCCAGAGAAATAGAACTGTGGTTTTGCAGTTCCACGGGTCAAATTTCTGTATTATCCTGCTTTTGGCATTTTTTCCGTAAAAAAAAGCAGTAATAGTGTCTCCCTGACTGTTCAGACACAAATATATCTGTTTAAAAGAGTCTGGTGTAGGCCAGAGAAATAGAACTGTGGTTTTGCAGTTCCACAGGTCAAATCTCTGTATTATCCTGCTTTTGGCATTTTTTCCGTGAAAAAAAACAGTAATAGTGTCTCCCTGACTGTTCAGACACCAATATATCTGTTTAAAAGAGTCTGGTGTAGGCCAGAGAAATAGAACTGTGGTTTTCCTCTTCCACGGTTCTAATCTCCTTTATATTACCCTTTTTCCATTGATAGTGCGAGTGTAAGCTATTTTACTACATTTACAATGGGCAAGGCGTGTGGCAAGGGACGTGGAACTGGACGTTCTGGTGATGGTGCGTGTAGGGGACGGGGCCGTGGCCATGGTGAAAATGTGCCACAACCAACAGCCACATCTTCTCGCTCCCACTTCTTGACCGAATTACTAGGGAAGCACACTACAATACCAGTATTGCAAACTGATCAGTGTGAACAGGTTATTAATTGGATAGCAGATAATACTTCCAGTTACCTGGGCACCACCACCTCCGGTCTGTCTTCCACACGGTCAAGTTTTAGTAGCCGTGAGTCTCGACCGCATACTCCTCCTCACCCTGATGCTCCTTCCTCCCACCATGCCGAATGTCTTCAGACAGCAACTGATCCCACACTAGTACACTCTGAAGAGCTGTTCAGTGGTCCATTTCCATATTTGTGCCCCTCGCCTGCTCCGCTTGAAGTGGTGGAAGAGGAGATCCCATGTAGCGATGCCCAAATATTTGAACAGCCACGGTCACAGGAAGTCGACGCTGGCAATTTGTCACAAGAGGTGGACGATGATAAGACACAATTGCCACGAAGTGAGTAGGAGGATCGTGGTGTGCAAGTGGAAGAGGAGGAGGTGGTGGATGATCTAGTAACTGACCCAACGTGGCAGGAGGGCACGCAGAGCGAGGCCAGCAGCACACAGGGGGAGGGAGGCAGAGTACCCCAACAGGCAGGAAGAAGCAGTGTGGTGGCCGCACACAGAAGGCGGGCAACGAGGGACGTTGCCAGTACAACCGGTAGGTCTTCCAGAGTCTGGAATTTTTTAAAGACTCTGCTGATAATCCCAAAAAGGCCATTTGTACCAACTCCCATGCCAGCATCAGCAGGGGTGACAAAACTACCAGCCTGACCACCACCAGCATGATCAGGCACATGGCAGCAAAGCACCCGACTTTGTGGGGCGAACCCCAGGCTCCACGACCAGTGTCAGCGGGTGTTACCACTGCTTCTTCCGCTGTTGTGCGTGTAATAGAACCCCCTGTTGTGCGTGCAAGGCAATCCCCTGTCCATGCTGCATGCAAAGATGCCCCCTCCTCTCAGTCTTCACTTGTTATGGCAGTTTCTCAAGAAACAGCATCAACGTCCACGTCCCACCGCAGCGTTCAATTGTCCATATCCTAGAGCTTTGAACGAAAGCGCAAATTCGCAGCCAACGCACCACAGGCCACAGTCCTAAATTTGCACATTTCACGACTGCTTAGAAATGCTGCCTTTTAGGCTGGTGGAGACAAAATCCTTCCGCAACCTTATGGCGGTGGCCGTCCCTCAGTACTTGGTCCCCAGCCGACACTATTTTGCCCGGTGTGCCATCCCCGCACTACACAAGCACGTGTCCCAAAACATCTGCCGTGCCCTCAACAACGCAGTTACTGGGAGAGTCCACCTGACAACGGACAAGTGGACAAGTGCTTGTGGCCAGGGACGGTACATCTCCCTGACGGCACACTGGGTAAACATAGTGGAAACCAGGACCTAGTCAGACCTTGGGACGGAAGACATCCTCCCCACACCGAGGATTGCGGGCCCTATGTCAGTCAAAGTTGCCCCCACAGTGTACAGCTCCTGCGCATCATCCTCCTCCTCCTCCTCATGTTCAGCCTCCATCTCAGATA
This sequence comes from Phyllobates terribilis, assembly GCF_046119375.1. Lineage (NCBI taxonomy): Eukaryota > Metazoa > Chordata > Amphibia > Anura > Dendrobatidae > Phyllobates > Phyllobates terribilis. The sequence goes on along the minus strand of NW_027362763.1, from coordinate 778,534,120 downwards.
TCACCACATCAGTTACAAGCTGGAAGCACTGCAGTACTGCCTCAGCCAAGCGGCAACAGGCTGTGCTGAAACTCATAAGCTTAGGTGATAAACCTCACACTGCTTGTGAGTTGTGGACAGCTGTGAAAGAGCAGGCAGATCTGTGGTTGAGACCGCTGAACCTACATCCCGGCATGGTCGTGTGTGACAATGGCCGTAACCTGGTGGCGGCTCTGAGGCGAGGCGAGATCACACACGTACCATGCCTGGCTCATGTGCTTAACCTCTTGATTCAGCGGTTTCTTAAATCAAACCCCGAGTTGCCAGATCTGTTCATCAAAGTACGCCGCCGGTCAGCTCATTTTCGGAAGTCGGCTACAGCTTCCTCCGCCCTTGCTGTGTTGCAGCAGCGTTTGCAGCTTCCGGCACACCGACTGGTGTGTGATGTCCCCACACGTTGGAACTCTACCCTCCACATGTTGCAAAGGATTTGTGAGCAGAAGAGAGCAGTTGTGGAGTACCAGCTGCAACAAGGCCGTCGATATTCAGGTGAGACTCCACACCTAAGACCTCAGGAGTGGACCTGGATGTCGGACAAATGTACCATCCTGACAAACTTTGAGGAGTCCACCAAGATGGTGAGTGGCGATGATGCCATCATTAGCGTCAGCATCCCACTTGTCTGTCTTTTGCAATGCTCTCTGCGGAGAATCAAAGAGGAGGCATTGCAGCCAGAGTATGATGAGATGGATCAAGAAGCTGTAATGGGTGATTACACACAGCCCAGCCTCATCTCATCCCATCATGCATTGGGGACAATGAGGGAGAGGAGAAGGAGGAGGAGGAAGAACAGGAGCTGGTATCATGCGCTTTAGACGGTAGTACCTGTACAACTGTCATACAGTCGGTTCAGCGTGGGTGGCCTGAGGACAGGGGAGAGGAGGAGGAGGAAGAGGAGGAGAGCATGGTCAGTCGTCATCTTGGTGAGGACACGGAAGTCTTGCCCGTTACCAGTCTGGCACGCATGGCTGACTTTATGTTACGCTGCCTTAACCGTGACCCTCGCGTTGTCAAAATATTGGGTGACAGTCATTACTGGTTGGTGACACTTTTAGACCCCAGCTACAAGGAGAACTTTCACTCTCTTATTCCTGAGGTGGAGAGGTCTACAAAAATGGGGCAGTACCAGAAGGCCCTTGCTGCAGAACAGTTAAAAAAGTTCCCATCTGAACACGCTAGCGACAGAGGTCACAGTTCGTTGACCAACCAAGGCGTACAGGCGAGAGAGATGCTACTCCAATCCAGCAGAGGCAGGGGAACACTGTCAACATTCTGGGACAGTTTTCTGAGACCCGCCCAGCTTACAGGCCCTGAGGCACGGGGTACTCTCACAAGGAGTGGAAAGTTTCAAAAGATGGTGAGGGAGTACCTTGCCGACCGTACCAGCGTCCTCCGTGATTCCTCTGTGCCTTTTAATTATTAGGTATCCAAGCTGGACACTTGGAATGAACTTGCTCTGTACGCCTTGGAGGTCTTGGCCTGCTTTGCCGCTAGCGTGTTATCGGAGCGTGTTTTTAGTGCCGCTGGGGGAATTATAACTGATAATCGCACTCGACTGTCAACTGACAATGCTGACAAGCTGACCCTTATCAAAATGAACAAGGGCTGGATTGGGCCAGACTTCTCATCACCACCAAATGACAGCAGAGTAACATAAAGTCAAATTCACTGTGTTATTTCGGGAGGTGTATTCCCATGCACCGCTTCACACCCATACATGGGTATACGCTTCCTCATTTCGGCTGTGTTTTGCTCTTCACCTTATCCTCAGCCTCCACCACCACTATACCACCAGGTTGACTGTGGTCCGTGTTGCCAGCATTGCAAGTTCCTCCGTCCTAATTTTTGGCAGCTTTTGCTTGGAAGGCATAGGCAAAGACTATGGGAGACCCACTCCCCAATAATGGGAATAATGTTTTTAATATGCTGTACTGCATGGCTCTTGTAAGGGGCATTAAAATCGTCTCGTTAAGATACTTCTACCTCCACGTCTCTTCCAAGGGGCATTAAAACCGTCTTGTTAAGCTACTGCGACCTCCACCACTTTTCCAAGGGGCATTAAAACCGTCTTGTTAAGCTACTGCGACCTCCACGTCTCTTCCAAGGGGCATTAAAACCGTCTTGTTAAGCTACTGCGACCTCCACCACTTTTCCAAGGGGCATTTAAAGCGTCTTGCTAAGCTACTGCGACCTCCACGTCTCTTCCAAGGGGCATTAAAACTATCTTGTTAAGCTACTGTGACCTCCACCACTCTTCGAAGGTGCACTGATATTGCTTTTTTATTCCACTGCGACCTCCACCACTCTTCCAAGGGGCATTAAAACCATCTTGTTAAGCTACTGCGACCTCCACCACTTTTCCAAGGGGCATTAAAACCATCTTGTTAAGCTACTGCGACCACCACCATTCTTCCAAGGGGCATTAAAACCGTCTTGTTAAGCTACTGCGACCTCCACGTCTCTTCCAAGGGGCATTAAAATCATCTTGTTAAGATACTGCGACCTCCACCAATCTTCCAAGGGGCATTGATATTGTCTTTTTATTCCACTGCGACCTCCACCACCCTTCCAAGGGGCATTAAAACCGTCTTGTTAAGCTACTGCGACCTCCACGTCTCTTCCAAGGGGCATTAAAACCATCTTATTAAGCTACTGCGACCTCCACGTCTCTTCCAAGGGGCATTAAAACCATCTTGTTAAGCTACTGCGACCTCCACCACTCTTCCAAGGGGCATTGATATTGTCTTTTTATTCCACTGCAACCTCCACAATTCTTCCAAGGTGCATTAAAACCGTCTTGTTAAGCTACTGCGTCATCCACGTCTCTTCCAAGGGGCATTAAAAACCGTCTTTTTAAGCTACTGCGACCTCCACCACTTTTCCAAGGGGCATTAAAATCTTCTTGCTAAGCTACTGCGACCTCCACCACTTTTCCAAGGGGCATTGATATTGTCTTTTTATTTCACTGTGACCTCCACCATTCTTCCAAGAGGCATTAAAACCGTCCTGTTAAGCTACTGCAACCTCCACCACTTTTCCAAGGGGCATTAAAACCGTCTTGTTAAGCTACTGCAACCTCCACCACTTTCCCAAGGGGCATTAAAACCGTGTTGTTAAGCTACTGCGACCTCCACCACTTTTCCAAGGGGCATTAAAACCGTCTTGTTAAGCTTCTGCGACCTCCACCACTCTTCCAAGGTGCATTGATATTGTCTTTTTTATTCCACTGCAACCTCCACCACTCTTCCAAGGGGCATTAAAACAGTCCTGTTAAGCTACTGCAACCTCCACGTCTCTTCCAAGGGGCATTAAAACCGTCTTGTTAAGCTACTGCGACCTCCACCACTCTTCCTAGGGCATTTATATTGTCTTTTTATTCCACTGCGACCTCCACCATTCTTCCAAGGGGCATTAAAACCGTCATGTTAAGCTACTGCGACCTCCACGTCTCTTCCAAGTTGCATTAAAACCGTCTTGTTAAACCACTCTGAACTCCACAGCTCTTCCAAGGGGCATTGAAATGTTGTTTTCAATTACCGCTAACCTCCACGACTCTTCCAACGGGCATTGCATTTTCTCCTAATTTTAGTCAGCTTTTGCTTTTCAATGCATAGGCGAACACTAAGGGAGAATGGGTAGAAGGTTTTTAGTATGCTGTAATCCACGTCTGTTTCAAGGGGCATTGCAGTTCCTCATAATTTTTGGAAAGCCTTCCATTCACTGCTTAAGCCAACAGTGTACAGGAGACCCAGTTGCTATAAATGGAAATAACGGTTTAGTTAAGGCCCTCTGACCTCCATGTCACTTCCAAGGGGCATTGGAGTGCCTCGAAATTTTTGGTAGGCATTGCACTCACTGTATGCCCTATAACTGTGTAGCCGAACCGCTCATTTTGGTACAGAAACATATCCTACAAGACATGTGTGGTTGACTGGCCTGATATTGATGTGAATGGTCCCTGTTCCTCCTGCTCTTTTTCCTTTGCCACCACCTCATCCATCATTCATCACCTGAAGCTTTGTTTTAACAGGAGTCATAGAACTGGGATAGTAGCAGGAAAACATCCAGCAATCCTCGGAGGAGGTTGGATATGCGCTAAAACGCTGACCACCTCAGGCCTAGCCGCTACTACATACATGCGCTTGCATTCCAAGGAACAGAAAGCTAAGGAGATGGATGGCCTCATGATCATGAATAATTTTTCTCGTTGTGTAGGAGGCTGACCACTGCTGCTGTCTACCTTCTGAACTTTGTGTTGAAGCCAGATTGACCCAGGACCCGCAATCCTCTATGTCTGGAGGACGTGTTGCATCCCAGAGGCCAACTGTGTCCCGGCTTCCACAATATTAACCCAGTGTGAAGGCGTCAGTCAGATGGACCATCCCTGGCCACATTCACTTGTCCAAGTGTTTGTGGTTAGGCTGTCCTTCAAATAGGGGCGGCTGGGGACGGTTTATGGACATCCGGCCGCCCCCAGACGGCTGGGGACCGTGTGTGGGCACCCGGCCGCGGGGCGGCTGGGGACCGAGTATGGACACCCGGCCGCCCCATGGTGGCTGGGGAACGAGCGTGGACACCCGGCCGCCGGGCGCCTGGGGACTGAGTATGGCTCGTCCAATGCTGCCCTAAAGCAGGCCAGGCAAAGAAAAGTGTGGGGGCAGTTCCCAGGAGAAATAGGGGCGGCTGAGGACCAAGTATGGACACCCGGCCGCCCCCTGGCGGCTGGGGAACGAGCGTGGACACCCGGCCGCCGGGCGGCTGGGGACTGAGTATGGATACCAGGCCACCGACGGAGCCATGACATGGTAGCCGGCGTCTGCCTACACATGCCTAAAAGGCCCAATTTCAAGTGCAAGCAAGATAGCAGTATGGTGTTGCAGCCTGGGAGTGGGTGGGTGGCAGGTTGCACACTTACGCTTGCATTCCAAGAAAACAAAGCAGATGCTAACTTCTATCATCATCATCATGCTCCTCACTTTGGCACTCTCAACTCCCCTGATGGAGAAGCCAGGGCCCACCGGAGGAGTCTGGTTCTCTGGTGGGCTCGTCCAATGCTGCCCTAAAGCAGGTCAGTGTGTGGGGGAAGTTCCCAGGAGAAATAGGGGTGGCTGGGGACTGAGTATGGACACCCGGCTGCCCCCTGGCGGCTGGGGACCGAGCGTGGACACCCGGCCACCGGGCGGCTGGGGACTGAGTATGGATACCAGGCCGTCGACACAGCCATGACATGGTGGCCGGCGTCTGCCTCCACATGCCTAAAAGGCCCAATTTCAAGTGCAAGCAAGCTAGCAGTATGGTATTGCAGCCTGGGGGTGGGTGGGTGGCAGGCTGCATACTTGTGCTTGCATTGCAAAGAATGGGGGAGGTACAATTGAACACTGCCCTGGGACAAAGACTTGCACGGGGATAGTTGCAAGTCTGCATCTTCTGATGCGGCAAGGATCACTTCTGATGGGCACACTTTTAGGCTGTGACCTGGGTGTCAGAGATGCTTCCAGGGGTCTTCCCCATGCTGTTCCCATGTCTTTTCAGCACTGTATGCATGTGTCACACAGCACATGGCCAGATAAGATTGTAAAATGTTAAAATGACATTTCCCGGTGAATGCATTTGTCACGGTTGAAAGCAATACAAAAGTGCAAAAACGCATAAAAAATGCTACTTGTGAACATAGCCCAAGGTGTGGAGGAGTATTTTTGTTTTTGGTTATTTATTTTACCTTATACACAAGTCTTTACCCTGGAAAGGAACTTCCTTAATATATTTCACAGGAAAACCGTTTCAGTTTCATTTTTGAACGTTTTGTTGTTAGCCCTTAAAAGTGGTTTAATACCTCTGACCACGTTGTTGACAGCAGTGACCTGGGGGTCAGAAGTGCTTCCTGGGGCGATCCCCATGCTGTCCCCATGTCATTTGAACACTGTCACTATCGTTTTGGGCACTTTTTAGGCTTTCTACCGACTGCCGGGGGTGCAGCCGCAAAATGCTTGGGTCTCCCATAGACTAACATTGGGCTCGTGGCTCGGGTCGAGCATCCGAGTATCACGGTGAGCTCGGCCCGAGCTTCGAGCACCCGAGCATTTTAGTGCTCACTCAACACTATTAAATACTTGTCATAGCCAAAAATGCTTGATAGGTCCCCTAACATAGTTTAATTATATTATTCCTGAAGTCTACAATGATTTGGAGGAAAGATCTGTATTATGAAGGATTACTACTTTTGGTATCATAAAAATACATTGAAGCCTCTTCAAAAGATTATTTTTTATAGAAGACTAGCCCTCATCTAAATCTGATTTTTCTATGATTAATGATTAATTTGTCTACTTTCAGTAAATAGAATATTGGCTTTTTTGAGAATAACATCATCTCAAGAAAGACATTTTTTATTGCAATTTTGGTGGGTTGTCTCAAATTATGTACAATCTAAATTAAAAATTATTAACTTTAACGTACGAAGTTTTAATGTAACCCTATAAAGCAATTCCGAACACTATGTAAAATATACTGTAATATCCTGCCGTTAACACATGTAGCATTTTTCTTGACAATTAGCATCAGACTTATGCTGGGATTCAACAAAAAATATACACACTTTTTTTCACCACCACCTTCAGCTGTAGAGATTGTACTTCTTCTATAAACACACACTTAAGTGATCCACATTGTTATTGAGGAGATGATGTCACATTCGACCTTCAGGAAGGGCTAGTTCCTTCTCTGCTTAAATTGGATCTATTGTACTCAAATAACAGCTGGTCCTAAATGTTGTTACTTAGAGATGAGTTCAAATCTATCAAGAAATTCTTTTTTGTGATTTTATTTCATAGGTTTCTTCCACTAATATGCCATAATGGCTGATTCCTTTTTTCTAAAAACCAACACACCTCCTGGTTGCTTTAGTGAAGTAAACATTTTAAAATCTTTTGGTGGCCATGGACCTTTAGATAACTGTCAATTGAACATTCATTTGGCCAAAGGCTACTCCTCCAAACATATGCGACTTGACTAGACATGCATGTGTTCTCAAAAGGTGAATAAACCACTGCTAAACACACATGATGATGGGTCATCTAAAGTGTAGGCCCTCAACATTTGATCACACATTAGCTGGTTGGAAATGGGATACTGTCTGTAGCCAAACTTTTAAACATTTTATTTAAGGTCATCCTCCTGACCTGGTGTGCATTTTTGAAGCGTCGGTGTTCTGTCTAACGTTTTCTTGGACAGCACATAGACCCATTGAGTATGTCCTATTCTAATCCTCAAAATTGGATAGGAATAGGACATGCCCTGAGTTTCGCAGACCCCTTCTCAGATCCGTGATTTTCACGGACGTGTCAATGAATTTATAAAACCCTATGGGTCCATGTGCTGTCCGATAAAAAAAATGTGTCAGCACAAGGACATTTCTCACAAATGTGTGTTTGTAGCCTAAGGGAGGTTGTTTTACAAACAACAGTATTACTGCAAGTCATACAGTATAGATACAGAATAATATTTACATCCAGTGACCGCTGATGTCTCATTGATTAGACTCGTTTTCTGTTGTTTCTTCTCCATCTAGTCAGACCTTTATGTCGACATCTTCCAACCACAACTCATCTTGCCACACTGATCACCGCAGGTCTGAAAATAACAAAGTCACATTATATACAGTACATTTGCCTGTTGAATGAAAAATCCTCCACACTGAGCCCCTATGATACAAATATTAACTACACCTCTAATATACAATTACCTACGTACCATTGAAAATATAAATTGAGAAATTAGCACTGTGCCCCTCATTAACTATAATGTCCGCTGCCCAATAAATATAATTTAGTCAGTCACTGTGACTCTCCCCCTAATTCATTTTAAGTGTCTGTATACTGTCCCCCCCAATTCATTATAAGTCCCTGATAGAAACATAATGAATTGGGGGGGGGGTGAAGATGCTATCATGGCCTTATAATGAACTTCCCAACATCTCAACTCATTATAAGTTTTTGACAGCATCTTCTCCCACCCTCCAAATCATTATAAATCCCTATATAATGTCCTCTACCCCCCTATTCATTATATTCCCTGAAAGCATCCTCTCCCATCTCCATATGCATTACAAAGAGTCCTATCCCCTTTACCCTCTCTTCCCTCACCTTCCAATTCAATGTAAGTCCCTGATAGCGTCATAATAAATTTGGGGTGGAGTAGAACGCTATCAGGGACTTAGCATTCTCGCTCACCCCACCATGTCATTATAAGTCTCTGATAGCATCATAATGAATTGGGGCATGTGAGAGGACGCCATTAGGCACTTAACATCCTCACCCACCACCAAATTCATTATAAGTCCCCTGATAGAGTCCTTCCCCAACCCCCAATTCATTATAAATCCCTATATCACATCCTCCACCACCACCCCATTCATGATAAATTCCTGAAGCCATCCTCTACCTCCCCTTACTCCCATCCTTCCTCCCATCATGCTCTGTCCAGTGTGTTACCAAAAACACTCACCTCTCTGGAGGTTCCCTTGCAGCATTGCTTCTTTCCTCTTCTTGCTGGATACTTTCTAAATGATGATGGTGGCGTACTGATGTTATCACGCCGCGCATGTCTGAGACATAGAAAGATTGCCAGGCAGGAAACTGAAGATGGTTTCCTGTGGGTCCATTGCCATTTTCTTCTGTAAGCAGCGGAGCTACAGGAATGCTCCCTATCCGGCACGCTACTAATGACTAGGGTACTCTGGCCATGGGCCCCCCAGAGCCTTGAGCTCCGAGCAACAGGTAGATTGCCCTCAGTATAAGCAGCCCCTGCAAATGCCATGCTCTACCTCTGGGCCTCTGGCAGTAGATCTGCCCCTGGATCTGCTAAACTGCTATCAAAAAGTTTAAACTCATGTAAATGAGAATATAGTGTAGTATGGTTCCCTATTTTACAATAAATACATAAAATCCTAAGTTTTATTTTAAGTCTGAACAATCCAACAAAGAAATTCTACATTTCAAAGCATAAAAAACGAGAGTTTGTTTGGTTGTGTTGCATAGCTACATCATCTCATGGGTAAAAAATGGATCAAGTTTATATTCTCATGACCCAGCCGTGATGGAAGTAACTTAGAAGTTGATTTAGAGATTCTGAAATTAAAATAGGCATGTGATGTATGCATGGCATTACTTGTAAAACTGCCCAGTGTTATTTTCTCATCCTCCCTGACGTACAAAAAAAATAGATGCTTCTTTATACTTATTTAGGGAATATTTTACATGTCATCCAAAATGTCTAAGACTTCAGACATCTTATTCTTAGCTAAGTAAATTATTGGAAAAACATTAAGAGGAAACGGAGGAGCGGTTTAGTATTTTAACTTTAAAATCTCCTTATATTGAACACAATCGCAAAATAACAGCTCTGAGGAGTAAGGAAATCAATTGCAGGGCAGCGGCGTACAGGAAGTTGTGTTACTTCAAGAAGAATAGGATCAACGACAACACAGGATGCGAGCAGACCTCTACTATAGGAAGAAGGATATACATTTCTAATGTCATATCCACTTCTTAACTACGCTGGACTTTGTATGAATCTCTTCATTTTCTTTGTGAGAAGGCACCATCAAAGAAAGGAGAACAGAAAAAAGATGGACACTCCACTCTCAGTACTTGCCATTTTGGTATCTTTACTGTTCCCATCTGCAATACCTGGGAAAGAGCAAAGTGAAGCCATCTGTTTTACTAATGCCTGTTACTTTGTCCACCTGAGCCAGGAAAAATTTTCTGAAGCAAGTACAGAATGTGTTAACAGAGGAGGTAACCTTCTGACCATACATAGTGAAGAAGAAGCAGAACATGTTTACAGTTTACTTTGGAAATTGACCAACACCTCGCCATTTACGCGTCCATTAAAGCTTTGGATTGGATTGCAGCTGAAATCATGTGTTATCAGAGATGAAGCTTTAAGAGGGTTTTCTTGGATCACAGATACTCAACTTGCAAAGGAAAGCAACTTTTCTAATTGGTTGATAGAACCAAAAGGGACTTGTACCAGGGAAAAATGCGTGAGTATGAAATTGCACATGGACTCACCAGATAATTATAAATGGACTGATGAACCATGCTCTTTTAAGGCTGATGGTTATATCTGCAAATTTAACTTCAAAGGAATGTGCCAGCGGGTTGTTCTTGCTGGCCCAGGATATGTTGAATATGACACCCCTTTTACCTTCAAAAGTTCTTCTCTGGACTTAGTCCCACATGGCTCTTTAGCTTCAGTGTCTTGTGGTCACATCGGAACTCATACTGGACCTTGGCTAATTTGTCTGCAATCTAATGAAACAAATGTTTATCAGTGGGGAAATTCTCGTTCGGACAAGAAATCAAATGGACCTTTTTGTGCCTCTGAGGAACTGGGCTGTAAGTACAATAATGGTGGATGTGAACATGAATGCATAGAATATTCACAAAACAAATCCATCTCCTGTAGATGCAAAGATGGGTATGTGTTGGCATCTGACTTGGTGTCCTGTGTTTACCCTGACCACTGCCAGTCTAACCCATGTGAGCAGAAATGTATAAACCACCAATATCGCTTTACATGTTCATGTTCTAGGGGCTTTGAGTTGGCAACAAACAAAGCAAACTGCATAGATGTCGATGAATGCTTGACCGGACCTTGCAGCCAAACATGTATCAACACTTTGGGAAATTTCTACTGTAAGTGTAATACTGGATTTCGACAGCAAGAAAGACGATGCATAGACATAGATGAATGTCTCAACTCCAATTGCTCTCAAAGCTGCCTCAACACAAATGGGTCATATAGTTGCATCTGCCATTCCGGGTACACCCTTAGCAGTGACAATACCACGTGTTTGGATGTTGATGAGTGCACCCACTCCCCATGTGCCCACTACTGCCACAATACTGATGGGAGTTATGTTTGCTCTTGTCCAAAGGGAATGTTATTATCATCTGATTACATATCATGTATTCCAATGCAACAAAACTCTGAAGCTTTTACCAGTGGAGAAATCAATGAAAGAGTGGAACCAGAAAAAGCAACCAGCAGTAGTCCGACTCTTGACCAACCTACATCAGAATTTACAGATTCCACTATGGATTTAAAGGATAGAGAAACAGGACAGATAATGACAACCATCCCCATGACAAAAGAAGCAGACACATTTTCTGGTAATAGCTCTGTTAATCAGGTAACAAGTGGTCATGAGGTCAACCAAAATAAAGTGCTATTAGCGAGTATAATAGGTGCCTGCGCTGTGCTGTTAGTCATGATTATCATTGCTGGCGTTTTATGTCACAGAAAGAGGAATGCAAAGAAAAATGAGACTGAGAAGCAACCAAGTGCAACAGATAACTACTGCTGGGTCCCAGATCAAAAGGGGGATAAAGCAGTAAGCAATGACTACAGGTGACCTCACTGCCCCCATATACATGTATGCGTTTATTGATGTAGTGAGTATGCTTTGTAGAGCTCTCTTTGTAGATAGTGGTGCTTTTTTTTGTTTAGCTCATATGTAAGCATTAATAAGGCAAGCAACCATCAATGAGTGCTCCTGGTTTACTAGTTTTATGGAAAAAAAAATTGTGTTGTGTAAAAATTAGCGATCCAGTGCCGCTGCCTAGCAGCATAAAAAGGCATTAAATAAGAAAAAACAAACACAGTATTCCACCGGTAAATTTCTGCTACTTTAGCACCGATAGCTCTGATCCTGCAGTTATGATGTCACATCTATCATTCAAGTGATCACTGCAGCCAGTCGCTGACCTCAGTGGTGATGCCTGCATGTGAGTATATGACGCTGGACCATCCATTAGAGACCGAGGTCCCACGAATGATGGATGTGGTCATTGTTAAAGAATCAGCATGGACTACTAGATCGACAGTGCTGGAGTGGCAATTTATTCAAAGGCTGACGTTATTTCTTTTTAATTCTAAACCATTTCCTGCTGTTAAAGGGGTTGTCCGGTGAAAGCAAGCTATCATATACAGTATCATCAGAATAACTTGATGACTGGTGAGTGTCTGACTACTGAGATCTGCACCAATTGGTAGAATGAGGCAAATTTATTCCCATCAGAATAAAGCAGAAATATGCTTGTGTGGCTTGTGCTATTCTATCCTTTTGGGGCTCATAACTGATTTGTTCGTCTTTGTCTGGCAACACTGGAAAGAATGATTGGTGCGGTCCCAGCAGTCAGACACCCATAGATCAGCAAGTTATCACCTATTCTGAGGATAACTTGTTTTCACTGGACAACTCCTTGAAGCATCTTTTTTTAAATTCCTGGGCAACCCCTTTAAGCATCTTTCTTAAAATCCTGGACAACCCCCTTTAATAACTTTCTTAAAATTCTGGGCAACCACTTTTAAGTCGTACAACTTTCGAATATACTACTTGGGGGATTTCCCAAAACTGTATAAAAGAAACAGAATCGTACGGTAGTCCATAGCAACCAATCTTAATACAGCTTTCACTTTATCAGAGCTATGTAAGAAAGGAAAAGCTCAAATGTGATTGGTTGCCATGGGCAACAATCAGTGTTTCTTTTAGACAGTTTGATAAATCTCTGACATTAATTGCCTTTTTGAGGGTGATGTAAATATATATAATAAATTCACTTTATGTAAATACAAAAAGAAAACCCCTTTAAGTTGGCCTCTCTATTGCAGGCGGCCATTTTGTGAGCTGGAGTTATACTTGTGTAGTTAGTGGATTAGGATTTAGTGACTGTGCTGTGCCGTGCTCCTCAGCGAATCTACTACACCCAGTGGTGTAGTTTGAAGCTCATGGGTCCCGATGCAAAAGCTTCAATGGGCCCCAACTATTGCAAGTCTTTAACACCAATGGTCTTTTCATATGGGCCAAAGTGACCTTTTGGGTCCCTAGGCTCAAGGGCACAGGTGCGACTGCAACCTCTTCAGTTATTATAGTTACAACCCTGACTACATCTCAGTAATTAGCGGGAAACATTTCCATGAATTTTGACGCAGTTCACAAAATTGTTGCTGGTTTGTAAAGAGCGCATGTTCACTTTAAGAGATAAAGTCTTTAAGGTAATAGTATATAAAGTATTATGTAAGGCGGAGGATTAGTCTTGTTTTTCTTTCAGGAGAACATTGATTTTCTAATTATGAATGTGAAATATTAAAAAAATGTATGTTAATATCAATTTTCTTAGTTGCCAGGTAACAGTTATTTCCAGGATTAATGCTGGATTATACTGACTGACCTCAGCTTATCCACAACACATCTATAAATGTAATTTATAATCCAATCCTTAAAGGAGTATTCCTCTTTTAAACAACACATTTTTTCATTGTAGGCTCTAGCAATATTCCGATACACTATCTCCATTTTTTTTTTGTGGCTTTCAAGATCTTTGCTTTACTGTTTATCTAAAAGGTCAGCAAATTATCTATTGCTTAAATCAGGTTTTTGTGTTACACATTTTTTTTTTACATATCACAATCCATATTAAAAATAAAAGAGTAATCTTGCAATTTTCACACGGGGCTTTATTAGACTAACTTCCTATTGTTTCAGGAAACAACACATGCACATAGCCACATGCACATAACCACATAGGCTATTATTGAAGCATCTAATAAGTGTGTGCAATGTTCATTGTGAAGGAAGGGAGAGCAGGGTCAGGTGTGGCATCACCTATTAAGATTGGTGGATCCTGTGTTATCAGCTTTATATAGAGGTGTTACTGATCATTGTAATCCAGTCTCTGAAAATAATAACTCATCCACCAGGAGCATGGTTCATTGAAGAACCATTATGAAACCTCCGTCTTAAGAAATTCAACATTCATGGTTCTTGTTTGTGTCTAAAAAAATTGTCAAGTTTGAGTCAGGAGATCCTTAGACGGTCAATGAACATGGACCATGAAAGTTGGATTTGTGAAACTAACCTTATAATGAGCTATTCAATAACTATAAGAAGAGATTTTGAAAATCATGACATGTTGACACAGACAGTATATGGAAAAATTGTTTAACCTTTCATCATATAGTGAATAATTGAAATTGGCTAAAAGCAGAATAGCCCTACAAAAATGCTCTAAAGAGATTCTAAGTTCAGTACATGAAATGTAAGCGTATGTACAGACTAAGTCATTTCCATGCGGGCAAACCATTGAGTTTTTCAAGATGAAGACGCATCAGGAAACTCTGACATTTCCATTCCCGAAGCATCATTTATAGAATTTTTTTTGGGGGGGTAATCACATGACCGTTTTTGGAAATTTTTGACTGCCAAACAAATTTTAATTCCATTTAACAATGAAGAAACGGAAAGCAGTTTTTAAAGCAAAAACGCTCACACACCTTTCAAGTCCCAGTGTGTTCTAAGCCTTCCCCTTGTCTTCTATTATAAAGTATAGAGCTCCTTCAAAGCGGCAGATACCATGAGAATAGTCTGTTCACTTTGCTTAACTGTTTGCCGTCTTTGGAAGCCCAAAAAGAAAATAGATTCTCAAAAGACTGAACAAGTCGTTTTTACATAGCAATGTATATGTTCATTCTTTTGAGAGTTTAGTTAGCGGTTCAGGATCCAGGTGCAAAAGGTGTTGTGTGCACATACCCTAAGAGATCCAAGAAATCCACAGCAAGACAAGGGTGAACATATCATTAGTGCAACCTGTGTGGTCGCACAGGGGCCCAAGAAATGAGGGGGCCCATTTCTACCTCCAAAGCAGGTACAATTTTGCTTTTTTAGGAGCTCTTGGGCTGCAAAGGGCCCATATATTGTTCTTGCACAGGGGCCCTTTTCTGTGTGTGTCCGCCAGTGCTGCAGAATGTAGATAGATCTACAACAGAAGGGTCTCTTGAGAAGTGAATAGTTCTATGGGGAGGGGAGTATGTGTTTTTAGGTTATGATTTTATGAATATTTTTAGTGGCCATTCTCTTAGGTATTAATAAAGTTATCTTTTGGGAACCTTTTGCAGACTACAATCATTTGTGTTAAAGACTACTCCAATGTGACAATGCCCTAAAACAATAAACTCATCATTTAAATAAAGGTTTTGCTAAAAAAATTGCACTATCGATATGTATTTTATTAAATACATGTGTGTTCTGTGTCTACAGGTTTGTGGGTGAATTTGTGGGGTTTCTGTTATCACCTTTCATGATTAATCTCATTGTGTAAAAACTATATGCGGTATAGTAACATATTGGGACTACAAATAAAAGGCAATGAATCTATAATGCAAAATATATCCCTACAATTTCCATTGATTTGTAGTGTTTTTCTGTTTGAGAAACAGTTCTACTGTTGCTGCAGGCACACGTCAAGTACGGAGCTGTTTTATACAGCTGCTGTCCCAATCTAAAAGGTGAAAATCCGAGAAAATTTTGATCTTTTGTTGTTAAAGCCTTCAAAAAGTTAGAGGCTGAGAGAAGGACTCGCCTATGATCACACTATGTGAAAATGATATTTCCTACACTATTATTCACCCTTATAGAAAAGTTTAAAGGGTTTCTCCAGTAAAAATAGGTTATTATCACCTTTCCACAAGATAGATTATGACTAATAGATGGCTGGAGGTCCAACAACTGGGACCCGCACAGATCAAGTTGAGCAGTGCACGTTTACCCTCATTTTTTTACCTTCATAATGATTTGCTTTTTCATCTAGAGATTCTATATATAATCTTCAATTCTTTATTTTTTTTATGATTATACACTATTCATATGTTGTTCTATTGTGTGTCCAGGATTTGATACTCACCAGTGGGTGGGACGTGTAATTTCCTTGAATCACGACTTCCTTTATAAGTTGTTTTATATACTTCTTTGTATTATAGTCAGAGGAAGAAATCAGTTATATTTTGAAACCCATTGCTGTCTTATAATAAATGTTCGTGTTTTTTTTTACACCTTCTCATCCTTGTCTTCATCATGACAACGCCCACCAGGTTTTTTTTCTTATTTTTTGCCTCACAATTCTTTTACCCTCATAAGGATTCAGTGGACGTGCAACTTACAGTCCTTCCATTCATTCTCTACGGAGCTGTCAGAAAAAGCTAAGCTCAATGCTTGCCAGCCTAACAAAAATCTTTTTAAATAGGAGGCAATGGAAGAGTGATGATTTCACTAAGGGCTCGTTCACACAACTATATAACATGACCGAGTGCTATCCGATGTTTTATCGGATAGCACTCGGCCCACTGTGGTACTATGGGGCAGTGCAGATCTGCGATTTTTTTCTCATGCCGATTCGGATGCGATGATTCGATCACACACACCCATACAAGTCAATGGGTGCGTGTGAAACATCGGATTGCACTCGGATATCATCCGAGTTTAGTCCAACTTCTGCAGAGACAATGGAGAAGATGGAGAAATTAAAGGGGTTGTTTACTACTAGGACAACCCCTCATTGAACTAAATGTTTGGCCCCAATAAAATAAAAATAACTATACTCACCTCCTTTGCTCACGCCGTTCCACCGCTGTCAGCACACGCGGTCCCGGAGCTCTGGTGCAGTGGAATGACACGTGATGCCCGGCGTCCAGTCAGCGATGGCGTCACTGTCCCCGCCTTTGTACGGATTGGACATGAAGAGGAAGTGAGAGATCAGCTGCAGCCCTCGCTTTCTCTTCATGTTCAATCCATATGAAGGCAGGGACAGTGACACCAGTGCTGAATGGGCGCTGGGTGCCACTTGTCATTCCACCGCACCAGAGCTCCGGGACCGCGTGTGCTGACATCGCTGGAACGGTGCCAGTACGGGAGGTGAGTATAGGTTTTTTCAATTTTAGCGGGGCTGAACATTTAGTTCAAGAAGGGGTTGTCCTAGTAGTGGAAAACCTACTAGGACAACGAGAAAATGGTATCACACTGAGATGACACTCGGCTCAAATTCTGAAAGAGTTTGAGCCAAAGGTCATTGGCATAATCGTCCCGATTCCCTCACATGAGAGAATTGGCAGCCGTGTGACCCGGGCCTAAATATAACTTATTAATAAAAATGTACAGATGTGTGCTAGTGCCAGACTGAAGGATCTGTTGGTTAGTGTAATCCCAGCATGCAGAGAGGGATCTCATAACCCTGCGCGGCTCCCCTCTCTATGAAAGCGCGAGACATCACGTTATTATGAGATCTTGCACTTTGAGCTAAATCATTGCTGCTGCATCATTTACTAGGCATTTAATGGTTGGCAATATCTGTAATGAGTATCTATCAGTAGCTGCTTACTAAATGAAGCTGCAGAGCTGCTTTAGTTCAAAATGCAAGATCTTGTGATTGCCCTCAAGATCTGACATTTTCACAATGTACTTGTTTGAGGAGGGCTATGGGATCCTGTACTGCATGCTGAGAACTTACAACCTGGAAGTTTGGACTGATCTGAATTTTACTAGAAAGTTGGATCCCATAGGGTAGAATTAGGAACACCTCTGTAGATTTTAGTAAATAAGTTATATTTAGTAAAATCATCTGTTTGTGTCCGTTTTCTAAAAGGGAATCTGGCATGTCCCTAAACACTGTTGACCTGCAGATACAGGGTTAATTTGCAGGTTATTAGCGTCTCAATGCTGTCCATCTGCCTTACTGAAAGTGTGGCTACTGGGAGAAAGTGATCTTTATTCCTACTGGGAGCCGCTGGCTTTCAGTCATAGATGCGTGCCCGGACTGTCTACAGTCACCGCTCTGTACACAGTGAGCGGCAGCTGTAAGTACGCCTTGGCACTTCGATTAACAGCTTGCTCTGCACAGAAGCACTGCAGAGCAAACTGTCAGAGTGCTGGGGTGCGCTTACATCTGCCACTCACAATGCTAACTCTCTAACTGAAAGCTGGTGACTCACAAGAGGAATAAAAATCATTATCTCCCGTACTTTCTCCAAGGCAGATGGACAGCATTGGGATGGTATTAACCTGAAGATTAATCCTATATCTGCATGTTAATAGCATTTGAGGACACGACAGGTTCCCTTTAAATAAAAAATGCAGCCACGGACACGTGATAAATATTAAAGGTTGTCCTGGATTGACAAACATGGCCGCTTCCTTTCAGTAACAACATCACCTCTTAATATTGAGCGTGTCTGGTATTGGAATTATGCTCCCACTGAAGTGAATGGAGCTGAGCTGCAATGCCATGCACAACAAATGGGCAGGGGTGGCGCTGTTTCTGAAATAATATTTACACTCAGATTTCATAGTCATTATTTCATTTCAATTCCAACACACTGAGTAGACACCATAACTAACAATGAATTGATAAATATTTAGTTATGCACCACACCTTTCGTTTTACTGGCTAAACACTCTTTTGCTTACTGCAAACTGTTGCTGTGTTAGATTTCTGAAAACCAGCTGAAAAAAGAAAAAATATGTCCGTAACAGCCAATTAAAGGGGTTGTCCACTGCTAGACAACCCCTCATGGATAGCTTGACTCTACAGCAGAAAATATAAAAACTGCATACATACCTCTTATTCCATCATCATTCTTTCTGTGATGTCGGCACTATGGCCAATTTTGAACTTCCACTCTGGCGTAATAATAAAGGCTGCAGTTCATCAGCAGTCGCTGGCTGGCTGTAGGGGTCACGTGACAATAACAATATAACATAACCGCCGTGGGACAAAGTGTTGATATCAGAGGAATAGTACCAATCTAGGAGGTAAGTATGCAGCTTTTTTTATTTTATTTTTTTTTAAAAATTTATTTTATTTTAGGCAGCGTAGCTGAGCTATTCATAAGGGGTTATCTCTTGTGAACAACCCATCAAATCATTTTCCTAAGAAAACTAAGAAGATCAAAAGGTGGAATCCGATTGGTTGCTTTAGGCAACCTCTTTACCTATCCTTGCAATAGCTTTAAAAATATATTATATTAATTTTTAGTTTTCATTAAGTTATTAAATTTTAGTTTTAAAATTTTGCTGGGTCCCAACCTCCTACTCCCTAATTCTTCCCTTTTGACAGCATACACATATGAATACATGAACTGCAAATATACTTGCAAAACAGTACAATACATTTGACATTTAAATGTGACTTGGCCTAAGAAAGGTCATTATAGCTTAAAGGTAATCTGTAAGTAGGATCAACCCTCCAAAGCCTTCTATATGGGCATGAAGGTCATAGAAAGTTTAATGAAATGATACCTTGATATCTGCTATCCGATCTGTTATTACAGAGAAATCCATGTTTTATTTAATATCTAAATGAGCTGTTAAGATCTATGGGCCGGACATAGATCTCTCTGATAATCTCCCTCCAGAGCTTATTTTAAATTAAAGGAGGCGTTACCAATGTGAGACATGTAATGACTGACAGTCTGCTCTCATAATCACACAGAGCTCTGAAGTGAGATCAGAGCTAACACAGTACAGTAGAACTGAACTTTGTCTCATTACAAGCACTTGCAGCTGCAATCCTCTCACAGTGCTTCAGCTTACATCTCACAGGCAGCCAGTGTGGAGGGGAAGAGGCAGTACAGTAGACACTGACAACACTGTGACAAGGCAACTTCAAATGTGTTTGTGGTGTTTAATGAGACAAGGTTCAATTTTGCTGTTGTCTATTGGTCATAATCAGGCACAGCTCTACAGCAGAGCTGAAAGCACTATGAGAGGATAAGGGCTGCTGCAAAGTGTCAGTGATTACATATCTCACCCTGGACTCCCACTTTCATCTAAAATAATCTCTGGAGGCAGATTCTCAGGGGCGCGCTCAGCTGATCCCTTCTTTAAGCTCCACGTGCATTGTACATAATAACCCAAGGTACTGTTATCATGCAGTTGCCAAGCTGGCATTTACTGTTCCTTATAATCATCTAAGGGCATGTTGCTTTTAGGACTATAACTTACCTCCATTAATTGCATGTTGTTGCATTATGCTAGTGTAATATGAGTACTCCCTGCTTATACCCTATGTGACAAAGTCACTGGCAGAATACTGGAGGGGAGATACGTGTCACTGAGACTTTTTGCTTCAGTGTGTAACATTCCTGGCGGCGTGCTTGCATAGTGCACCACCTCCCACTATGCAAGACCGCAATCTTACCTGCCAGTCCAGCCAGCAAACCTTGCTCCAGTTCATGCTGTGTGCATGTCTCTTGTCTGATTGCTTAGGGCGGCGGCCCGGTTACCTCTTCATTCTTATAGCTGCTGTGGGCGCACTCCTAATGCGTCCCCAGCCTATTGCTGTGAGTCACTGGATATTTAAACCCCCTCCACCCAGAAGGAGGGGCCTGAGCAACACCTTCACTCAGTTAGTCTTTGCTACTGAATTGCCAGGTCCAATCCTGTTTCTAGTCTGTTTCCGCCACTCTGGGGGCTGCATACCCAGACCTGTTATCTCTGACTTCTATTCTGTTTCCGCCACTCTGGGGGCTGTATACCCAGACCTGTTACCGGTGACTTCTAGTCTGTTTCTGTCACTCTGGGGCTGTATACCCAGGCTTGTTCTTGTATCTCATTGTAGTAGCAGTTCCTGTCTGAACTGTATCCTAGCCTGTTACCTGTTTGTCTCAATGCCCGTACCTTCCCTTTTCCTGCAGTGTCTGAACCTGCACCTAACTCCAACTTGTTGTCTCTGTACTTCTGTTTGTGAGTTTTGCATCCACTCGCTACTTCATAGGAAGTACCTTGTGTGTATCTGGTTCTGCTTGTCCCTTTTCCCTTTCTCCGTATCTTCCTCCTGTGTTCTAGCCATCTTCCTGTATTTTCCAGTCTGTTCTGTAGCACCCTGAGGATTCGGCTGCTACAGGGGTATTGCACCTCAAGCCAGAGGTGTGATATTCCACTCCCGGGTAAGGATGGAGTGTGGAACTGAGCTCAGTTAGCTGCATGCACTACACACATCCCATTTCCGAGGAACAGACCGATGGTACTCCCACTAGAGAAATGTGCAGGTACGACAGTGTCTGTTCCTGGCTGGAGTGGGAGGGGGGTGGAACATCCCAGTAGTGTAGGGGCAGATAAGGGGAGCAGTCTGGGTAGTGCTAGGAGCTCATTGGGTGCTGGTCACCTGAGCTCACACATAGAGGGAGTATATAAGGTGGGCACCATCTTAGGACAGGGTCTTTGCAGAGGAGTCTTTTGTAGAAGGCTGGTCAGTCTGTCAGTCTTTTGCAGAGCAGTGGAGGAAAGCAGAGGAGCAGAGCAGCCCCAAGGCCAAGAGTGAGAGAGGAGAAAGAAAGATCCAGAGGGGGAGAAAGAAGGAACTCCAAGAGCCCAAATTAGACCAGAGGGTGAAGAGTTGGCAACAGGGTACCGGATCCCAAGCTGGCAGAGGCTACAGCACACCTTAGCCAGGAACCGGAGGTCGTGGGCAGGATCGATCTGCCACGATCACCCACTATATCCACCCGGAAGGCAGACCACGCATAGGGTCAGGGAACCCAGAGACAAGGGTTTACCACCAAGAGGCCCGAGGGAGCCGGACATAGGTGGATCCCTGGTGGGGAAGGCCAGAGAAGAGGACAGGACAGAAAGGGAGCTCAGAACCATGCTCCAGAACTACTTGGGGGTTGGCCGAGTCCAGGACCTGGTGGACGCAGCACGGCTCGGGTGGTCACTTAAGGCCGGAGTGACCGGTACAAGAACAGCAGTAAGTAAACAAACCCTGAACTGCACAGCCCGACTCTGACTCTCATTACCATCCTCACTGCACCTCCACAACCACCATCCTCTGCACCTGACCCCCTGAGGCTATACCCCTCCCGTTGGGGGTTATACTACCTGGGCTGCACAAACACCATCAGCCTCAGCGGACCCTGCTGCAGCGGCGGCCGTAGTGACCGCAATTCAACGGGTGGCGTAGTCGACATAAAGAACTTTAGTAACATCAGTAAGGACTGCCACACACTGAGCTTGACACCCTGGGCACGGACCGGGTCACAGCCACTCGGAGACTACAACCCCCATCTGATCCGGCTCCGGGTATCCCCAACAACACTGGCCCAGGGGGCGCGTCAACTTTGGCGTAGTCGGCAGGATAACGTGCCCGCAACAACCGGGTACTGCGTGCCTGAAGAAAAGTTCATCGTTACCTTAAAAAGAAGTCTCCTGCCGGTTCCGGAGGGTCCCCGCCAACGAACCCCATCACAGGTCGTTTCCCGCCGTTTGCCCGCCATCTGCAGTCTTTTCCCGCCATCCACAGAGTTTCCCGCCACTGGGAAGCGGTTCCCGCCATCTGAGAAGATTTCCCGCCTTGGCAGAGCGGACGCCATTATGGGCGTGCCAGAGGGTGGCAAGAGGCCACCTCCCATCGTGGGCCAGGTCCAAGAATGGCGCCAAAAGCGGAAAACGCCCCCACCAGCAGAGACTGTGATGCTTGAGATGTCCATCAGCGTGGGGGGACTGCCCCTGGAACTGACAATCACTAAGTTGCCCCGGGACCATCCTCAATGTGGGCGGAGACAGAAGAAGAGAGCAAAGATGGGTGTCGCCTGGAGCAGTCTGGAGAGAGCGCACCCGGAGACAAGACGTCTGGAAGAGAGTCCAGAGAGAGCCCACCCGGAGATGGAGGGAGAGCCAGGCAGCACCGACCCAGCGGTCAGGAGCCTGATGCGGGCCGCCACCCCAGGCAGCACCGACCCAGTGGTCAGGAGCCTGTTGCAGGTCGCCACTCCAGGAGGCCTGCTGGAGATCCTAACACAGCTCCCCCGAGACCGGGAGTGTGCACAGACCGCGCTGGAGGGCCTCGCACGGAGGATGGCCCGGGTGCAGCGAGAGACGTTGGCGGAGTGGAGCCGAGAGATGGCCCAGCAGACCGAAATCCGTCAGCGGAGCACGCCACCCGAGACGAGGAGACAGACCGCCTCTGAGGATGGCGCAGGAGGACTGAAGGCCGGAGACGGCGCCGAGAAGGGAGCCGAACGAATGGAGGCAGGTAAAGGGGACGTCACTACCCCGAGCCGGGAAACCGCGTGCCTGCCCCAGCTCCCCGTCGCAGAGCCCGAAGTACCCCCTGCCGTGCCCGTCGCTGCAACGTCACCGCCGCCGACTAGGCCTCAAACGGAAGCCGCGACCCCTGTGACGTCACACGCCTCGACCCTGAGCGCGACCAAACAGGAAATACCATCGGCCTGGTCGCAAGGCCTAGTACCCCCGGGCGCCGGAATACCAACAGCGCCCCCTACCTCCGCGGAGCCCCCGGCCTGGTCGCAGGGCCGAGTAACCACGGGCGCCGCCGTTCTGACGGTGCCCTTTTCCTTTAGTGTGCCCCAAGCCTGGTCGCAAGGCCTGGTTAGCCCGGGCGCCGCTACCACCACGGCGCCCATAACACCTAAAGTACCGCACCTGGGTGAGGACCTGTTCGCCCAGCATACGTGCCCGGATGGGCAGCCCTTCGTATGGCCCCAGGAATACATCCAGCTGGAGCTGCAAAAAGCAAGGGCCATGTGCGAACCCCTGATCCCGGCTCCAAAGCCCATAAAGAGGATCTCGCCCCCGCTAGAAGAGACCCAGTTTGAGTGGGATCCCACCGGAGAAGACCTCATGGGGTTCACTCAGGAGACTCGGGCAGCCGCAGCGGAGCGTGCAGAGTGCTGCCGCCAGCAGCTCGAGGTCTTCGAGAGGGAGCGGAGAGAGAGGCGGGTCCGGGAACAGCAAGCCCAAATAAGGAGCGCGGAGCAGAAGAGCCGGACCAGGAGAGACCCCAGTGCAGCGCATGGTCCCCGTACCATCGGGACTGTGATAAAGTTCAATCTGCAGCATGGGTGGGGTTTTATCAGAGACCATCATACCCCAGGCGACGTCTTCGTGACCAGGAGAGACGTTGAGTCCCACCTACCGGAGGGACACAGAGGTCGTGACCTGTATTTAGGGGACGAGGTCACCTTCACCCGGCACAAGTGTGCCAAAGGACCCTACGCCCTCCATGTGCATCGCCTGACGGAGGAGGAGCTGCGGTGTGAGGAGGAGCAAGAGGACCCGGACGGGTCTGAAACTGAAACTGTCCACAAAGAAGGAGCAGGAGGACGCCGTCGTTGAGTACGGTAGAGAAGAGACTGTACATAGTTACCCGTCAGGGTATAAGAACTGTTCTAGTTAAAATATAGTCCCCGTTGGGACCAGCCAAGAGTGAACTGTTAATCCCGTGTGTCCCTATTCCCACTGACCGAGGACTGAGAGCGGTCATTCCTTTCCTAATACCTGGCCGAGGACTGAGAGCGGCCATATCCCCTTGTATATAGTTGCGCTTCCTAAAGCGCCCCCTACCGGTTTTATAGGAAAACCGTGTTTTATTCCAAGAGAGACTGTCGCACTTTACCCGGTCACAAGTTGCACCGTGACCGGAGGAGCCAGAAGCAAGAAAAGTCTACGAGAATGTTATTTATGAAAAAGTTTTATTGCCGATATATATATGATGATGTTTTATATGTTTTATATGTTTATGTTTATGGAAAAAATTGTATGTTTTGGATGTTTTTGTTTATATCTTACAGCCCGAGGACGTGCTGTGATTTACCAGGGGGGAATGTAGCACCCTGAGGATTCGGCTGCTACAGGGGTATTGCACCTCAAGCCAGAGGTGTGATATTCCACTCCCGGGTAAGGATGGAGTGTGGAACTGAGCTCAGTTAGCTGCATGCACTACACACATCCCATTTCCGAGGAACAGACCGATGGTACTCCCACTAGAGAAATGTGCAGGTACGACAGTGTCTGTTCCTGGCTGGAGTGGGAGGGGGGTGGAACATCCCAGTAGTGTAGGGGCAGATAAGGGGAGCAGTCTGGGTAGTGCTAGGAGCTCATTGGGTGCTGGTCACCTGAGCTCACACATAGAGGGAGTATATAAGGTGGGCACCATCTTAGGACAGGGTCTTTGCAGAGGAGTCTTTTGTAGAAGGCTGGTCAGTCTGTCAGTCTTTTGCAGAGCAGTGGAGGAAAGCAGAGGAGCAGAGCAGCCCCAAGGCCAAGAGTGAGAGAGGAGAAAGAAAGATCCAGAGGGGGAGAAAGAAGGAACTCCAAGAGCCCAAATTAGACCAGAGGGTGAAGAGTTGGCAACAGGGTACCGGATCCCAAGCTGGCAGAGGCTACAGCACACCTTAGCCAGGAACCGGAGGTCGTGGGCAGGATCGATCTGCCACGATCACCCACTATATCCACCCGGAAGGCAGACCACGCATAGGGTCAGGGAACCCAGAGACAAGGGTTTACCACCAAGAGGCCCGAGGGAGCCAGACATAGGTGGATCCCTGGTGGGGAAGGCCAGAGAAGAGGACAGGACAGAAAGGGAGCTCAGAACCACGCTCCAGAACTACTTGGGGGTTGGCCGAGTCCAGGACCTGGTGGACGCAGCACGGCTCGGGTGGTCACTTAAGGCCGGAGTGACCGGTACAAGAACAGCAGTAAGTAAACAAACCCTGAACTGCACAGCCCGACTCTGACTCTCATTACCATCCTCACTGCACCTCCACAACCACCATCCTCTGCACCTGACCCCCTGAGGCTATACCCCTCCCGTTGGGGGTTATACTACCTGGGCTGCACAAACACCATCAGCCTCAGCGGACCCTGCTGCAGCAGCGGCCGTAGTGACCGCAATTCAACGGGTGGCGTAGTCGACATAAAGAACTTTAGTAACATCAGTAAGGACTGCCACACACTGAGCTTGACACCCTGGGCACGGACCGGGTCACAGCCACTCGGAGACTACAACCCCCATCTGATCCGGCTCCGGGTATCCCCAACAACACTGGCCCAGGGGGCGCGTCAGTTCCATGTGAACAGAGCCCTGTCCTCTCTGCCTTGTCCACCGCACCTGCGGTTTCCCTCCGCTCTGTCTTGCCCACCGCTCCGGCGGTTTCTCTCTGCTCTGACTTGCCCACCGCTCCGGCGGCTTCCCTCTGCTCTGCCTTACCCACCGCTCTGGCGGTTTCTCTCTGCTCTGACTTGCCCACCGCTCCGGCGGCTTCCCTCTACTCTGACTTGCCCACCGCTCCGGTGGCTTCTCTCTGCTCTGCCTTGCCCACCGCTCCAGCGGTTCCGCTCTGCTCTGCCTTGTCCACCACACCTGCGGTTTCTCTCTGCTCTGCCTTGTCCACCGCTACAGCGGTTCCGCTCGGCTCTGCCTTGCCCACCGCACCTGCAGTTTTCACTCCGCTCTGCTTGCTCACCGCACCAGCAGTTCCTCTCTGCTCTGCCTTGTCCTCTGCTCCGGCGGTTTCGCTTTACTCTGCTTGTCTACTGCATCTGCGGCTCTGTACATGTCTCCCAGTCTGTACTGGACCCTATCCAGCCTGCGCTCCAACCTGCTAGTACCTCCCTGTCTGCACTCCAGCCGTGCTTTCCAGTATCTCCCTGTCTGCATACCAGCCGTGCTTGCCTGTGCCCACCTGTCTGCATACCAGCCGTGCTTGCCAGTGCCCACCTGTCTGCATACCAGCCGTACTTGCCAGTACCCACCTGTCTGCATACCAGCCGTACTTGCCAATACCCACCTGCCTATATGCCAGTCTAACCTGCCTATTCCTGCATTCCCCGGTGTGGGTCAACAACTGTGACCGGGGTCTGATCTGGAGTTGCACCTGGTCCCTCTGCTCGGTTCCTCCTTGGTTCACAGAGTCGACTAGCCACCGTGCGACCTTGGTCGGATCAGGTTGATACTTAGTTACGCCCCTCCAGGCATTCCTCGGTTCATGGTACAGTGGGATCACTAATCACGCTCACGCCAGTCAGTCCGGGCGCGAGTGTAACACAGTGATGTGAAAACATGGAAGTTTTCTCCTGTACATTAAGTGCAGAGAGGGTTAATAGCCAGGCGTTACAAGGGCATGCTTTACAGGTGGACAACTAAGTGCTGGGAGGGGTCATCCACCCTATCACCTCTCCAAGGCATGGTTTGGGGGCTATAAAGAGTCAACATTTGGACTCAGGAGGTGTTCAGTACCTGGAGATCAGCTCCAGAGTTTAGTTGTGCTAAACTGAACTGTGTGTTTTGCTATTCCTGAGTGGCCGGACCCCAGCCGATGCAAGGACTTTTGCTGGACATTTTCTTACTTTCTTTTGCCATTATGCCAGATTGGCTATGTTTATTTTCATGAACTTTGCATTGGTTTATGCCACATAATAAACCAAGTGAAAATTTAAAGAGACAGTGTTTCGCATTTACCTAGACGTGCAGCCGAGTGAGCGGATCTACCACAGGTGGTATTAGAAGTGCGGGCAGCATTCCCAGTGAACCCGTATGACTGCTACAGGAGAAACTGCATGTCCTGGGTGAAGGCGGCAGTAAGCCAGGAGGCGGAGTCAGACAGTATGGAGGACCTGCTTAAGCACCATGTGAGGACCCAACAGCAGCAACAGCAAGCCCACACCTATATCATTATACTTTTTGGAGTGTGACTATTTTTAGCACTTCGTAAATCTCGAATAACGAGCATGCTCGCTCATCACTACTCTGCATCCCTTCGCTTTTTGGGCTATCCATTTATTCATGCGTGCTAGATATTGTTGTATAGCACCCTTTCTATATTGGAAGATGCCTATCTTTTCAGTCATCTCAGGGAGATCTATGTCCGGCCCATAGATGTTAACAGCTCATTTACATATAAGAAAAATGTGAATTTCAATGGAATAAGACATCGGATTGCAGATATCAAGGTATCATTTTATTGAATTTTCTAGGACCTTGCATGCCTATACTGACTGCCCTTTAAAGTAACTAAACCTTTGGCTATTTTTTCACATGCTGTACATTCTTTAATTCTGCCAAATTGGTAGCTAATTTAGTGTTGAGCGAGTATGTTCTATTAACCCTTTTGGCGAGTATGCTCGGGCCGAGCTTCGAGTATTTATAGCTGCTCGGTGATATGGTTGAATCGCTCCCATGTGCATGATTTGCGACTGTTTGACAGTTTTATTACATGTGAGGAATGTCTATTTCTTACACATTCCTCACATGTAATGCAGCTAGAAATACTCGAAGCTCGGCCCGAGCATACTCGGACCAGAACATACTCGCTCAACCCTAGTAGCTATCTGTGTCCTGAGATCACTGAAAAGAGCTCTTAGAAGTGTGAAGCCTAGGAGGCAGGTGTAAACAGCTTGTACAAAACTTAGTATGGATTCACTAGAAAGCCTACGACTTTCTATTGTATTTCTATTTCCATGTCCTCCGCTCTGTGCGCACTCTCACACAGGAGCTGTCACTCTTGCCTCCTGAGCTGCACACTACTTACAGGACTTCCAGCAATTGGTGGTGGTCCTTCGACCCGGACCAAGACCTATCTACAAAAATAAAGGGCCTACATCATATAAAAAATGATTCAACAGTTAAGTTATTCTTTAAGAGATCTCTGTATTTAACTATTAGTTTCTTATGTTTTCAATGAAGTTCTTTTAAGCCATACATTACAATTATTTTTATGCTGAACCTGGCAGCATAATATGAGCTGATCTGTTATAATGTGTACTCTTACATATGCCTATTTAGTTAAAACTACTTCTCCTAAGTTTTTTTTCTAAAAAAATCACAACAGCCCATGCAGCTTTTAGAAATTTTCACCTGACTTTTCCAAGTTTCTGGAGGATAGATCAATGTATCCTTGAGTAAAGAAACATCATATATCAAATTTGTATCTCTTAGAATTAAAAGGAAAATGCTCAAGGTTAACCCCTTAGGCTAAGTGCCCACGATGCAGAAATGCTGCATATTTTTTCCGCATCTCCCTAGCAGGAAAAACGCATGCGGTTTTTACATGCGTTTTTCCTGCCAGGTAGAAGTGTTTGTCAAGCGTTTTTGCATGCATTTCTGCATGCGGGTTATCAAGCGCTTTTCCAAGTGATTTTAGCATCACTTGGAAAAGTGCTTGACAACTTGGTCACACTATATAAATCCATGCAACCGGCATGGAGTTATACAGTGTGACCAAGTAAATAGTTTAAAAAAAAGAACAGGAATGGTAAAAATTAAAAAATAAAGATTATACTTACCTTCCGATGGCCCCCGGTCTTTTCTCCTCTGCGTCCGGTCTCTTGTACAGCTCGCGGTGGTGTGAAAGGACCTTTCATGATGTAATTTAGTCATGTGACAGGTCACACAACCGCCGACGTCAGCGGTCGTGTGACCTGTCACATGACTAAATGACGTCATGGAAGGTCCTTTTAGACCATCGTGAGCCGCCCAACACACCAAACGCATCGCTGAGGTGACCGGGGGCCATCAGAAGGTAAGTATAATCTTTATTTTTTATTTAAATTCGTTTTTTAACAGGTACCATGGTACCCGGGTCTGGAGGAGAGTCTCCTCTTCTCCAGACCCGGACACCATCCACACATTGAATCCGCATGTGCACATGTAGTGATGCGGATATTAAGTGATTCAATGCAAGTCAATGGCAGCAATTACGCTGCGTGTCTGCAAAATTAATGGACATGCTGCGTATTTTTCCACAATGATAATCCCCAGCGGAAATTTCCGCAGCATGTGCAAAGCACATGTGGATTATCATTGGGGACCATGGGGCATGTATTGCCAAGCGTTTTTTAAGTGTTTTTGCAGCGGAAATTCCGAGGCAAAAATGCTTGAAAAACGCATAGTGGGCACGCAGCCTTAAAAGCCCAAGGCGTACAAATACGTACCTGTGCCCTGGGCCTTAAGAGCCTGGTACATATTAGTACGCTTTTGCGAGATTGCCGCCGGGTGTCAGCTGATTGTTACAGCTGACACCCGGTGCTATATGCAGGGAGCGGTCCCGCACCGCTCCCAGCACATTAACCCCTGCAATGCTGCGATCGAAGTCGATCGCAGCATTGCAGTTGCAAGGGGAGGTGATCGCGATACTCACCTCTCCTGCCAGCCTCCAGCGCTGTCTGCCTGGCTTCCCAGATGTTGCCATGACGACCAGTTGTCATCATGACAACCAGATGTCTTCATGACAACATCCGGGTCACCAGACAGCAGGAAGATATTTTGGTCATGCGCAGTGCATGACCAAAGTATCTTCTGTCTCTGCAGCACTGACAGCCTGCATAGCACAGGAATGGTGCTCCATCCCTATGCTATACAGGCAATCAGAATAAAAAAAAGTGAAAATCCCATAGTGGGACAAAGAATAAAAGTAAAAAAAGTGTTAAAAAATGAAATACATTTTTTTTTGTAAAAATATTAAAAAAAATAAAAAAAATAATCCACCAAAAATAAAAATATAATGTACCCATCAATAAATATTCTGAACCCCCCCCCCAAAAAAAAACAATAAAAGTACACATATTTGGTATCTTCACGTCCAGAACGACCTGACCTATAAAACTGTCCCACTAGTTAACCCCTTTAGTGAACACGGTAAAAAATAAAAATAAAAAACGATGCAAAAAACAACGCTTTAACATCATAACGCCAAATAAAAAATGGAATAACAAAATCAAAAAGATGAATGTAAATAAAAATTGTACCGCTGAAAATGTCATCTTGTCCTGCAAAAAACAAGCCTCCAAACAGCTCCATCAGCCAAAAAATAAAAAAGTTAGAGCTCTCAGAATAAAGCGATGCAAAAAATATTTTTTTCTATAAAATAGCTTTATTGTGTAAAAGCGCCAAAACATAGAAAAACGATATAAATGTGATACCGCTGTAAATGTACTGACGCGAAGAATAAAGCTACCTTATCAATTTCACCACACACGGAACGGCATAAAAAAATTTAAAAAAAAAAACAATTCCTGAATTGTTGGTTTTTCTTTATTCTGCCTCCCAAAAATCAGAATAGAAAGCGATCAAAAAATGTCATGTGCCTGAAAATGGCACCAATAAAAACATCAACTCATCCCGCAAAAAGCAAGCTGTCACATGACTCTGTCGGCCAAAATATGGAAAAATTATAGCTCTCAAA
This sequence comes from Phyllobates terribilis, assembly GCF_046119375.1. Classification (NCBI taxonomy): domain Eukaryota; kingdom Metazoa; phylum Chordata; class Amphibia; order Anura; family Dendrobatidae; genus Phyllobates; species Phyllobates terribilis. Next base: position 778,503,271 of record NW_027362763.1, on the reverse strand, counting down.
ATATGGTGATGCAAAAACTAGATTTTACAAAATATGCGTATTTTAGTGTGTTACATCTGTCAATCATAAAAACCTGATATGAATCTGGTATCACTGTAATCGCACCGACCCAAAGAATAGAGTCACTTATACTGCATGAGGAACAGCGTCAAAAATAAACTCTAGGGCTAGGGTTTGGGTTGGGCTAGGGTTAGGGTTGGGGTTAGAGTTGGGGTTGGGGTTAGGGTTGGGCTAGGGTTAGGGTTGGGTTAGGGTTGGGCTAGGGTTAGGGTTGGGTTAGGGTTAGGCTAGGGTTGGGCTAGGGTTAGGGTTGGGGTTGGGGTTAGGGTTGGGATAGGGTTAGGGTTGGGGTTGGGGTTATGGTTGGGCTAGGGTTAGGGTTGGGGTTAGAGTTGAGGTTGGGGTTAGGGTTGGGCTAGGGTTAGGGTTGGGTTAGGGTTGGGCTAGGGTTAGGGTTGGGTTAGGGTTGGGCTAGGGTGGGCTAGGGTTAGGGTTGGGGTTGGGGTTAGGGTTGGGATAGGGTTAGGGTTGGGGTTGGGGTTATGGTTGGGCTAGGGTTAGGGTTGGGCTAGGGTTAGGGTTAGGGTTGGGTTACAGTTGGGCTAGGGTTAGAGTTGGGGTTGGGGTTAGGGTTGGGATAGAGTTAGAGGTAGGGTTAGAATTGGGATTTTTTTCAAAAGTAAAAAAAAAATGACAATATGGCGACTAGTGTTGAGCAAAAGTGCTCGCTACTTGAGCTTGCATCGGGTGCTCAGGTATGCACTGAGTATCGCGGGTGCTCAAGTGACATGCTCGAGTCTCTGCCCCATATGCTTCGCGGCCAAAAACACCTTGCAGGGATTGCCTGCCATGCACGAGCGATCCTCGCATGTTTTTTTTTGGGTGTCTAATAACCGTGAAACATGTGGGCGGGGACTCGAGCATGTCACTTGAACACGCGCGATACATGGTGCATACCTGAGTACCCGATGCAAACTCAAGTAGCGAGCACTTGCGCTCAAGACTAATGACAACTTATTCAATATGATGACCTAATGTTATCAAATTTTGTGTCGTACTTCTGGGTTCAAAATGTTCACTATACCCCTTGATAAAATCTTTTAGGGGTGTAGTTTCCAAAATGGGGTCACTTGTGGGGGGTTTCCACTATTTAGGCACATCAGGGGCTCTCCAAAGGCGTCATGGATTCTGCTCTCAATTCCAGACAATTTTGCGTTCAAAAAGTCACACAGTGCTCCATCCCTTCTGAACTGTGCCGTACGCCCAAACACTGTATTTTACCCACATATGGGGTATTGGCGTACTCAGGAGAAATTGTACAAAAGTTTTTGGGGTCCATTTTCTCCTCTTACCATGGTGAAAATAAAAAAATTGGGGCTAAAACATCATTTTTGTGGAAAAAGTTTGATTTTTTTTATTTTCACGGCTCCATGTTCTAAACTTCTGTGAAGCACTTGGGGGTTCAGGGTGCTCACCACACATCTAGATAAGTTCCCTGAGAGGTCTTGTTTCCAAAGTGGTGTCACTTGTGGGGGTTTTCCACTGTTTAGGCACATCAGGGGCACATCCGCTAATTATTCAAGCAAATTTTATATTCAAAAAGTCAAATGGTGCTCCTTCCCTTCCGAACCCTACCATATGCCAAGCCAGGGCCGGCTCCAGGTTTTTGTGGGCCCCGGGCGAAAGAGTCTCAGTGGGCCCCTTTAAAACATATCATGATTCATGATGCACAGATACCGCAGAGAAATATATATATAGTACAAGGACAAAGATTTCACTTCTTACATTACATGAGCGATATCTATTGTAAATTCTACAAAAGCTCAGAGACCGGCGAATCCTCGCTGCGCACAGTGCAGACCGGACAGTATAGTCCTCCATACAGCATCATGGGCCCCATATATAGCTCCATACAGAATAATGGCCCCACATACTCCTATTTACAGTATTATGGGCACCACATAGTCCTGCATGCAGTATTATGGGCCCCATATATTGCTCCATACAGTATAACAGACCCAATATAAAGCTCCATGAAGATTACTGGTCCCCATATAATGCTTCATACAGGATACAGGTCCTCATATAATGCTCCATACAGGATACTAGCCTCCTTATAATGCTTTATACAGAATAGTGGCCCCAACATATTGCCCCATGCAGGTTGTGCCCCCACATAATGCCCCATGCAGGATGTCACTTCCCCCCCATATAATGCCCCATGCTGGATGTCACCTCCCTCCCATATAATGCCCCATGCAGGATGTCACCTCTACCCCCATATAATGCCCAATGCAGGATGTCACTTCCCCCCATATAATGCCCCATGCAGGATGTCACCTCCCCCCATATAATGCCCCATGCAGGATGTCACCTCTACCCCCATATAATGCCCAATGCAGAATGTCACCTCCCCCCCATATAATGCCCCAAGCAGGATGTCACCTCCCCCCCATATAATGCCCTATGCAGGATGTCAATCCCCCCATATAATGCCCCATGCAGGATGTCACCTCCCCCCCCCATATAATGCCCTTTGCAGGATGTCACCTCTCCCCCCCATATAATGCCCCACTCAGGATGTCACATCCCCCCATATAATGCCCCATGCAGGATGTCACTACCCTCCCCATATAATGCCCCATGCAGGATGTCACTCCCCCCCATATAATGCCCCATGCATGATGTCACCTCTCCCCTCATATAATGCCACATGCAGGATGTCACCTCTAACCCCACATAATGCCCCATGCAGGATGTGACCTCTCCCCCCATATAATGCCTCATGCAGGATGTCACCTCTCCACCTCCATATAATGCCTCATGCAGGATGTCACCTCTCCCCCTCCATATAATGCCTCATGCAGGATGTCACCTCTCCCCCTCCATATAATGCCCCATGCAGGATGTCACTCCCCCCATATAATGCCGCATGCAGGATGTCGCTCACCCCCATATAATGCCCCATGCAGGATGTCACTTGTTACCCCCCCATATAATGCCCCATGCCTACATACATATAAAAAAAATCAAATGCCTCACTTCTCAACTTCTGCCGTGGCTCCAGACATCTCAGCATTGCCAGCTTCTTCCTGCTCTGCACTGTGATGGCTCAGGAGAGAGCGCGGTGTAAAGATGTCACCGCACCCTCTGACCTGAGAAGTCACAGTGCAGCAGCTGCGGAAGAGACTGGAGCTGCTGCGGAGGCACGGGGAGAGGTAAGTATTGTGCCGAGGCCCTGAGCAAGCGGGCGGGCGCTGGCACCAGCACAGCACAGCTCACAGGTCCCAAAACACGCCGGGATGCCCGACGGTGAGTGGGTCCCCCTGCCTGCTCAGGGCCCCGGCACTTGCCCGGGAGCTCCGGGTGCTGACGCCGGGCCTTGCCCAAGCAGTGGTTTTCTCCCACATATGGGTTATCGGCTTACTCAAGAGAGATTGCACAACAAGTTGCATGGTGCAATTTCTCCTGTTACCCTTATGAAAATGCAAAACTGGGGGCTGAAAAACATTTTTGTTGAAAAAATGTGAAAATTTTATTTTTACGGCTCAATGTTCTAAACTTCTGCGAAGCACCTTGGGGTTCAAGGTGCTCACCACAAATCTACATAAGTTCCCTGAGGGGTCTAGTTGCCAAAATGGTATCACTTGTGGGGGGTTTCCACTGTTTAGGGGCTCTCCAACGCAACATGGCGTCCACTAATTATTCAAGCAAATTTTACAATCAAAAAGTCAAATGGCGCTCCTTCCCTTCCGAACCCTGCCAGGCGCCTAAACAGTGTTTTTTCCCCATATATGGGGTATCTGCGTGCTCAGGGGAAATTGCACAACAAATTTTGGGGTCCATTTTTTCCTGTTACCCCTGTGAAAATAAAAAAATTAGGTCTAAAGTAACATTTTTGTGAAAAAAGTTAAATGTTAATTTTTTCTTCCACATTCCAAAAATTCCTGTGAAGCATCTGAAGGGTTAATAAACTTCTTGAATGTTGTTTTGAGCACCTTGAGGGGTGCAGTTTTTAGATTGGCGTCACTTTTGAGTATTTTCTGTCTCATAGACATCCCTCAAAGTGACTTCAAATGTGATGTGGTCCCTAAAAAAATGGTTTTGTAAATTTTGTTGGAAAAATGAGAAATCGCTGGTCAACTTTTAACCCTTATAGGTCCGTAATAAAAAAAAAAAATGGTTCCAAAATTGTGCTGATGTAAAGTAGACATGTGGGAAATGTTATTTACTGTATTAACTATTTTGTGTGACATATCTCTCTGCTTAAGGGAATAAAAATTAAAACTTTGAAAATTGCAAAATATTCAAAATTTTCGCCAAATTTCCATTTTTTTCACAAATAAACGCAAGTGGTATTGAAGAAATTTTACCACAATTATGAAGTACAATATGTCTCGAAAAAACAATCTCACAATCAGGGGGATCCATTGAAGCGTTCGAGAGTAATTACCTCATAAATTGACAGTGGTCAGAATTGTAAAAATTGGCCTAGTCATTAACGTGCAAACCACCTTGGGGGGTAAAGGGGTTAAAGGTTCCCATACACATTAAGTAGAATTTGACCTGATTTTGGCAAGATTAGTTGATGTGTATGGGGTCGTCCTGACACTCCCTGGGAGTTGAGCAGGAACTGTGCAAGAACAATATTTGGGCCATTTGCAGTCCAATAGATCATCATAATGCACAATTCCACATGCTTTGGAGGTGGTAGTGGTCCCCCTTACCTCTTGAGCCTCTCTGTGACTACACAGGTTGCGCCAATGGTAGGTCAGGTTCTTTGTGCCTTACAGCAGTTTATTCTACTCTCCCCATGGATCTTATATGGGTGCAGAGGTGTATTTAGGTCTTCTAGCACCTGGGGCAAGAGCTCAGTTTGGTGCCCCTCCTTCCCCAGCATACATGCGATTTGCACACTAAGGCCACGGCCCCACTATCGGTATTTGGTCAGTATTTTTTCTCAGGCGTGGGAGCCGCAACCAGGAGTGGGTGATAAATGATGAATTGGTGACTTGCTTCTATTATACCTTTTCTCGGATTGTTCCTCACCCAGTTTTGGCTCCCACTTCTGAGAAAAATTACTGAGCAAATACTGACCAAATACTTATAGTGGGGCCGTGGTCTTAGTTACATGCCGACGAGCTGCTCTTCCTAATTCTCTCTGAGAGAAGCAGGTAGAAAAGCCAGTTGCCACTTGACCGTAAGTATGAAAATCGCATGTGAGTGAAGTATCCATGTGATGACTGCTGAAACCTGCAAGCAGAGCTGAATCCTGACAATGAGTATATTACAAGCTGTTAGGATTGGCTACAGGGCTTTATTTTATAATTAAAGGGCTAATCCAGGTTTGAGATGAAAGTCTGTAGTCATTGTATGCGACTGTAGGCTTCTGAATTCTCACAGCGCATGCCCTGCACACTTTTAGGATTCTCCCTTGCCGGTGGCAAGAGTGGATGGTCATGTCACCACAAGTATGAGATTTGTATACTTCTGGCCACATTCCGACTAGATGTGTCCTGCCTCGCTCAATTCATTGTCATTGAGTGAGGCCACGCATGTCTAGTCAGCACATGACCGCATGTATAGAAATCGCTGGCACGAGAGAATCCTGACAAAGTGCGGTGCGCACTGTGAGAATTCAGAAGTCAGCAGACACATAGAATGGATGCAGACTCATCATAAACGTGGACAACATCTTTACTGCTCCTAACAAATAAAAACATAAAAATGTCAACATCATAAAAAACATTTACATCCAGGTACCTGATAGATGACATTGTCTCTGGAGTCATTCTCTTTCTTTTCTTCCTCTTGTCCAGACGCCATGATGACTTTTCTCCTCCACAGCTCAGCTCGTCTCTGCAGAATTCCATCTTCTCTGGTCTTCTGCATCACATCCCAACACGATGCCCTAAAAGATAGCAGTGTCATTATAATGCTCCAGAATAAAAATATCTGTCCTACGCTGAGCACCTGAATAGATATTTGCCCCCTCACTATATTCCCTGCACAAAATATGACCCCCGCACTGTCCCTCTTATGGTTCATGCCCTCCACACTGCCCTTTCCTTTTCATACTGGGCCCCCTCTTCACACAGTCCTCTCATACTGTGTCCCCCCTATAGGGCCCAGTCTCTCTACTGTGCCCCCTCATCACACTTCCCCTCCTTAGCATACTGTTCCCTCCTGGCTGTGACCTTACTCTGACCTCCCCAAGCTACCCCCCACCCACTACTCAGTCTCTATTCTGTGCCCACTCACACTTTTCTTCCCCCATACTGTCTCCACACACTATTCCCCTCAATAGTCTCCTTACACATTTCCCCTACCTCCTCATATTTCCTCCTTACACATTCCCCCCAACTCCCCATACTGTATCCGCACACACCCGATCACCCTCGCTTCCCATACTGTGTCCGCACACATTTTCCCCCTCACTACCAATAATGTGTCTGCACCCACCCCCACTTGCTCCCCACAGATTAAATCTCCCCCCTTCACACAGAATAAATCAGCCCCTCCACACTGAATAAATATGCCCCCTGCTCAATGAATAAATATGCCCTCTAAACAATAAACAAATATGCCCCTGCACAATTAATAACCTCCCTACACAATTAATATATAGCCCCCTGCACAATTAATAAAAAGCCCCTGCACAATTAATAGCCGCCCTGCACAATTAATAAATAGCCCCCCCTGCACAATTAATAGCCCCCCTGCACAATTAATAAATAGCCCACCTGCACAGTTAATAAAAAGCCCCTGCACAATTAATAAATAGCCCCCTGCGCAATTAATAAAAAGCCCCTGCACAATTAATAAATACCCCCCCTGCACAATTAATAGCCCCCCTGCAGAATTAATAAATAGCCCACCTGCACAGTTAATAAAAAGCCCCTGCACAATTAATAAATAGCCCCCTGCGCAATTAATAAAAAGCCCCTGCACAATTAATAAATACCCCCCCTGCACAATTAATAGCCCCCCTGCACAATTAATAAATAGCCCACCTGCACAATTAATAAATAACTCCCTGCACAATTAATAGCCCCCTGCACAATTAATAAATAGCCCACCTGCACAATTAATAAATAGCCCACCCCCACAATTAATAGCCAAACTGTACAATTAATAAACAGCCCCCTGTACAATTAATAGCCCAACTGCACAATTAATAAATAGCTCATCTGCACAATTAATAAATAGCCCCCTGCACAATTAATAGCCCAACTGCACAATTAATAAATAACCCATCTGCACAACTAATAAATAGCCCACCTGCACAATTAATAAATATGCCACCCATCACCCCCTGGGATGAATTTTTGGTGTCTTCAGCTCCATAGTCAAAGGAGCACTTACCACCATTGCTCTTCTCTCCTGTGGGCGCCGGCGAGTGACGTCAGCAGCGCGATCACATGACCTGATCACGCTGCTGACGTCGCTCTAAACTGAGGGTCAGAGCTTCAATTGTGCTCGCATCTGAAAGACGCACCCACAATTGAATGCTGGGAACCGGAACGCTGCAGCTTCTCTGAGCAGGGTGTTAGCTTGACATCCTTCTCAGAGAATGGCCAAATCCAGGTCCGGGGGGGCGGCAGAATGCTGCCGCCGGGGGAGACACCTCGGACCACCGCATTAGGCGGCTTGACAGCGCCCCCTGCCGGCTGCGCCCGGGACACATGCCCCATCTGCCTCCCCCCCTTGATACGCCTCTGAATGGGTGCTTAGCAGAGCCCAGTGTATATGTATATGGGATGGTCAAACAGATAGCTAATGGCCAACAGTTTTCTAATGGAGACTTTTAGACTTTTGTGCTTTCAGCCATTTGGAGGAAATTATTCAAATACCCTACAGACAATTTATATACTTATGCGTGTCCAATTTTAGCTACATCTTAAAAAGGTTGTCTGGTCTAAAACTCTAACACTCTATGTGACTGCAGACTTGTGAGTCTTCACATTGCATGCACTGTGTGCTGTGAGGACTCTCCAGTGTCAGCTCTGGGAATAGTATGCGATATGCATACTCCCGGCCACAATTCTGCTAGACTGTTTTCGGCCTCGCTGAATATACTTGCATTGAGCAAGGCAGAGCCCATCTAGTCAGATTTTGACCGGGAATATGCATATTGCATACTTGTCACATGACTGCCATTCCTATCACTGACACCTGAGAATACTCACAGCATGCAGTGTGCGCAATGTGAGGATTCACGTGACTGCAGACTTGTACTTTTAGACCTGACAACTCCTTTAAATTATGATGATTAGTACTAAGTGATGAGCTCCAAAACATGGGGTTGTTTTCTACTGAAATTTTTAAGAATATAATTCAACCTGAGTCTAATAAAGGATTTTCTAGCACTCTGGTGGGCCAATCCAATTCAGTGCTTAGTACAAACAGTTCTTTTTTATTTTCTTTTCTTTTTACATTTCCTGACATAATTCTTTGCAACAAAACACAACTTTTAATAAATGAAATCCAGGAAATGCTCCGTCTTTTAGCTTCAAAACCTCCACAGATTGATGAAAACATTGAAATGTAACAATACATAGTAGCAAAGAAAACAATTGCTGCTTAGGAATGTTCAGGAAGTTGTTTTTCTCTACAAAGAATAGGATCAACTTCAACGCAGGATGCATGAAGAAGACCTCTCCTCTAGCAAAAAGATATACATGGCAACAACGTACAGAAACTCTGTTTAGTGCACCTTGCTTAGATCCAAGCATTTTAGTTTTTACCAGGAAAAGCGAGAGAAGCAAAGAATGGTGACTCAGATATTAGGACTTGTTTTGTGTGCCTGCATTTTACCTATTTATTCTGGGATATCAGAAAGAGACATAATTGAAGCCATCTGTTCTAATGATGTCTGTTACACTGTCCACTTGGGTAAGGAGACATTTATTGGTGCACGTAAGGACTGTGTTAAACGAAAAGGGGACCTGGTGACCATACAAAATGAAGAAGAAGCAGAACATGTTTACAGTTACTTCGGAAATTCACCAACACCACACTGCTTATTGGTCCATTGAAGCTTTGGATTGGACTGCAGTTAAAATCCAAATCATGTGTCTACAGAAATCAAGCTCTGAAGGGCTTTTCTTGGATCACAGATACTCAATATGCAAAGGAAGGTAATTTCTCTAATTGGTTGACTGAACCGATGGTGACTTGTGTCAGGGAAAAGTGCGTGAGTTTGAAATTGCAGATGGACTCACTAGATCAGGCATGTCCAAAGTCCGGCCCGCGGGCCATTTGCGGCCCGCGGTCCGGACTAATAAGGCCCCCAGGTATCCAGCAGCATGTACCTTGCGGCCGCTGCCGCTCTCGTCGCCACCGCCGCTCAGTACTCCGGCGCAGGGAGAAGAGCCGAAATCTCGGACATCGCGAGATTTCGGCTTTCCTTCTCCCTGCGCCGGAGTACTGAGCGGCGGCAACCGGCCAGCCAAGATCTCGCGACGTGCGAGATCTCCAGCCCCCAGGGGTTGTAAGACGTTCAGAGGTCAGATAGGCTGAAGACCTCAGCTTAGTTGTGTAAAATTATATAAATAATATATATATTAAGTTATATATAAGTCCCTGCGCCACCTTACACCTCCAGAAAGGTTAGGCCAGCAGGGCTCTCACACAAGCTTGTGGTAGCAAGCTGTCATACCCTTCATTAACCCCTGACTGCCTGTCACTGTGCTATAATTCCATTATCTGATGTGCGACTGTTGCACAGCTTGCTATTCTCTGCCTGTGTTATAAAGCATATAGCAGTATCTTATTTTTGCTGTTCCACCCTCTGCGCCTTTTAATCTCTCCCCTTCTGGCCAATTTTTATAATGGCAACTACAAATAAGAAACGAAAAGTTGACAGTGAGGGCCGCCGCTTCCAGGACAAGTGGAAAGTAGAATATTTTTTCACTGAAATAAAGAATCACTGTGTTTGTCTGATATGCCAAGAGACCGTTGCTGTTTATAAAGAATTTAATGTCAAGCGACACTATCAGACGAGACATAGCACATACGACAAGCTAACAGGGCACGACCGAAGTGAAAAGTATAAGCAACTTGAAGCTGTTTTATTGTCACAACAGCGATTTTTTACAAGAGCCCGTGAGTCAAATGAAAATGCCACAAAGGCGAGCTATGAGGTGGCAGCGTTAATTGCTAAAAATTGCAAATCTTTTGCAGAGGGTGACTTTATCAAAGAATGTGTTATGAAAATGGTAGAGAATGTCTGTCCCGAGAAGAAGCAAGAGTTTTCCAACATTTGCCTGGCTCGTAACACTGTAGCACGGAGAATTGAAGAAATTTCATCGGATATTAAGAGACAGTTAATGTCAAAAGGAGCTGATTTTGACTTCTTTTCAATAGCCTGTGATGAAAGCACGGACCTATCTGACACGGCTCAGTTGCTGATTTTTTTAAGAGGGGTGGACGATGAAATGAATGTGACTGAAGAGCTACTTGACCTCCAGAGCCTCAAGGATCAAACAAGAGGGAAAGATTTATTTGATTCTGTTAGTTCTGCCATAGATGACATGAAACTGCCTTGGAACAAAGTTACTGGGATTATTACTGATGGGGCACCTGCCATGACTGGTGAACGAAGTGGATTATCAACCCTAATCTGTAACAAGGTGAGCGAAGAAGGAGGCAAAGCTATTAAACTTCATTGCATCATTCATCAACAAGTTCTCTGTGCTAAACATCTCCAATATGATCATGTTATGAAACCGGTACTAAAGACCATTAATTTTATCCGCTCTAAAGCCCTGTGCCACCGCCAGTTTAAACAGTTTCTACTGGATATCCAGGCTGAATATGAAGATGTTTCATATCATAACGATGTAAGATGGCTCAGTCGGGGGTCTGCACTGCAACGTTTCTACTCTCTCAGAAAGGAAATAGGAGAATTCTTGGAAACAAAGGGACAAACGATGCGAGAACTATCTGATCCAATTTGGCTGGCTGATTTGGGGTTTCTAGTCGACCTAACAAAGCATCTGAATGTACTGAACATGAATCTTCAGGGCAAAGATGCAGCGGTGAACCAACTTTATTCACACCTCAAAGCCTTTGGAACAAAGCTGCAACTTTTCCTAAGGCAGTTGTCACAAACACCGCCCAATACCATCCATTTTTCAGCGCTACAGGAAATAATTAACAGTTTTCCACAGGATGATATCCATGCGCAAATAAGCAGGTATGCAGCAGACATCACATCTCTGGCTGGGGAGTTTCAACGGCGCTTTCAAGATTTTGCAGCTATTGAAAAGGAGATCAGCATTTTCTCCTCTCCATTCTCTGTTGACCCCGACAATGCTCCTGATCAGTTGCAGCTCGAGCTCATTGAGCTACATTGTGACAGCGAGTTACGCAGTCGTCATCAACAGCTCTCTCTTGTTAACTTTTACCGCCAACTGGATAAGAGCCGGTTTCAAGAGATTCGAACATTGGCTAAGAAAACCCTGAGCTTGTTTGGCTCAACATATTTGTGTGAGAAGACATTCTCTGTTATGAACTTTAACAAGAACCGCGTGAGGACAAGACTAAGTGACTCTCACCTGCGTGACATTTTGCGCATCAAAACCACGGCCATTGAACCAGACCTAGTCTATGTGCTGCAGTCCAGATCCCAGTTTCACCCTTCACATTAGTGCAGGCTAGTTTCTTTTTTTTAATTGAGATTAATATGTTGTAAAATCTCAATTAATGTCAGTTGGATAGACAGTTATATATTTGAACACATGTATACTTGCTGTTATGTTCCTGTTCACATTTTTTGAACTTATAAGTTGACAGACAACCTTACATTACTTTGTGTAATGTACTTTAAAATGTTCCTGAGATATCTCAGTTTCCTGTTTTTATTATATTAAAGGGGTTGTCCAAGTTCAGAACCCAGACATACCCCCTTTTTCACCCAGGCAGCCCCCCTGCCATGGGCATCAAAGCATCTCATGCTCCGATGTGCTCCCTTGCCCTGTGCTATTTACAATGACACACTGCCGGTAGGAGGCTTCACCGGCTCTAATGTGCAGGCTTTAGCGCTGCTCTAGCTGGTTTACTGGTGATAAAGCCCGCCCATCAGTGCCGGTGACGTCACTGGGCTTTCTGCCAGCCCCGTGGAGAGCCGGGTATGTCACTAGAACTCCAGAAAATGCCTTTCCTCTGCGCAATTTAGTGCAGGGCAAAAGTAGGACATTGGAGCATAAACTGCTTCGATGCTCAAGTCGGGGAGGGGCTTCCTGGGTGAGAATGGGGGTATGTCTGGGTTAACCCCTTTAAGGCAGATTGATTAAACACCTGTTTAGATTTGTCATCCAAGTCACAAAATAAAAAGTATGCCGTTTTCAATAAACTTTGCAAAAAAAGTTTATTTGCATTCATTTTAATGGTCCAAAGAATGTCAAGCAAAATGATCGGCCCTCGCACATGTTCACTTCATCAAATTTGGCACTCTTAGAAAAAAGTTTGGACACCCCTGCACTAGATAATTATAAATGGACTGATGAACCATGCTCTTTCCAGGCTTATGGCTATATCTGCAAATTTAGCTTTCAGGGTATGTGTCAACGGGTTGTTCTTGCTGGCCCAGGATATGTTGAATATGACACCCCTTTTAGTTTCAAAAGTTCTTCTTTGGATTTAGTTCCACAAGGCTCTTTAGCTTCTGTGTCTTGTGGTTACATTGGAAAACATGCAAGACCTTTGCTAGCTTGTCTGAAATCTGATGAGACACATGTTTATCAGTGGAGAAATTCTCAATCGGACAAGAAATCAATTGGACCTTTTTGTGCATCTGAGAAACTGGGCTGTAAAAACAATAATGGTGGATGTGAACATGAATGTGTAGAGTATTCACAAAACAAATCCATCTCCTGTAGATGTAGCGATGGCTATATGCTAGCAGCTGACTCGGTGTCCTGTGTTTATGCTGACCACTGCCACTCTAATCCATGTGAACAAAGCTGTACGAACCACCAAAATGGCTTTACATGTTCATGTTCTAGTGGCTTTGCCTTGGCTGAAAACCACATAAACTGCAACTATATCAAAGGATGTCTTGAAGGGGAATGTGATCCAAGAATTATTAATGACCACAAAAATGAAGAATTGGAATCCAAATTTTAAACTAACAGGAACATTTTGGGAGAAGATGAGTCCCCCCGGACAACTCCACATCCCATTACTGACATAGAGAATAACAAAGAAGAAACACCAAAAATAACACAGTCCACACTAGTGCCTTCCGTGGGGATTGTCCCCACCAGTGGTAATCCTGTAAATCAGAGGTCCCCAACCGCCGGTCCGCGGACCAGGACCGGGCCGTTGGGGTTTTTCAGCCGGTCCGCGGGGAGAGGGGGCCCCTCCAGCCTCCAGCAGGGCCGCTATCAGGGCATGACTGCCCTGACTCCAGTATGGGGCCCGGCCGGTAGGAGCCCCCTCGGAGCCCCCCTCTTGTGCGTCTCTCTCCTCATGGGGCCCCCGGCCCCATGCTAAGCACCGGGTCCGGGACATCTTAGCGCTGCGCTGCTGCGGCAGCACCTTCATGATTCCCCTGACTTCCGGTCATGTGACGGCGCCGTCAAATGGCCGGAAGTCAGGAGAACCTGGTGTCAGCGATTTGGACGAGCGCCAGGATTCTGCAGGGATCGCATGGGGGTAAGTATAACAAGTTTTATTTTTTTTTTAAATACAATTAACTAGGAGTGGGGGGAATGGGAGATGCACATGGGGGGAGGGGAGAGATGAGAGATGCACATGGGGGAGGGGAGAGATGAGAGATGCACATGGGAGGGAGGGGAGAGATGAGAGATGCACGGGGGGGTGAGAGATGCACTGGGGTGAGAGATGCACGGGGGGATGAGAGATGCACGGGGGGTGGATGAGAGATGCACGGGGGGGTGAGAGATGCACGGGGGGGATAAGAGATGCACGGAGGGGATGAGAGATGCACGGGGGGTGGATGAGAGATGCACGGGGGGTGGATGAGAGATGCACGGAGGGGGATGAGAGATGCACGGAGGGGGATGAGAGATGCACGGGGGTGAGCTGCACATGGGGGGGTGAGAGATGCACATGGGGGGGTTATGTTTACATAACTTTGTTGCCTTATGAAGGGCGGGGGGGGGCCCCCAAAAATTTCTTGCACAGGGGCCCACTACAGTCTGTGTCCGCCCCTGGGATGAAGTAAATGCAGCTGAACAGCAGCTGTCAGGACAGCTGCCCTGTCCTGCTGCAGGGCGTGATGGGGCCTCAGTGATGCGGCTCCTGGCACAGCACATTATGTGGGGCTCCTGGCGGGGACCTGGTCTACACTATATGATAAGTATGCACTAAACTCCAAATCCCTCCATTACCCCGCCCCCATATGACCAAAGCCCCGCCCACCCCACCCCCTCCTTGCTGGGCCATGGAAAAATGATCTTGCTTCAAGCCGGTCCCTGGTGCAAAAAAGGTTGGGGACCACTGCTGTAAATGATGCATCAGATTGAATTGCATTAAGACTTGGATCAAAGCTATTATTAAGTATATTATGTATCGGAGCAGTTTATTATGCAACTTAACTATTTCTGCAATAATCTCTATCAGGAAGAGGAACATTTACTAAAAAGTTCTTATGGTATTTTTTTTAAAATATCAATGCTATAATGTTTAGTACTGTAGAAATAATAAAAAAAACTGAAAATGTATAAATGTAGTACCTACTATACATTTAATGGTGTATATAATTAGTTAGGCTGAAGTTATTTTCTGAGTTTGGAAGAATGTTTTTCTTTCTTTTCAGATATAGTGCTATTCTTTCCTCAGTCCCTTTGATGTCTTGGATATTGCAACTTGGCCACGCTGTAATACTGATTATGGGCTATGGAAGAGAATGGCATTGTTTCCGAAAATAAAACCAGCTATATTTTCTAATCTCATGCATTTTTTTCTAAATGCGTTCCTCCAGATATGATTAGCTGAGTTTACAGAGGTTGCAATAGGTAGGTATAGGCAGGTTGCAATAGGCAGATCATCACTGATTCCTAGAATCAAGGCTTCCATATCAAATGTAATAAAAAATAATATTGTGGTACCATGTTAGCCAGAAAAATTGATGTTAATTCTTTTATACCCCCAAAACACAAAAGTATTTTATTTTAACATTGGCTAATCTTTAGAAGGCATCACCCCTTCCACCCCATGCACAAATGTTGTGCTCTTGTCTCAGTAATTTATTTGTATACTCGTCTGATAAAGGAGTCTCTGTGCTCTGAAAGCTTGAAAATATCATATTTTTGGTTAGCGAATAAAGGTATTTACATAGATATCAAAGGTAAAAGACAGATCATAGACAGTAATTCATTCTTATGGCCAACCATTATGTTTTATGTGTGAAACTACTCATGTCTCCCATATCTTCCTGTCTCCCTCTATGCTATGTTAGATGTTAAAGTAGAAGGTTCAGTTTAGAGTATAATACTTTTGCTTCTGCATCATTGTATAACTTTTTATTTTATTTTCAAATGTATTTAAAGGCAGAATCTGTACCCTTGTTGAAACTCCCCATTTACTAGCACACAGGGTTGCATCTTTACTGTCAAATGACACAAGTCTTCAAAATCATTTGTTTTTCTTATATTTGATTTTGGGGTGCTCAATTAAGTAGAAAAATCAGATATACCATATCATGTTTACAGATATTCTTTTCATTTAGTCAAACATAAAGAAGTCTAATCAAAAATATTATTCCATAATCTGTCCTAATTACCTATTTAATATTATGTAAGCATGTAAGTGTATTAAAATACTTGATGAATACCATCTTTACTGGTTTCCAGCACCGGTCTTTTCATCTTCTGGCCCTCTTGATCTTTATCTATTGCTGCATATGGCAGAGGGTTATCTTCTGTCATATGCAACAACAGAGCAGCTTTGGAGTTTCACATTACTGTTCTCTCAGCCGCAGGCAAGAAACACAGCCCGATTCCTATCAGCCCCTCTACATACAGCCCAATCATGCAGTATATCAATTCTCTCATCCGCTCCATACACAGCCCCATATCACTCCTTTTTTCCCAATTATGCAGTATAACTCTCCTCTCAGCCCTTTTATACACCACCCCCATCCTGTATTATTTCACAACTTTCAGCCCCTTCTATACACAGCCCCATCCTGCAGTATATCACTTCTCTCAGCTCCCTCTATATACAGCCCCATCCTCTCGTATATCTCTCCTTTAAGCCCCTGTATACACAGACACAACTTGCAGTGTATCTCTCCTTTCAGCTCCTGTATACACAGGTCCTTACTGTAGTACATCACTACTTTCAGCCCGCTGTATAAAGCTCCACCCTGTAGTATAGCTCTACTCTCAGATCTCTGAATACAGCCCCATCCTACATTATATCTCTCCTTTCAGCCCCTATATACACATCCTCATTATGCAGTATATCATATCTTTCAGCCCCCCTATATAAAACCCCATACTTCAGTATTTCTCTCATTTGAGGCTCCTGTATACAGCCCCATCCTGAACTATAGCTCTCCTTTCAGACCCTCTATATACAGCCCCATACTGCAATAATCACTTCTCTTAGTTATTAGTACACAGGCACAGGACGGCTTCATGGTAGGAGCTTTCTGCACTGTAATTAAGAAAGCTTCCACCTCTTTCTGTGACAACATCCCTTCAGCCCACAGCTGTTAATTTGCAGACATGGCCCAGAGCAGAGCTTTGCTGACATGAAGTCAGCTGAAAGAGTCTGTACTGCAAATGATTGAGAGCAGTAGTTGAACTACAATGAGATGGTTCAAATGGAGGGTATATAGAGCCTTTAGAAAGGATATGTGAAGAATGGAGCAGATTTAAAAATTGGTTATATTGGCACAAATTAATAAATATATGTGTATATTATGATAAGACCACATTGCGATTTTGGATTTTGGGAATAACCCTTTGATATAGGTACATACCATTACGAAAATTATTAGGCGTGATTAAGAATAATTACATTGCAAAAATAGTCAATACAATTTAAGTTTTAAATCTTTTTTGTCCATTTTACCCATTTAATGACCACCAGACTTTTTTTTCCCTTATATCATTCTAGCAGTCACAGTTTTTTTTCTCTGGGGTAAATCTCTTTCTAAGGCTTCTATACATGCAGAAGGAATTGTAGACTTTTGTTTTTAGAAATTACTTTGGGGTACATGTAAGTTAAAGGGATTCTCCAGTCACACAATATTTATGACTTATCCGTAATATCAGATTGGTGGGATCTGACAATGACTAATTCCTGCAGTACTTCGGAAGTGGCTGCTACTAGTGTTGAGCGAGTATGTTCTGTCCGAGTATGCTCGGGCCGAGCTCCGAGTATTTACAGCTGCTCGGTGATATGGTTGAATCGCTCCCGTGTGCATGATTTGCAACTGTTTGACAGTTTTATTACATGGGAGGAATGTGTAAGAAATAGACATTCCTCTCATGTAATAAAACTGTCAAACAGTCACAAATCATGCACACGGGAGCGATTTAACCATATCACCGAGCAGCTATAAATACTCGGAGCTCGGCCGAGCATACTCCGAGAAAGGGTTAATAGAACATACTCACTCAACACTAGCTGCTACACATGTAATGGAGATGTACAGTGCAGCTCTAACTAATGTCTATTTCTGACCTCCGGTGCAACTAATAAAAATTGATCAGTGCCGGGTCATGGACCCCATATGATGTGATATTGAAGACCTATTGATTAGTTATTAATGACCAGTGAAGCTCTTTAATGTCTACTCTATATTGATTTTCAAAATGCACAAGACATGAAAAATGCTGTTCCTCCATATTTTTTTTTAGTCCAGTTAGCTTGCGCAATAAATGACACAATATAACATTATTAGGCCATGTGCCCACGTAGCGTTTTTGTAGTGTTTTTGCGGTGTTTTTACGGCCGAGAAAACGCTTGTAAAACAGTCTGACATGCAAAGCATTACATTGCAAAATGCAGCATGACCATTTCTACCGCGATTACGCTGCAAATTCGCGGCCATTGAGGAACATTGAAATGCAGCAAACCCGCTGGTATATGTGGATTTGCTGCGTTTCAATTAAATTCAATGGCCACGAATTTGCAGCGTAATCGCGATGTGTGTGGTACCCGGGATGAAGAGGAGACTACAACTCCTCTTCATCCCGGCTACCACACGGTGAAAAAAAGAAATAAACAAGTTAAAAATAAAAAAAACCTGTATACTCACCTCTCCGGTCTGCTCCCCGAGGCTTCCTCTCTCCTCAGCGTCCCGCGGTGTACTTGCAGGACCTGCGGTGACGTCATTTAGTCAGCTGTTGGTCACGCGACCGCTGACGTCAGCGGTCAGGTGATGGTCGCGTGACCACCAGGTGACTAAATGACGTCACTGCAGGCCCTGCAAGTACACCGCGGGACGCCGAAGAGAGAGGACGCCGCCTGGAGCAAACCGGAGAGGTGAGTATACAGTTTTTTTTATTTTTAACGTTTTAATTATTTTTTTTACTATTGATACTGCATTTAAAGCAGCATAAGTTGATCACACAATATAAATCCATGCTGGTTGCATGGATTTATATTGTGTGACCAACTTGTCAAGCACTTTTCCAAGTGATGCTCAAAATCGCTTGGAAAACGCTGAAAAAACGCTTCTCTCTGGCAGAAGAAACGCATGTAAATCTGCATGCATTTTTTTTCTGCCAGAGAGAGGCAAAAACACTCTGCATCGAATCTGCTACGTGGGCACATAGCCTTATACATGCCATTAAAACCTTGGGGATAGCTAATATTTAATTTAAAAAATCCTTTTATGATTGTTTTGCTATTTTATTTTATGGCAAACTTTAAATATTTTTTTATCACATTGAGGAACTTTTAAAGTTTTTTTTGCAATTGGTGCTCACCTCTCCTTGCTGCAGCGATAGTCCATGCATTTCTCTCTCCTGTGGCTCACTCTCCATGCTCTTGTGCTCATCAGGTCACTATGGTAACCCCAAGTGCACCTCTGACATAACCTCCTTTGGCTTTTTAATGCCCACTCATATAGCTGTAAACCACCTGAGTATTCAGAAAGTAGCACATGCTGCTACCATGTTCTTTCTTGAAGCATTTGACTAAGTCATCTCTTGCATTGCAATGATGGATTCTACTGCAGTTATACAAAGTGTTCCTCCTGACAAGCACATCTCTGCTGTTTCATGGTACTGTATGAACACTGGATTCTGCTATATTAAGGTGCCAGTCTACTATCTCAGCTCTGCGATTCTAAGATGCTATCTGCACATTTGGCTCTGCTACAACAAAGTGCCTGTTTTTTATCTGAGATCTATTTCTAAAGTGCCATCTGCACTGTCAGCTCAGTTACTTTAAAGTGCATTTGGTGAAGAAGAAATTCTCTGTGCATAAGGAGTTCCTATATTTTCTCTATACAAAATAACCATAGTCACCTACCATGGTGAGATGCCAGAAACATGGGTAGTTATGCTCCATGGTAAAAACATATTGGTGTCACTTACAGATCCCAGGTGTTGGTGTATAGATACATAAAATTGGCATACATTTTTACCTGAAAAGTAACATTTCAAATTTCAAGCAAAAATCAAGTATGCTTTTTCCGGCCTACAGTACATCCTTTTGTGGTGTTTTTGTACATAAAAAAACGTAGTTGAAAAGAAAGAATAAAACATGTTATTTCACAAATTTTCTCAATGGGAGTCCTATTGAAACTTACGTTAGGACAAACTGCAAAAAACAAGGAGGTTGTGACTGCCTCCTTTTCTGACTGTGCACTCCACCCATCAGCCTAAGGGTGCTTCTAATTAGTGCTGGTTCCTTCCTCCCCATTTAAAATTGTAGGCTTATAGCTTGAGAGAGGCATATTTGCCCATTTTAAATTGTAGGCTTAGAGCCCAAGAGTGGCTTGAGGATAGGGACCCATCAGAAGGAGATCACCTTGCCGTGGTTAATGGGCATACATGAATTAGCCAATTTATGCGCTAAGAACCTTTATTTTTTGTGAGTATATTCTTTAGCAACAATGTAGTTTAGATCTCATGTTTATAGTGTTTGCATATATCTTATATACAGTACAGACCAAAAGTTTGGACACACCTTCTCATTTAAAGATTTTTCTGTATTTTCATGACTATAAAAATTGTACATTCACACTGAAGGCATCAAAACTATGAACTAACACATGTGGAATTATATACTTAACAAAAAAGTGTGAAACAACTGAAAATATGTCTTATATTCTAGGTTCTTCAAAGTAGCCACCTTTTGCTTTGATGACTGCTTTGCACACTCTTGGCATTCTCTTCATGAGCTTCAAGAGGTAGTCACCGGAAATGGTTTTCACTTCACAGGTGTGCCCTGTCAGGTTTAATAAGTGGGATTTCTTGCCTTATAAATGGGGTTGGGACCATCAGTTGTGTTGTGCAGAAGTCTGGTGGATACACAGCTGATAGTCCTACTGAATAGACTGTTAGAATTTGTATTAGGGCAAAAAAAAGCAGCTAAGTAAAGAAAAACGAGTGGCCATCATTACTTTAAGAAATGAAGGTCAGTCAGTCCGAAAAATTGGGAAAACTTTGAAAGTGTCCCCAAGTGCAGTTGCAAAAACCATCAAGCGCTACAAAGAAACTGTCTTACATGAGGAACGCCCCAGGAAAGGAAGACCAAGAGTCACCTCTACTTCTGAGGATACGTTTATCCGAGTCACCAGCCTCAGAAATCACAGGTTAACAGCAGCTCAGATTAGAGACCAGGTCAATGCCACACAGAGTTCTAACAGCAGACACATCTCTACAACAACTGTTAAGAGGAGACTTTGTGCAGCAGGCCTTCATGGTAAAATAGCCGCTAGGAAACCACTGCTAAGGACAGGCAACAAGCAGAAGAGACGAGTTTGGGCTAAAGAACACAAGGAATGGATATTAGACCAGTGGAAATCTGTGCTTTGGTCTGATGAGTCCAAATTTGAGATCTTTGGTTCCAACCACCGTGTCTTTGTGCGACGCATAAAAGGTGAATGGATGGACTCTACATGCCTGGTTCCCACCGTGAAGCATGGAGGAGGAGGTGTGATGGTGTGGGGGTGCTTTGCTGGTGACACTGTTGGGGATTTATTCAAAATTGAAGGCATACTGAACCAGCATGGCTACCACAGCATCTTACAGCGGCATGCTATTCCATCCGGTTTGCGTTTAGTTGGACCATCATTTATTTTTTAACAGGACAATGATCCCAAACACACCTCCAGGCTGTGTAAGGGCTATTTGACCAAGAAGGAGAGTGATGGGGTGCTACACCAGATGACCTGGCCTCCAGAGTCACCAGACCTGAACCCAATCGAGAAGGTTTGGGGTGAGCTGGACCGCAGAGTGAAGGCAAAAGGGCCAACAAGTGCTAAGCATCTCTGGGAACTCCTTCAAGATTGTTGGAAGACCATTTCCGGTGACTACCTCTTGAAGCTCATCAAGAAAATGCAAGAGTGTGCAAAGCAGTCATCAAAGCAAAAGGTGGCTACTTTGAAGAACCTAGAATATAAGACATATTTCACACTTTTTTGTTAAGTATATAATTCCACATGTGTTAATTCAAAGTTTTGATGCCTTCAGTGTCAATGTACAATTTTTATTGTCATGAAAATACAGAAAAATCTTTAAATGAGAAGGTGTGTCCAAACTTTTGGTCTGTACTGTATATCATTTCAATATGTCTAAAACATATACATTTTACTTTCTCTACTAGTGAGACATAGTTAAGAACAGAATAAAATAAAAAATGAGTATAGATATACAGTAGATAGACTTATTATATACATTGAGCATATAAGTTGAAGTTCAGACCTGTAGTTTGACGTAGGGTACACGTTTGCATACGTTTTTGATGTATACATCTGTCACATACATCATACATTTGCAGATGTGCAGATGTGAACCCTGCCAAAACTGTAAGATTTATCATTAGCTACTATCAGAAAGACATACCATGAAAAAATGAATTGTCAGAACCAGATATGTCAGTTAAAATAATCTTGTCAACTATTGATGTGATCCATTTGTTTCTAAAAGACTAATAAATGTAATAGAAATATAGTCACATTGGTCGGCTGACACAAGGAGAGGTTTTAATACTAGAAACTGTTTTGATCAAAATAGTGTTAACTAAGTACTGTATATTTTTACATGAACTATTACTATTTAATTACTACAGGGCATATGTTCATTTTGTTTTATCTGTTAAATCGCCACAGTGTGAACGTGCTGCTACACATTACACACATTACACGTATACCAACTTATGTTCCGGTTCATTTCTTTGGTTTTGCTGCAGTTTTTTTATACTTTGTACAAACAGGGGCATGGCTCCCCCCTTTTTGAACAAAGCATTTCATCTATACAGCTTCCAATGGGCAGGTGTCTGAACAGTCGGGACCCACTCCTGATTTGCCCCCATCTATATTGAGCTAAGCTGACACAAAGTGTGGTTTTAATACTAGAGATAGGACCCTCCCGATTGGGTACACCTTGTCATGGTGTGATGTCTTTTATGCTTTTTTTATCACAATAGTGTTAACTAAATACCCTATGCTATCTATATGTACTATTACTATTTACTTATTTATTTACTACAGGGTATATGCTCATTTTGTTTTTATCTTTATCTAGGTTTTGTCTGTTCAATGGCCACAGTGTGAAAGTGCTCCTACATATTGCACGCACATCAACTTACGCACGGCTTATTTTCCTGGTTTTGTTGTAAAAGAAATATAGTCACATTTCCATTTTTATTTTAACTTTTCATCCATGTCCGAAAAAGCTTTGAAAATATTTCTGTTGGACACTGTGGAATTTTTCACCTTTGGGTGCAACTGTATGGATAAGGGGTATGGATAACACTGCATTCTTGCTAATATGTTTGGCGATGTTCCCTTTTTGTTATACAATATTATAAATGATATTCCGAAAAAGATAAAACAAAATAGATAGATAAATATATTGACACGAACTCAGCCAAGAAAATATATAGATACAAAGTCTACAAAAATCGTCAAAATTCCACTCGAGAATCGATGCAAAAACTAGTAATTTAATGGCCCGTGTGAACAGGTGGCAACAGTTTGGCTCAAATATAACAGTGTCTTTGTCAAGCTCCGTTGTACTTGAACCAAAACATTGTCATCTGTTCTCACATACCATTAAATTACTAGTTGTTTTGCATTGAACCTGGAGTGCAGGTTACAAACTCTGGCGTGGTACCAAACACACTATAAGCTTGTGCTGCCTCTTTGTTTAAGATAGATTGATAAAATATGATAGAAAAGGCAGATAATAGATAGATTAGATTAGATAGATAGATAGATAGACAGACAGACAGACAGATAGGTAGATAGATAGTTAGACAGATAGGTAGATAGACAGATAGATAGATAGATAGATAGACAGACAGATAGGTAGATAGAAAGATAGACAGATAGGTAGTGTCGTCACTGCATTCTTGGTCTTCTATCCTTTGGATTACGATATCGGAGAGAATGAAGACACAGGACAGGATGTTTGTGTCTAAACATACTCTAAACTTTATTACAAAATACAGGGCTAATATACACCCTGAAGGCAGGAAACGGATTTACCATATATGGTTCGATTATACAGTTTAGCTGAACAAGCGAAAAAAGCTAGTTTCTGTATGCTTTAAAATATTTAATTAGACGTATCTGGTTAGCAAGGCCATGTTATCTTCTTGCAAGAACACATTATTGCTACAAGAAGAAACATCTGGCCAGGGAGGACACTTATCTTCTTAGCAAGGACACGCTATTGATACAAGAAGGAACATTTCAGCTAGCTGTTATTTTCACCTAAAGTAACTGTCAGACTTATATAGCATAGATGGGGCCTTTAAGCTTGAGGGACTCCATCTTCTGCTATAACAGTCCATCCTTTTGTTCCTTCATTTATCAATATGAATCTCTATATTTTCTTTTAGTACAACACTGAATACACATTAGAAAAAGCTTAAAAACCAAATAAACCGCAAGACACATTAGCAAAACCTGTAAAATAGCTTGTACTATACCAGCCAACCACCCACCGATACCTTTAAACCAATTTGCGGGATTTAGAAAGGAAAATCTCTGTGTGGAATTATTGGCCAAAGTATCTGAACAGTTCACCCAAAAGTTTATCTCTTCCCATGAGACTGGAACAGCGAGAAAGGGTATGCTAGTGGACGTCACAGGGGCATGTGTACATATCCAACAATTAGCAATGGTCTGGTTTTGCTCCTTTAGTCCATCGATTAGAGCAAGATGGTGTTTAATGAATCTATTGTCTTCTCCATCTGTGGCGCTCAACCTAGTCCATGCACCTGTGGTTGTAAGTATGCAGGTAAGTATAAACAATGTCATCATTCTTTGTCCGCTGGTTCTCCTAGTATCTTTTTGCAATGGGATGCGTGGATCCAGGCCTCTTTTCCCTCTAGCTTAACGGCTGTACTTGTGGTCAGCAGAACTTGAAAGGGTCCGTCAAACCGTGGATCTAGGCTTTTCCTCACGTGTCTTTTTATAACCAACCAGTCTCCAGGTTGCAGCGTATGGCTGCTAGAGTCTTGATCTGGATCTGGAAGAGAACTGAAGACATTATCATGTACTTGCTTAATATTTTTGTGTAAAGCTCTTACGTAGGAACTTAGCACATGGTTGTTCATTTCTAATGCTTGCGGATAGAAACACCCTAGACTGGGTACGTTGCCAAACAATATCTCATATGGAGAGAGTCCAGTCTTTCTATTGGGCATGTATCTTGCTGAAAACAGAGCAAGTGGTAAACAGTCCGGCCATGGTTTTCCTGTCTCAGCCATGGCTTTCTGAATTTTTAATTTCAATGTCCCATTCAGTCTTTCCACTTTGCCACTACTTTGCGGGTGATATGGGGTGTGGAATGCTTGTTGAATTCCTAGAGCTGACATGACTTCATTCATTATTTCACCTGTGAAGTGTGTACCTCTGTCACTCTCAATTACCTCTGGTACCCCATACCTGCAGACCACCTCCGCAAGCAGTTTCTTTGCGGTTGCCGCAGCCGTGGCTTTGGCAATCGGGAAAGCCTCTGGCCATCCTGAGAACAAATCAATACAGACCAACACATATTCCCATGATCCTGACTTTGGCAGCTGAATATAATCAATTTGCAGTCTCTGGAATGGATAGAGGGGCCGGGGGGTGTGTTTGAGTGGTGTTTTAACTACTCTACCCTGATTATGTGTAGCACATATCATGCACCCTTGTACCAGGTTTTCAATACAGGTGGAGAATCCTGGTGCCACCCAATGTTTCTGCATCACACTCATCACAGCCGTTTTAGATTGGTGTGTCGGCCCATGTAGTATCTGGGCAGCTGCTGGGTACAGTGCCCTTGGAAGGCATCATCGTGTCCCTTTCCCCCATACCCCATTTGCTTCATTCAGGCATGCACCTTCCTTTAACCACTTATCAACCTCCTCCTTTTGAGCCTGAGCCTGCATTTGGGATAAGATGTCCTCCGACACAAAGGGGTTTTTAGGGGCACTTAACTGACGTACTGTTGACCCTTGTTGCGGCTTACAGGCTGCTGTTTTTGCCGCTGCATCTGCCATCGTGTTTCCTCTGCTTACCTGGTCAGTGCGTCTGGTATGTGCTCTTACCTTTATGACAGCTACTTGTTTGGGTAGTTGTAGCGCATCAATTAACTGCTGGACCGCATCAGCATTCTTACTGGGGTGTCCTGCTGCCGTCAGGAAACCTCTTGACTTCCATATGGGACCAAAATCATGCGATATACCGAATGCGTACCTAGAATCTGTGTAAAGGTTAACAATACTACCTTCCGCTAGTTTACAGGCCTCGGTTAGGGCCATAAGTTCGGCTTCTTGAGCCGATTGGTGTGGGAGCATTGGTTCTGCCTTGATTACTGCATTGAGGGAGACAACTGCATATCCAGTATGGAAGGTACCTGAATCGTCCTGATGACAAAAAATTCAAAATCTGCATTTTGCAATTCATGTTCAAATACAGTAGGTAAACCTGCCGTTTCTTGTGCCATCATTTGTACACAGTCATGAGGAACTTCCTCTCTTGGATCTTCCTTAAAAAGCACAGTACCTGACTCCTCCTTTAGATCCGAGAGAGGTAACAAAGTTGCTGGATTCAAAGTAGTACACCTCTGTAAAGAAACATTGGGAGGCATTAACAGTGCACATTGTAACCTGAGATGACGTGCTGCTGAGAGGTGAGCGGGTTGCACTTGGTTCAATATAGTGTAGACATCATGAGGTGTTAGAACGGTGAGCCGTTGGTCAAGAACAATGTCTGCAGATTTGTGGAGTAGAGGTCCAACAGCATGCAGAGCACGTACGCAGGATGGTGCTCCTCTGACTACCGCATCTAATCTGCCACTAAAATAGGCAACAGGTCTCTCATTATCACCGTGTGTTTGAGTTAAAACTCCTGCTGCATGTCCAACTTGCTCATAAAGGTACAGAGTAAATGGGAGCTCATAATTAGGGGTACCCAAAGCTGGAGCGGCCAAAATATGGTTCTTGAGAGAATAAAAACAGTCTATTTCCTCTGATGTTAGTACAAAAGGTGTTGGAGTAAGACAGTCATAGAGGGGCTGCATTAAAACAGAGACGGCATGAATCCACTGTCTGCAATAGGAAACAAGTCCAAGAAAAGTTCTGAGGGCTGCAACATTAATGGGGACGGTGAATGCCTGTACTGCTTGTTTACGTGCATTTGTTAAATGACGAGCTCCTGGTGTAATGCAATGTCCCAAAAAGGTGACTGAAGATTTACAAAACTGAAGCTTATCTTTCGATGCCTTGCAGCCAGAGTGATAGAGAAACAACATAAGCGATATAGTTGCACTATGACATTGTTTCCTGGAGGGGGCACAAATGAGCAGGTCATCGACATATTGCAAAACAACGATATGTGGTTCAGACCATCCCTCCAGTATTTCCTGCAGACTTGCAGTGTACATTGTGGGTGAATTCTGGGCACCCTGTGGCAACACTGTCCATGCATATTGACTACCCTGGAATGTGAAAGCAAACAAGTACTGGCAGTCAGGATGTAATGGTACACTGAAAAATGCATTTGCCAAATTGATCACTGAAAAGCAAAGAGAGTTAGAAGGTATATGTGACAAAAGAGTATGTGGGTTGGGCACAACTGGTGTTAGAAGTTCTGTGGCTTTGTTAACCAACCGGAGGTCATGGACCATTCTATATGCGGCTGATTGTCCTGGCACACTCTTTTTCTTTACTGGGAACAGGGGAGTGTTGCAAGGGGACTGGGTTTTGACTAGGACTCCTCTCTGTAGTAATTTTTGGACTTGCTGGGCTATGGCATTCTCCTGAGCCGATCTAAGGGGATACTGCCTCTGTTGAGGTAAGATTGCTCCTGGTTTTAATTTCACCATTACTGGTTGAACTCTTAACCTACCAACATCTGTTTTGTCTGAGGCCCAAAAATCATGTGGCACAGCCTGCTCTAATATCGGGGGAAACTCATTTGTCTCTTCTATGCTGGCAATATCTAGTGACATAATTTTGCAAAGGGTACTTGGTTTTAAACCTGGGGTCATGGTGACAGTGCCATCGGGATGATACTCAATATGTGCTTGTAATTGGGACAACACATCATTTCCCAATAGATTACATTGGCCTCGGGGCGATACCATGAGCTGGCTATGTACAGTAGCTCCTTGAATTTGCAGGGGAATTCTCTTGGTGACAGGGAGCAGGACAGACGGGGAATTGAAGGGGGTGGCAATGACATGATGTGAAAAATCAGTGTCAGTGTATGGCCAATCACCTTGCGTAATTACTGAAGTGTTGGCCCCCGTATCTACTTGGAAATCGATTTCATGTCCCCCTGGTAGGTTCACCTGCACTATACAACTGGGAGTTGGGGGTAAGGAGATGAGGGGGTTCATGTGCAAGCTACCCTCATCCTATGGGGGCGTTGTTTGGTCGGCTGGAGGACCCATACTCTGAGCATTTGGATACTGGTTGGTCCTACAGTTCTTTCTAAAATGTCCTGGCTTTTTACATCCGTAACACAGTTTCTGTCCTCCTCCTTCAGTCCGCCCTCTGCCTCTGTTGTTTCTGGGGGTCGTCTCTACTATATGTATTCTGGCAGCTCTTTTTGCCTGCGCTATGTCATGCTGTGCCCCCTGAGCTATTCTAGCTAAATCTTCTGCCTTCAATGATCTCCAGTCTGGTCTACTTGCTTTTACTTTCTCTGCAATCTCTTTCTTTAGTCCATTCATGAAAGCACTTGCTAATACCCTCTCACTAGTCTTATTCCCGGGGTTGAACCCCATTTCTGACCAGGTTTTCTTTAGTGCACAGAAATAATCCTTAGGATCTTCCTCCTTCCCTTGCACTCTATCTTCTAGTGTAACTTGCTTTTCTGCTTGCCTGTCTTGACATGCTTTTACCAACGCTGCTGCGAATACGACTCCAGCTGCTGCATCATTAGATTCTGCATCTACGGGTCCGGTCCTATTGGCATACTGTTTTTTTGTCTCATCTATCAACCTATCATAGCGGGCTTCATCTGCCAATTTTCCCTTAATTACCCCCTGCAGATCTATTCTAGTGGCATGGTACGTATCCTGTATGGTGGTGATCATTCTAGCGAAACCCATAGGGGACTGGGATGGGTCTGGCAGCTGGGAGATCAGTGCCAACTGCTCTGAAGGACTCCATGGTCTATACATTAACATTGTACGAGCTTCCTGACCTGGAACCACTGCATCCCCCCCTGCTGCTGCTGCTGCTGCTGCTCCCGGTGCTCCTGGCACAACTACCGTCCTCATTGGGAATAGTCTAGCTGGGTGGGGTCTCGGTCCTCCACATGCCACACAGATGTCTACTGTCAAGGGGTTCTGCTGTTCACATCTGGGGCAAACCCAACATTTAGGTTCCTGGGAATTCTGATACTGGGGTGGGTGTGAGGTCGGGGGCGGACAGGGAGGAAAATCTGTCATTCCGGTTTTTGTCAGTCTGTAAAGTCCGTCTTCTAATTTTTCAATCTTTCCTTCAAAATAAGCGCATGCATTCATCCATACATCTACTGTCCCTAACAGATCCTTATCTTTCAGCCATCCATGATAGGAGTTAAAGAAGGATTTCCATTTCTCTCCATTCATCTCTCCATTCTCATTCATTCCCGCTTTACACAATATTTTGTCAATTCAATCAGTGCCTGTTTCCCTTCTCTGCGTACTACTAAGTCTTTGGCTATAATGCCTTCCTTGGCATTTTGGTTCCCCATTTTTTTCGGTTCTCCTCATCTAGAAGAGACTCCTCAGTCACTTAGACAATGGTCACTTAGACAATGGGCCACAAAGGTTTCTGAACCATTCCACTACTAGCCTCTCTAGAACTTATACGCCAACCAGAAAAAACAGACCAAAAACACCAATCCCGGGACACATCCACAACACAATCATCGGATCCATACTTTCATTCTTAAATTCTCCAAAGGATAGAAGGCAGGACTGATCTGAGGGGATTCTACTGGTTCAAAGGGACCTGAGCCAGACAACAATCTGTTGAATTACCTGGGGAGCCGACCGCTCAGGGGTGAGGGAGTCTCTTCTATACAGTGATATAATTAGGTAGAATATAACAGTTATTCTTAACTCAGCGCTGTATATATCACCAACAGAGAGCTTCACTCGTCCCACGTCTCGGACCGGTCGAGCACCCCTGGGTAGATTAACTCGAGGTCCCTGTTCGAGGCGCCAGCTGTCGTCACTTCATTCTTGGTCTTCTATCCTTTGGATTACGATATCGGAGAGAATGAAGACACAGGACAGGATTTTTGTGTCTAAACATACTCTAAACTTTATTACAAAACACAGGGCTAATATACACCCTGAAGGCAGGAAACGGATTTGCCATATATGGTTCGATTATACAGTTTAGCTGAACAAGCGAAAAAAGCTAGTTTCTGTATGCTTTAAAATATTTAATTAGACGTATCTGGTTAGCAAGGCCATGTTATCTTCTTGCAAGAACACATTATTGCTACAAGAAGAAACATCTGGCCAGGGAGGACACTTATCTTCTTAGCAAGGACACGCTATTGATACAAGAAGGAGCATTTCAGCTTGCTGTTATTTTCACCTAAAGTAACTGTCAGACTTATATAGCATAGATGGGGCCTTTAAGCTTGAGGGACTCCATCGTCTGCTATAACAGTAGATAGATAGATAGATAGATAGATAGATAGATAGATAGATAGATAGATAGATAGATAGATAGACAAAAATGTGAAAAAAAATAAGCAACACCAGTCCTCCTCAGTTACTGGTGCCAAGCCTTCAAGGTATAGACCCTATTTCAATAAATCCGAAATGGAGGCAGCACTCCAAGAGTAAAGTGAAAATTTTAATGGACTTTAAGTCTCATTTGGCAACATCAAGTATGAAAAAGTTTAGGACTGCGAAACAAAATATTTCTTCATGGGCCAATAAGCTCCACTAAATCTTGCAATTTAATTTTGGCATGCTGGTACCAATTCTTGATTAGATAGATAGATAGATAGATAGATAGATAGATAGACTGTAACTTCCTACGTTAATGCTTTATGGAGACTTGGAAATGACAGCATGCAACCCAGGACAAACTAGAGTCTCCAGGATATGTAGACAGATGATTAAACAAAGAGACTGACAGATGGACAATGCCTTTGTTTTGTAAAAGCTATGATTCACTACATTGTAAAAATACAATGTATAATGAACTAGTCTGTCTACTAAGAATATTGCCAGTCCCACCTCTAGGAGTGGCATCCTGGCCAGTACATGACTTCCTTCCGCTGCTGATACTGTATATCTATCTTCAGTGACCTTGTACTAATTTGCTTAGACTGAACACTTTGATACATACAGAGCAGTATATATTTTTTTTAAGTAAATGACATTTATAATATCCTTTTTTTAATCTACATCTATATTACATGTAAGCTGAAAACTATAGTAGTACCTAGCTGCATGGGTAAGCCAAAATGTTCTACCTTAAAAGCAATGACTGTGGATTTTATTGTTTGTATAAGGCTCAGTGCACGCATTTTGCATTTGTAGGCAGACAAATTGCTGCGTGTATCTACAAGTTGTTGCTGTGTTTTTAGTGCATTTTTGGTGCTTTCCATTTATTTGAATGGGTAAAAAATGCTGCAAAAACTCTGGAAGAATTACCATGCTGATTTGAAAAAATCAAGTCTGCAAGGAAAACATAAGCAGCCTGCGCATGAGATTTCAGAAATCTAATTCACTTTGCTAGTACTGTAAAATGCTGCGTTTTTGTACATGACAAAAACACATGGAAAAACATGGCAAAAAATCAAAGTGTAATCGAGCCCTAAATAGGCTTAATATTCCGTGCTGATCAAGTTCTTAATATTTCTTTTTAACAGTCAAAGCTCTAATAAAGAACCCCAAATTCTCCACACTGATTTAAAAAGTAACTATACTTCTAAGTATAACAAGTTGTCCTTTGTGTGTACATTAGAGATAACACTATTTCTGCCTTTTATATGTCTTGTACTTTGCATTTTCCCCTTTACAGTTTCTAATTTACAATTAATTCTCATCTCTTTCAATGAGACTAACTGCTAACACACCGAGGGATTCCTGTTCTTCATTTAGTTAGTACAGAGAGAAAAGCATCAGCTGCAGCTTAGAGGACATTATACAGCAGTCTTGAGCTGTGTAGATGTGAATCCTGCTCTGTTAGAAAACTCAGCATGATCTTTTTGTGTTTTCCTCTGTTTACTTACTCTGCTCCTCTGAGCTATTAGTGCACCTAGAATAAAGACTAGGGGGATCGGGTTATCATGCACTATACCACCCAATAGCATTATCCCGGGAGTAGGACCGGTGTGATGTTTGCTTGTGAAGACTTCTTCATTGCGATGCCCACATAGTCTCAATCTCCAGCTTTCATTGCATACAAAAAAAAAGTGGGACTTATCACCAGAGGACAGAGCACCATTCCATTCTCCATTGCTCTATTCCAGCCTGCATTCTCCATCTGAAGAGAGCATTATGAAAGAACGTCACATAGGTGCTACGATTATGATGTGGGGTGGTATAATGTAAGGAAGCCAAACCCCTCTAGCCTTCATTCCAGTTATACTAACACAGCTCAGCGTTACTTTAATGTGGTGGTGGAAACAATGGTACAGCGATTTTGCCAACGTGTCCCAATAGTCACTTTTCAACATGACGACTCCAGTCTACATGTTGCTCATGCTACTATGAGCAGCTTTTGGGGCCTAAACGAGCTACCATGGCCCATAGTGTCTTCAGTCTCACATCGAGCACATCTACGAAGTCATTGGACGGTAATTGCAAAGAATGCTGCCAGCAGAAGATCTTGATGATTTGTGTGCCCAACTGCATTCAGCATGGCAGAACAATCCTCAAACCATTAATAACTTCATTAATAACAGCCAAGGTGTGCAAGTGCTTGTATTTCTTCGTGTGGTGCTCATACTCTATACTGAATAAGGTGATATATTTTGATAATTTTGTATCCATTTTTATCATTTGAATATCATTAAAGGGGTGGTCCTCCTAAATCTCATTTTCTAATATGATTGAATTAAAAATGACCTATCCTTCCCTAACTACACTATCTAACTGCTTCTCTAACTTTTTTTTTTCGACTTACTTTATGATGATGCTTCATTTGAGACTCCCAGTCCATGCCCCCGCAACTGACATCACTGGTCTCTGCACATCGAGAATTCTGATAACGCGTTTTTATGACGGCTCTTTCCTGCTGATCTGAGCCAGCAACAGAGAGTGCGCTGTCATTGTGCACATTGAACAGTGCACATCACACTGGGGCTAGCCCAACCCATGAAACAAGCATCACTGAGGATGCTATGTTTCAGGGAGGGGGCAAAGCCTGCAGCAATAATCAGCCTCTGCCCCCTGTTGACGCCTCATTTGATTACAACCAGCATGCAGTGGGATTCTCAAACAAAGCGTCATAAAAAAGGGAGTAGAAAAAAAATAGAAAAGCAGTTAGATAGTGTAGTTAAGGAAGAATAGGGAATTTTTAATTCAAGTATTTTGCAAAATAGTTAGATAATGGCATTAAATAGATAGGGATTTGAGAGGAAAATTAATTTAGACTTCAGACCACCTCTTTAATGTGACTATTGATCATGTGATTCCCATGATTTCACAACTTTTCCTTTTGGCTTTCCAAATTCAATTTAGAGGAGTGTCTGTATGGCTACAATCTATATGGGGCATTTGAACACAAATGAAAAGATCAAAAGCTTCATATCATACAAACAAACAGCTTCTGAATGGAACCCAGTAATCATGTTTCAATAAATGACACATATAGTAATAATAGTATTACTTAGCATACTGAAGCTCATATGACTGTACATGACTGTCAGGAAGATGAATGGTTGGTAGCCTCATATCCATATTGCACTGTACTACTTATCTCACAGTGGGGTTTATAGACAAGGAATTCCATGACTTCCTTTCACAGGAAAGGGCTTGGAAAGGCAAGCAAATAGCATTGGGTGGGGTTAGCTGG
This sequence comes from Phyllobates terribilis, assembly GCF_046119375.1. Lineage (NCBI taxonomy): Eukaryota > Metazoa > Chordata > Amphibia > Anura > Dendrobatidae > Phyllobates > Phyllobates terribilis. Next base: position 778,469,632 of record NW_027362763.1, on the reverse strand, counting down.
AGTTTCTTTAGGTTTCTAAAAATAACCGACACCCTACAAGAATTATGCACACTGAATATGTAAGCTGTGATTTTCTGTATGTTCTGACACTTTTCTATCATAGCCAGTATTAACATTTTTAGCAATTTGTACTACAGCAACTATTCTGTGGGATCAGATTAGTTGGGCTATCCTTCACATTAATCAGTGATGCGTGCAAATGACTGTCACGAGTTCACTAGATGTCCTTTTTTGGATCATTTTTTGTGTGCACTAACCCTATTGAGAACACTCCAAAAGACCTTGGATATGCTCTAACTCAGTTGTCTAGCCATCACAATTTGATCCTTGTCAGATCAGATACTTATGCTAGCATCAACTTTAATAACTGACTCTTCACTTGCTGCTTAAAATATCCAATTCTTGACAGGTGCCATTGTCATGAGACCAGTCAATGGTGTTCACGCCATCTTTAATAATTTTCCATCAAAATTTTTAAAAAATTTCTTTACATATCAGACAATGTGATTTTCAGGATTTGTTTTCTCATTTTGTCTCTCATAGTTGAGGTCTACCTATGATGTCAATTACTGGCCTCTCTCATCTTTTTAAGTGGGAGAACTTGCACAATTGGTGGCTGACTAAATACTTTTTTCCCCACTGTATATATCTCCTATATATATAGGGAGATATGATAAAAAATACCAGAACAGCACCAAATTGGTAAAACATGGGTGCAAGGCCTCCTAAACAGCTATCCCATTGTATATATATATATATGTATATATATATATATATATATATATATTTATTTTTATATATATATATATATATATACATATATATATATATATATTGTATAAGAAAAGCAGGCAGTATGAAAAATTCAGGTGGTATGAAGAAAATTCCACAATGTAGGCATGTTTACAAAGTGTTAATATTTTTATCAATTAACAAAATGCAAAGTGAATGACAAAAGAGAAATCTAAATTAAATCAAACCACCCTTTGTCTTCAAAACAGCAACAATTCTTCTGGGGACACCTGCACACAGTTTTTGAAATAACTAACCACAGATCTTCTGTGGATGTAGACCTGTGTCAATCCTTCTGTCTTCTCATGCAATCACAGAGAGATTCGATGTTGTTGAGATCAGGTCTCTTTGATGGGTGGGGGCATATCATCATTTTTAAGGCTTATTGTCCTTCTTTACCCTGACGACAGATCTTCATGAAATTAGCTGTATGTTTGGGGTTGTTCTCCTGCTGCAGAATATACTTGGAGCCAATCAGATGCCCCGCTGATGGTATTGCCTGCATTCATCAGAATTGAGGACAGTAATAAATGGGCAATGTTGAGGACTGCTGATGAAGTGATCAGCCAAGGAAACTTAGTGAATCAGAAGATGTCCAGCAGTGCCATCAGCTCAGAACTGGCAGGAACCAGTGGGACCCAACTACACCCATCTACTGTTAGGAGAAGTCTGACCAGAAGTAGTCTTCATCATGGAAGTACTGCAGCCAAAAACCACAATTTTGAAATGGAATTAAGGCCAAGCGACTCAACTATGCATAAAAACATAGAAACTGGGTTGCAGAAAAATGTCAGTAAGTGCTCTTGACTGATGAGTCAAAATGTGAAATATTTGCTTGTAAGAGAATGCAGTTTGTTCTCCAATGGGCAGTAGATATAGTATGCATAGTAAAATGTTTTCCATGCAATACACTATAGGGCTAGTGCAAATATATACACAGGTCAGCCTTAACATTGACAGATGAAGTGAACACCATTGACTGATATTAAGCAGTGTCATGGTTCGGTTTGGGGATTCGATCTAGAGACCTATTGCAGCATGGTTGGCTCCCCTGTCTGCAGAGATATTGATCTTTCTTCCCTGTCCACATGCTGATGGTTTATATTGTCTTCTATTCTATTTCCCTTCTTGATTTTCTCCTCTACAGGTTTCTCTTATTTTCTCATTTTAGTTTGCCCTATCACAGTCTGGGTTGGGTTTTATATGTTCACCCTTTACTACACTTCCTTGCTACAAATATCAAAATTTCAGCTTTAATTTGTTAGTTATATAGAATGGCTCTCTTAGTTTGCACCTAGTCACTGTAGCATCGGCGTCTCTGCCCCGTTCTAGGCAGAGACGCCGTCCCTCTCACCTCCCCGCTCCTGGCGCGGCGTCCTCCAGCGCTTCTCTCCCCGCTGCTTCCGGCACGCGCTCCTTCCACGGCAGTGTGCTTAGGGCGCGCGCGCGCGCTCCCCCTCTCTTAAAGGGACCGCGCGCGCCGTCCTAAGGAGTCCCCGGCCAATTGCCGGAGGACCTCCCATATAAAAGGCACCTCCTCCAAAATGGAGGTGCCCGAGCAATGTTGTAGCACTGTTCACTACTCTGCTTCAGCCTTCAGGTCCCGTTGCCAGTTACCTGCCAGATACCTGCCAGATTCCTGCCAGTCTGCTGTCTAATTCCTGCCTGATATCCTGCTACCTGCCTGCTAGCCTGAGGTCCGACGGTCTGCCTTCCAACTTCTGTCAGTCTGTCTAAGGACCAGCTTGCCCGCTCACCTGGGAGCGCACATCTTCTACCTGCCTGCTTGCCTGAGGTCCGACGGTCTGCCTTCCAACTCCTGTCAGTCTGTCTAAGGACCAGCTTGCCCGCTCACCTGGGAGCGCTCATCTGCTGCCTGTCTGCTAGCCTACCAGGAGGCTCTGCCGTCACGTGCTGTGACCACCCGCCTGTCCAGAGATTCCTGCCCGCTCACCTGGGAGCGCTCATCTGCTACCTGTCTGTTGGTCTTCCTGGAGGTTCCGCCGTCACATGCTGTGACCACCCGTTTATCCAGAGACTCTCGCCTGCTCACCTGGGAGCTCACATCTATCATCTGCCGCCACAGGTCGTACCAATCCTTTACCCAGAGACTGCCCCGGTCACTTGCCGTGACCTCCTGCCCGTTCTTCCAGAGACTGCCCCGGTCACTTGCCGTAACCTCCTGCCCATTCATCCAGAGACTGCCCCGGTCACTTGCCGTGACCTCCTGCCCGTTCATCCAGAGACTGCCCCGGTCACTTGCCGTGACCTCCTGTCCGTTCATTCAGAGACTGTCCCAGTCACCTGCTGTGACTGCCTGCCCGTCTACCCTGGTCGCCACCCGCTCCCTTACAAGGACCGCCCCCTTGTATAGTAGCTCAGAGGTTCCGCCTCCCAGACCCGTTACAGTTTGCTCGGGCCATGGAACCCGGTGGCACCCAAGCTCCCTCGCTCTCGGACCTGTGTCATGAACTGTCCCGTCAGAGGTCCCAACAGGAGTCCATCCTGGGTCACCTGCGGAATGTCAATTCTCGCCTGGACACTCTGACTGCTCTGCCTGCAACCACCGCCAGTGCCATGACTCGCAATCCGGCAGCTCCACTGCCCACTAATAACATGGTATCCTACCCCGGACCCCGGCTTTCTGCACCTCCTCGTTTCGGAGGCGACTCCGCCCAGGCTCGGGGCTTCATAAATCAGTGCACCCTGCACTTTGAACTCCTGTCTCACCAGTTTAACTCCGACCGGGCCAAAATTGCCTTCATCATGTCCCATCTCACCGGGGAGGCCCTGGCCTGGCTAAATCCTCTATGGGAGAGAGGAGACCCCCTGGTGTCCGACTTGCCTGCCTTTCTCACGGCTTTCCGGAAAGTCTTCGACGAACCCGGACGGAAGACCTCATCCGCATCATCTCTGCTACGCCTCCGTCAGGGAAGTCTCACCGTGGGCTAATATGCCATACGGTTCCGTACCCTTGCCTCTGAGCTGGCCTGGGATAATGGGAGGGTCTGTCCGGCCGTATTAAAGATGAATTTGCCGGTCGGGACATTCCTACCACTCTCGATGACCTTATAACTCTTGCCACCCGGATTGACCTGCGGTTCCAGGAGCGTGCCAAAGAGGTCACCCGTGAGAGGAGGGTTCCACGTCTAGCTCCTACTTTTCAGAAACCCGTCACTCCCTCCGTCTCTCCTCAGCTACACTCTCCTGAGCCTATGCAGGTCGACCAGACCAAGATGGTCGGTTCTCGCCAAGAATCTCGCCGAGCCGAGGGAAGCTGTTTCTATTGTGGCAGTATGAAGCACTTCATCCGTTCCTGCCCGGAAAAACCGGGAAACGCCAGTGTCTAGGACCACTCGGAGAGGTCGTCCTAGACAAAAGTAAGCCCTCTCCGTCTCTGACCTTACCGGTCTCTATTGCTTGGGGAGAAAACCGTCTCTTTGAACTCGTCCATCTGGATTCTGGAGCTGCTGGAAACCTCATCTCCCAGTCTCTGGTAGAGAGATACCATATTCCCACCAAGTCCTTGGCTGAACCATTGTCAGTCGCCTCCGTGGATGGAAGACTTCTCTCGGAGACCATCCTGCTCGTCACCGAACCCATAACCCTGCAGGTGGGAATGCTGCACTCTGAGGAGATCTCATTCCATGTGCTGTCCGGACTTTCTCACTCCCTGTTGCTAGGTCTACCTTGGCTCCAGACACATGAACCCGTATTGAACTGGCGGTCCGGTGAAGTACTCCGATGGGGTCCTGACTGCCATAGGACCTGCCTGGTCCCGGTCCGTCCACTTCGCCCTCAGCCTACTCCAGCTAACTTACCTGGTCTCCCGGCTCCCTACTGGCCCTATGCGGACGTCTTCGGTAAGAAGGAAGCTGAGACGTTGCCACCCCATAGGCCATACGATTGCCCGATCGACCTGGTACCTGGCACCACTCCTCCCCGTGGGCGTATCTACCCGTTGTCTGCAGCCGAGACCCGAGCCATGTCTGAGTACATTGAAGAGAATCTGGCTAGGGGATTTATCCGAAAATCTACCTCCCCGGCTGGAGCCGGATTCTTCTTTGTCAAAAAGAAAGACGGCTCGCTACGTCCCTGTATTGACTACAGAGGACTCAATCTCATCACGGTAAAAAACAAATATCCCCTGCCACTCATCTCCGAATTGTTTGACCGTCTCAAGGGCGCCAGGATCTTCTCCAAGCTGGATCTACGAGGAGCGTATAATCTGGTCCGTATCCGTCAAGGAGACGAGTGGAAGACGGCATTCAATACCCGGGACGGTCACTACGAGTACCTTGTGATCCCCTTCGGTCTCTGTAATGCTCCCGCGGTCTTTCAGGAACTAGTCAACGACATCTTCCGTGACCTCCTGTACTCCTGCGTAGTGGTATACCTGGACGATATCTTGGTCTTCTCTCCGGATCTCCCCACACACCGGAGGGATGTTCGTCAGGTCCTGCTTAGGCTTCGGCAGAACCACCTTTACGCCAAATACGAGAAGTGCCTCTTCGATCAGACCTCCCTTCCGTTCTTGGGCTATGTCATCTCCCAAACAGGTCTGCAAATGGATCCCGAGAAGCTCTCTTCCGTTCTAAAATGGCCTCGTCCTGAAGGTTTGAAGGCGATACAGCGATTCCTGGGCTTCGCTAATTATTATCGTCTTTTCATCCCACACTTCTCGTCTCGGACTGCTCCCATATCTGCACTTACCCGTAAGGGGGCTAACCCCAGGACATGGTCGCCTGAAGCCGAGGAGGCCTTCCTTTCCCCAAAGAAAGCCTTCGCCTCTGCTCCCGTCCTGCACCGTCCGGACTGTAATAAACAATTCTACCTGGAGGTTGATGCCTCCTCCTCCGGAGCCGGAGCGGTGCTCACCCAGAAGTCTTCTACCGGGAGAATGGTAACGTGCGGCTTCTTCTCCAAAATCTTCTCGTCGGAGCGCAACTACTCCATTGGAGACCGGGAATTGCTAGCCATCAAATTGGCACTGGGAGAGTGGCGCTATCTGCTTGAAGGGGCTCTCTACCCGGTAATTATCTACACGGATCACAAAAACCTGGCATATCTCCAAAATGCCCAGAGACTCAATCCTCGCCAGGCCCGGTGGTCGTTGTTTTTTGCCCGCTTCGACTTCATTCTTCATTTCCGTCCGGCGGACAAGAACGTCAAAGCTGATGCCTTGTCCCGGTCCTTCCTGTCCTCCGATCAAGAGGAGGAACCTACGCACATCATCGACTCCTCCAAGGTGATGAATGTGGCCCCCTTGGATCTGACTCGTCTTCCACCCGGTAAGACGTTCGTAGCTGTGCCAGATCGGGAGAGGGTTCTTCGCTGGGGACATTCTTCTAAACTAGCTGGTCATGCTGGCCAAAAGAAGACCTTCCAACTTATTACCCGGCATTACTGGTGGCCTACCCTGCGTAAGGACGTGGTAGACTTCGTCGCGGCCTGTTCATCCTGTGCCCGTAACAAAGTTCCCCGACATCTACCTGCCGGCCATCTCCTGCCCCTTCCCGTACCTGCTGCTCCTTGGCAACACATCGCTATGGACTTTATCACCGACCTTCCAGTTTCTGCCGGTTGTACTGTCATTTGGGTTGTCGCTGACCGTTTTTCTAAGATGGCCCACTTCATTCCCCTGCCTGGTCTTCCGTCTGCACCCGAGCTGGCTAAAGACTTTATCCGCCACATCTTCCGTCTCCATGGTCTGCCCGTCCACATCGTGTCGGATCGTGGGGTTCAGTTCACCTCACGCTTCTGGAGAGCCACATGTAAGCTGCTGGACATTACCCTGGATTTCTCCTCCGCTTACCACCCTCAGTCCAATGGTCAAGTGGAGCGGATCAATCAGATCTTGTCCAGCTACCTCCGGCACTTCGCTGATGCTCACCACTCGGACTGGGTGGATCTCTTACCATGGGCCGAGTTCTCTTATAACAACCATGAGAGCGAGTCCTCTTCCAAATCCCCGTTCTTTATAGTCGGTGGCCAACATCCCCGGATTCCACTTCCTGTCTCCGTTTCTGTGGACAACCCTGCTGCGGAGTCTCTTGTCAGCGAATTTTCTACTATTTGGGAGAGCACCAGGTCCGCTCTTCTTCTCTCCTCTGAGCGGATGAAGAGATATGCTGATAAGAGACGTCTGGATCCGCCCCAATTCCGTCCGGGAGAAAAGGTTTGGCTCTCATCCAAACATGTGCGGCTCAAAGTACCCTCCTACAAGTTGGGTCCTCGATTCATCGGCCCCTTCGAAGTCCTCAGGCAAATTAACCCTGTGGCCTACAAATTAAAACTCCCGGCCACCCTACGGATCCCCAACTCCTTCCACGTATCTCTCCTCAAACCCGTTGTCTTTAACTTTTTTTCCAAAAATCCAGGTGCCCCTCCTGCTCCGGTTTCCGCTGATGACATCTTTGAGGTAGAGAGTATTCTGGCCTCCAAGAGGGTAAGAGGAAAAACCTTTTTTCTGGTAGATTGGAAGGGGTTTGGTCCTGAGGAGAGAACTTGGGAACCCAGGGAGAACATCAACGCCCCGCTTCTCCTTGAGAAATTTCTTTCTGGCCAAAAAAAGAGGGGGCCTAAAGGGGGGGGTACTGTAGCATCGGCGTCTCTGCCCCGTTCTAGGCAGAGACGCCGTCCCTCTCACCTCCCCGCTCCTGGCGCGGCGTCCTCCAGCGCTTCTCTCCCCGCTGCTTCCGGCACGCGCTCCTTCCCCGGCAGTGCGCTTAGGGCGCGCGCGCGCGCGCTCCCCCTCTCTTAAAGGGACCGCGCGCGCCGTCCTAAGGAGTCCCCGGCCAATTGCCGGAGGACCTCCCATATAAAAGGCACCTCCTCCAAAATGGAGGTGCCCGAGCAATGTTGTAGCACTGTTCACTACTCTGCTTCAGCCTTCAGGTCCCGTTGCCAGTTACCTGCCAGATACCTGCCAGATTCCTGCCAGTCTGCTGTCTAATTCCTGCCTGATATCCTGCTACCTGCCTGCTAGCCTGAGGTCCGACGGTCTGCCTTCCAACTTCTGTCAGTCTGTCTAAGGACCAGCTTGCCCGCTCACCTGGGAGCGCACATCTTCTACCTGCCTGCTTGCCTGAGGTCCGACGGTCTGCCTTCCAACTCCTGTCAGTCTGTCTAAGGACCAGCTTGCCCGCTCACCTGGGAGCGCTCATCTGCTGCCTGTCTGCTAGCCTACCAGGAGGCTCTGCCGTCACGTGCTGTGACCACCCGCCTGTCCAGAGACTCCTGCCCGCTCACCTGGGAGCGCTCATCTGCTACCTGTCTGTTGGTCTTCCTGGAGGTTCCGCCGTCACATGCTGTGACCACCCGTTTATCCAGAGACTCTCGCCTGCTCACCTGGGAGCTCACGTCTATCATCTGCCGCCACAGGTCGTACCAATCCTTTACCCAGAGACTGCCCCGGTCACTTGCCGTGACCTCCTGCCCGTTCATCCAGAGACTGCCCCGGTCACTTGCCGTAACCTCCTGCCCGTTCATCCAGAGACTGCCCCGGTCACTTGCCGTGACCTCCTGCCCGTTCATCCAGAGACTGCCCCGGTCACTTGCCGTAACCTCCTGCCCGTTCATCCACAGACTGCCCCGGTCACTTGCCGTGACCTCCTGTCCGTTCATTCAGAGACTGTCCCAGTCACCTGCTGTGACTGCCTGCCCGTCTACCCTGGTCGCCACCCGCTCCCTTACAAGGACCGCCCCCTTGTATAGTAGCTCAGAGGTTCTGCCTCCCAGACCCGTTACAGTCACATTTGTCTTTTTCTGTTTGGAAGTGCCGGTCAGTGAGTAACTTGCTTCAACTCGCCAAACACCGATGGCACATGGCTAATAAGTTAACATCTAAAGGTTCCAAACACAATCAGCACCTTATTTCTTGAAATAGACGTTTTTGAGACAGCAATCATTTGAAGTGCATTAACTTTACTCATTGTAATTACTGTATCGATATACTTAAAGATATTATCATTAGGACTATTTTATATGGACTAAAAAACACTCCAATATACCGTCTTATTTTATCTTTCTGCTATATAAATATATTTGCAATTTTTTACTCCTTGATATTCTTCTCACCTTTTACTTATGGGAACCAGTATCAGTCTGTAGATGGGTCATTTCTATCTACAACCAACTGTATCCCTTTAAGTTCAGTGAGTAAGCGTGACGGAATTTTATTTTTTATTATTCTAGGCACTCCTTCATAGACTTTCACACAGGACCCGTGTCTGCAGCTACTTCACTTTCACCTATCTGCTTTACCTTTATACCCAGGTACCCAGGGCGTCGTTAGTGTATATATTTTTTACTTTCAGTTTTTAATCATGTGATGTCATAGACCTAATGGAAAAGAGATGAATTAGCTGGGTAGAAGAGTAACATGAGCAATTGTAAGTACACAGTGCTATATAATATGATGACAGCAAAAAATTAAGAGGATAAACATTTTGATGTGAGTGCTTCTTTAATTTGAAAGATGCCCCATCTAATCTGATCCCACAGAATATCTATTGCAGTACAAACTGCTAAAAAAACTTAAATGGGTTGTCCCATATATAAAATGTCCTGTATAAAAAACTATTTTTAATCCCTAACAGCTAATCCCTATATCTGTTTTCTTACTTTTCTTCCTCTGACATTCTGTTTGAGACTCAGCATTCACTTACTTGGGATTGTCAAATGTAATGTCATCAGGAGGATGGCCCTTCAGTCACTTTTGTAGAATCGGTGTCCCTGCCTCAAGCCGGGCAGAGACACCGTTCCCCTCACCGCCGCGGTCCAGGTTCGGTGTCCTTCCGCTCCCCTGCTGCTGTGGCACGCTCTGTGCTTAGGGCGCGTGCACTCCCTCCCTCTTAAAGGGGCCGCGCGCGCGCCGTCCTATAGAATCCCCAGCCAATGGCCGGAGGACTTCCCCTGTATTAGGCACCTCCTTCAATATGGAGGTGCCTGTGCAAGGTTGTTGTTCTGTGTGCTAAACACTTGCTCCAGCCCTCAGGTCCCACTGCCTGTCAGTCCAGCCCGCCAGCCTGTCTAACAGTTCTGTTCTCCAGTCTTTCTGCAGTTGTGCCTGCCAGCCTGCTTACCTGGAGCACCTGTCCGTAACCTGCCGTGCCCGCCAGTCTGCATACCTGGAGCACCTGCCTGTTATCTGTCGTGCCCGCCAGCCAGTCTACCTGAAGCATTTGTCAGTTACCTGTCGTGCCCGCCTGCTTGCCTACCCAGAGCACCCGTCTGGCTATCTGCCGAACTAGCCTGCTTATCTACCCGATCCAACCGTCAGTCTTCCTGCCGTGCTCACCCGCTGTATCGGTCAGTTCCTGCCATCTGACCCATGGGAGTCACCTGCTCTCACACAAGGTCAGTCCCAGAGTGGCACAAGGTCCACCTGCCCGGTCCCTCCCTGGTTCACGGAGTCGATTGAGCCGCCGCCCGACCTTGGTCAGGCCATGTAGGCACTTAGTCATGCCCCTCTGGTCCCTCCTTGCACTGAAGCACAGAGGTTCCACCACCTGGACTCGTAACAACTTTCCTGTAGTTTTGATCATTCCCCCGAAACAGGACATCATCAGGGGGTGGCACTGCTTTCACTTACTATTGCTTCTTTCACCACTGCCCCTTTATGACATCCCAAATAAAATGCAGAGAAAAAGGAAAACAAATAAAGTGATTGTAGCACTGCCCACAGCTTCTGTCACTGCCCCCTAAAAGAGATTATCCTCAGGAATTCCGCTGCAGTCCCTCCCCTCGCTTCAATCACCTCCACCCCTTGGTGACAATCCATTTCAGGGTGTTGACAGAAGCTGTGGGGCGATGCTGCAGTCACTTCTCTCCACTTCTTTCACTGCAATTGATTTGGGACGTCATCAGAGGACCGTGGTGAAAGAAGCTGAGTAAGTGAACACAGCACCACTCCTTAATAATGTCACATTTTGTGTGTGTGGGGGGGTGATCTAAGCTGTGGGGAAGGGTCTACAGGGCCATCATCCTGATGACGTCCTGTTTGATACTAGCCAGTGAATGAGACTCGAACAGAATGTCACAGTAAGTAAAGTAAGAAAACAGAAAATGCCGAAAGATTACAATATTTGGGTACTGCCATTATTTTGGAGCCACAAGAATGTCCTTCACCTAAAGTTATTATTTTTTGTTATGTTTGTCATAATACAGGCTGTCTTGGCTAATTTAATCCAAATGACTGGTTTATTTTTATTTGGGAGGAAAAGCGAGAGTCAAGGCCGAGGGTATTGATAGAAGGTGGTGGAAGGCCAGCCTATACAATACTGGAGTCAAGTGATCTGGTCTGATGAACCACAATTTGTCCTACATGTAGATGGTAGGGTGCATGTGCATTATTTACTTTGAGAAGAGCTGACACCAGTAAACTATGGAAAACAATGTGAGTCATTGTAGGCATTATGATTCTATGAGGAATTTTTTATCAAACCTTGCATACTGGAATTTTCCCCATGTACCGTCACTTACCTTTACAGACCACGTACAGTACATCCCTTCATGACAACGATTATTCCCTAGTGGCAATTGCCTCTTTTACCAGTTTAATGGACACTAACACAATGCAAACATTGTTCAGAAATGGAGTGGTTTAAGAGTATGACAAAGTCTCCTAGGTATCCACTTAGTTTCTAGATTTCTTAGATTACCTAGATCTGTGACTGGTGGAGCATCTGTGCGACAGGCTGGAAAAACAAGTCCAATTCATGGAGGCCGCACCTTACAACTTTCGTGACTAAGATGATCTGTTAATAACATCTTGGTGCAAGATATCTCCAGAGGTCTTATGCAGTCTATGACAGTACAGAGCTGTTTTCCACATTCCACATATCCAGAAGATATAAAATCTGAACTATCCTTAAGTGATTCATTTAGACTTTCAAAATATATCAATAATGTGTCAGAAGATTTTAGAGATGAACTAAAAAATGCCAGGCTTCAAAGAACCTTTGTTCAGATCTTGAATTGTTTTTCTCGGAATTTGATATTTTAGTTATTACAGATGAAACAGGGTGGGAATCTGTTACTTTTGGCGGAACATTGAAATATATATCCATTACTAAAGTATGCCTAGAATGATTATGCCACCAATAATGTTATCGTAGGCACATAACTGACTAGAAGTCTCAGTATGTGTTATGTCAAGGATACGAAACACATATTGAACATTATAGCTCTTTATGATGCTATAACAGTTAAGTATTTGTCTGCAATTCTGGATGATGAATGAAGAAATATTTACCCTGGGTTGGTTATTTCTTATGTATGATATGTATTATCTATGCTGACAAGGGTCTGAAAACCTTGTTAGTTGAGCTCTGTTCCCACTGTATATATTTTTACGTAATTTTCCAAAACAGGTCATTTTATTTTCACGCTTTCATGTTTTCCTACCAGTTTTCTAGAGCCATAACTTTTTTTTCGCTGCAGTGTGCAGGTTTGTTTTTTTGCCGGACATCATTTCCTTTACCATATAATGTACTGAAAATTGGAAATAAATTCCAGCGGAGTGAAATAGTGAAAACAAAATGCAAGAGTTTAGTTTTTAAGGCTATTATTATGAAGTCAAATTCACCTGAGAATACAAAGATTATGTTAAAATACCTTGCAGGGTAGAAAGCTATTGCTATTGGCTGCTCTGCAGGTAACACGGGATCAAGGTACTTGTAAATTGCCTGAGGGATAAATGGTTGAGAATGTCTGACTAGTAGCATTCATCACATGGACATACACATTACTGTGCACTGTGAACACCAGGTGGCGCAATACTATGTACGAAAATGTCACTCATAAGTAAGTCATCACAATTGATTTTTTAAGACGATGTAAATTGCAAATATTGATTATTTTTTATGATCTATAGTGGGCGTGATAGTTAATGGATGTCAACCCATTTATACTTTTGATGTGCAGTGTACTGAATGATAACAGGTTTAGTGTTGAGCCACCCCCGTAGTGTTCGAGTTCGGTTCGGTTCGTCGAGCACCCGTGTGTTCGCCGAACTGTTCGTCGAACACCTTCGAACACCGTTAAAACCAATGGCAGGCAAACAAAAACACATAGAAACACATAGAAAACACCTTCAAAGGTGTCCAAAAGCTGACAAACTGCTCAGAAGACATAACTAACACATGGAAAAGTGACAAGTACATATAGTCATGCGAAAATAAAAGAGGTGGAGGAGTAAAAGGAGGGGGAGACACAGATATAGGCATGTCATGCCCTTCTAAAATCCAAAAAGTGAGAAGCCGACACGGCCAGTCCGCTCCTGCCCGTGCCACCTCCGTGTCGCCGGGTTTGTGCCAGAGCCGCGGTGAACCCTGATGGCCAGCCCCCCTCTCCCAATACTGGTGCCTGTCCGCTGGTGGGTCGAGCGAGCCCCCCTGTGGTGGAGGCAGCTCTAAGCTTTTTAATTTAAATTGTCTCTCTAATTTGAATGAATACATTTTAAATCCATTTACAAGGATCTATTGGAGGGCAAGTCTCATGCCAGCAGCCGCGTAATTCCAGCTCCAGTAGCGTCCACTAAAGCTGCTGCAGTTAAAAAGCTTTTATAAGGATCGAGCTCGGCTGTCCACCGCAAGGCATCCTACTGCCAGTCCCAGCCCCTATGCCTTGGGGTGCCTCCTGATGCTCTTCACTGAGTATCCCATGGTCCCGAAGCATTTCCTTTGAAAAAATTAAGTGTCTAAACTACAGGTGGTGTAGCTTGCTTAACAGCCGGGATAATCCGCTGACTAGCAGACACTGCTACTAGGCACAAAGTATTTCCTGGGCTAGATGCAGTTAAAAATTTGTAATTAGATACTCTCGTTGGATGCTGAGAAAGCATTCCATAGAGTCTCCTGGCACGCCATATATGATTCTCTTAAAAAGCTTGGGGTAGGGGTCTAGGGGACCGTTTTATAGCCAAAATCACGGCCCTGTATCACAATACGTCACCTAGGCTGAAGATAAATGGAACTGTAGCACCCTGAGGGCCTAGTAACAGAGGCCCAGGCCTGGAAGAGGGAGAAGGAAGGAAGAGGAGCGGAGAAGGCTCCAGGAACGAGGAATGAAGGGATCCCAGGGGTGCGGACGGGCGAGTCGCCACCGCACGCCCGAATCCACCTGCGTGGAGGGGTCAGGCCAAAGGGGGAGACCAGTCCCCGAAACTAGTGGAGGCAGGAAACGACCCTCAGCTAGAAACCGGAGGCTGTGACATTTTATGTGGCGCAGCCCCTCGCTACACCCGCTAGGAAGGCACCACATAGGGTCAGGGAAACTGGCGCCAAGTTTACCAAGAGGAGGCCCGAGGCAGCCGGACAGAAGGGTTGGTAAGAAAGGCCAGACAAACGACACACAAAGGGGGTCCTGTGAAGAGCTCCAAAGTTATCTGGGAGTTGTCTGAGCCCCCCACCTGGTGAGCAAAGTACGACGTGGGCAGCCGTTACCTGCAGACGTGGTCTGGATAATAAGAACTGTGAGTAAAGGCCCTGGACTGCATCACTGACTCCGTGTCGTTACTGCTGCTGCCCTGCACCATCACCCCCATCCTCCGCATACACTGCCCTGAGGCTATACTCCTCCCGTGGGGAGTTATGCTACGCTCTGCTGCACCCACAACACCAGCCTCAGCGGTCTGCCCTGCAGCGGCGGTTCACTCTGACCGCAATCCACGGGTGGCGTAGTCGGACATTTAAACATCAAAACCACATAAATAGTTCCGCCACTGGTTTGACCACCCTGAGCCACGGAACCGGGTCGCCGCCACGAAGACTACAACCACCAGCATCCACCAAAAAGGGTCCGGCTCCGGGTGTCCCAAGGCCCAGGGGGTGCATCAGAACATTTTCATCACCTTTCACAATCACCAATGGGACAAGGCAGGGATGTCCTCTGTCCCCTCTCTTATACATCCTAGTGACGGAGCACCTGCTCTCATCAATTCGCCATAACCCCAATATTAGGTGGATTGAGGTGGGAGGCACCGAGTACAAGTGCTCTCTATTTGCTGATGATGTCCTAGTATATATCACTCAATCACATATATCCATCCATGCTGTTATGGCTGAAATAGATCACTTTGTTACATGGTCAAATTTTAAAATCAATGCAGCGAAGTCTGAGGCCCTCGATGTCTCCCTCCCCAAATCCATATAGGATTCCATCCAGTCCAACTTTCCCTTTGCCTGGCCCTCACAGGGTATGAAATACTTAGGAATTCCTATTCATAGACACCTCTCTCATCTATGTTATCTTAATTTTGGGCCCTTTATTGAACAACTCCATACAGACCACGGTTGGCAAGTTAGAACTGTAAGATTCACTACGTGAACAACTGGTGTTTTGTGGAAAAGCACATGTACACTGCGTTCCAAATTATTATGCAAAAAGTGTTTAGGAGTGATAAGGGAAGAATTTGTTTGTTTGTCAGTTAAACTCATTGATGGTGATGTGTGTCAGGGCTCTTTATATCACTGTAAGCAATTGCAGACACCTGTGCTAATTAGTTTGGCAGGTGTGTCCAATGAAAGGGAAGACTACTTAAGAAGGCTGTCCCACATTATTAAGCAGCCTACATTTTCTGCCAAAATAGGAAAGAAAAAGGATGTGTCGGCTGCTGAGAAGCAACAAATTGTGGAGTGTTTAGGTCAAGGCATGACTACAATCAACATTGTGCGATGATCAGGATGAAGTGTCTTGGCAATCAAGAAGTATGTAGCTGATTCACAGTACACACGTGTGCGTGCTGATAAGGGCAAATTGAGGACTCTTTCCTACAGGCAATTACGTCAGGTTGAAAGAGCAGCGGCAAAAAATCCTTGTCATAGCAGCAGACAAGTTTTTGAAGCTGCTTGTGCCTCCAACGTCCCCCGAACAACAAGATGCAGGGTCCTTCAGAGGTTTGCAGCTGTGCATACGCCATCCTGTCGACCTCCTCTATCCACTTCACACAAGCAGAAACGGCTCCAGTGGGCCAAACATTACATGAAGACTGATTTCAAAACTGTTTTGTTCACGGATGAGTGCCGTGCAGCGCTCGATGGTCCAGATGGATGGAGTGGAGGATGGCTGGTTGATGGACACCCCACGCAAACACGGCTACAGCGCCAACAAGGAGGAGGTGGAGTATTGTTTTGGGCTGGAATCATGGGGAGAGAGATTGTCGGCCCCTTTAGGATCCCTGAAGGCGCTAAAGATGAACTCCATAATGTATGTGGATTTTCTCAAACAGCACTTCCTGCCATGGTTCAAGAAGAAGAACCGTGTATTTCACAGCAAGATCATTTTTCTGCATGATAATGCACCATCTCATGCTGCACATAAAACATCTGCATCTCTGGCTGATATGGGCATAAAAGGGGACAAACTTATGGTGTGACCCCCATGCTCCCCTGACCTGTACCCCATTCAGAACCTTTGGAGCATCATTAAAAGGAGTGTCTATGATGGCGGGAGGCAGTTCACATCTAAGCAACAGCTCTGGGAGGGTATTCTGTCCTCATGCAAAACAATTGAAGCAGAAACCATCCAAAACCTGACAAATTCAATGGACGAGAGAGTTCAGAAGCTCCTTTCGAACAAGGGGTCCTATGTGAAAATGTAACATCACCTAGAATAAAGTTTTGAGTTGAAAACTGTTTGATTTCAGTTTATAACAACCTGCTAATGCTTATAATTTCAAAAATGACAATTTTTTTGGTCTTTATTAAAATGAAAAGGTTGATCGAAAAGTTTGGGGGATCTAAGAGTGTGGCAACCCAGTAGTCAAGATTACTTCGAATTCTGACAATATGAGGGTCATGCTGCAGGTAGTGCAGCAAGAAGGCACTTATGTGTCTTCTGCATCTCGGAGCCCCAAAATTATTTTCCGGGCTAGATGCAGCTAAAAATTATTATTAATTTTAAATCTGGTGAAGCTTTAGTATAGATGGCCTAATAGGATCAGTGCTGCACACTGCTACAAAGCCCAAATTATTTTCCAGCCAAGATACAGATAAACATGATTAGTAATTTGAAAGCTTAAAACAGTTGGTAGGGTGATTTTAACCAATCATCAAGCTTTTACTCTCCCCAGGATGACACAGGGGTAGAAAAGTCGTTTCGGATCCATGATTTGTTCATCTTTATGAACGTGAGTCTGTCTACATTATCAGTGGAGAGCCGCGTGTGCTTATCTGTCAGCACACCACCAGCAGTGCTGAACACACGTTCAGACAGAACGCTGGCTGCCGGGCACGACAAGATCTCCAAGGCGTAAGTGGCTAGCTCCGGCCATTTATCCAGATTGGAAGCCCAAAAAGAGCAAGGGTCCAGTGACACAGTCGTGGCTTCAATGTTTACTTGGAGATACTCCTGTACCATCTTCTCTAGGCGTTGACTATGTGTCAGACTTCTAGTCTCCTGTGGCCTTGCAAAGGATGGGCTAAAAAAGTGGTGAAATGATTCCGCAAAATTGATGTTACCAGCAGATACTGTGGTTCTGTTACGGTTTGAGTGCTGAACACTTGACGGTCCCACGGTTGGCAAGTTGGAACTGTGAGATTCACTACGTGCACCACTGGTATTTTGTGGAAAAGCACATGTAAGATTCTGCAACAGTCTCTGCTGATACTCCTGCATGCGTGCATCCCTTTCTATGGCAGGAATAATTTCTGCAAATTTACTTTTGTACTGGGGATCTAACAGTGTGGCAACCCAGTAGTCAGGATTATTTCTAATTCTCACAATTCGAGGGTCATGTTGCAGGTAGTGCAGCAAGAAGGCACTCATGTGTGTTGCGCATCCAGGAGCACCAAGTCCCTGTTGTGTTGGTGGCGAGGTAACAATCATGCTTCCTTCCTCTGTCCTCTCCCCCCAACCTCGCACAACAGAAATGTGATCAAGGTCTCCCTCATCTGATGAGTCTTCCATCAGTTCGTCCTCCACTTCTTCCTGGGCTCCTGCACCTTCCTCACTAGTTTGGCTGCTACCATGCGCCCTGGTAAAACCATCTCCCCCACCCTCACATGCCTGCCGCCTTGGTGCTGCCGACCGTCTGGACCTTGCAGATGTTAGCCCTTCCGCATACAACTCCTCCTCCTCTACTTCCTCCACCTCCTCTTGTGCCACCACCTGACTCCGAATTCTGTTTAACATGTGCTCCAGCATGTAAATCACCGGAATAGTCATGCTGATAATGGCATCGTCAGCACTAAGCATCTTCGTCGCCATTTCAAAACTGTGCAGAAGGGTGCATAGGTCCCTGATCTGAGACCACTCCTCCAGCGTGATTTGCCCCACCTCTGAATCTCGTTGGCCCAGGCTATACGTCAGAACGTATTGCACCAGGGCTTGTCGGTGCTGCCACAGTCGCTGCAACATGTGCAGAGTTGAATTCCACCGGGTAGGCACATCGCATTTTAGCCGGTGAAGTGGCAGGCCCAACGACTTCTGTAGAGATGTAAGTCGCTGAGCTGCGGGATGCGAACGGCGGAAGTGAGCACACAGCGACCGTGCCCTCTGCAGAAGGCCATCTAGTCTGGGATAGTGGGCTAAAAATTGCTGGACAACCAGGATCAACACGTGAGCCATACAAGGCACGTGTGTGACATTGCCCCGGCGAAGGGCCGCACCCAGGTTTGCAGAATTGTCGCACACGGCCTTCCCTGGTTTCAGGTCCAGTGGAGACAGCCATTCATGAAATTGGTTCTCCAGAGCTGACCACAACTCCTCAGCTGTGTGACTCACATTTCCCAGACATTTCAATGTAAAAACCGCCTGATGACGTTGAGCCCTACTGCCAGCATAGTAAGGAGGTGTGCAGGATCCCTTCTGCGCAGTTAGAAAGCTTGTGGCATGACCAGACAGGCTTTGGCTTTTCGGCACACCTTTCTTTGAGAAATAGTGCCGACTGGGCATCTGGTACTGGGGCACTGCGACGGACATAAGGTCTCGAAAATCCTCTGTGTCCACCAGGCGGAAAGGCAGCATTTCTGTAGCCAAGAGCTTGCAGATGGTGAAATTCAACCTCTTAGCTTTCATCCTGGCTAGGAGGAAATGGTCTTTTACTTGTCCACATCTGAGGGACCGAGGGCTGGCTATTGTGCTTAGACGGGGTTGATAAGGGTGTCCCCGGCAAACTGCCGGTCTGTGAGGAAGATGCAGGCGGACATGTTAGGTTGCCTTGATCCAAAGGTGGTGCTATCGATGTCGGACAGCGCTCAACACCAGCTGGTGTTACCACCTCCAAAGAAAATGATGACCTGCCAATCACGCTGGCTGTTGCGGGTAAAGAGGTGGCAGGTCTGCGCCCCAAAACAGGTGTGACTGCTGTCCCCCCAGTCACAGAGGATGAAGAGGCCGCGGATGCACAAGATATGGCAGACGGTGGTTGGCCCGGCCGGCTAGGCCGCATTGTAGCACACTGAGCTTCCCACTGCAACTTATGCTTCATGTCCATGTGCCGGTTCATGCATGAAGTACTCAAACTATGTATTTTTTGGCCTCTACTTAGCTTTTGCTGACAAATGTTACAGATAACACGAGTTGGGTCATCTTTATCGATCTGAAAAAATGCCCAGGCTATGCAAGGCTTAGCACCCATGCGACCTGAAGAGCCACCACGACTTGTGGTGAGAGGCAGAGTTGTGTTTGAGGATGCAGTTGTTGACGTGCTTCCAGTACTACGTCTCTGTCCAGGAAGGCGCAACCTGACCTCGCCGTCACTAGCATCTTCCTCCACCTCCTCTGCTGACCTCATCTCTTGGCTGACTGTGGGTTGACAGTAAGTGGGATCTCCAACCTCATCATCATCACCCTGTGGTTATCACACCCATCGTCCTCAGAGCCAACCTGTTCCTGCCCTGACAAAAAACTAAAGTTGTCGCTCCAATCAGGTATTTGAGTCTTATCATCGTCTTCCTCATTGTCTCCACCAACAGGAGTTACAGTTTGGGAATGAGGGTCTACATTATGGTCAGAACCTTCTGCGTCTGGTCCTGGATCCGACTCATAAAGATTCTGGGCATCAGTGCAGATCATTTCCTCGTCTGGATTCACAGAAGCGCTGGAGTCGACCTCTGATTCCCAGGCTATAGTATGAGTAAACAGCTCTGCAGACTCAACCATCTGTTCTACCTCATACTCAGACGGGCAGCTGGAGATTTGGGAGCTGTGAGGAAGCAAGTGCGATTGGGGTGACACCTTTGAGGACTGGAGTATTTGTGATGTTGAAGTTGATGTGGAGGAGAGCCCACTTAAAGGAGCACTTGATATCCGTTGAAGCACCTGCTGTTTTTGTGCCTCATCTGGAATTTGTAGCGATTGGCGTGGCCGTAAGAAAGGGATCTTATCACATTGTCCGCTAAAAGAAGTAGACATTTTAGTTTGGCTGGAAGATGGTCTTTCTTCTGCAGATGTTACTGTTGCTTTAACACCTACCCCACGGACACAACCTTTTTTCCCCTTCCCAACACGCCTATTCCCCTTTCCACCAGCAGCAGGCCTTTTTCCACTCATTTTGGTGGTTAACTAATTCACAACTCTGGAGTTGTTTGCACAAAAAAACAATGGATGGGAACCGAGCAGAGCTGAGTGGCCAAATTGTGGTATTAGGCCAAAACTATTGGCTGGGTTAGATGCAGAATAAAATTATATTCAATTTGCAACCTGATGGAGGTCTGTATAGATGGATTAATAGAACAAGTCCCACACACAGCTAGAAGCCCAATATTTTTTCAGAGGTAGATGCAGAAAAAAATATATTCAGTTTGCAACCTGATGGAGGTCAGTATAGATGGCTAATACAACAAGTCCCACACACAGCTAGAAGCCCAATATTTTTTCAGAGGTAGATGCAGAAAAAAATATATTCAGTTTGCAACCTGATGGAGGTCTGTATAGATGGATTAATAGAACAAGTCCCACACACAGCTAGAAGCCCAATATTTTTTCAGAGGTAGATGCAGAAAAAAATATATTCAGTTTGCAACCTGATGGAGGTCTGTATAGATGGATTAATAGAACAAGTCCCACACACAGCTAGAAGCCCAATATTTTTTCAGAGGTAGATGCAGAAAAAAATATATTCAGTTTGCAACCTGATGGAGGTCTGTATAGATGGATTAATAGAACAAGTCCCACACACAGCTAGAAGCCCAATATTTTTTCAGAGGTAGATGCAGAAAAAATATATTCAGTTTGCAACCTGATGGAGGTCTGTATAGATGGATTAATAGAACAAGTCCCACACACAGCTAGAAGCCCAATATTTTTTCAGAGCTAGATGCAGAAAAAAATATATTCAGTTTGCAACCTGATGGAGGTCTGTATAGATGGATTAATAGAACAAGTCCCACACACAGCTAGAAGCCCAATATTTTTTCAGAGGTAGATGCAGAAAAAAATATATTCAGTTTGCAACCTGATGGAGGTCAGTATAGATGGACTAATACAACAAGTCCCACACACAGCTAGAAGCCCAATATTTTTTCAGAGGTAGATGCAGAAAAAAATATATTCAGTTTGCAACCTGATGGAGGTCTGTATAGATGGATTAATAGAACAAGTCCCACACACAGCTAGAAGCCCAATATTTTTTCAGAGGTAGATGCAGAAAACAATATATTCAGTTTGCAACCTGATGGAGGTCTGTGTAGATGGATTAATAGAACAAGTCCCACACACAGCTAGAAGCCCAATATTTTTTCAGAGGTAGATGCAGAAAAAAATATATTCAGTTTGCAACCTGATGGAGGTCTGTATAGATGGATTAATAGAACAAGTCCCACACACAGCTAGAAGCCCAATATTTTTTCAGAGCTAGATGCAGAAAAAAATTATATTCAATTTGCAACCTGATGGAGGTCAGTATAGATGGACTAATAGAATTATGCTATGCCCAAAAGATTTTACTTCACTAGGTGCAGTAAAAAAATTGGTATTCTATACTCAGGTGGTATATCTTGCAACACAGATAGGCTACTCCACTGACTAACACACTCTGCAATAGGCCAAAAAGGATTAGCTTTGCTAGATTCAGCCAAATGCTGTGAAAACAACTTGCACAGCACTGGCACAGACCTGCCTGGCAAAAACTGATAGGAACTGATGTAACCTAGTCCTGAAAAGGACTCCAATTACAATTAGTCTTTACTCCCACAATCTATCTATTTAAGAGCACAGACCTGCCTGATAAAAGTCGTAGGAAATGCTGTAACCTAGTCCTTAAAAGGACTGCAATCACAACTATTCCCTACTCCCAAGCTATCTGTAGATTTGTGCGAAAATTGGCTTGAAATTAACAAGGTATAGCGCACACAGCAACAGCGGTGCCGTCTAACACGCAGCTGCAGCAGTGAGAAAATGGTGGCGACGGGGAAAATGGCTTGGTCTTATAGGGCAAGGACATGTGACATACACTGCCAATGACACATGCCCTTGCTTGTGTGAAAAAAAGCACTTCTCTCCGTGTGTGCGCTGCTGATAGGCTGACAGATTGCACCTCCCCACTGCAAATGCGGGAAAGAGAAAAAAAAATGGAGATCTTCATTGTTCCTGCAGAGATCCATCCCCTGCCCCTCCCCCCACCCCGCTGTACACTCAAACTGCGTATTAACATTAATTTTCATCATTACTGAGAAAAAATCCAGTTATGATTTTGGTGCACGAACAGTTATCGAACATAACCTCGAACAGCCGAATTTTTCTCAAATTGTTCGTGTTCGCCGAACGGCTCGAACACCGCCCAAAACAGCTCGAATTTGAGATTGGCGAACAGTTCGAGTAGAACAACGCTCATCTCTAAACAGGTTACCTTTGTTCTATATGTCGGAATACAGCAATAGCAAATTTGTAAAGTGCTATAAAAGTACATACAATTGTACGTTTTTTCAAGGTAAAAAAGTCGTTTCTATGTCTCTGCATTTCATGCATTTCATCACTTTTTGTTCTGTTAGTATAGTTGTGGAAGGATTTTCTTGCATCATACAGTCCCGCTCCTGCCCTGACAGCACCCACAAGATCACTATAATAGAAATATAAGGTGCCATGCAGGAACTAGCACTCGTTCGTAATTTACATTTCGTCACGGGTTGGTAAAGGGTTAAGAGGCAGCTAAAGTCAACAGTACCTAAAGTTGAGAAGGGTATACTGTAGGAGGAATTCCTTGACATATACATATCGCTGTATTTTCCTTCTTCCTCTGAGTCCATAGAACAATTGTTGTGCTCTGCAGTTGCACCGCACAAATTAAACGTTTTTTTTAGAACATTAATCCTTCTTAGAAAATCTAAACGTATCCGAGCTGACTAACATCCTATTCCTTTCCCATATATTGTACGTCGATTACAAACAGAAATATGTTCGGCTGCAGCAATAGACGTAGCAGCGGCAATTAAAACAGAGCTAACAATTCTTTCACATTTAGAAATAAGCGGTGGGTTTGTGATCACTCAACAATGGCCAGGCTGAGTCACTTTGAAGGTGTATTGAATTTTACCTAATTTGCTTGAATTTCCTTTATTTTACAAAACTTAAGGAAATAACAAAAAACAGGAAAATGCTGGGAAGAAGCCAATGAATTACAGATGATCAAACGTGATTTCTGCAGAAGCTGTATGGAGCAGTGAAGGTCATGCACAGTTTAAGGCTGGAAGAAAGTTTCATATTCATTCTGCTCATTAAATATCTCTGTTCAAGATATACAAGTAAATTATAAAGTCACATTAAGGATCCTTTCTAACAACTCCCTAATGTCTTCTTGTGCGCGGCAAATCAGATTGTTGCACCTAAGGAAAATAGGCCAAAGCAATAATATATGAGTGAAATTTAGTCACTAGTCCCTATAGTACTGGACAGAGCTAAGAAATACTTGATGTAGCTGTCAAAGCACCTTGCATACACTGTATTATTGCTTTTTGGACAGAGTCGTAATTGGACCTCTGTAAAGTTACATAAGCTTCTACTGTACCTTTCCAGATGCCTCATTTTCTTTCAGAGAAAAAATGAGGCAACATTTCATTGTGCAGCTTTGTCTAATAGGAGAATAGATATTAAAAGTTAGGCCACAGAAAGAGGATTGAAAAATTCTTCCCAAATTCCCCCAAATATTGATCAATACCACCTGTTTAATACATAGATTTTTTTGCACGTTATATTATTATTCAGGATGCAGCCAAGCCCATCAATGTTGGCCTTGTAAACTAGGGAGTTTGTCCTCACAGGGTCCACTTACATAGTGCTGGGCAGCCCACCTAATCTAATAGTATGGGCGTCACTGATAGGCTGTTAGCCAGACACTGTGCACTACATGTGTGTGACCAGCATCCTATACAAGTCTTTTTGAGTGCAATTGTAATATTAAGCAATTACCCACTCCAGGAATTGGTAGGTTGTGAGTAGTGATGAGCGAGCACTGAAATGCTCAGGTACTCGGGTCGAGTAAATCATAATGCTAGGGTGCTCGACCAGAGTAACAAGCCCAATGTAAGTCAATAAGAAACTAGAGTATTTTTCCGGCAGATCTCCCCCTCGGAGGTCTGGAGGGGGCCTAAAAATTGGTCAAATCAATGGAAACAGTGCCCAAATAACATGGGAACAGCAAGGTGAGGACCCCTGGAAACATCTCTGCCTTCCAGGTCACTGCTGTGAACAATGTTGTCAGAGTATTACGCCACTTTTATGGACTGACAATAAAACATACAAAAATGAAACTAAAATGGATTTTCCTGGTAAAAATGTTAATAAACATTCTTTCCAGGGTAATGACTTGTATATAAGGCAAAAGAAATAACCAAAAACAAAAATACTCTTCCACACCTTGGGCTATGTTCACACATTGTGTTTTCGATGCATTTTTATACTTTTGCATTGCTTTCGACGGTGAAAAATACATTCACCAGTAAATGTAATTTTAACATTTTACTAGCTTATCTGGCCATGTGGTGTGTGAGACATGATCAGACACTTCCTGTTTTATTTATGAAAGGGGGACTCTAAAAGTCACAAATCCTATTTTAACAGGAACATCAGGCGGCCCTTACTATTGTTAAAGGGCCAGCAGTCAGTCCTCACTATTGTTAGAGGGCTGAGGTGGTCACATTTTTTTTTCATATATATTTTGTAAAGTTTGAAATTTAGATGTTCAGAAGGCGGCCCTCACAATTTATAGAGGGCCATCAGGTGGCCTCCACTATTTTTAGAGGGGTAACAGACACCTTGGGGGCATATGAGACCAATATAGAGCTTTTTGGTAATGCACATAATTCAACTGTTTACTGCAAATGGAATGTGGCTTACAAATAAAATAACACAGTACTTCTAGTCAAATATGGTGGATGTTCAAAGATATTTAGGGGTTGTCTTGCTGCCTCTAGCACAGGATGTCTTAACTGTGTGCAAAGCATCATGAAATGTGAAGATTCCCAAAGAATTATGGTTTGCAATGTAGTGCCCAGTGTCATAAAGCTGGCTTTGCATCCCAGGTCATGGGTTTTCCAGCAGGACAATTCCCTAAAACCTAATTCAAGAAGCACTCAGAAATGGATGGAAACAAAGTACTGGAGAGTTATGAAGTGGTAATTCCAGCTCCAGTAGTGTCAAGTCTCCGACCACTACCACATACAGAAGCTACAAAGAAACTGCGAATGGACAGATTAAATCAGGAATTTTTGTCGACTATGATAAATGTATGTCAACCTTGAATCATTTCTGAGAACAGATCACTGTAAAAATTATGAATCGGTCAATGAGTGAATCAACAACATCAATTAAGTTATGCACTGTAGAGGATATGTATGTGACCAGAATGAACACTTCTTTCCAGCTGATGGTACCATCTAGCACCTGTCCTTACTCTAAAAGCAGCTAACAGCGTTATCCGTAGGGAATATATATATTTTTTTAGCAAGGAGTATAATACAATAATCCCTGACTGGATGCCTGTAAGACGCTATCCCAACTGCTATAGGTCACCTGTACACAAATCTCAGATAAGAGAGGTAATATAGTACAATAAAAAATAGAATTTAATCGGCTCTGAAGAGGGTTTTTTTTGGTGTGTTGCACCACCAAACTGTGAAGGAATGCAAGCAACCCTGCCTGCTTTCATCAATTTCTAATTACGGATCACCATTAAAAATTTTGAATTGGTCAACGAGTGCATGGAAAAAATCAATCAATTTATGCACTGTGGAAGATATGTATGTGACCAGAATATGACCACTCATTTCAAGCTGATAATACCTAACACCTGTCCATATTCTAAAAGCAACTAACAGCAGCATCAATAGGGAATAGATTTTTGTTTGCTTGCAGTAGTAATAGTATAAAGCAATAATCCCTGTCTGCATGCGTAATACACTATCCATAGAGTGAATGCTCACCCAAACACAAATTTCAGATAAGAGGTAATATTGTAGAATATAGAATCAATTTGAATTGGCCTTCCCATTATTTAGGAGTGGGTCTCCTATACTGTTATTGCATATGCAGTAAGTGCAAGGGCTGCCAAAAATTAGGATACCAATTTCAAGAGACATAGTGGAGGGGCTCAGTCAAATTTTTTTTCCCACTATTAAGGAGTGGGTCTCCTGTGCTGTTATTGTGTATGCAGCAAGTTCAAGGGCTGCCAAAAATTAGGACACGCTCCAATATCAATTTGGAGAGACATAGTGGAGGGCCTCAGTCAAAAATGTATTTTCCATTATTAAGGAGTGGGTCTCCTATACTGTTATTGCGTATGCAGCAAGTTCAAGGGCTGCCAAAACTTAGGACGCAGTCAAATACCAATTTAAAGAGTTATAGTGAAGAGCCTCATAATTTTTTTTTTAATTATTAAGGTTTTGGTCTCCTATACTGTTACTGAGTACGCAGCAAGTTCAAGGGCTGCCAAAAATTAGGCCGCACTCCTATACCAATTTGAAAAGACATAGTGAAGGGCCTCAGTCAATTTTTTTTCCATTTGAGTGAATCTCCTAGACTGGTAATGCCCATGCACTAAGTGCATGGGCAGAAAAACATTTACCCCTGGGGGGGTATACATATATAGGTGCATCTCACTAAATTAGAACATCATCAAAAAGATGAAAAAGATTTATTTCAGTTCTTCAATACAAAAAGTGAAACTCATATATAATATAGAGTCATTACAAACAGAGTGATCTATTTCAAGCGTTTATTTCTGTTAATGTTGATGATTATGGCTTGCAGTCAATGAAAACACAAAAGTCATTATCTCAGTTAAATTGAATAATTAACAAAACACACCTGCAAAGGCTTCCTAAGCATTTAAAAAGATCCCTTAGTCTGTTTCAGGAGGCTCCACAATCATGGGGAAGACTGCTAACTTGACAGATGTCCAGATGACACACTCCACAAGGTCCCAGAGTTCAAATTTTAATTTGGAAATCAAGGTCCCAAAGTCTGAAGGAAGAGTGGAGAGGCACACAATCCAAGCTGCTTGAGGTCTAGAGTGAAGTTTCCACAATCAGTGATGGTTTGGAGAGCCATGTCATCTGTTGGTGTAGGTCCACTGTGTTTTATCAAGACCAAAGTCAGCAAAGCCGTCTACCAGGAAATGTTATGCTTCCCTCTGCCGACAAGCTTTTTGGAGATGGAAATTTCATCCTCCAGCAGGACTTGGCATCTGTCCACACTGCCAAAAGTACCAATACCTGGTTTTAAAACAACAGTATCTTCAGGCCATCCACGCTGAACAGACGGTATAAATGTGGTGTGGGTTGTGCCGTCTGTAGTGCAGGAAATCAGCTCCTTTCCTCCTCCTCCGGCTTCTCTGCTTCTCCTCCTTATTATCACTCAATCCGCGTTGAGATGAGATGAGGTGTGTATCATCACCCTTTATTTTTCCTTGCTCAATCTCATCGTGTTCTGCCTGCAATGCCTCCTCTTTAACTGTGAGCAGTAAGTGTTTCAGTAGACAAAGAAGCGGGATGGTGATACTGATTATGGTGCCATCGCCACTCACCATCTTGGTGGAGTCCTCAAAGTTTTGGAGGATGGCACAGATATAAAACATCCATGCCCACTTATCAGCTTTTATGTGCGGAGGCTGACCTGAATACTGACAGGCGTGTTGAAGTTGGTACTCAACAACTGCCCTCTGCTTCTCACAAATCCTTCCCAACATATGCAACGTTGAGTTCCAATGTGTGGTGGCATTGCACACCAGTCGGTGAGCTGGAAGCTGAAAATGCTACAGGAGCACTGTCATGGCGATGGAAACTGTAGATGACTTTCTGAAATGGGTACACATGCGACGTACTTTCAAAGCAGCTCAGGCAGATCTGGGTAGGTTTTGAGAAACTTCAGAACCACTAAGTTGAGCACATGGGCCAGGCATGGTACATGTAGGAGGTTGCCAAGCTTCCGAGTCGCCACCAGGTTCTGGCCATTGTCACACATGACCATGCCTGGCTGTAGGTTCAGCGGTGAGAGCCACAGATCTGTCTTCTCTGTTACAGATTTCAACAACTCTGCAGCGGTATGCGGTTTGTCGCCTAAGCAGATAAGCTTCAGCAGAGTCTGTTGCCGCTTGGCCGAGGCAGTGCTGCAGAGTTTCCAGCTTGTGACTGATTTGGTCATATCAGAGATGAAGGTTGAAGAGGAGGAGTATGAGGTGCAGGAGCTGTAGAATGTGGGGCCAACCCTGATTGACCCAGGGCCCTTAATCTTCGGCGTCAGGAGCACATGTTCCTTCCCAGGGTCCAACTGGGTCCTGGCTTCCACAATATTAACCCATTATGCCGTCAGTGAAATGTACTGTCCCTGGCCACAAGCACTTGTCCACGTGTCCATGGTTAGGTGGACCTTCCCAGTAACTGCGCTGGTGATGGTACGGGTAATGTTCCGGGACACGCGCTTGTGTAAGGCGGGGACGGCACACTGGGAGAAATAGTGATGGCTGGGGACCGAGTACCGAGGGACAGCCACCGCAATGAAATTTCTGAAAGCGTCCGTCTCCACGAGCCTAAAAGGTAACATTTCCAGTGCAAGCAGTGAAGAAATGTGGCAGTTTAGTATTGTGGTCTGTGGGTGGGTGGCTGCGTATTTGCACTTGCTTTCCAAGGACTGGAGTAGGGACAACTGAATACTGTGCTGGAACAAAGACATGGACGTGGTTGTTGATGGTGATGGTTGCAAGTGTGCAACGACAGGTGCAGGGTGGGAGGCATCTTTGCCTTCATCATGGACGGAGGCTTGGCGTGCACGTACAACAGCGGAAGAGGCAGTGATGTCATGCGCAGACACTGTTTCTGGACCCTGGCGTACGGCCCAACTAGTGGGGTGCTTTGCTGTCATGTGCCCGAGCATGCTGGTGGTGGTCAGGCTGGTAGTTTTGCTGCCCCTGCTGATGCTGGCATGGCAGATGTTGCAAATGGCCTTTTTTGGGTTAACTGGACAATCTTTAAAAAAGAGCCAGACTCGGGAAGACCTAGTAGTTGGACTGGTAACTTCCCTCGTATTGGTTTTTTGGGGAACAGTTGCCCACCTTGTGTTTGTGGCCACCCCACTGCTTCTTCCTGCCTGTTGTGGTGCTATGCCTCCCTCACCCTCTGTGCTGCTGTCCTTTGCTATGCATGTCACCTTGCAAGGTTGGGTCAGTGACTTCATTGTCCACCACCTCGTTTTCCACGTTCGCACCCTGGGCCTCCTCCTGACTTTCTGGCAATTGTGTCTCATCATCATCATCCACCTCATGCTACAGTAATTGCACTTTCCCACCATTGCCTTCGTGTGACTGTGGCTGCTCAAATATTTGGTCTACATGCGATCTCTTCTTGCCGCGCTTGAAGTGGACTGAGTGAGAGGCAAGAATCTATAAATGTAAATGTGAACAGCTCTTCAGAGTGTCCAAGTGTGTGATCACTTGTCTCCAGGTACTCGGCATGGAGGGAGGAAGGAGGATCAGGATGAGGAATATGTGGTCCAAACTCATGACTACTGAGACTGGACTGTGTGGAAGACAGGGTGGTGGTGGTGCTGGCAAATTGACTGGAAGAATTATCTGTTATCCAACCAACAACATGTTCACACTGTTCTGGCTTCAAGAGTGGTGTTCCGCAGCCCCCTAGAAAGTGGGACAGGAAGCTAGGTCGACATGATGTGGGTGCTTGTTGTGCTCCCTCAGGCACAGTTTCATCTTACCCACGGCCTCGGCCTCTGGCCTCTGCGTGCGCCATCAGCATCACGTCCACTTCCCCATCCCTTACCACGCGCCTTGCCCATTTTAAATGGAGTTTAATATTTTGCAGCTTGCAATTGTCAGGATTAATGCTGCAGTATTTGATCACGTCTGATGACCAGTTCTTTTGGCCAGTGCCAGTATAGCGATGCTATTGGCCAGAGAACAAGTGTAAACATTTTTTGAACACACAAGTAGCAGACTTTAAACGGAGTATAATATTTTGCAGCTTGCATAAAAATGGCAGGATTAATATCACAGTGTTTGATCACATCTGATGACCAATTCTTTTGGCCAGTGCTGGTATAGCGATGCTATTGGTCAGCGAACAAGTGTAAATATTTTTTGAACACACAAGTAGCAGCCTTTAAATGGAGTGTAATATTTTGCAGCTTGCATGAAAATGCCAGGAATAATATCGCAGTGTTTGATCACATTTGATGACCAATTATTTTTGCCAGTTCCGGTATAGCAATGCTATTGGTCAGCGAACAAGTGTGGATATATTTTGAACACACAAGTAGCAGACTTTAAATGGAGTATAATATTTTGCAACTTCCAAAAAAATCAGGATTAATACTGCAGCAATATTTGACCACCTGAGATTATGGACTCATTTCTCTGCTTGCACAATACAGCATTCAAATCAACCAAATCTGGCTGTATGCTGCTAACAAGCAAATGGAGCAGTAAAATGGTGTATTACATTGCTTTTTACCAAAATTATCAGGATTAAGAGCATAAAATTTTTTATTAGCCCTGAAATCTAGGGCTATTGATAGGAGTTCCAGCAGCAGAAAGAACATGCAATGGACCCTATTCTGTACTATACTAGCTCTTCACAAACTCTGCCTAACTACTGCTATCAGCAGGATTAATATTCTTCAGAATGAGCACTTACAAGGACTGTTAGAGTAGATTAATAATAGTGGTGTGGAATCTCTGTTTAAAATAACCGCCAATTCTCTCCCTCGCTCAGCTCTCCTTACACTGCCTCTTTGACCCGTAGACTGTAACGAGCATAGGGTCCGGGGTCTTATATAGACCCAATGACGCTATGCAGCTAGCCAATCACTGTAATGCCACAACCAGCATGGCTACGGCATTACAGTGACTGTCACGCAATCACTGCATGGTAATTAGCTGCCTCATATGTGCCAAACATACGGGGCAGGGACTCGAGCTCCCGCCCGAACCTTAAAAAAATACTTGCAGAGTAATGAGCACCTCGAGCACTGTGATGCTTGGGCGAGTAACGAATAGTGGTGAGCATGCTTGTACATCACTAGTTGTGAGTAATTGTCTCATCCGTATTTTCACCTATGTTGCCTCCATCTTCATGAAGTGGGTTTGCTACATTAGTTCTGTGACCTGGGCAGGTAAATACTGTCGCCCTTTTTTACTGTGTTAATAGGAGAATAGACCTTTACCTATAATGTACTGCCCCCATCTGCACCTATAATGTACTGCCCCTACCAGCACCTATAATGTACTGCCCCTACCAGCACCTATAATGTACTGCCCCTATCTGCATCTATAATGTGCTGCCCTACCTGCATCAATTGTGTATTACCCCTACATGCAGCGTTCCCACGATGAGCTTTTGGTGAATTTTTGACGCTGCGTACAGTTACAGCAAAGTGGATGGGATTTATAAAAATCTAATGCCCACTGTGCTTCTTTTTTACTCAATGTAAACTGACCTGCGGTCCTTGCTTCAAATCCATGTGTCAATTTCTTTTGCGATTCCACAGGTAAAACGCACATGCGTTTTTAGTGCATTTCCGCTACAGAAACGCATCAAAAATGTGTGTAATCCACACTTCAGTATATCATTAAAGTTTTGTCAACGCCAAATACCAGGAAGTATCAAAAACAAAGCAGCTTTATTTAATGAATGACATACCAAGAAGAGACAAAAAACGCAGTGTCAAAAGCTCGTTAAAATGTAAGGAACAAAAATTGCACTAAAAAATCGCAATGAAAAGATGCAAGTAACCTAATTTACATAGTAGGTGCTGAAATTCAGCGACATCAAAAACTCACCAAAAGTTCATTGTGGGGATGTAGCCAAAGGAACAGTCAGTGTTCTCTGCTGAGACGGTGAGCACCAGGTATGATTATTTTTAATTTTTATTACTCTACATTTATTATGCTCTGTGGCCTGAGGAGACATCAAAGGATAATAAAGCACATTTGAATTACGTAAAATATGATGTGAATTGAATTTTGTGGACAAATTTGAGCAAATCCAAGAATTAGAATAGATATGCCCATCCTTAGTAAGGCATTTACATATAACAGTGAGTTATTTTTCACTAAGCATAACCCTCCCATCATACATGCAGAGCTATTTATCTCTTTTCAGAAACGAACAGTACAGACCAAAAGTTTGGATACACCTTCTCATTTAAATATTTTTCTGTATTTTCATGACTATGAAAAGTGTACATTCACATTGAACGCATCAAAACTATGAATTAACACATGTGGAATTATATACTTAACAAAAAAGTGTGAAACAACTGAAAATATGTCTTATATTCTAGGTTCTTAAAAAAAAGCAACCTTTTGCTTTGATGACTGCTTTGCACACTCTTGGCATTCTTTTGATGAGCTTCAAGAGGTAGTCACCGGAAATGGTTTTCACTTCACAGGTGTGCCCTGTCAGGTTTAATAAGTGGGATTTCTTGCCTTATAAATGGGGTTGGGACCATCAGTTGTGTTGTGCAGAAGTCAGGTGGATACACAGATGATAGTCCTACTGAATAGACTGTTAGAATTTGTATTATGGCAAGAAAAAAGCAGCTAAGTAAAGAAAAACGAGTGGCCATCATTACTTTAAGAAATTAAGGTCAGTCAGTGCGAAAAATTGGGAAAACTTTGAAAGTGTCCCCAAGTGCAGTTGCCAAAACCATCAAGCGCTACAAGGAAACTGGCTCACATGAGGACTGCCCCAGGAAAGGAAGACCAAGAGTCACCTCTGCTTCTGAGGATAAGTTTATCTGAGTCACTAGCCTCAGAAATAGCAGGTTAACAGCAGCTCAGATTAGAGACCAGGTCAATGCCACACAGAGTTCTAGCAGCAGACACATCTCTACAACAACTGTTAAGAGGAGACTTTGTGCAGCAGGCCTTCATGGTAAAATAGCTGCTAGGAAACCACTGCTAAGGACAGGCAACAAGCAGAAGAGACTTGTTTGGGCTAAAGAACACAAGGAATGGTCATTAGACCAGTGGAAATCTGTGCTTTGGTCTGATGAGTCCAAATTTGAGATCTTTGGTTCCAACCACCGTGTCTTTGTGCGACGCAGAAAAGGTGAACGGATGGACTCTACATGCCTTGTTCCCACCGTGAAGCATGGAGAAAGAGGTGTGATGGTGTGGGGGTGCTTTGCTGGTGACACTGTTGGAGATTTATTCAAAATTGAAGGAATACTGAACCAGCATGGCTACCACAGCATCTTGCAGCGGCATGCTATTCCATCCGGTTTGCGTTTAGTTGGACCACCATTTAGTTTTCAACAGGACAATGACCCCAAACACACCTCCAGGCTGTGTAAGGGCTATTTGACCAAGAAGGAGAGTAATGGGGTGCTACGCCAGATGACCTGACCTCCACAGTCACCAGACCTGAACCCAATCGAGAGGGTTTGGGGTGAGCTGGACCGCAGAGTGAAGGCAAAAGGGCCAACAAGTGCTAAGCATCTCTGGGAACTCCTTCAAGGTTGTTGGAAGACCATTTCCGGTGACTACCTCTTGAAGCTCATCAAGAGAATACCAAGAGTGTGCAAAGCAGTCATCAAAGCAAAAGGTGGCTACTTTGAAGAACCTAGAATATAAGACATATTTTCAGTTGTTTCATACTTTTTTGTTAAGTATATAATTCCACATGTGTTAATTCATAGTTTTGATGCCTTCAGTGTGAATGTACAATTTTCATAGTCAAGAAAATACAGAAAAATCTTTAAATGAGAAGGTGTGTCCAAACTTTTGGTCTGTACTGTATCTTTTATTATTATTATTATTATTATTCTCTTTTATTAAATGTGATATATTATAAGTGCACACAATTAACTGGTTACATAACTTTAGAACATTTGCTCCCTGCTGGCTAATATTAAGCTTTTATTCCATATTTTGGCATTCATATTTATGAAAAGACTTTACAAGTATTTCCTGCAACGCTTAAAAAATGTTTGCAATTTCTTGTTTTTGTTCAGCTATTGCAAAATAATTTTATCTCCATATTCACCTCTGAACTGAATGCAACAATAAAAAATACAAACCTGAACCTTTCTGATTTCTGAAACATGCTACAACAGTACAGCACAGTCATAGAGAAATCACTGTCAATAATCCAACATATGGCGAATGGACAAAAGCAGGCAATGAGCAATGTTATACTATATTATATAATAAAAAATATATAAAAAATGCTCGATTAGCGCTGGTGGATAATGGCATCTAGAATTACTGCTAAACAAGAGAGTAGTGTTCTTGCATAGGAAGATAGTTTGATAATAGTAGAATTTCCAATAAACGGTATGATTGAGGGAAGAGATCATGTCTCACCTCCTCTAGTGATCGGGCTCAAAATGCGTGGCTAACAGATCCATAAAGGATATAGTCATACTGGTCTGCTACCCTTGTGATGGAAAAAACAGCGTACGACTGTATAGTCCTTATTGGGGTTGAGAATGTCTCTTTTCCCCCTTCTAGTAGTGCAAGTGCAGTATACGGTGCTTGCCGATATTTCAGTGGGCACGGTGAGTTTACACTACTGACCTTTGGTGAAGGTGTTAGGGGTAATACTTCATCCGGCTATTGGTAGGCTTGTAGATTCAATGCTCTGTTAGATGTGATGCTCCACGTTAACATTTCGTTGCTCCGTTGTTCAGATGGCACCCCGGCTGGCGGCGTCCGTCTGAGGTCAGGTCAAACGGGGTACTACGTCAGGATGATGAGGTGATTCCCGGATGCTCCGTGACCTCCTGAGCCTGGTGCATGACGTCACAGTGATAGGAACTACGTGGAATCGTGATCCACCTGCCGCTGTTAACATGTTAAATGCCACTGTCAATCTCTGACAGCGGCATTTAACATGGCTGCGGTGGAAGGATGTCACTAGTCCCGCCCAACTGTGCCCATGTCACATGACCGCGAGTCACTGATTGGTTGACATAACAACCCATGGTCTGCAGGTAACCCCTGCGGTTGTCATTGCCAGGATGCTAGTGTTACATGCACGCCGCCTAAGTTCAGATAGGGACGAGACCGGTTACATGAATTCGTTGGAATCTTGGGGTAACCGTTACTCAGGGTGACCATAGGCTGCAGATTCTCTCAAGCATGTGATAGATTCAATTGCTGACCAGACACATCTGACAAGAGTCTTCATAAATGGTAGAACAGTAACATTTAATGAGGCATGGCCAGTGCAATGCAAATGTTTCTTTGAGCAAAAGGCTCAAGTAATAACAGTACAATCTCCTTTGCAGCACAGGAGTACACAGTCTATTATCCGGTAGCACAGTACAGCACAGTTTTAATGCATTCACAATCACAGGCTTTTCCTTCAAAAGGACTCAATAGTACACAGCATTCTTTATCCTGCATGAAGATGGAGTGGGGGAAGGGTGTGATGAGGGAGATGATCTCTATGATAGGCTTACTTCCAGTCCTTATCTTCCTGGCCGATAATACTCCACACTTTTAGCTCAGGGAGTCTAACTGACCTTTGTTTAGCTTCCCTCCTGACCTGAATTCTGTTCCCTTGCCTTCTGTGAGATACAGATCTTAAGCCACCTTTCTCTTCAGCTCTGGCCAGACAGTAAACAACTTCCCCATAATCCCCCTGGGGCACTGTTATAAACACTTCCCTTCTCCTGTGACAGCGTTAACCCCTCTAGTTGCTGGATGATTTTGGAGCACAACACTTCCTGTTTCCTGTGCTTGTGTTACTTCTAATATTGCTGAATGCTTTTAAAGCAACAGCACTACTTCTGCATGACACACTCTGCAACAGCACTACTTCTGCATGTCACACTCTTCCCTCTTTTTTGAATGTCGTCCTCAACATTCGTCTTAATTGGTCAATCTGACCAATTCTGAGACAGTGGTGAAAGTTGGATAACTTTATATACAAATTGGCATTGTCAAATTGTTTTAATATTCATAAACATTGATAACAACCTAATCTTATGACCTTTTTCTTGTAGTATGCCTGTAAGAAATAAACAATTAACACAATTAAAACAATCAAAATCTCTTCAGCTGGAGCTTTTTTTACGTCTTCAAACATTTTTCTCCCTCTATGCTTTAACAGTTCTTTGTTTCTACAAAGTCTTTTAAGGAAAATCAAAGCATGAAAACAAGTCTTTCCACCAGGCAAC
The DNA here is from genome assembly GCF_046119375.1 of Phyllobates terribilis. Classification (NCBI taxonomy): domain Eukaryota; kingdom Metazoa; phylum Chordata; class Amphibia; order Anura; family Dendrobatidae; genus Phyllobates; species Phyllobates terribilis. The sequence goes on along the minus strand of NW_027362763.1, from coordinate 778,433,266 downwards.
ATCTTACATACTGCCTCTCAGTGGTGAATACCACTCAATGGGCTTACCTGGTCTGCAGGCAGGGATACCTGTTTCCAGTCAACAGTCCTTGGCACTTGACTCGGTTCACCTAGTGTCTCATATGTCAGCATCACGGGCCTCCTCACTTACTCGAGTCGACATCCTCCTGGTGGGTTGATCCTCAGAGACCACTGGTTCTTTGGTCACAGAAATTTCTTCCGCCGCACTCATTTCCCATGCTTCCTCAGATGCTCTTGGAGCTGCCTCTGTAAAGTCCTGTAATTCTCCTGAGTCGCTTGTTTCCGCACGGTCTGGTAATTCCGCTCCTCCTGAGTGTCTATCAGTATCTTCAGGGGCAGGTGTTTGATCATCAGATCTGAATTGGACTTCATCTGTACTCCTTGGTAAGAACTCTGGAGCCTCAGGACTTAACTCACTCTCCTGAGGATGGTACATCCCTCTCCTTGCCGGTCCGAGAAATACAACAGTGTGTTCTTCTCCATCGGAACTTTCAAAGTCACTATCCACCTCTGGAACTTCAGTCTGTGGTGGTCCCTTAGTCTGTCTCAGACGATGTTGGTCTTCTTCTGGGAACTCTTGAGGGGTGGGAGATAATCACAAGGTAGTAGTAAATTCCGATGGACTATTCTGATTTTCTTGTCTCCCATTTCCAATCGGATTTCATACACTGGGCTGTCATCAGCTTTCCTCCTTACGACCACATACACCTTGTCTTCCCAGTACGAACAAAGTTTTCTTGGACCGTCTTTCTCACATACGTTCTTGACTAGCACCCGGCTTTCCGGTGCCAATTCTGCTCCATAACATTTTCGATCATAGTACTCCTTACTGTTGCTCTGTCCTTGCGTAACCACTTTGGACGATATGTTGTATGCCTCTGCCATCCATTCCTTCCATTTCCAAATGTACTCTGCATACATTCTGTAAGTCTCTGACACCGGAGTATCGAACATGATGCCTATTGGCAGCCTTGGCGATCGTTCATACAATAGGAAAAAGGGTGAATAACCCGTTGCATCGCTCTTTGTACAGTTATAGGCATGTACCACTTTTGACAGAGAACTCTTCCAGTCTTTCTTCTTATCAGCTGTTAAAGTGCGCAACATCGACAATAATGTCTGGTTAAAACGTTCCACTTGTCCATTACCCTCTGAGTGATAGGACTTTGTGTGGGATCTCTGAATTCTACAGTACTTTCCTAGCTTGGCAAAGAGCTGGTTCTCAAATTCTCTTCCTTGGTCGTTGTGTAACCTCGTAGGGAACCCAAACCTCAAAGCAAAATCATTTAACATCTTCTCTGCCTCTGTTTGACCCGAATTATTGGTGGTGGCATATGCTTGAGCAAATCGAGTGAAATGGTACATCACCACCAAGGCATATTCGTAACCACCCTTGGACTTTTCGGGATGTAAAAAGTCTACTGAGACCATCTCAAATGGATACGTAGTTTGGATGTTGCCCATAGGTGCCTGGGTTGATGTGTTGGGACGTTTATCTTTCAGACACCCACACTCCCTGGTTACATACCTCTCTGCATGTACGGCCAGAAGAAACATTCACGGATCAAATTTGTTGTCCTTTCCACTCCCAGGTGTTCTATGTTTTCATGGAGTTCTTTGAAGACCAATCTACGGAATACCCTGGGTAGTACCAACTGCCGGTTTTGTCCTCCTTTACGATACAGGATACCATCTTCACTGAGATAGAGCTTCGTCCATTCTTTAATTAAAACAGATACTGCTGGTGACTCATTGTCTCTCTCCCGTTTACTTGGAAACTGATTTTGGTACACATAAAGTAGTATTCTACCAATTATCTGATCTTCCCGTTGTGCTCTACAGATTTTCCCTTTTGGTAGTTGTTGAATAGACCGGGGGTGATCTTGTTCTCTCACTTTTATGGTAGTTTCCACCGTCAATGGACACCACAGTCTTCCTCCTGATAAGCTTGTACCGGCTTCCAGACTGACTTCCTCCGAGCATTCTTGCATGAACTCCTAAGGATCTAGTGGCAGTCTTGACAACCCGTCAGCATCTGCATTGCATTATCATAGCCTGTACTTGATGCTGAAATTAAAGTCAGCTAGTTAAGTGACCCATCTCTGACCTATTGCATTCAGTTTGGCTGTAGTAAGGAAATAGGTCAAAGGGTTTTTGTCAGTGTATACCTCAAACTCTTTGCTGTAGTAGAGATAATCTCTAAATCGTTCACAGATAGCCCATTTCAATGCCAGGAACTCCAATTTTCCAGAATGTAGATGCTAATTCTTCTCAGGATATACCAAGATGGGTGGTTTTACCAGGTAATCTACTAGTACTTCCAATACCTCTTGGTGGTCTGCTGTCCAGAAAAAAGGGCTGTTGGGACGAAACTGCGTTGTTTCTTTTCATCCCGGACCTACCTGCGTTCTTTTTCTCCGTGGGTCTTGTTGTCCCTGTCATCCTCCCAAGAGGAGGTATAGTAGGGCAGCAGTCCTGGAGAAGTTCTGAACGTAAATACAATAGTAGGAAAGGAATCCTAAGATCTGCCTCTACTCCCCGACAGTAGAGGACCGCTTGTCTTTTAAGGCCAGTACCGGAGCGATTTCTGCTGGGTCCATGGTATATCCTTCTCCGGACACAATTTTCCCGAGAAATCGGACTTGTCTTTTGAACAGTTCACACTTTTTTGGGGTCATCTTAACTCCCTGTAGTTGATACCGTTGTCATACGGTCCTCACGTGTTCAACATGCTCCCGGAAGGTTTTGCTGTGTACCACATTGTCATCCAAGTACGGCTGGCAGATATCATCCCTCAATCCTTCTAAACATGTCTCCATACTCCTCTGGAATTCTGCTGGAGCTGAACTGAGCCCAAATGGTATGCAGATCCACTCATATAATCCCCACGGTGTGATGAATGCCGTCAAGGGTCTACTGGACTCTCTGACAAACCCTTGGTGGTATGCCTTACCCTGATCGAGGACAGAGAACCAGGTTCTTCCTGATAGGCTATCCAGCATATCTTGGATTTTTGATATTGGGTGTTGGTCAGGTACTGACTTTCGGTTTAGTTCCCGGTAATCACAACAGAGTCTCAACATACCGTCCTTCTTCCTAACACAGACAATGAGAGGAATAAGTCAACTTCGACTTTTGGACCCAACCTCTGTTGATGAGATCTTGTAAATATTCTTTCACTTCACGATGTAATGGTTTTGGCACAGACATGTAACTTCTGGTTACTGGGGTTGTGTCTTTCAAATTGATTTTCAAATGCAACGACGGGATACAGCCCATATCAGAGTTATCTTTGGAGAACGCATGACACTCTTCTCTCAGCATGTTTTGCTATCGCTAGATCTTCAGCACACAAGTGTTCCAGGGGTACTAGGCAATCCCAGGACCCCAAGGTGGGTTGCGCAATTTCCTCCCATGGGCAACTCCTGTTCCTTGGTGGGGAGACTGAATATACCGTTTTAACGGTTTTGATGTGACCTAACACAGTCTTTGGATCCAGTCTAATTTCATATTTCGTAGTATTTGTCGCCGGTACTGTCACCCGAGCAAACCCACCAGTAGGAATCGTAAGTACAGTCTCACCTTGAACTAGGCCTTCCGGAAGTTCTGAGGAGTCTTTTGGCACGAACAGTCTTTTCTGGACTTTTCTTTCTGGTTCTACCCGAACTCCACACCTCGCCCCCACCATTTGGTTTGCAGAGACGATGGTTGGGCGCAAGCCTACCTTGACTTCTTTTGGGTCCAGCGCGCACATTGTAAAAGCAGCGCGGCTCCTGCTGCAGCTGGTGGTCTGTATGCCCGCTATTAAAGATCATGAATATTCACTACAATCCACTCCCATGGGTTGTAGTGAATATTCATGGTCTTTAATAGCGGGCACACTGACCACCAAGCACCGCAGGAGCGGCGTTGCGGCTACAGTGTGCGCGCTATTGAAGAGAGTGAATGGTCACAGCTCCCCACACACAGAGTCCTGGTGTGGGGAGCAATGACTATTCAAGCACAGCACTTCACTGTGCGAGGGCGAATGGCAGGGACACCATTCGCGCCCTGCCATGCGCGGCTCACACAGTGAGAGTTTCAGCAGCAGAGTGGGACACACTATGATTGTTTATTTTTTTTGTGGACTGCGTGATGGGGATCAGGGGGTGCCAAGCATACCAGGATCGAGGGGTGCCAAGAATACCAGGATGAGGGGTGCCATGCATACCAGGATCAAGGGGTGCCTTGCATACCAGGATGGGGGAATCAAGGGGTACCATGCATACCAGGATGGGGAATCAAGGGGTGCCATACATATCAGGATGGAGGATCAAGGGGTGCCATGCATGCCAGGATGGGGGATCAAGGGGTGCCATGCATGCAAGGATGGGAGATCAAGGGGTGCTATGCATGCCAGGATGGGGGATCAAGGGGAGCCATACATACCAGGATGGGGGATCGAGGGGTGCCAAGCATACCAGGATCGAGGGGTGCCAAGCATACCAGGATGAGGGGTGCCATGCATACCAGGATCAAGGGGTGCCATGCATACCAGGATGAGGAATCAAGGGGTGCCATGCATACCAGGATGGGGAATCAAGGGGTGTCATACATACCAGGATGGGAGATCAAGGGGTGCCATACCTACCAGGATGGGGGATCAAGCGGTGCCATGCATGCCAGGATGGGGGATCAAGGGGTGCCATGCATGCCAGGATGTGGGATCAAGGGGTGCCATGCATACCAGGATGGGGGATTGGGGTGCCATGCATACCAGGATGGGGATGAGGGCCATGTATACCACAATGGGGATGAGGGCCACGTATACCAGGATGGGGATGAGGGCCACGTATACCAGGAAGGAGAGGCCATACATACCAGGATGCAGAATATTAACAGAATTGGAGGACATTACCCCAATACCAGTGTCAGCAGCAGATCCCCTCCCCCATAATAGTGCATCATGACCACATTTTATGATTACATTTTTTTCTATTTTCCTCCTCTAAAACCTAGGTGCGTCTTATGGTCCGGTGTTTCTTATGGTCCAGTGTGTCTACATATTAAAAAATATGTCTACAATTGAGGAAGTTTTTCTTTATCAAATATAACTATTAATTTAAAAATGATAGTGGAATATTATAATATATTATGTAAACGCAGTAAAAGCATATGGCCCAATGGCCTAATTTAAATATGTAATTTAACAGAGGATAAAAATCCTTGAATGAAACAGATAATAATGTATCATGCAAACAAAAGTGCCTCCAAACACAGTATGATACCCTCACAGGGAATTCCTCCACACTCACAGTATGATGACCCTACTGTACCCCTCTCCCTCAATCCCCCCCCCCAACAAAGAATGGTGACCCCATCACAGTATGATTCTCCAACTGTAATCCCCACACAGCCCTCCATACAGTATAATGGTCACAAAGAGTCCTCCATATAGAAAAATGGGCCCCACATAATCCTCCATACAGAATATGGGCCCCACATAGATCTTCATACAGTATAATGGACACAAAAAGCCCTCCATACAGTATAATGGGCACAAAAAGTCCTCCATATTGTATAATAGCCACAAAGAGTCCTCCATACAGAATAATGGCCACAAAGAGTCCTCCATACAGTATAATGGCCCCACATAGCTCTCCATATAGTATAATGGGTCCCACATAGTCCTCCATACAGTATAATGGCCACAAATAGTCCTCCATACAGTATACAGGGCCCCACATAGTCCTCCATACAATATACTGGCCCCACATAGTCCTCCATACAGTATAATGGCCCCACATAGTCCTCCATACAGTAAAATGGCCCCACATAGTGTTCCATACAGTATAATGGCTACAAAGAGTCCTACATACAGTATACAGGGCCCCACATAGTCCTCCATACAGAATAATGGGCCCCACATAGTCCTCCATACAGTATAATGGCCCCAAATAGTCCTCTATACAGTATAATGGCCCCACATAGTCCTCTATATAGTATAATAGCCAGATCGCCATGGAGAGTGCATGGTAGTTGCTTTCGACTGTATCCACTGGAATATCTTTTAAATTTTACTCAATAAAGAGAAATTAATTTTTATTAACAATATCATCGCTGGATAAATCTTCTTCTTTTCCTGTTGTGTCACAGTATAATGGACCCACATGGTGCTTCGTACTGTGTACACGGCCCCAAATAGTGCTCCGTACTGTATACACGGCCCCGCATAGTGCTCTATACTGTATACATGGCCCCACATGATGCTCCTCACAGTATAATGGCCCCACATGGTGCTCCACACAGTATAAATGGCCCCACATGGTGCTCCTCACAGTATAATGGCCCCAGATTAAAAAAATAAATAAATACTCCCCTCTGCTATTCCAACACTGATCACTACCTACCTGTGGGCCCACGGACCATCCCCCTTTCACTAGCGCCGCAGCCACTCTCCTCTCCAAGCGTCCTCCCATCAGGCCGCGCGCTCTCCCATCAGGTCGCGTGCCCTTATAGGAGGGCGCGTGCAGAGGAGAGTGGTCGCGGCAGTATTAAGGCGATGGCTAACGGCCGCGTGGCCCAAAACCTCTACTGGAGGACTGGCCTGGGGGGCATTTGCCTCTCTGCCACCCGGCCCAGCCCGCCCCTGTCTACAGCACATCCTCTATTAGACACAGACTTTTGCTCCTAAATGTAGATGGGGCTTTTAAAAATGTTTGAGAATAATAGTCTTTTTTTATTTATTAATTTTCATATTGAGATTTATATATATTTCACAATATTGAGCCCAAAGGTACTAAAAACATTGCAGAAAGATAAAAATAAAGGCGCTTACATGATTATTACACAAGTGCACACATACACACACTCACAACATAAAGGCACTGTGAAGAAACGGTACCAGGGGGGCCCTGCAGAATCCTGCTGTCCCCACTTCTTCCAGTGGATCCACACCCCGCCACCCACCTGACGTCACACTACGCCAGTTGGAGCCCATGATACAGATCTACCCTTTGCACCAATGTGACTTTCTGCACCTCCTGAAGGACGCGTAAGGTCAGATCGGCACAGTTCTACACCATCATGTCCTGTCCACATGGGTACAGAGAGGCACCAGGGGGTGGACCAAGGCAGTCCACTCAGACGCTGACATGGCCCCACACTCTCCCACACTCCTGACAGGCTGAGAGGCTCTTTCACTACTCCAGTGAAGCAGAGCCTTGTCGGCCTGGATAGAGCTGCCACCAGTTTCTATTTGATATCACAGACTTATATCGGGCTAGATACCAGCCCGGTAGCGCGTTCATCGGACCGAACAACAGGCGTAGAATTCTTCCACAGCTCGATATTGAAGTATAGTACCTTAAACAACATAGCACATGTTGAGAACAAAGAGAGGACCTCAGCAGGGAGCCTTCCTGACAGCTCAACTCACAGCTGCCAGGGGAGGGGGATTTCTCACCCCACTTTGCTGGCTGCAAAGGAATTCAAGAGAGTTGGATTACATTATGCCTTGAGACCTGACAACCAGGGCACATGTGATTATTCTAGAATATTCTTCACAGGCACCCTTACCTGCACTTCACAGGCAACTTCATACACTTATCACTTATGCAAACACATCACAGAAAAAATACCTGCTTAGAGTACCAATACAGTATACTTCTGACAGGCTCTTTCCGGCGGTATTGTAGTGCTGGCGTCTCTGCCTTCAGCTTCCCTCCCCCGACAGAAACGCCGACTCACCGCCGCGGCCCTCGTCCCGCTCCTCCTTCTCCTTCCTGCTCTCTTGCTGCCCGGGTATGCGCACCGCTAAAAAGCACACAAATAGAGGTGCGAAAAAACAAATAAACCTATTAAATCATTCAGCCTACTCGCGTGGAGCCATGCCCTCTGTGCTTTTCAGCGCTAGCATTCTTCTGTGGGTGAAATAGCTATAATCTTAGAATTACTGTTCTGTTAAAATTTGATATGTTTGTAATGAAAAATTAATCAATTCTAATAGATGTAATGGAGAGAAAAAAGTTTGTTCCTCAGTGACTCCAGGCTCTAATTCTTATTAGCTTACACTTAGTAGGTAGTTTAGCAAGAAGTAGAAAAAATATAATTGTCTTTAGTTAAGCAGTAGAGCAAACTTTGCAGGTTTGTCAATCTTACTAATAAACATGGCGGTTTGCATAGGAGCTGAAAGCACAAAACGGTACCAGATTTTTAATTAAGATTATTTGCTTAGCTGTTAGCATTTTTCATTTTAGATGTGCTAGAACAATAAATAAAGTTTGCAAAAAGTGGACGTAGCCTTATATTTAAAATCCACTTTCTTGTTATTTTATTTTGTACCCTGTATTGTATTTCTTCTCTGGTATGTAGATTGGTTATGGTTACAAAAATATGCTATCTTTTTCCATCTTGGAAATTGATACAGTATAAGGAATCACTGATTATACGTTTTATGGTGTTCTGAATGCTCCAGTGAAAATTAAACATTGTATGTATATATACAGAGGAAACATGATACAGGAAAACTAAGAACAGCTTATACATAACCACATTACCAACTGCACAGCATACAATGCCAAAAGCACACAACACAGCCGACATGTATGCACTCAAAGGAAGAACGAATATGAGGGAAAATTGAATAACTGTAGAAAAGCTTCAAATATTAATCACAATCACAGACTCCTATGTCTGATCCTTTGGCAGTGATCACCAGATAGATAGCTGATATGTGTCCTTACACAAGAGGCAGGGCAGTAAACAGTAGAGAAGAGACAATCGTTCAGAAACCAAGCAGAAATATTTTGTAACTTTTTTATATTGAAAGTTTAATAAAAACATAGTATTAGAAAAAAAAAAAGCACAAACAACACTACCGACTGACATATGATGCTTCTGTTCACGTAATTAAAAAAGCTTTGCTAGTCTTATTCCAAAAGCCATCTTGAATGTAAACTTATGGTCAAGGTTTTCTGAAACTAAATCTTTAGGACAAGACTGGATAAAATGCCTTGGTAATATTTTCTATAATAATATCTAGATTTGCTTTGCCTCATAGTTCAGAAATCTGATCCATATAAAGAATTGTGCAATGGTAGAGCAGGATATCGCTGGCACTCCCATTATGCCCTTGGGTATGACATCAGCCAGTTGAGGACGATCCAAAGATTGTTTGAAATGTTGACTTGAATAATACTTCATGCAACTTCAGAAAATGAAGTGACTTATTTCCTAAATCACATTAAGGTTAAACCTTTCCCTTTGCAGTCAATTTTTATTTTTGCGCTTTCAATTTTTCTTTTCCTTCTTCCAAAAGTTATAACCTTTTAATTCATCTGTGGATATAGCCGTAAGAGGGCTTGTTTTTTGAGGGACAAGTTGTAGGTTTGAACAACTTGCTTTAACATTCGTTTTAACGTTGAATACTGTAGCATCGGCGTCTCTGCCTCCTGCTGGGCAGAGATGCCGTCCCGCTCACTGCCGCGGTCCAGGTCTGGCGTCCTCCCGCTTCCCTGCTGCTGTGGCACACACTGCGCGCAGCTTCCCGGGCCCTGTGCTTAGGGCGCGTGTGTGCTCCCTCCCTCTTAAAGGGGCCATGCGCGCTGTCCAATTGAGTCCCCGGCCAATGGCTGGAGGACTGCCCCTATATTAGGCACCTCCTCCAATATGGAGGCGCCTGTGCAATGGTTGTTGTTCCGTGTGCTAACACTTGCTTCAGCCCTCAGGTCCCGCTGCCTGTCAGTCCTGCCCGCTAGTCTGCCTGTCAGTCCTGCCGCCAGTCTGCCTGCCAGTTACCTGCCGTGCTCACCAGCCTGCTTACCTGGAAGCACCTGCCTGTTACCTGTTGTGCCCACCAGCCTGCTTACCAAGAAGCACCTGCCTGTTACCTGTTGCGCCCGCCAGCCTGCATTCCCGGAGCACCCATCTGGCTATCTGCCGAACCAGCCTGCTTATCTACTCGGTTCACCCATCAGCCTTCCAGCCGTGCTCATCCGCTGTACTGGTCAGTTCCTGCCATCTGACACGTGGGAGTCACCTGCTCTCACACAAGGTCGGTCCCAGAGTGGCACCTGGTTCCCTGGTTCACGGAGTCGATTGAGCCGCCGTGCGACCTTGGTCAGGCTGAGTAGGAACTTAGTCACGCCCCTCTGGCCCCTTCTAGCACCGAAGCACAGAGGTTCTGTAGCACCCTGAGGATTCGGCTGCTACAGGGGTATTGCACCTCAACCAGAGGTGTGGTATTCCACTCCCGGGTAAGGATGGAGTGTGGAACTGAGCTCAGAAAGCTGCATGCACTACACACATCCCATTTCCGAGGAACAGACCAACGGTACTCCCACTTAGAAATGTGCAGGTACGACCGAGTCTGTTCCTGGCTGGAGTGGGAGGGGGGTGGTACATCCCAGTAGTGTAGGGGCAGATAGGGGGAGCAGCCTGGGTAAAGATAGGAGCTCATTAGGTGCTGGTCACCTGAGCTCACACATAGAGGGAGTATTTAAGGTGGGCACCATCTAAGATCAGGGTCAGTCTGTCAGAGTGTAACCTGAAGAGCAGAGCAGAGGAGAAGAGCAGCTCCAAGGCCCAGAGAGAGAGTGAGAGTGGAGCAAGAAAGACCCAGAGAAGGGGAGACAGAAGGAACTCTGAGAACCCACATACAAACACAGGGTGAAGAGTTGGCAACAGGGTACCGGATCCCAAACTGGTGGGGGCTACAGCATACCTCAGCCAGAGACCGGAGGCCGTGGGCAGCATCTGCCACGGCCACCCACCATATCCACCCGGAAGGCAGACCACGCGTAGGGTCAGGGAACCCAGAGTCAAGGGTTACCAACAGAAGGCCCGAGGGAGCCGGACATAGGTGGATCCCTGGTGGGGAAGGCCAGAGACGAGGACAGGTCAGAACGGGAGCTCAGAACCACGCTCCAGAACTACTTGGGGGTTGGCCGAGTCCAGGACCTGGTGGACGCAGCGCGGCTCGGGTGGTCACTCAAGGCCGGAGTGACCGGAACATCTGCAGTAAGTAAAGAACCCTGAACTGCACAACCCGACTCTGACTCTCATTACCATCATCCCTGCACTTCCACAACCACCATCCTCTGCACCTGACCCCCCTGAGGCTATACCCCTCCCGTTGGGGGTTATACTACCAAGCTGCACACATACCAACAGCCTCAGCGGACCCTGCTGCAGCGGCGGCCTTTTGACCGCAAATCAACGGGTGGCGTAGTCGACACAAAGAACTCTAATAACATCTGTAGGACTGCCACACACTGAGTTTGACACCCTGGGCACGGACCGGGTCACAGCCACTCGGAGACTACAACCCCCATCTGATCCGGCTCCGGGTATCCCTAACAACATGGCCCAGGGGGGCGCGTCAACTTTGGCGTAGTCGGCAGGATTACGTGCCCACAACACCCGGGTACTGCGTGCCTGAAGAAAAGAACAAGTTTACCTCAAAAAGAAGTCTCCTGCCGGTTCAAGAGGGTCCCCGCCATCGGACCCCATCACAGGTCGTTTCCCGCCGGTTGTCCGCCATTAACAGCTTTTTCCCGCCATCTGCAGAGTTTCCCGCCACTGGGAGACGATTCCCGCCATTTCCAAAGGTTTCCCGCCTTGGAAGAGCGGACGCCATTATGGGCGTGCCAGAGGGTGGCAAGAGGCCACCTCCCATCGTGGGCCAGGACCGAAAATGGCGCCAAAAGTGGAAACCGCACCCACCAACAGAGACTGTGATGCTAGAGGTGTCTGTCAGCGTGAAAGAACTGCCCCTGGAGCTGACAATCACCAAGTGGCCCCGGAACCGCCCTCGAAGTGGGAGGACTGAGAAGAAGAGAGCAAAGATGGGTGTCGCCTGGAGCAGTCTGGAGAGAGCGCACCCGGAGACAAGAAGCCTAGAGCTGAGTCCAGAAGAAGCTTACCCGGAGATGGAAGAAGAGCAGAGCAGCACCGGCCCGCTGGCCAGGAGCCTGCTGGAGACAACGGGAGGAGAGCAGAGCAGCACCGACCCGTTGGTCAGGAGCCTGCTAGAAGCAACGACCCCACTAGGCTTAGTGGAGGTCCTGGCACAGCTCCCCCGAGATCGAGAGTGTGCACAGACTGCGCTGGAGGGCCTCGCACGGAGGATGGCCCGGGTGCAGCGAGAGACGTTGGCGGAGTGGAGCCGAGAGATGGCCCAGCAGACCGAAATCCGTCAGCGGAGCACGCCACCCGAGACGAGGAGACAGACCGCCTCTGAGGATGGCGCAGGAGGACTGAAGGCCGGAGACGGCGCCGAGAAGGGAGCCGAACGAAAGGAGGCAGGTAAAGGGGACGTCTCTACCCCAAACCGGGAAACCGCGTACCTGCCCCAGCTCCCCGTCGCAGAGCCCGAAGTATCCCCTGCCGTGCCCGTCGCTGCAACGTCACCGCCGCAGACTAGGCCTCAAACGGGAGCCGCGACCCCTGTGACGTCACACGCCTCGACCCCGAGCGTGACCAAGCAGGAAGTACCACCAGCCTGGTCGCAAGGCCTAGTACCCCCGGGCGCCGCAATACCAACAGCGCCCCCTACCTCCGCGGAGCCACCGGCCTGGTCGCAGGGCCAAGTAGCCCAGGGCGCCGCCGTCCTTACGGTGCCTTTCACTTTCCAGGTGCCCCAGGCCTGGCCGCAAGGCCTGGGCAACCCGGGCGCCACCACCACCGCGCCCATAAAACCAAGAGTGCCGCATCTGGGAGAAGATCTGTTCGCCCAACATACGTGCCCGGATGGGCAGCCCTTTATATGGCCACCGGAGTTTCACCATCCCCGACTCCGGAAAGAGAGACCCCTAGACGAACCCCTGATCCCGGCTCCAAAGCCCGTAAAAAGGACCTCGCCTCCGCTAGAGGAGGCACAGTTTGAGTGGGACCCCACCGGAGAAGATCTCATGGGGTTCACTCAGGAGACTCGGGCAGCTGCAGCGGAGCGTGCAGAGTGCTGCCGGCAACAGCTCGAGGTCTTTGAGAGGGAGCGGAGAGAGAGGCGGGTCCGGGAACAACAAGCCCAAATAAAGAGCGCGGAGCAGAAGAGCCGGGCCAGGAGGAGTCCCCGTGCAGCTCATGGTCCCCCTTCCACCGGGACTGTGATCAAGTTTAATATGCAGCACGGGTGGGGCTTCATCCGAGATCACCGCACCCCAGGCGACGTCTTCGTGACCAGAAGAGACATTGAGTCCCACCTACCGGAGGGACACAGAGGACGTGACCTGTATATAGGGGACGAGGTCACCTTCACCCGGCACAAGTGTGCCAAAGGACCCTACGCCCTCAATGTGCATCGTCTGACGGAGGAGGAGCTGCGGTGTGAGGAGGAGCAAGAGGACCCGGACGGGTCTGAAGCTAAAGTGAATCACAAAGAAAGAGCAGGAGGACGTCGTCGTTGAGTACAGCGGAGTAGAAGCTGTAAATAGTTGCCCGTCGGGGCACAGTGAACTGTTGCTGCTATTATAGTCCCCGTTGGGACCAGCGAATTGAACTGTTACCCGTATTTCCCTTAATCCCTCTGACCGAGGACTGAGAGCGGCCATATCCCATTGTATATAGTTGCGCTTCCTAAAGCGCCCCCTACCGGTTTTATAGAAAACCATGTTTCTTCAAGAGACTGTCGCACTTTACCCGGTCACAAGTCGCACAGTGACCGGAGGAGCTAGAAGCAAGAAACGACTACGAGAAAGTTTTATATGAAAAGTTTTATGATGTTTTATATGTTTATGTTATGAAAAAAAAAAAATTGTATGTTTGTGGATGTTTTTATATCTTACAGCCCGAGGACGTGCTGTGATTTACCAGGGGGGAATGTAGCACCCTGAGGATTCGGCTGCTACAGGGGTATTGCACCTCAACCAGAGGTGTGGTATTCCACTCCCGGGTAAGGATGGAGTGTGGAACTGAGCTCAGAAAGCTGCATGCACTACACACATCCCATTTCCGAGGAACAGACCAACGGTACTCCCACTTAGAAATGTGCAGGTACGACCGAGTCTGTTCCTGGCTGGAGTGGGAGGGGGGTGGTACATCCCAGTAGTGTAGGGGCAGATAGGGGGAGCAGCCTGGGTAAAGATAGGAGCTCATTGGGTGCTGGTCACCTGAGCTCACACATAGAGGGAGTATTTAAGGTGGGCACCATCTAAGATCAGGGTCAGTCTGTCAGAGTGTAACCTGAAGAGCAGAGCAGAGGAGAAGAGCAGCTCCAAGGCCCAGAGAGAGAGTGAGAGTGGAGCAAGAAAGACCCAGAGAAGGGGAGACAGAAGGAACTCTGAGAACCCACATACAAACACAGGGTGAAGAGTTGGCAACAGGGTACCGGATCCCAAACTGGTGGGGGCTACAGCATACCTCAGCCAGAGACCGGAGGCCGTGGGCAGCATCTGCCACGGCCACCCACCATATCCACCCGGAAGGCAGACCACGCGTAGGGTCAGGGAACCCAGAGTCAAGGGTTACCAACAGAAGGCCCGAGGGAGCCGGACATAGGTGGATCCCTGGTGGGGAAGGCCAGAGACGAGGACAGGTCAGAACGGGAGCTCAGAACCACGCTCCAGAACTACTTGGGGGTTGGCCGAGTCCAGGACCTGGTGGACGCAGCGCGGCTCGGGTGGTCACTCAAGGCCGGAGTGACCGGAACATCTGCAGTAAGTAAAGAACCCTGAACTGCACAACCCGACTCTGACTCTCATTACCATCATCCCTGCACTTCCACAACCACCATCCTCTGCACCTGACCCCCCTGAGGCTATACCCCTCCCGTTGGGGGTTATACTACCAAGCTGCACACATACCAACAGCCTCAGCGGACCCTGCTGCAGCGGCGGCCTTTTGACCGCAAATCAACGAGTGGCGTAGTTGACACAAAGAACTCTAATAACATCTGTAGGACTGCCACACACTGAGTTTGACACCCTGGGCACGGACCGGGTCACAGCCACTCGGAGACTACAACCCCCATCTGATCCGGCTCCGGGTATCCCTAACAACATGGCCCAGGGGGGCGCGTCAGTTCCACCACCCGGACCCATAACAGTTTGCACAGGCCATGGAACCCGGTGGCCCCCAGGCTCCTTGGCTCTCTGACCTGTACCAGGAGGTCTCACATCAGAGGTGCCAACAGGAGACTATCTTGTCCTACCTGTGGACTGTCAACTCCCGCCTGGACACGCTGTCCACTCCGTCTGTGTCCGTCTCCAGCCGAGCGGCACCCGCTCCGGCGGCATCTCAACCCACTGGCGCTATGGCACCCATCTCTGGACCCCAGCTCTCTGCGCCCCCACGTTTTGGTGGTGACCCCGTCTTATGTCGGAGCTTCCTGAACCAGTGCACACTGCACTTTGAACTCCTGGCACATCAGTTCCCCTCCGACCGGGCCAAGGTAGCGTTCATCATGTCTCACCTCACCGGGGAGGCCTTGGCATGGCTTAACCCTCTGTGGAAAAGAGGGGACCCCCTAATGTCTGATCTTCTGGCCTTCCTCGCTGCCTTCCGGAAGGTCTTCGATGAGCCGGGACAAAATTCTTCTACTGCCTCCTCACTTCTCCGCCTCCGCCAAGGGAGTCTCACCGTGGGCCAGTATGCCATACGTTTCCGAACCCTCGCATCTGAGCTTACCTAGAACAATGAGGCCCTGGTGTCCACCTTCTGGGAGGGTCTTTCCAGACAGATCAAGGACGAGCTAGCCGGTTGTGACATTCCTACCACCCTGGACGACCTGGTGTCTTTAGCTACCCGGATTGACATCCGTTTTTCAGAACGTGCTAAGGAGACTACCGGGGAGAGAAGATTTCCGCATCTCGCTCCCGTATTCCAAAGCCCATCCTCGCAACCAGCAGCACCTCGGTCACGTTCCCCAGAGCCTATGCAAATTGACCAAACCAAGATGTTCAAGTCTCACCTGGAGATGCGCCTAGCTGAGCGGAGTTTCTTCTACTGTGGCAGTAAAGAGCATCTGATCCATTCCTGCCCGGTGAAGTCGGGAAACTCCAGTGTCTAGGACCACTTGGAGAGGTCGTCCTAGGCAAGAGTAAATCCTCTTCGTCCTTGACTCTATCTGTTTCTATTTCCAGTGGCGAGACCCGCTTCTTTGAGACTGCCCACCTGGATTCCGGAGCCGCTGGGAACCACAGACTGTACTGGAGCGGTATCAGATTCCGACCATATTTCTGGCTGAACCATTGGCGGTCGCCTCTGTGGATGGGAGGCTTCTTCCGGAGAACATCCTGCTCATCACAGAGCCTGTAACCCTTCAGGTGGGAATGCTGCACTCGAAGAAGATCTCCTTTTATGTGCTGTCTGGTCTCTCTCACTCCCTCCTGCTTGGTCTACCCTGGTTACAAAGACATGAGCCCGTCCTGAATTGGAGATCTGGTGAAATGCTCCGTTGGGGTCAGGTATGTCTTAAGTCCTGTCTGGTTCCGGTCCGTCCAGCTCGACCTCCGTCTACTCCGGCTAATCTACATGGTCTGCTGGCACCTTACTGATCCTATGCAGACGTCTTCGACAAAAAGTAGGCAGAGACACTACCACCTCATAGGTCATATGATTGCCTCATCGACCTGGTACCTGGTGCTTCTCCACTCCACGGGCGTATCTACCCTTTGTCGCTGGCCGAGACTCGGGCCATGTCTGAGTACATTGAAGAAAATCTTTCTAGGGGATTCATCCAGAAATCTACCTCCCCGGCTGGAGTAGGATACTTCTTCATGAAGAAGAAAGATGGCTCACTACATCCCTGTATCGATTACAGAGGTCTTAACCAGATTACCATAAAAAATAAGTCCCCCCTGCCGCTCATCTCTGAGCTGTTCGTCCGCCTTAAAGGCGCGAAGATCTTCACCAAGCTTGATCTTCGTGGGGCGTACAATTTGGTCTGGATCCGCCAGGGAGACGAGTGGAAGACGGCATTTAACACCCGGGACGGTCATTATGAATACCGTGTGATGCCCTTTGGTCTCTGTAATGCTCCAGCCGTCTTCCAGGAGCTGGTTAACAACATCTTCCATGATCTCCTGTATTCTTGCGTGGTGGTGTACCTGGACAACATCTTGGTCTTCTCTCCGGATCTGCCCACACACCGGAGGGATGTTCATCTTGTTCTGCTTAGGCTCCGGCAGAATCGCAAAATTTGAGAAATGCCTCTTTGAGCACTCCTGGGCTATATTATTTCTGAGACTGGTCTGCGGATGGACCCCGAGAAGGTCTCTGCCGTCTTTAAGAGGCCCCGACAGGAGGGGTTGAAGGCGATTCAGCGATTCCTGGGCTTCGCAAATTATTACTGCCTCTTCATTCCTCATTTCTCCTCCCGGACCGCTCCCATCTCCCCGCTCACCCATAAAGGAGCAAATCCCAGGGAATGGACTTCCGAAGCGGAGGAGGCCTTTGTCTCCCTAAAACAAGCTTTCTCCTCTGCTCCCGTGCTGCACCGTCCAGATTGCAACAAGCAGTTCTTCCTGGAGGTTGATGCATCCTCCTCCAGAGCCGGAGCGGTGCTCACCCAGAAATCCCCATCCAGGAGAATGGTAACCCGGTGCTTCTTCTCCAAGCTCTTCTCCTCGTCCGAGCACAACTACTTCATTGGAGATCGTGAGCTGCTAGCCATCAAATTGGCGCTGAAGGAGTGGCGTTACTTGCTGGAGGGGGCTCTGCACCCGGTGGTCATCTACACTGATCACAAAAACCTTGCCTATCTGCAGAACGTCCAAAGACTTAATCCGCATCAGGCCAGGTGGTCTTTATTCTTTACCCGATTCTGCTTCAGTCTACAAGAACTGGCGGACAAGAACATAAAAGCTCACGCTTTGTCCCACTCGTTTCTGTCCAACGACCAAGAGGAGGAGCCTCTGTATATCATTGACCCCTCCAAAGTGATGACTGTGGCTCCATTTGATCTGTCTCAGCTTCCACCCGGTAAGACCTTTGTAGCGGCTCTGGATCGCAAGAAGATTCTACTCTGGGGCCACTCATCCAAACTTGCCGGTCATGCTGGCCAGAGGAAGACCTTTCTGCTCATCGCCCGACATTACTGGTGGCCTTCCCTATGCAAGGATGTGGCAGACTTCGTTGCGGCTTGTTCATTCTGTGCCCGTAACAAGGTTCCCAGGCACCTTCCAGTAGCCATCTTCTTCCTCTTCCCGTGCCTTCTGCTCCGTGGCAACACATTGCAATGGACTTCATTACGGATCTCCCTGTCTCTGCCGGTTGCACTGTCATTTGGGTGACCACTTTTCTAAAATGGCCCACTTCATCCCACTGCCTGGTCTCCCATCTGCATCTGTGCTGGCTAAGGACTTCATCCCTCATATCTTCCATCTCCACAGCCTACCCCTCCACATTGTGTCTGATCGCAGGGTTTTGTTCACTTCGCGCTTCTGGGGAGCTACGTTTAAGCTAATGGACGTCTCCTTGGATTTCTCCTCCGCCTATCATCCTCAGTCCAATGGTCAAGTGGAACGTATCAACCAGGTCCTTACCAGCTTTCTTCGGCACTTTGTCAACGCTCACTGTGACGATTGGGTTGAGCACCTGCCCTGGGCTGAATTCTCCTAAAATAACCATGAGAGTGAGTCTTCTTCTAAACCCCTCATGGGGATGTTAGTAACCAGAAGTTACATGTCTGTGCCGAAACCATTACACCATGAAATGAAAGAATAATTACAAGATCTAATCAACAGAGGTGGGGTCCAAAAGTCGTCTTATTCCTCTCCTATTGTTTATGTTAGGAAGAAAGACAGTACGTTGAGATTCTACTGTGATTACCGGGAACAAAACCAAAAGTCAATACCTGATCGGCCCCCGATACCAAAGATTCAAGATATGCTGGATGACAATGTGGTACACATCAAAACCTTCCAGGAGCATGTTGAACACGTGAGGACCGTATTACAGCGGCATCAACAACATGGAGTTAAGTTGACCCCAAAGAAGAGTGAACTGTTCAAAAGGCAAGTCCGGTTTCTAGGGAAAATTGTGTCTGGAGAAGGATATACCATGAACCAAGCAGAAATCGCTCCAGTACTGGCCTTAAAAGACAAGCAGCCCTCTACTGTGGGGGAGTTGAGGCAGATCTTAGGATTCGTCTCCTACTATCGTACTTATATTTGGAACTTCTCTAGGATTGCCACCCCGCTATACCTCCTCTTGGCGGGGACGACAGAGTCAACAACACCCATGGAGAAAAGGAAGAATGGGGGTAGGACCGGGCTTAAAAGAAACAATGCCGTTTCATACCAACAGCCCATTCTCTGGACAGCAGACCGCCAGGAGGTATTGGAAGAACTAGTAGACTACCTGGTAAAACCACCAATCTTGGGATATACTGATTTTAGCTTACCATTTGCTCTTCATTGTGACGCTTCTCAAGTTGGACTGGGAGCTGCCGTTTAGCAGCATCAAGATGGAAAATTGAGAGTCATCAGTTACGGTTCTAGAACGTTGACAGACGGCGAGAAGAATTACCATCTACATTCCGGAAAATTGGAGTTCCTGGCATTGAAATGGGCTATCTGTGAACGATTTAGAGAGTATCTCTACTACAGCAAAGAGTTTGAGGTATACATTGACAACAACCCTTTGACCTATGTCCTCACTACAGCCAAACTGAATGCAACGGATCACAGATGGGTCGCTGAACTAGCTGACTTCAATTTCAGCATCAAGTACAGGCCAGGAAAATGCAATGCGGACGCTGATGGATTGTCGAGAATGCCACTAGAGCCTGGGGAGTTCATGCAAGAATGATCGGAGGAGGTCAGTCTGGAAGCAATTGAGAACACTACCCAAGCAGTGCAAGATTATCAAGAGGAACACACAGCATTGTGGTGTCCGTTGACAGTGGACACCACCATAAAAGCGAGATAACAAGATCACCCCCTGTTCATTCAACAGCTACCAAAAGGAAAAATCCGTAGAGCACAACTGGAAGATGAGATAATTGGTAGAATGCTACTTTATGCAGACCAAAATTGGTTTCCAAGTAAACGGGAGAGAGATAATGAGTCACCAGCAGTATCTGTTTTAGTGGAAGAATGGACAAAGCTCTACCTCAGTGAAGATGGTATCCTGTATCATAAAGGAGGACAAAACCGGCAGTTGGTACTACCCAGAATATTCCATAGGTTGGTCTTCAAAGAACTCCATGAAAACATGGGACACCTGAAAGTGGAAAGGACAACTAACTTGATCCATGAACGTTTCTTCTGGCCGTTCATGCAGAAAGATATTGAGAGGTACGTGACCAGGGAGTGTGGGTGTCTGAAAGATAAACGTCCCAACACATCAACCCAGGCACCTATGGGCAACATCCAAACTATGTATCCGTTTGAGATGGTCTCAATAGACTTTTTACATCTCGAGACGTGCAAGGGTGGTTACGAATACAT
The DNA here is from genome assembly GCF_046119375.1 of Phyllobates terribilis. Classification (NCBI taxonomy): domain Eukaryota; kingdom Metazoa; phylum Chordata; class Amphibia; order Anura; family Dendrobatidae; genus Phyllobates; species Phyllobates terribilis. The sequence goes on along the minus strand of NW_027362763.1, from coordinate 778,412,877 downwards.
ATTGGTGGTGATGGGCCATTTTACTCGATTTGCCCAAGCATATGCCACCACCAATAAAGCTGGTCAAACAGCGGCAGATAAGATCTTAAATGATTTTGCTTTAAGGTTTGGGTTCCCAATGAGGTTACACAACGACCAAGGAAGAGAATTTGAGAACCAGCTCTTTGCCAAGCTAGGAAAGTACTGTAGAATTTAGAGATCCCACACAATGACCTATCACCCAGAGGGTAATGGACAAATGGAACATTTTAACCAGACATTATTGTCGATGTTGCGCACTTTAACAGCTGATGAAAGAAAGTCTGGAAGAGTTCTCTCTCAAAAGTAGTACATGCCTATAACTGTACAAAGAGTGATGCAACGAGTTACTCACCCTTCTTCCTATTGTATGGATGATCGCCAAGATTGCCAATCGACATCATGTTCGATACTCTGGTGTTACAGACTTACAGAACGTATCCGGAGTACGTTCGGAAATGGAAGGAACGGATGGCAGAGGCATACAACATAGCGTCCAAAGTGGTTACGCAAGGACAGAGCAAGAGTAAGGAGTACTATGATCGAAAATGTTATGGAGCAGAATTGGCACAGGGAAGCTGGGTGCTATTCAAGAACATAAGTGAGAAAGGTGTTCCAGGGAAACTTTGTTCATACTAGGAAGACAAGGTGTATGTTGTCGTAAAGAGGAAAGCAGATGACAGCCCAGTGTATGAAATCCGATTGGAAAGAGGGGACAAGAAAAACAGAATAGTTCATTGGAATTTATTACTACCCTGTGATTATCTCCCACCGCAACAAGACATCCCAGTAGCTGACCGACCTCGACCGAGATCGACTAAGAGACCACCACAGATTGAAGCTCCGGTGGTGGATAGTGACCTTGAAAGTTCCAATGAAAAAGAGCACACTGTTGTATTTCTCGGACCGGCAAGGAGAGGGATGTACCATCCTCAGGAGAGTGAGCTAAGTCACGAGGCTCCAGAGTTTGTACCAAGGAGTACAGATGAAGTCCAATTCAGATCTGATGATCAAACGCTGGTCACTGGAGAGACCGATTGACACTCAGGAGAAGCAGAATTACCAGACCGTGTGGAACCAGGTGATTCTGGAGAAGTACAGGAACTTACAGAGGCAGTTCCAAGAGCATCTGAGGAAGCACGGGAAATGAGTGCGGCGGAAGAAACTCCTGTGACTGAAGAACCCGTGGTATCTGAGGAACAACCCACTAGGAGGATGTCGACTCGAGAAGTGAGGAGGCCCGTGATGCTGACGTATGAGACACTTGGTGAACCGAGACAAGTGCCAAGGATTGTTGACTGGAAACAAATATCTCTGCCTACGGACCAGGTAAGCCCACTGGAGTGTTATTCACCACTTAGAGGCAGTATATAAGATGTTGCCTGGTGGAAAGACTTGTTTTCATGCTTTGATTTTCCTTAAAAGACTTTGTCGAAGCAAAGAACTGTTAAGGCCTAGTGAGATATAGAGCTTTTTGAAGAGGTATGAAAAGCTACAGCTGAAGAGACGCTGATTGTGTTAATTGTGTTAATTGTTTATTTCTTACAGGAGTACTACAAGAAAAAGGTCGTAGAATAGGCTGTTATAAATGTTTATAAATGTTTTGCCAATTTGTATATAAAGTTACTCAACTTTCACCACTGTCTCAGAATTGGTCAGATTGACCAACTAAGATGAATGTTGAGGATGACATTCAAAAAGGAGGGAAGAGTGTGACATGCAGAAGTAGTGCTTGTTGCTTCAAAAGCATCCAGAAACTGTTACAAATAACACAAGCACAGGAGACAGGAATTGTTGTGCTTCAAAAGCATCCAGCAACTAGAGGGGTTAACACAGTCACTGAAGACAGGGAGTGTTTTAGCAGAGCCTCAGGGGGATTGTGGGGAACTTGTTATTGTAGTCTGGCTGAAGCCGAATAGAAATGTGGTGGGTTATCTGGATCTGACAGAAGACAACTGAACAGGATTCAGATCAGGAGAGAAACTAAACACAGGTCAGATAAACTCCCTGAACTAACAGTGCAGAGTATTATTGGGCAGGAAGATAAGGACTGGAAGGAATTGTGTCACAGGGATCATCTCCCTCATCAAATCCTCACCCCCTCCATCTCCATGCAGGATAAAGAATGATGTGCACTATTGTGTCCTTGTGAAGGAAAAACCTGTGGTTGTGTATTCATAGAAGTGTGCTGCTAAGAGATCTAATCTATGCTGAATTATGTTACTGAAGAGACTGTAATACTGTGCCTTGTGAAGAAACTACTGTATTGTTACTGGAGCCGGTCGCTCAAGAAACTCAGACTGAACTGTAATGAAGATTGTTGCTGTAATATCCCTGAATTGCACTGGCCGTGCTTCAGATTAAATTCCACTGTTAAACTGTTGAAAAAGACTCTTGGCAGATGTGTCTGGTCAGCAATTGAATCTATCGTGTGCCTGAGAGAAGCTGCAGTCTATGATCGCCCTGAGTAACGGTTCCCCCAGGATTCCTAAGAATTCATAAAACCCGTCTCACCCTATCTGAACCTAGCGGCGTGCGTGTAATAACCCCCACAATCGACCGTTAAACTGCTAAATGGCGGCACGCACCACTCCAATAAACTACTGGTTCAACCCAATGCATATAAATAATCTAAGCAGGAAAAAAACAAAATGTTCAAAAACTGGGGATACCAAGCATTCAATAGTTACAAATATCAGACCACAATAGAGGAGGAAAAAAACTTTTATTGACATATACTAGTGACATACAGCAAAGCGTAAAAACATTTAAAACTGCCCAAAGGCCTGAAAAACATGGCCAGGTCGCAGATAAACAACCAGAGAAATACCATATACCTAGGATGCAAGTGCTAACTTAAATAGTACACAACAAGATCAAACACATATAAAACATCTATACGAAATATTACTACTGTGGTTTGTATAAAGACCCTAATCCTAATGGCTGCTGCTTGGAGAAAAAACTCTATTGCAAATCCCCATATAAGTACAACAAACAGATATAACACAAGATAGATCATAAAGGTGGATTGGTTAATGTGAAAACCTCTATCCTAATTGCTGATGTTTGGAGGAAAGCCTCTATTGCAAATGTCCATAGAAATACAACAAACACAGATATAACACAAGATAGATCATAAAGATTGATTGAATATGATCCAAATGCTGTTAATGAAACCACCTAAAAAGTGGCTAAGTAAAATAACTTCAGAGACATATATTTGCCTATAGTAGAGACCCTATAGGGGTATAGTCACCTGCATGAATAAACTAGGGAGGTAACGGCCACCCCACGCGTATTGCTACATGTAGCTTCCTCAGGTGCAAAAAGTGCAAATACCTAGCATGAGATGCCGCTATTTATACAAGTGTCAGGTAAAAAATTAAGTACAAATAAGTATCACCTGGAAGCAGATTCAACATTCTGATGTCCACAGAAGTGGAGAAGTCACATGATAAGCCCGCATGATGCACATAAACAAGACCTGGCGGTAGTTCCTATACTTGTGCAATTGCGCATACGTGCCTGGCCAAGGGGAGAAACAGAAGTCAGATGTGCGCAGTGATCAACTGCCAACCTAAAGTGGTACCGAAAGTCACAAGATCTCATTTGTCAAATGTGCGCCAGATGTTGCCAACGTATGTATCAATATACTACTCGCCAGGCTTAGCGCGTGCGCACCCGGCCAACATTGAGGCTGGAAGTCACAAGGGCACCAGCGCTATCTGCATGCAGAGTGCCGCACATATAAACCAGCCATGAGCAAATGCCGGAAATCCCCGGTGTAAGTCCGCAAGCGCATACATTCAAATACTGTGCAATTATGCACAATTTCAATCCCGTATACCAAACACTGAATTCTTTTTTTTTTCTTTCCTTTTTGTCTCTCTCCCTTCTCTTTCCTTTCTTCCTCCTTTCCCTTTCATTTTACACAAGTAAAGTACTTAAATACACACAGGGTATTTGCACATACAATAAAGATAATAATAAACACACATGAAATAAGTTTTTGTGTCAGAAAACAGGTAGGTGAAATAATTGACTATACACAAGTCACTAGATACATAATGGAAGCAGGTAGGGACTAGAGTGGCGATGGACCTATCAAATCCATGCTCAAGCCGTATACGTAATGCCATTATAAACCCCAAACGCTGACAAAGGCTGTCGCATATAGGGGAAACATATACTGGCTATATTCAAATAGGATTATCACAAATGTACAGACAAAAGGAAAGAGTTCGTTATCATTCATGTAGTTGCTTGACGCATTATGACAACCATTACAGATAAGGTCTTCAAACAAACCACAGCTTGCAAGAGATTTATTATCATTAAGTCTCATACATTAACACATATAATCCAGTATCATAGAACGATGCTCAAATTGTTGTAGCCGATGAAATGTTCCAGACTGAAAGACAGAGTCCATGAAGATCTAAAAGATAAAGGTAAGTGTGTAAGGCCAACCAACAAGATATTCTCACTACACATGGCAAGTGGGAGTAACCATATAGCATTATAAAATTACCCCTCACCAAACCAACAACCTAAGTGTCCTTGTAGAAGCCCACATAAAGCAACTCTTCATTAATGCCCGATAGTGCCAAGGCAATAAGGTCGTAAATCCACTTGGATTCCCACCTCCACAGTTCCTTGGTCACTGATCCCCCCTGATACTGGTACCAATTCAAGTCCCATGACTTTAAGGCCCCTACTATGACCACCATGCTGCACCAAAAAGTGAGAGGCCACCGAAGAAATTGACTTACCCTTTTCCATGTCACTTGAGGCCGTAGCTATATTTGACAAATGCTGCTGGATACGACAGCGTAATTATTGAGAAGTTTGACCTATATATAACTTAGGACATGGACAAATGAGTACATATATAACATTTCTAGTGCGGCAGTTAAAGTAACCACACGACAGTATTGGCACAGAACGACCTGGAAGGGTGATACTTTGGGATGCCACCAAATGCTGACAGATCGTACAACCACCACATGGGAAAGAGCCCAGGATCCTTGCAGCTCTATTCAAGGGCTGTGCTGGTTTCCTAAAGTGGCTGTTGGTGAGCCTGTCCTTTAAGCTTCTTGCCCTTTTGGCTATCATTCTTTGGAGTTCAAAAATAAATGTAGCCAGCCTTGGCTCGCTAAGGAGAGTTCCCCAGTTTTTCTCCAGCACCTGGTAAATCTCGCCCCACTGGTTATTAAATGGAGTGATTAAATTAATAACCGTTCGTAGGGACTGGCGTACATGAGGTACAAAAGCTTCTGTTCTTGTTATGTGGTTTGAGTGCTGAAGCCCGTGAAATAACCCTCTGTGGGTAGCCCATGGCTTGAAAGGTCCAACGCATTCTGTTTGAAATCCTTTGTGTCACTGCAATTCTTCCGGAGTCTAAGAAATTCTCCCTTTGGGATACCATCCCTCTAGTGTAGTGGGTGGCCGCTCTCATAATGCAGTAAACTATTAGTGGCTGTATTTTTACGAAACAAGGACGTGACCAAGCTATGGCCAGAGACAGAAACCTTCAAGTCCAGAAAATACACTGTAATAGGAGAAAAATGAGAGGTAAGTTTAATGTTCCACTCATTCATCTTAAGCTCTTCAATAAATGACTCACATTCACCAATTGTGCCTGTCCACAAAAAGAAAAAGTCGTCAATAAAGCGATACAATTCCGTTACATTTTTCTGGAAAGCGGCACAGTTGTACACACAAGATTCTTCCCAGTAGCCCATGTACAGGTTTACATAGGCCAGGGCACATCTTGCCCCCATAGCTTTTCTTGAGGCTTGCCTATAAAATGCCCGGTCAAAAGTAAAGTAACTCTCAGTAAGAATCAACTATAATAAATCAACCCCCACAATCGAATTTGTGCTAAGGGGTTAAACTTTTTTTTTTTTATTTGATTTTTTTTTCAACACTTCCATGTTTTGATCTTTATTGAAAAAAAATCTTGCTGTTTTTCACTGATCCTTGAGCCTTGCAAAACATGGAGCGTTCTGTATTGATCATATTTTAGCAGTCATCTTATTATCTTTAAATCAAAATAAAATCTAAACCACTTATATACAGTAGATGACACAGTATAACACCATTTGCAATGGGTGATGGACACAACGTCTCTCTTCCTCTTCCCTGCACAATGACTTCTGCACAGGTCACAGATCATGCCTACATCACTCTTCACTCATTCTCCAGACAACAGGTTTCTTAAAGTGGTTGTTCACTATTAGTGCTCACAGTGAAACATGAAAAGCCAGCAATTCATGAGCGGCATATACCGGTACCCGACAATTTAGAACAGAAAGAATAGAGCTTCACACATAGATTAGATAGATAGAAACATGTCAGTCACATATATAAGAAGTACAGTGACAGTGTGGGTTACTGTACTTGTCATTTAGTGTTAAAGGATTTATTTAAAAAAATAATAGTGTTTTCATGCACCGTCTCTTTAAAAAAGCCGGCCGGCAATTCAGCATCGGTACCCGACAATTTAGAACAGAAAGAGAGAGCATCACACATAGATTAGATAGATAGAAACATGTCAGTCACATATATAATAAGTACATTGACAGTGTTGGTTACTGTACTTGTCATTTAGTGTTAAAATAAAGGATTTATTAAAAAAAAAATTGGCGTGGGGTTCCCCGTAATTTTAGTCTCTAGCGGAGGTTAAGCAGACGGCTGGGGCAGATGTTTGAAGCCTTGGAAGGCGGTAATACCCACGGAGCTTCCCAGGCTACTAATATCAGCCCCCAGCTGAATACATAGCCTTTACTAGCTATTAAAATGGGGGACCCGCAAAAAGATGACGTGGGGTCCCCCCTATTTTAATAGCTAGCAAAGGCTAGGCAGACAGCTGGGGGCTGATATTAGTAGCCCAGGAAGGGTGCCATGAATATTGGCCCCCTCCCAGGCTAGAAACACCAGCCGTCAGCCGCCCCAGAAATGGGGCATCCATAGGATGCGCCAATTCTGGCACTTAGCCTCGCTCTTCCCACTGCCCTGTAGCGGTGGCAGTGGGGTAATAGGGCTGGGGTTGATGTCAGCTTATAATGCCAGCTGACATCAAGCCCAGGTTAGTAATGGAGAGGCGTCTATAAGACACCCCCATTACTAACCCCATAGTGAAAGTTAAAAAAAAACACAAACACCCAGAATAAAGTCCTTTAATTGAAATAAACACACAATTCTTTATTGTTCTAAATTAAACCCTACTTACCATCACGCCCATTCCAGAAGAAGCCAACGATCTCCTGCAATAAAAGAAAAATAATAAAGTAACATCATCCTTACCTTTCCATGGTTCCCAGGACTGCTTCAGCTCTGCTACATTCACATGACAGGCTGGATCGCAGCAGAAAGCTGCCATTCAGCCTGTCATGCCACAGGCAGACACTGATAAGCGCATGCATGCTTGCGCTCCTCAGTGTCAGGCTGTGACGGCATCCAGATGAGCCGACAATGAACTCAGCTCACCTCATGCACGTCACTGACAGCATGGGAGAATTCTCCTGCGCATGCGGTGAGCGTGAGAGACTCGGCTCATCTGGATGCCGTCACAGCCTGACACTGAGGAGCGCAAGCATGCCTGCGCTTCTCAGTGTCTGCCTGCGGCATGACAGGCTGGATCGCAGCTTTCTGTTGCGATCCAGCCTGTCATCTCGATGTAGCAGAGCTGGAGCTGTCCTGGGAATCATCGAAAGGTAAGGATGATGTTGGTTTATTATTTTTCATTTATTGCAGGAGATCGTTGGCTTCAGCTGGAATGGGCGTGATGGTAAGTATGGTTTAATTTAGAACAATAAAGAATTGTGTGTTTATTTCAATTAAAGGACTTTATTAAGGGTGTTGTGTTTTTTTTAAATACTTTACTAGAAATTCATGGCGGTCATGTCTAATATTGGCGTGACCCCAAGAATTTCGGGCTTAGGGCCAGCTGATAATACCAAGCTGGCCCTAATCCCTTTATTACCCAGTGAGCCACCGCACCAGGGCCCTGGATGAGTTGGGTACAGCGTCTGAAGATGGCGCTTCTATGAACGCGCCATTTTCCGGGGTGGCTGCGGACTGCAATTTGCAGCGGAGGAGGCCCAGAAAGCTTGGGCCTCCCTGCGCTGCAGATTCCAGCCACCAGCTGCCTAGTTGTACCTGGCTGGACACAAAGATAAGGCGAAGCCCCACGTATTTTTTTTTTTAATTATTTCATGAAATTCATGAAATAATTAAGAAAAAAAGGGCTTCCCTATATTGTTGTGTCCAACCAGGTACAAATAGGCAGCTGGTGGTTGGGGGCAGCCCGTTCCTGCCTGCTGTACCTGGCTGGACACAAATATAGTGCGAAGCCCCATAGTTTTCATGCCTTCAGTGTGAATGTACAATTTTCAAAGTCATGAAAATACAGAAAATTCTTTAAATGCGATGGTGTGTCCAAACTTTTGGTCTGTACTGTATATATATATATATATATATATATATATATATATATATATATATATATTGTAAGATAGCGCTGTTCATCACGCTGGGGGACACTCGCTTCACGGGGTTAATTAAAGCACACCAGCCACGTTTTCTGATAACACGACATCCAGCAGTTTATTACACTTCATAACTGCACATAACATAGTCCATCTCAGTGGCTCACCGGCATGGTTATACGCATAACATCCAGGAGACCTTTCCAATGGCAGACATGCCCGCTTGGCTTTAGATACAGACTTCAGCAAGGTACAACATCAATGTCCATATAAAGAACCATTTTTAACTTTGCTGGGTCTTAGCTGCTTCTCTCAGCTCTGTTCTGCCACAGCTGTGGCTTTAAGGCTTCCCAGCCATGGTCTCCAAGCCACGTGCCTTCCAAGGCTACTGCGTCCCAAACACAGGGATTTAGCCTCTTGCCTCACCAGGCCTCCCCAGGCCTCTCTCTTCCAGCCCCTCCAGGCTAATGGTGTCCCACACACAGGGATCAGGCCTCATGCCTTTCACACCTGTTTCAAAACTACCAAGGTTTATATATCAGTCTGTGCACATAGGACCTGTGATGATGTCACAGTCATGTGATCAGTCACCTGAGGGGAGGAACATGGTTAGCCAGAACACACCCCCTGGACATTTTAGCAATGCATTAAGGCGCTGAATTACAATATATATAACTATATATATATATATACTGTATATTGATATTGAAATGTTCCACCAGATGGCCTATTTAACATAGGAATGTAAATGACCGGTCATTTGTTGATATCTTCTAACAAAGGATCTTTGATGTTCAAGGATGAGAGCAACTGATTAGATTGGGTGTAATTTTCCCAGAGATGTCATTATTAGAACCCTCCTGTTAGTTTTTGCTATCTTGTGTTTTGCGGTCACGTGACCATCTGCCTATTTATTCCAGCTCCGCCCTTCTGGCTTAGCTGGACTTCAGTGTTGTTTGACTATCTCTCTAGCCAGGTGCTTCGGTGCCTATCTCTAGTTCGCTTGGTCGTATCTACTACTGTTTAGGAGGTGTCCCATTTTTGTCCCAGTCCTTAGTTCTTTTAGGGACCCCTCCCTTAACTCTATAGGTCTTCGTTCAGACTAGCCGAGGACTAAGGCGGGTCTGTTCACAAGGAACAGTCAGCCTGCTACATCGTAGGGATTCAGCTTAGTCTTACTGTAGGGACAGCTTTCCCCTATCTTTCCTTAGTTCATGTTGCAGATCATAACAGTAAGTTCAGCCCAAAAAAAACTAAAAGGAAAGAAATTCGGGGATCAGTATGGTTTCCGTTCAGGATTTGGCTCAACGCCTGCAAGGATTGTCTCTGGAGGTGGCCGAGCTTCAGCAACACGTGAGTAGCTGTCCTAGAGTGCATTTTGTTGAACCCAAGGTAGGACTACCTGATTTTTTTTATGGTAAACAGCAAGATTTTTTTTCCTTTAAAAATGCTTGTTTGTTATATTTTCATTTGAGACCAAGATCCTCTGGGAATGAATCACAGTGCATTGGTTTTATTATGTCACTTTTGCGCATAGAACCACAGGGTTGGGCCTTTTCTCTCCAGCCTAATGATCCGTGTTTAAGTTCTGTTGAAGAATTTTTTTCTGCTATGGGGCTATTATATGACGATCCTGATCGAATCTCATCTGCTGAATCAGAACTTAGACGTTTGAATCAGGGGTCAGATGATGTTGAAAATTATTGCACACACTTCAGGAGATGGGCTTCAGAAGTTAAATGGAATGATTCTGCGCTAAGATGTTTATTTCTTGCTGGTCTGAGTGAAAGGGTTGAGGATTTGCTAATTGCATTCCCTGCACCTGAGACTCTGCAGGAAGCTATGCAGTTAGCTGTTCATGTGGACAGGAGACTGAGGTCCAGGGTTAGTGATGTAAAAACTCCTGTAACTTCAAGTCCTAGTTCCCAGAAAATCTGCTCTGACAGCAGAGAACCAATGGAGGTTGGGGCGATGTCACTCCACTCTCAGGAAAGAGATCGGAGATTCGCTGAGGGTTTGAGTCTTTATTGTGGTAAAGATGATCATTTGATTAAGTATTGTGAGCGTCGTTTAAGTAAAGGAAAAAAAAGGTCAGTTACGCCCGTATAGCTTGTTTACTCTCTGCAGGAGTGTTACTTTCTGGCAGTACTACTCTGCAGGGAGATTTGATTGAATTTCAGGTATTTGTGGATTGTGGTTCAACACTTAATGTGATTGATAAAGGGTTTTTGGAAAACCTTAAATTGAAATCCAAACCTTTGTCATCACCTATTTCTGTGGTTGCAATTGATAACACTCCTTTGAAATGTATTACTCACAAGACTGCTGCATTTCCTCTCACTATCAATGGAGATCACCAAGAAATTTTGGACTTGGTTGTTTTGGATAATTTGCCCTCTCCAGTTGTTCTAGGATTGCCTTGGTTAAGACTAGTGTTGAGCCACCCCCGTAGTGTTCGAGTTCGGTTCGGTTCGTCGAACACCCGTATGTTCGCCGAACTGTTCGTCGAACTGTTCGTCGAACACCTTCGAACACCGTTAAAACCAATGGCAGGCAAACAAAAACACATAGAAATACATAGAAAACACCTTCAAAGGTGTCCAAAAGCTGACAAACTGCTCAGAAGACACAACTAACACATGGAAAAGTGACAAGTACATATAGTCATGCGAAAAGAAAAGAGGTGGAGGAGTAAAAGGAGGGGGAGACACAGATATAGCCATGTCATGCCCTTCTAAAACCAAAAAAGTGCGAAGCCTGCACGGCCAGTCCGTTCCTGCCCGTGCTACCTCTGTGTCGCCGGGTATGTGCCAGAGCTGCGGTGGACCCTGACGGCCAGCCCCCCTCTCCCAATAATGGTGCCAGTCTGCTGGTGGGTTGAGCGAGCCCCCCTGTGGTGGAGGCAGGTCTAAGCTTTTTAATTTAAATTGTCTCTCTAATTTGCATGAATACACTTTAAATCCTTTTACAAGGATCTATTGGAGGGCAAGTCTCATGCCAGCAGCCGCGTAATTCCAGCTCCAGTAGCGTCCACTAAAGCTGCTGCAGTTAAAAAGCTTTTATAAGGATCGAGCTCGGTGGTCCACCGCAAGGCGTCCTACTGCCAGTCCCAGCCCCTATGCCTTGGGGTGTCTCCCCGATGCTCTTCACTGGGTGTCCCGGGGGCCCGAACCATTTCCTTTGAAAAAATTAAGTGTCCAAACTACAGGTGGTGTAGCTTGCTTAACAGCTGGGATAATCCGCTGACTAGCAGACACTGCTACTAGGCACAAAGTATTTCCTGGGCTAGATGCAGTTAAAAATTTGTAATTAGATACTCTCGTTGGATGCTGAGAAAGCACTCCATGGAGTCTCCTGGCACGCCATATATTATTCCCTTAAAAAGCTTGGGGTAGGGGTCTAGGGGACCCTTTTATAGGCAAAATCACGGGCCTGTATCGCAATACGTCACCTAGGCTGAAGATAAATGGAACATTTTCATCACCTTTCATAATCACCAATGGGACAAGGCAGGGATGTCCTCTGTCCCCTCTCTTATACATCCTAGTGACGGAGCACCTGCTCTCATCAATTCGCCATAACCCCAATATTAGGTGGATTGAGGTGGGAGGCACCGAGTACAAGTGCTCTGCATTTGCTGATGATGTCCTAGTATATATCACTCAATCACATATATCCATCCTTGCTGTTATGGCTGAAATAGATCACTTTGTTACATGGTCAAATTTTAAAATCAATGCAGCGATGTCTGAAGCCCTCGATGTCTCCCTCCCCAAATCCATACAGGATTCCATCCAGTCCAACTTTCCCTTTGCCTGGCCCTCACAGGGTATCAAATACTTAGGAATTCCTATTCATAGAGACCTCTTCCATCTATGTTATCTTAATTTTGGGCCCTTTATTGAACAACTCCATACAGACCACGGTTGGCAAGTTAGAACTGTAAGATTCACTACGTGAACCACTGGTGTTTTGTGGAAAAGCACATGTACACTGTGTTCCAAATTATTATGCAAAAAGTGTTTAGGAGTGATAAGGTAAGAATTTTTTGGTTTGTCAGTTAAACTCATTGATGGTGATGTGTGTCAGGGCTCTTTATATCACTGTAAGCAATTGCAGACACCTGTGCTAATTAGTTTGGCAGGTGTGTCCAATGAAAGGCAAGACTACTTAAGAAGGCTGTCCCATATTATTAAGCAGCCTACATTTTCTGCCAAAATGGGAAAGAAAAAGGATGTGTCGGCTGCTGAGAAGCAACAAATTGTGGAGTGTTTAGGTCAAGGCATGACTACAATCAACATTGCCAAGACACTTCATCCTGATCATCGCACAATCAAGAAGTATGTAGCTGATTCACAGTACACACGTGTGCGTGCTGATAAGGGAAAATTGAGGACTCTTTCCTTCAGACAATTATGTCAGGTTAAAAGAGCAGTGGCAAAATAGCCTTGTCATAGCAGCAGACAAGTTTTTGAAGCTGCTGGTGCCTCCAACGTCCCCCGAACAACAAGATGCAGAGTCCTTCAGAGGTTTGCAGCTGTGCGCAAGCCATCCTGTCGACCTCCTCTATCCACTGCACACAAGCAGAAACGGCTCCAGTGGGCCAAACAATACATGAAGACTAACTTCAAAACTGTTTTGTTCACCGAAGAGTGCCGTGCAACGCACGATGGTCCAGATGGATGGAGTGGAGGATGGCTGGTTGATGGACACCCCACGCAAACACGGCTACAGCGCCAACAAGGAGGAGGTGGAGTAATGTTTTGGGCTGGAATCATGGGGAGAGAGATTGTCGGCCCCTTTAGGATCCCTGAAGGGGTAAAGATGAATTCCATAATGTATGTGGAGTTTCTCAAACAGCACTTCCTGCCATGGTTCAAGAAGAAGAACCGTGTATTCCGCAGCAAGATCATTTTCATGCATGATAATGCACCGTCTCATGCTGCACATAACACATCTGCATCTCTGGCTGATATGGGCATAAAAGGGGACAAACTTATGGTGTGACCCCCATGCTCCCCTCACCTCAACCCCATTCAGAACCTCTGGAGCATCATCAAAAGGAGTGTCTATGATGGCGGGAGGCAGTTCACATCTAAGCAACACCTCTGGGAGGGTATTCTGTCCTCATGCAAAACAATTGAAGCAGAAACAATCCAAAACCTGACAAATTCAATGGACGAGAGAGTTCAGAAGCTCCTTTCGAACAAGGGATCCTATGTGCAAATGTAACATCACCTAGAATAAAGTTTTGAGTTGAAAACTGTTTGACTTCAGTTTCTAATAACCTGCTAATTCTTATAATTTCAAAAATGACCATTTTTTTTGTTCTTTATTAAAATGAAAAGGTTGATCGAAGAGTGTGGGGGATCTAAGAATGTGGCAACCCAGTAGTCAGGATTACTTCAAATTCTGACAATCTAGGGGTCATGTTGCAGGTAGTGCAGCAAGAAGGCACTCATGTGTCTTCCGCATCTAGGAGCCCCAAAAATTATTTTCCGGGCTAGATGCAGCTAAAAATTATTATTAATTTGAAAGCTGGTGGAGCTTAGTACAGATGGCCTAATAGAATCAGTACTGCAAACTGCTACAAAGCCCAAATTATTTTACAGCCAAGATACAGATAAACATGATTAGTAATTTTAAATCTGGTGGAGCTTAGTATAGATGGCCTAATAGAATCAGTACTGCACACTGCTACAAAGCCCAAATTATTTTCCACCCAAGATACAGATAAACATGATTAGTAATTTTAAAGCTTAAAACGGTTGGTGAGGTGATTTTAACAAATCATCAAGCTTTTACTCTCCCCAGGATGACACAGGGGTAGAAAAGTCGTTTCGGATCCATGATTTGTTCATCTTTATGAACGTGAGTCTGTCTACATTATCAGTGGAGAGCCGCGTGCGCTTATCTGTCAGCACACCACCAGCAGCGCTGAACACATGTTCAGACAGAACGCTGGCTGCAGGGCATGACAAGATCTCCAAGGCGTAAGTGGCGAGCTCCGGCCATTTATCCAGATTAGAAGCCCAAAAAGAGCAAGGGTCCAGTGACACAGTCATGGCTTCAATGTTTACTTGGAGATACTCCTGTACCAACGTCTCTAGGCGTTGACTATGTGTCAGACTTCTTGTCTCCTGTGGCCTTGCAAAGGATGGGCTAAAAAAGTGGTGAAATGATTCCGCAAAATTGATGTTACCAGCAGATACTGTGTTTCTATTACGGTTTGAGTGCTGAACACTCGACGGTCCCACGGTTGGCAAGTTGGAACTGTGAGATTCACTACGTGCACCACTGGTGTTTTGTGGAAAAGCACATGTAAGATTCTGCAATAGTCTCTGCTGATACTCCTGCATGCGTGCATCCCTTTCTATGGCAGGAATAATTTCTGCAAATTTACTTTTGTACCGGGGATCTAACAGTGTGGCAACCCAGTAGTCAGGATTATTTCTAATTCTCACAATTCGAGGGTCATGTTGCAGGTAGTGCAGCAAGAAGGCACTCATGTGTCTTGCGCATCCAGGAGCACGAAGTCCCTGTTGTGTTGGTGGCGAGGTAACAATCATGCTTCCTTCCTCTGTCCTCTCCCCCCAACCTCGCACAACAGAAATGTGATCAAGGTCTCCCTCATCTGATGAGTCTTCCATCAGTTCGTCCTCCACTTCTTCCTGGGCTCCTGCACCTTCCTCACTAGTTTGGCTGCCCTGGTAAAACCATCTCCCCCACCCTCACATGCCTGCCACCTTGGTGCTGCCGACCGTCTGGACCTTGCAGATGTTAGCCCTTCCGCATACAACTCCTCCTCCTCTACTTCCTCCACCTCCTCTTGTGCCACCACCTGACTCCGAATTCTGTTTAACATGTGCTCCAGCATGTAAATCACCGGAATAGTCATGCTGATAATGGCATCGTCAGCACTAAACATCTTCGTCGCCGTTTCAAAACTGTGCAGAAGGGTGCATAGGTCCCTGATCTGAGACCACTCCTCCAGCGTGATTTGCCCCACCTCTGGATCTCGTTGGCCCAAGCTATACGTCAGAACGTATTGCACCAGGGCTTGTCGGTGCTGCCACAGTCGCTGCAACATGTGCAGAGTTGAATTCCACCGGGTAGGCAAATCGCATTTTAGCGGGTGAAGTGGCAGGCCCAACGACTTCTGTAGAGATGTAAGTCGCTGAGCTGCGGGATGCGAATGGTGGAAGAGAGCACACAGCGACCGTGCCCTCTGCAGAAGGCCATCTAGTCCGGGATAGTGGGCTAAAAATTGCTGGACAACCAGGTTCAACACGTGAGCCATACAAGGCACGTGTGTGACATTGCCCCGGCAAAGGGCCGCACCCAGGTTTGCAGCATTGTCGTACATGGCCTTCCCTGGTTTCAGGTCCAGTGGAGACAACCATTCATGAAACTGGTTCTCCAGAGCTGACCACAACTCCTCAGCTGTGTGACTCACATTTCCCAGACATTTCAAAGTAAAAACCGCCTGATGACGTTGAGCCCTGCTGCCAGCATAGTAAGGAGGTGTGCAGGATCCCTTCTGCGCAGTTAGAAAGCTTGTGGCATGACCAGACAGGCTTTGGGTGCAGGTGGAGGAAAGAGAGGAGGTTGAGGAGGCAGAAGCAGTGGAGGAACTTTGAGACATAGAGGATTGACGCACAACTCGTGGTGATGGCAAGACTTGGACAGCAACCCCTAGGGCACTGCGACGGACATAAGGTCTCGAAAATCCTCTGTGTCCACCAGGCGGAAAGGAAGCATTTCTGTAGCCAAGAGCTTGCAGATGGTGAAATTCAACCTCTTAGCTTTCTCATGGCTAGGAGGAAATGGTCTTTTACTTGTCCACATCTGAGGGACCGAGGGCTAGCTGTTGTGCTTAGACGGGGTTGAGAAGGGTGTCCCCGGAAAACTGCCGGTCTGTGAGGAAGATGCAGGCAGACATGTTAGGTTGCCTTGATCCAAAGGTGGTGCTATCGATTTCGGACAGCGCTGAACACCAGCTGGTGTTTCCACCTCCAAAGAAAATGATGACCTGCCAATCACGCTGGCTGTTGCAGGTAAAGAGGTGGCAGGTCTGCGTCCCAAAACAGGTGTGACTGCTGTCCCCCCAGTCACAAAGGATGAAGATGCCGTGGATGCACAAGATGTGGCAGACAGTGGTTGGCCCGGCCGACTAGGCCGCATTGTAGCACAGTGAGCTTCCCACTGCAACTTATGCTTCATGTCCATGTGCCGGTACATGCATGAAGTACTCAAACTATGTATTTTTTGGCCTCTACTTAGCTTTTGCTGACAAATGTTACAGATAACACGAGTTGGGTCATCTTTATCGATCTGAAAAAATGCCCAGGCTATGCAAGGCTTAGCACCCATGCGACCTGAAGAGTAGAGATGAGCGTTGTTCTACTCGAACTGTTCGCCAATCTCAAATTCGAGCTTTTTTGGGCGGTGTTTGAGCCGTTTGGCGAACACGAACAATTTGAGAAAAATTCGGCTGTTCGAGGTTATGTTCGATAACTGTTCGTGCACCAAAATCATAACTGGATTTTTTCTCAGTAATGATGAAAATTAATGTTAATATGCAGTTTGAGTGTACAGCGGGGTGGGGGGAGGGGCAGGGGATGGATCTCTGCAGGAACAACGAAGATCTCCATTTTTTTTTCTCTTTCCTGCATTTGCAGTGGGGAGGTGCAATCTGTCAGCCTATCAGCAGCGCACACACGGAGCGAAGTGCTTTTTTTCACACAAGCAAGGGCATGTGTCATTGGCAGTGTATGTCACATGTCCTTGCCCTATAAGACCAAGCCATTTTCCCCGTCGCCACCATTTTCTCACTGCTGCAGCTGCGTGTTAGACGGCACCGCTGTTGCTGTGTGCGCTATACCTTGTTAATTTCAAGCCAATTTTCGCACAAATCTACAGATAGCTTGGGAGTAGGGAATAGTTGTGATTGCAGTCCTTTTCAGGACTAGGTTACAGCATTTCCTACGACTTTTATCAGGCAGGTCTGTGCTCTTAAATAGATAGATTGTGGGAGTAAAGACTAATTGTAATTGGAGTCCTTTTCAGGACTAGGTTACATCAGTTCCTATCAGTTTTTGCCAGGCAGGTCTGTGCCAGTGCTGTGCAAGTTTTTTTCACAGCATTTGGCTGAATCTAGCAAAGCTAATCCTTTTTGGCCTATTGCAGAGTGTGTTAGTCAGTGGAGTAGCCTATCTGTGTTGCAAGATATACCACCTGTGTATAGAATACCAATTTTTTTACTGCACCTAGTGAAGTAAAATCTTTTGGGCATAGCATCATTCTATTAGTCCATCTATACTGACCTCCATCAGGTTGCAAATTGAATATAATATTTTTCTGCATCTAGCTCTGAAAAAATATTGGGCTTCTAGCTGTGTGTGGGACTTGTTCTATTAATCCATCTATACAGACCTCCATCAGGTTGCAAACTGAATATATTTTTTTCTGCATCTACCTCTGAAAAAATATTGGGCTTCTAGCTGTGTGTGGGACTTGTTCTATTAATCCATCTATACAGACCTCCATCAGGTTGCAAACTGAACATATTTTTTTCTGCATCTACCTCTGAAAAAATATTGGGCTTCTAGCTGTGTGTGGGACTTGTTCTATTAATCCATCTATACAGACCTCAATCAGGTTGCAAACTGAATATATTTTTTTCTGCATCTACCTCTGAAAATATATTGGGCTTCTAGCTGTGTGTGGGACTTGTTGTATTAGTCCATCTATACTGACCTCCATCAGGTTGCAAACTGAATATATTTTTTTCTGCATCTACCTCTGAAAAATTATTGGGCTTCTAGCTGTGTGTGGGACTTGTTCTATTAATCCATCTATACAGACCTCCATCAGGTTGCAAACTGAATATATTTTTTTCTGCATCTACCTCTGAAAAAATATTGGGCTTCTAGCTGTGTGTGGGACTTGTTCTATTAATCCATCTATACAGACCTCCATCAGGTTGCAAACTGAATATATTTTTTTCTGCATCTACCTCTGAAAAAATATTGGGCTTCTAGCTGTGTGTGGGACTTGTTGTATTAGTCCATCTATACTGACCTCCATCAGGTTGCAAACTGAATATATTTTTTTCTGCATCTACCTCTGAAAAAATATTGGGCTTCTAGCTGTGTGTGGGACTTGTTCTATTAATCCATCTATACAGACCTCCATCAGGTTGCAAACTGAATATATTTTTTTCTGCATCTACCTCTGAAAAAATATTGGGCTTCTAGCTGTGTGTGGGACTTGTTCTATTAATCCATCTATACAGACCTCCATCAGGTTGCAAACTGAATATATTTTTTTCTGCATCTACCTCTGAAAAAATATTGGGCTTCTAGCTGTGTGTGGGACTTGTTCTATAAATCCATCTATACAGACCTCCATCAGGTTGCAAACTGAATATAATTTTTTTCTGCATCTACCTCTGAAAAAATATTTGGGCTTCTAGCTGTGTGTGGGACTTGTTCTATTAGTCCATCTATACTGACCTCCATAAGGTTGCAAACTGAATATAATTTTTTTCTGCATCTACCTCTGAAAAAATATTTGGCCTTCTAGCTGTGTGTGGGACTTGTTCTATTAGTCCATCTATACTGACCTCCATCAGGTTGCAAATTGAATATAATATTTTTCTGCATCTAGCTCTGAAAAAATGTTTGGCCTTCTAGCAGTGTGTGGGACTTGTTCTATTAGTCCATCTATACTGGCCTCCATCAGGTTGCAAACTGAATACAATTTTTTTCTGCATCTACCTCTGAAAAAATATTTGGGCTTCTAGCTGTGTGTGGGACTTTTTCTATTAGTCCATCTATACTGACCTCCATAAGGTTGCAAACTGAATATAATTTTTTTCTGCATCTACCTCTGAAAAAATATTTGGCCTTCTAGCTGTGTGTGGGACTTGTTCTATTAGTCCATCTATACTGACCTCCATCAGGTTGCAAATTGAATATAATATTTTTCTGCATCTAGCTCTGAAAAAATGTTTGGCCTTCTAGCAGTGTGTGGGACTTGTTCTATTAGTCCATCTATACTGACCTCCATCAGGTTGCAAACTGAATATATTTTTTTCTGCATCTACCTCTGAAAAAATATTGGGCTTCTAGCTGTGTGTGGGACTTGTTCTATTAATCCATCTATACAGACCTCCATCAGGTTGCAAACTGAATATATTTTTTTCTGCATCTACCTCTGAAAAAATATTGGGCTTCTAGCTGTGTGTGGGATTGTTCTATTAACCATCTATACAGACCTCCATCAGGTTGCAAACTGAATATATTTTTTTCTGCATCTACCTCTGAAAAAATATTGGGCTTCTAGCTGTGTGTGGGACTTGTTGTATTAGTCCATCTATACTGACCTCCATCAGGTTGCAAACTGAATATATTTTTTTCTGCATCTACCTCTGAAAAAATATTGGGCTTCTAGCTGTGTGTGGGACTTGTTCTATTAATCCATCTATACAGACCTCCATCAGGTTGCAAACTGAATATATTTTTTTCTGCATCTACCTCTGAAAAAATATTGGGCTTCTAGCTGTGTGTGGGACTTGTTCTATTAATCCATCTATACAGACCTCCATCAGGTTGCAAACTGAATATATTTTTTTCTGCATCTACCTCTGAAAAAATATTGGGCTTCTAGCTGTGTGTGGGACTTGTTCTATTAATCCATCTATACAGACCTCCATCAGGTTTCAAACTGAACATATTTTTTTCTGAATCTACCTCTGAAAAAATTTTGGGCTTCTAGCTGTGTGTGGGACTTGCTATATTAATCCATCTATACAGACCTCCATCAGGTTGCAAACTGAATATATTTTATTCTGCATCTACCTCTGAAAAAATATTGGGCTTCTAGCTGTGTGTGGGACTTGTTGTATTAGTCCATCTATACTGACCTCCATCAGGTTGCAAACTGAATATATTTTTTTCTGCATCTACCTCTGAAAAAATATTGGGCTTCTAGCTGTGTGTGGGACTTGTTCTATTAATCCATCTATAAAGACCTCCATCAGGTTGCAAACTGAATATATTTTTTTCTGCATCTACCTCTGAAAAAATATTGGGCTTCTAGCTGTGTGTGGGACTTGTTCTATTAATCCATCTATACAGACCTCCATCAGGTTGCAAACTGAATATATTTTTTTCTGCATCTACCTCTGAAAAAATATTGGGCTTGTAGCTGTGTGTGGGACTTGTTCTATTAATCCATCTATACAGACCTCCATCAGGTTGCAAACTGAATATAATTTTTTTCTGCATCTACCTCTGAAAAAATATTTGGGCTTCTAGCTGTGTGTGGGACTTGTTCTATTAGTCCATCTATACTGACCTCCATAAGGTTGCAAACTGAATATAATTTTTTTCTGCATCTACCTCTGAAAAATATTTGGCATTCTAGCTGTGTGTGGGACTTGTTCTATTAGTCCATCTATACTGACCTCCATCAGGTTGCAAATTGAATATAATATTTTTCTGCATCTAGCTCTGAAAAAATGTTTGGCCTTCTAGCAGTGTGTGGTACTTGTTCTATTAGTCCATCTATACTGACCTCCATCAGGTTGCAAACTGAATATAATTTTTTTCTGCATCTACCTCTGAAAAAATATTTGGCCTTCTAGCTGTGTGTGGGAATTGTTCTATTAGTCCATCTATACTGACCTCAATCAGGTTGCAAATTGAATATAATTTTTTTCTGCATCTACCTCTGAAAAAATATTTGGGCTTCTAGCTGTGTGTGGGACTTGTTCTATTAGTCCATCTATACTGACCTCCATAAGGTTGCAAACTGAATATAATTTTTTTCTGCATCTACCTCTGAAAAAATATTTGGCCTTCTAGCTGTGTGTGGGACTTGTTCTATTAGTCCATCTATACTGACCTCCATCAGGTTGCAAATTGAATATAATATTTTTCTGCATCTAGCTCTGAAAAAATGTTTGGCCTTCTAGCAGTGTGTGGAACTTGTTCTATTAGTCCATCTATACTGACCTCCATCAGGTTGCAAACTGAATATATTTTTTTCTGCATCTACCTCTGAAAAAATATTTGGCCTTCTAGCTGTGTGTGGGACTTGTTCTATTAGTCCATCTATACTGACCTCCATCAGGTTGCAAATTGAATATAATATTTTTCTGCATCTAGCTCTGAAAAAATGTTTGGCCTTCTAGCAGTGTGTGGGACTTGTTCTATTAGTCCATCTATACTGACCTCCATCAGGTTGCAAACTGAATATATTTTTTTCTGCATCTACCTCTGAAAAAATATTGGCCTTCTAGCTGTGTGTGGGACTTGTTCTATTAGTCCATCTATACTGACCTCCATCAGGTTGCAAATTGAATATAATATTTTTCTGCATCTAGCTCTGAAAAAATGTTTGGCCTTCTAGCAGTGTGTGGAACTTGTTCTATTAGTCCATCTATACTGACCTCCATCAGGTTGCAAACTGAATATATTTTTTTCTGCATCTACCTCTGAAGAAATATTGGGCTTCTAGCTGTGTGTGGGATTTGTTCTATTAATCCATCTATACAGACCTCCATCAGGTTGCAAACTGAATATATTTTTTTCTGCATCTACCTCTGAAAAAATATTGGGCTTCTAGCTGTGTGTGGGACTTGTTCTATTAATCCATCTATACAGACCTCCATCAGGTTGCAAACTGAATATATTTTTTTCTGCATCTACCTCTGAAAAAATATTGGGCTTCTAGCTGTGTGTGGGACTTGTTCTATTAATCCATCTATACAGACCTCCATCAGGTTGCAAACTGAATATATTTTTTTCTGCATCTACCTCTGAAAAAATATTGGGCTTCTAGCTGTGTGTGGGACTTGTTCTATTAATCCATCTATACAGACCTCCATCAGGTTGCAAACTGAACATATTTTTTCTGAATCTACCTCTGAAAAAATATTGGGCTTCTAGCTGTGTGTGGGACTTGCTATATTAATCCATCTATACAGACCTCCATCAGGTTGCAAATTGAATATATTTTTTTCTGCATCTACCTCTGAAAAAATATTGGGCTTCTAGCTGTGTGTGGGACTTGTTGTATTAGTCCATCTATACTGACCTCCATCAGGTTGCAAACTGAATATATTTTTTTCTGCATCTACCTCTGAAAAAATATTGGGCTTCTAGCTGTGTGTGGGACTTGTTCTATTAATCCATCTATAAAGACCTCCATCAGGTTGCAAACTGAATATATTTTTTTCTGCATCTACCTCTGAAAAAATATTGGGCTTCTAGCTGTGTGTGGGACTTGTTCTATTAATCCATCTATACAGACCTCCATCAGGTTGCAAACTGAATATAATTTTTTTCTGCATCTACCTCTGAAAAAATATTTGGGCTTCTAGCTGTGTGTGGGACTTGTTCTATTAGTCCATCTATACTGACCTCCATAAGGTTGCAAACTGAATATAATTTTTTTCTGCATCTACCTCTGAAAAATATTTGGCATTCTAGCTGTGTGTGGGACTTGTTCTATTAGTCCATCTATACTGACCTCCATAAGGTTGCAAACTGAATATAATTTTTTTCTGCATCTACCTCTGAAAAAATATTTGGCCTTCTAGCTGTGTGTGGGACTTGTTCTATTAGTCCATCTATACTGACCTCCATCAGGTTGCAAATTGAATATAATATTTTTCTGCATCTAGCTCTGAAAAAATGTTTGGCCTTCTAGCAGTGTGTGGAACTTGTTCTATTAGTCCATCTATACTGACCTCCATCAGGTTGCAAACTGAATATATTTTTTTCTGCATCTACCTCTGAAAAAATATTGGGCTTCTAGCTGTGTGTGGGACTTGTTCTATTAATCCATCTATACAGACCTCCATCAGGTTGCAAACTGAATATATTTTTTTCTGCATCTACCTCTGAAAAAATATTGGGCTTCTAGCTGTGTGTGGGACTTGTTCTATTAATCCATCTATACAGACCTCCATCTGGTTGCAAACTGAATATAATTTTTTTCTGCATCTACCTCTGAAAAAATATTGAGCTTCTAGCTGTGTGTGGGACTTGTTCTATTAGTCCATCTATACTGACCTCCATAAGGTTGCAAACTGAATATAATTTTTTTCTGCATCTACCTCTGAAAAAATATTTGGCCTTCTAGCTGTGTGTGGGAATTGTTCTATTAGTCCATCTATACTGACCTCAATCAGGTTGCAAATTGAATATAATTTTTTTCTGCATCTACCTCTGAAAAAACATTTGGGCTTCTAGCTGTGTGTGGGACTTGTTCTATTAGTCCATCTAGACTGACCTCCATAAGGTTGCAAACTGAATATAATTTTTTTCTGCATCTACCTCTGAAAAAATATTTGGCCTTCTAGCTGTGTGTGGGACTTGTTCTATTAGTCCATCTATACTGACCTCCATCAGGTTGCAAATTGAATATAATATTTTTCTGCATCTAGCTCTGAAAAAATGTTTGGCCTTCTAGCAGTGTGTGGGACTTGTTCTATTAGTCCATCTATACTGACCTCCATCAGGTTGCAAACTGAATATATTTTTTTCTGCATCTACCTCTGAAAAAATATTGGCCTTCTAGCTGTGTGTGGGACTTGTTCTATTAGTCCATCTATACTGACCTCCATCAGGTTGCAAATTGAATATAATATTTTTCTGCATCTAGCTCTGAAAAAATGTTTGGCCTTCTAGCAGTGTGTGGAACTTGTTCTATTAGTCCATCTATACTGACCTCCATCAGGTTGCAAACTGAATATATTTTTTTCTGCATCTACCTCTGAAAAAATATTTGGCCTTCTAGCTGTGTGTGGGACTTGTTCTATTAGTCCATCTATACTGACCTCCATCAGGTTGCAAATTGAATATAATATTTTTCTGCATCTAGCTCTGAAAAAATGTTTGGCCTTCTAGCAGTGTGTGGGACTTGTTCTATTAGTCCATCTATACTGACCTCCATCAGGTTGCAAACTGAATATATTTTTTTCTGCATCTACCTCTGAAAAAATATTGGCCTTCTAGCTGTGTGTGGGACTTGTTCTATTAGTCCATCTATACTGACCTCCATCAGGTTGCAAATTGAATATAATATTTTTCTGCATCTAGCTCTGAAAAAATGTTTGGCCTTCTAGCAGTGTGTGGAACTTGTTCTATTAGTCCATCTATACTGACCTCCATCAGGTTGCAAACTGAATATATTTTTTTCTGCATCTACCTCTGAAAAAATATTGGGCTTCTAGCTGTGTGTGGGATTTGTTCTATTAATCCATCTATACAGACCTCCATCAGGTTGCAAACTGAATATATTTTTTTCTGCATCTACCTCTGAAAAATTATTGGGCTTCTAGCTGTGTGTGGGACTTGTTCTATTAATCCATCTATACAGACCTCCATCTGGTTGCAAACTGAATATAATTTTTTTCTGCATCTACCTCTGAAAAAATATTTGGGCTTCTAGCTGTGTGTGGGACTTGTTCTATTAGTCCATCTATACTGACCTCCATAAGGTTGCAAACTGAATATAATTTTTTTCTGCATCTACCTCTGAAAAAATATTTGGCCTTCTAGCTGTGTGTGGGACTTGTTCTATTAGTCCATCTATACTGACCTCCATCAGGTTGCAAATTGAATATAATATTTTTCTGCATCTAGCTCTGAAAAAATGTTTGGCGTT
This sequence comes from Phyllobates terribilis, assembly GCF_046119375.1. Lineage (NCBI taxonomy): Eukaryota > Metazoa > Chordata > Amphibia > Anura > Dendrobatidae > Phyllobates > Phyllobates terribilis. Next base: position 778,387,681 of record NW_027362763.1, on the reverse strand, counting down.
CTAGCAGTGTGTGGGACTTGTTCTATTAGTACATCTATACTGACCTCCATCAGGTTGCAAACTGAATATATTTTTTTCTGCATCTACCTCTGAAAAAATATTGGGCTTCTAGCTGTGTGTGGGACTTGTTGTATTAGTCCATCTATACTGACCTCCATCAGGTTGCAAACTGAATATATTCTTTTCTGCATCTACCTCTGAAAAAATATTGGGCTTCTAGCTGTGTGTGGGACTTGTTCTATTAATCCATCTATAAAGACCTCCATCAGGTTGCAAACTGAATATATTTTTTTCTGCATCTACCTCTGAAAAAATATTGGGCTTCTAGCTGTGTGTGGGACTTGTTCTATTAATCCATCTATACAGACCTCCATCAGGTTGCAAACTGAATATATTTTTTTCTGCATCTACCTCTGAAAAAATATTGGGCTTCTAGCTGTGTGTGGGACTTGTTCTATTAATCCATCTATACAGACCTCCATCAGGTTGCAAACTGAACATATTTTTTTCTGAATCTACTTCTGAAAAAATATTGGGCTTCTAGCTGTGTGTGGGACTTGCTCTATTAATCCATCTATACAGACCTCCATCAGGTTGCAAACTGAATATATTTTTTTCTGCTTCTACCTCTGAAAAAATATTGGGCTTCTAGCTGTGTGTGGGACTTGTTGTATTAGTCCATCTATACTGACCTCCATCAGGTTGCAAACTGAATATATTTTTTTCTGCATCTACCTCTGAAAAAATACTGGGCTTCTAGCTGTGTGTGGGACTTGTTCTATTAATCCATCTATAAAGACTTCCATCAGGTTGCAAACTGAATATATTTTTTTCTGCATCTACCTCTGAAAAAATATTGGGCTTCTAGCTGTGTGTGGGACTTGTTCTATTAATCCATCTATACAGACCTCCATCAGGTTGCAAACTGAATATATTTTTTTCTGCATCTACCTCTGAAAAAATATTGGGCTTCTAGCTGTGTGTGGGACTTGTTCTATTAATCCATCTATACAGACCTCCATCAGGTTGCAAACTGAATATAATTTTTTTCTGCATCTACCTCTGAAAAAATATTTGGGCTTCTAGCTGTGTGTGGGACTTGTTCTATTAGTCCATCTATACTGACCTCCATAAGGTTGCAAACTGAATATAATTTTTTTCTGCATCTACCTCTGAAAAATATTTGGCATTCTAGCTGTGTGTGGGACTTGTTCTATTAGTCCATCTATACTGACCTCCATCAGGTTGCAAATTGAATATAATATTTTTCTGCATCTACCTCTGAAAAAATGTTTGGCCTTCTAGCAGTGTGTGGGACTTGTTCTATTAGTCCATCTATACTGACCTCCATCAGGTTGCAAACTGAATATAATTTTTTTCTGCATCTACCTCTGAAAAAATATTTGGGCTTCTAGCTGTGTGTGGGACTTGTTCTATTAGTCCATCTATACTGACCTCCATAAGGTTGCAAACTGAATATAATTTTTTTCTGCATCTACCTCTGAAAAAATATTTGGCCTTCTAGCTGTGTGTGGGACTTGTTCTATTAGTCCATCTATACTGACCTCCATCAGGTTGCAAATTGAATATAATATTTTTCTGCATCTAGCTCTGAAAAAATGTTTGGCCTTCTAGCAATGTGTGGAACTTGTTCTATTAGTTCATCTATACTGACCTCCATCAGGTTGCAAACTGAATATATTTTTTTCTGCATCTACCTCTGAAAAAATATTGGGCTTCTAGCTGTGTGTGGTACTTGTTCTATTAATCCATCTATACAGACCTCCATCAGGTTGCAAACTGAATATATTTTTTTCTGCATCTACCTCTGAAAAAATATTGGGCTTCTAGCTGTGTGTGGGACTTGTTCTATTAATCCATCTATACAGACCTCCATCTGGTTGCAAACTGAATATAATTTTTTTCTGCATCTACCTCTGAAAAAATATTTGGGCTTCTAGCTGTGTGTGGGACTTGTTCTATTAGTCCATCTATACTGACCTCCATAAGGTTGCAAACTGAATATAATTTTTTTCTGCATCTACCTCTGAAAAAATATTTGGCCTTCTAGCTGTGTGTGGGACTTGTTCTATTAGTCCATCTATACTGACCTCCATCAGGTTGCAAATTGAATATAATATTTTTCTGCATCTAGCTCTGAAAAAATGTTTGGCCTTCTCGCAGTGTGTGGGACTTGTTCTATTAGTCCATCTATACTGACCTCCATCAGGTTGCAAACTGAATATAATTTTTTTCTGCATCTACCTCTGAAAAAATATTTGGGCTTCTAGCTGTGTGTGGGACTTGTTCTATTAGTCCATCTATACTGACCTCCATAAGGTTGCAAACTGAATATAATTTTTTTCTGCATCTACCTCTGAAAAAATATTTGGCCTTCTAGCTGTGTGTGGGACTTGTTCTATTAGTCCATCTATACTGACCTCCATCAGGTTGCAAATTGAATATAATATTTTTCTGCATCTAGCTCTGAAAAAATGTTTGGCGTTCTAGCAGTGTGTGGGACTTGTTCTATTAGTACATCTATACTGACCTCCATCAGGTTGCAAACTGAATATATTTTTTTCTGCATCTACCTCTGAAAAAATATTGGGTTTCTAGCTGTGTGTGGGACTTGTTCTATTAATCCATCTATACAGACCTCCATCAGGTTGCAAACTGAATATATTTTTTTCTGCATCTACCTCTGAAAAAATATTGGGCTTCTAGCTGTGTGTGGGACTTGTTCTATTAATCCATCTATACAGACCTCCATCTGGTTGCAAACTGAATATAATTTTTTTCTGCATCTACCTCTGAAAAAATATTTGAGCTTCTAGCTGTTTGTGGGACTTGTTCTATTAGTCCATCTATACTGACCTCCATAAGGTTGCAAACTGAATATAATTTTTTTCTGCATCTACCTCTGAAAAAATATTTGGCCTTCTAGCTGTGTGTGGGACTTGTTCTATTAGTCCATCTATACTGACCTCAATCAGGTTGCAAATTGAATATAATTTTTTTCTGCATCTACCTCTGAAAAAATATTTGGGCTTCTAGCTGTGTGTGGGACTTGTTCTATTAGTCCATCTATACTGACCTCCATAAGGTTGCAAACTGAATATAATTTTTTTCTGCATCTACCTCTGAAAAAATATTTGGCCTTCTAGCTGTGTGTGGGACTTGTTCTATTAGTCCATCTATACTGACCTCCATCAGGTTGCAAATTGAATATAATATTTTTCTGAATCTAGCTCTGTAAAAATGTTTGGCCTTCTAGCAGTGTGTGGGACTTGTTCTATTAGTCCATCTATACTGACCTCCATCAGGTTGCAAACTGAATATATTTTTTTCTACATCTACCTCTGAAAAAATATTGGCCTTCTAGCTGTGTGTGGGACTTGTTCTATTAATCCATCTATACAGACCTCCATCAGGTTGCAAACTGAATATATTTTTTTCTGCATCTACCTCTGAAAAAATATTGGGCTTCTAGCTGTGTGTGGGACTTGTTCTATTAGTCCATCTATACAGACCTCCATCAGGTTGCAAACTGAATATAATTTTTTTCTGCATCTACCTCTGAAAAAATATTTGGGCTTCTAGCTGTGTGTGGGACTTGTTCTATTAGTCCATCTATACTGACCTCCATAAGGTTGCAAACTGAATATAATTTTTTTCTGCATCTACCTCTGAAAAAATATTTGGCCTTCTAGCTGTGTGTGGTACTTGTTCTATCAGTCCATCTATACTGACCTCCATCAGGTTGCAAATTGAATATAATATTTTTCTGCATCTAGCTCTGAAAAAATGTTTGGCCTTCTAGCAGTGTGTGGGACTTGTTCTATTAGTCCATCTATACTGACCTCCATCAGGTTGCAAACTGAATATATTTTTTTCTGCATCTACCTCTGAAAAAATATTGGGCTTCTAGCTGTGTGTGGGACTTGTTCTATTAATCCATCTATACAGACCTCCATCTGGTTGCAAACTGAATATATTTTTTTCTGCATCTACCTCTGAAAAAATATTGGGCTTCTAGCTGTGTGTGGGACTTGTTCTATTAATCCATCTATACAGACCTCCATCAGGTTGCAAACTGAATATAATTTTTTTCTGCATCTACCTCTGAAAAAATATTTGGGCTTTTAGCTGTGTGTGGGACTTGTTCTATTAGTCCATCTATACTGACCTCCATAAGGTTGCAAACTGAATATAATTTTTTTCTGCATCTAGCACTGAAAAAATATTTGGCCTTCTAGCAGTGTGTGGGACTTGTTCTATTAGTCATCTATACTGACCTCCATCAGGTTGCAAATTCAAAATAATTTTTTGTCTGCATCTACCTCTGAAAAAATATTTGGCCTTCTAGCAGTGTGTGGGACTTGTTCTATTAGTCCATCTATACTGACCTCCATCAGGTTGCAAACTGAATATAATTTTTTTCTGCATCTAACTCTGAAAAAATATTTGGCCTTCTAGCAGTGTGTGGGTCTCATTGTATTAGGTCATCTATACCAAGCTCCACCAGCTTTTCAATTAATAATAATTTTTCGCTGCATCTAGCCCTGAAAATAATTTTTCTTCCCAATAGTGGTAGCAATAGAAATATGGGGCGCGCTCCTGGCTTACAAAAATATACGCTTCATAACAAAAAACACCAGCTTAGCGCACTGCATTAATAAGATGGCATCATCGTCTCTCCCAGTGCTAGGCCTACTACCCAGGCTAGCATTCCTGTGCCTAAAACACAATGTATGGGTCCGCGCTAGCCACTATGCTGAGGGGTCTAAAGCTGCTGCTAACGCTTTATAACAATTCAATTGGCAGATTTTCACAGAGCTCTTCCACAATGCCCACCCATCGGGACAACAGTTGCCCACCTTCCCTATGGGATCTAGTGGCGAATAGTTGATGCCATTAATCAGAGCGTCAGTTGCCCCGTCGACGTGCAAGCATACGGTAAGGCATGGGAAGAGTGGACACGACTAGTAGCAGGCAGACGGGTTGACCAATGTGAACAAGCCAGATCACAAGTCACCATAGAATTTCTCCACCAGCTAATGATGAGGGGCATATCAGGGGCGTCAGCGCAGCGGTGTCTGACCGGAGTAGCATTTCACTTCCAACTACTGAATTGGGGAGATGTGACAAAGATTCATCATCAGACAATCCATAAAAGGGTGGAAAAGGGGTCAGCCAAGTCAGGAGTGTAGACGTCCCGTCCCGTGTCACTAAAACTGATTTCTCACATCATATCACTAACACCATTAACATGACACTCACAATTTGAAGCAACACTACTGTCTACTGCATTTGTGATCGCCTTCTTCGGGGCGCTATGCATAAGCGAATTAGTCCCTCAATCCAAAATTAGCACCAGTGGAGGCTTATTACACCAGGACGTAGTCATAGGCAATAATGCAATACGTCTACGCATACACAAATCGAAAATGGTTCCAGCGGGCAGGGGCACTTGGGTACTTCTACAACCCACAAACGGTACACTGAGTCGGGTAACAATAGTAAAACCATATCTAACCATCAGATCACAAAGTAATTTGTTCCTATCACACATTGATGGGACGCCATTATCAAGATACCAGTTCCAAGCTATATTTAATAAATGCATAACATCGGCAGGGAACCACCCCAAAGATTACGGGACACACTCATTCCACATAGGCGCGGCCACAGAAGCAGCAAGAGCAGGACTGTCAGAAACGGAAGTTCAGAGGATAGAGAGATGGTGATCCACGTGTTTGGCAAGATACATAAGACCGGACTTGTTATCCTAACGTGGTTTGTTTCTTTTACAGGTGACGCTAAGCCAACAGTGTGGGTGATAGGCCACTCGTATATATATTGGGCAGATTAGAGGGCGAAAGTCCGCCCAGGCGGGAGGAAATTAGAGTTTCATAACACATATTTCAACTGGAGAGGTATTAGAGGCCTGCTATGGCCACAGGTACTAATGGAGGTAATCAAGGTAGGGAGAGAGGCAAGATGTCTGGTCATCTTAGTTATACAGGCTGGGGGAAACAACCTAGGTCATCACAAGAGCGCATAACTAATGGCAATAATGAAACTAGACACTGAGCGCTTCAGAGAATTTTTCACAAAACTAGCTATAGTATGGTCAGAGATTGTGCCGATAGCGGTATGGCAAGGTTCGCGAGACATCACGGCCATCGAACGGACAAGGCGGGTAATAAATATTCGGATGGCAAAATTTAGAAGAGACAGAGGCGGTGTAGTGGTACGACACCGACAACTGGAAGGAGATAAAGCAGGCCTCATACGGCCCGACGGTGTTCACTTAATGGATATTGGACTGGACATATTCCTGTCAGGACTCCAGGACGGAGTGGAACAAGCGTTAAGAGTGATGGGTGGGGGTCAGAGTCCTGCATACGAGTACGCAGGATCCTCCATGGCCTGGAAATAGAAAGGACATGTTGGAGAGTTACACTTGTTGGCCAAGTTGCCGGAGTGGAGACCCAGGGCATGCTGCAACAAGCTGAATTATTTTAGAAATAAAATGTCTTTCTAATGGAATGAGTATAAAGAGTTAATAAAGCTGTGACCGATCCTCACCCATCCAGTTGTAAGAGTTACATTATTGTATTGTCAAGGAAACGGGGGCGGTAGGGGGGCTGAGCGTCTGGGTTTGGTTGGGGGTCCCCACAGTCTGCCTAGGCTATATGCATTTAAAAATTCTTATTAGATACACAGGCGGTGCAGCTTGCTTCGCAGCTGGGCTACTACGCCCAAAGTATTGCCTAGGCTAGATGCAGTTAAAAATTCTACGCTGACTAGCAGACACTGAAGATTTGGAGCAGACCTCTGAGTAAACAGCTCTTCAGACTCAATCATCTGTGTTACCCCAAGCCATAGTGAATGTAGTTTCTTACAGTTAAAAGGGGGGGGGGGAGCGACCCAACCCACCTGGAATTGACGATGCCAACGTCACGTAAGACACAGCAAGGGGACTCCAAAAAGAGTTTCCATTTTTTCCCAAAATTGTGGCACAGACACCACTTAACCCTAGAATGCATACCTGGGGCCTCGCAGTCCCGCCCTGTTAATTGTTTTCTATTTTCTGCAAGATTACTTTAGTTAGAATTTTGAAACTCTAGGTATTCTTCATGTATATAGTTGTTTGTCATTTGAGTTTGAGTTATTCAATGTTATTTGCACACGGGCCTAAAAGGCCCCAGGTATATGAAAGTGTAGATTTTTATGGTCATGCGTTCTAGGGTTAAGTGGCATCAATTGCCCCACAGTTGCTTAAAATGGTTGGTGAGGTGATATTACCAAATCCTCAAGCTTTTAGCCTCCCAAGGATAACACAGGATTAGAAAAGTCCTTGCGAATCCATGATTTGTTCATCTTTATGAACGTGAGTCTGTCTACATTCTCAGTGGACAGCCGCGTGCGCTTATCTGTCAGCACACCATCAGCAGCGCTGAACACACGTTCAGAGAGAACACTGGCTGCAGGGCATGACAAGATCTCCAAGGCGTGAGTGGCGAGCTCCTGCCATTTTTCCAGATTGGAATACCAAAATGAGCAAGGGTCCAGTGACACAGTCATGGCTTCGATGTTCACTTGGAGATACTCCTGCACCATCCTCTCTAGGCATTGACTATGTGTCAGACTTCTTGTCTCCTGTGGCCTTGCAAAGGATGGTCTAAAAAAGTGGTGAAACGATTTCACAAAATTGCTGTTACCAGCAGATACTGTGTTACTGTTACGGTTTGAGTGATGAAGACTCGACAGTCCCGCGGTTGGCAAGTTAGAACTGTGAGATTCACTTCGTGCACCACTGGTGTTTTGTGGAAAAGCACATGTAAGATTCTGCAACAGCGTCTGCAGATACTCCTGCATGCGTCAATCCCTTTTTATGGCAGGAATTATTTCGGCAAATTTACTTTTGTACCGGGGATCTAAGAGTGTGGCAACCCAGTAGTCGAGATTACTTCGAATTCTGCAATCTGAGGGTCATGTTGCAGGTAGTGCAGCAAGAAGGCACTCATGTGTCTTGCGCATCCAGGAGGACCAAGTCCTTGTTGTGTTGGTAGCGAGGTAAGAATCATGCTTCTTTCCTCTGCCCTCTCCCCCCAACCTCGCACAACAGAAATGTGATCAAGGTCTCCCTCATCTGATGAGTCTTCCATGCCCATCGCCAGTTCATCCTCCACTTCTTCCTCGGCTCCTGCACCTTCCTCAACAGTTTGGCTGCTACCATGCGCCCTGTTTAATCCCTCGCCCCCACCCTCCCATGCCTGCCTCCTTGGTGCTGCCAACCGTCTGGACCTTGGAGATGTTATCCCTTCCGCATACGACTCCTCCTCTACTTCCTCCACCTCCTCTTGTCCGACCACCTGACTCTGAATTCTGTTTAATGTGTGCTCCAGCATGTAAATCACCGGAATAGTTATGCTGATAATGGCATCGTCGTCAGCACTAAACATCTTCGTCGCCATTTCAAAACTGTGCAGAAAGGTGTGTGGCGCCCCTGAGGGTGCAGTCACCACAGAGTTACTGCATCTCACCCAGAGGTGTGGTATCTCACCCTCAGGTAAGGAAGGCGTATGGCTCGGGACCCTAACACCTGCATCCAACACATACCCGCAGTGGGGTTAGGGCGAGATTGCTCCTAAGGGAGAGCACAGTCCCAGGTCCCTAGCTGGTGGGAGGATCCTATGTAGTGGGTGCTTAGGGGAGCAGCTTAGGGGAGCACATGACAGGGAGAGTATAAATAGGAAGCCATCTTAGAAAGAGCAAGCCAGTCAGAGGAGGAAAAGTGACAGGAGCAGAGGCTCGGCATGAGCTCTGCTCTGGAGGCGGGCCTAGCCTGGGAGGCCCAGGACTGAAGGAGAGAAGAGAGGAGTGGGAGCAGGAAGGCTCCAGGAACCGAAGGGACCCTAGGGCTACGGGCCGTGCAGAAGGCCACCTGTACTCCCGCTGCTACCAGGAGGTAGAGGGGTCAGGCCAGATAAGGGGAACCGGTCCCTCAACTAGAGGAGAAACAGCAAGGCTCAACTAGAAACCAGAGGCTGCAGCATTTCATGTACTGCAGGCAAAAGTCCACACCAGTCTCACTAAGAAGGTAGCCACATAGGACCCAGGGGACGGAACACAAGTCGCCCGCCAAGGCCCGAGGATACCGGATAGAAGTGTCACTGGGTGTGAGGTGCAGGGAGAAGGCCAGAGAAAGGACACACAGAAGGGGGTCCTGCTAAGTACTCCGGAGCTATCTGGGGGTGGACTGAGCCCCTCACTGAGTACGCACAGCACGACGGGTGAGATAGCTCTGGTACCTGTAATCTGGACTGCAACAACTGTGAGTAAAGATCTTGGGACTGCATCACACGGACTCTGTGTTCATTACTGACTCCCTGCACTACAACCACCATCATCCACCCACACTGCCCTGAAGCTACACTCTTGCTGTGGTGAGTAATAATACCATTGCAGCAAAACCACCAGCTTCAGAGGACTGTTCCGCAGCGGCGGCCCCTTTGGCCGCACTCCACAGGTGGCGTAGTCGGACATTATAAAATCCATATATACAAATTACCGTTGGATTGACCGCCCTGGGTCACGGACCGGGTCACCGCCACAGTGACTACAACCCCCAGCGTCTACCGGCCCGGCTCCGGGTACCCCACGGCCCAGGGGGCGCGTCAACTTCATAGGTCCCTGATCTGAGACCACTCCTGCTGTGTGATTTGCCCCACCTCTGGATCTCGTTGGCCCAGGCTATACGTCAGAAACTATTGCACCAGGGCTTGTCGGTGCTGCCACAGTCGCTGCAACATGTGCAGAGTTGAATTCCACCGTGTCGGCACATCGCATTTCAGCAGGTGAACTGGCAGGCCCAACGACTTCTGTAGAGATGTAAGTCGTTGAGCTGCGGGATGCGAACGGCGGAAGTGAGCACACAGCGACCGTGCCCTCTGCAGAAGGCCATCTAGTCCGGGATAGTGGGCTAAAAATTTATGGACAACCAGGTTCAACACGTGAGCCATACAAGGCACGTGTGTAACATTGCCCCGGCGAAGGGCCGCACCCAGGTTTGCAGCATTGTCGCACATGGCCTTCCCTGGTTGCAGGTCCAGTGGAGACAACCATTCATGAAACTGGGTCTCCAGAGCTGACCACAAGTCCTCAGCTGTGTGACTCACATTTCCCAGACATTTCAAAGTAAACACTGATGCCGTTGAGCCCTGCTGCCAGCATAGTAAGGAGGTGCGCAGTTAGAAAGCAGGTGGCATTACCAGACAGGCTTTGGGTGCAGGTGGAGGACCGAGAGGAGGTTAAGGAGGCAGAAGCAGTGGAGGAACTTCTAGATAAAGAGGATTGACGTACAACTCGCGGGGACGGCAAGACTTGGACAGCAGCCCCTTGTCCTGCTGTCACCATAGTTACCCAGTGCCCTGTCAGCGACATGTAACGCCCCTGTCCATGCCTACTTGTCCAAGTGTCTGTGGTGAAATGCACCCTGTCACACACAGAGTTTCTCAAAGAAGCGGTGATGTTGTGTGCGACATGCTGGTGGAGCGCAGGCACACCTTTCTTTGAGAAGTAGTGCCGACTGGGCATCTGGTACTGGGGCACTGCGACGGACATAAGGTCTCAAAAATCCACTGTGTCCTCAAGGCGGAAAGGCAGCATTTCTGTAGCCAACAGCTTGCAGATGGTGAAATTCAACCTCTTAGCTTTCTCATGGCTAGGACGAAATGGTCTTTTACTTGTCCACATCTGAGGGACCGAGGGCTGGCTGTTGTGCTTTGACGGGGTTGAGTAGGGTGTCCCTGGCAAACTGCCGGTCTGTGAGGAAGATGCAGGCGGACATGTTAGGTTGCCTTGATCCAAAGGTGGTGCTCTCGATGTCACAGAGCTCTCAACACCAGCAGGTGTTTCCACTTCCCAATGAACTGACGACCTGCCAATCACACTGGATGTTGCAGGTAAAGAGGTGGCAGGTCTGCGTCCAAAAACATGTGTGACTGCTGTCCCCCCAGTCACAGAGGATGAAGAGGCCGCGGATGCACAAGATGGGGCAGACGGTGGTTGGCCCAGCCTGCTAGGCCGCATTGTAGCACAGTGAGCTTCCCACTGCAACTTATGCTTCATATCCATGTGACGGTACATGCATGAAGTACTCAAACTATGGATTTTTTGGCCTCTACTTAGCTTTTGGTGACAAATATTACAGATAACACGAGTTGGGTCATCCTTATCGATCTGAATAAATGCCCAGGCTATGCAAGGCTTAGAGCCCATGCGACCTGAAGAGCCACTACGACTTGTGGTCAGAGGCGGAGTTGTGGTTGAGGATGCAGTTGTTGACGTGCTTCCAGTACTCCGTCTCTGTCCAGGAAGGCGCAACCTAACCTCGTCGTCAATAGCATCTGTGACGCCCCGCTGCGCTTGGTATCACAGATCCTAGAAGAGTGTATTGATGGAATCCTCCACAAGAGGCCCCCATAAACATTCACACATCTCCACCTTCCACCTCAGACCAGCAGAGGGAGCCCGTTAGGGATATAAATAGGGAAGGTGGAGCTAGGCAGTTCAGTTCCTCTGAAGAGTTCCTGCAGTAGAGAAGCCTAAGAGAGGTCAGTCTGCAGTGGAGCTCAGTCTAGTCTAGAGAACTCAGTTAATAGTTCAGCAGTGGAGCACGAGGCTCCTGCTAGCTAGATTCAGGGAGCCCAGATAGAGCTTAAGGTGTGCCGGCGTCATAAGATCGGTGAAGCGCGGCAAGCTGCCGTTAGTGTGTATAGCCTATTGAGGGCCCGAGTAGGCCGAAGGCGAGTGGCGAGTTAGTACATAAGGGGCAGAGGAGCTTAACCAGCTTACCCCGAAGCATTTACCGGACACCGGATCCGAGCTTACCGGGATCTCTATGACCCAGTAAGGCATAACCGGAATCCCTGGAGAACTACAAGTCCCAGGATCGCTAAGGTGCTGATACGTAACAGAGCCAGGAGACGCTTAGGCCCCGCATACTGGGAGCGTGAACTTCAAGAGAAGGCCCTACCACAAGGTCAGCCAGCGCAGGACAGAGACAAAGTTAGGCCTAGCTCCAGGCAGGTCAGAAACTTACTGCGCAGAGGCAAGAAACAGGAGGTCCTACACCCGCTCATTGGGGAGGATCCTGATATGCACCCTTCACCCTACAGTGCTCCAGGATGTGCCTGAATTTCCTCCAGTAAAAGGTACTGAAGTGACTACCGTGTCCGTTTCCGTTCTTGCTCTGACCCAGCTGGGTCTCGCCTGTCCTGCATTCCCCCTGCATACTCTGCCCTGAGACCTAGCTCCACCTGTGGGGAGCTATACCATCGAGCTGCCTTATCACAGGCCTCAGTGGACTGCTGCAGCGCTGGTGCTTCTCACCAGATACCACAGGTGGTGTCACAAACTCTTATAAAATTAACAATTATCCACCCTTTTAAAGAGTGACCCCAGGGTACGGGCCAGGGAGCCGACCACCGCGACATCCCAAAGGCCAGGCAAAGGCCCGGGTGACCTCATCGACTGGCTGACTGTGGGTTGACAGTAAGTGGGATCTCCAACCTTGTCATCATCACCCTGTGTGTTATCACACCCGTCGTCCTCAAAGCCAACCTCTTCCTGCCCTGACCGAAAAGTCAAGTTGTCGCTCCAATCAGGTATTTGAGTCTCATCATCGTCTTCATCATTGTCTCCACCAACAGGAGTTACAGTTTGGGAACGAGGGTCTACATTATGCTCAGAACCTTCTTCATCTGGTCCTGGATCCGACTTATAAAGATTCTGGGCATCAGTGCAGATCATTTCCTCGTCTGGATTAACAGAAGCTCTGGAGCAGACCTCCGTTTCCCAGGCTATAGTATGAGTAAACAGCTGTGCAGACTCAACCATCTGTGTTACCCCATACTCAGACGGGCAGCTGGAGACTTGGGAGCTGTGAGGAAGCAAGTGCGATTGGGGTGACACCTCTGAGGACTGGAGTATTTGTGATGTTGAAGTTGAGGTGGAGGAGAGCCCACTTGAAGGAGCACTTGATATCCGCTGAAGCACCTGCTGTTTTTGTGCCTCATCTGGAATTTGTAGCGATGGGCGTGTCCGTAACAAAGGGATGGTATCACATTGTCCACGAAAAGAAGTCGACATGTTAGTTTGGCTGGAAGATGGTCTTTCTTCTGCAGATGTTACTCCCCCCCCACCGCGGGGGGCTCGACCCACTAGCGGACAGGCACCAGTATTAGGAGAGGGGGGCTGGCCGTCAGGGTCCACCGCGGCTCTGGCACAAACCCGGCTACACGGAGGTGACACGGGCAGGAAAGGACTGGCCGTGTCGGCTTCTCACTTTTTGGATTTTAGAAGGGCATGACATGCCTATATCTGTGTCTCCCCCTCCTTTTACTCCTCCACCTCTTTTATTTTCGCATGACTATATCTACTTGTCACTTTTCCATGTGTTAGTTATGTCTTCTGAGCAGTTTGTCAGCTTTTGGACACCTTTGAAGGTGTTTTCTATGTGTTTCTATGTGATTTTGTTTGCCTGCCATTGGTTTTAACGGTGTTCGAAGGTGTTCGACGAACAGTTCGACGAACAGTTCGGCGAACACACGGGTGTTCGACAAACTGAACCGAACTCGAACACTACGGGGGTGGCTCAACACTACTGAAGAGCCACCACGACTTGTGGTCAGAGGCAGAGTTGTGTTTGAGGATGCAGTTGTTAACGTGCTTCCAGTACTACGTCTCTGTCCAGGAAGGTGCAACCTGACCTCGTCGTCACTAACATCCTCCTCCACCTCCTCTGCTGACCTCATCTCTTGGCTGACTGTGGGTTGACAGTAAGTGGGATCTCCAACCTCATCATCATCACCTTGTGTGTTATCACACCCGTCGTCCTCAGAGCCAACCTGTTCCTGCCTTGACAAAAACTAAAGTTGTCGCTCCAATCAGGTATTTGAGTCTCATCATCGTCTTCCTCATTGTCTCCACCAACAGGAGTTACAGTTTGGGAACGAGGGTCTACATTATGGTCAGAACCTTCTGCGTCTGGTCCTGGATCCGACTCATAAAGATTCTGGGCATCAGTGCTGATCATTTCCTCGTCTGGATTCACAGAAGCTCTGGAGCCGACCTCTGATTCCCAGGCTATAGTATGAGTAAACAGCTCTGCAGACTCAACCATCTGTTCTACCCCATACTCAGACGGGCAGCTGGAGACTTGGGAGCTGTGAGGAAGCAAGTGCGATTGGGGTGACACCTCGGAGGACTGGAGTATTTGTGATGTTGAAGTTGAGGTGGAGTAGAGCCCACTTAAAGGAGCACTTGATATCCGTTGAAGCACCTGCTGTTTTTGTGCCTCATCTGGAATTTGTAGCGATTGGCGTGGCCGTAAGAAAGGGATCTTATCACATTGTCCGCTAAAAGAAGTAGACATCTTAGTTTGGCTGGAAGATGGTCTTTCTTCTGCAGATGTTGCTGTTGCTTTAACACCTACCCCACGGACACAACTTTTTTTTCCCTTCCCAACACGCCTATTCCCCTTTCCAGCAGCAGGCCTTTTTCCACTCATTTTGGTGGTTAACTAATTCACAACTCTGGAGTTGTTTGCATAAAAAACAATGGATGGGAACCGAGCAGAGCTGAGTGGCCAAACTGTGGTATTAGCCCAAAAGTATTGGCTGGGTTAGATGCAGATAAAAATTATATTGAATTTGCAACCTGATGGAGGTCAGTATAGATGGACTAATAGAACAAGTCCCACACACTGCTAGAAGCCAAAATATTTTTTCAGAGGTAGATGCAGAAAAAAATTATATTGAATTTGCAACCTGATGGAGGTCAGTATAGATGGACTAATAGAACAAGTCCCACACACAGCTAGAAGCCGAAATATTTTTTCAGAGGTAGATGCAGAAAAAAATTATATTGAATTTGCAACCTGATGGAGGTCAGTATAGATGGACTAATAGAACAAGTCCCACACACTGCTAGAAGCCGAAATATTTTTTCAGAGCTAGATGCAGAAAATAATTATATTGAATTTGCAACCTGATGGAGGTCAGTATAGATGGACTAATAGAACAAGTCCCACACACTGCTAGAAGCCGAAATATTTTTTCAGAGCTAGATGCAGAAAAAAATTATATTGAATTTGCAACCTGATGGAGGTCAGTATAGATGGACTAATAGAACAAGTCCCACACACTGCCAGAATCCGAAATATTTTTTCAGAGCTAGATGCAGAAAAAAATTATATTGAATTTGCAACCTGATGGAGGTCAGTATAGATGGACTAATAGAACAAGTCCAACACACTGCTAGAAGCCGAAATATTGTTATCAGAGCTAGATGCAGAAATTTTTTTTATTGAATTTGCAACCTGATGGAGGTCAGTATAGTTGGACTAATAGAACAAGTCCCACACACTGCTAGAAGCCGAAATATTTTTTCAGAGCTAGATACAGAAAAAAATTATATTGAATTTGCAACCTGATGGATGTCAGTATAGATGGACTAATAGAACAAGTCCCACACCCTGCTAGAAGCCGAAATATTTTTTCAGAGCTAGATGCAGAAAAAAATTATATTGAATTTGCAACCTGATGGAGGTCAGTATAGATGGTCTAATAGAACAAGTCCCACACACTGCTAGAAGCCGAAATATTTTTTCAGAGCTAGATGCAGAAAAAAATATATTGAATTTGCAACCTGATGGAGGTCAGTATAGATGGACTAATAGAACAAGTCCCACACAATGCTAGAAGCCGAAATATTTTTTCAGAGCTAGATGCAGCAAAAAATTATATTGAATTTGCAACCTGATGGAGGTCAGTATAGATGGACTAATAGAACAAGTCCCACACACTGCTAGAAGCCGAAATATTTTTTCAGAGCTAGATACAGAAAAAAATTATATTGAATTTGCAACCTGATGGAGGTCAGTATAGATGGACTAATAGAACAAGTCCCACAAAATGCTAGAAGCCAAAATATTTTTTCAGAGCTAGATGCAGAAAAAAATTATATTGAATTTGCAACCTGATGGAGGTCAGTATAGATGGACTAATAGAACAAGTCCCACACACTGCTAGAAGCCGAAATATTTTTTCAGAGCTAGATGCAGAAAAAAATTATATTGAATTTGCAACCTGATGGAGGTCAGTATAGATGGACTAATAGAACAAGTCCCACACACTGCTAGAAGCCGAAATATTTTTTCAGAGCTAGATGCAGAAAAAAATGATATTGAATTTGCAACCTGATGGAGGTTAGTATAGATGGACTAATAGAACAAGTCCCACACACTGCTAGAAGCTGAAATATTTTTTCAGAGCTCGATGCAGAAAAAAATTATATTGAATTTGCAACCTGGTCTAATAGAATGATGCTATGCCCAAAAGGTTTTACTTCACTAGGTGCAGTAAAAAAAATTGTATTCTACACACAGGTGGTGTAGCTTGCAACACAGATAGGCTACTCCAGTGACTAACACACTCTGCAATAGGCCAAAAAGGATTTGCTTTGCTAGATTTAGCCAAATGCTGTAAAAAAAACTTGCACAGCACTGGCACAGACCTGCCTGGCAAAAAGTGATAGGAACTGATATAACCTAGCCCTGAAAAGGACTGCAATTAGAATTAGTCTTTACTCCCAACCTATCTATTTAAGAGCACAGACCTGCCTGATAAAAGTCGTAGGAAATGATGTAACCTAGTCCTTAAAAGGACTGCAATCACAACTCTTCCCTACTCCCAAGCTATCTGTAGATTTGTGCGAAAATTGGCTTGAAATTAACAAAGTATAGCGCACACAGCAACAGTGGTGCCGTCTAACACGCAGCTGCAGCAGTGAGAAAATGGTGGCGACGGGGAAAATGGCTGGGTCTTATAGGGCAAGGACATGTGACATACACTGCCAATGACACATGCCCTTGCTTGTGTGAAAAAAAGCAGTTCGCTCCGCGTGTGCACTGCTGATAGGCTGACAGACTGGACCGCCCCACTGTAAATGCGGGGAAGAGAAAAAAAAATGGAGATCTTCATTATTTCGGCAGAGATCCATCCCCTACCCCTCCCCCCGCCCCACTGTACACTCAAACTGCGTATTAACATTAATTTTCAGCATTACTGAGAAAAAATCCAGTTATGATTTTGGTGCACGAACAGTTATTGAACATAACCTCGAACAGCCGAATTTTTTTCTAATCGTTCGTGTTCGCCGAACGGCTCGAACACCGCCCAAAACAGCTCGAATTTGAGATTGGCGAACAATTCGAGTCGAACACCGCTCATCTCTAGTTAAGACTGCACAATCCTTTATTGGACTGGTCTACTAATGTGATTAAGTCTTGGAGTTCGAAGTGCTATAATAAATGTTGTAATGGTTGCATTGCGGCTGTGCAAAAGGGGGAATTACCTGTACCTATTCAAGATTTTTGGCGGGTTTTTTCGGAGGAGGAGTCGCAAGTTTTACCTCCTCATAGGGATTATGATTGCGCCATTGAGTTTGTTCCGGGTGCTACTCTCTCCAAAGTCACTTGTTTACTCTGACTATCCCTGAAAGAAAGGCCTTGGAGGAGTACATAGAGACTAGCCTGGCTGCTGGTCACATTAGACCTTCTAAGTCACCTGTGGCAGTTGGATTCTTCTTTGTTAAAAAAAAGGATGGCGGTTTATGTCCATGTCTGGATTTTCATGAAATTAATAAGATTACCGTACGCAATTCCTACCCATTGCCATTAATTCCTGACTTGTCTAACCAGTTAGTGGGGGCCAAGTGGTTCTCCAAAATTGATCTCCCGGGGGGCATACAATTTGTTACGTGTGAAGGAGGGTGATGAATGGAAAACTGCTTTTAACAATCCGGTAGGTCACTTTGAGAGTCTGGTGATGCCTTTTGGTCTGACCAATGCACCTGCTGTTTTTCTGAACCTTATTAATGACATCTAGAGACCTTTGATTGGTAAGAATGTGGTTGTGTATTTGGATGACATTTTGATTTATTCACCAGATCTCGAGTCCCATTGGCAGAGTGTACGTGAAGTTTTGCAGTTATTGAGTAATAATTCACTCTTAGCTAAGCTGGAGAAATGTGAATTCGCTGTGCAGAAAATTAGTTTTTTGGGCTACATTGTCTCCAGCGAGGGCTTTGAGATGGACCCTGTGAAGGTTCAGGCTGTGCAGGAATGGCCTAGGCCTATTGGTTTGAAATCTATACAGAGATTTTTGGGTTTTGCCAATTATTACAGGAAATTCATTAACAATTTTTCTGTAATTGTTAAACCTCTAACCGATCTCACCAGGAAAGGTGCGAATATGGCCCAGTGGACTACTGAGGCCATTGAAGCGTTTGAGTATCTCAAAAAGAGGTTCAGTTCTGCCCCTATCCTTATGCAGCCTGATGAGACCAAGCCTTTTTTAGTTGAGGTCGATGCTTCATCAGTGGGGGTCGGAGCAGTTTTGTCTCAAGAGAACAAGGGTGGAGTACATCCTTGTGCCTTTTTTTCAAATTTTTTTTCGGAAACCGAACTGAGTTATAATGTTGGAAATAGGGAGTTGCTGGCTATTAAACTTGCGTTTGAACACTGGCGTCATTTTTTGGAAGGCGTAAGTATTTGATCTATCTGGATGCTGCCAAGCGTTTGACTGCCCGTCAAGCTAGGTGGGCACTTTTTTTTTCTTGGTTTCATTTTTCATTTTTCTCTTACCTATATCCCTGGTACTAAGAATGTTAAAGCCGATGCTTTATCTCGCAGCTTCTTTCCAACGGTCGGTGCCAAGGAGGAGGAGAGCATTTTGCAGAATGGAGCTGTGGTGGCGGCTTTGGACTCCGTTTTGGAGAATGGCATTCTGAATGATCAAGATGATGCTCCATCTAACACTCCCCATGGGAGGTTGTTCGTGCCTAGAGCCTTTAGGAGACATTTGTTTGTGGAGTGTCATGAGTCTCGGTTGGCAGGTCATCCAGGAGTTTTGGAGACTAAGAGACTTATCAGTCGCAGTTTTTGGTGGCCTGAATGGCAGAAGGAAGTCATCAAGTGGGTGCGTCAGTGTACTGTGTGTTCTAGGTCAAAGGCTTCACATACTGCTGCTGCGGGGTTGCTTTGCCCTCTGGAGGTTCCTAGTGCGCCTTGGACGCATCTCACTATGGATTTTATTACTGATCTTCCTGTGTCCGAGGGTTTTACTGTCATCTGGGTGGTCGTGGACCGTTTTAGTAAGATGTGTCATTTGGTTCCATTCATTAAGTTGTCCTGCGCCAAGACACTCGCTAAGGCGTTTGTTAAGGAGATTGTCAAGCTCCATGGCGTTCCCACGGATATTGTTTTGATAGAGGACCTCAGTTTGTGGCTCGCTTTTGGCGTGCTTTTTGTGACAGGTTGGGAGTCCATTTGTCATTTTCGTCTGGTTATCATCCTGAGTCGAATGGACAGACTGAAAGAAAGAACCAGGATGTAGAACAGTTATTGCGTTGTTTTGTGGCGGACAATCAAGAGGTGTGGTCTGAGTTTCTGCATCTCGCAGAATTTGCTCTTAACAATCATACATCCTCCTCTGCTGGGTGTTCTCCTTTTGTTTGTTGTACTGGGAGACAGCCGTCTTTTGGTTCGTTCTCCAAATTGGGGTCGGCAGTGCCGGAGGAGGAGAATTTTTCCGGTGATTTGGAGAGAGTTTGGACTAATATACGTTGTAACCTTCAAGAGGCTAACAAGAAGTCCAAGAAGTATTTTGACAGGAAACGTAAAGAGGTTTTGTTTACGGTGGGTGACATGGTTTGGTGGTCCTCGAAGAACCTGGGGTTGAGGATTCCCTCTAAAAAACTGGGTCCTAAGTTTGTGGGTCCATTTAAAGTGCTTCAGGTTGTTAACCAGTCTGCTGTTAGGTTGGATGTCCCTTCTTCCTGGAAGATTAATCCTGTGTTTCATGTTTCCTTGTTGAAAAAGGCTGACGTATGTAATAGGGACGCCACTGTCACAGTTTCTCCTGTGGTGGAAGATGGCGAATATGAAATTTCTCGTATTTTGAATTCTTGATGGCATAGATGGAAATTACAGTATCTTGTCTCCAGGAAGGGTTTCGGTCCCGAAGACAACTCCTGGGTAAGGACGGATGATGTCTCTGCTCCTAGGCTTGCTAAAGCTTTCCACAGGAGGTTTCCTGATAGGCCTGGGCCTGGAGGATCCTCATAGAAGAGGGGGTACTGTTAGAACCCTCCTGTTAGTTTTTGCTATCTTGTGTTTTGCAGTCACGTGACCATCTGCCTATTTATTCCAGCTCCGCCCTTCTGGCTTTGCTGGACTTCAGTGTTGTTTGACTGTCTCTCTAGCCAGGTGCTTCGGTGCCTATCTCTGTCTAGTTCGCTTGGTCCTCTGGGACCTCTAGTACATTTTGTCTGTTGGTCTTTTGTGCTGTGCATCTACTTCTGTTTAGGAGGTGTCCCATTTTTGTCCCAGTCCTTAGTTCTTTTAGGGACCCCTCCTTCGTTCAGACAAGCCGAGGACTAAGGCGGGTCTGTTCACAAGGAACAGGCAGCCCGCCACATCGTAGGGATTCAGCTTAGTCTTACTGTAGGGACAGCTTTCCCCTATCTTTCCTTAGTTCATGTTGGAAATCATAACTAGAGATGAGCGTTGTTCTACTCGAACTGTTCGCCAATCTCAAATTCGAGCTGTTTTGGGCGGTGTTCGAGCCGTTCGGCGAACACGAAAAATTTGAGAAAAATTCGGCTGTTCGAGGTTATGTTCGATAACTGTTCGTGCACCAAAATCATAACTGGATTTTTTCTCAGTAATGATGAAAATTAATGTTAATACGCAGTTTGAGTGTACAGCGGGGTGGGGGATGGGGCAGGGGATGGATCTCTGCAGGAACAATGAAGATCTCCATTTTTTTTTCTCTTTCCCGCATTTGCAGTGGGGAGGTGCAATCTGTCAGCCTATCAGCAGCGCACACACGGAGCGAAGTGCTTTTTTTCACACAAGCAAGGGCATGTGTCATTGGCAGTGTATGTCACATGTCCTTGCCCTATAAGACCAAGCCATTTTCCCCGTCGCCACCATTTTCTCACTGCTGCAGCTGCGTGTTAGACGGCACCGCTGTTGCTGTGTGCGCTATACCTTGTTAATTTCAAGCCAATTTTCGCACAAATATACAGATAGCTTGGGAGTAGGGAATAGTTGTGATTGCAGTCCTTTTAAGGACTAGGTTACAGCATTTCCTACGACTTTTATCAGGGAGGTCTGTGCTCTTAAATAGATAGGTTGTGGGAGTAAAGACTAATTGTAATTGGAGTCCTTTTCAGGACTAGGTTACATCAGTTCCTATCAGTTTTTGCCAGGCAGGTCTGTGCCAGTGCTGTGCAAGTTTTTTTCACAGCATTTGGCTGAATCTAGCAAAGCTAATCCTTTTTGGCCTATTGCAGAGTGTGTTAGTCAGTGGAGTAGCCTATATGTGTTGCAAGATATACCACCTGTGTATAGAATACCAATTTTTTTACTACACCTAGTGAAGTAAAATCTTTTGGGCATAGCATCATTCTATTAGTCCATCTATACTGACCTCCATCAGGTTGCAAATTAAAACTAATTTTTATCTGCATCTACAGTACCTCTGAAAAAATATTTGGGCTTCTACCTGTGTGTGGGACTTGTTGTATTAGTCCATCTATACTGACCTCCATCAGGTTGCAAACTGAATATATTTTTTTCCTGCATCTACCTCTGAAAAAATATTGGGCTTCTAGCTGTGTGTGGGACTTGTTGTATTAGTCCATCTATACTGACCTCCATCAGGTTGCAAACTGAATATAATTTTTTTCTGCATCTAGCTCTGAAAAAATATTTGGCCTTCTAGTAGTGTGTCGGACTTTGTCTATTAGTCCATCTATACTGACCTCCATCAGGTTGCAAACTGAATATAATTTTTTTCTGCATCTAGCTCTGAAAAAATATTTGGCCTTCTAGTAGTGTGTCGGACTTTCTCTATTAGTCCATCTATACTGACCTCCATCAGGTTGCAAACTGAATATATTTTTTTCTGCATCTACCTCTGAAAAAATATTGGGCTTCTAGCTGTGTGTGGGACTTGTTGTATTAGTCCATCTATACTGACCTCCATCAGGTTGCAAACTGAATATATTTTTTTCTGCATCTACCTCTGAAAAAATATTGGGCTTCTAGCTGTGTGTGGGACTTGTTGTATTAGTCCATCTATACTGACCTCCATCAGGTTGCAAACTGAATATATTTTTTTCTGCATCTACCTCTGAAAAAATATTGGGCTTCTAGCTGTGTGTGGGTCTTGTTCTATTAATCCATCTATACTGACCTCCATCAGGTTGCAAACTGAATATAATTTTTTTCTGCATCTAGCTCTGAAAAAATATTTGGCCTTCTAGTAGTGTGTCGGACTTTCTCTATTAGTCCATCTATACTGACCTCCATCAGGTTGCAAACTGAATATATTTTTTTCTGCATCTACCTCTGAAAAAATATTTGGCCTTCTAGTAGTGTGTCGGACGTTCTCTATTAGTCCATCTATACTGACCTCCATCAGGTTGCAAATTAAAACTAATTTTTATCTGCATCTACAGTACCTCTGAAAAAATATTTGGGCTTCTAGCTGTGTGTGGGACTTGTTGTATTAGTCCATCTATACTGACCTCCATCAGGTTGCAAACTGAATATATTTTTTTCCTGCATCTACCTCTGAAAAAATATTGGGCTTCTAGCTGTGTGTGGGTCTTGTTCTATTAATCCATCTATACTGACCTCCATCAGGTTGCAAATTCAAAATAATTTTTTTCTGCATCTAACCCAGCCAATAGTTTTGGCCTAATACCACAGTTTGGCCACTCAGCTCTGCTCGGTTACCATCCATTGTTTTTTTTGTGCAAACAACTCCAGAGTTGTGAATTAGTTAACCACCAAAATGAGTGGAAAAAGGCCTGCTGCTGGTGGAAAGGGGAATAGGCGTGTTGGGAAGGGGAAAAAAGGTTGTGTCCGTGGGGTAGGTGTTAAAGCAACAGTAACATCTGCAGAAGAAAGACCATCTTCCAGCCAAACTAAAATGTCTACTTCTTTTAGCGGACAATGTGATAAGATCCCTTTCTTACGGCCACGCCAATCGCTACAAATTCCAGATGAGGCACAAAAACAGCAGGTGCTTCAACGGATATCAAGCGCTCCTTTAAGTGGGCTCTCCTCCACATCAACTTCAACATCACAAATACTCCAGTCCTCAAAGGTGTCACCCAAATCGCACTTGCTTCCTCACAGCTCCCAAATCTCCAGCTGCCCGTCTGAGTATGAGGTAGAACAGATGGTTGAGTCTGCAGAGCTGTTTACTCATACTATAGCCTGGGAATCAGAGGTCGACTCCAGCGCTTCTGTGAATCCAGACGAGGAAATGATCTGCACTGATGCCCAGAATCTTTATGTGTCGGATCCAGGACCAGACGCAGAAGGTTCTGACCATAATGTAGACCATCATTCCCAAACTGTAACTCCTGTTGGTGGAGACAATGAGGAAGACGATGATAAGACTCAAATACCTGATTGGAGCGACAACTTTAGTTTTTTGTCAGGGCAGGAACAGGTTGGCTCTGAGTACGACGGGTGTGATAACGCACAGGGTGATGATGATGAGGTCGGAGATCCGACTTACTGTCAACCCACAGTCAGCCAAGAGATGAGGTCAGCAGAGGAGTTGGAGGAAGATGCTAGTGACGACGAGGTCAGGTTGCGCCTTCCTGGACAGAGACGTAGTACTGGAAGCACGTCAACAACTGCATCCTCAAACACAACTCTGCCTCTCACCACAAGTCGTGGTGGCTCTTCAGGTCGCATGGGTGCTAAGCCTTGCATAGCCTGGGCATTTTTTCAGATCGATAAAGATGACCCAACTCGTGTTATCTGTAACATTTGTCAGCAAAAGCTAAGTAGAGGCCAAAAAATACATAGTTTGAGTACTTCATGCATGAACCGGCACATGGACATGAAGCATAAGTTGCAGTGGGAAGCTCAGTGTGCTACAATGCGGCCTAGCCGGCCGGGCTAACCACCGTCTGCCATATCTTGTGCATCCGCGGCCTCTTCATCCTCTGTGACTGGGGGGACAGCAGTCACACCTGTTTTGGGACGCAGACCTGCGACCTCTTTACCCGCAACAGCCAGCGTGATTGGCAGGTCATCATTTTCTTTGGAGGTGGTAACACCAGCTGGTGTTGAGCGCTGTCCGACATCGATAGCACCACCTTTGGATCAAGGCAACCTAACATGTCCGCCTGCATCTTCCTCACAGACCGGCAGTTTGCCGGGGACACCCTTATCAACCCCGTCTAAGCACAATAGCCAGCCCTCGGTCCCTCAGATGTGGACAAGTAAAAGACCATTTCCTCCTAGCCATGAGAAAGCTAAGAGGTTGAATTTCACCATCTGCAAGCTCTTGGCTACAGAAATGCTGCCTTTCCGCCTGGTGGACACAGAGGATTTTCGAGACCTTATGTCCGTCGCAGTGCCCCAGTACCAGATGCCCAGTCGGCACTACTTCTCAAAGAAAGGTGTGCCTGCGCTCCACCAGCATGTCGCACATAACATCACCGCTTCTTTGAGAAACTCTGTGTGTGACAGGGTGCATTTCACCACAGACACTTGGACGAGTAGGCATGGACAGGGGCGTTACATGTCGCTGACTGGGCACTGGGTAACTATGGTGACAGCAGGACAAGGGGCTGCTGTCCAAGACTTGCCGTCCCCACGAGTTGTGCGTCAATCCTCTTTATGTCAAAGTTCCTCCACTGCTTCTGCCTCCTCAACCTCCTCTCGGTCTTCCACCTGCACCCAAAGCCTGTCTGGTCATGCCACAAGCTTTCTAACTGCGCAGAAGGGATCCTGCACACCTCCTTACTATGCTGGCAGTAGGGCTCAACGTCATCAGGTGGTTTTTACATTGAAATGTCTGGGAAATGTGAGTCACACAGCTGAGGAGTTGTGGTCAGCTCTGGAGAACCAATTTCATGAATGGTTGTCTCCACTGGACCTGAAACCAGGGAAGGCTGTGTGCGACAATGCTGCAAACCTGGGTGCGGCCCTTCGCCGGGGCAATGTCACACACGTGCCTTGTATGGCTCACGTGTTGAACCTGGTTGTCCAGCAATTTTTAGCCCACTATCCCAGACTAGATGGCCTTCTGCAGAGGGCACGGTCGCTGTGTGCTCACTTCCGCCGTTCGCATCCCGCAGCTCAGCGACTTACATCTCTACAGAAGTCGTTGGGCCTGCCACTTCACCGGCTAAAATGCGATGTGCCTACCCGGTGGAATTCAACTCTGCACATGTTGCAGCGACTGTGGCAGCACCGACAATCCCTGGTGCAATACGTTCTGACGTATAGTCTGGGCCAACGAGATTCAGAGGTGGGGCAAATCACGCTGGAGGAGTGGTCTCAGATCAGGGACCTATGCACCCTTCTGCACAGTTTTGAAATGGCGACGAAGATGTTTAGTGCTGACGATGCCATTATCAGCATGACTATTCCGGTGATTTACATGCTGGAGCACATGTTAAACAGAATTCGGAGTCAGGTGGTGGCACAAGAGGAGGTGGAGGAAGTAGAGGAGGAGGAGTTGTATGCGGAAGGGCTAACATCTGCAAGGTCCAGACGGTCGGCAGCACCAAGGCGGCAGGCATGTGAGGGTGGGGGAGATGGTTTTACCAGGGCGCATGGTAGCAGCCAAACTAGTGAGGAAGGTGCAGGAGCCCAGGAAGAAGTGGAGGACGAACTGATGGAAGACTCATCAGATGAGGGAGACCTTGATCACATTTCTGTTGTGCGAGGTTGGGGGGAGAGGACAGAGGAAGGAAGCATGATTGTTACCTCGCCACCAACACAACAGGGACTTGGTGCTCCTGGATGTGCAACACACATGAGTGCCTTCTTGCTGCACTACCTGCAACATGACCCTCGAATTGTGAGAATTAGAAATAATCCTGACTACTGGGTTGCCACACTGTTAGATCCCCGGTACAAAAGTAAATTTGCAGAAATTATTCCTGCCATAGAAAGGGATGCACGCATGCAGGAGTATCAGCAGAGACTGTTGCAGAATCTTACATGTGCTTTTCCACAAAATACCAGTGGTGCACGTAGTGAATCTCACAGTTCCAACTTGCCAACCGTGGGACCGTCAAGTGTTCAGCACTCAAACCGTAACAGAACCACAGTATCTGCTGGTAACATCAATTTTGCGGAATCATTTCACCACTTTTTTAGCCCATCCTTTGCAAGGCCACAGGAGACAAGAAGTCTGACACATAGTCAACGCCTAGAGACGATGGTACAGGAGTATCTCCAAGTAAACATTGAAGCCACGACTGTGTCACTGGACCCTTGCTCTTTTTGGGCTTCCAATCTGGATAAATGGCCGGAGCTAGCCACTTACGCCTTGGAGATCTTGTCATGCCCCGCAGCCAGCGTTCTGTCTGAACGTGTGTTCAGCGCTGCTGGTGGTGTGCTGACAGATAAGCGCACGCGGCTCTCCACTGATAATGTAGACAGACTCACGTTCATAAAGATGAACAAATCATGGATCCGAAATGACTTTTCTACCCTTGTGTCATCCTGGGGAGAGTAAAAGCTTGATGATTGGTTAAAATCACCCTACCAACCGTTTTAAGCTTTCAAATTACTAATCATGTTTATCTGTATCTTGACTGGAAAATAATTTGGGCTTTGTAGCAGTGTGCAGCACTGATCCTATTAGGCCATCTATACTAAAGCTTCACCAGATTTAAAATTAAAAATAATTTTTAGCTGCATCTAGCCCGGAAAATAATTTTGGGGCTCCGAGATGCGCAAGGCACATAAGTGCCTTCTTGCTGCACTACCTGCAGCATGACCCTCATATTGTCAGAATTCGAAGTAATCATGACTACTGGGTTGCCACACTCTTAGATCCCCCAAACTTTTCAATCAACCTTTTCATTTTAATAAAGACCAAAAAAATGGTCATTTTTGAAATTATAAGCCTTAGCAGGTTGTTAGAAACTGAAATCAAACAGTTTTCAACTCAAAACTTTATTCTAGGTGATGTTACATTTTCACATAGGACCCCTTGTTCGAAAGGAGCTTCTGAACTCTCTCGTCCATTGAATTTGTCAGGTTTTGGATGGTTTCTGCTTCAATTGTTTTGCATGAGGACAGAATACCCTCCCAGAGCTGTTGCTTAGATGTGAACTGCCTCCCGCCATCATAGACACTCCTTTTAATGATGCTCCAAAGGTTCTGAATCGGGTAGAGGTCAGGGGAGCATGGGGGTCACACCATAAGTTTGTCCCCTTTTATGCCCATATCAGCCAGAGATGCAGATGTTTTATGTGCAGCATGAGATGGTGCATTATCATGCAGAAAAATGATCTTGCTGTGAAATACACGGTTCTTCTTCTTGAACCATGGCAGGAAGTGCTGTTTGAGAAAATCCACATACATTATGGAGTTCATCTTTAGCGCCTTCAGGGATCCTAAAGGGGCCGACAATCTCTCTCCCCATGATTCCAGCCCAAAACATTACTCCACCTCCTCCTTGTTGGCGCTGTAGCCGTGTTTGCGTGGGGTGTCCATCAACCAGCCATCCTCCACTCCATCCATCTGGACCATCGAGCGCTGCACGGCACTCATCGGTGAACAAAACAGTTTTGAAATCAGTCTTCATGTAATGTTTGGCCCACTGGAGCCGTTTCTGCTTGTGTGAAGTGGATAGAGGAGGTCGACAGGATGGCGCATGCACAGCTGCAAACCTCTGAAGGACCCTGCATCTTGTTGTTCGGGGGACGTTGGAGGCACAAGCAGCTTCAAAAACTTGTCTGCTGCTATGACAAGGCTTTTTTGCCGCTGCTCTTTCAACCTGACGTAATTGCCTGTAGGAAAGAGTCCTCAATTTGCCCTTATCAGCACGCACACGTGTGTACTGTGAATCAGCTACATACTTCTTGATTGCCAAGACACTTCATCCTGATCATCGCACAATGTTGATTGTAGTCATGCCTTGACCTAAACACTCCACAATTTGTTGCTTCTCAGCAGCCGACACATCCTTTTTCTTTCCCATTTTGGCAGAAAATGTAGGCTGCTTAATAATGTGAGAGAGCCTTCTTAAGTAGTCTTGCCTTTCATTGGACACACCTGCCAAACTAATTAGCACAGGTGTCTGCAATTGCTTACAGTGATATAAAGAGCCCTGACACACATCACCATCAATGAGTTTAACTGACAAACAAACAAATTCTTCCCTTATCACTCCTAAACACTTTTTGCATAATAATTTGGAACGCAGTGTACATGTGCTTTTCCACAAAACACCAGTGGTTCATGTAGTGAATCTTACAGTTCTAACTTGCCAACCGTGGTCTGTATGGAGTTGTTCAATAAAGGGCCCAAAATTAAGATAACATAGATGGGAGAGGTCTCTATGAATAGGAATTCCTAAGTATTTGATACCCTGTGAGGGCCAGGCAAAGGGAAAGTTGGACTGGATGGAATCCTATATGGATTTGGGGAGGGAGACATCGAGGGCCTCAGACTTCGCTGCATTGATTTTAAAATTTTACCATGTAACAAAGTGATCTATTTCAGCCATAACAGCATGGATGGATATATGTGATTGAGTGATATATACTAGGACATCATCAGCAAATAGAGAGCACTTGTACTCGGTGCCTCCCACCTCAATCCACCTAATATTGGGGTTATGGCGAATTGATGAGAGCAGGTGCTCCGTCACTAGGATGTATAAGAGAGGGGACAGAGGACATCACTGCCTTGTCCCATTGGTGATTGTGAAAGGTGATGAAAATGTTCTGACGCACCCCCTGGGCCTTGGGACACCCGGAGCCGAACCCTTTTTGGTGGATGCTGGTGGTTGTAGTCTTCGTGGCGGCGACCCGGTTCCGTGGCTCAGGGCGGTCAAACCAGTGGCAGAACTATTTATGTGGTTTTGATGTTTAAATGTCCGACTACGCCACCCGTGGATTGCGGTCAGAGTGAACCGCCGCTACAGGGCAGACCGCTGAGGCTGGTGTTGTGGGTGCAGCAGAGCGTAGCATAACTCCCCACGGGAGGAGTATAGCCTCAGGGCAGTGTATGCGGAGGATGGGGGTGATGGTGCAGGGCAGCAGCAGTAACGACACGGAGTCAGTGATGCAGTTCAGGGCCTTTACTCACAGTTCTTATTATCCAGACCACGTCTGCAGGTAACGGCTGCCCACGTCGTACTGTGCTCACCAGGTGAGGGGCTCAGACAACTCCCAGATAACTTTGGAGCACTTCACAGGACCCCCTTTGTGTGTCCTTTGTCTGGCCTTTCTTACCAACACTTCTGTCCGGCTGCCTCGGGCCTCCTCTTGGTAAACTTGGCGCCAGTTTCCCTGACCCTATGTGGTGCCTTCCTAGCGGGTGTAGCGAGGGGCTGCGCCACATAAAATGTCACAGCCTCCGGTTTCCAGCTGAGGGTCGTTTCCTGCCTCCACTAGTTCGGGGACCGGTCTCCCCCTTTGGCCTGACCCCTCCACGCAGGTGGATTCGGGCGTGCGGTGGCGACTCGCCCGTCCGCACACCTGGGATCCCTTCATTCCTCATTCCTGGAGCCTTCTCCGCTCCTCTTCCTTCCTTTTCCCTCTTCCAGGCCTGGGCCTCTGTTACTAGGCCCGCCTCCGGAGCAGAGCTCATGCAGAGCCCCTGCTCCCTGCCACTTCTGCTCAGACTTCTCTGCACTGAACTAAGATGGTGCCCACCTTTTATACTCCCTTCTCAATGCACCCAGGAACTGCTTCCTCCCTGCTCCTGCACTACAGGGTTCCCCTTCCTCAGTGTTCCCTCCCCCCACTCCAGCCAGGGACAGGGACTGTCGTGCCCATCTCAGGGGCATATTGGTCGCCCTGCCCCACGGCAATGTGGTGTAATGCATGCAGGTGTCGGGTCCTGATCCACACTCCATCCTTACCTGAGAGTGAGATATCACACCTCTGGGTGAGGTGCAATACGTCTGTAGCAACCGAGCCCTCAGGGTGCTACAGTTCCATTTATCTTCAGCCTAGGTGACGTATTGCGATACAGGGCCGTGATTTTGGCTATAAAAGGGTCCCCTAGACCCCTACCCCAAGCTTTTTAAGAGAATCATATATGGCGTGCCAGGAGACTCTATGGAATGCTTTCTCAGCATCCAACGAGAGTATCTAATTACAAATTTTTAACTGCATCTAGCCCAGGAAATACTTTGTGCCTAGTAGCAGTGTCTGCTAGTCAGCGGATTATCCCGGCTGTTAAGCAAGCTGCACCACCTGTAGTTTAGACACTTAATTTTTTCAAAGGAAATGCTTCGGGACCATGGGATACTTAGTGAAGAGCATCAGGAGGCACCCCAAGGCATAGGGGCTGGGACTGGCAGTAGGATGCCTTGCGGTGGACAGCCGAGCTCGATCCTTATAAAAGCTTTTTAACTGCAGCAGCTTTAGTGGACGCTACTGGAGCTGGAATTACCGCGGCTGCTGGCATGAGACTTGCCCTCCAATAGATCCTTGTAAATGGATTTAAAGTGTATTCATTC
Source organism: Phyllobates terribilis (assembly GCF_046119375.1). Lineage (NCBI taxonomy): Eukaryota > Metazoa > Chordata > Amphibia > Anura > Dendrobatidae > Phyllobates > Phyllobates terribilis. The sequence goes on along the minus strand of NW_027362763.1, from coordinate 778,357,070 downwards.
AAATTAGAGAGACAATTTAAATTAAAAAGCTTAGAGCTGCCTCCACCACAGGGGGCTCGCTCGACCCACCAGCGGACAGGCACCAGTATTGGGAGAGGGGGGCTGGCCGTCAGGGTTCACCGCGGCTCTGGCACAAACCCGTCGACACGGAGGTGGCACGGGCAGGAGCGGACTGGCCGTGTCGGCTTCTCACTTTTTGGATTTTAGAAGGGCATGACATGCCTATATCTGTGTCTCCCCCTCCTTTTACTCCTCCACCTCTTTTATTTTCGCATGACTATATGTACTTGTCACTTTTCCATGTGTTAGTTATGTCTTCTGAGCAGTTTGTCAGCTTTTGGACACCTTTGAAGGTGTTTTCTATGTGTTTCTATGTGTTTTTGTTTGCCTGCCATTGGTTTTAACGGTGTTCGAAGGTGTTCGACGAACAGTTCGACGAACAGTTCGGCGAACACACGGGTGTTCGACGAACCGAACCGAACTCGAACACTACGGGGGTGGCTCAACACTAATCATAACAGTCATCTTGTGAAATCTTATCTGTTGGTTTAAGAGGGTTTCTCCGTGGCATGCCATGGTAGATTAAAGCTTTTAATTGAGATACATTGGATGTTTTAAGATATAAAAGATGATTGAACTCTGGGGAGGTGAGAGGTGTTTTGAACATTGAGGGATATTCGAGTTACATACGGAGTCAGAGAGTAGAGAAGGCACATTTTTTCAGAATCTGGAGACGTCCAGAACCAACATTACTTTCATTCTGGGTCAGTTGCACATACCATCCAGGAATGTTATTATATGAAGCTAAGTATGTTAATTACTCTGATTTGTTGATTTAATTATTGTTTAATTTTACTTTTACTTTGTTTGAAACTCAGTTGTTATTTGTAATCTCTTATTGTAATTTTCTTTTAAATTCTTAAGTGAAATAATAATTGATCACTCATTTCGTGCAAAACATTTCTTCTATCCATAATAATCTTACAAATTATAAACCAGTTACAATACAAAGTTGATGTCAGAAGTGGGATTGTTTTGGATAAAAAATGTTTGCTAAACTTAGTTTCTTTGCTAAGAGTAAGAAGGAGAAACAGAGTAATAATGTTGATGCCAAATCTCTGCCAGAGTGGGTGACTAGTTCCGGACCGTGGGTCCCAATGGCATGAGAATGTAACAAATATATGGAAGGACAGCGCATACTAAATCCCCTGGAAGCGATTGTGAAAATTTGATCTCTCAAAATATGATGCCGCACAAAGAGAAGCAGCCGCTGCCATTGGATGGGTATGCGTGCAAGCATTTCAAAGTCAGCAAGAAGAAATTGAAACTGCAACATCTCTGGCGGCATGCTGGCATGGCTTACCACCTCCCACCATGCAAGACCGCCATCTTACCTATCAGTCCAGGCTGCACACTTTGCTCCAGTGCCTGCTGTTTGCATGTCTCTTGTCTGATTGCTTAGGGCGGTGGCGCGGTTACTGCCTGATTTTTATAGTTTCTGTGTGCGCACTCCTAATGCTTCTCCAGCCTATTGTTGTGAGTCACTGGACACTTAAACCCCCTCCACCCAGTAGGAGGTGCCTGAGCAACACTTTTTTTCAGTGTGTTCTGTGCAACTGAGTTGCCAGGTCCTGTCCTGTATCTAGTCTGTTTTCGCCACCCTGGGGGCTGTATACCCAGGCCTGTTATCTGTATCTGTGACTTCTAGTATGTTTCCGCCACCCTGGGGGCTGAGTTCCCAGGCTCGTTCTTGTATCTTGTTCCGGGTTCAGTTCCTGTCTGAACTGTGTCCTAGCTCGTTGACTGTTTGTCTCTATGTCCGTACCTGCCATTTTCCTGCAGTGTCTGAACCTGCACCTAACTCCAACTCGTTGTCTCTGTACTTCTATTTGTGAGTTGTGTCCACTCGCAACTTCATTGTAAGTACCTTGTGTGTATCTGGTTCTGCTTGTCCTGTTTCCCTGCCTCCGTATCTACCTCCTGTGTTCTAACTATCATCCTGTGTTTTCCAGTCTGTTCCATGTGAACAGAGCCCTGTCCTGTCTGCCTGCACCTTCTGCTCTGTTCTGCTCTGCTTGCCCACCGCACCTGCGGTTTCGCTCTGCTCTGCTTGTCCACCGCACCGGCGGTTTCGCTCTGCTCTGCTTGTCCACCGCACCTGCGGTTTCGCTCTGCTCTGCTTGTCCACCGCACCTGCGGTTTTGCTCTGCTTGTCCACCGCACCTGCAGTTTTGCTCTGCTCTGCTTGTCCACCGCATCTGCGGTTTTGCTCTGCTCCGCTTGTCCACTGCCCCTGCGGTTTCACTCTGCTCTGCTCCGCTTGTTCTCTGCGCCTGCGGTTCTGCTCTGCTAGTCCACCGCACCATGCAGCTCTGTTCCTGTATCCCAGTCTGTACTGGTTCCTATCCAGCCTGTGTTTCTACCTGCCAGTATCTGCCATTCTGAATACTAGCCGTACCTGCCAATACCCGCCTGTCTGCATACCAGCTGTGCCTGCCAGTACCCGCCTGTCTGCATACCAGCCGTGCCTGCCCGTACCTACCTGTCTGCATACCAGCTGTGCCTGCCCGTTCCTGTATTCCCCAGTGTGGGTCAACAGCTGTGACCGGGTCTGACCTGGAGTAGCACCTGGTCCCTCTGCTCGGTTCCTCCTTGGTTCACGGAGTCGACTGAGCCGCCATGCGACCTTGGTCGGACCGAGTTGATACTTAGTCACGCCCCTTGAGGCACTCCTCGGTTCATGGTCCAGTGGGATCACAAACTACGCTCATGCCAGTCAGTCCGGGCGTGTGCGTAACAGAAACCTTCGCTTTGAGCTGCAGGCAGCTATAGAGCAGAGAGTTGGGTTGCAATTCCATTTTGAGAGATCAAATAAAACACCAAGACAGTGTAACAGATAGTTTTGAAGCTTATGTGGTTAAAAATGTGAATAAGAATAGGCGCAGGAGGAGACAGAAGCCAGTGTCAGATATTTGTACTGCACAGAATAGAACCATGATTGCACATGGGAAATGGTCAGATTTGCTAGAATGGGAGGGCTCTGACAATGAGACAGATGAGAAAGGCATGCAAGACCCATTGTACCAATAAAAACTAGGAGAGAAGTCACACAGCGTAGTGGAGATAGGATGGATGCAGGAAATGCAGCTACTGGAGCAGAGGCTGCAATGACAGAGGAGACTAGGGGGTACACAGCAGGAGAGCTACCAGAACTGGGCACTAGGTACAGGCAGCAACCAGGTGAATGTTTGTTAACTTGGATTTTCAGGTTATGGGATCATGGATCAGACACCATAATTCTAAACAGTCGGGAGGCAGTAGGAATAGGCAGTATTTGTATTGATCCTATGGTACGTCTAAAAATGAGACGTGCCAGGGACACTACAGAGAATTTTTCCCTATTGCACTTGGTGAGGGATTCTGTGGCACAAGTGTATGACACTCCTATTGAATTAGCACCACAAACTCGATGGGAGTCTCTTGCAGATGGAGTTCAGAGATTGAGAGAAATTGCATGCATAGGTGGTATAACTTGCGATCTTTTGCCAGGTTCAAATAATGATTTTGCTGTTGTGGAGGATTGGAAGGGACCAAATGTTGCACAGTTCACGGTAATGATGAAAATGAAATTCATAGAAAATGCCCCACTTTCTTACAAAGCGACATTATTTTCTATGTTCAGTGCACTTATTGGAAATTCCACTACTGTCTATACAGCATGCAATTTAATCTCTCAACTTGGTGCTTTAGAGAAAATAACAGTTCCAAAGAATAGAATTGCAGAGAAATTGGAACAGAAAGGAAACAGAAAGGATGATACTCACATAAAAATGTCCAGGAGACAGTTATTCTTTGATTTGATAGCTATTGGGTTACCAAGGCAGGAGATACATGGGATCAGCACTAGTGGGTTGTTCAAGAGTTGGAATGGTCTTAACAGGACAGCCCCACCAAAGAGGGTGGCAACAAGTAACGTAGAAGGGTGGGAGGAGAAAGGCAGAACACTGGAGGGAGGCACATACGGCACAGCCCTTACATTGACACCCCCTTCATCCCCCCCTTCACAAACTCACACCACATACCATATACAGAGGTACAAGAGTTATTGAAACAATGGAATATACCTCAGCCTTTATGACTAGAAGACGGGCCCATATCCCCAAGTGTGTCAAAAATTGTAAACATACAAGCAATGAAACCATGGGACCTGTGCCCATACGTGAATATAACCCTGTATTGGGGACAACTAACTAAACTGACGCGCCCCCTGGGTCGTGGGGTACCCGGTGCCAGGTGGGTAGATGCTGGGGGTTGTAGTCACAGTGGCAGTGACCCGGTCCGTGACCCAGGGCGGTCAATCCAAGGGGAATTTATATGTATAGGTTTTTATAATGTCCGACTACGCCACCTGTGGAGTGCGGCTAAAGGGGGCCGCCGCTGCAGAACAGTCCTCTGAAGCTGGTGGTTTTGCAGCAAGGGTGGTATAACTCCACAGTTATTAATCGCCGAAAAGGTGGCCACATAGGGTCCAGGGGACGGCAGGTCGCCCGCCAAGACCCGAGGCCACCGGCTTGGGACACTGACTGTGAGGCGCAGGGCAGGAGGGTGAGGGCCAGCGCAGGAAGACGGCTGAGGAAGGCACACAGAAAGGGGTCCTGTTAAGTGCTCTGGAAATACCTGAGGTTGGACTGAACCCCACTCTGAGTACGCACAGCACGACATGGGAAGTTATGATCTGCAGTTATAACTTGGAAAGCAACAACTGTGAGTAAAGACCCTGGGACTGCACTATCTTTTCTCTGTGTTCCTTGCTGCGCCATCCCTCACTGCAGTACAACGCCCAGCACAACCTGCACAACCACCATCATCCACACTGCCCTGAAGCTAACTCTTCCTGTAGGGAGTAATACCATCAAGAGACCTTGAGAATATACCCAAACTTTTAACCTGCAGTATGTACCATTACATTGATGACATAACGGTGTCAGTTAATACCCAAAAGACTGTTCGAGTGGATTAAATATACTGATCGATTTGATGTTGAGTCGGGGACCATTAACAAAGATAAGGTGCAAAGGCCCGCCCAACAAGTAAGTTTCTGGGAATGATTTGGCATGGACCAGAGAAAATAATACCACAGCCAGTTTTGGACAATATTTCAAATCTGAAGGAACCTACCAATGTGAAAGAAGTTCAGTCTTTGCTGGGTTTATTTGGTTTCTGGAGATCATTTGTGCCTCATCTTGGACTGATTCTCAGACCAATATATGATGTAACCAGAAAGAAAACCAGTTTTTCTTGGAACAAGGCCCAGGAGGATGCTTTGAACTGTGCCAAACAAGCTATACGACCCCTTAATAGATTAGTGCCCATCAGACCAGACCAACCTTTCATCTTGGATGTGTCAGCAAATGATAATGGTGTGTCCTGGGGACTGTGGCAAAAGGCCTCAACTGCAGGGGCAAGAAAAGTCCCCATAGGTTTCTGGTCTAAGCAATTTACGTTGACACAACGACGATACAGCCCTTTGGAGAAACAGCTTTTTCAGCCTGTACCGCTTTACAACACACAGAAGGAGCAACGGGACTTCAGCCAGTCACTGTTCGTACAGACCTGCCTATAAGTAACTGGATGCGTCAAGAAGGCCTTGCAGCTCGTACCTCAGTTGCCAAAAAGTAGACTTTGCAGCAGTGGAAATGGTATTTATCTGAAAGAGGAAAACTGTGTGGACAAGCACCTTCAGCTGTCAGCCAACAACTGGCGGGACTAGTGGACTTTGAGTCTCAACAGATGGAGGAGCCACCCTAACAAGTAGAAGGGGAACCCTACCTGGAAGCCCCTCCCTGGGATCAGCTAAATGAAGAACAGAGAGGTAAAAGCTGGTTCACAGATGGTTCTGCTACAGTGACATATAAAGGACATTCTTGGACAGCAGCTGCTATCCAACCTTCCACGGAGACTGTATTACATGAAAGAGGAGATGCTGGATCGAGTCAGTTTGTAGAACTTATGGCTGTATTGATGGTCATTAAAGAAACTCAAGGTGATGTGTATATCTACACTGATAGTTGGGCAGTGAATCAAGGCCTAACTGTGTGGATGCACACATGGCACCAAAATCAATTGACAGTCAATGGGAAATCACTCTGGGGAGGTCCAGAGGTATGGAATAAGTTGTGGAAAGAAGGAACCAAAAGGACTATCTATATTGATCATGTGAATGCACATACTAATGTGCCTGGAAACATTGAAGCAGACAGTTTATCAAAAATTGGAAAAGCGAATATAGAAGAATTAATTACCCTAGGCAAATCAGTACATGGGCAATGTGGTCATGGTGGAATTCAAGCCACTTACAAATGGGCTAAACAGCGAGGAGTCTCACTAACATTCAAAGATGCAGAAAATATTGTAGCTGATTGTCCCGTGTGCCAAGACGTTAAAAACCGACAATGGAAACAACCTTTGGGCCAGATAAATAGAGGTCAGCATGGAGGCCAAGTATGGCAAGTTGATTTTATTGGACCACTTCCAGTGGGAAAAGGTAGTGTACGGTATTGTGCTACAGCAGTGGACACTCACTCAGAAGTGATGCTTACTTATTCTACTAAGCATGCTGACCAAGACACTACCTTGCGGTTACTACAAAAATTAAAAATGAGCTATGGACTCCCACAAGAGATACAGAGTGACAACGGATCTCATTTCACAGGACTCAAAGTTCGAGAGTGGACCAAAGAAAACGATGTGCACTGGGTCTACCATATTCCTTATTACCCGCAAGCAGCTGGACTTATTGAAAGAATTAATGGTTTACTAAAAGAACAGATGCACAAACTCGCACCCACACATACACTGAGGGGGTAGGACAGAGTACTTGAGGAAGCAGTTTTCATTTTGAACAATAGGGTAATTCAGGATCACACCCCATACCAGAGAATGATAGGATTGCACTCAGACAAAGAAGATAAGGCTTTGCCTTTACAAGTGATTATTACAACTAAGAAGGTTCTCAGTTAAACAGAAAATAAAATCTCAGTCTATAGTTTTGAGGACAAGGAAGGCGGGGGCGGATTGGAATTGTGAAAATGAGGTACCTGAAAATGGTGAATGCTGGTAATTCTACACTGGCATTGTTGAGATCCCCAGGGAGTACAAGCTGTTAGTTTTCCCACATGCTCAACTGGCACCAAGGTGTCAGTTTCCGGAAATGACAGAAGTAGATGAGTTAGGAGAACATTTTGTTAGGGTTAATCCCTTTTGTAATGGGTCAATTGAAAAGGAGCAGGAGATCTGTCAGCTAATACTGGCATATTGCCCAAAAATAACCGAGAGTGTGATCATTTTAGAAAAGGGCAGTAGGGTAAGGATCCAGCCTAGTGCAGGAGATTCTAGGAAAAAGCTAAAAACGGAGAGATTATAGCAGCAGGGCCAGGGTCTACTTTCTTAGTATTACAGGAAGGAGAAACTAAACCTGTTTATTTTCCTTCCCACAGGCTGATTCCAGTGTTATAAGATGTCTATCTATGAGGAGTGGTTCGGTTCAAGAATTTTCTGCAGGAGACTTTGGATCATTTTTGAAGGCTGTAAATCTGGACATGCTCACAACAATTCACGTTTAAAGAGAGACTTGGCTGAAAACCAATTGGTGAAGTATCATTGTGACTCGCCCCCTGGGCCGTGGGGTACCCGGAACCGGGCTTTCTGGTGTACGGTGCTGATGGGTGTAGTAGTGGCAACCCGATCCCGTGGCTCAGGGTGGTCAGACCAAATTGTGGCAGTCTATTTATCAGTGTTTTGAATGTCCGACTACGCCACCCGTGGATTGCGATCAGGGATAACCGCCGCTGCAAGGTAGACCGCTGAGGCTGGTGTTGGTGTGCAGCACAGGGGTAGGATAACTCCCCACGGGAAGAGTGTAGCCTCAGGGCAGTGTAGGTGAATGCTGGGGGTGATAGTGCAGGCCGCAATAGTAAGAGTTCAGAGTCCACTTCAAACAATCCAGCGTCTTTATTGTAGGGATTATTAATAACCCAACAGTAGTACCGGTTAGGAATGGGCCTGAGTGTCTGAGAGCATTCGAGCGAGTCCCACTGGTCAGGGTGAGTGTGTAGGCCTACCATTCTCTCTATGCTCTTTCTGACTATCCCCCTCTTCGTGGTGTAATAGCCCACGTCCCTGAGCTGGCCATGTACTTCTCGCCTGTATGGCTTGCGACTCGGGCCTTGGGTACCTTTTGCTTTCTCCTCGCTGTACTGGTCCCTCTGTGTGGCGGAGCCTCCAGGCTTCTTAGGCCAAGGGACCTGCAATCCCTTGCGGGTTGGTTCTCTGCTGCTGGGCTTACAACCCTGACAGCCTTGGACCCCAATGTCCGGTTGTGTGATTCTCTCAGAGCCAGGACTGGCTCTCGTCACCTCTGTCCCTGGCTTGCAGTTTCTCCTCTGCCTCACGGACTCCTCAGCTACAGCTGAACTGTCCCTCCTTCTCTGGGACTAGTCTCAGTCCTGAGCTAGGTCGTCCAGTTCTCCCTAACCCTGCCCCCAGTTCCAGCTTTTATAGGGGCAGACAGCTCCCCCTACTGGCCTGGGACAGGAGGTGCTGTATGCTAATTGTCCCTAACCAGGGAACCTCCCTCCTGCTCTCAGACACAGCCTTTAATATTTGTGGCATCCAGGCCTGGGGTGACACAATTGGATGGCAGCTAAAACATTCAATGAAACTGATTGTTTGTTGTGCACTCATGCTCCGTTTTCATCACAAGCCAAGAAAATGATGGGATTACCAGCAACATTAGAGGACATTGAAACTGCTTTGAATTGTTCATGTACTGATGCAATTGGCTCAACATGTTATGGTTATCCTCCACTTTTTATGCTTCATAATGTTTTTTTGTCTACAGAAAAAGACTGTCCATGTCATCATTTTACCTATATGGGATTATTAATTAAACGGGTTATAACCATCAGGTGGAATGTAATCCTAGGTTGATTTTTTATGGTTTCAATCAGTTTAATTATTATATATATATATATATATATATATATATATATATATATGGAGGCCAGGTCATCTGGCGCAGCACCCCATCACTCTCCTTCTTGGTCAAATAGCCCTTACACAGCCTGGAGGTGTGTTTGGGGTCATTGTCTTGTTGAAAAATAAATGATGGTCCAAATAAACGCAAACTGGATGGAATAGCATGCCGCTGCAAGATGCTGTGGTAGCCATGCTGGTTCAGTATGCCTTCAATTTTGAATAAATCCCCAACAGTGTCACCAGCAAAGCACCCCCACACCATCACACCTCCTCCTCCATGCTTCACGGTGGGAACCAGGCATGTAGAGTCCATCCGTTCACCTTTTCTGCATCGCACAAAGACACGGTGGTTGAAACCAAAGATCTCAAATTTGGATTCATCAGACCAAATCACAGATTTCCACTGGTCTAATGTCCATTCCTTGTGTTCTTTAGCCCAAACAAGTCTCTTCTGCTTGTTGCCTGTCCTTAGCAGTGGTTTCCTAGCAGCTATTTTACCATGAAGGCCTGCTGCACACAGTCTCATCTTAACAGTTGTTGTAGAAATGTGTCTGCTGCTAGAACTCTGTGTGTCATTGACCTGGTCTCTAATCTGAGCTGCTGTTAACCTGCGATTTCTGAGGCTGGTAACTTGGATAAACTCACCTCAGAAGCAGAGGTGACTCCTGGTCTTCCTTTCCTGGGGAAGTCCTCATGTGAGCCAGTTTCTTTGTAGCAAGGCAAGAAATCCCACTTATTAAACCTGACAGGGCACACCTGTGAAGTGTAAACCATTTCCGGTGACTACCTCTTGAAGCTCATCAAGAGAATGCCAAAAGTGTGCAAAGCAGTCATCAAAGCAAAAGGTGGCTACTTTGAAGAACCAAGAATATAAGACATATTTTCAGTTGTTTCACCCTTTTTTGTTAAGTTTATAATTCCACATCTGTTAATTCATAATTTTGATGCCTTCAGTGTGAATGTACAATTTTCAAAGTCATGAAAATACAGAAAAATCATTAAATGAGAAGGTGTGTCCAAACTTTTGGTCTGTACTGTATACAGAGTCACCGATGCTACATACAGGCTGATCCAACTTTGATATAACTTCCTTAAAACAAGTCAAAATGAGGCTCAGTATTGTGTGTGGCCTCCACGTGCCTGTATGACCTCCCTACAACGCCTGGGCATGCTCCTGATGAGGTCGCGGATGGTCTCCAGTTGGATCTCCTCCCAGACCTGGACTAAAGCATCCGCCAACTCCTGGACAGTCTGTGGTGCAACATGGTGTTGGTAGATGGAGCGAGACATGATGTCCCAGATGTGCTCAATCGGATTCAGGTCTGGGGAACGGGCGGGCAAGTCCATAGCTTCAATGCCTTCATCTTGCAGGAACTGCTGACACACACCAGCCACATGAGGTCTGGCATTGTCCTGCATTAGGAGCAACCCAGGGCCAACTGCACCAGCATATGGTCTCACAATGGGTCTGAGGATCTCATCTCGGTACCTAATGACAGTAAGGCTACCTCTGGCGAGCACATGGAGGGCTATGCGGTCCTCCAAATAAATGCCACCCCACACCATTACTGACCCACTGCCAAACCAGTCGTGCTGAAGGATGTTACAGGCAGCAGATCACTCTCCACGGCGTCTCCAGACTCTGTCACGTCTGTCACATGTGCTCAGTGTGAACCTGCTTTCATCTGTGAAGAGCACAGGGCACCAGTGGAGACTTTGCCAATCCTGGTGTTCTGTGGCAAATGCCAAGCATACTGCACGATGTTGGGCTGTGAGCACAACCCCCATCTGTGGATCTCAGGCCCTCATACCACCCTCATGGAGTCGGTTTCTAACCATTTTTGCAGACACATTCACATTTGTGGCCTGCTGGAGGTCATTTTGAAGGGCTCTGGCAGTGCTCCTCCTGTTCCTCCTTGCACAAAGGCAGAGGTAACGGTCCTGCTGCTGGGTAGTTGCCCTCCTACGGCCCCATCCATGTCTCTTGGTTTAATGGCCTGTCATCTGGTAGCATCTCCAGCCTCTGGACACTACGCTGACAGACAAAGCAAACTTTCTTGCCACAGCTCGCATTGATGTGCCATCCTGGATGAGCTGCGCTACCTGAGCAACTTCTGTGGGTTGCAGAGTCCGTCTCATGCTACCACGAGTGTGAAAGCACAACCTACATTCAAAAGTGATCAAAACATTAGCCAGAAAGCATTGGTACTGAGATGTGGTCTGTGGTCCCCACTAGAGATGAGCGGTGTTCGACTAGAACTGTTCGCCAATCTCAAATTCGAGCTGTTTTGGGCGGTGTTCGAGTCGTTCGAAGAACGCGAACGATTTGCAAAAAATTCGGCTGTTCGAGGTTATGTTCGATAACTGTTCGTGCACCAAAAGCATGTCCTGCATGTCTGGCGCTATTTAGAGCACCAATCATGCAGTGGTTGCCCACTTACAGTGGTTGCCAAATCAATGGGAACAGTGCTCACAGTGAAACATGAAAAGCCGGCAATTCAGCAGCGGCATACACCGGTACCCGTCAATTTAGACAAGAAGGAATAGAGCATCACACATAGATTAGATACAAACATGTCAGTCACATATATAATAAGTACAGTGACAGTGTTGGTTACTGTACTTGTCATTTAGTGTAAAGGATTTATTTAAAAAAATATTAGTGTTTTCATGCACCGTCTCATTAAAAAAGCCGGCCGACAATTCAGCAACGGTACCCGACAATTTAGAACAGAAATAATAGAGCATCACACATAGATTAGATAGATAGAAACATGTCAGTCACATGTATAAGAAGTACAGTGATAGTGTTGATTACTGTACTTGTCATTTAGTGTTAAAATAAAGGATTTATTAAAAAAAAAATTGGCGTGGGGTTCCCCGTAATTTTAGTCTCTAGCGGAGGTTAAGCAGATGGCTGGGGCAGATGTTTGAAGCGTGGGAAGGGGGTAATACCCACGGAGCTTCCCAGGCTACTAATATCAGCCCCCCCCCCAGCTGAATACCTAGTCTTTACTAGCTATTAAAATGGGGGACCCCAAATAAAATGACGTGGGGTCCCCCCTATTTTCATAGCTAGCAAAGGCTAGGCAGACAACTGGGGGCTGATATTAATAGCCCAGGAAGGGTGCCATGAATATTGGCCCCCTCCCAGGCTAGAAACACCAGCCGTCAGCCGCCCCAGAAATGGCGCATCCATAGGATGCGCCAATTCTGGCACTTAGCCTCGCTCTTTCCACTGCCCTGTAGCGGTGGCAGTGGGGTAATAGGGTTGGGGTTGATGTCAGCTTATAATGCCAGCTGACATCAAGCCCAGGTTAGTAATGGAGAGGCGTCTATAAGACACCCCCATTACTAACCCCATAGTCAAAGTTACAAAAAAACACAAACACCCAGAATAAAGTCCTTTAATTGAAATAAAGACACAATTCTTTATTGTTCTAAATTAAACCATACTTACCATCACGCCCATTCCAGCTGAAGCCAACGATCTCCTGCAATAAAAGTAAAATAATAAAGCAACATCATTCTTACCTTTCCATGGTTCCCACGACAGCTTCAGCTCTGCTACATTCACATGACAGGCTGGACTGCAGCAGAACGCTGCCATCCAGCTTGCCATGCGGCAGACACTGAGAAGCGCAGGCATGCTTGCGCTCCTCAGTGTCTGGCTGTGACGGCATCCAGATGAGCCGAGTTCATGTCCAATGAACTCAGCTCACCTCACGCACGTCACTGACAGCGTGGGAAAATTCTCCTGCACATGCGGTGAGTGCAGGAGAATTTTCCCACGCTGTCAGTGACGTGCATGAGGTGAGCTCATGTCCAATGAACTCAGCTCACCTCATGCACGTCACTAACAGCGTGGAAAAATTCTTAGCGCTCAGCACTTGAGCAGGAGAATTTTCCCACTCTGGGATGGCATTGAGATGACAGGCTGGATCACAGCTGAGCGCTGCCATCCAGCATGCCATCATTCATAGACACTGCAGAGCACAAGCATCCTATGGATGCGCCATTTCTGGGGCGGCTGACAGCTGGTGTTTCTAGCCTGGGAGGGGGCCAATATTCATGGCACCCTTCCTGGGCTATTAATATCAGCCCCCAGCTGTCTGCCTAGCCTTTGCTATCTATGAAAATAGGGGGGACCCCACGTCATTTTTTTGGGGTCCCCCATTTTAATAGCTAGTAAAGACTAGGTATTCAGCTGGGGGCTGATATTAGTCGCCTGGGAAGCTCCGTGGGTATTACCCCCTTCCCAGGCTTCAAACATCTGCCCCAGCCATCTGCTTAACCTCCGCTAGAGACTAAAATTACGGGGAACCCCACGCCATTTTTTTTTTATAAATCCTTTATTTTAACACTAAATGACAAATACAGTAATCAACACTATCACTGTACTTCTTATAAATGTGACTGACATGTTTCTATCTATCTAATCTATGTGTGATGCTCTATTCTTTCTGTTATAAATTGTCGGGTACCGATGCTGAATTGCCGGCCGGCATTTTTAAAGAGACGGTGCATGAAAACACTAATATTTTTTTTAATAAATCCTTTAACACTAAATGACAAGTACAGTAACCAACACTGTCACTGTACTTCTTATATATGTGACTGACATGTTTCTATCTATCTAATCTATGTGTGATGCTCTATTCCTTCTTGTCTAAATTGTCGGGTACCGGTGTATGCCGCTGCTGAATTGCCGGCCGGCTTTTTTAAAGAGAGTGTCTTCTGAGCAGTTTGTCAGCTTTTGGACACCTTTGAAGGTGTTTTCTATGTGTTTCTATGTGTTTTTGTTTGCCTGCCATTGGTTTTAACGGTGTTCGATGGTGTTCGACGGTGTTCTAAGGTGTTCGACGAACAGTTCCTCGAACATCCCGGTGTTCGACGAACCGAACCGAACCCGAACACTACGGGGGTGCTTAACACTAGTCCCCACCTGCAGAACCACTCCTTTATTGAGGGTCTCTTGATAATTGCCAATAATTTCCATGTATTGTCTATTCCATTTGCACAACAGCATGTGAAATTGATTGTCAATCAGTGTTGCTTCCTAAGTGGACAGTTTGGTTTCACAGAAGTTCGATTTACTTGGAGTTATATTCTGTTGTTTAAGTGTTCCCTTTAGTTTTTGGAGCAGTATATATATATATATATATATATATATATATATATATATATATATATATATGTACTGTATATATATATATATCCTTACTTTCAGGGAGTTCAGCAGAAGATCATTGATATTGAAATGTCCAACACGATGGCCTTTTTAACATAGGCATGTAAATGACCAGTCATTTGTTGATATCTTCTAACAAAGGACCTTTGATGTTCAAGGATGAGAGCAACTGATTAGATTGGGTGTAATTTTCCCAGAGATGTCATCTTGTGAAATCTTATCTGTTGGTTTAAGAGGGTTTCTCCCTGGCATGCCATGGAATATCAAAGCTTTTAACTGAGATACATTGGATGTTTTAAGATATAAAAGATGACTGAACTCTGGGGAGGGGAGAGGTGTTTTGAACATTGAGGGATATACGAGTTACATGTGGAGACAGAGAGAAGAGAAGGCATATTTTTTCAGAATCTGGAGACGTCCACAATTATGAGGAACTGCAATGCCCCTTGAAACAGACGTGGATTACAGCGTACTAAAAACCTTCTATCCATTATTGGGGAGTGGGTCTCCCTTAGTGTTCGCCTATGCAATGAAAAGCAAAAGCTGACTAAAATTAGGAGGAAATGCAATGCCCGTTGGAAGAGTCATGGAGTTTAGAGGTAATTAAAAACAACATTTCAATGCCCCTTGGAAGAGCTGTGGAGTTCAGGGTGGTTTAGCAAGACGGTTTTAATGCCCCTTAGAAGAGACGTGGAGGTCACAGTAGCTTAATTAGACGGTTTTAATCCCTTGGAAGAGACGTGGAGTTCAGAGTGGTTTAACAAGACGGTTTTAATGCCCCTTGGAAGAGACGTGGAGGTCCCAGTGGAATAAAAAGACAATATCAATGACCCTTGGAAGAGTGGTGGAGGTCCCAGTGGAATAAAAAGACAATATCAATGCCCCTTGGAAGAGTGGTGGAGGTTACAGTGGAATAAAAAGACAATATCAATGCCCCTTGGAAGAGTGGTGGAGGTCCCAATGGAATAAAAAAAAAATATCAATGACCCTTGGAAGAGAAGTGGAGGTCACAATAGCTTAAAAAGACGATTTTAATGCCCCTTGGAAGAGACGTGGAGTTCAGAGTGGTTTAACAAGATGGTTTTAATGCCCCTTGGAAGAGACGTGGAGGTCACAGTAGCTTAACAAGACGGTTTTAATGCCCCTTGGTATAGACGTGGAGGTCACAGTGGAATAAAAAGACAATATCAATGCCCTATGGAAGAGACGTGGAGGTCCCAGTGGAATAAAAAGACAATATCAATGACCCTTGGAAGAAATGTGGAGGTCACAGTAGCTTAACAAGACGATTTTAATGCCCCTTACAAGAGCCATGCAGTACAGCATATTAAAAACATTATTCCCATTATTGAGGAGTGGTTCTCCCATAGTCTTTGCCTATGCCTTTCAAGCAAAAGCTGCCAAAAATTAGGATGGAGGAACTTGCAGTGCCCCTTACAAGAGCCATGCAGTACAGCATATTAAAAACATTATTCCCATTATTGAGGAGTGGGTCTCCCATAGTCTTTGCCTATGCCTTCCAAGCAAAAGCTGCCAAAATTAGAATGGAGGAACTTGCAATGCCCCTTACAAGAGCCATGCAGTACAGCACATTAAAAACATTATTCCCATTATTGGGGAGTGGGTTTCCCATAGTCTTTGCCTATGCCTTCCAAGCAAAAGCTGCCAAAAATTAGGACGGAGGAACTTGCAATGCTGGCAACACGGGCCACGGTCACCCTGGTGGTATAGTGGTGGTGGAGGCTGAGGATAAGGAGAAGAGCAAAAAACAGCCGAAATGAGGAAGCGTATACCCATGTGTGGGTGTGTAGTGGTGCATGGGAATACACCTAACAAAATAACACAGTGGATTTGGCTTTATGTTACTCCGCTGTCATTTGTTGGTGATGAGAAGTCTGGCCCAATCCAACCCTTGTTCATTTTGATAAGGGATAAGAGTCAGCTTGCCAGCATTGTCAGTTGACAGGCGAGTGCGCTT
Organism: Phyllobates terribilis; assembly: GCF_046119375.1. Lineage (NCBI taxonomy): Eukaryota > Metazoa > Chordata > Amphibia > Anura > Dendrobatidae > Phyllobates > Phyllobates terribilis. The sequence continues at coordinate 778,340,865 of NW_027362763.1, read as the reverse complement.
ATCAGTTATAATTCCCCCAGCGGCACTAAAAACACGCTCCGATAACACACTAGCTGCAGGGCAGGCCAGGACCTCCAGAGCAAGTTCATTCCAAGTGTCCAGCTTGGATACCCAAAAATTAAAAAGCACAGAGGAATCACGGAGGACGCTGGTACAGTGGACAAGGTATTCCCTCACCATCTTTTGAAACTTTCCACTCCTTGTGAGAGTACCCCACTCTGCAGGGCCTGTAAGCTGGGCGGGTCTCAGAAAACTGTCCCAGAACGTTGACAGTGTTCCCCTGCCTCTGCTGGATTGGAGTTGCGTCTCTCTCGCCTGTACGATTTGGTTGGGCAACGAACTGTGACCTCTGCCGCTAGCGTGTTCAGATGGAATTTTTTTAACAGTTCTGCAGCAAGGGCCTTCTGGTACTGCCCCATTTTTGTACACCTCTCCACCTCAGGAATAAGAGAGTGAAAGTTCTCCTTGTAGCGGGGGTCTAAAAGTGTCACCAACCAGTAATGACTGTCACCCAACATTTTGACAACGCGAGGGTCACGGTTAAGGCAGCGTAACATAAAGTCAGCCATGCGTGCCAGACTGATAACGGGCAAGACTTCCATGTCCTCACCAAGATGACGACTGACCATGCTCTCCTCCTTTCTCCTGCTCCTGCCCCCTGTCCTTAGGCCACCCACGCTGAACTGACAGTATGACAGTTGTACAGGTACTACCGTCTACAGCGCATGATACCAGCTCCTGTTCTCCCTCCTCATCCTCCTCCTCTCCCTCATTGTCCTCCAATGCACGTTGGGATGAGATGAGGCTGTGCTGTGTGTAATTGCCCGCTACGGCTTCTTGATCCATCTCATCATACTCTGGCTGCAATGCCTCCTCTTTAATTCTCTGCAGAGAGCGTTGCAAAAGACAGACAAGGAGATGCTGACGCTAATGATGGCGTCATCGCCACTCACCATCTTAGTGGACTCCTCAAATTTTGTCAGGATGGTACATATGTCAGACATCTAGGTCCACTCCTGAGGTCTTATGTGTGGAGTCTGAACTGAATACCGACGGCCTTGTTGATGCTGGTACTCCACAACTGCTCTCTTCTGCTCACAAATCCTTTGCAACATGTGGAGGGTAGAGTCCCAACGTGTGGGGACATCACACAGTCGGTGTGCCGGAAGCTGCAAACGCTGCTGCAACACAGCAAGGGCGGCGAAAGCTGTAGCCGACTTGCGAAAATGAGCTGACAGGCGGTGTACTTTGACGAGCAGATCTGGCAACTCGGGGTACGATTTAAGAAATCTCTGAAAAACGAGGTTAAGCACATGAGCCAGGCATGGTACGTGCGTGATCTCGCCCCAGAGCCGCCACCAGGTTACGGCCATTGTCATACACGACCATGCCTGGATGTAGGTTCAGCAGTCTCAGCCACAGATCTGCCTGCTCTTTCACAGCTGTCCACAACTCACAAGCAGTGTGAGGTTTATCACCTAAGCTTATGAGTTTCAGCACAGCCTGTTGCCGCTTGGCTGAGGCAGTACTGCAGTGCTTCCAGCTTGTAACTGATGTGGTGATATCTGAGATGGAGGCTGAATATGAGGAGGAGGAGGAGGATGATGCGCAGGAGCTGTACACTGTGGGGGCAACTCTGACTGACATAGGGCCCGCAATCCTCGGTGTGGGGAGGATGTGTTCCATCCCAAGGTCTGACTGGGTCCCGGCCTCCACGATGTTTACCCAGTGTGCCGTCAGGGAGATGTACCGTCCCTGGCCGCAAGCACTTGTCCACGTTTCCATTTTCAGGTGGACTCTCCCAGTAACTGCGCTGTTGAGAGAACGGCAGATGTTTTGTGACATGTGCTTGTGTAGTGCGGGGATGGCACACTGGGCAAAATAGTGTCGGCTGGGGACCGAGTACCGAGGGACGGCCACCGCCATAAGGTTGCGGAAGGATTCCGTCTCCACCAGCCTAAAAGGCAGCATTTTCAACGCAAGCAGTCGTGAAATGTGGGAATTTAGGACTGTGGCCTGTGGGGCGTTGGCAGCGAGTTTGCGCTTTCATTCAAAGCTCTGGGATATGGACAAATGAACGCTGCGATGGGACGTGGACATGGACGTTGATGCTGTTTCTTGAGAAACTGCCATAACAAGTGAAGATTGAGAGAAGGGGGCATCTTTGCATGCAGTATGGACAGGGGATTGCCTTGCACGCACAACAGGGGGTTCTCTTACACGCACAACAGCGGAAGAAGCAGTGGTGACACCCACTGACACTGGTCGTGGGCCCTGGGGTTCGCCCCACAAAGTCGGGTGTTTTGCTGCCATGTGCCTGATCATGCTGGTGGTGGTCACGCTGGTTGTTTTGTCACCCCTGCTGATGCTGGCCTGGCGGGTTGTACAAATGGCCTTTTTGGGATTTTCAGCAGAGTCTTTCAAAAAATTCCAGACTCTGGAAGACCTACTGACGCGCCCCCTGGGCCAGTGCTGTAGTGCGGCGCACGTGTGCGCGGGGGAATACCCGGAGCCGGATCCGATGGGGGTAGTAGTCTCCGAGTGGCGGGGACCCGGTCCGTGCCCAGGGTGGTCAAACTAAGTGTGTGGCAGTCTTTGTAGATGTTGTTTAAGTGTCGACTACGCCACCCGTTGATTTGCGGCCGCAAGGCCGCCGCTGCAGAACAGCCCGCTGAGGCCGGTGGTATGTGTGCAGCAATGGTGGTATAACCCCCAACGGGAGAGGTATGGCCTCAGGGCAGCTGGTGCGGGTGAAGGGAGTGATAGAAAGGGCGTCCCGGTACCTTTAGTGCTGGTAGTACGATGGAACACAGAGACTGATGGCAGTTTTCAATGCTTTACTCACAGATGTTATCAGTGTCAGTCCTGCAGGTGATGACGACCCGAGCCGTGCTGCGTCCACCAGTTACGGGGCTCGACCAACCCCCAGGCAGTTCCAGAGTGTGACCTTGAACTCCTTTCTCCGTTCCTTTCTCTGGCCGTCCCCACTAGGGACCCACCCATGTCCAGCTTCCTCGGGCCTTCTGGTGGCGAAACCTATCTCCGGTTTCCCTGACCCTATGTGGCGTGCCTTCGTGGTGAGTGTAGTGAGTGGTCGCGCCAAGACGTGGCCACGACCTCCGGTTCCTGGCTGAGGATAAGTGGCCTCCACCAGTTCGGGATCCGGTACCCTGATCTGCCAACCCTTCACCCGTTTTAGCTCACTCGTGGGATCTCAGGGTTCCCTCTTACTTCATGTCTCTGGGCCTTTCTCCAGGTTCCATTCCTTCCTTGTTCCTTGTTCCTTTCCTCTTGTCTTTCTCTCTCTTGCTCCCTTCAGGAGCAGCACCCAGACAGGGCTGCTGCTCCCTGTCACTACTCTTCTCCTCTTCTTCTGTCTGACTGAACTCTCCCCTCACTCCTAAGATGGTGCCCACCTTTTTATACTCCCTCTGACACCCGAGCCCAGGTGACTAGCCACCAATGGGCTCCTTCCTATGCCCAGAGTCCCTCCCCTCTCTGCTCCTGCACCACTGGGATATTCCTCCCCCCCTCCCACTCCAGCCAGGGACAGACGCTGTCGTACCTGCACATCTATCTGGTGGGAGTACGGTTCATCTGTCCCCCAGAAATGGGATGTATGTGGTGCATGCAGCTAACAGAGTTCCAGTCCACACTCCATCCTTACCCGGGAGTGGAATACCACACCTCTGGTTCGAGGTGCAATACCCCTGTAGCAGCCGAGCCCTCGGGGTGCTACATTCCCCCCTGGTAAACCACAGCACGTCCTCGGGCTGAAATAGAGTAAAACAATTTTTAAAGTGTACGTACACATAAAACACATCAACTTTCATCCATCCCTTTATGGGAGGTTTTCTCAACAGCTGGCTAATGCCACCGGAACTCTTTTACAAAAACACTATGTAAAACTTTGGCATCATATCAAATTTCACATTAAGGCATTCTCAAATAAAACATTCTTGAATTCTCGGGTTCTTGGGATCTTGGGATCTGGCCGCTCTCAGTCCTCGGTCAGGTTAGGGATTAGGGCAAAAATAGGCAACAGTTCTCTTTCTGTCCCAACAGGGACCACACTCTTAGTGGAAACAGTCCCACAACAGTCCTTATACCCGGTCGGGTAACTATTTACATCTCCTCTTTTACCGTTTACGATTAACGGTGTGCTCCACACGCTCCTTTCTCTTCCTCAGGTTCAGACCTGTCCACTGTGCCCCTCCGGTAGGTGGGACTCTACGTCGCTCCTGTTTACAAACACCTGGCCTATGGTCTTCGGGTCTTGAATGATGCCCCAGCCACGTGCCATGTGAAACTTAACAACAGTCCCGGTGACTCGGGGACCGTGAGCTGTACGGGGGGGGTCCTGGCGGGTCCTTGTCTTCTGCTCCACGTTTTTAATGTGGAGCCACTCCTCCTTCACTTTCCTCTCTCTCCGCTCCCGCTCAAACGTTGCCAGTTGTTGGCGGCAGGTCTCATAGCGCCGGGCGGCGCCCGCCCGGGTCTCCTGAGTGAACCCCATCAGGTCTTCTCCAGTGGGGTCCCCCTCGAATTGGGCGTCCTCCAGCGGGGTGAAGAGAGGTCCACGGGCTCCGGAGCTGGGATTAGCGGTTCATCTGGGGCCCTTGCTCCTACGGGATGACTCTTCCTGGAGCGGGGGTTGGTGTACTCAGGCGGCCAGACGAATGGTGTCCCATCCGGGCAGGTGTGCTGCTCATACAGGTCTTTCCCCAATGATGGCACGACTGGGGGCCCCGGCTGGGGTGCAGCGCCCGCGGGCACTCGCCTTTTAACCAGGCCGGTGACTTTCTGATGGTGCCCGGTGTTGGGGAGCACGGTTCAGGGCTAGGCTCCGCTGCAGAGCTTGCTGCTGGAGGGCTGACTACTGGTGGTGGAGGTACGGTGGGCGGTGCGGCACCCAGAGCTTCGGGTCCCGCGGCGGGAGGTAGGGGCAGGTCCGCGGCCTCAGGGCCCGGAGTAACGGCGTCCCCCTTACTTGTCATTGCGGCCTCGCCCGCGGTGTCGTCCTCGGCCTCCGATCCGCTTCTGCTGCCTCTCGGGATCGACGCGGTGCTGGATGGTGGCTGCACCTCCGGTTGGCAGGTCAGCGTGCGCCGGGTCAACTCCTCCTTCCACCCGGCGAGCACGTCTCGTTGCGCCCAGATCATCCTCCTGTTCAGCTCTTCCAGCGCGGCCTGCGCGTACTCCGGTTCTTCCTTCTGGAGCACCGCTAGCAGCTCTGCAATCTGGTATGGCGGCTGTGGCGGTGAAGCTCTCCTCCGTATCCGACATCCTCCTCCCCCCTAGTGGACCGTGGCCTACCTGGCGATGATCCTCTTCCGTAGGCCGCGGCTCCGCAGTGGATCGTCAGGGTTGAGGACCTTCCGTCGCGCTCCTGTGACGTCAGCGTCACTGAGCTCCTTCCAGGACCTTACGCAACGTCCGGACGTGAGGCGGGGCTTCAGTTCTCGCGGGCTCTCGGAGTCCACACCCCTCTTCTTCCCGCGCGGCGTCCTCAAGATGGCGCCCAATGGCGGGAAAACTCCACGGATGGCGGGAAGAAGGCAGAAGATGGCGTCGGATGGCGGGAATCGGCTCCGGACGGCGGGAAACTTCACCACAGGTAAGTAAAAAGTCTCTTTTTCAGGCACGCAGTACCCGGTGATTACGGGCACGAGATCCTGCCGGCTACGCCAAAGTTGACGCGCCCCCTGGGCCAGTGCTGTAGTGCGGCGCACGTGTGCGCGGGGGAATACCCGGAGCCGGATCCGATGGGGGTAGTAGTCTCCGAGTGGCGGGGACCCGGTCCGTGCCCAGGGTGGTCAAACTAAGTGTGTGGCAGTCTTTGTAGATGTTGTTTAAGTGTCGACTACGCCACCCGTTGATTTGCGGCAGCAAGGCCGCCGCTGCAGAACAGCCTGCTGAGGCCGGTGGTATGTGTGCAGCAATGGTGGTATAACCCCCAACGGGAGAGGTATGGCCTCAGGGCAGCTGGTGCGGGTGAAGGGAGTGATAGAAAGGGCGTCCCGGTACCTTTAGTGCTGGTAGTACGATGGAACACAGAGACTGATGGCAGTTTTCAATGCTTTACTCACAGATGTTATCAGTGTCAGTCCTGCAGGTGATGACGACCCGAGCCGTGCTGCGTCCACCAGTTACGGGGCTCGACCAACCCCCAGGCAGTTCCAGAGTGTGACCTTGAACTCCTTTCTCCGTTCCTTTCTCTGGCCGTCCCCACTAGGGACCCACCCATGTCCAGCTTCCTCGGGCCTTCTGGTGGCGAAACCTATCTCCGGTTTCCCTGACCCTATGTGGCGTGCCTTCGTGGTGAGTGTAGTGAGTGGTCGCGCCAAGACGTGGCCACGACCTCCGGTTCCTGGCTGAGGATAAGTGGCCTCCACCAGTTCGGGATCCGGTACCCTGATCTGCCAACCCTTCACCCGTTTTAGCTCACTCGTGGGATCTCAGGGTTCCCTCTTACTTCATGTCTCTGGGCCTTTCTCCAGGTTCCATTCCTTCCTTGTTCCTTGTTCCTTTCCTCTTGTCTTTCTCTCTCTTGCTCCCTTCAGGAGCAGCACCCAGACAGGGCTGCTGCTCCCTGTCACTACTCTTCTCCTCTTCTTCTGTCTGACTGAACTCTCCCCTCACTCCTAAGATGGTGCCCACCTTTTTATACTCCCTCTGACACCCGAGCCCAGGTGACTAGCCACCAATGGGCTCCTTCCTATGCCCAGAGTCCCTCCCCTCTCTGCTCCTGCACCACTGGGATATTCCTCCCCCCCTCCCACTCCAGCCAGGGACAGACGCTGTCGTACCTGCACATCTATCTGGTGGGAGTACGGTTCATCTGTCCCCCAGAAATGGGATGTATGTGGTGCATGCAGCTAACAGAGTTCCAGTCCACACTCCATCCTTACCCGGGAGTGGAATACCACACCTCTGGTTCGAGGTGCAATACCCCTGTAGCAGCCGAGCCCTCGGGGTGCTACATTCCCCCCTGGTAAACCACAGCACGTCCTCGGGCTGAAATAGAGTAAAACAATTTTTAAAGTGTACGTACACATAAAACACATCAACTTTCATCCATCCCTTTATGGGAGGTTTTCTCAACAGCTGGCTAATGCCACCGGAACTCTTTTACAAAAACACTATGTAAAACTTTGGCATCATATCAAATTTCACATTAAGGCATTCTCAAATAAAACATTCTTGAATTCTCGGGTTCTTGGGATCTTGGGATCTGGCCGCTCTCAGTCCTCGGTCAGGTTAGGGATTAGGGCAAAAATAGGCAACAGTTCTCTTTCTGTCCCAACAGGGACCACACTCTTAGTGGAAACAGTCCCACAACAGTCCTTATACCCGGTCGGGTAACTATTTACATCTCCTCTTTTACCGTTTACGATTAACGGTGTGCTCCACACGCTCCTTTCTCTTCCTCAGGTTCAGACCTGTCCACTGTGCCCCTCCGGTAGGTGGGACTCTACGTCGCTCCTGTTTACAAACACCTGGCCTATGGTCTTCGGGTCTTGAATGATGCCCCAGCCACGTGCCATGTGAAACTTAACAACAGTCCCGGTGACTCGGGGACCGTGAGCTGTACGGGGGGGGTCCTGGCGGGTCCTTGTCTTCTGCTCCACGTTTTTAATGTGGAGCCACTCCTCCTTCACTTTCCTCTCTCTCCGCTCCCGCTCAAACGTTGCCAGTTGTTGGCGGCAGGTCTCATAGCGCCGGGCGGCGCCCGCCCGGGTCTCCTGAGTGAACCCCATCAGGTCTTCTCCAGTGGGGTCCCCCTCGAATTGGGCGTCCTCCAGCGGGGTGAAGAGAGGTCCACGGGCTCCGGAGCTGGGATTAGCGGTTCATCTGGGGCCCTTGCTCCTACGGGATGACTCTTCCTGGAGCGGGGGTTGGTGTACTCAGGCGGCCAGACGAATGGTGTCCCATCCGGGCAGGTGTGCTGCTCATACAGGTCTTTCCCCAATGATGGCACGACTGGGGGCCCCGGCTGGGGTGCAGCGCCCGCGGGCACTCGCCTTTTAACCAGGCCGGTGACTTTCTGATGGTGCCCGGTGTTGGGGAGCACGGTTCAGGGCTAGGCTCCGCTGCAGAGCTTGCTGCTGGAGGGCTGACTACTGGTGGTGGAGGTACGGTGGGCGGTGCGGCACCCAGAGCTTCGGGTCCCGCGGCGGGAGGTAGGGGCAGGTCCGCGGCCTCAGGGCCCGGAGTAACGGCGTCCCCCTTACTTGTCGTTGCGGCCTCGCCCGCGGTGTCGTCCTCGGCCTCCGATCCGCTTCTGCTGCCTCTCGGGATCGACGCGGTGCTGGATGGTGGCTGCACCTCCGGTTGGCAGGTCAGCGTGCGCCGGGTCAACTCCTCCTTCCACCCGGCGAGCACGTCTCGTTGCGCCCAGATCATCCTCCTGTTCAGCTCTTCCAGCGCGGCCTGCGCGTACTCCGGTTCTTCCTTCTGGAGCACCGCTAGCAGCTCTGCAATCTGGTATGGCGGCTGTGGCGGTGAAGCTCTCCTCCGTATCCGACATCCTCCTCCCCCCTAGTGGACCGTGGCCTACCTGGCGATGATCCTCTTCCGTAGGCCGCGGCTCCGCAGTGGATCGTCAGGGTTGAGGACCTTCCGTCGCGCTCCTGTGACGTCAGCGTCACTGAGCTCCTTCCAGGACCTTACGCAACGTCCGGACGTGAGGCGGGGCTTCAGTTCTCGCGGGCTCTCGGAGTCCACACCCCTCTTCTTCCCGCGCGGCGTCCTCAAGATGGCGCCCAATGGCGGGAAAACTCCACGGATGGCGGGAAGAAGGCAGAAGATGGCGTCGGATGGCGGGAATCGGCTCCGGACGGCGGGAAACTTCACCACAGGTAAGTAAAAAGTCTCTTTTTCAGGCACGCAGTACCCGGTGATTACGGGCACGAGATCCTGCCGGCTACGCCAAAGTTGACGCGCCCCCTGGGCCAGTGCTGTAGTGCGGCGCACGTGTGCGCGGGGGAATACCCGGAGCCGGATCCGATGGGGGTAGTAGTCTCCGAGTGGCGGGGACCCGGTCCGTGCCCAGGGTGGTCAAACTAAGTGTGTGGCAGTCTTTGTAGATGTTGTTTAAGTGTCGACTACGCCACCCGTTGATTTGCGGCAGCAAGGCCGCCGCTGCAGAACAGCCTGCTGAGGCCGGTGGTATGTGTGCAGCAATGGTGGTATAACCCCCAACGGGAGAGGTATGGCCTCAGGGCAGCTGGTGCGGGTGAAGGGAGTGATAGAAAGGGCGTCCCGGTACCTTTAGTGCTGGTAGTACGATGGAACACAGAGACTGATGGCAGTTTTCAATGCTTTACTCACAGATGTTATCAGTGTCAGTCCTGCAGGTGATGACGACCCGAGCCGTGCTGCGTCCACCAGTTACGGGGCTCGACCAACCCCCAGGCAGTTCCAGAGTGTGACCTTGAACTCCTTTCTCCGTTCCTTTCTCTGGCCGTCCCCACTAGGGACCCACCCATGTCCAGCTTCCTCGGGCCTTCTGGTGGCGAAACCTATCTCCGGTTTCCCTGACCCTATGTGGCGTGCCTTCGTGGTGAGTGTAGTGAGTGGTCGCGCCAAGACGTGGCCACGACCTCCGGTTCCTGGCTGAGGATAAGTGGCCTCCACCAGTTCGGGATCCGGTACCCTGATCTGCCAACCCTTCACCCGTTTTAGCTCACTCGTGGGATCTCAGGGTTCCCTCTTACTTCATGTCTCTGGGCCTTTCTCCAGGTTCCATTCCTTCCTTGTTCCTTGTTCCTTTCCTCTTGTCTTTCTCTCTCTTGCTCCCTTCAGGAGCAGCACCCAGACAGGGCTGCTGCTCCCTGTCACTACTCTTCTCCTCTTCTTCTGTCTGACTGAACTCTCCCCTCACTCCTAAGATGGTGCCCACCTTTTTATACTCCCTCTGACACCCGAGCCCAGGTGACTAGCCACCAATGGGCTCCTTCCTATGCCCAGAGTCCCTCCCCTCTCTGCTCCTGCACCACTGGGATATTCCTCCCCCCCTCCCACTCCAGCCAGGGACAGACGCTGTCGTACCTGCACATCTATCTGGTGGGAGTACCGTTGATCTGTCCCCCGGAAATGGGATGTATGTGGTGCATGTTCCAGTCCACACTCCATCCTTACCCGGGAGTGGAATACCACACCTCCGGTTCGAGGTGCAATACCCCTGTAGCAGCCGAGCCCTCGGGGTGCTACATTACCAGTCGTACTGGCAACGTCCCTCGTGTTGGTGTTACGGGGAACGGTTGCCCACCTTCTGTCTGCGGCCACCACACTGCTTCTTCCTGCCTGTTGGGATACTCTGCCTCCATCCCCCTGTGTGCTGCTGGCCTCGCTCTGCGTGTCCTCCTCCCACGCCGGGTCAGAATCTTTTAAACAGATATATTTGTGTCTGAACAGTCAGCGAGACACTGAAACTGTTTTTTTTTATGTAAAAAAGTCAAAAAGGTGGATTACACCCAGATTTGAACCGTGGAAGAGGAAAACCACAGTTCTATTTCTCTGGCCTACACCAGAATCTTTTAAACAGATATATTTGTGTCTGAACAGTCAGCGAGACACTGAAACTGTTTTTTTTTATGTAAAAAAGGGAAAAAGGTGGATTACACCCAGATTTGAACTGTGGAAGAGGAAAACCACAGTTCTAGTTCTCTGGCCTACACCAGATCGGTTTAAACAGATATATTTGTGTCTGAACAGTCAGCGAGACACTCAAACTGTTTTTTTTCATGGCAAAAAGGCAAAAAGGTGGATAACACCCAGATTTGATCCGTGGAAGAGGAAAACCACAGTTTTATTTCTCTGGCCTACACCAGAATTTTTTAAACAGATATATTTGCGTCTGAACAGTCAGCGAGACACTCAAACTGTTTTTTTATGTAAAAATGGCAAAAAGGTGGATTACACCCAGATTTGAACCGTGGAAGAGGAAAACCACAGTTCTAGTTCTCTGGCCTACATCAGAATCTTTTAAACAGATATATTTGTGTCTGAACAGTCACCGAGACACTCAAACTGTTTTTTTTATGTAAAAAAGGAAAAAAGGTGGATTACACCCAGATTTGAACTGTGGAAGAGGAAAACCACAGTTCTAATTTCCTGGCATATACCAGACTTTTTTTAATAGATATATTTGTGTCTGAACAGTTAGCGAAATACTCAAACAGTTTTTTTTTTATGGAAAAAGGGCAAAAAAGTGGATAATACAGAGATTTGAACCATGGAACTGCAAGACTACAGTTCTAGTTATCTGGCCGAAACCAGACTCTTTTAAACAGATATATTTGTGTCTGAACACTCACAAACGCACTCAATTTTTTTTGGGGGGAGGGGGAAATACCAAAAGGTTAATAAGACAGTTATTTGTACAGTCTGACTGAGGAAAAAAAAAAAAAGAGGATTTAGATGAAAAAACAGGATTTTTCCTGGCCCCTGAGACCTGGGGCTAAGTCTAGCAATTTGAGCAGCAGCATCACACAGGACTGTAATGCAGTGTTTGGTGGTATAACCACTGCGTCTCCTATACAGCCTGCCTGCCTGATACCAGGAAATATAGTGGCTGCTGGGGACCGAGTATGGATACCCGACTGCCGCAGGCATGAGGTTGTGAAAAGCTTCCGCCTCCACGAGCTTAATAGGCCACATTTCAAGTGCAAGCAGCTGTCAAAAATTTGGCAGTATAGTATTGCAGCCTGTGGGTGGATGGCTGCCTGCATACTTGCGCTTGCATTCCAAGGAATGGGGTAGGGACAACTGAACGCTGAAGTGGGACAAGGACGTGGAGGGTTATTGCTGCAAGACTGCAACGACAGGTGCATGGCGGGAGGCATCTTCGCATGTGCCAAGGATCACTTATGATGGGCACACTTTTAGGCAGTGACCTGGAAGTCAGAGATGCTTCCAGAGGTCTTCCCCATGCTGTTCCCATTTCTTTTCAGCACTGTATGTGTGGCACCCCAGGGGTCTGGTTTTCCACAGTAATGTAATGTTATGTCTGAGAGCAGGTGGGAGGTCCTTTGGTCAGGGATCCTGTGCATGCCACACCTCCTGCCCAGTCTTGGGAGAGGAAGAACTTCCCCTGTATAAACCCGGGGCTGAGGCAGGGTGAGTCAGACAAGGAGAGGGGAGACAAGAAGCAGCATAGGAAACAGGCGAGTTCCAAGGAGTCAGGGGCTGGCAGCTGCAGCGCTCGCCCTGACTAAGAAGATTCTTTACCGGACCCGGAGTCCGAGGCTGTGGGGACTAACTTCTACCCAGCAGCAGAATCCGTCAGGCAGGGGATTTCAGGTCCTCTGGCCCAGAAGCCCGAAGGCACGGTCACACGCGTGGGACCAGCACCGCCATCGTGGAGTGGAAGCCATTAGAAGGCCCCGAGTCACCGGCCATACGGGTGAGCACCACACGGTACACTCAGGGACGTGGGCTACTTACATCAGCTTCTAGCAAGGTAGCCAGAAGAGTACAGTCAGTTTGGGAGGCCTACAACTACGCCTGGCCAGGGGAGATCCCATCTGCTCAAAGACTGACCAGGCCCCGTTTGCTAGCAAGTACTCCGGGAGGGTCTATCGTTGTTACCAGTAAAGACCCTGAACTACACCGTACCGTCTCTGAGTGGTTCCTGCTACCCCCATCATCCACGTCGGCTGCCCTGAGGCCATACCCCTCCCGTTGGGGGTTATGCTATCACGCTGCACAATCCTACCACCGGCCTCAGCGGTCTGCCCTGCAGCAGCAGCTCCCTGGCTGCACTCAACGGGTGGCGTAGTCATCAACTATTTACTACTAATAGACTGCCGTCTAGTTTGACTCCCTGGGCACGGACCGGGTCACCGCCACGAGACTACAACCCTCCACTGATCCGGCTCCGGGTAGGCTCCCGCATGCGCAACGCAGCGCGACACAGGCCCAGGGGCGCGTCAACTTTGGCGTAGTCGGCAGGATTTCGTGCCCGCAACCACCGGGTACTGCGTGCCTGAAAAGCAAAGACTGTTCAAACTTAAAAGTGGTGAAGATTCCCGCTATCCGTGGAGGTTTCCCGCCATCCGGCGCCATCTTCTACCTTCTTCCCGCCATCGGTGAAGTTTCCCGCCATCCGGCGCCATCTTCGGCCTTCTTCCCGCCATCCGTGGAGTTTTCCCGCCGTTGGACGCCATCTTGGGGACGCCGCGCGGGAAGAAGAGGGGCGTGGACTCCGAAAGCGCGCGAGAACTGAAGCCCCGCCTCACGTCCGGACGTTGCGTAAGGTCCTGGAAGGAGCCCAGCAGACGCCGACGTCACAGGAGCGCGACGGAAGGTCCTCAACCCTGACGATCCACTGCGGAGCCGCGGCCTACGGAAGAGGATCATCGCAAGGTAGGCCACGGTCCACTAGGGGGGAGGAAGATGTCGGATACGGAGGAGAGCTTCACTGCCCCAACCCCCTCCAGCGCTACCGCTGCTGCAGTTATGCCCTTCACCATGCCCTATATCCCGGGAGCAGCTTGGCTACCCCAGTACTCAGGGGAGTCACATACCCTGCATGACTTTAGAGAAAAGCTGGATAGCCTCTTCCAGGTGTACCCCCTCACAGAAGAGCAAAAAGTGAGCATCCTGGTGGCCCAACTAACCGGGGCAGCCAAAAGGGAAGTAAAATCCTGCCCACCTGGGAGGAAGACTGTCGCAGGGATACTAACCCGGCTGAAGGACACCTTTGATACCCGCACCTCAGCCGAGATTAAGCTTAGATTCTACGGGTGCAAGCAGCGAGCGCATGAGAGTATAAGGGACTATGCACTAAACCTACAAGAGGCCCTGAGGGCCATAAAGCAGACCGACCCTGATGGGGTGGGAAACGAGGACAGGCTGTTGACTGAACAATTTATAGAGGGTTTATATTGCAATGCCCACCGAACCCAGTTGCGGGCAATGGCCTTACAGGATCCCCATCTGGACTTTGCACAGTTCAAGGACAGAGCCATCCGGGTGCTCCGAGAACCGGCACCAGGTGGCGTTGTGACCCACAGACGCCCCACTACCACTTACTACCAGGAGGCGGCGCCCTTGTCAGCAGGGCCTGTGGGAGCTGATGCGCAGGCTTTGGACAATGACCCGGCTCCAGACCTACACCATCAGGTCCAAGAGCTAGCTAAGAGCGTTGCTGCGCTAACCCGAACTGTGCAGTCTTTACAGGTTTCCACCCCAGGGAAGATCCAGCTGGCATCCGGACCGGAGGACATCCCGTGGCGTCGACCAAGGAGGACCCCACCGGCCAGAGGAAGACCCAGTGACCGATACAGCGAGGACGGACGACCCATCTGCCGCCGCTGCAATCAACCCGGACATATGGAAAGGTACTGTTCTTTAAACGGGCACAACCTGGGGTAGAGGGCCAACCCCCAGGAAAAAGATCACCAGGCCCATCGAACTGGCGCGACAGATATGTGGGCGGACGTCCAGTCTTGCCTGTGGTACTGGATGGCATTCCCATGAGTGCCCTACTGGATACCGGGTCACAGGTCACCACCATCCCGTACGTGCTCTTCAAGCAGTACTGGAATGACTCGGATATTACCCACTACCCTGACGACGACTTGAGTATCATCGCCAGCAATGGCCAGCCCGTGCCACAGATCGGATTTAAGGAGGTGGCCCTCAAAATCGGTAGAGTCGAACTGGCCGCACAGGGACTGATCATTGTAGATATTGATAAACATGAGAGTCACCCAAAAATAACTCTAGGAACTAACGTAATTGAAAATTGTCTTGCAGAGGTGATTTTCCTTTTACAGCAGGTTGCCAAGAACGCCGGCTCCGGCGAGCAGCGGGTGCTCCAGAAAGAGATCCGGGCACTGATGCAACGGCAACAAGTGGAACTCTCCGGCGGTGAGATTGGTAGCGTAAGAATGTGTGACCCTTTTCCTATTGCCATGCCCCCAAAAAGTGAAATGATGATTTGGTGCCGGGCAGCTATTGGTCTGAGAGGAAGAGATTACCAGGCAATGGTAGAACCAGTTTACTCAGACAGTAGGCCCACCATTTTGACAGCACGAGGGGTGGTCAATGTACGCCATGGGAGGGTGCCCATTCGCATAATAAATATCGGGGAGAGGGAAGTGTACCTGCCCCGGTATGCCACGCTAGCCAAATTATATACCACTAATCAAAATTCTATACAATCTGTGGAACCCTTGCCTCCATCTCACCCGGAGGAAGGTAACGGCTCTAAGAAAGACATGGAGGACTGGTGTCAGCAACTACATTTGGGTACTGATTCCACTCCCTCACATCAGAAACAAGGAGTCTATCGGGTGGTTCAAGAGTATGAGAGAGTGTTTAGTAAACACCCGTTAGACTTCGGGCGAGTCAAGGGGGTAGAACACCGCATCCCCACGGGAGATCATCCTCCCATAAAAGAGAGGTATCGACCCGTACCCCCTGCACATTACCAACACGCCAAGGGGATGCTTAGAGACATGAAGGAGGCTGGGGTAATCCGGGATAGCTGTAGCCCCTGGGCAGCCCCACTAGTTTTAGTCAAAAAGAAAGACAACACCATGAGGATGTGTGTAGATTACCGGAAAATCAACTGTATCACACACAAGGATGCGTACCCCTTACCAAGGATAGAGGAGTCATTGGCTGCTTTAAGATCTGCTAACTTCTTCTCTACCTTGGATCTCACTAGCGGGTACTGGCAGGTTCCTGTAGCAGAGGCGGACCGGGAGAAGACCGCATTCACCACCCCGATGGGACTTAGTGAGTTCACCTGCATGCCGTTCGGACTCTGCAACGCCCCAGGAACCTTCCAACGATTAATGTAGTGCTGTCTGGGCCACAGAAACTTCGAGACGGTCCTGTTGTACCTGGACGATGTCATCGTATACTCCAAAACTTATGAGGACCACCTGAAACACCTGGCGGAGGTGTTCGAAGCTCTGGCGAGTTACGGCCTAAAGGTGAAACCCTCCAAGTGTCACCTCCTGAAACCAAAGGTGCAATACCTGGGACACGTGGTGAGCGCTGACGGAGTGGCTCCCGACCCCGATAAGATCACCGCAATTAAGGGATGGCCAAGCCCCTCCAGCGTAAAAGAAGTGCGGCAGTTCCTAGGGTTGGTAGGCTACTACCGAAGGTTTATTCCCGGTTTCACCAAAAAGGCAGCGCCTATGCAGGACCTCCTGATAGGCCAGTCCCGGAAGGCCAAGAACCAGAAGCCGCCCTTCAAATGGGAAGAGCTAGAGGAAGAGTCCTTCCGCCAGCTGAAGATGGCCCTCACGGGGGATGAAATCTTGGCGTACCCAGACTATAGCCAGCCCTTCATCCTCTACACCGACGCCAGTAACATCGGGCTAGGAGCCGTACTATCCCAGATTCAGCAGGGGAGAGAACGAGTGATCTCCTATGCCAGCCGAAAACTGCGACCCACCGAAAGGAACCCCGAGAATTACAGCTCATTTAAGCTAGAGTTCCTGGCCGTGGTATTGGCAGTCACCGAGCGCTTTAGGCATTACCTCGCTTCTTCCCGGTTCACCGTATACACGGATAACAACCCGTTGATACACCTGGACACGGCAAGACTCGGTGCCCTGGAGCAGAGGTGGATGGCCCGTCTGTCCAACTACGAGTTCACAATCAAATACCGGGCAGGACGCTCCAATACTAACGCGGATGCCCTGTCCAGGATGCCCAACCTGCCGGACGAAGGAGAAGATCCGGAGGGACTGGAAGAAGTTGAACTCCCTGCGTTCCACCGTCATGGGACTATCCAGTATTCCCACCGGGTAAGGGGTAAACAGGCTGCTACGTTGAACCCCTTACCCCACTACAACTGGGCGGAAACGCAAGACAGCGACCCTGCCGTCCGACTGGTGAAGGAGATGCTGACTCGGCCGGAGGCTCGACTTGAACCAGACGCTCCGGAGGAAGCCAAACAACTATGGGCGGAGAAGAGTCGACTATTCCTTTACAAGGGGAAGTTGTGCCGCAGAATGGTCAACTCCCGGACGCATGAACTACTCTGGCAAGTAGTGGTGCCACGAAGAGACGCAGCCATGGTGATGGAGGCATACCACGACGGAGCTGGACACTTCGGGTGGAAAAAGCTGGAGTTCCTGCTGCGCGAGCGGTTCCACTGGGTAGGCATGAGGGGAACCATCGATAAGTGGTGCAGAGACTGTGGCCCGTGCAATCTGAGAAGGAAGGACCGGGCCAGCCAGAAGACTCCCCTGCAGTCCATCGTCACCCGGCAACCGTTGGAACTGGTAGCCTTGGATCATGTAAAACTGACCCCAAGCAGAAGTGGCTACGTCTACGCTTTAACCATCGTGGATCATTACTCCCGGTTCTTGGTTGTCGTCCCCGTCAAGGACTTAACGGCTCAAACAGCAGCTAGAGCCTTCCAGCAGCACTTCTGCCGTCCACACGGGTACCCGGACCAAGTGCTGACGGACCAGGGACCTGCCTTTGAAGCGGAGGTCTTCCAGGAATTCTGCAATCTGTATGGCTGCCGGAAGATAAGGACGACACCCTACCATCCGCAAACTAATGGACTTTGTGAAAAAATGAACCAGGTGGTAATGGATCTGCTAAAAACATTGCCCCTGGAAGAACGCAGTCTGTGGCCTGAGAAGTTGCCCGATCTGGTGGACCTATACAACCACATCCCGGTAGGTTCCACCAACTGTACCCCGGCTTACCTAATGAGGGCGAGACCTGGTAAGTTACCTGTTGACCTGGAAATGGGAGTCCTGACACCTGAGGACACTTCACCAGAAACAGACTGGGACACAGAGAGGCAGCAGCAGTACCGGAGAGTACAAGAGAGCGTGGAGCGAAGTCTCTGTCAGGCTAGGGAAAGACAAGAGAAGACTTACAACCAGTATGCTCCCGCTGTTCCCCTGGTACCCGGAGAGCAGGTCTTGAAGAGGAAAAGACGGCTCCACAAGTTGGATGACCAGTGGGAGGAGGACCCGTACACCGTACTGCCCTCAAGCCACGAGAACCCGAAGGTCTGTACCATCAGTAAAGACGGAGGGGAAACCACAGCCATTGTATCCCGGGACCACCTGAAGAAGTGTCCCGAACAACTGAGGAACCCTGAAGAGGAACAAGAAGACCATCGACCCGTGGAAGAAAGGGAAGATATGGTTAGTACCGTGCTCGGGGACTTCCCTCAGTCTTGGACTCAAGTCAATGGTGCAGTTGTGGTACCCGTACTCACCTTCCTCCAACCATCATCCCAAGAACCTACGGAGCAACGGGTAGAGCTGGAAGAACAGCCGGTCCAGGAGGCAGAAGACTCCACACAAGCAGAACAGGAGAATCAACCCTCTGCTTATAGTGAGCCTGCCGTACCCCTAGTGAGACAAAGAGCCGGTAGACAGCTGCCCAGTTTACCCTTGACAGCTCCTACACCCTGTAGTTCAGGGCCAGACAGTCAGCTCCGTAGGTCCACTCGGGCCACTAGAGGCCAGTTACCCGCACGCTGGAGAATTTAAAGTGTATAAATTGTTTTATTTATGTTTTTCTGTGTATTGTTGCTTGTGAATAATTTTGTGTTTCCAGTTGTTTTTAGGAAACCTTGGTGGATTTACCGGGAATCCTTGTATATAGTTGGAGCGTAACCCAGGATGGACTAGAGACTGTTAAGGACTCGGGGTAGGACAGACCCCTACCTGGTTACGTCTCCCTGTGTTGGTGAAATGGACACCTTTGCTTTTCTTCAAAGACTACACCCGGTTGCGGACACGCCGCAACCATCTTATGTGTTTTTCTTATTGTGTTGTTATTGTTATACTTTGTTATGTTTTTCTAAATGTGTTTTGTCCCGGAGTACTAAATTTCACTAGGGGGGAATGTGGCACCCCAGGGGTCTGGTTTTCCACAGTAATGTAATGTTATGTCTGAGAGCAGGTGGGAGGTCCTTTGGTCAGGGATCCTGTGCATGCCACACCTCCTGCCCAGTCTTGGGAGGGGAAGAACTTCCCCTGTATAAACCCGGGGCTGAGGCAGGGTGAGTCAGACAAGGAGAGGGGAGACAAGAAGCAGCATAGGAAACAGGCGAGTTCCAAGGAGTCAGGGGCTGGCAGCTGCAGCGCTCGCCCTGACTAAGAAGATTCTTTACCGGACCCGGAGTCCGAGGCTGTGGGGACTAACTTCTACCCAGCAGCAGAATCCGTCAGGCAGGGGATTTCAGGTCCTTTGGCCCAGAAGCCCGAAGGCACGGTCACACGTGTGGGACCAGCACCGCCATCGTGGAGCGGAAGCCATTAGAAGGCCCCGAGTCACCGGCCATACGGGTGAGCACCACACGGTACACTCAGGGACGTGGGCTACTTACATCAGCTTCTAGCAAGGTAGCCAGAAGAGTACAGTCAGTTTGGGAGGCCTACAACTACGCCTGGCCAGGGGAGATCCCATCTGCTCAAAGACTGACCAGGCCCCGTTTGCTAGCAAGTACTCCGGGAGGGTCTATCGTTGTTACCAGTAAAGACCCTGAACTACACCGTACCGTCTCTGAGTGGTTCCTGCTACCCCCATCATCCACGTCGGCTGCCCTGAGGCCATACCCCTCCCGTTGGGGGTTATACTATCACGCTGCACAATCCTACCACCGGCCTCAGCGGTCTGCCCTGCAGCAGCAGCTCCCTGGCTGCACTCAACGGGTGGCGTAGTCATCAACTATTTACTACTAATAGACTGCCGTCTAGTTTGACTCCCTGGGCACGGACCGGGTCACCGCCACGAGACTACAACCCTCCACTGATCCGGCTCCGGGTAGGCTCCCGCATGCGCAACGCAGCGCGACACAGGCCCAGGGGCGCGTCATATGCATGTGTCTGATGATGTGTCACACACCACATGGCCAGATAAGGTTGTAAAATGTTAAAATGACATTTAATGGTGAATGCATTTGTATTGGTTGAAAGCAATGCAAAAGTGCAAAAACACATCAAAAACGCAACATGTGAACATAGCCCAAGGTGTGGAGGAGTATTTTTGGTTTTGGTTATTTATTAGGCCTTCTAAACAAGTCTTTACCCTGGAAAGGATGTTCCTTAACATATTTCCCAGGAAAATCCATTTTGGTTTCGTTTTTGTATGTTTTATTGTGAGTCCGTAAAAGTAGCGTAATACTCTGACAACGTTGCTAATAGCAGTGACCTGGGAGTCAGAAATGCTTCCAGGGGTCTTCCCCATTTTGTTCCCATGTCATTTGAGCACTTTTCCATCGATTTGGACAATTTTTAGGCCCTCTGCAGACCGCCGGGGGGGGGACCGCCAGAAAAAAGCTCGAGTTTCCCATAGACTTACATTGGGCTCGTTGCTCGGGTCGAGCACCCGAGTATTCCAATGTGCTTGACCCGAGCTTCGAGCACCCGAGCATTTTAGTGCTCGCTCATCACTAGTTATTACCTCATAAAGTGACATTGGTCAAAATTGAAAATATTGGCCTGGTCACGAAGGTGAAAACAGGCTCTGGCGCAAAAGGGTTAATAGAGCTTTTTCTCAAGACAGGAGTGAGACACGCAGTGTGAATCGCAGCTGTAGTCTTTCAACATCCGGCACGTCAGTTTGTCAAAACATTAGCAGCAGCAGAGTAAGTGGCAGACAGCAATTTCTGTGAGTGCTTGCACACATTTTTTAGACCAGTTCGTGCACCAGCACAACAGTATACAAGTCTGACACGTGGACAACGACTGGAGAGGACGGTGGAGGACTATCTAGAGCTTAATACGAATACCATCAGTGAGGATTTTGACCCTTTTATATTTTGGTCTTCAAAAATGCATGAATGGCCTGAGCTCGCCTGTCACGCCTTGGAAGTTTTATCATGTCCGGCAGCCAGCGTTCTCTCAGAACATGTGTTCAGCGCTGCTGGTAGTGTCCTGACGGATAAGCGCACCCGGCTGTCCCATGAAAGTTTTGACCGCCTAACTTTCATCAAGATGAACAAGTCATGGATCTCAAAGGACTTTTGCACCCCAATTGCAGACTGTACAGAATAGGCGATGTTGTCTTTTTTAGTGTGCTGCATTGATCTTGCGGAATTGGAGTCTGTGATATGGCTTTTGTGGCTGCTCTTGCTGCGGCTGAAGGTTTTAGGCCCTAATTTTTGGAAATGTGGGGAATCCTGATTGGGTCTCCATCTATTGGGTTGGCTGTAGTGATGAGCGAGTACCGTAATATTCGTAATTGCTATACTCGTAACGAGTACTTTGTAATAATCGCGTATTCGTTCCGAATAGCAAGTACAATGTAAGTCAATGGGAAATGTGAATAATTTTCTGTGGGGCCTACAAAGGGGTCTGGGGGCCTGAGGAAAAAGCTGAAATGGATGGGAAAGTGATGAAACAGAATGGGAAGAGTCTGGAGAATGTGCCTGCAAGCATTTCTGACTCACATATGGTTTCTGGGAAAACGTTTGTCGCAGTATTACGCCACTTTTACAGATACACAAGAACAACCACCAAGCTTAACATAAATTGCATTTAACAGGCCAAAAAGGTTAAGAAACAGTTTTTTCCTGCACAATCACTTGTATATAAGGCTAAATAAACCAGAGAAGCCAAAAAAATATCCCTTTTAGCCTTTGTTCACACATACTGTTGTGGCTTTTTTTCGTCTTTTACAATTGGAAGGGCCTTGACTTATACATTTTGTAGGTCCCTCTGTCATACATTATTTTTAGTTCACTATTCCCCAACACTTTACAAGCACAGCTAGAACGTACTAGTAGGTATGTTGATCTTTGACCTGAGAGGCCTCAGGTGGCTGTGTAACATACGTTTTGGAGGGACAGCTGTTACTTAGACATTTGGGCGGTCCCTCCATCATTAACACTCAGATAGTGGAATACATATTCAATAGCAGTTTACAATATGCCCATTGTAGCGTTGGGCTTGACCCTCCTCCTCCTCCACCACCATATGATACTGCAGCCCTAAATTCAAATGTTCAGAGGCCCTGCAGTAGGCAGGAAAACTGAGTTTTGTGAGAGCCCTCGTGTGGCCCTGTAACATACATTTTGAAGTGCCCTCCTCTAGAGATTTTGGAGGTCCCTCTTGTGTACAATACATTTGAGAGTGCCCTCACTTATTCATATTGAAGGGCCCTCACTCTATTATTTAACTCATTTAAGGATAGAGACTACAGAGAAAAAGACCAAGAGACTTGGAGAACTAGAAGGTAGCAGTGAGTGCGGCCTGCGATCCTCAGGTATGGCTGAACTCTGTGAACCGGAAAAATAAAGCTGCACTAGTCAACTGGATGACGAGCTCAAATATATCACTTGTGCAAGTCAATGGATAAAGGATATATGGTGCCCCCCTCCAGGATGGGTTGGAGAAGCTTCTCCAAATGGCTCAGAGATTTTGATTGTCAATATTCCCCAGATTATATAGGAAGAGAAGACTTCTTGATACTGTACTACTTGGTCCAGTGCAGAATGTGCATCGTATTTCCAAAATTTACTCCTGGTAGCTGTGTCATAGGTGCAGGGAGATTCCATGACAAGGACCTCCCTTGTCAAACATTATCTACAATGGAGTACTGTAGTAGTTGTGGCCCTCAATTCAAGTTTTCAGAGGGCCATCAGTCAGTCATCAACAGTCAGTGTAAATTTCTATTGAATATGTATTCCCTATCTCAGTCACAATGTGGCACAAGCCAGGCATGTTTTTTGCCAAATAGGGTGACTGAGAGTACATTTCTATTGAATATGTATCCCCTATCTCAGTCACAATGTGGCACAATCTGTGAAAAGGGCCTCCAATGACAAATATTCGTTTGGTAGGACCACTGTACATTCCAGATTTGTCCACTGCACAATGTGCATAGGGTTTGTAAAAATGAGCCCTATGGGCTGAGTCTTGGTTGACGTAGTTAGCCACCATCCCAAGGGCCTCCAATCACAAATAGTAGTTAGGCTGGAGTAGGAATACTGTCCTGGTTTGTCCACTGCACAATGTGCATTAGGGTTTGTAAAAATTAGCCCTATGGGCTGAGTCATGGTTGACGAAGGAAGGAAACGGGTTTTATGGGAAGGGGGTGACGTTAACAGCAGTAGCATGAATCTGCATTTTTGATGAATTTAGGTTGGCTTGCTGTCATCTGGAGGGATTACAAACTGTGGAGATATCCAGTCCTTGTTGAATTTAATCAGAGTAAGTCTGTCTGCATTTTCCGTGGAGAGGCCTATGTGTGCCTATCAATGATGATTGCACCAGCGGAACTGAAAACACGCTCAGACACCACACTAGCAGTCGGGCAGGCCAGCACCTCCAAGGCATATAAGGAGAGGTCGGGCCAAGTGTTCAGCTTAGACACCCAATAATTAAAGGGAACTGAAGCGTCAGAAAGGACGCACGCATGGTCACTTAAGTACCCCTTGACCATGTTCTGCAAATTATCCCTCCTTGGCATTGTTACAGGCACAGATAGCCCTTGCTGTTGTGCTGGTTTATTGAAAATTGCCCAATTTGTGCACATTTTCCCCCCACCTCTGTTGGATCTGGTGTTCGTGTCTCTCCCCATTATCCCTTGGTGTTGAAAAGAGCCGGCACCTCTGCCACCAGCATTGTCTGAGGGTGATGTTTTCAGTAACTGATCTACAACGGCCCTATTGAACGATTCCATTGTAAAACTCTTGGGTGACTCAAAAAGGAGAGAAGGAAATTTCTCCTTGTACCGTGGATCGAGAAAGGTGGCCAACCAGTGTAGGTTGTTGGATAAAATGTGTATCACGCGAGGGTCTTGCCACAGACACTTACACATAAACTGTACCATGTGGGCCAAGCTGCAAAAAGGCAAATGTTCTGTGTCCCCAACAGTAGAAAAAATACCCATCCTCTCCTCACGCTGACTCGCCTCCTCCTCCTCATCCACCTCCTCGTTCTCCTCTCCTGCCCATCCAGCCTGGACAGACATGAAGCTTGGGTTGGGTGTCCCCTCTGTGGCATTATGAGTCCCCTCGGTAGCACAGAAAAACAAGTCCTCTCCTTGCTCATCCTCCTCATCTTCTTGTTCGTCACCCATTGTTGCCTCAGAATATTGGCTGGGCTGGGTAGTAACACCCATTGGGAAATCTGGCTCCATACCAACATGCTGGGCACTCAAAGCTTCCTCTTTGAGATTTTGCAGTGATTGTTTCAAGAGACACAGCAGCGGGATGGTTACGCTGATAATGCTACTCAAAGTTACTCAAGAACCTCACAAATGTCAGCGATGCACACCCAATCGACAGTTGTTAAGTGTGGTGGCTGACTCTCAGTCTGACGGGCATGATGAAGCTGGTATTCGGCTACTGCCCTCTGCTGTTCACTAATCCTCGCCAACATGCGATAGGTGGAGTTCCACCGTGTGGGCAGGTCGCAAATGAGTCGGTGACTTGGCAAATTCAAGCGCTTTTGCAGTGCTGTAAGAGCAGCAAAAGCGGTAGAGGAATGGCGGAAATGGGCGCTAATACGGCGCACCTTCTCAAGTAGGTACGGCAAGTCACGGTAAGTTTTCAGAAATTTCTGAAAAACTAGGTTCAGCACGTGAGCCATGCATGGTACGTGTACCAGCTTGCTGACTTTTAAAGCCGCTGCCAGGTTATGCCCATTATCGCAGATGACCAGACCGGGTTGGAGGTGCAGCGGGGAGAGCCACTGATCGGTCTGTTGTTTTAAAGCTTGCCACAGCAATGCTACAGTGTGTGCTCTTTGACCTAAACAGATCAGCTTCAGCAGAGCGTGTTGCCGCTTTGTCGATGCGCTGCTGCACAGGTCCCAGCTTGGCAGTGATTGGGAGGGTAATTCAGCAGAGGATGAGGAGCAGAAGGAGGGGAGAGAGAAAGTGGAATATGAAGAGGCAGAAACCCTGACAGAAGTTGGGCCCGCTATTCTTGGCGTGGGTAGGATGTGTGATGTTTGCGCCTTTGTCCCACCCTCCACCAGGTTCACCCAGTGAGCCATGACAGAAATGTATCGTCCCTGTCCACAACAACTTGTCCAAGTGTCTGTTGTTAGGTGGACCTTCCCGGTTACGGTGTTGGTGAGAGCACGGTTCAGATTGTTTTACACGCTTGTGTAATGCAGGGATAGCACACCGGGCAAAATAGTGGCGGCTGGGAACACTGTATCGTGGAGCAGCCACAGCCAAGAGATCACGGAAAGACTGTGTTCCTACAAGCCTAAACGGCGATGTCTCCACAGCTAGCAATTTGGCAATCTGCGAGTTTAGTATTTGTTTAGAAACTTCCATACAATCCATAAAATGTGTCTGAAAGACTATAGGTCAATAGACACGTGAAAACTCCGAACATGGATGACAAAAAGAAAAAGGAGAGAAGGCGTGCAATTAAAGATATTTAATCAAGTGATAATATATAATTTCACAGCTTATTTCTAGAACAAGACAGGTGGGCACAAAAGGGATCAATGCATAGCTCACACAAATATACAATTAAATGTATACAGCCATATTTCCCCAAAAATATATATTCAGTATAGTAATTGATTTACAGGACAAATAGCATGTTGTAATGAAACGTGCTTAATAGTAAAAAGATTGTATCAATCCACATCAATTGTATAATAATAATAATAATAATAATAATTTTTATTATTATAGCGCCAACATATTTCGCAGCACTTTACAAATTTTAGGGGGGACTTATACAACAATACAGAATAAACATTACTCATATCAAAAGGAGTGAGGGCCCTGCTCGCAAGCTTACAGTCTATGAGGAAATGGGGGAGACACAAAAGGTAGAATGTACGTATATTACTATAATCACAAATAACCATATTTCTCTACAAACCACAAAAATTGTGAATAATCATGACACAAAAGGACCAATAATAAGTAACCACGAAAATGAAATCATTATGTTGCAGATAGAGAATATAATTAGAAGATACCATGCCCAAATTAGGCACAGTGTAGCGCCATGCACGGACCACAGTGGAGGAATCCCCCGTTTACAAACCCCAAAGTACGTTTCCTCTTTTAGTTATAGCTTCAACAAGGGGAAATATGATGAGCCCCAAACCGCAGCCTCTTTATATACCATGTGGCGTTTTGAAATGCCTTATGCCGAACACTCTGCAGTGCTACGTCGCTTCCTGTTCCTCACCTCCAAACCGGAAGTACAATGGCGTCACCGCGGCAGGAAGTGCGCGCATGTCCAGGAGTAGGGACGCGTCACCATGACTCCCGGGCATTCGCACTCGCGGTTTAAGACGCCATACCTCCTGGAGGAGGGAGGGGAGATAGAGGGAGCGCAAGTGATGGCAGATCAATAGGACAAAAGTGGATGTTAACCCCTTACGGACCAGAATGGGCATGTAAAGTGGCCACAAAAAGAAAACAGTGAAAATACGGAACTCAATAATACAAGAATTCCATATACATCAACCCTACAGAAATTCAAGAACAATTAGATGAATATATTTAGGTCCGGCCACAGATCGAATGATCCAACCATGGTAAAGATCAACATTTTCGGCCCGTGCCTATTTCGTCCAGGAGATGGTGTCCATACACATGCAGATCAAGCCGAGGACAAGGAGAAGGGCATCATCAAAAAATAACAAAAAGCTGTTTAAAAAAATGTGAGAAAAAAGTTTTTTTAAATTCAAATTTAAAATTAATGATTAAAATATAATGTAGGTGCAAAACACAGAAGACACGGGGGGCGACGCTCACAAGAAAGGGGCAAAACTAAGGGATTCGTTCAAACTCCCGGGGGTCATTGTCCCCAGGGTTACGATCCAGTGTGCTTGTGCCTATGGATGCGTGGCTGGATATTTATACTTTCTTTCCAAGCTCTCAGGCACAGAGAATTGGACGCTTTGCTGGGACAAGAAAGTGGATGTGGTTGATGTTTGTTGTATGTGAGCAACTGCAGCTTGTGGGCAGAAGGCATGAGTGCCTGCTTCCTGAACAGCAGATTCTGAAAGACATAGCCCAGGCGACATGGCATTAGTTTGACCGCAGACACAGATTTGGTACCCTGGTGTTCCACCCACCTACTGGGGTGCCTGGCTGCCATGTGGTTTTGCATACTGGTGGTGCTTAGGTTGCCTTTGCCCTGGCCTCTGCTCAACTTGGCATGGCAAATGCTACAGACTACAATGTTTTTCTCTGAAGGACTTTCAGAAAAAAAAATTCCACACAGCAGCTGAAAGCCCCCTTGCACTGACTTGGTGCACAGCGGGGGTGCTCTTGGGAACAGTTGACCCAGTCTCACTCTGGGCAAACTATGACCCCTTGGTGCCTGTGTTGGTGCTACATATCCATCTTCCTCTGTGTTGCTGTCATGGCTATGCATGCTAGTGGTCCAGGTCAGATCAGTGGACTCATCATCAACCACCTCATCTTCCATCTCATCCTCCTTCCCAGTTGACATTGTAAGCTGACCTGATGGCAACTGTGTCTCATCATCATCAGCCTCCACCTCTGGAGATTGTAAATTATGTTCCACCAAGTGGCTTTCTTCTGGCCATAGGTCCTCAAATACTTGAGCATCAATGCATGCCACCTCCTCTTGTCCCTCTTCAATGCTGCACGGTGATAGGCCAGAGCCAACCAAAGGATACGTACCAAACAGATCCTCGGAGTGGCCAAGCTTGGAGTCATATGTCTCCAGTGACTGATAATGGTGGGAGGAAGGAGAACCAGCTTCAGGATTGGATGTGCCAGCCTTCTGTATATCCACAGTAGACTGTGTGGTCGTGGAAGATTTGTTGCTGCTTGACAAATGCGTAGAGGCCTTGTCTGCTATCCAAGACAGAATCTGCTCTCGCTCTTCTAGCTTCCACACACCTTTACGTTCCAGACCAGGAAATATTTCCAGGAACATAGTGGATGCATCAAGCTTCTTCTGACCTGACACAGACTGAGTGCCTTCTCGCGCACCACTGACAACACCACATCCACGTCCCTTTACAACAGGCTTTTGTTACATACCTGGCAACGTCCCTGCATAGTGGTCCATCTCCCACTGTGCAAGAGCGCGCACTTGATCTCCAGTCCAGACTACCACTTTGGCTTCTTTCCATGTTGTCTGCTTTGCTTTTCTCTGTCTGTTTAGGGCGACGCCCGCCGAACTTCCTGCTTCTTGTAGCTGCTGCAAACACACCCCTGATGCGTTCTCAGCCTATTGCTGTCTGTCACCTGGTATTTAACCCAGCTCCTCCCTGGAATTCTTGCCTGAGCATTGTGTTCTGTCAGTTGGCTTCTGGTCGCTGACGTGTCAGGTCCTGTCTATGTTTCCTGCCTTGCGGTATCAGTTCCCGTGTCTGAACTGAGTCCTGTCTGTGTTCTCTTGCCAGCTGCCTTTCCTGGAGGCTGTAATTCCAGGCCTGTGTGAACACGCTCCTTGCCTGTTCATCTCGCCCTCTGGGGGCCGCATACCCAGACTCGCTCCTGTATCTCGCTTCAGTAACAGTTCCTGTCTGAACTGTCTCCTAACCTGCTTCCTGTTTTTCTCTGTGTCCGTACCTTCCCTTTCTTCTGCTTTGTCTGAACCAGCACTTGGCTTTACCTTGGCTAGTTCCTGTATTTGTCGCAGTAACAGTTCCTGTCTGAACTGTCTCCTAACCTGTCTCCTGTTTTTCTCTATGTCCGTACCTTCCCTTTTTCTGCAGAGTCTGTACCTGCACCTAACACCTTCTCGTTGTCGCTGTACTTCTGTTTGTGAGTTTAGTGTTCACTCGCTACTTCATTGCAAGTATCGATTGTGTATCTGGTTCTGCCTTTCCCTTCCTGTCTGTTCCATGTGAACAGAGCCCTGTCCCTTCTGCTGTACCTTGCTCACCGCTCTGGCGGTTCTAGCCTGCTCTGCCTTGCTCACCGCTCCGGCGGTTCTAGCCTGCTCTGCCTTGTTCACCCTCCGGTGGTTCTAGCCTGCTCTGCTTTGTTCACCGCTCCGGCGGTTCTAGCCTGCTCTGCCTTGCTCACCGCTCTTGCAGTTTCCGCTCTGCTCTGCCTTGCTCACCGCTCTTGCGGTTTCCGCTCTGCTCTGCCTTGCTCACCGCTCTTGCGGTTTCCGCTCTGCTCTGCCTTGCTCACCGCTCTTGCGGTTTCCGCTCTGCTCTGCCTTGCTCACCGCTCTTGCGGTTTCCGCTCTGCTCTGCCTTGCTCACCGCTCTTCCGGTTTCCGCTCTGCTCTGCCTTGCTCACCGCTCTTGCGATTTCCGCTCTGCTCTGCCTTGCTCACCGCTCCTGCGGTTTCCGCTCTGCTCTGCCTTGCTCACCGCTCTTGCGGTTTCCGCTCTGCTCTGCCTTGCTCACCGCTCCTGCGGTTTCCGCTCTGCTCTGCCTTGCTCACCGCTGTTGCGGTTTCCAAAACCTACAAAAGACAAAACTATATCTCATACCCTACCATCATTATATATAAATGTAAAGCAAAGTTGCATAATAAATATAGGGTACTTAGTGAACTATTTTTGATCAAAAAAAGTATACAAGCCGTCCCACCAGCGGCAAGGTGACCCTAAATTGGGACGGTACCTATACTGCCTATATTAAAAACCTTACTGTATATCAAAGTTGAAGTAATGCATATAAAAGGGTAGACAAATATGACCGGGTCCCAACTCCAGACCACCTAGGCCCGTGGTAAGCTACATATATACCAATCAGCTCAACAAAGGGGATGCCACACCCTTAAATTGCACAGAATGCAAACAAGACAAAAAACCAAGCAATGTGAACTGAGGTCTAAGATGGTAGACATGCAAGAAATAGGAGCATGTTCACACTAGCAAAAAGAAGCAAAACCTACAAAAGACAAAAATATATCTCATACCCTACCATCATTATATATAAATGTAAAGCAAAGTTGCATAATAAATATAGGGTACTTAGTGAACTATTTTTGATCAAAAAAAGTATACAAGCCGTCCCACCAGCGGCAAGGTGACCCTAAATTGGGACGGTACCTATACTGCCTATATTAAAAACCTTACTGTATATCAAAGTTGAAGTAATGCATATAAAAGGGTAGACAAATAGGACCGGGTCCCAACTCCAGACCACCTAGGCCCGTGGTAAGCTACATATATACCAATCAGCTCAACAAAGGGGATGCCACACCCTTAAATTGCACAGAATGCAAACAAGACTTTGATATACAGTAAGGTTTTTAATATAGGCAGTATAGGTACCGTCCCAATTTAGGGTCACCTTGCCGCTGGTGGGACGGCTTGTATACTTTGTTTGATCAAAAATAGTTCACTAAGTACCCTATATTTATTATGCAACTTTGCTTTACATTTATATATAATGATGGTAGGGTATGAGATATATTTTTGTCTTTTGTAGGTTTTGCTTCTTTTTGCTAGTGTGAACATGCTCCTATTTCTTGCATGTCTACCATCTTAGACCTCAGTTCACATTGCTTGGTTTTTTGTCTTGTTTGCATTCTGTGCAATTTAAGGGTGTGGCATCCCCTTTGTTGAGCTGATTGGTATATATGTAGCTTACCACGGGCCTAGGTGGTCTGGAGTTGGGACCCGGTCCTATTTGTCTACCCTTTTATATGCATTACTTCAACTTTGATATACAGTAAGGTTTTTAATATAGGCAGTATAGGTACCGTCCCAATTTAGGGTCACCTTGCCGCTGGTGGGACGGCTTGTATACTTTTTTTGATCAAAAATAGTTCACTAAGTACCCTATATTTATTATGCAACTTTGCTTTACATTTATATATAATGATGGTAGGGTATGAGATATATTTTTGTCTTTTGTAGGTTTTGCTTCTTTTTGCTAGTGTGAACATGCTCCTATTTCTTGCATGTCTACCATCTTAGACCTCAGTTCACATTGCTTGGTTTTTTGTCTTGTTTGCATTCTGTGCAATTTAAGGGTGTGGCATCCCCTTTGTTGAGCTGATTGGTATATATGTAGCTTACCACGGGCCTAGGTGGTCTGGAGTTGGGACCCGGTCCTATTTGTCTACCCTTTTATATGCATTACTTCAACTTTGATATACAGTAAGGTTTTTAATATAGGCAGTATAGGTACCGTCCCAATTTAGGGTCACCTTGCCGCTGGTGGGACGGCTTGTATACTTTTTTTGATCAAAAATAGTTCACTAAGTACCCTATATTTATTATGCAACTTTGCTTTACATTTATATATAATGATGGTAGGGTATGAGATATATTTTTGTCTTTTGTAGGTTTTGCTTCTTTTTGCTAGTGTGAACATGCTCCTATTTCTTGCATGTCTACCATCTTAGACCTCAGTTCACATTGCTTGGTTTTTTGTCTTGTTTGCATTCTGTGCAATTTAAGGGTGTGGCATCCCCTTTGTTGAGCTGATTGGTATATATGTAGCTTACCACGGGCCTAGGTGGTCTGGAGTTGGGACCCGGTCCTATTTGTCTACCCTTTTATATGCATTACTTCAACTTTGATATACAGTAAGGTTTTTAATATAGGCAGTATAGGTACCGTCCCAATTTAGGGTCACCTTGCAACTGGTGGGACGGCTTGTATACTTTGTTTGATCAAAAATAGTTCACTAAGTACCCTATATTTATTATGCAACTTTGCTTTACATTTATATATAATGATGGTAGGGTATGAGATATATTTTTGTCTTTTGTAGGTTTTGCTTCTTTTTGCTAGTGTGAACATGCTCCTATTTCTTGCATGTCTACCATCTTAGACCTCAGTTCACATTGCTTGGTTTTTTGTCTTGTTTGCATTCTGTGCAATTTAAGGGTGTGGCATCCCCTTTGTTGAGCTGATTGGTATATGTAGCTTACCACGGGCCTAGGTGGTCTGGAGTTGGGACCCGGTCCTATTTGTCTACCCTTTTATATGCATTACTTCAACTTTGATATACAGTAAGGTTTTTAATATAGGCAGTATAGGTACCGTCCCAATTTAGGGTCACCTTGCCGCTGGTGGGACGGCTTGTATACTTTTTTTGATCAAAAATAGTTCACTAAGTACCCTATATTTATTATGCAACTTTGCTTTACATTTATATATAATGATGGTAGGGTATGAGATATATTTTTGTCTTTTGTAGGTTTTGCTTCTTTTTGCTAGTGTGAACATGCTCCTATTTCTTGCATGTCTACCATCTTAGACCTCAGTTCACATTGCTTGGTTTTTTGTCTTGTTTGCATTCTGTGCAATTTAAGGGTGTGGCATCCCCTTTGTTGAGCTGATTGGTATATATGTAGCTTACCACGGGCCTAGGTGGTCTGGAGTTGGGACCCGGTCCTATTTGTCTACCCTTTTATATGCATTACTTCAACTTTGATATACAGTGAGGTTTTTAATATAGGCAGTATAGGTACCGTCCCAATTTAGGGTCACCTTGCCGCTGGTGGGACGGCTTGTATACTTTTTTTGATCAAAAATAGTTCACTAAGTACCCTATATTTATTATGCAACTTTGCTTTACATTTATATATAATGATGGTAGGGTATGAGATATATTTTTGTCTTTTGTAGGTTTTGCTTCTTTTTGCTAGTGTGAACATGCTCCTATTTCTTGCATGTCTACCATCTTAGACCTCAGTTCACATTGCTTGGTTTTTTGTCTTGTTTGCATTCTGTGCAATTTAAGGGTGTGACATCCCCTTTGTTGAGCTGATTGGTATATATGTAGCTTACCACGGGCCTAGGTGGTCTGGAGTTGGGACCCGGTCCTATTTGTCTACCCTTTTATATGCATTACTTCAACTTTGATATACAGTAAGGTTTTTAATATAGGCAGTATAGGTACCGTCCCAATTTAGGGTCACCTTGCCGCTGGTGGGACGGCTTGTATACTTTTTTTGATCAAAAATAGTTCACTAAGTACCCTATATTTATTATGCAACTTTGCTTTACATTTATATATAATGATGGTAGGGTATGAGATATATTTTTGTCTTTTGTAGGTTTTGCTTCTTTTTGCTAGTGTGAACATGCTCCTATTTCTTGCATGTCTACCATCTTAGACCTCAGTTCACATTGCTTGGTTTCTTGCGGTTTCCGCTCTGCTCTGCCTTGCTCACCGCTCCTGCGGTTTCCGCTCTGCTCTGCCTTGCTCACGCTCCTGCGGTTTCCGCTCTGCCCCGCCTTGCTCACCGCTCCTGCGGTTTCCACTCTGCTCCGCCTTGCTCACCGCTCTGGCAGTCTCGCTCTGCTCTGACCCTTTGCTCGCTGCTCCGGCAGTCTCGCTCTGCTCTGACCCTTTGCTCGCTGCTCCAGCAGTCTCGCTCTGCTCTGACCCTTTGCTCACTGCTCCGGCAGTCTCACTCTGCTCTGACCCTTTGCTCGCTGCTCTGGCAGCCTCGCTCTGCTCTGACCCTTTGCGCGATGCTCCGGCAGTCTTGCTCTGCTCTTGCCCACCGCTCTGGGCGGTCTCACCCTGCTGTGTTTGTCCACCGCATCTGCGGTTCTGTTCTGGAAGTCCCAGTCTGTACTGGGTCCTATCCACTCTGTGCTCCAACTTGTCGTGTCTGCCAATACCCCCAGTCTGTGTGCCAGCCTAACCTTCCAGTTCCTGTATTCCCCGGTGTGGGCCAACAGTCGTGTCCGGAGTCTGACCTGGAGTAGACCCTGGTCCCTCTGCTCGGTTCCTCCCTGGTGCACTGGCGTCATATGCCGTCGTGCGACCTTGGTCGGATCCGGCAGATACTTAGTTACGCCCCTCCAGGCACTCTCCGGTTCATGGCCCAGTGGAACTACTAAACACGCACATGCCAGTCAGTCCCGGCGTGTGCATTACAGCATGCTCAGGCCATGGTTCCCGTTGAGCCCCACGGCCTTCGCTCTCTGAGACGTTTTCCAGCGAATACGTGCATCTAGAAGAAATTTATTTTTATTTTTTTGCTACTAGCTGAGTTCCAGGCGAATTACGCACCCGTTCAGATGGATCTATCTGCACTCGTTCCTGCGGATCCACCACGGTACTATGGGGATCCAAGACTGAGTCGTGCATTTGTGGAGCAATGCATGCTACACTTCAAGTTCTACCCTCTTTGTTTTCCCACCGATCGGGCTAAGGTGGGATTCATGATGTCTTACCTAGCGGGTGATGCCTTGATATGGATCACCCCCCTATGGGACGCACAGGATCCTATCGTCCTGGACATAATGGCCTTCCTGGTGGCCTTTCTAATGGTCTTCGATGACCCTAATCCGGAGGCTCCTGCTGAAGCTTCACTTCCCAATATCCCGGAGCAGCCCCGATGAGTAATGTGTGTGGGTAGCGCACTAGTCCTCCTGCCCAATGAGACTACTGCCCACCCAGAATCCACACAGGATGACTACGCTCTCCGGAATACTTCTCCCAACCTCAAGAGGCAGTCCAGACATGCTAGGCTTAGAGGCAAGCCATCACGGCAGGGTCTGTCCTCCCAAAGACCTCCTGACCCCAACCATGAAGTCCCTGCTGAAGCTTCACTTCCCAGTATCCCGGAGCAGCCCCGACGTGTTATGTGCGTGGGTAGCGCAACAGTTCTCCTGCCCGAAGAGACTGCTGCCCACCCAGAATCCACACAGGAGGACTTCCTGCACCCGGTATCTGATACTTCACCCACTTTAACCGGTGAGCCTGTCCAAGGGTACTCCAAAGCAGTGATTACCTCCGAGTCCGTGCACCTCTACAACCTGGCGGAGGACCCCCTGTTGCCTCCTGAATCCCCCGGGATACCACTTGATGACAAATGGAGGGAGACTTCCCTATACTCTGCACCTGATACCTCGCCCGCTTTTTCCAGTGAGTCCGACCTAGTGTACTCTGAAGCCGAGGTTACCCCCGAGTCTCTACACCCCTCCGATCAGGCGGAGGATCTCCAGTTGTCTCCTGAACCCTTCGGGGTGCTACCTGATAGCGAATGGACAGAGACTTTCCTATACTCTGCACCTGATACCTCGCCCGCTTCATCCAGTGAGTCCGACCTAGTGTACTCCAAAGCAGAGGTTACCCCCGAGTCTCTACACCCCTCCGACCACGCGGAGGACCTCCAGTTGTCTCCTGAACCCTTCGGGGTGCTACCTGGTAGCGAATGGACAGAGACTTTCCTATACTCTGCACCTGATACCTCGCCCGCTTCGTCCAGTGAGTCCGACCTAGTGTACTCCGAAGCAGAGGTTACCCCCGACTCTCTGCACTCCTCCGACCAGGTGGAGGACCCCCAGTTGTTTCCTGAATCCTCCGGGGTACCACCAGATAACAAAGGGACAGTGACGTTTCTACACCTTGTACCTGATACCTCGCCCATTTCACCCTGTGAGCTTGACAAGATGTACCCCGAAGCAGAGGTTACCCCCGAGTCTCTGCCCCCCTGAAACCCGGCGGAGGACTTCCAGTTGTTTCCTGTACCCTCTGGGGTGCCACCTGAAATTATGTGGAGAGAGACTTCCTTGTATGCTGTTCCTGGTACTCCACCCGTTTCGTCTGTTGCTGAGGATGGCTGGATAGGAGGTAGCATCCTAGCTACTCAGATGAGACCAGTTTTTTCTGTGGACAGCAGAAGTAATCTCGTTGAAGTGAAGGATTGGCCCACAAATTCCCTGCGGAAGATTCTGGCAGTCCTGAAGAAGAGGGGGCGTAAGGGGAGGGTACTGTTACATACCTGGCGGCATCCTTGCATAGTGGTCCATCTCCCACTGTGCAAGAGCGCGCACTTGATCTCCAGTCCAGACTACCACTTTGGCTTCTTTCCATGTTGTCTGCTTTGCCTTGCTCTGTCTGTTTAGGGCGACGCCCGCCAAACTTCCTGCTTCTTGTAGCTGCTGCAGACACACCCCTGATGCGTCCTCAGCCTATTGCTGTCTGTCATCTGGTATTTAACCCAGCTCCTCCCTGGAATTCTTGCCTGAGCATTGTGTTCTGTCAGTTGGCTTCTGGTCGCTGACGTGCCAGGTCCTGTCTATGTTTCCTGCCTTGCGGTATCAGTTCCCGTGTCTGAACTGAGTCCTGTCTGTGTTCTCTTGCCAGCTGCCTTTCCTGGAGGCTGTAATTCCAGGCCCGTGTGAACACGCTCCTTGCCTGTTCATCTCGCCCTCTGGGGGCCGCATACCCAGACTCGCTCCTGTATCTCGCTTCAGTAACAGTTCCTGTCTGAACTGTCTCCTAACCTGCTTCTTGTTTTTCTCTGTGTCCGTACCTTCCCTTTCTTCTGCTTTGTCTGTACCAGTTCTTGGCTTTACCTTGGCTCGTTCCTGTGTATCTGGTTCTGCCTTTCCCTTCCTGTCTGTTCCGTGTGAACAGAGCCCTGTCCTTTCTGCTGTACCTTGCTCACCGCTCCGGTGGTTCAAGCCTGCTCTGCCTTGCTCACCGCTCCGGCGGTTCTAGCCTGCTCTGCCTTGTTCACCCTCCGGCGGTTCTAGCCTGCTCTGCCTTGTTCACCGCTCCGGCGGTTCTAGCCTGCTCTGCCTTGCTCACCGCTCTTGCAGTTTCCGCTCTGCTCTGCCTTGCTCACCGCTCTTGCGGTTTCCGCTCTGCTCTGCCTTGCTCACCGCTCTTGCGGTTTCCGCTCTGCTCTGCCTTGCTCACCGCTCTTGCGGTTTCCGCTCTGCTCTGCCTTGCTCACCGCTCTTGCGGTTTCCGCTCTGCTCTGCCTTGCTCACCGCTCTTCCGGTTTCCGCTCTGCTCTGCCTTGCTCACCGCTCTTGCGATTTCCGCTCTGCTCTGCCTTGCTCACCGCTCCTGCGGTTTCCGCTCTGCTCTGCCTTGCTCACCGCTCTTGCGGTTTCCGCTCTGCTCTGCCTTGCTCACCGCTCCTGCGGGTTCCGCTCTGCTCTGCCTTGCTCACCGCTCTTGCGGTTTCCGCTCTGCTCTGCCTTGCTCACCGCTCCTGCGGTTTCCGCTCTGCTCTGCCTTGCTCACGCTCCTGCGGTTTCCGCTCTGCTCCGCCTTGCTCACCGCTCCTGCGGTTTCCGCTCTGCTCCGCCTTGCTCACCGCTCTGGCAGTCTCGCTCTGCTCTGACCCTTTGCTCGCTGCTCCGGCAATCTCGCTCTGCTCTGACCCTTTGCTCGCTGCTCCGGCAGTCTCGGTCTGCTCTGACCCTTTGCTCACTGCTCCGGCAGCCTCGCTCTGCTCTGACCCTTTGCGCGCTGCTCCGGCAGTCTTGCTCTGCTCTTGCCCACCGCTCTGGGCGGTCTCACCCTGCTGTGTTTGTCCACCGCATCTGCGGTTCTGTTCTGGAAGTCCCAGTCTGTACTGGGTCCTATCCACTCTGTGCTCCAACCTGTCGTGTCTGCCTATACCCCCAGTCTGTGTGCCAGCCTAACCTTCCAGTTCCTGTATTCCCCGGTGTGGGCCAACAGCCGTGTCCGGAGTCTGACCTGGAGTAGACCCTGGTCTCTCTGCTCGGTTCCTCCCTGGTGCACTGGCGTCGTATGCCGTCGTGCGACCTTGGTCGGATCGGGCAGATACTTAGTTACGCCCCTCCAGGCACTCTCCGGTTCATGGCCCAGTGGAAATACTAAACACGCACATGCCAGTCAGTCCGGGCGTGTGCATTACAGCTTTTTTGGCATTTTGGATTTTGTTGACATATTTTCAGATTTTGATGGCACAAGCCAAGCTAGCTGTGACAGCCAAAATAGTGGTTAAAATGGGCTGGTGCATGCTTTGTAGCAGGCAATAGGAAATGTTTGGACTACTGCTTTGGGCAGGGCACAAAACGCTTTTTTAAGTGGACTAATATGGACAGAAGGCAGGCTGACACCCCAAAATAGTGGTTAAAATGGCCTGGTGCATGCTTTGTAGCAGGCAGTAGAAAATGTTTGGACTACTGCTTTGTGCAGGGCACTCAATGATTTTTTAAGTGGACTAATATGAACAGAAGGCAGGCTGACACCCCAAAATAGTATTTAAAATGGGCTTGTGCATGCTTTGTAGCAGGCAGTAGGAAATGTTTGGAATACTGCTTTGTGCAGGGCACAAAACGCTTTTTTAAGTGGACTAATATGGACAGAAGGCAGGCTGACTAGTGTTGAGCCACCCCCGTAGTGTTCGAGTTCGGTTCGGTTCGTCGAACACCCGTGTGTTCGCCGAACTGTTCGTCGAACTGTTTGTCGAACACCTTCGAACACCGTTAAAACCAATGGCAGGCAAACAAAAACACATAGAAACACATAGAAAACACCTTCAAAGGTGTCCAAAAGCTGACAAACTGCTCAGAAGACATAACTAACACATGGAAAAGTGACAAGTACATATAGTCATGCGAAAATAAAAGAGGTGGAGGAGTAAAAGGAGGGGGAGACACAGATATAGGCATGTCATGCCCTTCTAAAATCCAAAAAGTGAGAAGCCGACACGGCCAGTCCGCTCCTGCCCGTGCCACCTCCGTGTCGCCGGGTTTGTGCCAGAGCCGCGGTGAACCCTGATGGCCAGCCCCCCTCTCCCAATACTGGTGCCTGTCCGCTGGTGGGTCGAGCGAGCCCCCCTGTGGTGGAGGCAGCTCTAAGCTTTTTAATTTAAATTGTCCCTCTAATTTGAATGAATACACTTTAAATCCATTTACAAGGATCTATTGGAGGGCAAGTCTCATGCCAGCAGCCGCGTAATTCCAGCTCCAGTAGCGTCCACTAAAGCTGCTGCAGTTAAAAAGCTTTTATAAGGATCGAGCTTGGCTGTCCACCGCAAGGCATCCTACTGCCAGTCCCAGCCCCTATGCCTTGGGGTGCCTCCTGATGCTCTTCACTGAGTATCCCATGGTCCCGAAGCATTTCCTTTGAAAAAATTAAGTGTCTAAACTACAGGTGGTGCAGCTTGCTTAACAGCCGGGATAATCCGCTGACTAGCAGACACTGCTACTAGGCACAAAGTATTTCCTGGGCTAGATGCAGTTAAAAATTTGTAATTAGATACTCTCGTTGGATGCTGAGAAAGCATTCCATAGAGTCTCCTGGCACGCCATATATGATTCTCTTAAAAAGCTTGGGGTAGGGGTCTAGGGGACCCTTTTATAGCCAAAATCACGGCCCTGTATCACAATACGTCACCTAGGCTGAAGATAAATGGAACTGTAGCACCCTGAGGGCTCGGTTGCTACAGAGGTATTGCACCTCACCCAGAGGTGTGATATCTCACTCTCAGGTTAGGATGGAGTGTGGATCAGGACCCGACACCTGCATGCATTACACCACATTGCCGTGGGGCAGGGCGACCAATATGCCTCTGAGATGGGCACGACAGTCCCTGTCCCTGGCTGGAGTGGGGGGAGGGAACACTGAGGAAGGGGAACCCTGTAGTGCAGGAGCAGGGAGGAAGCAGTTCCTGGGTGCATTGAGAAGGGAGTATAAAAGGTGGGCACCATCTTAGTTCAGTGCAGAGAAGTCTGAGCAGAAGTGTCAGGGAGCAGGGGCTCTGCATGAGCTCTGCTCCGGAGGCGGGCCTAGTAACAGAGGCCCAGGCCTGGAAGAGGGAGAAGGAAGGAAGAGGAGCGGAGAAGGCTCCAGGAACGAGGAATGAAGGGATCCCAGGGGTGCGGACGGGCGAGTCGCCACCGCACGCCCGAATCCACCTGCGTGGAGGGGTCAGGCCAAAGGGGGAGACCGGTCCCCGAAACTAGTGGAGGCAGGAAACGACCCTCAGCTAGAAACCGGAGGCTGTGACATTTTATGTGGCGCAGCACCTCGCTACACCCGCTAGGAAGGCACCACATAGGGTCAGGGAAACTGGCGCCAAGTTTACCAAGAGGAGGCCCGAGGCAGCCGGACAGAAGGGTTGGTAAGAAAGGCCAGACAAAGGACACACAAAGGGGGTCCTGTGAAGCGCTCCAAAGTTATCTGGGAGTTGTCTGAGCCCCTCACCTGGTGAGCACAGTATGACGTGGGCAGCCGTTACCTGCAGACGTGGTCTGGATAATAAGAACTGTGAGTAAAGGCCCTGGACTGCATCACTGACTCCGTGTCGTTACTGCTGCTGCCCTGCACCATCACCCCCATCCTCCGCATACACTGCCCTGAGGCTATACTCCTCCCGTGGGGAGTTATGCTACGCTCTGCTGCACCCACAACACCAGCCTCAGCGGTCTGCCCTGCAGCGGCGGTTCACTCTGACCGCAATCCACGGGTGGCGTAGTCGGACATTTAAACATCAAAACCACATAAATAGTTCCGCCACTGGTTTGACCACCCTGAGCCACGGAACCGGGTCGCCGCCACGAAGACTACAACCACCAACATCCACCAAAACGGGTCCGGCTCCGGGTGTCCCAAGGCCCAGGGGGTGCATCAGAACATTTTCATCACCTTTCACAATCACCAATGGGACAAGGCAGGGATGTCCTCTGTCCCCTCTCTTATACATCCTAGTGATGGAGCACCTGCTCTCATCAATTCGCCATAACCCCAATATTAGGTGGATTGAGGTGGGAGGCACCGAGTACAAGTGCTCTCTATTTGCTGATGATGTCCTAGTATATATCACTCAATCACATATATCCATCCATGCTGTTATGGCTGAAATAGATCACTTTGTTACATGGTCAAATTTTAAAATCAATGCAGCGAAGTCTGAGGCCCTCGATGTCTCCCTCCCCAAATCCATATAGGATTCCATCCAGTCCAACTTTCCCTTTGCCTGGCCCTCACAGGGTATCAAATACTTAGGAATTCCTATTCATAGAGACCTCTCCCATCTATGTTATCTTAATTTTGGGCCCTTTATTGAACAACTCCATACAGACCACGGTTGGCAAGTTAGAACTGTAAGATTCACTACGTGAACCACTGGTGTTTTGTGGAAAAGCACATGTACACTGCGTTCCAAATTATTATGCAAAAAGTGTTTAGGAGTGATAAGGGAAGAATTTGTTTGTTTGTCAGTTAAACTCATTGATGGTGATGTGTGTCAGGGCTCTTTATATCACTGTAAGCAATTGCAGACACCTGTGCTAATTAGTTTGGCAGGTGTGTCCAATGAAAGGCAAGACTACTTAAGAAGGCTGTCTCACATTATTAAGCAGCCTACATTTTCTGCCAAAATGGGAAAGAAAAAGGATGTATCGGCTGCTGAGAAGCAACAAATTGTGGAGTGTTTAGGTCAAGGCATGAC
The DNA here is from genome assembly GCF_046119375.1 of Phyllobates terribilis. Classification (NCBI taxonomy): domain Eukaryota; kingdom Metazoa; phylum Chordata; class Amphibia; order Anura; family Dendrobatidae; genus Phyllobates; species Phyllobates terribilis. The sequence continues at coordinate 778,299,845 of NW_027362763.1, read as the reverse complement.
TACAATCAACATTGTGCGATGATCAGGATGAAGTGTCTTGGCAATCAAGAAGTATGTATCTGATTCACAGTACACACGTGTGCGTGCTGATAAGGGCAAATTGAGGACTCTTTCCTACAGGCAATTACGTCAGGTTGAAAGAGCAGCGGCAAAAAAGCCTTGTCATAGCAGCAGACAAGTTTTTGAAGCTGCTTGTGCCTCCAACGTCCCCCGAACAACAAGATGCAGGGTCCTTCAGAGTTTTGCAGCTGTGCATACGCCATCCTGTCGACCTCCTCTATCCACTTCACACAAGCAGAAACGGCTCCAGTGGGCCAAACATTACATGAAGACTGATTTCAAAACTGTTTTGTTCACGGATGAGTGCCGTGCAGCGCTCGATGGTCCAGATGGATGGAGTGGAGGATGGCTGGTTGATGGACACCCCACGCAAACACGGCTACAGCGCCAACAAGGAGGAGGTGGAGTAATGTTTTGGGCTGGAATCATGGGGAGAGAGATTGTCGGCCCCTTTAGGATCCCTGAAGGCGCTAAAGATGAACTCCATAATGTATGTGGATTTTCTCAAACAGCACTTCCTGCCATGGTTCAAGAAGAAGAACCGTGTATTTCACAGCAAGATCATTTTTCTGCATGATAATGCACCATCTCATGCTGCACATAAAATATCTGCATCTCTGGCTGATATGGGCATAAAAGGGGACAAACTTATGGTGTGACCCCCATGCTCCCCTGACCTGTACCCCATTCAGAACCTTTGGAGCATCATTAAAAGGAGTGTCTATGATGGCGGGAGGCAGTTCACATCTAAGCAACAGCTCTGGGAGGGTATTCTGTCCTCATGCAAAACAATTGAAGCAGAAACCATCCAAAACCTGACAAATTCAATGGACGAGAGAGTTCAGAAGCTCCTTTCGAACAAGGGGTCCTATGTGAAAATGTAACATCACCTAGAATAAAGTTTTGAGTTGAAAACTGTTTGATTTCAGTTTCTAACAACCTGCTAATGCTTATAATTTCAAAAATGACCATTTTTTTGGTCTTTATTAAAATGAAAAGGTTGATCGAAAAGTTTGGGGGATCTAAGAGTGTGGCAACCCAGTAGTCATGATTACTTCGAATTCTGACAATATGAGGGTCATGCTGCAGGTAGTGCAGCAAGAAGGCACTTATGTGTCTTGCGCATCTCGGAGCCCCAAAATTATTTTCCGGGCTAGATGCAGCTAAAAATTATTATTAATTTTAAATCTGGTGAAGCTTTAGTATAGATGGCCTAATAGGATCAGTGCTGCACACTGCTACAAAGCCCAAATTATTTTCCAGCCAAGATACAGATAAACATGATTAGTAATTTGAAAGCTTAAAACGGTTGGTAGGGTGATTTTAACTAATCATCAAGCTTTTACTCTCCCCAGGATGACACAGGGGTAGAAAAGTCGTTTCGGATCCATGATTTGTTCATCTTTATGAACGTGAGTCTGTCTACATTATCAGTGGAGAGCCGCGTGCGCTTATCTGTCAGCACACCACCAGCAGCGCTGAACACACGTTCAGACAGAACGCTGGCTGCGGGGCATGACAAGATCTCCAAGGCGTAAGTGGCTAGCTCCGGCCATTTATCCAGATTGGAAGCCCAAAAAGAGCAAGGGTCCAGTGACACAGTCGTGGCTTCAATGTTTACTTGGAGATACTCCTGTACCATCGTCTCTAGGCGTTGACTATGTGTCAGACTTCTTGTCTCCTGTGGCCTTGCAAAGGATGGGCTAAAAAAGTGGTGAAATGATTCCGCAAAATTGATGTTACCAGCAGATACTGTGGTTCTGTTACGGTTTGAGTGCTGAACACTTGACGGTCCCACGGTTGGCAAGTTGGAACTGTGAGATTCACTACGTGCACCACTGGTATTTTGTGGAAAAGCACATGTAAGATTCTGCAACAGTCTCTGCTGATACTCCTGCATGCGTGCATCCCTTTCTATGGCAGGAATAATTTCTGCAAATTTACTTTTGTACCGGGGATCTAACAGTGTGGCAACCCAGTAGTCAAGATTACTTCTAATTCTCACAATTCGAGGGTCATGTTGCAGGTAGTGCAGCAAGAAGGCACTCATGTGTGTTGCGCATCCAGGAGCACCAAGTCCCTGTTGTGTTGGTGGCGAGGTAACAATCATGCTTCCTTCCTCTGTCCTCTCCCCCCAACCTCGCACAACAGAAATGTGATCAAGGTCTCCCTCATCTGATGAGTCTTCCATCAGTTCGTCCTCCACTTCTTCCTGGGCTCCTGCACCTTCCTCACTAGTTTGGCTGCTACCATGCGCCCTGGTAAAACCATCTCCCCCACCCTCACATGCCTGCCGCCTTGGTGCTGCCGACCGTCTGGACCTTGCAGATGTTAGCCCTTCCGCATACAACTCCTCCTCCTCTACTTCCTCCACCTCCTCTTGTGCCACCACCTGACTCCGAATTCTGTTTAACATGTGCTCCAGCATGTAAATCACCGGAATAGTCATGCTGATAATGGCATCGTCAGCACTAAACATCTTCGTCGCCATTTCAAAACTGTGCAGAAGGGTGCATAGGTCCCTGATCTGAGACCACTCCTCCAGCGTGATTTGCCCCACCTCTGAATCTCGTTGGCCCAGGCTATACGTCAGAACGTATTGCACCAGGGCTTGTCGGTGCTGCCACAGTCGCTGCAACATGTGCAGAGTTGAATTCCACCGGGTAGGCACATCGCATTTTAGCCGGTGAAGTGGCAGGCCCAACGACTTCTGTAGAGATGTAAGTCACTGAACTGCGGGATGCGAACGGCGGAAGTGAGCACACAGCGACCGTGCCCTCTGCAGAAGGCCATCTAGTCTGGGATAGTGGGCTAAAAATTGCTGGACAACCAGGTTCAACACGTGAGCCATACAAGGCACGTGTGTGACATTGCCCCGGCGAAGGGCCGCACCCAGGTTTGCAGCATTGTCGCACACGGCCTTCCCTGGTTTCAGGTCCAGTGGAGACAACCATTCATGAAATTGGTTCTCCAGAGCTGACCACAACTCCTCAGCTGTGTGACTCACATTTCCCAGACATTTCAATGTAAAAACCGCCTGATGACGTTGAGCCCTACTGCCAGCATAGTAAGGAGGTGTGCAGGATCCCTTCTGCGCAGTTAGAAAGCTTGTGGCATGACCAGACAGGCTTTGGGTGCAGGTGGAAGACCGAGAGGAGGTTGAGGAGGCAGAAGCAGTGGAGGAACTTTGACATAAAGAGGATTGACGCACAACTCGTGGGGACGGCAAGACTTGGACAGCAGCCCCTTGTCCTGCTGTCACCATAGTTACCCAGTGCCCAGTCAGCGACATGTAACGCCCCTGTCCATGCCTACTCGTCCAAGTGTCTGTGGTGAAATGCACCCTGTCACACACAGAGTTTCTCAAAGAAGCGGTGATGTTGTGTGCGACATGCTGGTGGAGCGCAGGCACACCTTTCTTTGAGAAGTAGTGCCGACTGGGCATCTGGTACTGGGGCACTGCGACGGACATAAGGTCTCGAAAATCCTCTGTGTCCACCAGGCGGAAAGGCAGCATTTCTGTAGCCAAGAGCTTGCAGATGGTGAAATTCAACCTCTTAGCTTTCTCATGGCTAGGAGGACATGGTCTTTTACTTGTCCACATCTGAGGGACCGAGGGCTGGCTATTGTGCTTAGACGGGGTTGATAAGGGTGTCCCCGGCAAACTGCCGGTCTGTGAGGAAGATGCAGGCGGACATGTTAGGTTGCCTTGATCCAAAGGTGGTGCTATTGATGTCGGACAGCGCTCAACACCAGCTGGTGTTACCACCTCCAAAGAAAATGATGACCTGCCAATCACGCTGGCTTTTGCGGGTAAAGAGGTGGCAGGTCTGCGCCCCAAAACAGGTGTGACTGCTGTCCCCCCAGTCACAGAGGATGAAGAGGCCGCGGATGCACAAGATATGGCAGACGGTGGTTGGCCCGGCCGGCTAGGCCGCATTGTAGCACACTGAGCTTCCCACTGCAACTTATGCTTCATGTCCATGTGCCGGTTCATGCATGAAGTACTCAAACTATGTATTTTTTGGCCTCTACTTAGCTTTTGCTGACAAATGTTACAGATAACACGAGTTGGGTCATCTTTATCGATCTGAAAAAATGCCCAGGCTATGCAAGGCTTAGCACCCATGCGACCTGAAGAGCCACCACGACTTGTGGTGAGAGGCAGAGTTGTGTTTGAGGATGCAGTTGTTGACGTGCTTCCAGTACTACGTCTCTGTCCAGGAAGGCGCAACCTGACCTCGTCGTCACTAGCATCTTCCTCCACCTCCTCTGCTGACCTCATCTCTTTGCTGTCTGTGGGTTGACAGTAAGTGGGATCTCCAACCTCATCATCATCACCCTGTGCGTTATCACACCCGTCGTCCTCAGAGCCAACCTGTTCCTGCCCTGACAAAAAACTAAAGTTGTCGCTCCAATCAGGTATTTGAGTCTTATCATCGTCTTCCTCATTGTCTCCACCAACAGGAGTTACAGTTTGGGAATGAGGGTCTACATTATGGTCAGAACCTTCTGCGTCTGGTCCTGGATCCGACTCATAAAGATTCTGGGCATCAGTGCAGATCATTTCCTCGTCTGGATTCACAGAAGCGCTGGAGTCGACCTCTGATTCCCAGGCTATAGTATGAGTAAACAGCTCTGCAGACTCAACCATCTGTTCTACCTCATACTCAGACGGGCAGCTGGAGATTTGGGAGCTGTGAGGAAGCAAGTGCGATTGGGGTGACACCTTTGAGGACTGGAGTATTTGTGATGTTGAAGTTGATGTGGAGGAGAGCCCACTTAAAGGAGCACTTGATATCCGTTGAAGCACCTGCTGTTTTTGTGCCTCATCTGGAATTTGTAGCGATTGGCGTGGCCGTAAGAAAGGGATCTTATCACATTGTCCGCTAAAAGAAGTAGACATTTTAGTTTGGCTGGAAGATGGTCTTTCTTCTGCAGATGTTACTGTTGCTTTAACACCTACCCCACGGACACAACCTTTTTTCCCCTTCCCAACACGCCTATTCCCCTTTCCACCAGCAGCAGGCCTTTTTCCACTCATTTTGGTGGTTAACTAATTCACAACTCTGGAGTTGTTTGCACAAAAATACAATGGATGGGAACCGAGCAGAGCTGAGTGGCCAAACTGTGGTATTAGGCCAAAACTATTGGCTGGGTTAGATGCAGAAAAAAATTATATTCAATTTGCAACCTGATGGAGGTCTGTATAGATGGATTAATAGATCAAGTCCCACACACAGCTAGAAGCCCAATATTTTTTCAGAGGTAGCTGCAGAAAAAAATATATTCAGTTTGCAACCTGATGGAGGTCAGTATAGATGGACTAATACAACAAGTCCCACACACAGCTAGAAGCCCAATATTTTTTCAGAGGTAGATGCAGAAAAAAATATATTCAGTTTGCAACCTGATGGAGGTCTGTATAGATGGATTAATAGAACAAGTCCCACACACAGCTAGAAGCCCAATATTTTTTCAGAGGTAGATGCAGAAAAAAATATATTCAGTTTGCAACCTGATGGAGGTCTGTATAGATGGATTAATAGAACAAGTCCCACACACAGCTAGAAGCCCAATATTTTTTCAGAGGTAGATGCAGAAAAAAATATATTCAGTTTGCAACCTGATGGAGGTCTGTATAGATGGATTAATAGAACAAGTCCCACACACAGCTAGAAGCCCAATATTTTTTCAGAGGTAGATGCAGAAAAAAATATATTCAGTTTGCAACCTGATGGAGGTCTGTATAGATGGATTAATAGAACAAGTCCCACACACAGCTAGAAGCCCAATAATTTTTCAGAGCTAGATGCAGAAAAAAATTATATTCAATTTGCAACCTGATGGAGGTCAGTATAGATGGACTAATAGAATGATGCTATGCCCAAAAGATTTTACTTCACTAGGTGCAGTAAAAAAATTGGTATTCTATACACAGGTGGTATATCTTGCAGCACAGATAGGCTACTCCACTGACTAACACACTCTGCAATAGGCCAAAAAGGATTAGCTTTGCTAGATTCAGCCAAATGCTGTGAAAAAAACTTGCACAGCACTGGCACAGACCTGCCTGGCAAAAACTGATAGGAACTGATGTAACCTAGTCCTGAAAAGGACTCCAATTACAATTAGTCTTTACTCCCACAATCTATCTATTTAAGAGCACAGACCTGCCTGATAAAAGTCGTAGGAAATGCTGTAACCTAGTCCATAAAAGGACTGCAATCACAACTATTCCCTACTCCCAAGCTATCTGTAGATTTGTGCGAAAATTGTCTTGAAATTAACAAGGTATAGCGCACACAGCAACAGCGGTGCCGTCTAACACGCAGCTGCAGCAGTGAGAAAATGGTGGCGACGGGGAAAATGGCTTGGTCTTATAGGGCAAGGACATGTGACATACACTGCCAATGACACATGCCCTTGCTTGTGTGAAAAAAAGCACTTCGCTCCGTGTGTGCGCTGCTGATAGGCTGACAGATTGCACCTCCCCACTGCAAATGCGGGAAAGAGAAAAAAAAATGGAGATCTTCATTGTTCCTGCAGAGATCCATCCCCTGCCCCTCCCCCCGCCCCGCTGTACACTCAAACTGCGTATTAACATTAATTTTCATCATTACTGAGAAAAAATCCAGTTATGATTTTGGTGCACGAACAGTTATCGAACATAACCTCGAACAGCCGAATTTTTCTCAAATTGTTCGTGTTCGCCGAACGGCTCGAACACCGCCCAAAACAGCTCGAATTTGAGATTGGCGAACAGTTCGAGTAGAACAACGCTCATCTCTAAGGCTGACACTCCAAAATAGTGGTTAAAATGGCCTGGTGCGTGCTTGGTAGTAGGCAGTAGGAAATGTCTGGACTACTGCTTTGCGTAGGGCACCAAACGTTTTTTCAAGTGGGCTAATGTGGACGGCAGAAGCCAGGCTCTGACCCCTAAAACAGCAGGGAAAATAGACGGGTGCTAAAAAAAGGCAGCACAAAATGCTACATCTGTGTGCTGGAAAAATATTGCTTTGGCTCTGACAAGAGCTGTTTTAAGATGGACACTGGAAGAACACTAACTAATACACTCCCTATCTAATTCACAATCTCTCCTTCCCTGTACTCTGACTTTGTTGTGTGCCTTCATCTCTGAAAAGAGCTATTTTTTGGTGGTATTATGGAGCTAGTGAGCGGCTCCTTTAAACACAGAACTAGTATACACTGCAGGTAGCCCTTAAAAGGACTTTTGTTTTATCAAGAGGCCTAAACACTCTCCCTAGCAGCTCAGCGATCTCTCCCTAGGCTATTACAACGCAGGCTCCATATGCAATGTGCACAAAATGGCGGTGGCAGGGCTTAAACAGACCCTATGACGCTGGGTGGCCAGCCAATCACAGTAATGCAACAACCAAGATGTCAGCGGCATTACTGTGATTGGTTAAGAAGCGAAGCATGTTTAGTGGCTGCAAAGAAGATGCCAAAACTGCAGGGCGGGACCTGCGAATATAGTGAGGTGAGTACACAGTAGCGAATAGTAACGAATACACTCGCTCATCACTAGTTGGCTGAAGTGGAAGAGGTGTCGGTCACCATTATACTACTTATACTCTAGTGAAATTGATGCCACTTTGGTGGTTTTAGGCCCAGTTGTTTTCAAATGGGAACAGTCCTGATTGGGTCTCCATTTACTGGGTTGGCTGTAGGGGCAGAGGTGTCGGTCCTAATTAGATTATTTCTACTGTACTGAAATTGATGCCTCTTCGGTGTATTAGGCCCTAATTAAGGGAAATGTGAACACTCCTGATTAGGTCTCCATGTGCTGGGTTGGCTGCAGTGGAAGGGGTTTTGGTCTCCTTTACAATAGTTATACTCTAGTGAAAATAATTTTTTGGTACAGGTATTGTTCTCCACACAGGGGTACACAGACCTGATAAACTTAACATGGGTATATGAAGCAGACTGCATCTTAGCTTAAAATTGTTTGGGTCAGATATTCTTCTCCACACAGGGGGGAAAAAAAAGGTTAGGTCCGAGCAGCTTCCTGACCCTTGACTTTACTGTGCTGTCAAGGCAAGAAGAAGAGGAGGGTGACTCTGAGGGCGAGGAATGAGATACCACATTGGATGATGATGGGGTTGCACATCCAACTTGGTGTGTACCCAGAGGCGCGCAGCTGAGTAGCTCATCTGGGGAGGTGGAGGAGGAAGCCGAGGAGGTTACGTTGCGTCTTATGGAGCAGACATGGAGAGTTGCAAGCACGGGGTGCACTGCATCCTTAGCCACAACTGTGGCACTGACCAGCAGCGGTCGCTGGTCAGCAGCTTGCAGGGGTGGCAAGGGTTGGCTAGCCTGAACCTTTTTTGAGACTGTAAAGGATGAGCCAGCTCACGTTATCTGCAAACTTTTCAATAAAAAACTCAAAGGGAAAAAGTGAAATAATTTAAATACTACATGCATGAACCTTCACATGCGCAATGAAAATGCGTTACTCTGGCAATCTCACTGCGATAAAATGCGGACCAGCGGACTTCAACAACCAACAGCTGCCCCATCAATAGCCTCTGCTGCTTCTTCCTCCTCCTCTGTTACCATGCCAAGTATTGGCACGCAGGTCTCCCACCGCAGAACCTCTGCTTCTCTACCCGCTCCAGTCAGGCTGAGTGAGAGCCTGTCAGCTGTAACAGAAGTGGACATGCCTGATGTGTTTGTTTCACTGAGCATACCACATGTTTCTCAATCCACCGTAATGTGGCGCCCCTGAGGGTTTGACCGCCACAGGGATGCTGCACTTCTCCAATGGAGTGTAGTGTTCCTCCTCTGAGGTAAGAACAGCGTGATGATCAGGACCCTTCCTTCACATCCAACACCACACTTCTCCACCAGAGGGGGCTAGAATGCACTAGGTGCTGTCCTCCTGGTTACAGGGAGACTGGGAACCAAGAGTTAGGGGAATCAGTTAGTGGGTGAGGGTGGAGGACTTACAATTTAGTGACACTGTAAATTTAATATTTAATAGATTGCCATCTTGGCTCTGGGTTCTCGACTGTATTCACGGACCCCTGACAGTACTCGGTTGTACAATGGCCGTACCCTGACTGGTGTCAGAACGTGATCTCCCTCCCTGGGCCTGGATCCTGTGTGGACCTGCAGAGGATGGAGACAGGGCCCTAGTCCCTAGGCCTTGGGACGATGGGCAGGTGGGAGATAAGGAATATCTCAGACCGGTCGAGGACCATGAGCAAGAAGGCCCGGAGCTCTAGAGTGTAGCTCCCCAGCAAATGGGTCCCATGGAGGATGCAGATGGAGTGGGATACGCCACCTGTCCTCGCCAACCTGATATATTCAGAGGGAGCCCGGCTGCAAGAGGGGTACCGGCCCCCGACACCCGACCTTGCTACTCCATGTTCTGGTCGGGAAAGCCCGGTAGGTCCTGAGGATCCCACCGGGTATCGGAAGGAGTGGAGCTGCCACCCGTGCCCTTGTTCTGAGAGGAGCTCAGAGGGAGACCCAGCCTATCTACATAAACACAGACGGGAAAGGATAAGGTCTGTAGTTCAGGAACACTCTGGTGCGGGGTCCTGATCGAATGCTGGACTTGCTCGGAGGTAGACGGACCCCCGTCCCTGGTGGCCGCAGGACTCCGCGGGGAGCAGGGAGTCGCCTTCCTGCTGCCTTCTCTGATGTGAGTAAAGCCTTGGAAGTTCACCCCTATGGCCTCCGGACTGTTCATTCTGCGCCACACCACACGACGCGGCGCCCGTACTCCTCTACTACTACCCCTCTCATCCTGCCTGTCTGCCCTGAGGCCTTGCTCCACCTGTGGGGAGTAGTAATAACTTTGGCTGCCATAACACCATGCCTCAGCGGACTGCGGCGGCGCTGGTGGCCTTCACCAGGTGCCAAAGGTGGCGTAGTCGGAATCAGCCACTCAACCCGGACAAGCCCACAACACCATTTATAATGTGACGGCCCTGGGCACGGAGCGGGTCCGGGCCAGGACTGCACCCCCATCTCTACAACATCTGGACCCGTCGCCGAGTCCCCATCTTCCCAGGGCGAGGGCTTCGAGGCGTCACAGTAACATGTCCCCCTCCACCTCACTCATGGTCCAGCAGTTTGTCCGTTTCACCGTAGTCCGCCCTCTCTCAGCACCGCAGCAAGCCCTTGGTCCCGCATTTGTGGTCATGTAAAAGATTGTTTCCTCCCACACATGACAAAGCTAAGAGGTTCCAATCTGTTAGCCACAAAAATGGTGGTGTCAGGCCCTAATTTTTTGATTTGTGAACACTCCTGTATGGCTGCTTTTTTACGGAGGAGGTATCCTGAAGGAAACCCCCGCAAACATGGGGAGAACATACAAACTACTTACAGATGTTGTTCTCTATCATCATAAAGGAGTTAGCTCATTGTCTAGGAGACCGACCGCCACTGCTGTCTACCTTGTGAACATTGTGTTGAATCTTGCAAGGTGTCTCAGGTTTGCCGTGACAGAGAGGAGCCAGAAGACCACAGCGTCTGATGCTTCCCACTCCTGCAGTCATTAAAAAGAAGCCTTTTGCCTTCATATTAATCGCTGCAGGGGTTAATCTGCTCAGTTGTGAGCTCCTGGAAGCTTAACGTGATTTAGGCTCTCGACAGATTTGTCCCGTGCATCTCCTCTACTGTGATAACACTGTACATTAACACATCAGACTGTCACCTACCATGGAAACCTTTAAAACGAAGCAGAAGACCCACTTCTTGTGACAAGCATACAATATGCGGTAAGCCTTGCTCCAGCATACCGCTGCATGACTAGCTGTACCCTGACCTACTGTATCCTCACCCATCCCTTGTAGATTGTTTGTGCGCCCTCGCGGGCAGGGTCCTCTCTCCTCTTGTACAAATCGGTGACCCCTTTTGACATGTAAAGCGCCACGGAATGAATGTCGCTGTAATAGTAATAATAATTATAGTACTATTACTCTGGGTCAAGTGATGGCACTTCCCAGGTGTCTACCCCTAATTTGAAGTGTTTTGGCAGCTTTTGGGCCAGTTTTAAGGTGTTGTGTATGCATTTTTTTTGTCCACGCATTGAATCCTATGGCGTTTGATAACGTTCGACGAACATTCGACGAATTAATCGGCGAATATTGCAAATTTGACGATCGTAATCCAAATCGAATATTGAAACATTCGCTCATCTCTAATGGTGAGATGTGGAGCCTGAAAGTCAAAAGTTCAAAATATTGTTACCCTTTTGCTCATCAGTGTATATTATTGTTAGGAGCATTAATCATAAATTAAGCACAGTAGCCAAATCTCAGCAATGTGTTATATACTCACTGTAAGGATTTGATGGTAGTTGCCAGTTCCAGCATTCATCACATGACCACTCATATGTGATTTTCATACTGTGAGGCAGTGAGGGGAATTATATGCGAGGGACAGTATGTATCCCCCAGAATGCGCTTAGAAGCATATTGAACCTACTGGAGTGCATTGCAATCACAGAAACAGCTGTGATTGTAGTGCAGAATAAAAATAAGTTTGGTTTGGACTTGGTCAAGCTATTTGACCAAGGCAGATGTAGTAAAACCCAACATGGGCTTTTATTCTTGGAGTGTACTACAGTATGGCAGTGGAGCGGTCCACTCCCTCCAGCCCGGGTCTTGCATGTGGCACATGTTGACAGTTTTCATTTGTCAGTGTGTCAGTGGTTTGTTTGCACGCTGCAGAGCAGGAGGCTCTCTGCAGGGCAAGCTTGTGTGAAGGCATAACACAGGTCTTTGAAGGCAAAGCAACTGACTCACCTCAGAGCAAAATGGAGCGGTCGTCGCCCACTGCAACTAGTTTATATGGACTGTTTGGAGCGCCCGGCTGCGATCCGGAGGACACCATTTGCATTTAAGTTGCGATTTTTTGCAAATAAAGTCATTTAAGTTGAACTTTCCTTGGGTCACTGCCTTATTACCGCACAGTGTGAACACTGCCGCACTACAATACTTACGGTCATGTGACAACACTGAACATTGAAAAAATTCAGAAGAGCTGCTAGTCAGAATGTGACTATAAGCATGCAAATCTAATATAAGCAGTCATATGCCGGTTACTTAAACTGCCTAAAGGCAACCTGTCACGTAATAAAAGCTATTAACCTGGAGATATGGGGCTAATCTGCAGTTTAATAGCATTCTCAACCTGCCCGGCAGCCGCATAGAGGGCCCCGCTGCCGAGAGGAAATGAGAATTGAGCTTTCAAGCATACGGGTGGGCTGGTGCAGCTTCAGTTACCGCTTACTATGCTGTAACCATGCCCCCGACACTGATTGACAGCAAGATCTAATACTGAGCCTGCACTGTGTGGAAATTAGTCTACGCTGTGTGTAGACAAGCCTTGCACTGTGTTGAAATTATCACACTGGAAGTAATATTTAGATGAATTTATATTATTTTGTTCCGACTCCTATGTGACGAATTATCATGCTGTGTTTTTTGTCACAATATTCGGATGAAAATTATATATTTTGTCAATGTAACCCAGGTTCAGTGATCTTTCCTGAATTCACTATGAAATGGCTTATATGAGAAAAGTTTGAGTTATTTCTTGGAACAGAAGGCAAGGAAAAAAATGAAATTGGAAGAAAAATGATAGAATGGAGTATTCACAGCTATATGGCTTTTTTTTTTTGTTTCTGTCACATGCAGTACATTGTTTGGAAAATATCTATGATCCCCTGTAAAATTATTACATGTATTTTTCTCATTACAAGTTAAACCTTTATTACTCAGATATGGAATGGCTATATTTTTAATTATCTAAAGTTTAATCAGTGCTGAAAAAACTTTTGTCATAGTTGAAAAAAACAAAGTTTTGCAGGTACCAAGCAGTGAATATCATTTGATAGTTCTCTATGCTCACAATTAGAAAAAACATAGAATGACAAGAATACAATCCATCAAAATACTAAAAATTATACTTGTTGATGCAGACAAGAATATATGCCTAATAGCAGGGCTGGCATTAAGAGGGGTGTGAACGTGGGCATTTGCCCAGGGCCCCCACTCCTGTAGAGATCCCCAGCATTTGTTGCAGAAACTACATTTGTAGTTTCCAAAGGGGATACTGCTTGAGGATATGTGGTGATGTCATGTTCATGTAACTGTGATGTCATCACATGTCTTGTGCGGTGTGAGAGACCACAAGAAGAGGAGACAGACTGCTAAGTATTCTATAGTGTGTAAACATGTATGTGTGTATGTGTTCTGTGTATGCAACATGTCTCTGTATGTATGTGTGTATGTATGTATGTGCTCTGTAAATGCGTGTAGCTATATGTATGTGGTCTGTGTATGCAGCATGTTTCTGTATGTATGTTCTCTTTTCATGCATGTTCTGTATTTATGTGCTCTGTGCATGCAGCATGTCTCTATGTATGCATGTGCTCTGTGTACGCAGCATGTCTCTGTATGTATGTTAGTGCTCTCTGTATGCACGTCTCTGTATGTATATGCTCTGTATTTGCATGTCTGTGTATGTACTGTATATGCTCTGTGTATGCAGCATGTCTCTCTGTATGTGCTCTGTGTACACAGCATGTCTCTGTATGTATGTATGGGCTCTGAGTATGCAGCATATCAGTATATGACTATGTATGTGCTCTAGCATGTGTGTATGTGTATATATATATATATATATATATATGTGTGTGTGTGTGTAACATGCATTGTGTGTTGTAGGGCGGCGGTGTTCACACCATGCAGAAACTGAGGCAGTGATCCAAGCAAGTCCAACATAAACAGCTTTTATCCAGCAACTCACGGGTAAACAGAAAGTCCTCCGGTTCGCAGCCGGGTTAACATGAGTCCATAAACAACGGTTGTGAGGGACAACGGCCACTCAGAGCCTGACAGGTGCAGAGCCTTCCCAGGCGGTGGTTCAGCCACACTCAATCCTGCTGAGCTATCCTGCTATGCTCCCAGCAGGTTCCAACATAGAACAACACTAATCCTTAGTGCAGGGTTTTTAAAGAACCTGTGGCAAGAGCCACTGGAAAACCCGGGTTGGAGGGAGGAGGCCGCCCCACTGCCTCCTGTGACCTCCTCCAAGAAATGAAGGCCCTGCCGGGTTTTACTTAATCTGCCTTAGCCAGGTAGTCTGACCAGGTCATTGCTCACCTTCATTCCTGCATTGCAGCCGCAGTTGAGTTCGTGACTGCAATGCACTCCAATGGATTTAATAGGTCTCTGTACACATTCTGGGGGATATATAACGTCCCTCATATACAATCCCAGTCACTGCCTTACAGTGTATACATGTGTGTAACATACAGTGTGTGTAACATATGTTTGTGTATGTAGCATCCACATGCATAAATACCGGTAGCACAGACGTGAGTTCATAGGTGTAAACATATCGTCAATCACGCATCGCCCAACAAACGTGCAAAATGCTGCTAAGTCATTGGGCATTGGGATTGTTTATGCCGGAATAAAAATCATTATTTTTCAGCAGGATATCACTCAGTGTAAACTGCAGATGAGATGCTGATAACATAATACTGTATAGGGACAGATTGATCTACTAATGATTGTGTAGTAGAGGCGAGAGAGCCTTTAAGAGAACTCTTACATGATGTTTCAAAGATGGAGAGAGACTGCCACCTGCTGGCCAGACACAGTCAAACAGAACCAACATATATACAAGAGAAGTTGAAGGGAGAGCAAATTTAGTCAGGTGACTTCCAGGAAGGAGTTCCTGGAGATAAGAGGCCAGTGCACCAAGCCTGAGGAGTTTTTGGAGCAAAGCAGCAGAGAGGATCGGACGTGTTCTCTGCGTGCTCAGAATCCCCGCGTGGCGGGTCTAAGCCAGAGGCCTGTGAGGTGCCACAGCCGGGCGCCGGTGGAAGAGCTCCGGATCCCTTGCAGATGTGACCCGAGTGCTGTGCCTGCTGCGGAGACTCGGAACCTGCTTGCGGTGCTGAGTGAGTTCGCGGAACCCGACGTCGCCCGCCGACAGACCAGGTCTGGACCCCCCTACCCAAGGCTTGAGAGATTGCCTTCAACAGTCAAGCAGAGAGGAGTTGAGAGACGGCTGCCCAAGGAAAGTCACGCCAGTGAAGGCAGAGGAGCTGCATACGTGAACAGAGCCGTCACTTCTACTGTTCACTCACGGTACTGGGGCCAATTGGGTTTAGGTACTCAGGTTGGGAGGGGAACGGTTGGGGCTAAGGAAGCTCGACGTGAACTAATTGAATTTGTCCAGAAAACACTTTCGGCCTAGCGGGAATAACCGGTGACTCCCGCCAGGGCCATATGCAGAGTTAAAAAAGGACTCACGTGGTGTCTCCCATGATTTAGGGCAACACATCACTTTGAGAGACTTCGCATTTTGCTAACATTTCAAATTACTGTTCATTACCCTTTTTACCAATCCCTTGTTCAGAATACCTGTTATACATATATATAAACTGTTTATATTCATCTCTGACTGTCCTCGCTTTGTGTCTCTGTGCATTGCATTCCGGCACCTGCATTACAATTGTTCTATGTCATCATTCTTTGTCAGCCTGTGTAAAGAGTGAATATTGTCGAGCGCACTCGTTTAATGGCCTGAACTCAGTGCATGTAAATGCAACCTAAATGTTTGTGTGTGATGGAGCAATATGTTAGCATTTGGGACCCCACTTTAAACTCTTGTATAAGGCCCCACTTTGTCTAAAACCGACCCTGGCTGATAGGACATCTGCAATTGCTGAGACCTAACTTCTGTAAAGAGCAAACTAACACATTACAAAAGAGAAGATATGATAATGCATAAAGAACCAGGGCTTTTATGAATTCTTAGGATTATTTTCTTGCCTGCTATTGCTATCTGAATAATCAGACTGTGTAGTCTTTATTAAAAATGAATGACATTCTTCCAGAAACACAATAGAGCTAATGTGATACTTTGCACAATGCTCTATTCATAGTCATCAATTAAACCGTTACATGAACAATTCAGAATGAAACCGATCCTTCAGTTATTTTTAAGCACTAATTTATGGTGTCATTTAATGTTTTTTTAATCATTTTTCTTACTGCAGAAAGCATGTGGTGTAATTGTAGTCAGTAAAAACCTAGGTATGTATGTGGAATACACTGTGTTCCAAATTATTATGCAAATTGGATTTAAGTCTAATAAAGATGTATTTTATTGTTTTTCAAATAAACTCATGGATGGTATTCTGTCTCAGGACCTTTTGGATCACTGAAATAAATCTCAAACACTTAATAATTATCTTGCCAGGTGAGCCCAATTAAAGGAAAACTACTTAAGAAGGATGTTTCATATTATTAAGCAGGTCACAGGTTTCAAGCAATATGAGAAAAACGATCTCTCTGCTGCCAAAAAGTGTAAAATAGTGCTGTGCTTTTTACACAGTATGAAAACATTAGATATTTCACAAAAATAAATGATCAAAGATTTGTGGCTGATACAGAGAACAGACGAGTTCATGTAGATAAAGGCATAATGAGGAAGGTTTGTACCGGACAAATTCATTGGATTAAGAGAGCAGCTGCTAAAATATCATTACAAAACACCAAACAGGTATTTGAAAGTGATGGTGCCTCTCAAGTAGAATCATGGGGTTCTTGAAAGTGTGAAAATTACATCAGCAAATATATTGGTTCTGACTCACCACTTTCTTCCATGGTGCAAAAAGAAGAACCATGCCAGCTGTAGCAAAATCATTTGATGCATGACAATGCACCATTCATGCGGCAAAGAATACTTCTGAGTCACTGGCTGCTATGGGCATAAAAGGAGAGAAATTGATGGCCATCATCCTCCCCTGACCTCAACCCTATTGAGAACCTTTAGAGTATCCACAAACAAAAGATCTATGAGGGTGGGAGGCATTTCACATTAAAACAGCAGATCTGGGAGGCTATTCTGACATTCTGAAGAAATTCAAGCAGAAACTGTCCAAAAACTGTCAGGTTCAATGTATGCAAGAATTGTGAATCTTATATCAAAGTAAGGGTTCTATGTTAGTACGTAACTTGGCCTGTTAATATGGTTTAGATTTCAGTAAATGTGACTTCTTAATGGTGCAAATTCAGCAAATGACCATTGTCAGTTTTTTATAGCCTATAAAATGTTTGGAAACTCTGTTGTGCATAATAATTTGGAGCAGTGCATTGTGAATTTTTTTAGTTTTGAAAAAAATACTGTTATCATTGAGAGGTTTGTCCAATACGGACCCTGAGGCTGCTTTATGCGGCTCGCAGGCAGACTCCTTGACGATCCCGGCTCAGTCCAGCAGCCGCCGAAGGCAGCGCTTTATTTCAGTTGAAATGTATTGCCGCGCAGAGGCTGGCTCCCTGCACTGCAATACCAATTACATCGGCGCAGCAGCGTATGATGTCATTGCCATGCGTAGATGTCAGCTGCTAGCCTCTGATTGGCCGGCGGCTGGCTTTGGTATTGTGTTACAGAGAGTCGGTCTCTGCGCGGCAATACATTTCAGTTGAATTTGCATTGAAGCCTGCAGGTCACATGTGCAGAAAGGATGCTGAGGGAATGGAGGACAGGTGAGCAGTATCTTTTTTTTTTCTCTTTTATGTGTATGTGAAGGATAGTACAATAGTGGTCATATCTACAATATGTGGACCTGGATGGGGACATATCTACAATATGGGGACATAACTACAATATGGGGACCTAAATGGGGACATATCTACAATATGGGGACCTGAATGGGGACATATCTACAATATGGGGACCTGAATGGGGACATATCTACAATATGGGGACATTTCTACAATACGGGGACCTGATTGGTGACATATCTACAATATGGAGACATTTCTACAATATGGAGACCTAGATGGGGTCATTTGTACAATATGGGGACATATCTACAATATGGGGACATTTCTACAATATGGGGACCTGATTGGTGACATATCTACAATATGGGGACCTGGATGGGGACATATCTACAATATGGGGACATTTCTACAATAAGGGGACCTAGATGGGGACATAACTACAATATGGGAACATATCTACAATATGGGGACCTGAATGGGGACATATCTACAATATGGGGACATATCTACAATATGGGGACCTGGATGGGGACATATCTACAATATGGGGACATATCTACAATATGGGGACCTGAATGGTGACATATCTACAATATGGGGACCTGGATGGGGACATAACTACAATATGGGGACCTGGATGGGGACATAACTACAATATGGGGACATATCTACAATATGGGGACCTGGATGGGGACATATCTACAATATGGGGACATATCTACAATATGAGGACTTGAACGGTGACATATCTACAATATGGGGACCTGGTTGGGGACATAACTACAATATGGGGACCTGGATTGGGACATATCTACAATATGGTGACCTGGATGGGGACATAACTACAAAATGGGGACCTGGATGGGGACATAACTACAATATGGGGACCTGGATGGGGACATATCTACAATATGGGAACCTGGATGGGGACATAACTACAATATGGGGACCTGGATGGGGACATAACTACAATATGGGAACCTGGATGGGGACATATCTACAATATGGGGACCTGGATGGGAACATATCTATAATATGGGGACATGTCTACAATATGGGGACCTGTATGGGGACATATCTACAATATGAGGACCTGGATGAGGACATAACTACAATATGGGGACCTGGATGGGGACATAACGATAATATGGAGACCTGGATGGAGAAATAAGGGAACTAAGTAATGTGATAGACAGACCGTTATATCTTATATTTAAGGACTCTGTTGAGACTGGGTCTGTGCCACTTGATTGGCGACAGGCGAATGTAGTGCCAATATTCAAAAAGGGAGCGAAAAGTGACGCCGGAAACTATCGGCCGGTGAGTCTGACGTCCGTTGTGGGCAAAATTTTTGAAAGCTTCATTAAAGAGGCAATTACGGAGCATCTTGATGCTAATAATCTTTTAATCCCGAACCAACATGGATTCATGAGGAATCGCTCCTGCCAAACAAACCTGATTGACTTCTACGAGGAGGTTAGCTCTCGAGTAGATCAGGGGGAACCAGTGGATGTCGTGTATCTCGACTTCTCAAAAGCGTTCGATAGCGTGCCACATAATAGGTTGGTATACAAAATGAGAATGATGGGGCTGGGGGAAAATGTCTGCAAGTGGGTAGCTAACTGGCTAAAGGATAGAAGGCAGAGGGTGGTTATAAATGGAATATACTCAGATTGGGTAAGAGTCACTAGTGGGGTACCACAGGGGTCTGTACTAGGCCCAATGTTATTTAATATCTTTATTAACAACATAGTCAACGGGATAAATAGTAAAATATCAATATTTGCAGATGACACAAAGTTATGTAAAACAATTAATACAAAAGAGGACAGTGCAGACCTACAGAGGGATTTGGATAAGCTGGGTAGGTGGAGCATTAAATGGCAAATGAGGTTTAACGAGGAGAAATGTAAGGTCATACATATGGGAAGGAAAAATGGAAGTCACCAGTACTCACTGAATGGGAAATCATTGGGGAATTCAGAGATGGAGAAGGACTTGGGCATCTTGATTGATAGCAAACTAAATTGGAGTGCCCAAAGTCAGGCCGCTGCTGTAAGGGCAAACAGGGTAATGGGATGTATCAGAAGAGGTATAGCTGCAAAGGATGAGAACATTGTTCTTCCACTGTACAAAGCACTGGCCAGACCACACTTGGAATACTGCGTTCAGTTATGGGCCCCAATATATAGAAAGGATATAAATGAGCTTGAAAAGGTACAAAGGAGGGCAACAAAATTAATAAAGGGAATGGAGGGACTGCAATACCCAGAGAGGTTGGCAAAACTAGGACTATTCAGCTTGGAAAAGAGAAGGTTGAGGGGGGACATAATAAATGTGTACAAATATGTTAGGGGACAGTATAGAGATCTTGCCCGAGATTTGTTCAAAAGGAGGGATATTACGGTAACAAGAGGGCACTCACTAAGACTAGAAGAGAAAAGGTTTCAGCACCAGCATAGGAAGGGGTTCTTTACGGTAAGAGCAGTGAGAATATGGAATTCACTGAGTGAGGAGACGGTAATGTCGGATTCACTACACCAGTTCAAGCGGGGACTGGATGCATTTCTAGATACCAGGCAGATTTCAGCATATACTTAAAAATAAAATAAAATAGTAGGTTGATACAGGGATTTATTCTGACTGCTGGTTTCAGAGTCGGGAGGGAATTTTTCCTCAGGTGAAGATTGGCCAAATCATTTGGGGTTTTTGCCCTCCTCTGGATCAACTTTAGCAATTACAGAACTAACAGGTCGAACTTGATGGACGCAAGTCTTTATTCGGCTTTACAAACTATGTTACTATGTTACTATGTTAATATTTACAATATGGGGACCTGGATGGGGACATGTCTACAATATGGGGACCTGTATGGGGACATATCTACAATATGAGGACCTGGATGAGGACATAACTACAATATGGGGACCTGGATGAGGACATAACGATAATATGGAGACCTGGATGGAGAAATATTTACAATATGGGGACCTGGATGGGGACATAGCTATTATATGGGGACCTGTATGTGACATACCTACAATATGGGGACCTGGATGGGGAGATATCTACAATATGGGGACCTGGATGGGGACATAACTACAATTTGGGAACCTAGATGATGACATATCTACAATATGGGGGACCTGGATGGGGACATAACTATAATACCAAGACCTGAATGGTGACATACCCACAATATGGGACCTGGATGGGGACATAATTATAATATGGGGACCTGGATGGTGACATATCTATAATATGGAAGCATATCTACAATATGGGGACCTGGATGGGGACATATCTACAATATGGAGACCTGGATGGGGACATAACTACAATTTGGGGACCGGGATGGGGCATTACTACAAGATGGGGATCAAGATGGGGGGACATTACTACAATATGTGGACCTGGATGGGAACATAACTACAATATAGGTACCTGGATGTGAAACATTACTACAAGATGAGGACCAGGATCGGGCATTACTACAAGATGGGGACCAGGATGGGCACATTACTACAAGATGGGGACCGGGATGGGGGACATTACAGAAGATGGGGATATTACTACAAGATGAGGACCAGGATGGGGCATTGCTACAAAATGTGGACCAGCATAGTGGCACTACTACAAGAAGAGGACCAGGATGGGGACATTACTACAAGATGAGGACCAGGAGGAGGGGCATTATTACAAGAAGAGGACCAGGATGGGGGACATTACTACAAGATGGGGACCAGGATAAGGACATTACTACAAGATGAGGACCAGGATGGGGCATTACTACAAGATGAGGACATTTCTAGAAGAGGAGGACCAGGATGTGGGACATTACTACAAGATGGAGACCAGGATGTAGCATTACTACAAGATTAGGACCAGGATAGGGACATTTCTACAAGATGGGGACTAGGAAGGGGCATTACTACAAAAAGAGAACCAGGATGAGGACATTATTTCAAGTTGGGGACCAGGAAGGGGCACATTACTACAAGATGTTTGCCAGAATTAATATATGATGCTAATTGTAAGACAATATTACTGTATGTGGCCAATTGGGGGAAACAAAATTGTAAAAAGTAAAAAAAAAAATTAAAATAAAGCATGAAAAAAATAAAGCATGAAAAAATATTTGGCCACTAAAAATGCTGTTTTATATATAAACTAATGTAAATGTTATTGCCACATCCATAATGACCCAAGCTATAAAAATAGTAAATAAACATGGTGTAAGGTTGCAGCTGGACAGGTCGTGGATGGGAGGTATGTGTCCCCGAGGTACCTCGGTGATATAGGACCCAGGGAGAAGGCTCCAGCACACATAGTGCTGAGTGGTATTTCATGGGCCCGGATTATGGGGCCAGGTTTTAAGAGCAGCTGAAAGAGCTGGGTGGGATCGGCTGCTCACTTACCTCCAGTCCAGGTCTTGAAATGTCCTGATTTAAGACAGCTGGGTCTGTCCCAGTCTGTCTGTGTGTATTGCAAGGTGAGCAGACCTTGAATGTGCTGCTCAGACCTTGCTGAAGGCAGAGAAAAGCACTTGCATTTAAACAGCTGAGGCCGTGCTGTATGGACTTGTTATTTTGAGTTTTGTTCTGTTATATCTTTTTGAACCTTAAAGAGGCTGTTTTATTTTGTTTCCTGACTGATTTATGGACACTTAATAAACCACCAGTTTATTTGAACCAGTGAACTGCATTCCCGGTGTGAACCACCGTCTACCACGGGGTTGATCCCTTCCAACGGCAAAAATGTTCAAAAGGTGTATAGAAAAAGAATGGTATCAGTAAAAATGTCACTTTATCCTGGAAAGAGTGTGACCCCCCAAATTAATTTTTTTTCTATGTGCAGCTCATATGCCCAGCCGAGTTTGAGACCCCTGCTCTAAGAGTTGATTATTTGAATATTATACTGAGTCATTTTCATCGACCATTTAGGAAAATCATTTAAATTGCATAATAATTTGTAATGGAATATACTACGTAGAATAAACCATTACTTAAGTGTAGGAATAAGGCCATGTTCCTACTGTTTGTAAATTTAGATACTGATGATCTAGCCTTTGTACAGTGCCGGGTATTGCAACGTCCCTCCCATTCACATTGATAGAACCTGGGCTTTATTACTTGGAAAAGACCACTACACAGTGTACAAAGTCGAGTGCTGTTCTGGCTCCATCTACCATTTACATCTGACCGCTGCATGAGCTTATACCAGCTGATCGGTGGCATTGCCAGGTATTGGTACCCCCACTGATTAGGGGGTATCAGGTCTGGTTCCTAAGATATAAAGAAAAAAATGATTAAAAACTTGAGGGAGATTTATCAAGTTAAATGCACCAGAAACCTGGCACAAATTGTGAAAAAAAAAAACTATCTTTTATTGTTTGCACCACTTTTGTTAAGTGTTTTAGAAACTATTTAAGTAATACTGTATCTCAAAAAGAGAGTGTGACCTCTTTGGAAATATCGTCACCTAAATTGCAAAAATGTGCACTAAAAACTGAGCCAAAACTGTGGCGCACATTTCTAGCACCAAGTAAGCCAACTAATAGGTGGTATAAACAGGCTGGAAAGTCTAAAAATATGTAAGATTTATCACAAAACATTAACAACTTGCACATTTTAAGACTGCCTAATGTAAATTTGCACTAAGAATTAGACAGTATTGATTAATATGCCACAATGTCCTTTTTAAACTTTTATAGCTGGTGAGCAGGGTTGTTATGGACATGAGCTTTGCGCACTTGTTAGAGTGGTGGACTTTACCATCATATTCCTACCCCTGACAACAACAAATGCATTATATGAATAATATCATGTGTTTACATATTACCCTATCACATTACATATATATGTAATGTATAGACTGTGATAAGCATTGTTAATATAGTAGGTATAGTGTCCAGCACAGCTATAGGGAATGTAAGTGATATAATACATAGGTTAGGTTTTAGGACATAAGATAGTGACCATAGGATAAGATAGACCTGGAAATCAGGCTAAATATAATATGTGTAATGCGTGTAAATGTAATACATAGTGTGGAGGTATGCCCAGTTACATACTATAGGGACAAGACAAAGTTAAAGTTTGGCACTGGCCCATAGCGGGAAGGGAATCCTTAATAAAAGATCATAGAATCATAGAATGGTAGAGTTGGAAGGGACCTCCTGGGTCATCTGGTACAACCCCCTGCTCAAAGCAGGATTCACTAAATCATCCCAGACAGATATCTGTCCAGCCTCTGCTTGAAGACATCCATTGAAGAGGAACTCACCACCTCTCGTGGCAGCCTGTTCCACTCATTTATCACCCTAACTGTCAAAAAGTTTTTTCTAATATCTTATCTGTGTCTCCTCCCATTCAGTTTCATCCCATTGCTTCTAGTCTTTCCTTGTGCAAATGAGAATAAAGATGATTCTTCTACAATGTGACAGCCCTTGAGATATTTGTAGACAGCTATTAAGTCTCTTCTCAGTCTTCTTTTTTGCTTAACATTCCCAAATCCTGTAACCGTTCCTCATAGGACATGGTTTGCAGACCGGTCACCATTCTGGTCGCTCTTCTCTGAGATGACTACTTCCTCATAGTTAATCAGATAGGGAAGTACAATAACCAAGGTCAAGTTCAAGATGCAGCTATCATTCAATGCAGTGGGAAGCCTTACTGGAATCTCTTGTGGACATTCCTGCAATGTCCGGAGCTTAGGGCTCGGGCCGGACACTATGGAGAGTGCCTTATCCTCTGGCGTACAGAGGAAGTTGGACATGGAACCGTTGGACTGAATGGGAAATCCCTGGGGGTGACAGAATTAGTAAATGTGGGGATAGTCCAGGAGGAACGGACAGTAATGCTGGAAATGTACTGTACTAAGGAAAACAAGGAACAAGAAGAAGTGGTGTGCCTGAAACTGAGTGTTACAGTCTGATGAACTTGAACTGTCCAGTAAACGTTTGCTTCTTACAATGAACTGCGTGTCGCTTGAGTTATATGCGGTGGCTTCTGATGATGGAGACCTTTTGATAGCAGAGGCCTGCGGCCTACAAGTGAGTGTGATGCACCTCACACTTGACAGCACATTGGGACTGGGACGCTATTTTCTTGTGCCAGGGCGTTATGGAGCAGCAGCTCATCCTTGGCTACCACCCCCGGTCACTTTACACACTCAAAGCTGGGCAATACAGAACCACATCAAATAAATATTAATGTACAAAGTCCTAA
This sequence comes from Phyllobates terribilis, assembly GCF_046119375.1. Taxonomy (NCBI): domain Eukaryota; kingdom Metazoa; phylum Chordata; class Amphibia; order Anura; family Dendrobatidae; genus Phyllobates; species Phyllobates terribilis. Next base: position 778,274,989 of record NW_027362763.1, on the reverse strand, counting down.
TAGTAAGGTAAAAAGCAGCCACATAAATAGGGCCACCTAGTGTTCTGGTGACAAGTGTTTAAAGGGGTTTTCTGAGTAGAAAGGTAGCAATGTGCACATGATTCACCTTTATTCACATCATGAGTGGGCAGTATGCAAATGCATGACATTTCTTGGATGCTATTCGAACACATCAGCTTTGTCATTTTTACAGTGACCGCGGCCTGGACCTGTAGTACACGGGTGTGGCCAGTATAGTTTTGATGGAGCTTCTGTGTTCCGGCAGTATCCAAGAACTACTGGCCACCAGTGGCACCAGTGACAGTTGATTGGCGGGGTGCCAAGTGTCAGACCTCCACTGATTAATAAAAAAGTTGTAGCCAACCTCTTTAAATTTGTAATCTCCCTGTGATTAACATACTTATGTATCAAGTAGATTTCTTTTGTCTGCAGATCTGGAGATACATGGGTGTAATTAGCTGAATCTTGTATGGTACATAAACTTTTGTTTGTTCAATTAATGTCAGAGTAGATTGCAACCACTCTTGTCACAGTGAGATGTCTTGCTCTTTAGCGGCTGATGTTATCTGAGGATTCCTGGGAGTACACCCTTGTCAGAAAGAATATTCTCTCAGTGCTGAATACTTTCACAATGCACAGATATATGTATGTGAAAGTGCTAGAAAATAGCAAAAATATAAGAAATGGCAAGATAAGTACTGCCAATGCATTGCAAATTATAGTCTTAGGACCACCAGTGAGATCGTATAATTCTTATTTCTTCTCCGCATTAAAGCCTATTAAACTTTGAGCCTTTTATGTGAAACAGCCTGAACCAACATTCCTAGGTCAGTGCCTGGCTGCACCAGTTGGACTATAATAAACTTTTGGTGGGGTGATTCTTTATTGCATGACAACAGGATAAGGAATGTTTAAAAAAAAACCTAAACATTCAAAGATAATTGGCAAATTTTCTTTATAATGATAAACTTAAGACAATGAGACCATCAACTACAGCCTATGTTTTCTCTAAGAATATTCACTACTGTATTTTAGCGAGAATGAAACCAGTAAAAAGAAAAAAATGCTTTCTTCTTTGTATCGAAAATCTAGGTTTCATGATAGATGTAACAGAGCGGAGAAACACTGATTAAAGGCAGCCCGCAAAAACCTAAGAACCTAATAATTTGCTTCCAGTTATCTAAATTCACACTCTTTCCAACTACCAATCTTTTTGTGGCTTTGGGTTTCATATTTATATAAAAAGTTTCCCTTTTCTCATTAGATTACTTTCTTATTAGATTGGATTCTTGATTTTAAATTGTAGTCTGGCTGTATCTAGTGAGAACTGGGTTTTATGGGTCTTGCCTATTTTCCTGCACATCCAACTGAGCTAGGCATCGGTGGGCCCCCCTTAAGCACGGGCCCAGTCGCGGCCATTGCGCTCCTTCTGCCCACTTTTCTTTGCACAACATTTTCCAGAATTAACCTCACCATTTAGCTTTAAAGCGAACCTGTCCGCAGGATTTTGTTAAGCAAACTAAAGGCAGTGTCTTGTTGGGGCTGCAGCACTGATTAATATGGTACCTGATGTGAAGAAATCCGTCTTGTGGCTCTTGTGTAATCAGTGTTTGAAGTTTTGAGTTAATGATATGCCCGTGCTCTGGGGTGGGGCTGTAGGCAGGGTCATATCCTGCTGCTCTAGACCAGATCAGCAAGATAAGACGTGCCCACAGGTCGCCCCGAAGCACAAGTATGTTCCTCATCCACACTGTTAACCTGCAGATTAACCCTATACCTGCAGGTTAATAGCATGTTCCAACCTGACAGGTAACCCTTAAATCCATGTTTATAGATTATACTAGAGCATACTGAGTATTCTGTCTAAAGGGTGATTCATCAAAGTGTTTACACCAGTTTTGTGCTGTACAACACTTTGAAAAGTTGCAAAATTTTTGCCCAACACAATGTTGAATGCCAGTCCTGAAATATCTGCCAAAGTGTGCAGAGTTAGGGATGGACAGGGGTGTAGCTCTAATTCATGATGGGCTGTGGCATACCTTCCTCCATAAATCTTACTCCGGTCCCTTACCAGAGTAAGATTTATGGCAAGGCATGCGCCACTTGTCAGACACTCCTGATTAATTAAATGGCGGGTGCCTCTTAATGAATCAGGCTCCTATTACTCCACAATACCCTTTCATTCATACTGGCGTGCAAAATGACAGTCTTAATGAATTGGGTCCTTTATGTTATGTTAAAACATGTTACTTAACATATTTTTTCTGTAGTGTCCTATGAGTTTTAAAAGAACATCTGGACTATGGGCAGTACAGGAAATAATCCAATCACTTTAAATGCTGTCTTAACTCACTATATCTGAATGATGTTGCACTATGTCCCCATTCTTGCCGTTTTCATGCCGGTTCATCACTATTAGTCATATGCTATTTCAATGATGACATTTATGACTGTATTGTGTAACTAATCCAAAGTATTACTCTCACATTTTAACTGAACTTCCTTACCTTTCCTCGATATAACCCCAGCCTCACAAAACAATGTGACATTGCTATACTCTGTCAGGAAATATTTGCTAAATTTGCCCATATGTGGCACTGAGTGGTTGTTGGGATGCATGTACAGCCTTTCGAAGGCTTTGCTTGTAAGTATGTCATGATAATATAAGTTTGTATAGTGAGAAATTGGAGTCCTTAAAGGGGTTGTCTGATCGTAAACTACAAGTCTGCAGTCACTCTATGTGACTGCAGACTTGTGAACCCTCATATCACATGCACTGCAAGTGTGTGATTTGCATACTCCTGGCCACATTATGACTAGACTGTTTCTGGCTTTACTGAATACACTTACATTGAACGAGACCACGTCCATCTAGTCAGAATGAGGTTGGGAGTATGCATACCGCATACTTGCAGTCAAAAGACCGGCACTGGCACCGAGGTTGTTCAGTCTTAAACTACAAATCTGCAGTCTCTCTATGTGACTGTAGACTTGTGAATCCTCACATTGTGCACAGTGCATGATGTGAGGATTCACAAGTCTACAGTCACATGGATTGACTGCAGACTTACAGTTTAAGACCGGACAACCCCTCTAACAAAATAAATCCTCTTTGAGATTATCACTGACCAAGGTTGAATAAAAGGACTTACGTATGTGTGGACAATAAAAATCACACCAGTTCTGTAATAATCCAATGTACCAGCACTGAGAACAAACAGTTTTTGCATGTGCACAAAGGTGATATCTCTGCCTTAAAATTTGCAGGTATCGAAAAGGTGTCGAGGTCAATTACGTTAGGAAGTCTAAAAAATAAAATTCCTAACAGAGAATCATCCAGGATTTTTACTTTGGAAACCAGAGTTCCATCAGGTTTAAACATCAGACACGATCTAATACTACAATATAATTAAGAATGTTTTTCTTTCTATGCCTTTTTTGTATTTTCATTACCATTGTATATTTTCTTTGTTTTTAATTTATTATGTTGGAACTGCATGTTATACATACATGTGACCAGAATCCAGGTTTGTTTAATACCGTTGTTTATCCCTATTTTCTATATCATGCTTAAGGCTACATGCCGAAACGTGTTGGTTTTTGTAGATCCTATGTGAATTGGTTTGTTTGCTATATGCTTTTTAATTTTTTCCTAAACAACTGAAGGCTTTTACTTACCCAAGGATCCATCACTGCAGATTCTCTTCTACGTAGCTCTGAGAAATGAAGCCATATGTAAATTTGATTCCCTGCTAATATGTCACGGGTGTATCAAGTGTAACAGACAGTCACTCTGGATCCGGCTGTACAAGGTCACTGCGCCTGGCATTGCACATGCCTTCTTGATCCTCTCATTTTTGTAGTGTAGTGATATCCTTTTTCCTTTAGGACTCTCAGTGTCTCCAGAGAGTCACTGGTGATAGTTCTATGTTTCTCTGTCCATGCCTGGAGTACTAGTAGTTGGCTAATTTCTCCTTGGACTTCCCTTGGAGGACAGTTGGCATTATCTCTCTGGTGTCTTCTCAAGCTAAGTGTATCCCCTTTGTTTGTTTACCTTGTTGTCTTTAGTTATAGTGGGGCCTGACTAGTGTTCACCCCGTCCCCTCCCTACCTAGGGCCTAGCTCTAGGGACATTCACGGATTTGGTTTCCTGCTTGGCAATAAGTGTGGAACCTATATAGGAATGAAAGGGTAGTCAGGGTGATATTAGATCTGCCTAGGGGTCTCTACTCCCCCTTTCCCTAGTTGTTGGGCTCCCTTCCCCCACTTCACATCATTGTACACTTGTTCCTTCCCTTACCTTGTGTGCCAAAATTTGCGTGTGCTTGATATCTCAGTGCTGTTACTACAGAACAGGTATCATTTTTATTGCTGTTCTCCAATCTACACAACCATACCATTAAATTTCACAATTAAAATTGTCCTGACAGGTTTCCAGTTAAAAAGTGTTCTTATAGGGGACTGGTCTTTTCAATGTAGGTGGCCAGCATGAATATTATATGGTGGAACTAAAATCTGTAACATATGTCATCTTGTTGGGAAAAGATCAGTATCAAAACTGACTTACAATAAAACCTGATTTATAACACAATTTTTCCTCTATACACAATGGCCCTTAATCCCTTGGCAGCACTTCATATCAATATTGATTATTTTGACGAAAAACTTCACCTGGTGTATGGTAGCACCATGGCAAAAATTAGAAGTGACATGAAAAATTTAATTTCACTCATAAAACATACCGTTTTATTGAGAAAACAGTAAAAACATGATTAAACCAGGTACTGGAAAAAAATAGAGGACTAGAGCTCCAGATTTGTAATAATAGCGTTACAGATAAATAGAAACTAATGTTATTGTTAATTTTGGTACAATAACAGCTGTTAGCTAATAAATGCAAAAATTGATGCAATAAATCAGTCAAAAGAAATTAATTAGGCTTGATTAACTTTTGGTAAGGAATCTATAGCAAATACTACAGTGAGCTACATGCTCATACTATCTTAATGCTTTAGTTCTTATTACAACCACTGTCAAAAAAATGTTTTTTAAGCTAACCCACAGATGACTTATAACCATAACCGCTATCAATTGTACATACTTATGAATAGAATTAAAAAAAAATATATATATATATATATATATATATATATATAGTTACAGCCAGTCAGTGCAACATCAATAGAGAGTCCTATTGTATATGGTGCAATCCACTGACTATGCAATATCAGATGTAGATCTTGCGAGACAAAGTACCTTAGTGCATATAAAGTGTAAGGTGCATTCATATACAAATCAATGAAGTGAGCATAGGGGCAAGATTTCCAACCTGGATGCCAACTATGAAGTGTATTCATGTATGTCAGACTTTGTAAAACAATAAATAGCCCATGGCATAATGCTAAAAGTGCTAACAAGAAGGTAAGTAAATATGCCAGACAATAAGGTGTAGGAGCTCCTGCCTCTAGCCCCGACGCGCAAGTTTCGCCCAGCTTCTTTGGGGGGACATGTCAAGGCAGGGGGCAGAGTAGTTTAAATAGCCAAATGTAGCAAAAGTAAGAAATGCCGAACCTGTGACATCACTGGTTGTTAGGTGTTATGGCGCATGCGCGGGCTAAACACGTCTTATATGTAATGGGAGTTTCTGAGTTGCGGTAACGTTTGCCGCAACGTAATACTGCCCGCCTATTGAGGCGGAGAGGAGGCATGTCGACCACTTTAGGTCACAAGCCCAGAACTCCAATGTGCCGGCAACCAGCACATGTGCTCTACCGCCAACCAAATGGACGTATTTGCCAATCAGCTAGATAAGTATCTATATTGAAAAATGCTGAACCTACAAATATGTTATTAACAGATCATTTAAGAAGCCATGAGCAGTAGATTAGCCAAATTTTACCTAAAGATATGAAAAAGGGGAGTTATAATGACAGCCTATCAACCCTAATTTGTGTTTCATCATATTATGAATGAAGGTGTGCTTATTAACTGCTAGAAACACAGTGAATAACATTATTACAAACCCAAGATAATGTTGATTGTAAATGTGAATAAATTGTATGTTGATAAATACATAATAAATACATAAAAGGGAATGTGAATGTATGTGGTTAATCAATGGGGAAGGAGAAATAAGCATCTGACAAACCCAGGGGGATGAGGACGACTCGTTACCCGGGCCTTTGCCTGGCCTTGGGGATGTCGCGGTGGTCGGCTCTCGGGCCCGTACCCTGGGTCAGCTTTTAAAAGGGGATTGTTTGTTAATTTTATGAAAGTTCGTGACGCCACCTGTGGTTTCTGGTGAGAATCACCAGTGCTGCGGCAGTCCACTGAGGCCGGTGATAAGGCAGCTCGATGGTATAGCTCCCCACAGGTGGAGCTAGGCATCAGGGCAGCGTATGGAGAGTGGGATGCAGGACAGGCAAGACCCAGCCGGGTCAGAGCAAGAACAGGGACAGACACGATAATCACTTCAGTACCTTTTACTGATGGAAATTCAGGCACATCCCGGAGCACTGTAGGGTGAAGGGTGCATATTAGGATCCTCCCCAATCAGCGGGTGTAGGGCCTCCTTCTTTCTTGCCTCTCCGTAGTAAGTTTCTGACCTGCCTGAAGCTAGGCCTAACTTTATCTCTGTCCTGCACCGGCTGATGTTGTGGTAGGGCCTTCTCTTGGAGTGCACGCTCCCAGCTTACGGGGCCTATGTGTCTCCTGGCTCTGTTACGTATCCGCTCCCTGGTGCACCTGGGACCTGTAGTTCTCCAGGGATTCCGGTTATGCCTTACTGGGTCGTAAAGATCCCGATAAGCTCGGACCCGGTGTCCGGTATATGTTTCGGGGTGAGCTGGGTAAGCTCCTCTGCCCCCACTGCTACTCACTTTCCACTCGCCTTCGGCCACGCTCGGGCCCTCACTAGGCTACTCACACTAACGGCAGCTTGCCGCGCTTCACCGATCTTATGGCGCCGGCACACCTTAAGCTCTGAGCTACAACTGAGTCTTAGTCTGGGTGAGCTCCACTGCAGGCTAGCAACTGCAGGAGCTGGAACAGGCTCTTTCCTCTGAGGTAACTCTTCTCAGACTGTACTGGACTAGACTGAACTACCTAGCTCCATCTTCCCTATTTATATCCCTAACGGGCTCCCTCTGCTGGTCTGAGGTGAAGGTGGAGATGTGTGAATGTTTATGGGGGCCTCTTGTGGAGGAATCCGGTAATACACCCTTCTAGTATCTGTGGTACCAAGCACAGCTGGGCGCCACACATACATTAATTAAGTTGTGGAGTGATAACAATAAATGCAAAATACATTATTAAGAACAATGAAAGATGCAAATTTTTAAACTGACCTGACAGATTCCCCTTAAAAAGTGTTCTTATAGGGGACTGGTCTTTTCAGTGTAGGTGGCCAGCATGAATACTATATGGTGGAACTGAAATCTGTCACATCTGTCATATTGTTGGGATAAGATGGGTATCAAAACTGACTTACAATAAAACCTATCAGAGTTTAGCTGTCATTTTACCAGTTTAAGAAATGAATGAGGCCCATTGTATCCTCTCCTGCCAGTTGAGCTTTTTAGTGGTGGTGTCGTGTGTGAGAACGTCAACGCCATATTTGGTTTAGTAAACAATTGTGATAGTATAGATCAGGGGTCCCCAACCTATAGCTCGGGAGCCGTGGCTCGTGGGCCTATGATGTGTGGCTTGGGGCTGCCTGCAAGCTTGGTGCATTAGAGCCAGGTCTAGTAAACAACTATGAAGAGCAGGTCTCCAAATGGTTACATTTGTGAGTAGCCCTGCACAAAAGAGCATAGTCTGGTTGGGGGGTTTGAAGATAATTTAAGTATGGTATGCTTGAGACAGGATGATGCTAACTGTCAAAGGAGGTGCTTGAAGCTGGATGCGACAGTGTGGTAGGATTGATGTGAGAATACTGAATGGAGATATTGTGGGAATCTCTAGATCTTGGTATACAGTACAGCCTCGGTGTTATTTCTGTGGAAAAGCTTTGGCTGTCATTATACCAGTAATGGGGGCTTTGTATGTCGTTATTGTGAAGGGGCGGGAGCTGGATGTGGCTGGCTACTCTCCCTTTATGCCTAAATGTGGCTTGCGACCCTTTCCCAAATCTGAATGTGACTCTTGGGGTCAGAATGGTTGGGGATCTCTGGTTTAGATATATCTATCCGTTACAGCAAGGGTAAACTAGAGAATTAATACTTAACCTTTAATAGACTTAGTTAAAATGAATTGAATTTAAAAGATAGCCACTGTATATACCCAAATAGAAATAAAACCATATCAGGTCAGGGACCTGGATCTCCTAGAACAGGCAGTGGTCGATTGGGGGTGTGCAGATTGACCCGACCAGAACAATGCCTGTTAACAGTGTCCAGCCAGTTTTAGAAGGACAAGAGGAAATAGCATTAAAAGTGCAGTGGCTAGATGTGGACTGCCCTTGTAAGGGCAGGAGTAAGGGGTGTCAGGGGTAGCACAGACCCTATCGGGAGATATTAGGGGCAGATATACACGCCTCATCCTTGGAATCTGACCTGCTTCCCCTTCTTGGAGAACTCCTCTTGGTCCTGTTGATGTTCTGCAACTCATGGGTGAGGGCATTCCTTTTCTACAGTAGCTCTCTAGCACTGCTTATATTTGTTTAAATCTGTGAGTATTCTGGCTGTGTGTATCCACCAACAACATTGATAGTTTATACCTGATACCGGTCTACTGTTCCTTAATGCTATTTCCTCTTGTCCTTCTAAAACTGGCTGGACACTGTTAACAGGCATTGTTCTGGTCGGGTCAATCTGCACACCCCCAACCGACCACTAGGAGATCTAGGTCCCTGACCTGATATGGTTTTATTTCTATTTGGGTATATATCGTGGCTATCTTTTAAATTCAATTCATTTTAACTAAGTCTATTAAAGGTTAAGTATTAATTGTCTAGTTTACCCTTGCTGTAACGGATTATCTGACTGGGTATTCATTGTGTCTGATTAAAATCAGTCTCTTTGTGCTAATTTTTAGATATATCTACACACAGACTCATTAGCGTTAACACAGGATTGTTTTGCGTGTGTTCGGACACCCTTTTCATTGTGAACATCCAGGAAAAGATTATCAGAAGCTGGTGGCAATCAATGCTAAAATGATCCCAGCAGGGGGGCGTGTCCTGGATGCAGACCTGAGCAGAAGCAGGAGAGTGGAGCTCCTCCAGGCACCGAGCAATCCAGCAGGTTTCTAACTCACAGCACCGGCCAATAACCAAAAAACTATGGGTCCCAGAAGAACAAATACCCCTGCCCCGGGGGTTGAAGCGAGGCTCCCCCAGAGAGAGCCCTGGATGCCTTTCTAATCAGAGGGTCGGCTGAGACAGGAGGTCAGGCGCCATCTTACTCCAGAGGAGAGATCATGTTGGCCCAGGAGGATGGAGGAGAAGTTGCAAACGACATGGTAGGAGGCTTGAGGGCTCTCACCAGAAGGGAGGGGGTGAAGCAGGCTCCCAGCTCTGCATGCACAGCAAGGGAAGATAAGCAGGGAGGCTCAGGAGAACGAAGCCACAGCCAGTGCCTCACTGCAACAGCCCCCCTTCTCCCCCAGCAGAACGCTGACTGGAAGGAAAAAACCTGCAGCTCCACAGTAACAGCCTCCCTCCCCTCCCTGAAAGCTAATTGCCAACAGAGAAAAGTACAGGGAAGCAGCTTTATAAACATTTGCACTGACAGTGAGGGGACTCCTCATATTGAGAGTATCCATGTTTCGCCAGTCTCTGGAGGATTGGAGTCTGACGAACCTCACAGAGAGCAGGAGTTGAGGAGGGCAGGAGTGTGGGGGCCCCCTTACAGCCACAATACCCTCCCTGCAGTGCACTGGAACATGATTCCTTGCCTTGTGAGTCAGAGGAGGAGGGGTGGTGCCAAACACCCCCGGATTCCCAGTATGCTTGGAAGAAATTTCTGTCCCAGGTTCCCTCCAGAGAAGATTTTAAAACTCTAATAGCTGAAGTGAAAGAAGCCTGCAGGTCTGAAATATCATGCGTCAGGCAAGACCTACAAAGCCTATCAGGGCGCTTGAATACTCTGGAGGAGGATCATGATGCCACTAGAGTTTACATGAAGGACTTACAGCATGTCATAGCCAAACAAAATAAGATGGTGAAGGAGCTGCAGTCCCACATGGAGGATCTAGACAACAGGGGCAGACGTTGTAACATACGAGTCCGGGGGGGTCCCAGAATCTGAGGGGCAGGAAAATCCCAAAGCAATTCTTCAAGTGATTTTCAACTCTGTCCTAGGGGAACAGCCTACATCCAATATAAAGATGGACAGAGCCCACAGGGCCCTTAAACCAAAGGGCTCCTCTGCACTCCTGAGGGACATCATCTGTTGCTTGCTTGATTTTGAAACTAAAGAGAAGATAATGTACAAAGCCAGAACACAAAAATCCATAACGTATAAAGGCAGAGATCTGCAGCTGTTCCCGGACCTCTCCAGAGTAACACTTCAGAAAAGAAGAATCCTTAAACCTCTACTAAAGATCTTGACAGACCAGCGGATTCCATACAGATTGGGTTTCCCCTTTGCCCTGCACATGAGCCGCAATGGAACAACGTCAACCTTGAGAGTCCTGGAGGACCTGCCGATTTTTTGTGACTCCCTGGGATTGCCGTGCCCAAAGATTCAGGACTGGGAGACTCCAAACCCCCAGGAAGCTCCCTCACCTTTGTGGTCCCGGAAGGAGCGACGGGGAAGGAAGAGAGGAGGGGGGAGGGAGACGTCAGGTCATCTCTCCAAAATCCCCCTCGTTGATCACTTACCCCCTAGTTTAGGGGTTTCTATAGTTTCTTTGTCCCCCCTCTCTTTTGTATGCCTTGGGTGGGGGGGAGCCTAGCACAGGCCAATGCTAAACAAGTTGTGATAGTGGTGGCACAATCCATCACTTAATTGCTGGACATTTTTTATTCATTTGTAGCACCCCGAGGACTCGGCTGCTACAGGGGTATTGCACCTCAAACCAGAGGTGTGGTATTCCACTCCCGGGTAAGGATGGAGTGTGGGACCGAGCTCAGTAGCTGCATGCACTACACTCATCCCATTTCCGGGGGACAGAACAACGGTACTCCCACTAGGTAGATGTGCAGGTACGACAGCGTCTGTCCCTGGCTGGAGTGGGAGGGGGGGAGGAACATCCCAGTAGTGTAGGAGCAGACAGGGGAGGGACTCTGGGCATAGGAAGGAGCCCATTGGGTGCTAGTCACCTGGGCTCGGGTGTCAGAGGGAGTATAAGAGGTGGGCACCATCTTAAGACAGGGTTGAGTCTGAGGAGAAGCTGAGGGAGAGTTCAGCCAGAGAGGGCTGACAGGGAGCTGTGGCTCCGGCTGGGCCCAGCTCCAGGGCCAGGCCTGAAGCACAGAGAGAGAGGAAGAGAAAAGGAACACCAAGAAGGGCCCAGAGACGCAAGAATAGAGGGAACCCTGAGATCCCACAAGAGAACAAGTTAACGGGTGAAGGGTTGGCAGAAGAGGGTACCGGATCCCAAACTGGTAGAGGCAAAACATCCTTAGCCAGGAACCGGAGGTCGTGGACAAGTTTTGGCGCGACCCCTCACCATATCCACCAGGAAGGCAAACCACGCATAGGGTCAGGGAAGCCGGGAAAGTTTTCGCCACCAAAAGACCCGAGGGAGCCGGACAAAGGTGGGTCCCTGGTGAGGACGGCCCGTAGGAAGGAATAGAGGGGAGCTCGGGACCACGCTCTGGAACTGCCTGGGGGTTGGCCGAGTCCCGCACCTGGTGGACGCAGCACGGTTCGGGTGGTCACTGCTGGCCAAAGTGACCGGAGCAACACCTGTGAGTAAAAGCCTTGGAACTGCACCACACGTCTCTGAGCTTCCTTGCTGCACCATCACTACCACTAACTTCCACATCTGCTGCCCTGAGGTCATACCCCTCCCGTTGGGGGTTCTACCAGCTACGCTGCACAACCTTACCACCGACCTCAGCGGTCTGCCCTGCAGCGGCGGCTTCATAGCCGCATTCAACGGGTGGCGTAGTCGAACATTCTAACATCTACTGCTGAAGACTGTCGCTCAGTTTGACTCCCTGGGCACGGACCGGGTCACCGCCACGAGACTACTACCCCCATCTGATCCGGCTCCGGGTAAGCCCCCGTGCGCGCGATGCCGCACGACACAGCAGGCCCAGGGGCGCGTCAACTTTGGCGTAGTCGGCAGGATCACGTGCCCGGAACCGACGGGTACTGCGTGCCAGAAGAAAAGTTCACATTTACCGTAAAAAGGAGTCTCCCACCAATTCCGGAGGGTCCCCGCCATCGGACGCCATCTCGGATCGTTTCCCGCCGTTTGCCCGCCATCTGCAGCCTTTTCCCGCCATCCACGGAGTTTCCCGCCATAAAGAGACGATTCCCGCCATCTGAGACGATTTCCCGCCCTGGCAGAGCGGACGCCATTGTGGGCGTGCCAGAGGGTGGCAAGAGGCCACCTCCCATCGTGGGCCAGGTCCAGGAATGGAGCCAAAAGCGGAAACCGCCCCCACCAGCAGAGACTGCAATGATAGAAATGTCCATCAGTGTGAGAGGGCTGCCCCTGGAACTGACAATCACTAAGTTGCCCCGGGACCACCCTCAATGGGGGCGGATACAGAACAAAACCAAGAAGATGGGTGCGGCCTGGAGGAGTCTGGACAGATCGCACCCGGAGATGGAGGAAGAGTCAATCAACACCGACCCTGTGGTCCGGAACCTGTTGCAGGCTGCCACCCCAGAAGGCCTGGTGGAGATCCTGGCACAGCTCCCCAGAAATCGGGAGCGTGCACAGACCGCGCTGGAGGCCTTGGCCCGGAAGATGGCCCGGGTACAGCAAGAAGCACTGGCCGAGTGGAGGAGAGAGATGGTCCAGCAGGCTGGAACCAGCCAGCAGAGGATGCCACCCGCAACGTGGAGCGTGTCTGCCCCTGAGGATGGTGCAGGAGGAACGGAGGCCGGAGACGACGCCGCGGAGGGAGCCGCAGAGTTGGAAGCAGGTAATGGGGACGTCATCACCCCGTGCCCCGTAGCCGCAAGCCTGCCCCAGCTCCCCGTCGCAGAGCCCGAAGTTCCACTTACCGCGCCCGTTGCCGCACCGCCGCTGCTTCCAACTAGGCCTCAAGCGGCAGGAGCCGCGGTCGTGCCCTCTGTTACGCCACGCCCCTTGACCCTGAGCGCGGCAAAAGAGGAAGTGCCCCCGGCCTGGTCGCAGGGCCGAGTACCCCCGGGCGCCACAGTCTCCACAGGGCCCTCTACCTCCACAGCGCCACCGTCCTGGTCGCAAGGCCGAGTACCCCAGGGCGCCGCCGTCTCCACAGTACCCTTCACCTTCAGAGTGCCACCGGCCTGGTCGTAAGGCCTGGTGAATCCGGGCGCCGCTGCCCCCACCGCGCCCTCAACCTCCACAGTGCTGCCCCTGGGTGAAGACCTATTCACGCAGCACACTTGCCCGGATGGGCAGTCCTTCGTGTGGCCACCGGAGTACGTCAACCCCCAACTCCGGAAGGAGTGGCCCCAGTGTGAGCCTCTGATCCCGGCTCCGGCGCCCGCCAACATTGTCCCGCTCCCATTGGAAGAGGCCCAATTTGCGTGGGACCCCACCGGCGAAGACCTCATGGGGTTCACCCAAGAGACCCGGGTGGCCGCAGCCCAACGTGAGGAGTGCTGTCGTCAACAGCTAGAGGTCTTTCAGAGGGAACGGCAAGAGAGGCGGGTCCGCGAGGAGCGGCTGCAGGTCCAAAGCGCGGAGCAGAAAAGCCGGATCCGACGAAACCGCCGTGCGGTCCACGGTCCCCGCGCCACCGGGACTGTAATAAAGTTTCAAATGGAGCACGGCTGGGGCTTTATCCGGGATCACAGAACCCCCGGCGACGTCTTTGTCACCCGCAGGGATGTCGAGTCTCACCTGCCGGAGGGACACCGAGGACGTGACCTCTACCCGGGTGATGAGGTTACCTTCACCCGGCACCAGTGTGCCAAAGGACCATACGCCCTTCACGTGCACCGGTTGACTGAGGAGGAGTTGCAGTATGGGGAAGATCAAGAGGACCCGGACGGGTCTGAAGACTATCCTCAGGAGGAGACAAGGAGAAGACACCGCTACTGAAGGGAAGTAGCCCAAATAAAGTACTGTAAATAGTTACCCGTAAGGGTACTTGACATGCTGCTAATCAGAGTATGGTCCCCGTTGGGACTAGTGTGGACTTGTTTAAAGGGACTGTTTCCTGTGTGCCCCTAATCCCTTACCAGGCTGAGGACTGTGAGCAGCCATTCCCCTATTCCCCACTGGCCGAGGACTGAGAGCGGCCATACCCTGTAAATAGTTGCGCTTCCTAAAGCGCCCCCTTTTGGTTTTATAAGGAACTGTTTTTCTATTAGTGACTGTTGCACTTAACCCGGTCACAAGTTGCACCGTGGCCGGAAGAACAAGAACGTTTTATATAAAAGAGTTTTATATTGAAAATTTATACTGCTAAAATGATAATATAAGAAGTTACCCGTAACGTTATATTTTCTGATAATGTTTTTTTATAATGTTTTATATGTTAGTGTGTACTTTAAAAATTTTGTATGTCTAAATGTCTTTACTCTTTTCCAGCCCGAGGACGTGCTGTGGTTTACCAGGGGGGAATGTAGCACCCCGAGGACTCGGCTGCTACAGGGGTATTGCACCTCAAACCAGAGGTGTGGTATTCCACTCCCGGGTAAGGATGGAGTGTGGAACCGAGCTCAGTAGCTGCATGCACTACACTCATCCCATTTCCGGGGGACAGAACAACGGTACTCCCACTAGGTAGATGTGCAGGTACGACAGCGTCTGTCCCTGGCTGGAGTGGGAGGGGGGGAGGAACATCCCAGTAGTGTAGGAGCAGACAGGGGAGGGACTCTGGGCATAGGAAGGAGCCCATTGGGTGCTAGTCACCTGGGCTCGGGTGTCAGAGGGAGTATAAGAGGTGGGCACCATCTTAAGACAGGGTTAAGTCTGAGGAGAAGCTGAGGGAGAGTTCAGCCAGAGAGGGCTGACAGGGAGCTGTGGCTCCGGCTGGGCCCAGCTCCAGGGCCAGGCCTGAAGCACAGAGAGAGAGGAAGAGAAAAGGAACACCAAGAAGGGCCCAGAGACGCAAGAATAGAGGGAACCCTGAGATCCCACAAGAGAACAAGTTAACGGGTGAAGGGTTGGCAGAAGAGGGTACCGGATCCCAAACTGGTAGAGGCAAAACATCCTTAGCCAGGAACCGGAGGTCGTGGACAAGTTTTGGCGCGACCCCTCACCATATCCACCAGGAAGGCAAACCACGCATAGGGTCAGGGAAGCCGGGAAAGGTTTCGCCACCAAAAGACCCGAGGGAGCCGGACAAAGGTGGGTCCCTGGTGAGGACGGCCCGTAGGAAGGAATAGAGGGGAGCTCGGGACCACGCTCTGGAACTGCCTGGGGGTTGGCCGAGTCCCGCACCTGGTGGACGCAGCACGGCTCGGGTGGTCACTGCTGGCCAAAGTGACCGGAGCAACACCTGTGAGTAAAAGCCTTGAAACTGCACCACACGTCTCTGAGCTTCCTTGCTGCACCATCACTACCACTAACTTCCACATCTGCTGCCCTGAGGTCATACACCTCCCGTTGGGGGTTCTACCAGCTACGCTGCACAACCTTACCACCGACCTCAGCGGTCTGCCCTGCAGCGGCGGCTTCATAGCCGCATTCAACGGGTGGCGTAGTCGAACATTCTAACATCTACTGCTGAAGACTGCCGCTCAGTTTGACTCCCTGGGCACGGACCGGGTCACCGCCACGAGACTACTACCCCCATCTGATCCGGCTCCGGGTAAGCCCCCGTGCGCGCGATGCCGCACGACACAGCAGGCCCAGGGGCGCGTCACATTCATTATACATAATAAGTGCCTGGGGAGCCACTGAGAGGTATTGTACTCTTGTTCAGTTTTCCTTCCTCTCTACTTCTAGTGGGTTCCCCTTTGGGAGACAAAAACTCCCATCCCTAGTTGGTAGTAAAAGAATCTTTCAGGACACCCTCCCGAGTTAATCAGTTAAAGGGGTATTCCCTTTTTTCACCTTTTAGTTTTTTAGCGAATACCTGGATTGTTCCAGGGGGTTTCACTTTAAATTTGCCTATTCTGTGGGCTCATTTTGTGCTACAGGAGGGTCCCCCTTTTTCTCCAGGAGATATCCTGGGAACAAGTCTATTGAATGTAGAATTTGGTGTAGTGTCAGTGTGTTTAATGCATATTTTGTTTTCTCGTCAGTGTCTCCCCACTTCCCTCATGTGTCTCTCCCCTCCCTTCCATTCCTATGCGGGCTGAGATTTCTTTGTCAGAGGATGAGGGATTTCAGAGACTCCCCAGCACAAAGGTTTCCAGATGGAGAAGGTGTTCGGAAGCGTTGCGTGAGTAGAGGCACATTAAAAGGCACATTCCATACAACAAGATATAATCATGGCACGTATAATTTCACTTAATGTAAGGGGTCTTAACTCCCCTAGAAAGAGGCGTCTCGTGCTTCAGGAGATGAGATCCCTGAGGGCCGATATAGTCTTCCTGCAGAAGACCCACTTTGACAATAAGAACACGTTCAACTTTGCTTCCCAACAATACCCCACAGTTTATTCGGCCCATAATAACAACAAAAAGGGAGGGGTAGCAATATTAATAGCCACGAACTGCACGATACAGGTGAAGACAACACATGTGGACGCGGGGGGTAGATACGTTTTGCTAGAATCCTTATTACAGGGTAATCGCATAATTTTGGGCAATGTTTACGCTCCTAATTCGGGACCGATAAATTTCTTACGTAGGGTATTTACCCTGATTCATAGACTGCAGCCAGGTCCTGTGTTATTGGGTGGCGATTTTAACATCCCTTTTTCTGAGTCCATTAATAGGCAGTCTATTGTGGATAGGCGTCCCTCAGTGCAGCTAAGCAGAATGTCCCTGGAGTTTCGTAAACTCATAAGAGCCAACTCGCTGTTCGACCTATGGAGAATAGAGCACCCAAAAGGAAAAGCTTTCTCCTTCTAATTGCCCCCCCACCGCACCCATACCCTCATAGATTATTTCTTCGCTAACACTGCAGTTCTCAGGACTATGAGAAAAATTTATATAGGGGCAATTTCATGGTCGGATCATGCACCGGTGATATTAGACATAAAATCAATGGGCCCCCCAACGCGAACATGTCACTGGAGGCTTAACGAGTTTCTGATTAAAGATCCAACTATTAGGAAGACCCTCGAGTCCCACGTAACAGACTTCTTCAATTTGAACATGAATTCAGTATCCTCACCGGCTGTACTATGGGAGGCCCATAAGGCGGTGATGAGGGCATTTTGTATCAGGAAAGGGGCCAGATTAAAAAAAAATACCCAAATTCAAAAGTCTAAACTAACCTCTCAACTTAAATCTCTAGAAAATAAACTGTCCTCCTCCCCGAATATTAGTATCCTGAGAAAGGTGATTGCAATAAGAGACAAACTGAAGGATCTGGCCATATGTAAGGTGGAAAAACTACTCCTCTATTCCAAACAGAGGTATTATGAGAAGGGAAACAAAGCTCACACTACATTAGCCAGACAGCTCAAAGATAGACTTACAAACTCAAACCCCCAGGCACTTAGAGACAGAGAGGGCACTATACGATACGACCCAGTGGATGTTTCTAAAATCTTTCAGGAGTTCTATCAGAGACTCTATAACCTCCAGGAAGCACTGGATCCTTCTCGTAGGGTGACATTACTTAGCAATTATCTGTCCGCGCTTAATCTACCAGTGCTCCCCCGGAGGCGGTGGAAGCTCTTAACGCCCCAATCTCAGCTGAGGAATTGTGATGGGTGGACATATCTATACTACAAGACCTACATAGATGAGCTGTCCCCTCATATGATTAATCTGTTTAATTCTTTCATGGGGGGCTCACCGATTCCAGAAACTCTCTCCCACTGTCATCTAATCCTCATTCCCAAGCCAGGGAAGGACCCATTAGATTGTGATAATTATAGGCCCACTGCTCTATTAAATTCAGATTTGAAAATATTTACCAAAATACTAGCAAATAGGCTTAACCAGTGGCTTCCACAAATAATAGATAAGGATCAAGTAGGATTTATCCCATTTCGTCAAGGAGGAGATAACACCAGGAAAGTTGTGGACCTCATAGATGTGGTTAATACCAATAAGACCGAGGCCCTTTTCCTTAGTTTAGATGCAGAGTTGGCCTTTGAACGCCTCAGTTGGTCTTTTCTATTTGAAACAATGAGGGCGTTCGGAGTGTCTGGGTCTTTTATGATGGCATTGAGGGCTCTTTACGCAACCCCTTCAGCATCTATTAAAACCCCCCTTCATACCTCCCCTAAATTTAAAATTTCGAATGGAACAAGACAGGGGTGTCCTTTATCTCCCCTCCTCTTCGCCATGTGCATAGAGCCGTTGGCGGCGGCGACTCACCAAAATTCTAATATCGCTGGTGTGGAGATTAAGGGGAAAATTTTCAAGATATCACTGTTCGAGGATGACGTCCTTATGACCCTAACCTCTCCTCACGTATCACTTCCCAACCTTATGGACATATGTCAGGATACAAAGTTAACACAGCTAAAACGGAGGCATTACCCCTAAACTTTATCCCCCAAGTCCTTGATCACTTGAAATCAAACTACAAATTTCGTTGGAAAACAGATGAAATTAACTATCTAGGAGTCAACCTTTCCTCATCCTATAAAACCCTATATGCTAGGAATTTCCCATCCCTATTTAGAGAGCTGAAAAACTTGCTAACAAAATGGAAATCTATTTCAATCTCCATGATGGGGAGAATAGCCTCAGTCAAGATGACCCTCCTCCCTAAATTAATTTATCACTTTGAGACCCTTCCGGTGAGAGTCCCTATGAGAGAACTCAAATCCCTTCAAGCAGCAATAATGAGATTTATATGGAATGATAAAAGACATAGAATAGCCAAACAAATCTTAACCACTCACAGAAATCAGGGAGGTATGTCGGTACCGGATGTTATTAAGTATTATTATTATATCATCTCAGAAGGGTCCCTTTGTGGGCTTCGTTATGGGCATACAATAAATGGACTGAAATAGAGAAGTTGTGGCTGGCTCCCACTTATCCAAACGCCCTGCTTTGGACCAGTAGACCCTTAAAGATAAGTCGTCCCCTTTTGGGTCCTATCAGGTTCACAAGGGAAATATGGCAGACCTGTGATAAGAGATTTGAACTAAATTCCACAAGATCGCCAATGATATCCTTCATTTATCAACCGCTAATTCCAAATAGCTTGAGCTCGAACATGGTGCTCCCATGGATAAAAGCAGGCCTTTTTAGATTTGCAGACCTGGTGGATGGAACCTTATTGGAATTACACACTTTTGACCACATTAAAGCTAACTTTAGAATAACAAACAGGGAATTCTTTCAATTTATGCAGATTAAATCTTTTGCAGTTTCTTTGTTTGAGTCGATGAAGGTGTCCCCTCCTACTGAGTTTGAAAAGATATGTAAAAGAGGCCCGTCAACAAAGGGTCTGATATCGGACATATATGGTCTAATTAACACTCTCCAGGGGGATCCGCCTCCTAAACACTCATACATGACTAAGTGGGAGAGGTTTCTGGGAAAGGAACTAACACCGCAGTGTTGGCAGTCCATCTGGGATAAACCATCCAAAACCTCTCTTTGCACTTTGTACAAGGAGAACCAATATAAATTAATGATGTTTTGGTATCATACCCCTGAACTACTACACAAATTAAACCCTTCTGTCCCGGATGGATGCTGGCGATGTGGAGCTGCTACGGGGTCCCTTATCCACATTTTCTGGACATGCCCGATCCTGACCCCATTATGGGAAAATGTCAGATCCCTCCTGCGGGAAGTATTGTTCACTGAAATCCCTCTAGACCCAGCTAAATATTTATTAAATGTTACTCCATGAGGGATGGGTAAAAACTCCTCAAAGCTGCTTCTCCACATCCTAACAGCAGCTAGATGCCTCATAGCTCTTCATTGGAAAAAAACGCTCCCCCCCTCTAATAGAGATTTACTAAGTAGAATTGCGGATATACGAAGAATGGAACACCTGACGGCAGTAATAAACGCCAAATTAGATGTATTCAATAAGGTGTGGGGACCATGGGACTATTACTTGGCCCAATTTAATGCCTGATATTTGTTCAAGGAAAGGAGAACAGAGTTTACTGCTGAAATCTTCCAGTATTTTGCCTTATTACCCTTCCCCCTCCCCTTGTTCTTTTCCTGTCTGTGTCATAAAGGTTTGTAGTGTTTTTGAAATTGTAAACAAATATAGATTATAGCAAATGATTGAGTAAGCGAGCAGCTCCTACAGTTACACCAACTATGGAAATATTCAGCTCCTCGTATAATAGTGCATGGACTAAACACTGTTAATTAGGAAGAAGAACGCAGATAAGTGTATGATCCATAGCATATTTCCAAAATTCTCTATTAATTTCAGTTTATGCATTATTTCTTTGGTTCTATTGTTAAACCTATAAATTTTCAATAAAATTTACAGTATTAGAAAAATGATGCCAGCAGACACACAATAACCAAACAAGTTGACGTGAATTGAAATAATTTCACCTGAAGCTTTACAGAGTGTCAGCTGTGCAAGAGTTAAAGACTAACCATTGTTTTAATTTTTTATTTCAGAAATCAAGAGTATATGTGATACTAAGCAACTTTGTAATATATCTTATCAGAGAAACCTACTTCTTTATCCAACTAGACTCTGTTCTTTCACTCTCAATTCAGGGGTAAAATTTGTATTCACAAACAGATTTTTTCATTATTGAGATAAGAGATAAGGGTTGGTTCTTTTAAAAATGTATAGAGAGGGAGGAGGAAAGAGCTGGAGGTAGACACAGACATTCTGCTGCAAGTTCTCCTAAAACAACAATTACAGTTCTACATAGACCTTTATGAGCAGATCAAGTGCGGTTTATGAAATCACAATATACCTGCCTTGGACATTTTTAAACAAACCGTATCCTGTGTCTACCTCAAGCAGCTGAGTGACTACCAAACCCTACAATTGGTGCTAGAAGCACGGGCATGAATCCCAAAGGGCAGTGTGACTGCTACAGGAAACCATTTATGTTCTGGGTGAAGGCCACCAGCCAGCCAGGGGCTTCCGGCAGAATGGAGGAGCTGATAAAGTAGCTCGTGCAGGCTAATCTCCAGCGGCATCAATAGCAGCAGCAGTGGCTACAGCAGCAGATGCAACAACTGCAGCACAAGCAGCTGATGGAGCTCTTAGCCGAAGTGATCCATGGCCGGGCAACCGCCCCACCCCCAGCTCTAGGTGATGACTCTCATGTGATAAAGATGGTAAGAAGAGCATTACCGAAGATGACCCCGGGTGATGACGTCGAGGCATTCCTGGCGGTCTTTGAGAGGGTGGCAGAGTGGGAGAAATTGCCTCCGGAGCAGTGGGCGGAGGTTTTGGTGCCATATTTAACAGGCGAGCAGCAGAAAGCCTATTATGACTTGGCCTTGCAGGACACAAAAGAGTACGCCAAATCAAAAATGGAAATCTTGGCACGCTTGGGAGTGACTCTGACTGTCAGGGCGCAATGGGTAAACCACTGGACCTATTGCAGTGACAAACCTCCCCGGTGACAAATGTTCGACCTCCTACATCTGGTCCAAAAGTGGTTGCAACCTAAATCTTCCTCCGCAGCACAGATGGTGGAGAGGGTCATCATAAACAGGTTCAGACACTCCCTTCCGAGGTCGGTGCAATCCTGGGTTGCCCAGGGGATCCCTGAAATGCTGATGACCTGGTGGGGTTGGTGGAAAGGTACCAGGCGGTAGAGAGTTCCTTGGGGTAGCCAAGGGTCGTAGCGTCTCCATACTGGGGTTCCCAAAAGGGGGCGGACACCCAAAAGAGGGGAACTAGAGCCACATCTGGGGGGCATCCTAGAGGCCAGGAGTGGTCTGAGTTGCTGCCAAAGGTCCCGCCCAATAACATAGTATGCTGGAGATGTCATACCCCAGGTCACATAGCTGTCCGTTGCCCCATAGCCAATGAGCCAATGGATTGCAGCACAAGACGGCACTGTTCGTACTTTGCATATCCAGCCTGCAGTGCTGTTCCTCAACCAGGCGATGGACCACAGGCATACCTTGTGTCAGTGAAAGGAGTGCAAGTGACTGCTCTGTTAGACTTGGGGAGTTTGGTAACCCTAGTGAGGGCCACAATTCCTCATCGACTGGTTCCGGAGAAAAGGGTCGGGGTCCGTTGTATCCATGGGGACACTAAGGACTAACCTGTGGCCCGAGTGGTTATAGACACAAACTGTGGCGCCAAGTCCCATGAGGTGGGCATAGTCAAGGACCTGTTGCACCTTGTTATAATAGGGTGGGTCTTTGCCTTGTTTTGGGACATGTGGGAGAAAGGGAGGAAGCTAGGTTGTCCAGACAACAACCAAGTTGCTCCTGAAGAATCCTCATCACAGGCCGCCGCCACCTGGTTTCATTTTTGTGTGCTTGATGGGGATGAGGATGTCCGGGGGAAACTTTGTAACCCCCCAGCTCAGAGACTTGACTCTAAAAGGGGCGTTTGTCACTGTCCTGAATGGTGTTGCTCAAAAGCCGAGGGCTGACACCCGATATCTGTACTTTGCCGTAAATGGGGAGCTATTATATCGAGTCACCAAGCTCAGAGGGAAGGTGATCGAGCAGTTACTAGTGCCAGGGCCGTACAGACATAGGGTGTTAGATATGGCACATGCACATGTCTTTGGTGGTCATCTGGGGGTAGAAAAAACCCAAGAAAGGATCCTACAGAGGTTCTACTGGCCCGGGTGTCACCGAGAGATAGTTAATCATTGTAGGTCCTGTTTCAACTGTCAGCTGACCTCCACAGTGGCTCACTTCTGTAGCTCTTTAGTGCCTCTGCCTATCATTGAGGTCCCATTAGATCGCATCGCCATGGATCTAGTGGGACCCCTGGTCAAGTTCACCCGACGTCATCAGTACATCCTTGTGGTACTGGACTATGCTACACGGTATCCAGAGGCCATACCACTATGAAACTCTTCCTCCGAGTGTATTGCCCAGGAGTTGGTCCACATCTTTTCCAGGATGGGGTTGCCTAAAGAGATCCTAACAGACCAAGGGACTCCATTTATGTCAAAAGTAATGAGGGAGTTGTGCAAGATCCTGAAAATCATACAACTCCGGACCTCAGTCTACCACCCATAGAAAGATGGCTTGGTGGAGAGGTTTAATAGAACCTTGAAGACCATGTTGAAGAAGGTTGTAGAGAAAGACGTCCGGAACTGTGACTGTCTACTTCCATACCTTCTATTCTCCATCAGAGAAGTCCCACAAGCCTCTACTGGATTCTCCCCTTTCAAGCTGTTGTATGGCCGACACCCCCGTGGACTCCTGGAAGTGGCAAAAGAGACCTGTGAGGCGGACTCTACACCCTACATGAGTGTAATCGGACATGTGGCCCAGATGCAAGAGAGGATTGCAGAGGTGATGCCCATTGTGAAAGAACACCTCCTCAAGAGGCACAGTCGGGGGTGTATAATAGATTGGCGAGGGTGAGACACTTCAACCCTGGGGATCGGGTATTAGTGCTGGTATCTACAGTGGAGAGCAAGTTCCTGTCCAAGTGGCAGGGCCCCTATGAAGTGGTTGAAAAGGTTGGCGATGTCAACTATAGGTTCCACCAACCTGGGAGAAGGAAGCCCTACCATGTGTACCATGTCAAGCCATGGCGAAATAGGGAGCCCATGGAAGTTCCGTGTTTGGTGGTGAAGACTGAAACTGACGTGGAGGAAGTGAAGGTGGCAGAGTCGCTGTCACATGCCCAAAAGCAACAATGCAGAGAATTACTGCAGCGGGACAGGGACCTGTTCTTGTATCTACCGGGCTGTACTCAGGTCATAGAGCATGAGGTGCTTACGGAGCCTCATGTCCGAGTGAATATGAAGCCTGCCGAGAGGTAATCTCGAAGGAGGTGAAATGCATGCTGAAGCTAGGGGTCATCAAAGAGTCCAAGAGTGGCTGGTCCAGTCCCATAGTCTTAGTGCTGAAGCCTGATGAAGAATAGCGGTTCTACAATGGCTATAGGAAACTGAATGAGGTCTTTAAGTTTGATTCGTACCCAATGCCCAGAGTAGATGAGCTAATTGAAAGGCTGGGGCCGGCCAGGTACATTACCACCCTGGACCTCACCAAAGGGTATTGGCAGATACCTGTGTCCCAAGAGGCCAAGGAAAAGACGCCCTTTTCAATGCCAGATGGGTGTTTCCATTACACCAGGATGCCGTTTGGGTTGCAAGGAGCACCAGCTACCTTCCAGAGAGCCATGGACTGGATCCTAGCTCCCCACAAGAAGTATGCAGCGGCCTACCTGGATGATATCATGATCTACAGCCAGGATTGAGGAAGCCATCTGAGTAAAGTCCAGACGATATTCAATGCTCTACGGAAGGCAGGGTTTTCCATCAACCCGAAGAAATGTGCCATGGGCATGGAGGAAGCCAAATATTTGGGCTATGTCATAGGCAGAGGCGTGATGTGATAAAGCCCCAAATAAATAAAATTGAAGCGATTCAGGGTTGGCCACAACCTCTCTCAAAAAAACAGGTCAGTGCATTCCTGGGCATCGTGAGCTGCTACCGCCGGTTCATCCCTAACTTCGCTTTAATAGTCACCCCTTTGACAGACCTCCTTAAAGGGACAAAATTGGCTATGGCTGAGTGGTCTCCAGAAGCTGAGACGGCTTTCTGGGAGCTAAAGCAGGCTCTGTGTAAACAGCCAATGCTAGTGGCACCGGATTTCTCAAAGGAGTTAGTGGTCCAGATTGATGCGTGAGCTGTTGGGCTGGGTGCTGTCCTATCACAAGAGATGAACGGCGAAGAGCACCCCATAATATAGAGAGAAATTACCCCATAGTGGAGAAGGAATGTTTGGCCATCAAGTGGGCGCTGGACACCCTAAGATACTACCTTTTAGGCAGGAAGTTCAGGCTGGTGTCAGACCATGCCCCACTAAGGTGGATGAGCGAGAAGAAGGGTAACAATGCTCGAGTGACCTGGTGACTCCTAGCTCTTCAGGAGTTCAGCTTCCATGTACAGCATAAGCCTGGGAAATTGCATGGCAATGCTGACGCATTGTCAAGGGTCCACTATATGTTTTGCAGAAGGTGCTAAGCTCCATGTCTTTGGGCAGAGGGGGTGTATGTAAGATGGCCGCCGGACAAGTCCTTGAGGGGAGATATGTATCGCTGAGGTTGGTAGCTTTAGTGATGTAAAACCGGGAAAGCATGCTCCAGCACACATAGTGCTGAGTGGGTTAATAGGGCGTATCAGGGCCGGTTTTTATGACCAGTCATAAGAGACGGGAGGAATTGGCTGCTCACATATTCCCACCCCAGGGGATGTGTATTAAATGGAGACCGAGTGTCTCATTCGGTGTCTGTGGCTGGAGGTGTGGAGACCTCCAGTGTGTTTGTACTGAAGGACACTGCATGGACTGTTTGTTTTGCTGTTTTGTTACTGTTATGATCTGCAACAAATACTAAAGAAAGATAGGGGAAAGCTGTCCCTACAGTAAGACTAAGCTGAATCCCTACGATGTAGCGGGCTGCCTGTTCCTAGCGAACAGACCCGCCTTTGTCCTCGGCTAGTCTGAATGAAGACCTATAGCATAAGGGTAGGGGTCCCTAAAAGAACTAAGGACTGGGACAAAAATGGGACACCTCCTAAACAGAGAAGTTGTTGCAGAACACAAAAAGACAAACTGACAAAAGGTACTAGAGGTCCCAGAAGGACCAAGCGAACTGACAGAGAAAGGCATCGAAGGACCTGGCTAGAGAAACAGTCAAACACTGAAGTCCAGCACAGCCAAAAGAGCGGAGCTGGAATATAAAGGCAGATGGTCACGTGACCACAAAACACAAGATGGAAAAAAACAAACAGGAGGATTCTAACAGTTACACTGTGCCGGACAAGGCTGTGTTTTGTTTACGTTTCAAGTGTGGTTTATGAAGTCACAATAAACCTGCCGTGGATATTTTTAAACAAACTGTATTCTGTGCCTACCTCAAGCAGCTGAGTGAGTACCAAACCCTACACTGTCAATGAGCCTTTTACAATGATCTGGAGGAATTTTGGCCCACTCATCTTTGTAAATTTGTTATAATTCATCCACATTGGAGGGTTTCCGAGCATGAACTGTCTTTTTAAGGTAATGCCACAGCATCTCCATCGGATTAAGGACAGGACTTTGACGTGGGCACTCCAAAGTCTTAATTTTGTTTTTCTTAAGCTTTTCTTAAGTGTTTCAGTGGTGGACTTGCTGACGTGTTTTGAATCATAGTCCGGCTGCATAACCCAAGTGCACTTCAGCTTGAGGTCACGAACAGATGACCGGACATTCTCCTTCAGGATTTTTTGGTATACAGCAGAATTCATAGTTCCATTTACCACAGCAAGTCTTCCAGGTCCTGAAGCAGCAAAACAGCTCCAGACCATCACACTACCACTACCATATTTTACTGTTGATATGATGTTCCTGTTCTGAAATGCTGTGTTACTTCTACTCCAGATGTAATGGGACATACACCTTCCAAAAAGTTCAACTTTTGTCTCGTCAGTCCACTGAGTATTCTCCCAAGAGTCTGGGTGATCATCAAGATGTTTTCTGGCAAAACTGAGACGAGCCTTTATATTCTTTTTGCTCAACAGTGGTTTTCGTCTTGAAACTCTGCCATACATACCATTTTTGCCTACTCTCTTTCTTATGGTGGAGTTAGGAACACTGACCTTAACTGAGTCAAGTGAGGCCTGCAGTTCTTTGGATGTTGTTGTGGGGTCATTTGTGACCTCTTGGGTGAGTCGTCGCTGCACTCTTGGGGTAATTTTGGTCGGCCGGCCGCTCCTGGGAAGGTTGACCACTGTTCCATGTTTTCATCATTTGTGGATAATGGCTCTCACTGTGGTTCTCTGGAGTTCCAAAGCTTTAGAAATGGCTTTATAACCTTTTCCATACTGATAGATCTCAACTACTTTGCTTCTCATTTGTTCCTGAATTTCTTTGGATCGCAGCATGATGTTTAGCTTTTGGTCTACTTCACTCTGGCAGGCAGGTCCTATTTAAGTACTTTCTTGATTGAAAACAGGTGTGGCAGTAATCAGGTCTGTGTGTGCCTTGCGAAATTCAGCTCACCTTCCCAAAGATGTGATAATCCACAGTTGATTTATGTTTTAAGGGGGTGTGAGGCCATCACTTTTTCACACAGGGCCCTGTAGGTTTGGATTTCTTTTTCCCTTAATAATAAAAACCTTCGTTTAAAAAACTGCATTTTGTATTTGCTTGTGTTATCTTTGACTAATATTTCAATTTGTTTTGTGATCTGAAACATTTAAGTGTGAAAAACATGCAAAATAATCAGAAATCAAGAAGGGGGCAAGCACTTTTTCACACCACTGTATTATGAGATGTGATAAGTTTGATCTACAGTTGTAGATGAACAGATACAGTAAGTATAATGTGACAGATAGAGAAAGATAGATAAAACACCATAGTCTACACTACCACGTGAATATTTTATAAGATAATTTACTTACAAGAAAATGTAAAATCCTAAAATGTAATACAATTCTAAGCATTTGCACTTAAGATTAAATATTTTGTCATAAGTGCATCTCAGTGAGCAATAGACATGTCATGAATGTCACAGCTGCAGATTTAACACAACTTCTGGCAGGCACTTAAAGTATTTCTTATTCAGCCAACCGCAGGATTTAGGGAAATGAGTTTGTCTTGGTATTTTGGAGAATCTGAGACATTATTTTGACAGCTTGATATGATCATGAAATCTCTGTAAGTACTAACCTTTTTTAGATCTTCCAGTGTAATGTTGCAAGAATTAATTTCAAGTTCTCCAAAGAGTCATTAACTCTTTAATGCTGCACATATTTTGGACCCTAAAGACAAAGTAATATTTTCTTGTTTTCTTTTATTATTATATTGCAGGAGGTATAACTACAGGTGCTTCTCACAAAATTAGAATATCATCAAAAAGTTAATTTATTTCAGTTCAAAAAGTGAAACTCATATATTATATAGGGTAATTACAGACAGAGAGATCTATTTCAAGTGTTTATTTCTGTTAATGTTGATGATAATGACTTATAGCCAATGAAAACACAAAAGTTATTATCTCAGTAAATTAGAATAATTAACAAAAAACACCTTCAAAAGCTTCAGAAGCGTTTAAAAAGGTCCCTTATTCTGTTTCAGTAGGCTCCACAATCATGGGGAAGACTGCTGACTTCACAGATGTCCAGAAGGCAGTCATTGACACACTGCACAAGGAGGGTAAGCCACGAAAGGTTATTGCTAAAGAAGCTGGCTGTTAACAGAGTTCTGTATCCAAGCATAGTAATGGAGAGTTGAGTAGAAGGAAAAAGTGTGGTAGAAAGAAGCTGTACATGCAACCGGGATAACTACAGCCTTGAAAGGATTGTTAAGAAAAGGCTATTCAAAAACTTGGGGAGATTCACAAGGAGTGGACTGCTACTGGAGTCACTGCTTCAAGAGCCACCACACACAGGCGTCTCCAGGACATGGGCAACAAGTGTTGCATTCCTTGTGTCAAGCCACTCATGACCAGTAGACAACGCCAGAAGCGTCTTACCTGGGCCAAGGAGAAAAAAACCTGGACTGTTGCTTAGTGGTCCAAGGTGTTGTTTTCAGATGAAAGTAAGTTTTTCATTTCTTTTGGAAATCAAGGTCCCAGAGTCTGGAGGAAGAGTGGAGAGGCCACAATCCAAGCTGCTTGAGGTCTAGTGTGAAGTTTCCATAATCAGTGATGGTTTGGGGAGCCATGTCATCTGTTCATGTAGGTCCACTATGTTTTATCAAGACCAAAGTCAGCGCAGCCGTCTACCAGGAAATTTTAGAGCACTTCATGCTTCCCTCTGCTGACAGGCTTTTTGGAGATGGAAATTTCTTTCTCCAGCAGGACTTGGCACCTGTCCACACTGCCAAAACTACCAATACCTGGTTTAAAAACATCAGTATCACTGTGCTTGATTGGCCAGCAAACTCGCCTGACCGTAACCCCATAGGGAATCTATGGGGTATTGTCAAGAGGAAGATAAGAGACACCAGACCCAACAATGCAGACGAGCTGAAGGCTGCTATCAAAGCAACCTGGGCTTTCATAACACCTCAGCAGTGCCACAGGCTGATCGCCTCCATGCCATGCCGCATTGATGCAGTGATTGATGCAAAAGGAGCCCCAACCAAGTATTGAGTGCATTTACTGAACATACATTTCAGTAGGCCAACATTTTGGATTTTAAAAACATTTTTCAAGCTTTTGTTATTAAGTATTCTAATTTACTGAGATAATGACTTTTGTGTTTTCATTGGCTGTAAGCCATAATCATCAACATTAACAGAAATAAACACTTGAAATAGATCACTCTGTTTGTAATGACTCTATATAATATATGAGTTTCATTTTTTGTATTGAAGAACTGAAATAAATTAACTTTTTGATGATATTCTAATTTTGTGAGAAGCATCTGTATTTAATTGTTCTGCCAATATAGCATGAAGGTATCTTTTTTCTGTGATGGGTTGTATTTTTTTGCCCAATTTTGTGGTAAATATAAGTTAACAATGATTATCTTTAATAACTCACTCTGTTTCAGGTTTCAAAACTGCATAGAAAAGGAGAGTTTATTCTATTTAAAAACTGATGTTTTTAGATGCCGAAAAACGATGCAGTGTGAAGTAATCCTTAGAGTATTCTCATGCAGTTCCTTTTGTGCACATGGTAGTTCAATTGATTGTGGTGCCCATCCTCTTTACGATCTCTGTATTCTGCAATACTCTATCACTGCATTTTGCAATGTTCTGTACTGCTAGAAGAGCTCCTGGCTCATTTGTCAAATGTATGTAGAGTCCAATTGGCTGACTAAGGCCAATAAAGTGTAATTTTGGCCTCGTTTTACTGGTATATGTTGATATACAGTACCTTTTTTAAAGCCCAGGGCAGTGGGATTTGGCCATTCTCTAAGCCAGTTGTAAAATTGATAGCCAACTCGGAGAACATGTGGCAGGTCGGCTCCCTGCATTCAATCATACACTTTTCTTTCAGACAAGAGCACAATTGAAACCCTGACTGCCTGCATTTTTGGGGTCAAAGCAGCGTCAGCAGAACAGCCAGGTCACCTTATTTTGTATTCCTGTAAAGTTGGTGGTTCTGGTGAGGTATTTCTGTAACGATGGTGATTCTGGTGATTTATTCCTGTACAGATGGTGGATTTGGTGATGCATTATTGTACTGATGGTGGTTAGAGTGATATATTCATATACTGATGTTGGCTTTGGTGATGCATTCCTGTACTGATAATGGTCCTAGTGTTGTTTTACCATACTGATGATGGTTCTGTTGATGTATCCCTGTACTGATTGTGGTTTTGGTGATGTATTTCTTTACTGATTAGGGTTCTGGTGATATATTTCTGTTTTGATGGAGGTTCTGGGCCAGTATTCATGTACTAATGGTGGTTATGTTGTTGTATTTGTGTACTGTTGGTTGTTCTGGTGATGTATTTCTGTACTGTTGGTGGTTTTGGTACTGTATTGTTATACTGATGGTGATTGTGATGCTGTATTTTTGTACTGATGGTGGTTGGGATGCTGTATTCTGTAATGTTGGTGATTCTGGTTATGTGTTCATATACTGATCATGGTTCTGGTGCTGTATTCAAGTACTGTTATTGGTTCTGAGCCTGTATACATATATCAATACATAACTTTTCAGATAACATGATAAATGGCTATGTTAATAAAGTATTGTGCTGTCTGACAAGGTAAGGGTTTCTACATCTGTATTTATGTTTATTAATTATAAAATTCAGCACTGCAGAACATCATCTTTTTATTTTGACCATATGGAATAATAATATGCTAAATGTGAGTTCATCTTCCCCTTCCCTTTTATTTTGTTACTGTTTAAATACTAATACATTTTTGATAAATGTTAACAAATATTACATATATGTTGCTCTTAGTTTCTCTAAGAATGTCTAGTTTATTTATTTTATTTGATAAAGAATTTACAAAAAAATTCAGCACTGTAGCATGCCACATCCTAACAGCGTGTAATATACTCATTGTCAGGATTCCTGGTTCCAGCAGTCATCACATGACAACTCATATACAATTTTCATACTTATTATCACATGCCAACTATCTTCTCTCTTTTGAGAGAAGCAGGGGCTGTAATTTTTCATTGAACATTGAGAGAATTAGGAAGAGCAGCTAGTTGGCATGAGGATGTATATATGATAATTGCATATTAGTGGTCATGTGACATCTACTCAAACCGCATAGGCTGTTTATAGTGGGTGGCATCAAACTGAATTTTTGCCCCAGGTGCAGGAAAACCTAGATTCACCTCTGGGAAACCACAATGCAGTACTGAACCTATCATATGATGCTAAAGACCCGATTGACCTACAATGGGGTTTGGTAAGTTCTGCTGAGGTGTTTGATACTTGGATACAAAATATAGCACTGCATGTAGGGATATTTTTCTCCTGGTGGAATATAATCTAGCCTGCTGAGACACAAAACACCCAATTGTACAATTTTTTCTGTAAGTACTTGTTTTGCTGTGTGCCATTGCTACTTTTAAATGTGTAGCTTCTCTTTCACAAGCTGCTACCAGGGTCACTTCCATTCACAATGTTTTATGTCAAACATCCAAGCTCCCCCTTCTGGACATTGTGTATGTGACATAAAGAGATTAGGTGGCAAAGTTATTCTTTACATTATTATGATTTTGAGAAGGATAGAAGGAACATAAACATGTGGAATTGACTGTTAAGTCCATTAAAAGAGGATTTTTCGGTTGTAACAAAAAAATAAAATTAAATATAGAGATGTTTGTGAACATTTTTCATTATTTGGTCAGTCACTTTTTTGTTTAGTTTCCCACTGATTTGGTTAAAAAAATGTTGTCAAATGTTTGTCTTTTGTAAATTATTAGAAAAAAAGAAGCAGGCAACCATGATAAAATTTTGTATGGAACATATCTTAAGATGAAGTGTTAGAAGTATGAAAAATGGCCAAGCATAAGAATCTGAGTGACTAGATATGGGAACAGAACAAAGCTTACTACATACAGTAGATATAGGAGCAGATTCAAGTTTACTACATCAATATGGGAACAGAACAGAGCTTACAACATAGCTAACGGAAATGAACCAAGCTTAGTACATAGATAAAGGAACAGAATAGAGCTTACTACATAGATTCGGAAACAGAACGGAGCTTACTACATAGATATGGGAACATAACAGAGCTTACTACATAGATGCGGGAGCAGAACCAAGGTTCTTTCAAAGATATGGGAACATAAACAAACCAACTACATAAATATGGGAACAAAGCCAGGCTTACTACATAGATACAGGAACATAACAAAGCTTACTACAAAGATACAGGAACAGAACTAGGTTTTGTACAGCAATATGGGAACAGAACCAAGCTTTCTACATAGATACAGGAACAGAACCAAGCTTGCTACAAAGATACGGGAACAGAACCGAGCTTACTACATAAATATGTGAACAGAACCAAGCTTAATACATAGATACGGGAAAAAAACTGAATTTATTATATAGATATGGGAGCAGAACCAAGTTTAATGCATCTATACGGGAGCAGAACTGAGCTTACTACATAGATACATAAACAGAACAGAGCTTACTATTATAGATAAGTGAACAGTCTTAGGGAATTACATTCTTTTCTTAAAAAAAAAATCAAACCTGTAATCGTATTACCGATGTTAGTATAGACCACAGTATTGCAGTAGTGAAATAGACATTTTCCTAGGAGCCCAAACCTCAGGCTGGGCTTTATGGAAGGACTAACATGGCAGCAATGTGGGCCTGCTATTGCAATCAATGAGAAACCAGGGAGCCTTTCATGGGTGTGGGCTGATGCAGGTTGGTGAGCTCACGCACCGACCATCGTGCTATTTAAATACCACAGTCAGTGATTGACAGTGACATTTAAATAGCTAAACAGAGGAATTGATGCAAGCTCAGATCACAGCCTGGATCTTCAGGGTATCTGTGAGCTCAGCTCCTGAATCTGCTCCATATATACACTGATTGTGATGTATAGTTACACCACTGTGCACTAAGAGGTTCATTTCACTTGTCTGTTGCTAAAACTGGAAAGACAAATGGAATTCTCTAGCAAAGATGTGAAAGAGCGTTTA
Source organism: Phyllobates terribilis (assembly GCF_046119375.1). Taxonomy (NCBI): domain Eukaryota; kingdom Metazoa; phylum Chordata; class Amphibia; order Anura; family Dendrobatidae; genus Phyllobates; species Phyllobates terribilis. The sequence goes on along the minus strand of NW_027362763.1, from coordinate 778,241,626 downwards.
CAGATTTATTAACCCCTTAAGGATCGGTCAGTTTTTTGTTTTTGATCTTTTGTTTTTTCCACCCCTTTTTCAAGAGCCATAACTTTTTTATTTTTCCATCGACATAGCCTTGTGAGAGCTAGTGTTTGGGGGGTCGAGTTGTTCTTTTGAATGACACCATCTATTTTATTATCTCATGTACTGGAAAGCGGGAAAACAAATTCTACAAGTGTTTTTTTTTTTATAGCGTACATTTTACAGTAAAAATGACCTGCCAATATGATTCTCCAGGTCAGTATGATTACAGAGATACCAAACATGTATAGTTTTTGTTTTACTTAAGTGGTGAAAAAAAATTCAGAAATTTGTAAAAACAATAAAAAGTAAAAAAAATTGCTTGTGACGCCATTTTCCAAAAGCCACAATGTTTTCATGTTTTCAATTTTCGGGATATGTATGAGAGCTTTTTTTTGCTCCCAGAACAGATGTTTTTACTGCTATCATTTTGGGGTAAATACAATGTTTTGATTGCCTCTTATTACATTTTTTTGTGTTATTGCGGTGGCTGAAAAAAATCAAAATTCTGGTGTTCTGATTTTTTTCTCATTACACCATTTACTGATCAAATTTATTTATTTTATATTTTGATAGAATAGACTTTTACAAATGCAGCGATATCAAATACGTGTATTTTTTTTTCCATTTCTTAATTTTTAATGGGGGAAAATTATTTAATAATTGATTTTTATATTTTTTAAAATTTTCTTCATGTTTTTGAAAACATTTTTTCTACTTTTCACTGTATTTATTAGTCTCCTGAGGGATTTGAACCTACGATTGTCTAATCGCTTGTGCTTTATACAGCAATGCTACAGTTTTGCTGTATATAGTAAAAAACATGATCTCCTATGAATGCCAGCCCTGGACTGGCTTTAAAGTAGTATCGTCATGACAGGCACAGGGGACTTGTAATGGCAACCCATTGGCGCCCCACAATCACATTATGGGAGCATAGAACAGTGTGCCACTCTACCGGCGTGCAGTAAATACCGCTGTCACAGATTGACAGTGGCATTTGACAGGTTACCAGCCACAGACAAAATTCTGCTCCACCCACGGTAGTTAGAGGCAGATGATGGCTGATTATTACAGCCAATTGCAAAAAGAACTTCGGCACTCCATACATGAATATATAAGAAATACTGTATCTAGACTAATGTCACTTTGAAAAATGAAGGTTTTTTGCGCATAATTTGGCCAATTTATGTGTGCCCATCAACCATGACAAGGTCACCTTCGTATGATGGGAAACTACGCTACGCTACCACTGGATATGCCACTCTTGGGCTGTAAGCCTGTATGAACAATATGTCTCTGCTTGGGCTTTTAACCTACAATGTATGGGCTGGTAGAGCTAGTTAAAACCACCTGTAACTGAATGGGAGGGACACATGGTCAGAAAAAGGCTGTCAAACTTCTAATAGTGTGAACACGTACCTGCTGCAATATTCCAGGAGCGGGATCCCAAAAATGATTAATAGAAAAAAGAGAGGGGTCGCTCACTGGTCTATTCGGGTGCTCTGAAGAAAAGAGTAATCTCAATTGCAAAAAGAACTTCGGCACTCCATACATGAATATATAAGAAATATTGTATCTAGACTAATGTCACTTTGAAAAATGAAGTTTTTTTGCGCATAATTTGGCCAATTTATGTGTACCCATCAACCACGACAAGGTCACCTTCGTATGATGGGAAACTACGCTACGCTACCACTGGATATGCCACTCTTGGGCTGTAAGCCTGTATGAACAATTTGTCTCTGCTTGGGCTTTTAACCTACAATGTATGGGCTGGTAGAGCTAGTTAAAACCACCTGTGACTGAATGGGAGGGACACATGGTCAGAAAAAAGGCTGTCAAACTTCTAATAGTGTGAACACGTACCTGCTGCAATATTCCAGGAGCGGGATCCCAAAAATGATTAATAGAAAAAAGAGAGGGGTCGCTCACTGGTCTATTCGGGTGCTCTGAAGAAAAGAGTAATCTCAATTGCAAAAAGAACTTCGGCACTCCATACATGAATATATGTAAAAAACTTTCATTTTTCAAAGTGACATTAGTCTAGATACAATATTTCTTATATATTCATGTATGGAGTGCCGAAGTTCTTTTTGCAATTGAGATTACTCTTTTCTTCATTTTTATGAATCAATTTGTGAAGCACCTGGGGGTTCCAAGTGCTCACTATGCATCTAGATAGGTGCCTTGGGGGGTCTAGTTTCCAAAATGGGGTCACTTGTGGGGGAGCTCCAATGTTTGGGCACACAGGGGCTCTCCAAACGCAACATGGTGTCCGCTAACAATTTGAGCCGACAATTTGTTAGCGGACACCATATTGCATTTGGAGAGTCCGTGTGTGCCCAAACATTGGAGCTCCTCCACAAGTGACCCCATTTTGGAAACTAGACCCCCCAAGGCACCTATCTACATGCATAGTGAGCAGTTGGAACCCCCAGGTGCTTCTCAAATTGATTCCTAAAAATGAAAAAGTGGAAAAAAAATACTTTTCCATTTTTACGAATCAATTTGTGAAGCACCTAAGGGTTCCAAGTGCTCACTATGCATCTAGATAGGTGCCTTGGGGGGTCTAGCTTCCAAAATGGGGTCACTTGTGCGGGAGCTCTAATGTTTGGGCACACAGGGGCTCTCCAAACGCAACATGGCGTCCGCTAACAATTTGAGCCGATTTTCTATTCAATTTGTTAGCGGACACCATGTCACGTTTGGAGAGCCCATGATGTGCCTAAACAGTGGAGCTCCCCCACAAGTGACCCCATTTTGGAAACTATACCCCTCAAGGATTTTATTAAGGTGTATAGTGAACATTTTGAACCCAGAGGTACGACACAGAATTTGATAACATTAGGTCATCATATTGAATAAGTTGTCATTAGTCTTGAGCGCAAGTGCTCGCTACTTGAGTTTGCATCGGGTACTCAGGTATGCACCATGTACTGCGTGTGCTCGAGTGACATGCTCGAGTCCCCGCCCGGATGTTTCACGGTTATTAGACACCTAAAAAAAAACATGCGGGGATCGCTCGTGCATGGCAGGCAATCCCCGCAAAGTTTTTTGGGCCGTGAAGCATATGGGGCAGAGACTTGAGCATGTCACTCAAATACCCACGATACTCAATGCATACCAGAACACCCGATGCAAACTCAAGTAGCGAGCACTTGCGCTCAACACTAGTCGCCATATCGTCATCTTTTTTTCTTACTTTTGAAAAAAATCCCAACCCCATCACAACCCTAACCCCAACCCCAGCCCTAACCCTAACACAACCCTAACCGTAGCACAACCCTAACCGTAGCACAACCCTAGCCGTAGCACAACCCTAACCGTAGCACAACCCTTACCGTAGCACAACCCTTACCGTACCACAACCCTAACCTTAGCACAACCCTAACCCTAGCACAACCCTAACCTGAGAGTTTATTTTTTACGCCGTTCCTCATGTGGTATAAGTGATTAGACGACCTTATTCTTCGGGTCGGTGCGACTACAGAGATACCAGAATCATATCGGGTTTTTATGACAGACAGCTGTCACACACTAAAAGACGCATTTTTTGTAAAATCTAGTTTTTACATCGCCATATTTTGAGAGCTATAATTTTTCCAGATTTTGGCAGACAGTCATTTGACGGCTTGTTTTTTGCGGGATGAGTTGACGTTGTTATTGGTGCCATTTTCAGGCACGTGACATTTTTTGATCGCTTTCTATTCCGATTTTTGGGAGGCAGAATAAGCAAAAAACAACAATTCAGGAATTGTTTTTTTTGTTTTTTTTTATTCTGTTCCGCGTGTGGTAAAATTGATAAGGCTGCTTTATTCTTCGGGTCAGTACGTTTACAACGGTACCACATTTATATCGTATTTCTATGTTTTGCACTTTTACATAATAAAAGCAATTTTATAGAAAAAATTATTTTTTAGCATAGCTTTATTCTGAGAGCTATAACTTTTTTATTTTTTGGCTGATGGAGCTGTATGGCAGCTTGTTTTTTGCGGGACGAGATTGCGTTTTCAGCGGTACCATTTTTATTTATATTTGTCTTTTTGATCGTGTGTTATTCCATTTTTTGTTTGGCGGTATGGTGATAAAGCATTGTTTTATGCTTCGTTTTTTTTTTTTTTTTTACCGTGTTCACTAAAGGGGTTAACTAGTGGGACAGTTTTATAGGTCAGGTCGTTCCGGACGCTGCGATACCAAATATGTGTACTTTTATTGTTTTTTTTGTTTTTTTTTATATTAATATTTATTGATGGGTACATTATATTTTTATTTTTGGTGGATTATTATTTTTTTTATACTTTTACAATTTTTTATTTATTTATTTTTTTCACTTTCTGACACTTTTTACACTTTATTACTTTGTCCCACTATGGGACTTTCACTTTTTTTTCTCTAATCGCCTGCATGGCACAGGAATGCAGCACCATCCCTGTGTCATGCAGGCTGTCAGCGCTGGACAGGGAGAAGATTGTTTGGAGATGCACTGCGCATGTCTGGTGACCCGGATGTTGTCATGACGACATCGGGTCATCATGGCAACATCCTGGAAGCCACGGCAAACAGCGCTGGAAGCCGGTAGAGGAGGTGAGTATCTGCGATCACCTCCCCTTGCCACCGCAATGCTGCGATCAACTGCGATCGACTTTGATCGCAGCATCGCGGGGGTTAATGTGCTGGGAGCGGTGCGTGACCGCTCCCTGCACATAGTACCGGGTGTCAGCTGACAATCAGCTGACACCCGGCGGCGATTGCGCCCGCACAGCCTGTGCGCGCACGCGATCGCCATGACGTACTAATACGGGTCTGGCTCTTAAGTCCCAGGGCACAGACGCGTATTAGTACGTCAAATGTTGTTAAGGGGTTAATGTCTAAAAAGGATTTTTCTTTTTTATTGAGGAAGCCAGCTGTAGAGGCCCCGGCTACAAGCCCTCTGTACTCCAAAAAAACGGTTACAGATGGGTCTGTTTCCAATTTCATATAATAGTCTGAGTCATCTAGAATTCTGAGGCCCTCCTTGATGTACCAGCCTCTGTTCATTATCACAGTCCCCCCTCCCTTATCTGCTCTCTTTATAATTATCTCTTTATGATCCTGAAGGGTTTTTAATGCACATTTCTCTTGATAGCTCAAATTATTTACTTTTTTAGAAATTTGGGGGAATGTCCTAAGGTCCCTCAAAATTAATTGTTGGAAAGTTTCAAGGTGTGAACCTTTATGGTGTAATGGATAAAAAATATTTTTCCCCTTCACATTTACATGAGTGAAAGGGTCCAACAATGGGGGACCTGATGGTATATTGGATTCATGAATGGAGGGGAATACCGATGAAGTTGAACTAGTAGGATGCGATTTTCTCTTCTCTTCCAATAGAAAATGCCTTTTTAGTGTCAATTTCCTTATAAATTCATTTAAATCACAAAACAAAGTGAAATGATTAAATGGGACAGCTGGACAAAAGGATAATCCTCGAACTAACAAGGATCGTTCAGCTTCAGATAGCACATAGCTAGAAATATTAAAGATACCCCCACAACCGATGGGGGTTTCTATCTGCAGGAAATTTGTGTCCAGGTTCATCGGCAAGATTTCATTTTCTTTATATTTGATTTGTGTCTTAATTTCGGCATTTGAACTATTTTTGTTGTTGAAACCTCGGGTTTTTCCACTCCCTCTACATCCCCTGGATTTCTTTTTCGTTTTGGACAGTGGCCGGGGACCACGAGAAAAAAATGTGTAATTTTTGTTTTATCAGTTTGAGATACAACTGCATTCTGTATTTGAGGATTTATCAAGATACTATTTTCATTCAAAATTGGAGATAATTCCAGGGATGTTCTTCTGTTCATAGGGGGTTTTATGTGATTTAGACCACCCATTTTAACAGAAGATATCCCTTGATTTAAAATGTTCAGTGTATCCACTATCGGAATCTGTCCAGATGACTCCCAAGTAATAGAAGTCTGTATTGCACTAGGAAGCTCTGAAATATTAGATTCACTGTGGGATTTCTCCTGTGTATTAATATGTAATGTGAAGTTCAATTCATCTATATCTGCTACTTGTGTGGAAATAATAGGCGGATTAGCAATAAATTCTACATCTGCTGCTTGTGTGGATAAAATAGGTGGATTAGTAATCAATATGGAGGGAGGAGTAATTTCCATACACATTCCCTCTATTATAAGTTCATTATTTTTTTCCAAATTAGAATTAGATCCAGTATTTTTCATATAATTATTGTTAATGAATAACTTCTTCCTATGAGTCTCATATATTGCTTGTTGTTTTTTATTCATAAAAAAACTGTTTTTGAAAATTATTCTCATGTTTTGTATGGTTATCAGTATCATTACTTGGAATAGGGGATGATGGATTGTCCCTAGTTGTTCTCTGTATAGAGAGGGTGGGAACAGGTGAAATTTGAGGTGGTGATTGAATTTTTTCTTTTTTAGAGTCTTTTATATCTCTTTCATATTTCTTTGATTTTTTATTTCTTAAATCATTTTCAAATTTAGCCAGTCTTAGTTTTACCTCATTATCCATGGCATAATACTCCATAGATGAGAAAAAGAACTCCAAATCCCCTTTAATTTTAGTTATTGTTTCTAAAGCATGCATAGCCAGAGTGTTCCTTTTATCAATCAACAATCTGATCAGTATTGTCGAGCAATCAGAAATACACCTGTCCCAGCTTTCAGTGAAAACAATATCCTGTGGAAAGGATGAATTAAGATTCATTCTCAATCCCTTAGGTGTTATGTTATCCTTCATGTAATGTTCCAAAAACATTATGTCTATGTGATTAGTTATTTCTATTTTGCTATTATTTTCTAGGTCCAAAAACAGTCCACGTAACCTTTTATTATCTGTATCATTCAGCACAGTTGGATTCTTATATATGCATCTGTCTCCATCTTTGATAATGGAGTCTTTACTAAGGGCTGTATTGATCAAAGATAATCTAAATTTCTCTCTATTGATCATATAAAAGTCCATAATGATCCAGCAATTTAGATCTTAGTCTTAAGCACAGTTCTTATCTGATGACGATTCTGCACCTTTTTCCGTCTCCCGATGTGATGAATAAATCTGGGTCACCCAATTTGCAGCTCCTGGTCTTGAGGCTAGGCCCCCAGCAATAGCAGACTCAATATGTAAAAAAAGAGAACAGGGTGCAATGGGTGACTCAGTAGTTCAATTAGTAGGAGGGTGTGGGAATGGCTACTAACCTTATGGAGTTGTGCACCTCTGCACAACCCCAGTGTAAAGCTCCACAAGCTCCGCTTCGTTCGTGGCTGTCATCTGCTTTCAGCGGCGCTCACAACTCCTGCTCTCGTGGTGGTGGGCCACGCAACCTATTTCTGGTGACTGTAATTTTATATTCACATATTGTTCCATGTTGTATGTAATTTTTTGTAATATAAAATGTAGGGTGTTAGATAACAATATATCCTATTAAGTATTATGATTATAGGATTCGCAAGTTTTTATACTGCGAATCCTATTTATGAGAACCCCATTTGTTTCATTAGGTACTAATTTATAAAAATCCTGTTTACTCATTTTAATTTAATTTTTGCCCTGTTATTGGCGCTCTGATACTGCTATTCACATTCACTGCTTGCACTTGAAATGTGGCCTTTTAGGCTCATGGAGGCGGAAGCTTCCACAACCTTATGGCGGCGGCCGGGTGTCCATACTCGGTCCCCAGCCACCACTATTTGTCCCGGTGACGTCACCGCCTTCCACAAGCATGGATCCTACAACATTACCCGTTCCCTCCCCAGTGCATTTACTGGGAAGGACCGCCTAACCACAAGCTCGTGGACAAGTGAATGTGGCCAGGCACGGTACGGAGTGAGTCCACAGTTTTTTTTCTGAAAGTTGTATGTCACCACAGCCATATTCTTTAGCTTGGTGAAAGGATTTGGGAAACCGTATGTACTCCAGCTGTCATTTTCCCCAGGAAGTCCTCTACAGCTGCTTGCATTTGAAATGTGGCCTTTTAGGCTCGTGGAGGTGGAAGCTGTCCACAACCTTATGGCGGCGGGCGGTTGTCCATACTCAGTCCCCAGCCGCCACTATGTCTCCCGGGGTCATCTCCGCCTTCCACAAGCACGGGTCCCACAACATTACCCGTGCCCTCCCCAGTGCACTTACTGGAAAGGACCACCTAACCACAAACATGTAGACAATGTGGCCAGGGATGGTACGGAGCCAGTCCACAGCTTGTCGGTGAGTTGTATTTCACCACAGCCATATTTTTTAGCTCGGCGAAAGGACTGACTTTTGGGAAACCATCTACTCAGGCTGTCAATTCTCCGTCACCAGGTTCCGCCCATTGTCACACACAACCATGCCTGGCTGTATGTTTAGTGGTGTGAGCCACAGATCAGGCTGCTGTGTTACAGCTTTCAACAACTCTGCAGCGCTGGGCGGTTTGTCACCTAAGCATTAACCATGTTATCTTCAGCACAGCCTGTTGCCGCTTGGCAGAGGCAGTGCTGCAGTGCTTTCAGCTTGTGACTGATGTGGTCTTTCGGAGATGGAGGCCGAACTGGAGGAGGAGGTGCAGGAGCTGAACAATGTGATTACATTGAGGTTACATTGGCGACTCTGGTTTTTATATTAAAGAAAGATCCTACTGTGTTTTTTCTTATGTTATTTTTTAAGACAAACGCATTCACCGGGAAATGCCATGTGGTGTGTGACACATCATCAGACACATCCTGTTTCATTTATGATGGAGGGACTCTGAAAGTCACAAAGCCTATTTTTATAGGGCCAGTGGCCCTTACTATTCTTAAAGGGCCAGCAGTCGGCCCTCGCTATTGTTAGAGAGCGATCAGCCGGCTATGCTTTGCTGTTCCCATTATTAACGAGTGGGTCTCCTATACAGTTATTGCGTATGCAGTGACTGCAAAGGCTGCCAAAAATTTGGAGGAACTCCAATAATCCTTGCAAAAGACGTAGAGGTCAGAGAGCCTCCTAAAAACAATGTTCCCATTGTTAGGAAGTGGGTCTCCCATATTGTTTGCTATGCAGTGAAGCAACGGCTGCCAAAAATTTGGAGGCACTCCAATGCCCCTTGCAAGAGACGTAGAAGTCAGAGAGCCTCCTAAAAGCAATGTTCCCATTATTAGGAAGTGGGTCTCCCATAGTGCTTGCCTATGCAGTGAAGAAACGGCTGCCAAAAATTTGGAGGAACTCCAATTCCCATTGCAAGAGCCGTAGAGGTCAGAGATAGTGTTGAGCCACCCCCGTAGTGTTCGAGTTCGGTTCGGTTCGTCGAACACCCGTGTGTTCGCCGAACTGTTCGTCGAACACCTTCGAACACCGTTAAAACCAATGGCAGGCAAACAAAAACACATAGAAACACATAGAAAACACCTTCAAAGGTGTCCAAAAGCTGACAAACTGCTCAGAAGACACAACTAACACATGGAAAAGTGACAAGTACATATAGTCATGCGAAAAGAAAAGAGGTGGAGGAGTAAAAGGAGGGGGAGACACAGATATAGGCATGTCATGCCCTTCTAAAATCCAAAAAGTGAGAAGCCGAGACGGCCAGTCCGCTCCTGCCCGTGCCACCTCCGTGTCGCCGGGTTTGTGCCAGAGCCGCGGTGAACCCTGACGGCCAGCCCCCCTCTCCCAATACTGGTGCCTGTCCGCTGGTGGGTCGAGAGAGCCCCCCTGTGGTGGAGGCAGCTCTAAGCTTTTTAATTTAAATTGTCCCTCTAATTTGAATGAATACACTTTAAATCCATTTACAAGGATCTATTGGAGGGCAAGTCTCATGCCAGCAGCCGCGTAATTCCAGCTCCAGTAGCGTCCACTAAAGCTGCTGCAGTTAAAAAGCTTTTATAAGGATCGAGCTCGGCTGTCCACCGCAAGGCATCCTAGTGCCAGTCCCAGCCCCTATGCCTTGGGGTGCCTCCTGATGCTCTTCACTAAGTATCCTGTGGTCCCGAAGCATTTCCTTTGAAAAAATTAAGTGTCTAAACTACAGGTGGTGTAGCTTGCTTAACAGCCGGGATAATCCGCTGACTAGCAGACACTGCTACTAGGCACAAAGTATTTCCTGGGCTAGATGCAGTTAAAAATTTGTAATTAGATACTCTCGTTGGATGCTGAGAAAGCATTCCATAGAGTCTCCTGGCACGCCATATATGATTCTCTTAGAAAGCTTGGGGTAGGGGTCTAGGGGACCCTTTTATAGCCAAAATCACGGCCCTGTATCACAATACGTCACCTAGGCTGAAGATAAATGGAACTGTAGCACCGAGGGCTCGGTTGCTACAGACGTATTGCACCTCACCCAGAGGTGTGATATCTCACTCTCAGATAAGGATGGAGTGTGGATCAGGACCCGACACCTGCATGCATTACACCACATTGCCGTGGGGCAGGGCGACCAATATGCCCCTGAGATGGGCACGACAGTCCCTGGCTGGAGTGGGGGGAGGGAACACTGAGGAAGGGGAACCCTGCAGTGCAGGAGCAGGGAGGAAGCAGTTCCTGGGTGCATTGAGAAGGGAGTATAAAAGGTGGGCACCATCTTAGTTCAGTGCAGAGAAGTCTGAGCAGAAGTGGCAGGGAGCAGGGGCTCTGCATGAGCTCTGCTCCGGAGGCGGGCCTAGTAACAGAGGCCCAGGCCTGCAAGAGGGAAAAGGAAGGAAGAGGAGCGGAGAAGGCTCCAGGAACGAGGAATGAAGGGATCCCAGGGGTGCGGACGGGCGAGTCGCCACCGCACGCCCGAATCCACCTGCGTGGAGGGGTCAGGCCAAAGGGGGAGACCGGTCCCCGAACTAGTGGAGGCAGGAAACGACCCTCAGCTAGAAACCGGAGGCTCTGACATTTTATGTGGCGCAGCCCCTTGCTCCACCCGCTAGGAAGGCACCACATAGGGTCAGGGAAACTGGCGCCAAGTTTACCAAGAGGAGGCCCGAGGCAGCCGGACAGAAGTGTTGGTAAGAAAGGCCAGACAAAGGACACACAAAGGGGGTCCTGTGAAGCGCTCCAAAGTTATCTGGGAGTTGTCTGAGCCCCTCACCTGGTGAGCACAGTACGACGTGGGCAGCCGTTACCTGCAGACGTGGTCTGGATAATAAGAACTGTGAGTAAAGGCCCTGAACTGCATCACTGACTCCGTGTCGTTACTGCTGCTGCCCTGCACCATCACCCCCATCCTCCGCATACACTGCCCTGAGGCTATACTCCTCCCGTGGGGAGTTATGCTACGCTCTGCTGCACCCACAACACCAGCCTTAGCGGTCTGCCCTGTAGCGGCGGTTCACTCTGACCGCAATCCACGGGTGGCGTAGTCGGACATTTAAACATCAAAACCACATAAATAGTTCCGCCACTGGTTTGACCGCCCTGAGCCACGGAACCGGATCGCCGCCACGAAGACTACAACCACCAGCATCCACCAAAAAGGGTCCGGCTCCGGGTGTCCCAAGGCCCAGGGGGTGCGTCAGAACATTTTCATCACCTTTCACAATCACCAATGGGACAAGGCAGGGATGTCCTCTGTCCCCTCTCTTATACATCCTAGTGACGGAGCACCTGCTCTCATCAATTCGCCATAACCCCAATATTAGGTGGATTGAGGTGGGAGGCACCGAGTACAAGTGCTCTCTATTTGCTGATGATGTCCTAGTATATATCACTCAATCACATATATCCATCCCTGCTGTTATGGCTGAAATAGATCACTTTGTTACATGGTAAAATTTTAAAATCAATGCAGCGAAGTCTGAGGCCCTCGATGTCTCCCTCCCTAAATCCATATAGGATTCCATCCAGTCCAACTTTCCCTTTGCCTGGCCCTCACAGGGTATCAAATACTTAGGAATTCCTATTCATAGAGACCTCTCCCATCTATGTTATCTTAATTTTGGGCCCTTTATTGAACAATTCCATACAGACCACGGTTGGCAAGTTAGAACTGTAAGATTCACTACGTGAACCACTGGTGTTTTGTGGAAAAGCACATGTACACCGCGTTCCAAATTATTATGCAAAAAGTGTTTAGGAGTGATAAGGGAAGAATTTGTTTGTTTGTCAGTTAAACTCATTGATGGTGATGTGTGTCAGGGCTCTTTATATCACTGTAAGCAATTGCAGACACCTGTGCTAATTAGTTTGGCAGGTGTGTCCAATGAAAGGCAAGACTACTTAAGAAGGCTCTCTCACATTATTAAGCAGCCTACATTTTCTGCCAAAATGGGAAAGAAAAAGGATGTGTCGGCTGCTGAGAAGCAACAAATTGTGGAGTGTTTAGGTCAAGGCATGACTACAATCAACATTGTGCGATGATCAGGATGAAGTGTCTTGGCAATCAAGAAGTATGTAGCTGATTCACAGTACACACGTGTGCGTGCTGATAAGGGCAAATTGAGGACTCTTTCCTACAGGCAATTACGTCAGGTTGAAAGAGCAGCGGCAAAAAAGCCTTGTCATAGCAGCAGACAAGTTTTTGAAGCTGCTTGTGCCTCCAACGTCCCCCGAACAACAAGATGCAGGGTCCTTCAGAGGTTTGCAGCTGTGCATACGCCATCCTGTCGACCTCCTCTATCCACTTCACACAAGCAGAAACGGCTCCAGTGGGCCAAACATTACATGAAGACTGATTTCAAAACTGTTTTGTTCACGGATGAGTGCCGTGCAGCGCTCGATGGTCCAGATGAATGGAGTGGAGGATGGCTGGTTGAAGGACACCCCACGCAAACACGGCTACAGCGCCAACAAGGAGGAGGTGGAGTAATGTTTTGGGCTGGAATCATGGGGAGAGAGATTGTCGGCCCCTTTAGGATCCCTGAAGGCGCTAAAGATGAACTCCATAATGTATGTGGATTTTCTCAAACAGCACTTCCTGCCATGGTTCAAGAAGAAGAACCGTGTATTTCACAGCAAGATCATTTTTCTGCATGATAATGCACCATCTCATGCTGCACATAAAACATCTGCATCTCTGGCTGATATGGGCATAAAAGGGGACAAACTTATGGTGTGACCCCCATGCTCCCCTGACCTCTACCCCATTCAGAACCTTTGGAGCATCATTAAAAGGAGTGTCTATGATGGCGGGAGGCAGTTCACATCTAAGCAACAGCTCTGGGAGGGTATTCTGTCCTCATGCAAAACAATTGAAGCAGAAACCATCCAAAACCTGACAAATTCAATGGACGAGAGAGTTCAGAAGCTCCTTTCGAACAAGGGGTCCTATGTGAAAATGTAACATCACCTAGAATAAAGTTTTGAGTTGAAAACTGTTTGATTTCAGTTTCTAACAACCTGCTAATGCTTATAATTTCAAAAATGACCATTTTTTGGGTCTTTATTAAAATGAAAAGGTTGATCGAAAAGTTTGGGGGATCTAAGAGTGTGGCAACCCAGTAGTCATGATTACTTCGAATTCTGACAATATGAGGGTCATGCTGCAGGTAGTGCAGCAAGAAGGCACTTATGTGTCTTGCGCATCTCGGAGCCCCAAAATTATTTTCCGGGCTAGATGCAGCTAAAAATTATTTTTAATTTTAAATCTGGTGAAGCTTATTATAGATGGCCTAATAGGATCAGTGCTGCACACTGCTACAAAGCCCAAATTATTTTCCAGTCAAGATACAGATAAACATGATTAGTAATTTGAAAGCTTAAAACGGTTGGTAGGGTGATTTTAACCAATCATCAAGCTTTTACTCTCCCCAGGATGACACAGGGGTAGAAAAGTCGTTTCGGATCCATGATTTGTTCATCTTTATGAACGTGAGTCTGTCTACATTATCAGTGGAGAGCCGCGTGCGCTTATCTGTCAGCACACCACCAGCAGCGCTGAACACACGTTCAGACAGAACGCTGGCTGCGGGGCATGACAAGATCTCCAAGGCGTAAGTGGCTAGCTCCGGCCATTTATCCAGATTGGAAGCCCAAAAAGAGCAAGGGTCCAGTGACACAGTCGTGGCTTCAATGTTTACTTGGAGATACTCCTGTACCATCGTCTCTAGGCGTTGACTATGTGTCAGACTTCTTGTCTCCTGTGGCCTTGCAAAGGATGGGCTAAAAAAGTGGTGAAATGATTCCGCAAAATTGATGTTACCAGCAGATACTGTGGTTCTGTTACGGTTTGAGTGCTGAACACTTGACGGTCCCACGGTTGGCAAGTTGGAACTGTGAGATTCACTACGTGCACCACTGGTATTTTGTGGAAAAGCACATGTAAGATTCTGCAACAGTCTCTGCTGATACTCCTGCATGCGTGCATCCCTTTCTATGGCAGGAATAATTTCTGCAAATTTACTTTTGTACCGGGGATCTAACAGTGTGGCAACCCAGTAGTCAGGATTATTTCTAATTCTCACAATTCGAGGGTCATGTTGCAGGTAGTGCAGCAAGAAGGCACTCATGTGTGTTGCGCATCCAGGAGCACCAAGTCCCTGTTGTGTTGGTGGCGAGGTAACAATCATGCTTCCTTCCTCTGTCCTCTCCCCCCAACCTCGCACAACAGAAATGTGATCAAGGTCTCCCTCATCTGATGAGTCTTCCATCAGTTCGTCCTCCACTTCTTCCTGGGCTCCTGCACCTTCCTCACTAGTTTGGCTGCTACCATGCGCCCTGGTAAAATCATCTCCCCCACCCTCACATGCCTGCCGCCCTGGTGCTGCCGACCGTCTGGACCTTGCAGATGTTAGCCCTTCCGCATACAACTCCTCCTCCTCTACTTCCTCCACCTCCTCTTGTGCCACCACCTGACTCCGAATTCTGTTTAACATGTGCTCCAGCATGTAAATCACCGGAATAGTCATGCTGATAATGGCATCGTCTGCACTAAACATCTTCGTCGCCATTTCAAAACTGTGCAGAAGGGTGCATAGGTCCCTGATCTGAGACCACTCCTCCAGCGTGATTTGCCCCACCTCTGAATCTCGTTGGCCCAGGCTATACGTCAGAACGTATTGCACCAGGGCTTGTCGGTGCTGCCACAGTCGCTGCAACATGTGCAGAGTTGAATTCCACCGGGTAGGCACATCGCATTTTAGCCGGTGAAGTGGCAGGCCCAACGACTTCTGTAGAGATGTAAGTCGCTGAGCTGCGGGATGCGAACGGCGGAAGTGAGCACACAGCGACCGTGCCCTCTGCAGAAGGCCATCTAGTCTGGGATAGTGGGCTAAAAATTGCTGGACAACCAGGTTCAACACGTGAGCCATACAAGGCACGTGTGTGACATTGCCCCGGCGAAGGGCCGCACCCAGGTTTGCAGCATTGTCGCACACGGCCTTCCCTGGTTTCAGGTCCAGTGGAGACAACCATTCATGAAATTGGTTCTCCAGAGCTGACCACAACTCCTCAGCTGTGTGACTCACATTTCCCAGACATTTCAATGTAAAAACCGCCTGATGACGTTGAGCCCTACTGCCAGCATAGTAAGGAGGTGTGCAGGATCCCTTCTGCGCAGTTAGAAAGCTTGTGGCATGACCAGACAGGCTTTGGGTGCAGGTGGAAGACCGAGAGGAGGTTGAGGAGGCAGAAGCAGTGGAGGAAAAATGACATAAAGAGGATTGACGCACAACTCGTGGGGACGGCAAGACTTGGACAGCAGCCCCTTGTCCTGCTGTCACCATAGTTACCCAGTGCCCAGTCAGCGACATGTAACGCCCCTGTCCATGCCTACTCGTCCAAGTGTCTGTGGTGAAATGCACCCTGTCACACACAGAGTTTCTCAAAGAAGCGGTGATGTTGTGTGCGACATGCTGGTGGAGCGCAGGCACACCTTTCTTTGAGAAGTAGTGCCGACTGGGCATCTGGTACTGGGGCACTGCGACGGACATAAGGTCTCGAAAATCCTCTGTGTCCACCAGGCGGAAAGGCAGCATTTCTGTAGCCAAGAGCTTGCAGATGGTAAAATTCAACCTCTTAGCTTTCTCATGGCTAGGAGGAAATGGTCTTTTACTTGTCCACATCTGAGGGACCGAGGGCTGGCTATTGTGCTTAGACGGGGTTGATAAGGGTGTCCCCGGCAAACTGCCGGTCTGTGAGGAAGATGCAGGCGGACATGTTAGGTTGCCTTGATCCAAAGGTGGTGTTATCGATGTCGGACAGCGCTCAAGACCAGCTGGTGTTACCACCTCCAAAGAAAATGATGACCTGCCAATCACGCTGGCTGTTGCGGGTAAAGAGGTGGCAGGTCTGCGCCCCAAAACAGGTGTGACTGCTGTCCCCCCAGTCACAGAGGATGAAGAGGCCGCGGATGCACAAGATATGGCAGACGGTGGTTGGCCCGGCCGGCTAGACCGCATTGTAGCACACTGAGCTTCCCACTGCAACTTATGCTTCATGTCCATGTGCCGGTTCATGCATGAAGTACTCAAACTATGTATTTTTTGGCCTCTACTTAGCTTTTGCTGACAAATGTTACAGATAACACGAGTTGGGTCATCTTTATCGATCTGAAAAAATGCCCAGGCTATGCAAGGCTTAGCACCCATGCGACCTGAAGAGCCACCACGACTTGTGGTGAGAGGCAGAGTTGTGTTTGAGGATGCAGTTGTTGACGTGCTTCCAGTACTACGTCTCTGTCCAGGAAGGCGCAACCTGACCTCGTCGTCACTAGCATCTTCCTCCACCTCCTCTGCTGACCTCATCTCTTGGCTGACTGTGGGTTGACAGTAAGTGGGATCTCCGACCTCATCATCATCACCCTGTGCGTTATCACACCCGTCGTCCTCAGAGCCAACCTGTTCCTGCCCTGACAAAAAACTAAAGTTGTCGCTCCAATCAGGTATTTGAGTCTTATCATCGTCTTCCTCATTATCTCCACCAACAGGAGTTACAGTTTGGGAATGAGGGTCTACATTATGGTCAGAACCTTCTGCGTCTGGTCCTGGATCCGACTCATAAAGATTCTGGGCATCAGTGCAGATCATTTCCTCGTCTGGATTCACAGAAGCGCTGGAGTCGACCTCTGATTCCCAGGCTATAGTATGAGTAAACAGCTCTGCAGACTCAACCATCTGTTCTACCTCATACTCAGACGGGCAGCTGGAGATTTGGGAGCTGTGAGGAAGCAAGTGCGATTTGGGTGACACCTTTGAGGACTGGAGTATTTGTGATGTTGAAGTTGATGTGGAGGAGAGCCCACTTAAAGGAGCACTTGATATCCGTTGAAGCACCTGCTGTTTTTGTGCCTCATCTGGAATTTGTAGCGATTGGCGTGGCCGTAAGAAAGGGATCTTATCACATTGTCCGCTAAAAGAAGTAGACATTTTAGTTTGGCTGGAAGATGGTCTTTCTTCTGCACCTACCCCACGGACACAACCTTTTTTCCCCTTCCCAACACGCCTATTCCCCTTTCCACCAGCAGCAGGCCTTTTTCCACTCATTTTGGTGGTTAACTAATTCACAACTCTGGAGTTGTTTGCACAAAAAAACAATGGATGGTAACCGAGCAGAGCTGAGTGGCCAAACTGTGGTATTAGGCCAAAACTATTGGCTGGGTTAGATGCAGAAAAAAATTATTTTTAATTTGCAACCTGATGGAGGTCAGTATAGATGGACTAATAGACCAAGTCCCACACACCGCTAGAAGCCCAAATATTTTTTCAGAGCTAGATGCAGAAAAAAATTATTTTTAATTTGCAACCTGATGGAGGTCAGTATAGATGGACTAATAGACCAAGTCCCACACACCGCTAGAAGCCCAAATATTTTTTCAGAGCTAGATGCAGAAAAAAATTATATTCAATTTGCAACCTGCTGGACGTCAGTATAGAAGGACTAATAGAACAAGTCCCACACACTGCTAGAAGCCCAAATATTTTTTCAGAGCTAAATGAAGAAAAAAATTATTTTTAATTTGCAACCTGATGGAGGTCAGTATAGATGGACTAATAGACCAAGTCCCACACACTGCTAGAAGCCCAAATATTTTTTCAGAGCTAGATGCAGAAAAAAATTATTTTTAATTTGCAACCTGATGGAGGTCAGTATAGATGGACTAATAGACCAAGTCCCACACACTGCTAGAAGCCCAAATATTTTTTCAGAGCTAGATGCAGAAAAAAATTATTTTTAATTTGCAACCTGATGGAGGTCAGTATAGATGGACTAATAGAACAAGTCCCACACGCTGCTAGAAGCCCAAATATTTTTTCAGAGATAAATGAAGAAAAAAATTATTTTTAATTTGCAACCTGATGGAGGTCAGTATAGATGGACTAATAGACCAAATCCCACACACTGCTAGAAGCCCAAATATTTTTTCAGAGCTAGATGCAGAAAAAAATTATTTTTAATTTGCAACCTGATGGAGGTCAGTATAGATGGACTAATAGACCAAGTCCCACACACCGCTAGAAGCCCAAATATTTTTTCAGAGCTAGATGCAGAAAAAAATTATATTCAATTTGCAACCTGCTGGAGGTCAGTATAGAAGGACTAATAGAACAAGTCCCACACACTGCTAGAAGCCCAAATATTTTTTCAGAGCTAAATGAAGAAAAAAATTATTTTTAATTTGCAACCTGATGGAGGTCAGTATAGATGGACTAATAGACCAAGTCCCACACACTGCTAGAAGCCCAAATATTTTTTCAGAGCTAGATGCAGAAAAAAATTATATTCAGTTTGCAACCTGATGGAGGTCAGTATAGATGGACTAATAGAATGATGCTATGCCCAAAAGATTTTACTTCACTAGGTGCAGTAAAAAAATTGGTATTCTATACACAGGTGGTATATCTTGCAACACAGATAGGCTACTCCACTGACTAACACACTCTGCAATAGGCCAAAAAGGATTAGCTTTGCTAGATTCAGCCAAATGCTGTGAAAAAAACTTGCACAGCACTGGCACAGACCTGCCTGGCAAAAACTGATAGGAACTGATGTAACCTAGTCCTGAAAAGGACTCCAATTACAATTAGTCTTTACTCCCACAATCTATCTATTTAAGAGCACAGACCTGCCTGATAAAAGTCGTAGGAAATGCTGTAACCTAGTCCTTAAAAGGACTGCAATCACAACTATTCCCTACTCCCAAGCTATCTGTATATTTGTGCGAAAATTGGCTTGAAATTAACAAGGTATAGCGCACACAGCAACAGCGGTGCCGTCTAACACGCAGCTGCAGCAGTGAGAAAATGGTGGCGACGGGGAAAATGGCTTGGTCTTATAGGGCAAGGACATGTGACATACACTGCCAATCACACATGCCCTTGCTTGTGTGAAAAAAAGCACTTCATTCCGTGTGTGCGCTGCTGATAGGCTGACAGATTGCACCTCCCCACTGCAAATGCGGGAAAGAGAAAAAAAAATGGAGATCTTCATTGTTCCTGCAGAGATCCATCCCCTGCCCCTCCCCCCGCCCCGCTGTACACTCAAACTGCGTATTAACATTAATTTTCATCATTACTGAGAAAAAATCCAGTTATGATTTTGGTGCACGAACAGTTATCGAACATAACCTTGAACAGCCGAATTTTTCTCAAATTGTTCGTGTTCGCCGACCGGCTCGAACACCGCCCAAAACAGCTCGAATTTGAGATTGGCGAACAGTTCGAGTACAACAACGCTCATCTCTAGTCAGAGAGACTCCTAAAAACAATGATCCCATTATTAGGAAGGGGGTCTCCCATACTGTTTGTCTATGCAGTGAAGCAATAACTGCCAAAAATTTGGAGGAACTCCAATGTCCCTTGCAAGAGACGTAGATATGTTGATATGGTACATATGGTGATGCTATGGTGGTGGAGGATGAGGATGTGGAGAAGGAGGAGGACAAGAGCAAATAGACAAAATCAGGAAGCGTATACCCATGTCTGGGTGTGAAGACAAAGGTGCATGCGAATAGAGTTAGACCTCCCCAAAAAAAGACACTGTATTTGAGTTTATGTTACACTGCTATCATTTGGTGGTGTTGAGAAGTCTGGCCCAATCCAGCCCTTGTTCATTTTTATAAGAGTCAGCCTGTCAGCATTTTCAGTTGACAGGCGAATGTGCCTATCGGTTATAATTCCATCAGCAGCACTAAATACCCGCTCTGACAAAATGCTAGTGGCAGAGAAGGCTAGGACCTCCAAGGCGTAGAGAGCCAGTTCATGCCACGTGTCCAGCTTGGATACCCAATAATTATAAGGCACAGAGAAATCACGGAGGACGTTGGTACAGTCAGCAAGGTATTCTCTCAAGATCTTCGAAAACGTTGCACTCCTTGTGAGAGTACCCCGCGCCTTAGTGCCTGTGCGATGGGAGGGTCTGAGAAAACTGACCCAGAACTTTAACAGTGTTGCCCTGCCTCTGCTGGATTGCATTTGTGGCTCTCTCGCCTGTACTCCTTGGTTGTCCAACGAACTGTGACCTCTGCCGCCAGCGTTTTCAGATGGGAATTTTTTTACTAATTCCGCAACAAGGGTCTTCTCGTACAGCCCCATTTTATTTGGCCTGTCCTGCAAAGGAATAAGAGACATAAAGTTCTCCCTGTAGCGTGGGTCTAGAAGTGTCACCAACCAGTAATGACTGTCACTCAAAATTTGGACAACACGAGGGTCATGGGAAAGGCAGCGTAACATAAACTCAGCCATGTGTGCCAGACTGCAAAGAGGCAAGACTTCCGTGTCCTCACCAAGAGAATGACTGATCATGCTCTCCTCCTCATCCTCCTCCTCTTCCTCCTCCTCCCTGTCCTCAGGCCACCCACGCTGAACAGACGGTATGACAGTTGTGCAGGTAGTACCATCTATAGCGCAGGAAACTAGCTGTTAGAACCCTTCTGTTAGTTTTGGCAATCTTGTGTTTTGCGGACACGTGACCAGCTGCCTGTATATTCCAGCTCCGCCCTTCTGGCTTTGCTGGACTTCAGTGTTTTCTAGACTCTCTATCTAGCCAGGTGCTTCTGTGCCTATCTCTGTCAGTTTGCTTGGTCCTCTGGGACCTCTAGTACTTCCTGTCAGTTTGTCTTTTGCTCTGCAACAACTTCTGTTAGGAGGTGTCCCATTTTTGTCCCAGTCCTTAGTTCTTTTAGGGACCCCTCCCTTTATTCTTTAGGTCTCCGTTCAGACTAGCCGAGGACGAAGGCGGGTCTGTTCACAAGGAACAGGCAGCCCGCTATCGTAGGGATTCAGCTTAGTCTTACTGTAGGGACAGCTTTCCCCTATCTTTCCTTAGTTTATGTTGCAGATCATCACAGTAACTCCAGCCCAAAAAAAAAAACTAAAAGGAAAGAAATTCGGGGATCAGTATGGTTTCTGTCCAGGATTTGGCTCAACGCCTGCAGGGATTGTCTCTGGAGGTGAGTAGCTGTCCTGGAGCGCATTTTGTGGAACCCAAGGTAGGGCTGCCTGATATTTTTTATGGTAAACAGCAAGATTTTTTTTCCTTTAAAAATGCTTGTTTGTTATATTTTCGTTTAAGACCGAGGTCCTCTGGGAATGAATCACAGCACATTGGTTTTATTATGTCACTTTTGCGCAAAGAACCACAGGGGTGGGCCTTTTCTCTCCAACCTAATGATCCGTGTTTAAGTTCTGTTGAAGAATTTTTTTCTGCTATGGGGCTATTATATGACGATCCTGATCGAATCTCATCTGCTGAATCAGAACTTAGACGTTTGAATCAGGGGTCAGATGATGTTGAAAATTAATGCACACACTTCAGAAGATGGGCCTCAGAAGTTAGATGGAATAATTCTGCGCTGAAATGTTTATTTCTTGCTGGTCTGAGTGAAAGGGTTAAGGATTTGCTAATTGCATTCCCTGCACCTGAGACTCTGCAGGAAGCTATGCAGTTAGCTGTTCGTGTGGACAGGAGAATAAGGTCCAGGGTCAATGATGTAAAAACTCCTGTAACTTCAGGTCCTAGTTTCCAGAAAATCTGCTCTGACAGCGGAGAACCAAAGGAGGTTGGGGCGATGTCACTCCGCTCTCAAGAAAGAGATCGGAGATTCGCCGAAGGTTTGTGTCTTTATTGTGGTAAAGATGATCATTTGATTAAGTATTGTGAGCGTCGTTTAAGTAAAGAATAAAAAAAGGTCAGTTACGCCCGTATAGCTTGTCTACGCTATGCAGGAGTGCTCCTTTCTGGGTGTACTACTCTGCAGGGAGATTTGATTGAATTTCAGGTATTTGTGGATTGTGGTTCAACACTTAATGTGATTGATAAAGGGTTTTTGGAAAAACTTAAATTGAAATCCAAACCTTTGTCATCACCTATTTCTGTGGTTGCAATTGATAACACTCCTTTGAAATGTATTACTCACAAGACTGCTGCATTTCCTCTCACTATCAATGATGTTCACCAAGAAATTTTGGACTTGGTTGTTTTGGATAATTTGCCCTCTCCAGTTGTTCTAGGATTGCCTTGGTTAAAACTGCGCAATCCTTTCTTGGACTGGTCTACTAATGTGATTAAGTCTTGGAGTCCGAAGTGCTATGATAAATGTTGTAATGGTCGCATTGCGGCTGTGGAAAAAGGGGAATTACCAGTACCTATTCAAGATTTTTGGAGGGTTTTTTCGGAGGAGGAGTCGCAAGTTTTACCTCCTCATAGGGATTATGATTGCGCCATTGAGTTTGTTCCGGGTGCTACTCTTCCCAAAAGTCGCTTGTTTAATCTGACTATCCCTGAATGAAAGGCCTTGGAGGAGTACATAGAGACTAGCCTGGCTGCTGGTCACATTAGACATTCTCAGTCGCCTGTGGCAGTCGAATTCTTCTTTGTTAAAAAAAAGGACGGCGGTTTACGTCAATGTCTGGATTTTCGTGAAATTAATAAGATTACCGTACGCAATTCCAACCCATTGCCGTTAATTCCTGACTTGTTTAACCAGTTAGTGGGAGCCAAATGGTTCTCAAAGATTGATCTCCGAGTGGCATACAATTTGTTACGTGTGAAGGAGGGTGATGAATGGAAAACTGCTTTTAACACTCCGGTAGGTCATTTTGAGAATCTGGTGCTGCCTTTCGGTCTTACCAATGCACCTGCATTTTTTCAGAACCTTATTAATGACATCCTGAGACCTTTGATTGGTAAGAATGTGGTTGTGTATTTGGATGACATTTTGATTTATTCACCAGATCTCGAGTCCCATTGGCAGAGTGTACGTGAAGTTTTGCAGTTATTGAGTGATAATTCACTCTTTGCTAAGCTGGAGAAATGTGAGTTCGCTGTGCAAAAAATTAGTTTTTTGGGCTACATTGTCTCCAGCGAGGGCTTTGAGATGGACCCTGTGAAGGTTCAGGCTGTGCAGGAATGGCCTAGGCCTATTGGTTTGAAATCTATACAGAGGTTTTTGGGTTTTGCCAATTATTACAGGAAATTCATTAAGAATTTTTCTGTAATTGTTAAACCTCTAACCGATCTCACCAGGAAAGGTGGGAATACGGCCCAGTGGACTACTGAAGCCATTGAAGCGTTTGAGTATCTCAAAGAGAGGTTTAGTTCTGCCCCTATCCTTATGCAGCCTGATGAGACCAAGCCTTTTTTGGTCGAGGTCGATGCTTCATCAGTGGGGGTCGGAGCAGTTTTGTCTCAAGAGAACAAGGGTGGAGTTCATCCTTGTGCCTTCTTTTCGAAAAAAATTTCGGAAACCGAACTGAATTATGATGTTGGAAATCGGGAGTTGCTGGCTATTAAACTTGCGTTTGAACACTGGCGTCATTTTTTGGAAGGCACTAGATTTCCTATTCAGGTTTTCACAGATCATAAGAATTTGATCTATTTGGATGCTGCCAAGCGCTTGAATGCCCGTCAAGCTAGGTGGGCACTTTTTTTTTCTCGGTTTCATTTTTCTGTTACCTATATCCCTGGTACTAAGAATGTTAAAGCCGATGCTTTATCTCGCAGCTTCTCTCCTACGGTCGGTGCCGAGGAGGAGGAGAGCATTTTGCAGAAAGGAGTTGTGGTGGCGGCATTGGACTCCGATTTGGAGAATGGGATTCTGAATGCTCAAGATGATGCTCCATCTAACACTCCCCCTGGGAGGTTGTTCGTGCCTAGAGCCTTTAGGAGAGATTTGTTTGTGGAGTGTCATGAGTCTCGATTGGCAGGTCATCCAGGAGTTTCGGAGACTAAAAGACTTATCAGTCACAGTTTTTGGTGGCCTGGATGGCAGAAGGAAGTCATCAAGTGGGTGAGTCAGTGTACTGTGTGTGCTAGGTCAAAGGCTTCTCATACTCCTGCTGCGGGGTTGCTTTGTCCTCTGGAGGTTCCTAGTGCACCTTGGACGCATCTCACTATGGATTTTATTACTGATCTTCCTGTGTCTGAGGATTTTACTGTCATCTGGACGGTCGTGGACCGTTTTAGTAAGTTGTGTCATTTGGTTCCATTCATTAAGTTGCCCTGTGCCAAGACACTCGCTAAGGCGTTTGTTAAGGAGATTGTCAAGCTCCATAGCGTCCCCACGGATATTGTTTCTGATAGAGGACCTCAGTTTGTGGCTCGCTTTTGGCGTGCTTTTTGTGACAGGTTGGGACTCCATTTGTCATTTTCGTCTGGTTATCATCCTGAGTCTAATGGACAGACTGAAAGAAAGAACCAGGATGTTGAACAGTTTTTGCGTTGTTTTGTGGCAGACAATCAAGAGGTGTGGTCTGAGTTTCTGCCTCTCTCAGAATTTGCTCTTAAAAATCATACATCCTCCTCTGCTGGGTGTTCTCCTTTTTTTTGTTGTACTGGGAGACATCCGTCTTTTGGTTCGTTCTCCAAATTGGGGTCGGTGGTGTCGGAGGAGGAGAATTTTTCCGGTGATTTGGAGAGAGTTTGGACTAATGTACGTTGTAACCTGCAAGAGGCTAACAAGAAGTCCAAGAAGTATTTTGACAGGAAACGTAAAGAGGTTTTGTTTACTGTGGGTGACATGGTTTGGTTGTCCTTGAAGAACCTGTGGTTGAGGATTCCCTCTAAAAAACTGGGTACTAAGTTTGTGGGTCCATTTAAAGTGCTTCAGGTTGTTAACCCATCTGCTGTCAGGTTGGATATCCCTACTTCCTGGAAGATTAATCCTGTGTTTCATGTTTCCTTGTTGAAAAAGGCTGACGTATCTAATAGGGATGCATGAAATTTCTCGTATTTTGAATTCTAGATGGCATAGAGAGAAACTACAGTATCTTGTCTCCTGGAAGGGTTTCGATCCCGAAGACAACTCCTGGGTAAGGACGGATGATGTCTCTGCCCCTAGGCTTGTTAAAGCTTTCCACAGGAGGTTTCCTGATAGGCCTGGGCCTGGAGGATCCGGAGGATCCTCATAGAAGAGGGGGTACTGTTAGAACCCTCCTGTTAGTTTTGGCTATCTTGTGTTTTGCGGTCACGTGACCAGCTGCCTATATATTCCAGCTCCGCCCTTCTGGCTTTGCTGGACTTCAGTGTTTTCTAGACTCTCTATCTAGTCAGGTGCTTCTGTGCCTATCTCTGTCAATTTGCTTGGTCCTCTGGGACCTCTAGTACTTCCTGTCAGTTTGTCTTTTGCTCTGCAACAACTTCTGTTAGGAGGTGTCCCATTTTTGTCCCTGTCCTTAGTTCTTTTATGGACCCCTCCCTTTATTCTATAGGTCTCCGTTCAGACTAGCCGAGGACGAAGGCGGGGCTGTTCACAAGGAACAGGCAGCTCGCTATCGTAGGGATTCAGCTTAGTCTTACTGTAGGGACAGCTTTCCCCTATCTTTCCTTAGTTTATGTTGCAGATCATAACACTAGCTCCTGTTCTTCCTCCTCCTCCTCTTCCTCATTGTCACCCAATGAGGAAGAGGAGAAGATGAGGCTGGGCTGTGTGTAATCACTCTGTATGGTTCCTTGCTCCATCTCATCGTGCTCTGCCTGCAATGCATCCTCTTTAATTGAGAGCAGAAAGCACTTCAGAAGACAGAGAAGCGCAATGATGATGCTAATTATGGCATTATCGACGCTCACCATCTTGGTGGAGTCCTCAAAGTTTTGGAGGGTGATACAGATGTTTGACATCCATGTCCACTCCTGAGGTTTTATGTGTGGAGTCTGACCTGAATACCGACAGCCTTGTTGATGCAGGTAGTCAACAACTGCCCCCATCTGCTCACAAATCCTTCCCAACATCTGCAATGTAGAGTTCCAACTCGTGGGGACATCACGCTGAAGCATGGCAAGAGCGGCGGAAGCTGTAGCTGACTTTCTAAAATGGGCACACAGGCGACGTACTTTGACAAGCAGATCCGACAGATCCGGGTAGGTTTAGAGAAACTGCTGAACCATGAGGTTAAGCACATCGGCCAACATGGTACGTGTGGTGAGGTCGACTCACCTCAGAGCCGCCACCAGGTTCCGGTCATTGTCACACACGACCATGCCTGGCTGTAGGGTCAGCGAACCTGTATGTGATAAGTGTTATGGGAACCCACAGTTTTAAATAGCTGACCTGTAGGTTACTATTTTTCACAGCAACCTGGTGTCCATAGCTTCACTGACACACTGCAACTAAATTTTAATGGAGGCCAATATTTTCCATGTTTACTACAAATTTCTGGATTTTTATTGCTGGAATATGGAAAGAATCTGGCTGTATTCTGCTGTGGCAACACGCAAATGAAGCAGAAAAACGGTGTTCTCTGGATTGCTTTTAAAGCAAATAATCAGTATTAAGATAAAAAAAAAAAATTATCCCTTGCCCCTGATACCTGGGGCAATTTGTAGAAATATCTGTAACAGAAGCAGCAGACAGAACTAGAATGGAGCCTCTTGTGTTGTATTATACACTGCAGTCTGGAACATATACTGCCTGCCTGCCTCTGTTATATATATATATATATATATATGTATATATATATATATATATATATATATATATGACTCGCCCCCTGGGCCGCGTGGGGAACCCGGAACCGGGCCTCTGGTGGGATGTAGTCTCCGTGGCGCTGACCCGGTCCGTGCTCAGGGTGGTCAATTCGGTGGCAGTCTTAGTGTAATAACAAATGTCCGACTACGCCAACCGTGGATTGCGGTCAGTGGGGACCGCCGCTGCGCTGCAGACCGCTGAGGCTGATGTTGTTTGCGCAGCCGAGTATTGGATAACTCCCCACGGGAGAAGTATTGCCTCAGGGCAGCTAGTGTGGATGATGGGAGTGATGGTGTGAGCATCCCAGTACTAATGGGATTGGTGCGGCGATGAAACACAGAGACGTGTGGTGCAGTTTCCAATGCTTTACTCACAGTTCTCATCCAGGTCACTTGTGCACATGAAGGACCGCCTGAGTCGTGCTGCGTTCACCAGGCAAGGGGCTCGACCAACTCCCAGGCAATTCCAGAGCGTGGCACAGGGCTCCCTTCTCTTCCCTTCTCTGGCCGTCCTCACCAGTGACCCACCTTTGTCCAGCTTCCTCGGGCCTTCTCTTGGCGAAACCTATCTCCGGTTTCCCTGACCCTACGTGGTATGCCTTCCTGGTGGATGTAGTGAGGGGTCGCACCAAGATGTGGTCACAACCTCCGGTCCTTGGCTGAGGAATCTGTTGCCTCCACCAATTTGGGTCCCGGTACCCTGCTCTGCCAACCCTTCACCCACAATCTCCTGGGCCTTTGGGGTTCCTTCTGCCTTCGTGTCTCTGGGCCTTTCTCTGTGTTCCAGTTCCTTGTTTCCTTTCTTACTTCCTTTGCTGTTCCTTCTCCTCTCTCTCTCTCTCTCTCTCTCTCTCTCTCAGGCCCCGGCCTCCTGACAAGGCCTGCCCATGGAGCAGAGCCCATGCAGCTGCTCTGCTCCCCGTCACTCCTCTCAGACTCAACTTCTTCTTCTTTCTCCTGTCTGGACTGGACTGAACTCAACTCCCTACTCTAAGATGGTGCCCACCTTATATACCTCCCTCTAGTACCCGAGCCCAGGTGACTAGCAACCAATGGGCTCCTACCTATGCCCAGAGACCCACCCCTATCTGCTCCTACACCACTGGGTTTTCCTCCCCCTCCCCACTCCAGCCAGGGACAGAAGCTGTCGTGCCTGCACTTTTGTGGGAGCACCGTTGAGCTGTTCCTCGGAAATGGGGTGTGTGTGGTGCATGCAGCTTACTGAGTCCTGGTCCACACTCCATCCTTACCCGGGAGTGGAATATCACACCTCTGGTTTGAGGTGCAATACCCCTGTAGCAGCCGAGCCCTCGGGGTGCTACATATACAGTACAGATCAAAAGTTTGGACACACCTTCTCATTTAAAGATTTTTCTGTATTTTCATGACTATGAAGATTGTACATTCACATTGAAGGCATTAAAACTATGAATTAACACATGTGGAATTATATACTTAACAAAAAAAGTGTGAAACAACTGAAAATATGTCTTATATTCTAGGTTCTTCAAAGAAGCCACCTTTTGCTTTGATGACTGCTTTGCACACTCTTGTCATTCTCTTGATGAGCTTCAAGAGGTAGTCACCGGGAATGGTCTTCCAACAATCTTGAAGGAGTTCCCAGAGATGCTTAGCACTTGTTGGCCCTTTTGCCTTCACTCTGCGGTCCAGCTCACCCAAACCATCTCGATTGGGTTCAGGTCTGGTGACTGTGGAGGCCAGGTCATCTGGCGTAGCACCCCATCACTCTCCCTCTTGTTCAAATAGCCCTTACACAGCCTGGAGGTGTGTTTGAGGTCATTGTCCTGTTGAAAAATAAATGATGGTCCAACTAAACGGAAACCGGATGGAATAGCATGCCGCTGCAAGATGCTGTGGTAGCCATGCTGGTTCAGTATGCCTTCAATTTTGAATAAATCCCCAACAGTGTCACCAGCAAAGCACCCCCACACCATCACACCTCCTCCATGCTTCACGGTGGGAACCAGGCATGTAGAGTCCATCCGTTCACCTTTTCTACGTCGCACAAAGACACGGTGGTTCGAACCAAAGATCTCAAATTTGGATTAATCAGACCAAAGCACAGATTTCCACTGGTCTAATGTCCATTCCTTGTGTTCTTTAGCCAAATCAAGTCTCTTTTGCTTGTTGCCTGTCCTTAGCAGTGGTTTCCTAGAAGCTATTTTACCATGAAGGCCTGCTGCACAAAGTCTCCTCTTAACAGTTGTTGAAGAGATGTGTCTGCTGCTAGAACTCTGTGTGGCATTGACCTGGTCTCTAATCTGAGCTGCTGTTAACCTGCGATTTCTGAGGCTGGTGACTCGGATAAACTTATCCTCAGAAGCAGAGGTGACTCTTGGTCTTCCTTTCCTGGGGCGGTCCTCATGTGAGCCAGTTTCTTTGTAGCGCTTGATGGTTTTTGCAACTGCACTTGGGGACACTTTCTAAGTTTGCCCAATTTTTCGCACTGACTGACCTTCATTTCTTAAAGTAATGATGGCCACTCGTTTTTCTTTACTTAGCTGCTTTTTTCTTGCCATAATAAAAATTCTAACAGTCTATTCAGTAGGACTATCAGCTGTGCATCCACCTGACTTCTGCACAACACAACTGATGGTCCCAACCCCATTTATAAGGCAAGAAATCCCACTTATTAAACCGGACAGGGCACAACTGTGAAGTGAAAACCATTTCCGGTGACTACCTCTTGAAGCTCATCAAGAGAATGCCAAGAGTGTGCAAAGGAGTCATCAAAGCAAAAGGTGGCTACTTTGAAGAACCTAGAATATAAGACATATTTTCAGTTGTTCCACACTTTTTTTGTTAAGTATATAATTCCACATGTGTTAATTCATAGTTTTGATGCCTTCAGTGTGGTCTGTACTGTGTATATATATATATATATATATATATATATATATGTGAGTGAATATATATATATATATATTGTGGAATACCTAGACTAACAGGACATTCAATGGACCCTATTGCTATATGCATTGCAGTCTGCCACGTACACTGCCTGTCTGCCTAATTCCTGCTATCACCACTGAATATATGCAGCTGGATTAGTCTTCAGAAGGACTGTTAGTTCAGATCGATATATATAGATGATGTGGTATACCTACACTAACTAATAAACAAGCAAATCTCTCCCTAGCTCAGCAGCATCTCTCCCTACTCTGTCTGATTCCAGGGTAGACTGTGACGAGCACAGCGGCGCCAGGTCTTCTATAGACCTGATGATGCTGTGCGGCCAGACAATCACTGTAATGCCAAACCAACATGGCTACAGAATTACAGTGTGTGGCAGGCAATCCCTGCATGTTCATTGGCTCTCTAAAGAGTGGCAAACAATCAGGGAGGGGACCCAAGCTCCCACCCGAGCAACCAGAAAATACTCGCAGAGCGCCAAACATCTCGAGCAGTGAGATGCTCGGGCAAGTACCGAGCAGTGGTGAGCACGTTTGCTCATCACTACCTAAGATATATGAAGAAGAAGAAATTATCAAGTCTGTTCTGCCAGCTTTTAAAAAAAATTATTTCAAGAGTATTCTGGAAAATGTTAATAAGTAACACTGATGAAAGAAAGCAGAGCCAGGAAGAGTTGTAGCAGCATTTTGTTTTGGGGGTTTGAATAGGGTAGATGCTATATTCCATCGGCTCAGCATCGACAAAAAATGGATAAACATGCTGAGGTTGGCAGACAAATCGTATAATGGAATAAATAACTAAGGAGGGGGAAGTGATCTGCTGTATTCTAGTCTCGCATTCATATTTGTATTCTTGATACTATTCTGTTTCCGAGACACCAAACTTTGTAATTTCCCATCCTTGATACGTTGTATGTATGTATCCCTGACAAAGAATAGGAATTTACATCTGAATTAGATGTGGGTGGAAACATTCATAGAATCATAGAATCATAGAATCATAGAATGGTAGAGTTGGAAGGGACCTCCTGGGTCATCTGGTCCAACCCCCTGCTCAAAGCAGGATTCACTAAATCATCTCAGATGTCTGTCCAGCCTCTGTTTGAAGACGTCCATTGAAGGGGAACTCAACACCTCTCGTGGCAGCCTGTTCCACTCATTAATCACCCTAACTGTCAAAAAGTTTTTTCTAATATCTAATCTGTGTCTCCTCCCATTTAGTTTCATCCCGTTGCTTCTAGTCTTTCCCTGTGCAAATGAGAATAAAGATGATCCTTCTACAATGTGACAGCCCTTGACATATTTGTAGACAGCTATTAAGTCTCCTCTCAGTCTTCTTTTTTGCAAGCTAAACATTCCCAAATCCTGCAACCGTTCCTCATAGGACATGGTTTGCAGACCAGTCACCATTCTGGTCGCTCTTCTCTGAACTTGTTCCAGTTTGTCTATGTCTTTTTTAAAATGTGGTGCCCAAAACTGTACACAGTATTCCAGATGAGGTCTGACCAAAGAGGAGTAAAGATCGATAATGACTTCACGTGATCTAGACTGTATGCTTCTGTTAATACATCCCAGAATTGTATTTGCCTTTTTTGCTGCTGCATCACACTGTTGACTCATGTTCAGTCTATGATCTATTAGTATACCTAAGTCTTTTTCACATGTACTGTTGCTTATCTCTATTCCTCCCATTCTGTATATGCTTTTTTCATTTTTATTGCCCAGATGTAGTACTTTGCATTTTTCCCTGTTAAAAACCATTCTGTTGGTTGCTGCCCACTGCTCCAGTTTATTTAGGTCTTTTTGAATCCTCTCTCTCTCTTCTCTAGTATTAGCTATCCCTCCTAGCTTTGTGTCATCAGCAAATTTAATCAGTTTACCCTCAATTCCTTCATCTAAATCATTGATGAAGATGTTGAACAATACAGGTCCCAGGACAGAGCCCTGTGGTATCCCACTTGAGACATTCATCCAGCTGGATGTGAAGCCATTTACAACCACCCTTTGAGTCCGATCACTAAGCCAGTTATGAATCCACCTAACAGTTGCCTGGTCCATTGCATACTTGGTCATTTTTTCAATAAGGATGGTGTGAGATACTTTGTCAAATGCTTTGTTGAAGTCAAGATATACTATATCTACAGCATTTCCCTGATCCACCCAGTCAGTGATTCTGTCATAGAAGGAAATTAAGTTAGTCTGACATGACTTGTGAGTTACAAACCCATGCTGACTCTGGTTAATCACTTCATTCTTATCCAGGTACTTACATACATGATGTTTAATAATTTGTTCAAAGATCTTTCCTGGTATAGAAGTCAGACTCACCGGCCTATAGTTCCCTGGGTCCACCTTCTTCCCCTTTTTGAAGATAGGAACAACATTTGCTCTTCTCCAGTCTTCTGGGACTTCTCCTGTTCTCCAAGAATTTTCAAAGATTATGGAGAGTGGTTCTAAAATTTCTTCTACGATCTCCTTCAGTACTCTGGGGTGTAATTCATCTGGACCTGGAGACTTGAACTCATTTATGTTAGCTAAATATTCCCTCACAATCTTTCTGTTTACAGATAACTTGGATTCTTCTATTCCTTTAAAAGGACAGTGAAAATCAGTTGATGTTACATTTTCTTTCTGAGAGAAAACGGATGCAAAATAGGAATTAAAAAGTTCGGCCTTCTCAACATCCTCTCTTACCATTTCTCCATTTTCATCTTGTAAAAATCCTATAGCATCTTTGACTTTTCTTTTACTTTTGACATACCCCCAAAATCCTTTTTTATTGCTTTTGACATCTCTTGCAAGCCTTAATTCATTGTCAGCTTTAGCTAACCTGATACATGCCCTGCAGGATCTGCAGACTGCATCATAATCTTCTTTAGATATGCCTCCCTCTTTCCATTTAATAAACATTTCTTTCTTTCTTTTTAGCATGTGTTTAAGTTCTGTGTTCATCCATCCTGGTTTCCTTAAATGCTTCCCATTCTTCCTACTTTTCGGGATTGTTAACGATTGTGCTTTGAGAATCTCATTTTTAAAAATTTCTCATCCTTCCTGGACATTTTTGTCCTTAAGGACATCCAGCCATTGGATCCCTCCTATTCTCTTTCTGAGTCTCTTAAAATCTGCCTTTCTAAAATCTAACCTTGAAGTTTGAGTCTTCACATGTCTTCCTCCTCTAGTTATCCAAAATTCTATAATAGCATGATCACTGCCTCCTAGGGTCCCAGCCACCTTTACCTCCTCAACCATTTCCTCCCTGTTTATAAGGATTAGATCCAAAGTAGCAGATCCCCTTGTTTTCTCCCCTACCTTTTGGAAGATAAAGTTGTCAGCAAGAGAGGATAAGAATTTGCTTGACATTCTCTTACATCATACCATATATGAATTCTCCTTACAAGACGACCACATAACAAGCCCACACACACAATACAGTCACAGTGCAGAATCTAATTTTCCCACATCATGCACTGCTAAGGTATTGGAGAAACCGTGACAGACAGAGGTAATACGCAGTAAGTGACTCCACAATCAATACCGCACTATGAAATGAAAAATGAAGTGTGTCAGGAGTACACAGCTGCTTTTAAAGAGATACTATATTCCACTTTATCAAAAAGGTCAACACTATTCTCATTTACAGAGTGCAGTTACGTTAGTAACACATTATATTAAAGGAATCTTTAACATTTATTAACACTTAATGCCCTCTTACCAGAGTAAGTTTATAGAGGAGGGCATATGGCTTCACCACCTGGGTGTGTCATTCACCCAACTTTCCTGCTAGACTGGTTCTTTGTGGGTTCTTTCTGCATAGACTACTACATCATCACAACAGCAGGGGCTTTGCTTGGCAGCAGGGATGCTGCTGGACACCTGGGACACTTTCCCTGCAGGTGTTGTGTTTCAATGGCTTATGGTAATTTTTGTAAATTTTGCATAGCCGTTAATCAGTAAATAATATTATTATGAGTGGTCCATATCTTTTTAACAGTGTGTTGTATAGACTGTGACTATGTATTAGGCCTCGCTAACATGATCATATAACACGGCTGAGTGCTATTCGATGTTTTACCTATAGGGCAGTGTAGATCTGCTTTTTTTTTCTCACACCGATTCAGTATGAGAAAACAGTTACAGCATTCTGGAATTCAGATCACGCTCCACCCATACAATAGGTGCGAGTTAAACATTCGAGTTCAGTCCGACATCTGTGGACTCAGACAGTGAAGAAGATGGAGAAATTAAGTTCTCCATCTTCTCCACACCTGTGATGTGATACTCATACGCAAAAGAATCACACTATTATGACACTTGGCTCAAAGGCTCAAACTCTGACAGAGTATCATCAGCAAAATCGAGTTGATTCTCTCGAGAATTATAGCTCATGTGACCCCGACCTTACTGAAACTTACATTCGTATTCTTCCTCCTCTATACTAATATTCACAAATTATTTCAATAGAAATAATAATTAAGTAGATCTGCCAGAAAAACTGATACAAGAGCAATATCTAGTTGGAATTGCATCTTGGCTTACAAACTTTAGGTTGCGTGTCATGATTTCTCCGCTCAGTGTGTCTGGGACTCAGCTCTGTCATCCTATCTAGTGCTGGGGCATGCTGAGCTGTCAGTGCTTTCATTGACAGCTCAGTTGACCTATCTAAGACTATGAGATGCAGAGAGTTCTCAGATGCTTCCTGTTCTTAGTAATTCCCCTGCTATTTAGGTGAGCTGTCTGCTCCAGATCACTGCCAGTCAAAGCTTCTGTTCTCTGGTGTGTGTTTGCCTGATTCCTGTGCTGTGAGTTCTGATCTACTGCTGCCTGACATTTGGACGATGTTCTGACTACCTGTTTGCTTTTGCCCCTTCGCTTAGGTCCGCTATTTCTCTGGTATTCTGAACCCGGACTTTGAGCTGACTTGCGCTTATTTTTTTCCCTTAGTCTACTATGTACTCTCTTGGTACTGACCCCGGAACGTCTGACTTCTCTGCCTCATGTCCATGAGTAGTGACTAGCGTCACACTGTGCAGTTGTAGCTAGACTTTCTTGCAGATTTCTTCAAATTTACAGGACTTTTCTAATTTTATTAAATGGATATATTTGCAAGCACTGCTCTGAAGCTGGCCTGATCACTGGAGCCTCAGTGTGCCTGTTCTTTTCCCATGTTGCAGTGGAAAAACTGCTTTTGCAACAGCATGAGAAAGCTCAAAGTTGGGGCAGTGACAGCAGCCCAAACTGTTAATCTTCAGGAGTGCACCGCCCTCTGGCAAACAGGATGCGGGATACAGAAGAGCAGTGAACTCCTGATGACATGAAAATGAGCTAACCCATTTAAAAGGGTATTTTCAATTATTAAATTGCATTAAATAATATGAAAATAAGTAAGTTTACAATTAACTTTCTTTTTCTATCTGCTGTCATTCTCTTGCAATGAGAACTTTTATCTTTCACTGTGTACAGCTAGTTTGCATGGAGCTTGACTACTAGTGTCTGCCCAGATCCTGGCTGAGTGTCAGTAGTAGTAGTTACATTCCAGGGAGAGCATGATTCCTAACATACCAGACACCTCTCTCCAGCCCATTGATTTCTATACAGCAGTTATCTTCCTTTGCCTCCCTCTTTGCTCCTTACAAGTGATGTTATACGTCTTGCAAAATCACCAGCCCACAGCATTGGTTTCTCACAGATCAGGTCTCCTAATTAGGTACAGTATCTCACTGTCTAAAGCCTTGTGCTTGATCAAATGTCATGTTATCTCAATATGTAAATATAATGATAGCAGTGTAGACTCAGAAAAAAACACTTATAGCTGTATGTGTTACAGCACAACTTGTGCTGAGCTTTATGGTTTTAGTAATACTACAGCTCTGCTACTTACCACAATTGTCACTCAAATCAGAGTTCCCACTCCCCCAAAACCAGGAAGGAAGGAGACTGCATAGATCTGAGGGGCACAAAAGACAATCATGCATCTTATACTTATGAAGCCATAATAGCCACACATAGAAGTCTATGAGGCCATACTGTACTGTCATATGCCTCAGATGAAGGCATAAAGAATTTTTTTTGTGTGACACATATGGAATACATTATACAAACAATATGACAATATTAACATTATGTAATCCTTCTGGCTTGGCAGTATAGAGCTTCTGCAAGACTATGTGCACATATCAATGCTATTTGCATGACATAATATTACTATTAGTGCTTGAATTACTTTGGGACTTCAGACTCAAGTTCTTGTTTACATGAAGCGCATACACAGATAAGAACACTATGTACCCATTCCTACCTTCTAGATACACCCAAAAAATTAAATGTAGGCCCTTCTTCTACAGTCCCCAAGATCTAACATTCATATAAAGAAAAACAGTGTATGCAACTTGGATGATATAAAACCTTGGCAAATTGAACTGAATTACGTAACTAAATAAGTAAAAAGAAGTTCCATGTTCCAGCTATTGTATAAAAGGAACTGATTCATTTCTTGTCATCTTAAGATGACACTAAAGAGCACAATTTGCAGAGATGTGTGGCTTCCATTAGCGCTGAGAGGGAAAGTAGGAAAAGAAGTCTACTTTCTGAGGCAAATTGGTTGTGGTCATATTAATTACTATAAAGAATTCCTTTCCATCAGAAAATGATGCGCCTTGAACCGGTCTGAATACTATGAAGTACAATACATAGCTAAGAGCTCAATATATTGTGACAAAAGCACCGAAGGAGAGCATTAAAAAAAAAACAATCTCCTGAAATAAAGTCAAAACCCCAGAATTAGAGGGAGTTTTTTGGTTGCCTCCACCAAAAATGGGTATCACACAAAAAACAAGGCCACATTCAGCTCCAACGATGAGGACTTAGAAAATATGGTCACAAATCAATTTAAAAAAAAAACAACTTCAGAATTAAAAAAAACCCTGTAAAATCTAAAAAAATATACATACAGGTGCTTCTCACAAAATTAGAATATCCTCAAAAATGTAATTTATTTCAGTTCTTCAATACAAAAAGTGAGACTCATATATTATATAGAGTCATTACAAACAGAGTGATCTATTTCAAGTGTTTATTTCTGTTAATGTTGATGATTATGGATTACAGCCAATGAAAACACAAAAGTCATTATCTCAGTAAATTAGAATACTTTATAACACCAGCTCGAAAAATGTTTTTAAAATATGAAACATTGGCCTACTAAAATGTATGTTCAGTAAATGCACTCAATACTTGGTCAGGGCTCCTTTTGCATCAATTACTGCATCAAAGCAGCATGGCATGGAGGCGATCAGCCTGTGACACTGCTGAGGTGTTATGGAAGCCCAGGTTGCTTTAATAGTAGCCTTCAGCTCGTCTGCATTGTTGAGTCTGGTGTCTCTCATCTTCCTCTTGACAATACCCCATAGATTCTCTATTGGGTTAAGGTTAGGTGAGTTTGCTGGCCAATCAAGCACAGTGATACTGTTGTTTTTAAACCAGGTATTGCTACTTTTGGCAGTGTTGACAGGTGTCAAGTCCTGCTGGAGAATGAAATTTCCTTCTCCAAAAAGCTTGTCGGCAGAGGGAAGCATGAAGTGCTCTAAAGTTTCCTGGTACACGGTTGCGCTGACTTTGGTCTTGATAAAACCAAGCGGTTTGGTCCAGTGGACCAACACCAGCAGATAACATGGCTCCCCAAACCATCACTGATTGTGGAAACTTCACACTAGCCCTCAAGCAGCTTGGATTGTGGCCTCTCCACTCTTCCTCCAGACTCTGGGACCTTGATTTCCAAAATAAATGCAAAATTTACTTTCATCTGAAGCAACACCTTGGACCACTGAGCAACAGTCCAGGTCTTTTTCTCCTTGGCCCAGGTAAGACGCTTCTGGCGTTGTCTATTGGTCATGAGTGGCTTGACACAAGGAATGCAACACTTGTAGCTAGAGATGAGCGTTGTTCTACTCGAACTGTTCGCCAATCTCAAATTCGAGCTGTTTTGGGCGGTGTTCGAGCCGGTCGGCGAACACGAACAATTTGAGAAAAATTCGGCTGTTCGAGGTTATGTTCGATAACTGTTCGTGCACCAAAATCATAACTGGATTTTTTCTCAGTAATGATGAAAATTAATGTTAATACGCAGTTTGAGTGTACAGCGGGGCGGGGGGAGGGGCAGGGGATGGATCTCTGCAGGAACAATGAAGATCTCCATTTTTTTTTCTCTTTCCCGCATTTGCAGTGGGGAGGTGCAATCTGTCAGCCTATCAGCAGCGCACACACGGAGCGAAGTGCTTTTTTTCACACAAGCAAGGGCATGTGTGATTGGCAATGTATGTCACATGTCCTTGCCCTATAAGACCAAGCCATTTTCCCCGTCGCCACCATTTTCTCACTGCTGCAGCTGCGTGTTAGACGGCACCGCTGTTGCTGTGTGCGCTATACCTTGTTAATTTCAAGCCAATTTTCGCACAAATATACAGATAGCTTGGGAGTAGGGAATAGTTGTGATTGCAGTCCTTTTAAGGACTAGGTTACAGCATTTCCTACGACTTTTATCAGGCAGGTCTGTGCTCTTAAATAGATAGATTGTGGGAGTAAAGACTAATTGTAATTGGAGTCCTTTTCAGGACTAGGTTACATCAGTTCCTATCAGTTTTTGCCAGGCAGGTCTGTGCCAGTGCTGTGCAAGTTTTTTTCACAGCATTTGGCTGAATCTAGCAAAGCTAATCCTTTTTGGCCTATTGCAGAGTGTGTTAGTCAGTGGAGTAGCCTATCTGTGTTGCAAGATATACCACCTGTGTATAGAATACCAATTTTTTTACTGCACCTAGTGAAGTAAAATCTTTTGGGCATAGCATCATTCTATTAGTCCATCTATACTGACCTCCATCAGGTTGCAAACTGAATATAATTTTTTTCTGCATCTAGCTCTGAAAAAATATTTGGGCTTCTAGCAGTGTGTGGGACTTGGTCTATTAGTCCATCTATACTGACCTCCATCAGGTTGCAAATTAAAAATAATTTTTTTCTGCATCTAGCTCTGAAAAAATATTTGGGCTTCTAGCAGTGTGTGGGACTTGGTCTATTAGTCCATCTATACTGACCTCCATCAGGTTGCAAATTAAAAATAATTTTTTTCTTCATTTATCTCTGAAAAAATATTTGGGCTTCTAGCAGCGTGTGGGACTTGTTCTATTAGTCCATCTATACTGACCTCCATCAGGTTGCAAATTAAAAATAATTTTTTTCTGCATCTAGCTCTGAAAAAATATTTGGGCTTCTAGCAGTGTGTGGGACTTGGTCTATTAGTCCATCTATACTGACCTCCATCAGGTTGCAAATTAAAAATAATTTTTTTCTGCATCTAGCTCTGAAAAAATATTTGGGCTTCTAGCAGTGTGTGGGACTTGGTCTATTAGTCCATCTATACTGACCTCCATCAGGTTGCAAATTGAATAAAAAAATTTTCTGCATCTAGCTCTGAAAAAATATTTGGGCTTCTAGCGGTGTGTGGGACTTGGTCTATTAGTCCATCTATACTGACCTCCATCAGGTTGCAAATTAAAAATAATTTTTTTCTGCATCTAGCTCAGAAAAAATATTTGGGCTTCTAGCAGTGTGTGGGACTTGGTCTATTAGTCCATCTATACTGACCTCCATCAGGTTGCAAATTAAAAATAATTTTTTTCTTCATTTAGCTCTGAAAAAATATTTGGGCTTCTACCAGTGTGTGGGACTTGTTCTATTAGTCCTTCTATACTGACGTCCAGCAGGTTGCAAATTGAATATAATTTTTTTCTGCATCTAGCTCTGAAAAAATATTTGGGCTTCTAGCGGTGTGTGGGACTTGGTCTATTAGTCCATCTATACTGACCTCCATCAGATTGCAAATTAAAAATAATTTTTTTCTGCATCTAGCTCTGAAAAAATATTTGGGCTTCTAGCAGTGTGTGGGACTTGGTCTATTAGTCCATCTATACTGACCTCCATCAGGTTGCAAATTAAAAATATTTTTTTTCTGCATCTAGCTCTGAAAAAATATTTGGGCTTCTAGCAGTGTGTGGGACTTGGTCTATTAGTCCATCTATACTGACCTCCATCAGGTTGCAAATTGAATAAAAAAAATTTCTGCATCTAGCTCTGAAAAAATATTTGGGCTTCTAGCGGTGTGTGGGACTTGGTCTATTAGTCCATCTATACTGACCTCCATCAGGTTGCAAATTAAAAATAATTTTTTTCTGCATCTAGCTCAGAAAAAATATTTGGGCTTCTAGCAGTGTGTGGGACTTGGTCTATTAGTCCATCTATACTGACCTCCATCAGGTTGCAAATTAAAAATAATTTTTTTCTTCATTTAGCTCTGAAAAAATATTTGGGCTTCTAGCAGTGTGTGGGACTTGTTCTATTAGTCCTTCTATACTGACGTCCAGCAGGTTGCAAATTGAATATAATTTTTTTCTGCATCTAGCTCTGAAAAAATATTTGGGCTTCTAGCGGTGTGTGGGACTTGGTCTATTAGTCCATCTATACTGACCTCCATCAGGTTGCAAATTAAAAATAATTTTTTTCTGCATCTAGCTCTGAAAAAATATTTGGGCTTCTAGCAGTGTGTGGGATTTGGTCTATTAGTCCATCTATACTGACCTCCATCAGGTTGCAAATTGAATAAAAAAATTTTCTGCATCTAGCTCTGAAAAAATATTTGGGCTTCTA
Source organism: Phyllobates terribilis (assembly GCF_046119375.1). Taxonomy (NCBI): domain Eukaryota; kingdom Metazoa; phylum Chordata; class Amphibia; order Anura; family Dendrobatidae; genus Phyllobates; species Phyllobates terribilis. The sequence goes on along the minus strand of NW_027362763.1, from coordinate 778,201,145 downwards.
GCGGTGTGTGGGACTTGGTCTATTAGTCCATCTATACTGACCTCCATCAGGTTGCAAATTAAAAATAATTTTTTTCTGCATCTAGCTCTGAAAAAATATTTGGGCTTCTAGCGGTGTGTGGGACTTGGTCTATTAGTCCATCTATACTGACCTCCATCAGGTTGCAAATTAAAAATAATTTTTTTCTGCATCTAGCTCTGAAAAAATATTTGGGCTTCTAGCAGTGTGTGGGACTTGGTCTATTAGTCCATCTATACTGACCTCCATCAGGTTGCAAATTGAAGAAAAAAAATTTCTGCATCTAGCTCTGAAAAAATATTTGGGCTTCTAGCGGTGTGTGGGACTTGGTCTATTAGTCCATGTATACTGACCTCCATCAGGTTGCAAATTAAAAATAATTTTTTTCTGCATCTAACCCAGCCAATAGTTTTGGCCTAATACCACAGTTTGGCCACTCAGCTCTGCTCGGTTACCATCCATTGTTTTTTTGTGCAAACAACTCCAGAGTTGTGAATTAGTTAACCACCAAAATGAGTGGAAAAAGGCCTGCTGCTGGTGGAAAGGGGAATAGGCGTGTTGGGAAGGGGAAAAAAGGTTGTGTCCGTGGGGTAGGTGCAGAAGAAAGACCATCTTCCAGCCAAACTAAAATGTCTACTTCTTTTAGCGGACAATGTGATAAGATCCCTTTCTTACGGCCACGCCAATCGCTACAAATTCCAGATGAGGCACAAAAACAGCAGGTGCTTCAACGGATATCAAGTGCTCCTTTAAGTGGGCTCTCCTCCACATCAACTTCAACATCACAAATACTCCAGTCCTCAAAGGTGTCACCCAAATCGCACTTGCTTCCTCACAGCTCCCAAATCTCCAGCTGCCCGTCTGAGTATGAGGTAGAACAGATGGTTGAGTCTGCAGAGCTGTTTACTCATACTATAGCCTGGGAATCAGAGGTCGACTCCAGCGCTTCTGTGAATCCAGACGAGGAAATGATCTGCACTGATGCCCAGAATCTTTATGAGTCGGATCCAGGACCAGACGCAGAAGGTTCTGACCATAATGTAGACCCTCATTCCCAAACTGTAACTCCTGTTGGTGGAGACAATGAGGAAGACGATGATAAGACTCAAATACCTGATTGGAGCGACAACTTTAGTTTTTTGTCAGGGCAGGAACAGGTTGGCTCTGAGGACGACGGGTGTGATAACGCACAGGGTGATGATGATGAGGTCGGAGATCCCACTTACTGTCAACCCACAGTCAGCCAAGAGATGAGGTCAGCAGAGGAGGTGGAGGAAGATGCTAGTGACGACGAGGTCAGGTTGCGCCTTCCTGGACAGAGACGTAGTACTGGAAGCACGTCAACAACTGCATCCTCAAACACAACTCTGCCTCTCACCACAAGTCGTGGTGGCTCTTCAGGTCGCATGGGTGCTAAGCCTTGCATAGCCTGGGCATTTTTTCAGATCGATAAAGATGACCCAACTCGTGTTATCTGTAACATTTGTCAGCAAAAGCTAAGTAGAGGCCAAAAAATACATAGTTTGAGTACTTCATGCATGAACCGGCACATGGACATGAAGCATAAGTTGCAGTGGGAAGCTCAGTGTGCTACAATGCGGTCTAGCCGGCCGGGCCAACCACCGTCTGCCATATCTTGTGCATCCGCGGCCTCTTCATCCTCTGTGACTGGGGGGACAGCAGTCACACCTGTTTTGGGGCGCAGACCTGCCACCTCTTTACCCGCAACAGCCAGCGTGATTGGCAGGTCATCATTTTCTTTGGAGGTGGTAACACCAGCTGGTCTTGAGCGCTGTCCGACATCGATAGCACCACCTTTGGATCAAGGCAACCTAACATGTCCGCCTGCATCTTCCTCACAGACCGGCAGTTTGCCGGGGACACCCTTATCAACCCCGTCTAAGCACAATAGCCAGCCCTCGGTCCCTCAGATGTGGACAAGTAAAAGACCATTTCCTCCTAGCCATGAGAAAGCTAAGAGGTTGAATTTCACCATCTGCAAGCTCTTGGCTACAGAAATGCTGCCTTTCCGCCTGGTGGACACAGAGGATTTTCGAGACCTTATGTCCGTCGCAGTGCCCCAGTACCAGATGCCCAGTCGGCACTACTTCTCAAAGAAAGGTGTGCCTGCGCTCCACCAGCATGTCGCACACAACATCACCGCTTCTTTGAGAAACTCTGTGTGTGACAGGGTGCATTTCACCACAGACACTTGGACGAGTAGGCATGGACAGGGGCGTTACATGTCGCTGACTGGGCACTGGGTAACTATGGTGACAGCAGGACAAGGGGCTGCTGTCCAAGTCTTGCCGTCCCCACGAGTTGTGCGTCAATCCTCTTTATGTCATTTTTCCTCCACTGCTTCTGCCTCCTCAACCTCCTCTCGGTCTTCCACCTGCACCTAAAGGCTGTCTGGTCATGCCACAAGCTTTCTAACTGCGCAGAAGGGATCCTGCACACCTCCTTACTATGCTGGCAGTAGGGCTCAACGTCATCAGGCGGTTTTTACATTGAAATGTCTGGGAAATGTGAGTCACACAGCTGAGGAGTTGTGGTCAGCTCTGGAGAACCAATTTCATGAATGGTTGTCTCCACTGGACCTGAAACCAGGGAAGGCCGTGTGCGACAATGCTGCAAACCTGGGTGCGGCCCTTCGCCGGGGCAATGTCACACACGTGCCTTGTATGGCTCACGTGTTGAACCTGGTTGTCCAGCAATTTTTAGCCCACTATCCCAGACTAGATGGCCTTCTGCAGAGGGCACGGTCGCTGTGTGCTCACTTCCGCCGTTCGCATCCCGCAGCTCAGCGACTTACATCTCTGCAGAAGTCGTTGGGCCTGCCACTTCACCGGCTAAAATGCGATGTGCCTACCCGGTGGAATTCAACTCTGCACATGTTGCAGCGACTGTGGCAGCACCGACAAGCCCTGGTGCAATACGTTCTGACGTATAGCCTGGGCCAACGAGATTCAGAGGTGGGGCAAATCACGCTGGAGGAGTGGTCTCAGATCAGGGACCTATGCACCCTTCTGCACAGTTTTGAAATGGCGACGAAGATGTTTAGTGCTGACGATGCCATTATCAGCATGACTATTCCGGTGATTTACATGCTGGAGCACATGTTAAACAGAATTCGGAGTCAGGTGGTGGCACAAGAGGAGGTGGAGGAAGTAGAGGAGGAGGAGTTGTATGCGGAAGGGCTAACATCTGCAAGGTCCAGACGGTCGGCAGCACCAAGGCGGCAGGCATGTGAGGGTGGGGGAGATGATTTTACCAGGGCGCATGGTAGCAGCCAAACTAGTGAGGAAGGTGCAGGAGCCCAGGAAGAAGTGGAGGACGAACTGATGGAAGACTCATCAGATGAGGGAGACCTTGATCACATTTCTGTTGTGCGAGGTTGGGGGGAGAGGACAGAGGAAGGAAGCATGATTGCTACCTCGCCACCAACACAACAGGGACTTGGTGCTCCTGGATGCGCAACACACATGAGTGCCTTCTTGCTGCACTACCTGCAACATGACCCTCGAATTGTGAGAATTAGAAATAATCCTGACTACTGGGTTGCCACACTGTTAGATCCCCGGTACAAAAGTAAATTTGCAGAAATTATTCCTGCCATAGAAAGGGATGCACGCATGCAGGAGTATCAGCAGAGACTGTTGCAGAATCTTACATGTGCTTTTCCACAAAATACCAGTGGTGCACGTAGTGAATCTCACAGTTCCAACTTGCCAACCGTGGGACCGTCAAGTGTTCAGCACTCAAACCGTAACAGAACCACAGTATCTGCTGGTAACATCAATTTTGCGGAATCATTTCACCACTTTTTTAGCCCATCCTTTGCAAGGCCACAGGAGACAAGAAGTCTGACACATAGTCAACGCCTAGAGACGATGGTACAGGAGTATCTCCAAGTAAACATTGAAGCCACGACTGTGTCACTGGACCCTTGCTCTTTTTGGGCTTCCAATCTGGATAAATGGCCGGAGCTAGCCACTTACGCCTTGGAGATCTTGTCATGCCCCGCAGCCAGCGTTCTGTCTGAACGTGTGTTCAGCGCTGCTGGTGGTGTGCTGACAGATAAGCGCACGCGGCTCTCCACTGATAATGTAGACAGACTCACGTTCATAAAGATGAACAAATCATGGATCCGAAACGACTTTTCTACCCCTGTGTCATCCTGGGGAGAGTAAAAGCTTGATGATTGGTTAAAATCACCCTACCAACCGTTTTAAGCTTTCAAATTACTAATCATGTTTATCTGTATCTTGACTGGAAAATAATTTGGGCTTTGTAGCAGTGTGCAGCACTGATCCTATTAGGCCATCTATAATAAGCTTCACCAGATTTAAAATTAAAAATAATTTTTAGCTGCATCTAGCCCGGAAAATAATTTTGGGGCTCCGAGATGCGCAAGACACATAAGTGCCTTCTTGCTGCACTACCTGCAGCATGACCCTCATATTGTCAGAATTCGAAGTAATCATGACTACTGGGTTGCCACACTCTTAGATCCCCCAAACTTTTCGATCAACCTTTTCATTTTAATAAAGACCCAAAAAATGGTCATTTTTGAAATTATAAGCATTAGCAGGTTGTTAGAAACTGAAATCAAACAGTTTTCAACTCAAAACTTTATTCTAGGTGATGTTACATTTTCACATAGGACTCCTTGTTCGAAAGGAGCTTCTGAACTCTCTCGTCCATTGAATTTGTCAGGTTTTGGATGGTTTCTGCTTCAATTGTTTTGCATGAGGACAGAATACCCTCCCAGAGCTGTTGCTTAGATGTGAACTGCCTCCCGCCATCATAGACACTCCTTTTAATGATGCTCCAAAGGTTCTGAATGGGGTAGAGGTCAGGGGAGCATGGGGGTCACACCATAAGTTTGTCCCCTTTTATGCCCATATCAGCCAGAGATGCAGATGTTTTATGTGCAGCATGAGATGGTGCATTATCATGCAGAAAAATGATCTTGCTGTGAAATACACGGTTCTTCTTCTTGAACCATGGCAGGAAGTGCTGTTTGAGAAAATCCACATACATTATGGAGTTCATCTTTAGCGCCTTCAGGGATCCTAAAGGGGCCGACAATCTCTCTCCCCATGATTCCAGCCCAAAACATTACTCCACCTCCTCCTTGTTGGCGCTGTAGCCGTGTTTGCGTGGGGTGTCCATCAACCAGCCATCCTCCACTCCATTCATCTGGACCATCGAGCGCTGCACGGCACTCATCCGTGAACAAAACAGTTTTGAAATCAGTCTTCATGTAATGTTTGGCCCACTGGAGCCGTTTCTGCTTGTGTGAAGTGGATAGAGGAGGTCGACAGGATGGCGTATGCACAGCTGCAAACCTCTGAAGGACCCTGCATCTTGTTGTTCGGGGGACGTTGGAGGCACAAGCAGCTTCAAAAACTTGTCTGCTGCTATGACAAGGCTTTTTTGCCGCTGCTCTTTCAACCTGACGTAATTGCCTGTAGGAAAGAGTCCTCAATTTGCCCTTATCAGCACGCACACGTGTGTACTGTGAATCAGCTACATACTTCTTGATTGCCAAGACACTTCATCCTGATCATCGCACAATGTTGATTGTAGTCATGCCTTGACCTAAACACTCCACAATTTGTTGCTTCTCAGCAGCCGACACATCCTTTTTCTTTCCCATTTTGGCAGAAAATGTAGGCTGCTTAATAATGTGAGAGAGCCTTCTTAAGTAGTCTTGCCTTTCATTGGACACACCTGCCAAACTAATTAGCACAGGTGTCTGCAATTGCTTACAGTGATATAAAGAGCCCTGACACACATCACCATCAATGAGTTTAACTGACAAACAAACAAATTCTTCCCTTATCACTCCTAAACACTTTTTGCATAATAATTTGGAACGCGGTGTACATGTGCTTTTCCACAAAACACCAGTGGTTCACGTAGTGAATCTTACAGTTCTAACTTGCCAACCGTGGTCTGTATGGAATTGTTCAATAAAGGGCCCAAAATTAAGATAACATAGATGGGAGAGGTCTCTATGAATAGGAATTCCTAAGTATTTGATACCCTGTGAGGGCCAGGCAAAGGGAAAGTTGGACTGGATGGAATCCTATATGGATTTAGGGAGGGAGACATCGAGGGCCTCAGACTTCGCTGCATTGATTTTAAAATTTTACCATGTAACAAAGTGATCTATTTCAGCCATAACAGCAGGGATGGATATATGTGATTGAGTGATATATACTAGGACATCATCAGCAAATAGAGAGCACTTGTACTCGGTGCCTCCCACCTCAATCCACCTAATATTGGGGTTATGGCGAATTGATGAGAGCAGGTGCTCCGTCACTAGGATGTATAAGAGAGGGGACAGAGGACATCCCTGCCTTGTCCCATTGGTGATTGTGAAAGGTGATGAAAATGTTCTGACGCACCCCCTGGGCCTTGGGACACCCGGAGCCGGACCCTTTTTGGTGGATGCTGGTGGTTGTAGTCTTCGTGGCGGCGATCCGGTTCCGTGGCTCAGGGCGGTCAAACCAGTGGCGGAACTATTTATGTGGTTTTGATGTTTAAATGTCCGACTACGCCACCCGTGGATTGCGGTCAGAGTGAACCGCCGCTACAGGGCAGACCGCTAAGGCTGGTGTTGTGGGTGCAGCAGAGCGTAGCATAACTCCCCACGGGAGGAGTATAGCCTCAGGGCAGTGTATGCGGAGGATGGGGGTGATGGTGCAGGGCAGCAGCAGTAACGACACGGAGTCAGTGATGCAGTTCAGGGCCTTTACTCACAGTTCTTATTATCCAGACCACGTCTGCAGGTAACGGCTGCCCACGTCGTACTGTGCTCACCAGGTGAGGGGCTCAGACAACTCCCAGATAACTTTGGAGCACTTCACAGGACCCCCTTTGTGTGTCCTTTGTCTGGCCTTTCTTACCAACACTTCTGTCCGGCTGCCTCGGGCCTCCTCTTGGTAAACTTGGCGCCAGTTTCCCTGACCCTATGTGGTGCCTTCCTAGCGGGTGGAGCAAGGGGCTGCGCCACATAAAATGTCAGAGCCTCCGGTTTCTAGCTGAGGGTCGTTTCCTGCCTCCACTAGTTCGGGGACCGGTCTCCCCCTTTGGCCTGACCCCTCCACGCAGGTGGATTCGGGCGTGCGGTGGCGACTCGCCCGTCCGCACCCCTGGGATCCCTTCATTCCTCGTTCCTGGAGCCTTCTCCGCTCCTCTTCCTTCCTTCTCCCTCTTGCAGGCCTGGGCCTCTGTTACTAGGCCCGCCTCCGGAGCAGAGCTCATGCAGAGCCCCTGCTCCCTGCCACTTCTGCTCAGACTTCTCTGCACTGAACTAAGATGGTGCCCACCTTTTATACTCCCTTCTCAATGCACCCAGGAACTGCTTCCTCCCTGCTCCTGCACTGCAGGGTTCCCCTTCCTCAGTGTTCCCTCCCCCCACTCCAGCCAGGGACAGGGACTGTCGTGCCCATCTCAGGGGCATATTGGTCGCCCTGCCCCACGGCAATGTGGTGTAATGCATGCAGGTGTCGGGTCCTGATCCACACTCCATCCTTATCTGAGAGTGAGATATCACACCTCTGGGTGAGGTGCAATACGTCTGTAGCAACCGAGCCCTCGGTGCTACAGTTCCATTTATCTTCAGCCTAGGTGACGTATTGTGATACAGGGCCGTGATTTTGGCTATAAAAGGGTCCCCTAGACCCCTACCCCAAGCTTTTTAAGAGAATCATATATGGCGTGCCAGGAGACTCTATGGAATGCTTTCTCAGCATCCAACGAGAATATCTACTTACAAATTTTTAACTGCATCTAGCCCAGGAAATACTTTGTGCCTAGTAGCAGTGTCTGCTAGTCAGCGGATTATCCCGGCTGTTAAGCAAGCTACACCACCTGTAGTTTGGACACTTAATTTTTTCAAAGGAAATGCTTCGGGACCACGGGATACTTAGTGAAGAGCATCAGGAGGCACCCCAAGGCATAGGGGCTGGGACTGGCACTAGGATGCCTTGCGGTGGACAGCCGAGCTCGATCCTTATAAAAGCTTTTTAACTGCAGCAGCTTTAGTGGACGCTACTGGAGCTGGAATTACGCGGCTGCTGGCATGAGACTTGCCCTCCAATAGATCCTTGTAAATGGATTTAAAGTGTATTCATTCAAATTAGAGGGACAATTTAAATTAAAAAGCTTAGAGCTGCCTCCACCACAGGGGGGCTCTCTCGACCCACCAGCGGACAGGCACCAGTATTGGGAGAGGGGGGCTGGCCGTCAGGGTTCACCGCGGCTCTGGCACAAACCCGGCGACACGGAGGTGGCACGGGCAGGAGCGGACTGGCCGTCTCGGCTTCTCACTTTTTGGATTTTAGAAGGGCATGACATGCCTATATCTGTGTCTCCCCCTCCTTTTACTCCTCCACCTCTTTTCTTTTCGCATGACTATATGTACTTGTCACTTTTCCATGTGTTAGTTGTGTCTTCTGAGCAGTTTGTCAGCTTTTGGACACCTTTGAAGGTGTTTTCTATGTGTTTCTATGTGTTTTTGTTTGCCTGCCATTGGTTTTAACGGTGTTCGAAGGTGTTCGACGAACAGTTCGACGAACAGTTCGGCGAACACACGGGTGTTCGACGAACCGAACCGAACTCGAACACTACGGGGGTGGCTCAACACTACTTGTAGCCCATGTCCTGGATACGTCTGTGTGTGGTGGCTCTTGAATCAATGACTCCAGCAGCCGTCCACTCCTTGTGAATCTCCCCCAAATTTTCGAATGGCTTTTCTTAACAATCCTTTCAAGGCTGTGGTTATCCCGGTTGCTTTTGAACGTTTTTCTACCACACTTTTTCCTTCCACTCAACTTTCCATTAATATGCTTGGATACAGCACTCCGTGAACAGCCAGCTTCTTTATCACTTACCTTTTGTGGCTTACCCTCCTTGTGGAGTGTGTCAATGACTGCCTTCTGGACATATGTCAAGTCAGCAGTCTTCCCCATGATTGTGGAGCCTACTGAAACAGACTAAGGGACCTTTCTAAACCTTTCTAAATGCTTAGGAAGCCTTTGCAGGTGTTTTTTGTTAATTATTCTAATTTATTGAGATAAAGAATTTTGTCTGTAATCCATAATCATCAACATTAACAGAAATAAACACTTGAAATAGATCACTCTGTTTGTAATGACTCTATGTAATGAGTTTCACTTTTTGAATAGAAGAACTGAAATAAATTAAATTTTTGATGATATTCTAATTTTGTGAGAATCACCTGTATATTCATTTGGAATTGCCATAATTGTATCGAACTGGAAAATTACAGTATATTACAGTATCATTTTCACTGCACAATGGATGCTGTAAAAACAAAAAAAAAAAAAAACACAGCAGAGTTGAGTTTTTAAGCATTGTTCACACCAGTCTTGATGTGGGGACATGCTGGAGTCACACACTCCTGGTTCTTGAAGAGGCATAAGCCTTGTCATGAATCAGAAGTATTGATTGAGTGGCTTACATCTATGTATGTCAAAAAGTCAATACATTTTGGTGCACCTTTGAGTTGTGTGTAAATTTTGCGACTCTTCAAAGCTTTCACGGTAGAATTCTGGCGTGAAAGTTTTGATACAATTTTTGAGACAATTCACTGGATTTTTTTCAGTTGTACTGAGTACCTCCTCCAATTGCTGGTGTTCTATTGAGTCTGAAATGTTTTTTCACCTTCTTTTGCACTCGTAGGTTCCAAAGTTATGACCTTCTGTAATAAAAATGAAAAATTTCCCCCTTTCAACTTGCTGCCATATACTACAGAACTTCCTTGTCGTTGTTTGCATTTCTTCCTCTCTGACAGAACTTCTATGGTTGAAATTAAAATTGTTATCTTTATTACAGGGGGGCATACATGTACCTGATTGCAGAGATGATCGAGTGTGGAGGGGGCTCAGGAGTTGAGCCCATGCAGCAGATGCCAGTAACAATACATAGCTGGCATCTGTGTCTAACAGCGGTAAGAGCTGTGCTGCGCCCATGGCTGTTGACCATTTAAACACTATATTCAATCTCTGAAAGCAACATTTAAATAGAATGCACATCAGTGCTCTTTATCTCCCATTGGCCCCACATGGCGTGACCATAGGACACCGATGGTTACCCTGACAGCTGGGGGTTTGCTGCAGGACCTCGTCTCAGCCATCTTGATACGAAATACTATGTTATTTCAGTGTATAGTATAAGTGACCTGGTCCCCTAAGGGGACTAAAAATGAAGTAAGAAAAAAAGTTTTAAAAAATATAAAGATTCGAATTGCACTCCTTTTCCCAACATGAAAAACAAAGAAATTTAAAAAATAAACATTTCATATCAGTGTCAGTAACAGTTTTATTTATCAAATGTAAGGCAGTGCTAGTCATCATACTGGGGGATACTCGCTGCACCGGGTCAATTAGTGCACACCAGCAAGGTCTTTTCAGTATTTCAGAATGCAGCAGTTTATTATTTTATCACAAACCGCAGTTCACACATATAATGTCCACGAGCCCCAAGTGGCAGACAGGCCCACTTGGCTCCAGGTACAGCCTTCAGCAAGGTAATAATAATGTCCATATATCACAATGTCCATATAACGCACCGCTTTTACCTTTTGCAGGGTCTTAACGGTTTCAGGTTTAGTTTGCCTCCACTTGAGCTTTTAGGCTTCCCAGGTGGGGGTCTACAGCTCTCGTACCTTCGAAGGCTACTGGTATGTTTTCACTCACATCCAGCCTTTGCCTTTCAGGACTCTTGGATTTCAAGCCTCTGCCCTCCAAGGCCACTGGCATCGCTTACACAGCTAAGGATCCAGCCTCGACCTTTCAGGCTGCACCAGGCTTCAACAGGCCTCACTAGGCCTCACTCTCTAGCAGTGTCCCACACGGGAACAGGCCTCACGCCTTACACTAGGCCACACTAGCTCCCCCTGTTTCAAACTACCAGGGTTTATATATCCGTCAGTGCTTGTAGGACCTGTCATGATGTCACAGTCATGTGATCATTCCTTCTGTGTGCACGTAGGACCTGTGCTGATGTCACAGTCATGTGATCCGTCCTTCTGTGTGCACGTAGGACCTGTGCTGATGTCACAGTTCACACAGAGACCATGTACTTGTCAACTGCGCTGTTCAGTCCCTGGAACATTAGTCAACGACATTAGCCCATTCCTTAGGGACCTACCATCTGTCATTGTCACTGACTTCGTCAGGTCACCTTTCCGGGTTGTAACCTTGTCAGACCTCCCCCGCTCCCAGCGGTCAGTCGTAACCTTGTCAGACCTCCCCCGCTCCCAGCGGTCAGTCGTAACCTTGTCAGACCTCCCCCGCTCCCAGCGGTCAATACAGCAGTGGGACTCATATGCCCTGGTATCTAAGGTCCGGTTCGACTCCGTACTGTCCCGTCCTCTATTGGGTCATTTGTATGGGCCACTCAAACCTGAGTTACTGGAGGTCTCACTACCTCTAAACCCACGCCCACTACTCTCAGGACATCTTGAAAGGTCCCTAACTTCAGCTGTAGCTGTTCTGTTATTTAGGCTGTGTGCCCACGTAGCATTTTTCAAGCGTATATGCTGCGGAATTTCCGCAGCATAAACGCTCCAAAAATGCTTGGTAATCCGCCCCCCATGGTCCTCAATGAGAAGCCGCACTGTCAATGCCCACGCTGCGGTTTTTTCCGCTGCGTTTATGCTCCGCGGAAAAATCCGCAGCATGTCATTTAATTTTGCGGAAGCGCGGCGTAATCGCCGCCATTGACTTGCATTGGGCCGCTTCAAATCCGCAAATATGTAAAAATAATTGCGGAAGTGAAGCGCATTTGCTGCGGTCTTGTACCTCAAAACCGCAGCAAATAGGAAGTGACGTCACAATTGGGCGTTCCTTCCATCCATCCCATGAGCATCCCATAATCCAGGAAGACGAGAATCCCATAATATTCCCGTCTCTCAGGATCATGGCTGCTAACGTGGGATGGTACAAGCGGATGAATGTCAACGTGGGATTCATGATTAGTGTGGTAAGTGTCTGTATGTGTCTGTGTGGTGTGTATGTGGTCTGTATGTGTCTGTGTGGTGTGTATGTGGGGTCTGTGTGGGGTCTGTGTGGAGTCTGTGTGGGGTCTGTGTGCGCGGGTGTTAGCAGGCAGACATAGGCCGATGTGACACTACTACTCCCATCGGCCTATGTCTGTCCCCCGTCCACTCCTGCCAGCAGGATCAGCTCGATGGGAGCAGTAGTTCCCATCAGCCTGATCCTGCTGTAAAATGTGCCCCAAAATTAAATTTAATAGCCCCCATATGTGCCTCCATATATTATTGACCCTATCCCCCCCCCCTATTTTTTTTTTTTTTGGGGGGGGTGCTATCATTATTAAAGTTTTTTTTTTATTTGCCCCAATAATATGTCATCTACTGCCCCCTTTTTTTTCATTGGTGGCCAGTGGTTACCTAAAATAAATTAGTTCATACATTACCTGTCCCCGCCGATCGCCCCTAAAATAAAGTAAAAAATAAAAAACTACACCTATACTCACCTAGACACCTAATTCCCCGAAGCCATCGATCTCCTGTAATAAAATATAAAATAATAAACCACAACCTTATCCTTACCCCTCCATAGCAGTCCACGAGTGTCCCACGAAGATCTCCAGTTCAGAGCAGCCACATAGAATGTGACCGCTCTGAACCGCTGCCGCCGCTAGAATGAACGGGTTCGCCGGAGTTCAGGCAGCGCTGCTCCGGTGATCTGCTTTACGGCACCGCTGTATCGTGAGAAATTCCCACGGTACAACAGGGCTGTAAAGGAGGTCACCGGAGCAGCGCTGACTGAATGCACTCCGGTGACCTCAGTCAGGGGCTCATGCTGCTGGGAGCGGACGTGTTCCCGGCAGCGTGAGCTTACAGCAGCCATGACAGCTGTCACATCTCCAGATGTGACAGCTGTGCATGGGAGATCAGCGCAGGAACGTGGACAGGTAACTATTTTTTTTTTTTTTAGTAAAATTAGAATTAAATAAAATTGTGTTTTATTTCAAATAAATTATTTTTTTCTGGGTGTTTGTCTTTTTTCTTTTTAACACTTTGTAGGTTAGTAATGGGGGTGTCTTATTGACGCCCATCATTACTAACCTGGGCTTCATGTCAGCTGGCGCTGACATGAACCCCACCACTATTACCCCCTGCCACCGCACCAGGGCAGCGTGGAAGAGCGAGGCTAAGTGCCAGATTTGGCGCACAAATATGATGCGCCAAATCTGGGGCAGCTGAGGGCTGATATTATAGCCTGGGAGGGGGCCTATAACCATGGCCCCTTTCTAGGCTATTAATATCAGGTCGCAGCTGTCCGCCTAGCCTTTGCTGGCTACAATTTATAGGGGGACCCCATGTCATTTTTTTTGGGGGGGTCTTCATAAATAGTAGCCAGAAAAGGCAAAGTGGCTAGCCTTTGCTGGCTACAATTTATAGGGGGACCCCATGTCATTTTTTTTGGGGGGGTCTTCATAAATAGTAGCCAGAAAAGGCAAAGTGGCTAGCCTTTGCTGGCTACAATTTATAGGGGGACCCCATGTCATTTTTTTTGGGGGGGTCTTCATAAATAGTAGCCAGAAAAGGCAAAGTGGCTAGCCTTTGCTGGCTACAATTTATAGGGGGACCCCATGTAATTTTTTTTGGGGGGGTCTTCATAAATAGTAGCCAGAAAAGGCAAAGTGGCTAGCCTTTGCTGGCTGCAATTTATAGGGGGACCCCATGTAATTTTTTTTGGGGGGGGTCTTCATAAATAGTAGCCAGAAAAGGCAAAGTGGCTAGCCTTTGCTGGCTACAATTTATAGGGGGACCCCATGTCATTTTTTTTGGGGGGGGCTTCCTATATAGTAGCCAGTAAAGGCTAAGCTAACTGCTGCGGCCTGGTATTAATAGCAAAGGAAGGGTCCATGGTTATTGGCTACTTCACAGACTATAACATCAGCCAACAACCGTCTGCTTTCCCTTTGCTATTTATTAAAGCTATGCGTGAGCCCACTTATTTTTTTTGGTTCAAAGATTTTATTAAAGTGAAAGATTATTGTACAGTGTATGTAGGTTCATTCACTGAAAGCTCCTGCATACGCTGTAAGGTTGATTTCTCACGTCCACATATCCACGTTAGTACAGATAAGTGTGACCGAGTATGCTTTGCAATGGGTCTGTGTGTGGGTCTCCGCTGTGTGTGGAAAATGGCATCAACACTCGTCCCGGAGATTGACGTGTGAAAGAACCGTACAATATAGGTGAGGGGTTAGTGTTGGTGTGTGTGCGTACATATCTCCATATGTTTATTTAATTTTTTTTTTGGGGTTAATCTTTTATTCCTCCATTTTGTTTTTAAAATAATATTCACACACGTTATTATTCACTGTAGATTGAAAAATATCCCGAAATATGGGACCGAGCTAGTCCTGACTACAAAGACAAGCAGAAGAAAAAAGACGCCTGGGCCTCTGTGTTGAGCCAAATGTATCCCCAGTGGGTGAATGCTGAACGTGATGCCCAAGAGGAAATTAGTAAGTTTTGATTTTTACACTTATTTTTATATCTATTTATAATTGCACTTTTTGGTGTCAAAGCAGTTCATAAATTGTTTTGGTTGTGTCATTGCAGTGTATGATATTAAAAATCGGTGGAGATCGGTCACCGACCGGCTGGTGAAGTATCACCAGTCGGTGCAAAGTGGCTCATCACCCAAAAAAAGAAAATTTCCTTTTGCGGACGAGCTGGCCTTCATACTAACCAGTAGGAGTTTGCGGAGGTAAATTCCCAAAACATATTAATTGAAATGTTTCCAAAAATGTTGTATTTACATTGGGATTTACCTTTTATTATATACAGAACTGAAGGAAACATCATGGCCCCAACAGCAGAAGAGGACAGAAACACAGAGCAAGCAGAGGAGGAATCCGAGGACTTTTTCCAGCTTTCCTCACCGGATCCATCTGCTTCGGCATCTTCAGCATCTGGTTGTCCCTCACATTCTTTGTCCAATCCAGCGGACATCGGGACGGGTTTGGTGACTGATTCTCCTGCTCCTGCTCCAAGTGACGCTGGAAGCTCTGCTGGTGATGTGTTGAGGCCCACTGGGAGGGGGTCTGGTTCTGCTCATCTCGTGGCATCGAGAAGGGCGGGCAAAAAAAAGGCCAAAAGCCACGGGGGTGGGACTATTGTGCTTGAAGCACTCACAAATCGAACCCTCAGCCTTGTGGAAAGGGCATCCCAGGAAGATGCCATCGATAAATTTTGCTCAGCCCAAGCTGCCCGCATCAGATCTCTGCCACGAGATAGGCAGAACATGTACATGACTGCAGCAGGCGCTATGGTCATGGCAATTGAAGAGGCAGCAGTTATGCCCTCGCCCCCAGCCGTAGTATGCGGAATATTTAATTGTTTCAAACCCAGTGTGCCTCCACCACGACCAGCAGCTGCAACCCAGCGTTTTGGGCAGGTTGCTGCAGCATACCGTCCAGAAGATATGCAACCAAGTTATGGTCGGCAAATGGCTCATGGTGCATCATCATTTATCAGAGGACCATCCCCCAACTCTACTTTTTCTCAAGAAATGTTTCCTGGGTACAGCTTTGAAGAAGACCTTCAAAACTTGTAGTTAAAAAATTTTACCCCTCCCTGTCAGCATTTTTGGACCCTAGCAAATACAGACAGCACCTGTAGGTCGATAGATACACAATGTTTTAGAGAATCAGACAATTAACAAAGACCTTTTCTTATGGTCACCTATACCAGGCATCAGGCGTAGGGGACTGTAAGAAAAGGTCTTTCTTTTTATATAATTAAACAACCTACAGGTGCTGCCCGCATTTTAGGGCCCAAAACTGATTAGAGGACAGGTGTGCTGTACACAGTGTGTAATTTTTTCCCAAGTTATGGGCAATGTTTGTCCGATTAAATTTTCTAGAAGTTTGTTGTTTTGTGTTTTTAAAAAGTTTTTTACAGTTATTCTATATTACGTATTAAAAAAATTATTTAAACTATCTGTTAATTTTTTTTTTCAAGTGTATATGTGGTTGGATTGGGTTGTAATGAAAAAGTGTTCCCCTGATCTGCGCTCACCATAGCGCAGGTCAGAGGAACTCTACATTTTTGAAATTTGTTCAAACTAATCTACGTATGTGGTCGGCTGTATACAGTGGTTTTTAAATTAGAAATATACTTTGATATTTTGGACCACAACTATTTTTTGGATGAATACTACTCTCAACACTGTTATTTGCTAGTTCTGTTCTTAGCGCAAGCAAATAACAATGGTGAGGGTTGACTTTAGCAGACAGTACTTGGGAATAGCGCTCTAGGTAGTAATGCCAATTTACAGGCTCTGGTCTTTGTGGGTTGTTCACTTTTGCGTTGACGTATTGTCGAAAAAAAAAATGTAGAAGGTTGCAATTCAAGAAATATTTTAGACAAATTTAAGTTTAACCATAATTTATTTTTTTTAAAAACATTTTTTTTTACATTTTTATTTTTAAAAAAAAGGAGGAAGTTCTTCTTTTATTGTTCATCAGATCTTCTCTGCTGGTCAGGCTGCTCAACACCAGCACAGGAGTATTGCCAGTGCACGGCACCTTCAGGACTCATGAAGTAGTCAGCGAAGGTTTCTCGCACCCTGGCACCAGAGTTGGATGGCCTTCCCTGACCGGAGTTGACAACTGGAATTAATTCAGATAGCTGTGACTCCTCATCTTGCTCGGTGCTGTACTCACGAGCATAGTTGTGGAGTACACAGCATGCCTTAATTACAGTGTCAACGGTCTCCGTATCCAACTGGATGGCAGTGTGAAAGATCCTCCACTGACTACACATGATTCCGAAGGTGCATTCCACATATCTGCGTGCACGACTCAGCCGATAATTGAAAATCTGAAAAGGAAAAATAGATAATTAGAAAAGCCATAAAAAGAAATACAAGCCAACAGTAATTATCCATTATTAATTCATCTTTTAAAAAATTAAGGTCTTTATTACAAAAAAATATTCCAACAATGGGCTCTTTTTTTTGGGGGGGGGGAGGGGGCTCCACATTTTCAATCTTTTTTGGTCATCTTTTGTTTTCTCTTGAGTTCACACATATCAATTTATAATGTGTTTTGACTTTGTGTCTGTGTTTGCCTACGATGTTTGCTCTAGAGTTTACACATCAGTGACCTTTTCAATCTGATCTCTGTGCATGGTGATCTCATGGTCAAGCCAAAAATATGTACACAAAGACAGACACAGTGGAGCCATCACCACAGGGTGGCTAACAAAACCAGGTACACCAGCCATCACCGCAGGGTGGCGAACAAAACCAGGTACATATAAATCAACATTCAACTTACCGCAAGGTGATGAGCAGCCTTTCCTCAGCAGAGATGGCCCTTCGCATTACAGTGTCTTGGAAGTCCAGGTCAGGAGACATAAGGCTTAGCAGCCGATCAAATGCAATAATGTTCAGACGGCAGAACTGTTTAAATTTTTCAGGAAAACTATAGTAAACAGAGAAAAAAAAAATATTAAAAGATAATTTTGGAACATAGTATACAAACAAAACCTTAAAAAAACAGCATAGACGGATGACATTATACTTTCTTCACATATATCTTACCTCCTTAAATCCTGGTAGAGAACATTAAAGTGGCCCTTGTCCGTCCGCTCCTGCAAGATAGGGTGCACCCAAATTTTTTTTGGTCGTCTTCTCCTCCTTAAACGCTCCTATAGAACAATAATAGGTTAGTACACACACTACATAAAAATAATGTACCCCAAAAAAACTTAGTTTATATTACCTGCTCAACGTTGTAGTGCAGGAGATTTAAGCAAGTCATTAGCAGAAGGTTTAGGCATGGTCTGCTGACCCGCAGGGGCTGCAATTCCTGTGGCATACTGTCTTTTGCAAAAAACAAAATGGTGAAGAGGGGTTGAACTAGGAAATGACATCAGGATTTCCATCTTTTTTTTTTTTTTTTTCAATAACTTTATTTGTGCTCAAAAACGCATGAAATAAGCTTACAAAAACGCATGTAAAATCCGCATACAAAAACGCGTCAAAAACGCGTCAAAAACGCGACCAAAAAACGCACGCGATTTTCTGGCAAGGGACATGCAGAAATGTTGCAGAAATTTTCTGCTTCATAAATGCAACGTGGGCACATAGCCTTAGGGGGCCCTTTCTCTGTCTGGTCTCACAATTTCTAGACGGCTGCCATCTTCTGCTGCTCAGATGATGCTGTTTATCCACTCGCAGTCTAGCGAGATTCAACTGTTCTACCTCTCGCAGGTAGGTCACTCGGTACTCCATCAGCATGCTCATATATGCAAGACTTTCTTCCGTTCCTACAGCGGAGAATGACACCATGCCGTCTTCATCTGATATCCAGTCCTGATGATCACGTGGACCGCTTACTTTCACCACACCAGACTTCTTTACCATCATCTGCATGGCTCGGCCATTCCTCCAAATGAGCTTTCTCACCAAAACATGAGGCACCCGGATGACCACTTCCCGCAGATTGTGAGCTTTTCTCATAAGCTCCAGTTGTCTAACGGCTTGCTCCGTCTTCAACCGGAGAAACCGCTTCGTGCGAATACATCGCCAGTGCATGTCACTTAGGATTGCCACCCTCTTCACTGTGACTTCGGTCGTGGACAAGACCACCAGCTGTTTAGCTTCTGAGGTCGAGTACACCTTACAGGCTCCCACGGCCTTCTTAAACTCGTCATGCACGGACTCACTGGTGCATTCTTCTTTCAAATCCTCGGGTACATCTATGAGGCACTTGTACCGAAAGGTTTCTATCTCACCAGTGGTCTTCAAAAGGTCATCTAGCTCAGGTTTCAGGGGCAACTGACTTTCAGCTTCTTCACCCTGTATGCTTCCCCTGAGCTGACTCACAGCTACAAATTCACGAATTTTCGTCTTGACCACTTCCATCTCATTTTTATCTTCTGTTGACACACTCTTAGCTCTCCTCAGGTCCACCTTCTCATGGTATAAGGGAGTGAGTGTAACTTTTTTTCCTTTTCCTTCTCCAAGGAGGACTTGTTCACTGAGTGATACTTTGCCAGGCGACTTTTGAGCTTGAAAACTTCTTCCTCTAGCTCAGCTACTCGCCTCTCAGCAGCCAGTCTCTCAAGCTTCTTTTGCTTCAAATGGGCTTGTAGCATCTCCTTGAGCTCCTTGACCTCGGCACTCACATCCACCGAATCGTCCGAGCTCGCATTATTCGAGTAGGTATTTTTTCCATACCTCCCATCTCCAGTGGCCAA
Source organism: Phyllobates terribilis (assembly GCF_046119375.1). NCBI lineage: Eukaryota > Metazoa > Chordata > Amphibia > Anura > Dendrobatidae > Phyllobates > Phyllobates terribilis. The sequence goes on along the minus strand of NW_027362763.1, from coordinate 778,181,830 downwards.
CTCCTGGCCCTGGTCTGTGGCTTCTCCGATAGACTCCTCCATCTGTTTCCGCTCAGCTTCCATCTTGCTGATTCTTTCCTTAAGGCACGACTCTGCCCTCTGGAGATTATCACAGAACATCTGCAGCTCCTTCACCTGAGCTTCCAGACCTAGGGTCTTTCTGCGGAGATCACCATTTTCATCACGGGTGTCCTGCAGAGTGGTCTCAACCACTTGGCGCATGTGCTCTGCATCCGCCTTATCATCCTCTAGTTTTTCTTTAACCCTGAGGAGATCCTCATAGTCTATCTTAATTTGTTGCAGTTCCCCACTGCGTTCACTATATTCCTTCTTGGATTCACCCAGCTCCCGGTTGAAATGTTCGCGCAGTCGTTCTAGGTTTTGTTCATGCCCAGAAACTTCATCCTGCAGCGCCTCCTTGAGGGCAGACAGCTCTAACTGTACCAGAGTGAAGCGACCTTTCACCTCGCACAACTCATCTTCACACTCCGCTTTGTCAATCTCCAATTGAAAAACCTCCTCCTTGGTTTTGCGGCGGTCTTCCTCTATTTCATAGAACGCTTCCTTCCATTGGTTAACCTCCTCGTCGCTTCCCTCCAGGTCTCGCTGCCAGTTCCTCACAACCTGGTATATTTTCTGCTGTTCAGACTCCAGGTTCAGCTGGTCTGAGGACACGTTCCCCAGGTTTTCCCTTAGTTGCTGCACGTCACTCTGATACTGCTGCCTGATAGGCTCCAGCTCTTGGTCAGGACTGGCCGCCTCCTCTTTCAGGGCTGTCAGATCCTTCTGACCCAGTACTGTACCGGAGGTTGCTACTGGCAACGTCACATCCTCTTCTTCTAAAAGAGGATCCAAATTCGGAATAAAGGCACACAGCCTTGCATTTTCTTTATTTGCCCTTCCAGCAAAATCTACAGGAGCAACTTTTTTGTGGCCCTGATGCCATCGACGACGAGAGGGGGACTCTCTCCCCTCGTCTAGCCCCTCCTGACTGACCTCTCTTTCTACTTTCATAGTGTCACCGTCAGCTACGGGGTCTGTGTCACTCCCCATGGATTTGTAGACTAACAGGTCACCTCCCACCTTGACGTCACCCCCTTCTACTGGAGCTACCCCGTTATCAACGGTCAAATCGTCATTTTTAGGCAGTACTAACCCACAACCAGTAAATTTTTTTGATTTTCTATACTCCACGCTGTTTTGATCAACCGCACCTTTTTTAGACTCCGCCCGCTTTTTAACAACCACACCGGTAGGGGACTTTTTACAAGAAAAATCAACAATAGACTTAGGACTCAGTTCACAACAGCTCTTACCACTTCCCCGGGCACTCTGGGACAACAATGGCGCCCCCGGAGAGTTCATGGAATGGTCTACTGCCGCCATTCCATACGGTGCTCACAGCTTCTGCCGTTCCTGCACCATGTCCCGCAGACGTTGCTCAAATACCTGCTGTGAGTCTTGTCGCTGTTTCTCAAATGCCTGTTGCTGTTTCTCAAATGCCTGCTGCTGCGACTCCATCAGGCATTTCAATCGCTCAACAGCTTCAGACTCATCTGCTGCTCCCTTCACAGCCATCTTTATCTGCTCCTGCATTTCTTCAGGACACTCTATTTTTCTGCAGGACGTTTGCAGCCGCTCATCTAACCCCTTCTCCATTCCGTCTGGAGATACTGCACCAGACATGGCCATCGCGGTACACTATTCATACTAGAACTTCACCGCTCTCCCCGGAAAATTTTCGTGGCCCCTCTGAGCCACAGCAAACCAGGTTTGAGTGCGAGGACAATTTTCCTAATCCCCGCTGAGGTACAGCAAGATGCTTTAAGCTTCGTGACCCCGCCGAGTCACAGCAAAACCGGATTTGAGTACGATGACAATGTTCGCAACCCCACCGAGTTGCAGCCAGATGCTTTGATCTTCATGACCCCGCCGAGCCACAGCAAGATGCTTTATCCACACTCTTCGTCCTGTGCCGTTGCCTCTAGCAACAAGGCTGCCGTTGCCCCTAGCAACCGGGCTGCGGCTGCCCCTAGCAACCCGCTGCAGTTGCCCGCATTCTCCAACCACATGTAAGGCAGCGCTAGTCATCATACTGGGGGATACACGCTGCACCGGGTCAATTAATGCACACCAGCAATGTCTTTTCAGTATTTCAGAATGCAGCAGTTTATTATTTTATCATAAACCGCAGTTCACACATATAATGTCCACGAGCCCCAAGTGGCAGACAGGCCCACTTGGCTCCAGGTACAGCCTTCAGCAAGGTAATAATAACGTCCATATATCACAATGTCCATATAACGCAGTGTATTACCTTTGCCGGGTTTTTAGCTTTTGCAGGGTCTTAACGGTTTCAGGTTTAGTTTGCCTCCACTTGAGCTTTTAGGCTTCCCAGGTGGGGGTATCCAGCCCTCGTACCTTCGAAGGCTACTGGTATGTTTTCACTCACATCCAGCCTTTGCCTTTCAGGACTCTTGGATTTCAAGCCTCTGCCCTCCAAGGCCACTGGCATCGCTTACACAGTTAAGGATCCAGCCTCGACCTTTCAGGCTCCACCAGGCTTCAACAGGCCTCACTAGGCCTCACTCTCTAGCAGTGTCCCACATGGGAACAGGCCTCACACCTTACACTAGGCCACACTAGCTCCCCCTGTTTCAAACTACCAGGGTTTATATATCCGTCAATGCATGTAGGACCTGTCATGATGTCACAGTCATGTGATCATTCCTTCTGTGTGCACGTAGGACCTGTGCTGATGTCACAGTCATGTGATCAGTCCTTCTGTGTGCACGTAGGACCTGTGCTGATGTCACAGTCATGTGATCCGTCACCTGAGGGAGAGGTACCTGGTCAGGCAAAAAACACATCCTGGACCATTACCGTAATGCCGCAAGTCGCTGCATTACACAAAGTATAATAATAATAGTAATATTAACCAATAAACTAAAAGCTGTAATGAGAAAAAAAAATAAAAAAGGTAAAATTTGTGAGTTTTTTGTCACCAATCTTTCCTAAAAAAATAAAATAAAAAGTGATCACAAGATTCTATGTACCCCAAATTGCTGTCAATAAAACTGATAGCTTGCCACGCAAAAAAACAAGTTCTCACACAGTTCAGTCATAGGAAAAATAAAAATATTACGAGTCTCGGAAAATGGCAACACAAATCCCCCAATTTTTTTTTTTTTTTACAAACTTCTGAAACATTTTTTAACACTTAAATAAAAAAAACTATGCAGGTTTGATATCGCTATAATCGCACAGGCCTGGAGAATCAAGTTCCAAAGTCACTTTAACTGTAGAATAAATGTGGTAAAAACAAAACCCCCATTTTGTTTTTCACAATTTCACTGCACTTGGATTTTTTTTTCAGTTTTCCAGTACAATGAATGTTGACATGCAAAACTATAACTCACCCCACAAAAAACAAGCCCTCATACTGCCATGTCTAAGGAAAACATAAAAAAAAGTTATGACAAAAAGCAAAGATGAAAAATTCCATGGTTTTTAAGGGGTTAATGTGAAAAAATATCTAAAGCTAGTACAAAATGTATTTTTTTCTATGAGTTATCTTTAATTTATTAGTCTATTTGTGTATATTCAACATTTGTGATTAACACATTTTCTGTAGAATTAGGGCAAGTAAATATGCTTTATACTACTGTCTGATTCTGGCAAATATTAAACTATTAAACTGTTTGGATAGCAGCTCCATATTAGCCCCAAATTAAGCAGACATTACTGCAATATGTGTACAGACTGGTGAAAATATGCCATGTGATTATGGCAAGAGTCTTGGTATGTGGGAACATGTGAGAGAAACATCCTGATGAAGAGGTCATTTAACATTTCCTTACAATGGGAATCTAAAAGAACGCTTATGAATTGTAAATGCTTAGAGTACGATAAGTGACCCTTGACATTACAACTGCAGTAGCTTGAAAGCCCAACACTATTACATAACAATGCAATGTTTGAAATATTAATTTATATAGGGAAATATATAGGGAGATTCATTGCAAATGTGTTAATTCCACTTAATATCACTTGCACTGTGTCACGACCAGCTCTGTTTCCAAATAAATAAAACAATATTTAATAATTACTAGTGATGAGCGAGCATACTCGCAAGTACTCGGTACTCACCCGAGCATCTCAGTACTCGAGATGCTCGGAGCTCGCCGAGTACTTGCGAGATGCTCAGGTTGATGCTCGGGTCCCCTCCCTGCATGTTTGGCGCTCTTTACAGAGCCAATTAACATGCAGAGATTGCCTGCCACTCACTGTAATGCAGCAGCCATGTCGGTTGTGGCATTACAGTGATTGGCTGGCCGCACAGCGTCATCAGTTCTATATCAGACCTGGCGCCGCTGTGCTCATCAGTCTACTCCGCAATTAGACAGAGTAGGGAGAGGTGCTGCTGAGCTAGGGAGAGATTTGCTTGTTTATTAGGTAGTGTAGGTAGAATAGAAGTATATTACACATATCCATCTCAACAAACAGTCCTTGTGAGGACTAATCCATCTGCAGAGATATCAGGCAGGCAGTGTATATAGCAGACTGCAGTGCATATAGCACAAGAGGCTCCATTCCAGTTCTGTCTGCTACTTCTGTTAGACATTTCTAGACAAAGGCCCAGGTCTCAGGGGCCAGGAATAATTTTTTTTGGATCTTAATCCACATTATTTGCTTAAAAAGCAATCCAGAGAACACCATTTATCTGCACCATTTGCTTGTTGGCACTGCAGAATACAGCCAGGTATTTTCCATATTACAGCCCTAAAAATGCAGCTATTTAAAACTGTCACACGGATCACATATAATTGCGCTGAAAATATTGCCATTTCTAACCTCCATTAAAGTTTTGTTGCAGTGTGTCAGTAAAGCTATTGACACCAGTTTGCTGTTAAAAATAGTTACCTACAGGCCAGGTATTTAAAACTGTGGTTTCTCCGTCACACGGATCACATATACGTTTTCAGAAAATTCTGCCATTTCTGACCTCCATTAAAAAATGTTTTCAGTGTGTCAGCGAAGTTTTTGACATCGGTTTGCTGTTCAAAATAGTTACCTACAGGCCATGTATTTAAAACTGTAGTTTGTCTGTCACACGGATCACATATAACTTCGCTCCAAATTTAGCCATTTGTAGTGAGCGTGGAAGATATTGTCCTCCATTTAAAATGGGAAAGGCGCATGGCAAGGGATGGGGAACTAGATGTGATGGTGATAGTGCATGCAGAGACAGAGGCCGTGGGCAAGCTGAAATTGTGCAACAACAAACACCCATTTCTTCTCGCCCGACCTTCCTGTCCCAATTCCTAGGGGACTGCAGCACACCACTATTGAACCCAGGGCAGAGTGAAAAGGTTGTTGGTTGGATAGCGGATAATGCTTCCAGTCACTTTGCCACCAGCACCACCACCCTGTCTTCCACACGGTCAAGTCTCGGTAGCCGTGAGTCTGGACTGCATATTCCTCACCCTGATCCTCCTTTCTCCCACCATACCAAGTGCCCGGAGACAACTGATCTCACACTTGGACACTCGGAAGAGCTGTTCACTTTTCCATTTATATATTTGGGCCTCTCGCCCGGTCCACTTGAAGTGGGGCAAGAGGAGATCACATGTAGCGATGCCCAAATATTTGAGCAGCCACGGTCACATGAAGGCGACGAAGGGAAACTGTCACAAGAGGTGGATGATGATGAGACACAATTGTCAGAAAGTCAGGAAGAGGACCAAGGTGGGGAAGAGGATGACGAGGTGGTGAATGATATACTGACTGACCCAACCTGGCAGGAGGACATGCAGAGCGAGGACAGCAATACACAGGGGGAGGGAGGCAGAGCACCCCAACAGGCAAGAAGAAGCAGTGTGGTGGCCGCAGACAGAAGGCGGGCAACCGTTCCCCATAACACCAGCACAAAGGAAGTTGCCAGTACAACTGTTAGGTCTTCCCGAGTCTGGTTGTTTTTTGAAGACTCTGCCGATAATAACAAAGAGGCCATTTGCACCACCTGCCAGGCCAGCATCAGCAGGGGTGGCAAAACGACCAGCCTGACCACCACCAGCATGTTCAGGCACATGGCAGCAAAGCACCCGACTTTGTGGGCCGAACCCCAGTGTCAAGGAACAGTGTCTGCTGGTGGCACCACTGCTTCTTCCGCTGTTGTGCATGCAAGCCAATCCCCTGTCCATGGTGCATGCGAAGATGTCTCCTGCCCTGCACCTGTCATTGCACACTCTCAAGTAGCAGCATAAGGAAGCATGTCCACGTCCTTGTCCCAGTGCAGCGTTCAGTTATCCATACCCCACTCCTTGGAACGCAAGCGCAAATACGCAGCCAAGGCCCCACAGGCCACACTACTAAATTCCCACATTTCGCTACTGCTTGCGCTCGAAATTTTGCCTTTTAGGCTCATGGAGACGGAAGCATTCCTCAACCTGATGGCGGCGGCCATCCCTCGGTACTCTGTCCCCAGCCGAGTACCGAGTCCCGGTGTGCCATCCCCATATTATACAAGCACGTGTCCCAAAACATTCGTGGTGCCCTCAACAACACAGTTACTGGGGAAAGTCCACCTAACCACGGACACGTGGACAAGTGCTCGTGGTCAGGGATGGTACATCTCACTGACTGCACACTGGGTTAACATAGTGGAAGCCGGGACCCAGTCGGACCTTGGGAATGAACACGTCCTCCCGACACTGAGGATTGCAGGCCCTGGGTCAATCAGGGTTGCCCCCACAGTCTACAGCTCCTGCACCTCATCCTCCTCAGCATCCTCCTTGTCTTCAGCCTCCATCTCCGAAATGACCACATCAGAAGCTTGCAGCACTGCAGCACTGCCTCGGCCAAGCAGCAACAGGCTGTGCTGAAGCTAATATGCTTAGGTGACAAACCGCACAATGCTAAAGAGTTGTTCACAGCTCTGAAAGAGCAGGCAGATCTGTGGCTCACACCGCTGAACCTACAGCCAGGCATGGTCGTGTGTGACAATGGCCGGAACCTGGTGGCGGCTCTGAGGCGAGGCGAGCTCACACACTTACCATGCCTGGCCCATGTGCTTAACCTCGTGGTTCAGCGGTTTCTCAAATCCGGATCTGCTTGTTAAAGTATGCCGCCTGTGTGCCCATTTTAGAAAAACTCCTACAGCTGCTTCCCCCGCCCTTGTCGAGTTTCAGCAGCGTTTGCAAAGTCCAGCTCACAGACTGGTGTGTGATGTCCCCACGCGTTGGAACTCTACACTGCAGATGTTGGGAAGGATTTGTGAGCAGAAGAGGGCAGTTGTTGAGTTCCAACATCAACAAAGCAGTCGGTATTAGGTTCAGACTCCACACATAAGGAGTGGACATGGATGTCAGACATATGTACCATCCTTCAAAACTTTGAAGACTCCACAAAGATGGTGACGCCAGAATTAGTGTCACCATCCTGCTTCTCTGTCTTCTGAAACACTATCTGCTCACAATCAAAGAGGATGCATTGTAGGCAGAGCACGATGAGATGGAGCAAGTAACCATACAGGGTGATTACACACAGCCCAGCCTCATCTCATGGGCTGTGAGGAGGAAGAACAGGAGCTAGTTTCATGCGCTATAGACGGTACTACCTGCACAACTGTCATACCATCTGTTCAGCGTAGATGGCCTGAGGACAGAGAGGAGGAGGAGAAGAGCAAGGTCAGTCTTGGAAGTCTTGCCTGTTAGCAGTCTGGCACGCATGGCAGAGTTTATGTTATGCTGCCTTTCCCGTGACCCTCGTATTCTCAAAATTTTGGGTGACAGTCATTACTGGCTGGTGACACTTCTAGACCCATGCTACAAGGAGAACTTTATATCTCTTTTTCCTGAGGCGGACAGGTCTACAAAAATGGGGCTGTACCAGAAGGCCCTTGTTGCGGAACTATTAAAAAAATGTGAAAACGCTGGCAGCAGAGGTCACAGTTCGTTGGACAACCAAGGACTACAGGCGAGAGAGACACAACTCCAATCCAGCAGAAGTAGGGGAACACTGTCAAAGTTCTGGGAGAATTTTCTCAGCCCGTCCCATTGCACAGGCCCTGAGGCGTGGGGTACTCTCACAAGGAGGGAAAAGTTTGGGAAGATGCTGAGGGTGTACCTTGCTGACCATACCAACATCCTCCGTGATTCCTCTGTGCCTTATAATTATTGGGTATCCAAGCTGGATACGTGGAATGAACTGTCTCTCTACGCCTTAGAGGTCCTGGTCTGCCCTGCCGCTAGCGTTTTATCAGAGTGGGTTTTTAGTGCTGCTGGAGGAATTATAACTGATAAGCGCATCCGCCTGTCAGCTGAAAATGCTCACAGGCAGACTCTTATAAAAATGAACAAGGGCTGGATTGGGCCAGACTTCTCAACACAACCGAAAGATAGCAGCGTAACATAAACTCAAATCCAGTGTCTTTTTTTGGGAGGTGTGTTCCTATGCACCATTTCATACCCACACAGCGGTATACGCTTCTGATTTTGGCTATTTGCGCTTGTCCTCCTCCTTCTCCTCATCCTCATCCTCCATCACTATATCACCAGGATGATCGTGGTCCGTGATGCAACTCCCACATCATTTTTTTAAAGGGTGTTTATGATGCCTGTAAAAAATTGTTTTTATACAGTATGTTCAGGTATACCCCCAGGGTTAAATGTTTGTCAGCCCATACACTTAGTGCATGGGCATTACAAGTATAGGAGACGCCCTCCTTTCTAATGGGAACATTTTTTTATGAGGCCCTCCTCCGCGTCTCTTCCAAGGGGCATTGGAGTGCCTCCCAATTTTTGGCAGCCCTTGCATTCACTGCATAGGCCAACACTATGGGAGACCCACTTCCTAATAATGGGAACATTTTTTCAAGAGGCCCTCTATGTCTTTTCCAAGGGGCATTGGAGTGGCTCCCAATTTTTGGCAACCCTTGCATTCACTGCATAGGTCAACATTATGGGAGACCCACTTCCTAATAATGGGAACATTTTTTCAGGAGGCCCTCCTCTATGTCTCTTCCAAGGAGCATTGGAGTAGGTCCAAATTTTTGGCAACCCTTGCATTCACTGCATAGGCAAACAGAATGGGAGACCCACTTCCTAATAATGGGAACTGTAATGCACACGCCCGGACTGACTGGCGTGTGCGTGTTTAGTGATCCCACTGGACCATGAACCGGAGAGTGCCTGGAGTGGTGTAACTAAGTATCTGCCCGATCCGACCAAGGTCGCACGACGGCATACGACGCCAGTGCACCAGGGAGGAACCGAGCAGAGGGACCAGGTGCTACTCCAGGTCAGACCCCGGACACGGCTGTTGACCCACACCGGGGAATACAGGAACAGGCAGGTTCGGCTGGCACCCTGAATGGAGTATAGGCAGGCATGACTGGTATGCAGGCAGGCAGGTATGCAGGCAGGGGGTACAGGCAAGCATGGCTAGAGTGCAGACAGGGAGGCACTAGCAGGTTGGAGCACAGATGGGATAGGACCCAATACAGACTGGGACTCAGGAACAGAACCGCAGATGCGGTGGACAATCACAGCAGAGTGAGGCCACCCAGAGCGGTGAGCAAGAGCAGGGCAAGACGAGACCGCCTAGAGCGGTGAGCGAGAGTAGAGCAGGACGAGGCCGCCTGGAGCGGTGAGCAAGAGTGGAGCAGGACGAGACTGCCGGAGCAGCGAGCAAAGGGTCAGAGCAGAGCGAGACTGCCGGAGCAGCGAGCAAAGGGTCAGAGCAGAGCGAGACTGCCGGAGCAGCGAGCAAAGGGCCAGAGCAGAGTGAGACTACCGGAGTAGCGAGCAAAGGGTCAGAGCAGAGCAAGACTGCTGGAGCAGCGAGCAAAGGATCAGAGCAGAGCGAGACTGCCGAAGCAGCGAGAAAAGGGTCAGAGCAGAGCGAGACTGCCGGAGCAGCGAGCGAAGGGTCAGAGCAGAGCGAGACTGCCGGAGCAGCGAGCAAAGGGTCAGAGCAGAGCGAGACTGCCGGAGAACCGAGCAAAGGGTCAGAGCAAAGCGAGACTGCTGGAGCAGTGAGCAAAGGAGAGCGAGACTGCCAGAGCAGTGAGCAAAGCAGAGCAGAGCGGAAACCGCAGGAGCAGTGAGCAAGGCAGAGCAGAGCGGAAACCGCAGGAGCGGTGAGCGAGGCAGAGCAGGGCGGAAACCGCAAGAGCGGTGAGCAAGGCAGAGCAGGGCTAGAACCGCCGGAGCGGTGAGCAGGGCAGAGCAGGGCAAGAACCGACGGAGCGGTGAGCAAGGCAGAGCAGGCAAGAACCGCAGGAGCGGTGAGCAAGGCAGAGCAGAGGGGACAGGGCTCTGTTCACACGGAACAGACAGGAAGGGAAAGGCAGATCCAGATACACACAAGAAACTTGCAATGAAGTAGCGAGTGGACTCTAACCTTACAAACGGTAGTACAGCGACAACAAGTAGGAGTTAGGTGCAGGTTCAGACTCTGCAGAAAAAGGGAAGGTAAGGACATAAAGAAACAGGAAGCAGGTTAGGAGAAAGTTCAGACAGGAACTGTACTGCAACAAATACAAGAGCGAGTCTGGGTATGCGGCCCCCAGAGGGCGGGACAAACAGGCTAGGAGCGAGTTCAGACAAGCCTGGAAATACAGCCTCCAGGAAAGGCAGAAAGACAGCTGGCTAGAGAGCACAGACAGGACTCAGTTCAGACACAGGAACTGATACCGCAAGGCAGGAAACATAGACAGGACCTGGCACATCAGTGACAAGAAGCCAACTGACAGAACAAGATGCTCAGGCATGGATTTCAAGGAGGAGCTGGTTTAAATACTAGGTGACAGACAGCAATAGGCTGAGGACGCATTAGGGGTGTATCTGCAGCAGCTCCAAGAAACAGGAAGTTCGGCGGGCGTCGCCTTAAGCAGCCAGAGCAAAGCAGAGATTATGGAAAGGAGCCAGAGTGGCAGTCTGGACTGGAAATCAAGTGTGCGCTCTTGCACAGTGGGAGATGGACCACCATGCAAGGACGCCGCCAGGTATGCTACAGGAACATTGTTTTCAGGAGGCCCTCTGACCTCCATGTCTCTTCCATGGGGCATTGGAGTGCCTCCAAATTTTTGGCAACCCTTGCATTCACTGCATAGGCAAACACAATGGGAGACCCACTTCCTAATAATGGGAACATTTTTTCATGAGGCCCTTTGTGTCTCTTCCAAGGGGCATTGGAGTGCCTCCCAATTTTTGGCAACCCTTGCATTCACTGCATAGGCCAACACAATGGGAGACCCACTTCCTAATAATGGGAAAAAAAATTTCAGGAGGCCCTCCTCTACATCTCTCCCAAGGGGCATTGGAGTAGGTCCAAATTTTTGGCAGCCCTGCCACTCACTGCATGTGCAATAACAGTATAGGAGACCCACTCTTTAGTATTGGGAACAACAAAGCATAGCCGACTGATGGCTCTCTAAGAATAGTGAGGGCCGACTGCTGTCCCTTTAAGAATAGTAAAGGCCACCTGATGGCCCTATAAAAATAGGCTTTGTAACTCTGCCTTGTCCACCACTCCGGCGGTTCCGCTCTGCTCTGCCTTGCCCACCGCACCTGCGGTTTTCGCTCTGCTCTGCTTGCTCACCGCACCAGCGGTTCCTCTCTGCTCTGCCTTGTCCTCCGCTCCGGCGGTTTCACTTTACTCTGCTTGTCTACTGCATCTGCGGCTCTCTACCTGTCTCCCAGTCTTTACTGGACCCTATCCAGCCTGCGCTCCAACCTTCTAGTACCTCCCTGTCTGCACTCCAGCCGTGCTTGCCAGTATCTCCCTGTCAGCATACCAACCGTGCTTGCCAGTTCCCACCTGTCTGCATACCAGCCATGCTTGCCTGTGCCCACCTGTCTGCATACCAGCCGTACTTGCCAGTACCCACCTGTCTGCATACCAGCCGTACTTGCCAATACCCACCTTCCTGTATGCCAGTCTAACCTGCCTGTTCCTGCATTCCCCGGTGTGGGTCAACAACTGTGACCGGGGTCTGACCTGGAGTCGCACCTGGTCCCTCTGCTCGGTTCGGTTCCTCCTTGGTCCACAGAGTCAACTAAGCCGCCGTGCGACCTTGGTCGGATCGGGTTGATACTTAGTTACACCCCTCCAGGCACTCCTCGGTTCATGGTACAGTGGGATCACAAATCATGCTCACGCCAGTCAGTCCAGGCGCGAGCGTAACAAGCAGAAGAGAGCAGTTGTGGAGTACCAGCTGCAACAAGGCCATTTATATTCAGGTCAGACTCCACACATAAGACCTCTGGAGTGGACCTGGATGTCTGACATATGTACCATCCTGACAAACTTTGAGGAGTCCACCAAGATGGTTAGTGGCGATGACGCCATCATTAGCGTCAGCATACCACTTGTCTGTCTTTTGCAACGCTCTCTGCGGAGAATTAAAGAGGAGTCCTTGCAGCCAGAGTATGATGAGATGGATCAAAAAGCCGTAGCGGGCGATCACACACAGCACAGCCTCTTCTCATCCCAACGTGCATTGGGTGACAATGAGGGAGAGGAGGAGGAGGAGGAAGAACAGGAGCTGGTATCATGCGCTGTAGATGGTAGTACTTGTACAACTGTCATACCGTCGGTTCAGCGTGGGTGGCCTGAGGACAGGGGGGAGGAGGAGGAGGAGGAGAGCGTGGTCAGTTGTCATCTTGGTGAGGACACTGAAGTCTTGCCCTTTAACAGTCTGGCACGCATGGCTGACTTTATGTTACGCTGCCTTGACCGTGACCCTCGCGTTGTCAAAATGTTGGGTGACAGTCATTACTGGTTGGTGACACTTTTAGACCCCCGCTACAAGGAGAACTTTCACTCACTTACTCTTGAGGTGGAGAGGTCTACAAAAATGGGGCAGTACCAGAAGGTCCTTGCTGCAGAACTGTTAAAAAAATTCTCATCTGAACATGCTAGCGGCAGAGGTCACAGTTCGTTGCCCAACCAAGGCATACATGCGAGAGAGACGCAACTCCAATCCAGCCGAGGCAGGGGAACACTGTCAACGTTCTGGGACAGTTTTCTGAGACCCGCCCAGCTTACAGGCCCTGAGGCGTGGGGTACTCTCACAAGGAGTGGAAAGTTTCAAAAGATGGTGAGGGACTACCTTGCCGACCGTACCAGCATCCTCCGTGATTCCTCTGTGCCTTTTAATTATTGGGTATCCAAGCTGGACACTATGAATGAACTCGCTCTGTACGCCTTGGAGGTCCTGGCCTGCCCTGCTGCTAGCGTGTTATCGGAGCGTGTTTTTAGTGCCGCTGGGGGAATTATAACTGATAAGCGCACTCGCCTGTCAACTGACAATGCTGATGAACTGACCCTTATCAAAATGAACAAGGGCTGGATTGGGCCAGACTTCTCATCACCACCAAATGACAGCAGAGTAACATAAAGTCAAATCCACTGTGATAATTTGGGAGGTGTATTCCCATGCACCGCTTCACACTCAAACATGGGTATACGCTTCCTCATTTCGACTGTTTTTTGCTCTTCTCCTTATCCTCAGCCTCCACCACCACTATACCACCAGGGTGACCGTGGTCCGTGTTGCCAGCATTGCAAGTTCCTCCGTCCTAATTTTTGGCAGCTTTTGCTTGGAGGGCATAGGCAAAGACTATGGGAGACCCACTCCCTAATAATGAGAATAATGTTTTTAATATGCTGTACTGCATGGCTCTTGTAAGGGGCATTGCAAGTTCCTCTGTACTAATTTTTGGCAGCTTTTGCTTGTAAGGAATAGGCAAAGACTATGGGAGACCCACTCCCACAATAATGGGAATAATGATTTTAATATGCTGTGCTGCATGGCTCTTGTAAGGGGCATTGCAAGTTCCTCCATCCTAATTTTTGGCAGCTTTTGCTTGGAATGCATAGGCAAAGACTATGGGAGACCCACTCCCCAATAATGGGAATAATGTTTTTAATATGCTGTACTGCATGGCTCTTGTAAGGGGCATTGCAAGCTCCTCCATCCTAATTTTTGGCATATTTTGCTTGGAAGGCATAGGAAAAGACTATGGGAGACCCACTCCCCAATAATGGGAATGACGTTTTTAATATGCTGTACTGCATGGCTCTTGTAAGGGGCATTGCAAGTAACTCCGTCCTAATTTTTGGCAGCTTTTGCTTGGAAGGCATAGAAAAAGACTATGGGAGACCCACTCCCCAATAATGGGAATAATGTTTTTAATATGCTGTACTGTATGGCTCTTGTAAGGGGCATTGCAAGTTCCTCCGTCCTAATTTTTGACAGCTTTTGCTTGGAAGGCATAGACAAAGACTGTGGGAGACCCACTCCCCACTAATGAAAATAATGTTTTTAATATGCTGTACTGCATGGCTCTTGTAAGGGACAATGCAAGTTCCTCCGTCCTAATTTTTGGCAGCTTTTGCTTGGAAGGCATAGGCAAAGACTATGGGAGACCCAATCCCCAATAACGGGAATAATGTTTTTATTATGCTGTACTGCATGGCTCTTGTAAGGGGCATTAAAATCATCTTGTTAAGCTACTGTGACCCCCACGTCTCTTCCAAGGGTCATTGATATTGTCTTTTTATTCCACTGGGACCTCCACGTCTCTTCCAAGGGGCATTGATATTGTCTTTTTATTCCACTGTGACCTCCATGCCTCTTCCAAGGGGCATTAAAACCGTCTTGTTAAACCTCTCTGAACGCCACGTCTCTTCCAAGGGGCATTAAAATCATCTTGTTAAGCTACTGTGACCTCCACCTCTCTTTCAAGGGTCATTGATATTGTCTTTTTATTCCACTGGGACCTCCACCACTCTTCCAAGGGGCATTGATATTGTCTTTTTATTCCACTGTGACCTCCACCACTCTTCCAAGAGTCATTGATATTGTCTTTTTATTCCACTGTGACCTCCACGTCTTTTCCAAGGGGCATTAAAACTGTCTTGTTAAGCTACTGTGACCTCCACGTCTCTTCCAAGGGGCATTAAAACCGTCTTGTTAAACCACTCTGAACTCCACGTCTCTTCCAAGTGGCATTAAAACCATCTTGTTAAGCTACAGTGACCTCCACGTCTCTTCTAAGGGGCGTTAAAACCGTCTTGTTAAACCACTCTGAACTCCACAGCTCTTCCAAGGGGCATTGAAATGTTGTTTTTAATTACCTCTAACCTCCACGACTCTTCCAACGGGCATTGCATTTCCTCCTAATTTTAGTCAGCTTTTGCTTTTCAATGCATAGGCGAACACTAAGGGAGACCACTCCAAAATATGGGTAGAAGGTTTTACGTACGCTGTAATCGACGTCTGTTTCAAGGGGTATTGCAGTTCCTCATAATTTTTGGAAAGCCTTCCATTCACTGCTTAGGCCAACAGTGTACAGGAGACCCAGTTGCTATAAATGGAAAAAACGGTTTAGTTAAGGCCCTCTGACCTCCATGTCACTTCCAAGGGCCATTGGAGTGCCTCGAAATTTTTTGTAGGCATTGCACTCACTGTATGCCCTATAACTGTGTAGCCGACCAGCTCCTTTTGGTACAGAAACATATCCTACAAGACATGTGTGGTTGACTGGCCTGATATTGATGTGAATGGTCCCTGTTCCTCCTGCTCTTTCTCCTTTGCCACCCCCTCATCCATCATTCATCACCTGAAGCTTTGTTTTAACGGGAGTCATAGAACTGGGATAGTAGCAGGAAAACATCCAGCAATCCTCGGAGGAGGTAGGATATGCGCCAAAACGCTGACCACCTCAGGCCTAGCCGCTACTACATACATGCGCTTGCATTCCAAGGAACAGAAAGCTAAGGCGATAGATGGCCTCATGATCATGAATAATTTACTTGTTGTGTAGGAGGCCAACCTTTGCTGCTGTCTACCTTCTGAACTTTGTGTTGAAGCCTGATTGACCCAGGACCCACAATCCTCTATGTCTGGAGGATGTGTTGCATCCCAGTGTCCAACTGTGTCCCGGCTTCCACAATATTAACCCAGTGTGAAGGCATCAGTGAGATGGACCATCCCTGGCCACATTCACTTGTCCACGTGTTTGTGGTTAGGCTGTCCTTCCCACTAAATGCACTGGGGAGGGCACAGGTAATGTTTTGGTATGCGCGCTTGTGTATAAGGCGCACCGGGACAAATAGGGGCGGCTGGGGATCGAGTATGGACACCCGGTCGCCCTCTGGCGGCTGGGAACCAAGCGTGGACACCCGGCCGCCGGGCGGCTGGGGACTGAGAATGGATACCAGGCCGCCGACGCAGCCATGACGTGGTGGCCAGATTCCGCCTCCACATGCCTAAAAGGCCCAATTTCAAGTGCAAGCAAGCAAGCAGTATGGTATTGCAGCCTGGGGGTGGGTGGGTGGCAGGCTGCATACTTGCGCTTGCATTGCAAGGAATGGGGGAGGTACAATTGAAAACTGCCTTGGGACAAGAACTTGAATGGGGATAATTGCAAGTCTGCAATGACAGGTGCAGGGCGGGAGCCATCTTCGCATGTGCCATGAGCAGGGGGTTGGCGTGCACACACTACAGTGGAATAGGCTGTCCTTCCCACTAAATGCACTGGGGAGGGCACAGGTAATGTTTTGGTATGCACGCTTGTGTATAGGGTGCACCGGGACAAAAGGGTCGGCTGGGGACCGAGTATGGACACCCGGCCGCCGGGCGGCTGGGGACTGAGTATGGATACCAGGCCCCCGAAAGCAGCCATGACGTGGTGGCCAGATTCCGCCTCCACATGCCAAAAAGGCCCAATTTCAAGTGCAAGCAAGCAGTATGGTATTGCAGCCTGGGGGTGGGCGGGTGGCAGGCTGCATACTTGCGCTTGCATTGCAAGGAATGGGGGAGGTACAATTGAACACTGCCCTGGTACAAGGACTTGCACGGGTATAGCTGCAAGTCTGCATCTTCTGATACGGAAAGGATCACTTCTGATGGGCACAGTTTTAGGCAGTGACCTGGGTGTCAGAGATGCTTCCAGGGGTCTTCCCCATGCTGTCCCCATGTCTTTTCAGCACTGTATGCATGTGTCACACAGCACATGCCCAGATAAGGTTGTAAAATGTTAAAATTACATTTCCCGGTGAATGCATTTGTCACAGTAGAAAGCAATACAAAAGTGCAAAAACGCATAAAAAATGCTGCTTGTGAACATAGCCCAAGGTGTGGAGGAGTATTTTTGTTTTCGGTTATTTATTTTACCTTATACACAAGTCTTTACCCAGAAAGGATGTTGCTTAACATATTTCACAGGAAAACAGTTTCAGTTTCATTTTTGAACGTTTTATTGTAAGCCCGTAAAAGTGGCTTGATATCTCTGACCACGTTGTTGACAGCAGTGACCTGGGGGTCAGAAATGCTTCCTGGGGCGATCCCCATGCTGTCCCCATGTCATTTCAGCACTATCACTATCATTTTGGGAACTTTTTAGGCTTTCTACAGACTGCCGGGGGTGCTGCCGCAAAAATGCTCGGGTCTCCCATAGACTAACATTGGGCTTGTTGCTCGGGTCGAGCACCCGAGTATTACGGTGAGCTCGGCCCGAGCTTCGAGCACTCGAGCATTTTAGTGCTCGCTCAACACTAGTTGAGATTACTTGGACAGTAATAAGGTTTGCGTTAAAAAGCTCAAAAAGGGTTCAATAAACTTCTAGGAGACCTCAGAGTGTCGTACACGTATCTTACCAGGCAATTAGAAGCTTTGCAGTATTTAATTTTTTTGGAAAATTTGTTAATAAATTGTGAATTTCAATTTCAAAAGATTTGCTCATCTCTAATTATTATTAACTCAATCTGTTAAGGTTTACAGTATGAAGAGAAGAATTTAAGAGTCATTTTATAAAATAAAAAAAATGCATTTTTTAAAGGGAGTCTGTCAGCAGATTTTTGCTATGTAATATGACAGTATAAGTAGGCACCAGAATGCAACAGCAGAGAAACAGGCGGAACAACAGTATATTTCTTTTATTTAACCTCTTTAAAGCCCAAGATGTATTAATACGCATCTGTGCCCTGGGCTTTAAGAGCCTGACTCGTATTAATACGTCATTGCGATCGCGCGCGCACACAGGCTGTGCGGGCGCGATCGCTGCCGGGTGTCAGCTGATTGTCACAGCTGACACCCGATGCTATGCGCATTGAGCGGTCCCGCACCGCTCCCGGCACATTAACCCCCGCAATGCTGAGATCGAAGTCGATCGCAGCATTGCGGTGGCTAAGGGGAGGTGATCGCAATACTCACCTCCTCTTCCGGCCTCCAACGCTGTCTGCCGTGGCTTCCCGGATGTTGCCATGACGACCCGATGTCATCATGACAACATCTGGGTCACCAGACAGCAGGAAGATTTTTTTGGTCATGCGCACTGAATGACCAAACTATCTTCTCCCTGTGCAGCGCTGACAGCCTGTATAGCACAGGGATGGTGCTCCATTCCTGTGCTATGCAGGCGATCAGAATAAAAAAAGTGAAAATCCCATAGTGGCACAAAGTATAAAAGTAAAAAAAACTGTCAGAAAGTGAAAAAAAAAAAAATTTTTTTTGTAAAAATATTAAAAAAAAATTATCCACCAAAAATAAAAATATAATGTACCCATCAATAAATATTATTATGAAAAAAAAAAACAATAAAAGTACACATATTTATTCGTCCAGAACAACCTGACCTATAAAATTGTCCCGCTAGTTAACCCCTTCAGTGAACACGGTAAAAAAAAAAAAAGCGAAGAAAAAAACAAGGCTACCGCCAAACAAAAAATGGAATAACACACGATCAAAAAGACGAATATAAATAAAAATGGTACCGCTGAAAACGTCATCTTGTCCTGCAAAAAACAAGCTGCTATACAGCTCCATCAGCCGAAAAATAAAAAAGTTATAGCTCTCAAAATAAAACGTTGCAAAAAAATATTTTTTTCTATAAAATTGCTTTTATTATGTAAAAGCGCCAAAACATAGAAAAACAATATAAATGTGGTACCGCTGTAAACGTACTGACCCGAAGAATAAAGCTACCTTATCAATTTTACCACACGCCGAGCAGAATAAAAAAATTAAAAAAAAACTAATCCTGAATTGTTGGTTTTTGTTTATTCTGCCTCCCAAAAATCGGAATAGAAAGTGATCAAAAAATGTCACGTGCCTGAAAATGGCACCAATAAAAACGTCAACTCATCCCACAAAAAACAAGCCATCACATGACTCTGTCGGCCTAAATATGGGAAAATTATAGCTCTCAAAATATGGTGATGCAAAAACTAGATTTTACAAAAAAAATGCGTCTTTTAGTGTGTGACAGCTGTCAATCATAAAAACCCGATATGATTCTGGTATCTCTGTAGTCGCTCCGACCCAAAGAATGAGGTCGACTAATCACTTCTACCACACGAGGAATGGCGTAAAAAATAAACTCTCGGGTTAGGGTTGTGCTAGGGTTAGGGTTGGAGTTAGGGTTGGGCTAGGGTTGGGCTAGGCTTAGGGTTGGGCTAGGGTTAGGGTTAGGGTTGGGGTTGGGGTTAGGGTTGGGGTTAGGGTTGAGGTTGGGCTAGGGTTAGGGTTGGGGTTGGGGTTAGGGTTGGGCTAGGGTTAGGGTTGGGATTTTTTTCAAAAGTAAAAAACAAAAAGATGACGATATGGCAACTAGTGTTGAGCGCAAGTGCTCGCTACTTGAGTTTGCATTGGGTGCTCGGGTATGCATTGAGTATCGTGGGTGCTCGAGTGACATGCTCGAATCTCCACCCCATATGCTTCGCGGCCAAAAAAAACTAGCGGGGATTGCCTGCCATGCACGAGCGATCCCCGCATGTTTTTTTTTTGGGTGTCTAATAACCGTGAAACATGCGGGCGGGGACTCGAGCATGTCACTCGAGCACCCTTGAAACATGGTGCATACCTGAGTACCTGATACAAACTCAAGTAGCGAGCACTTGCGCTCAAGACTAGTGATAAGCGAGCACTAAAATGCTCTGGTGCTCGAAGCTCGGGTCGAGCACATTGGAATACTCGGGTGCTCAACCCGAGCAACGAGCCCAATGTAAGTCTATGGGAAACTCGAGCATTTTTCTCGGCGGTCTGCAGAAGGTCAAAAATTGCCCAAATCAATGGGAACAGTTCTCAATTAAACGTCAGGCAGGCAGAATATATAGGCAGACAGACAGGCAGGGTATATAGCAGGGTGCATGAAAAACATAGCAGGGCACTTTGAACACACTAGTGGCCTTCGATTTTCATGCACCCATCTGTTATGCTCGCGCCCGGACTGACTGGCGTGAGCGTGATTAGTGATCCCACTGTACCATGAACCGAGGAGTGCCTGGAGGGGAGTAACTAAGTATCTACCCGATCCAACCAAGGTCGCACGGCGGCTAACGACTCCGTGAACCAAGAAGGAACCGAGCAGAGGCACCAGGTGCGACTCCACATCAGACCCCGGTCACAACTGTTGACCCACACTGGGGAATGCAGGAACAAGCAGGTTAGGCTGGCATACAGACAGGTGGGTATTGGCAGGCACGGCTGGAGAGAAGGCAGGAGGATACTGGCAAGCACGGCTGGAGTGCAGACAGGGAGGCACTAGCAGGTTGGAGCGCAGGCTGGATAGGGTCCAGTACAGACTGGGATTCAGGAACAGAACCGCAGATGCTGTAGACAAGCAGAGCAGAGAGGAACCGCTGGAGCGGTGGGCAAGGCAGAGCAGAGAGGAACCGCCGGAGCGGTGAGCAAGGCGGAGCATAGAGGAACCGCCGAAGTGGTGAGCAAGAAAGAGCAGAGAGGAACCGCCAGAACGGTGAGCAAGGCAGAGCAGAGTGGAACCGCCGGAGCGGTGAGCAAGGCAGAGCAGGAAGGAACCGCTGGAGCGGTGAGCAAGGCTGAGCAGAGAGGAACTGCCAGAGCAGTCAGCAAGGCAGAGCAGGAAGGAACCGCTGGAGCGGTGAGCAAAGCAGAGCAGGAAGGAACCGCCGGAGCGGTGAGCAAGGCTGAGCAGAGAGGAACCGCCGGAGCGCTGAGCAAGGCAGAGCAGGAAGGAACCGCCGGAGCGGGGAGCAAGGTTGAGCAGAGAGGAACCTCCGGAGCCGTGAGCAAGGCAGAGCAGGAAGGGACCGCCGGAGCGGTGAGCAAGGCAGAGCAGGAAGGAACCGCCGGAGCAGTGAGCAAGGCCGAGCAGAGAGGAACCGCCGGAGCAGTGAGCAAGGCAGAGAAGGAAGGAACCACAGGAGCGGTGAGCAAGGCAGAGCAGGAAGGAACTGCCGGAGCGGTGAGCAAGGCAGAGCAGGAAGGAACCGCCGGAGCGGTGAGCAAGGCAGAGCAGGAAGGAACCACCGGAGCGGTGAGCAAGGCAGAGCAGGAAGAAACCGCCGGAGCGGTGAGCAAGGCAGAGCAGGAAGGAACCACCGGAGCGGTGAGCAAGGCAGAGCAGGAAGAAACCGCCGGAGCGGTGAGCAAGGCTGAGCAGAGAGGAACCGCCGGAGCGGTGAGCAAGGCAGAGCAGAGCGAAACCGCCAGAGCGGTGAACAAGGCAGAACAGAGAGGACAGGGCTCTGTTCACACTGAACAGACTGGAAGGGACAATCAGAACCAGATACACACAAGGTAGTTACAGTTATAACATATGGAATGGGGGGTGGCCTGGGTTAGGACAACAGGTGGGAAGGGGGCCGGTTGGGGAGCGGAAGGGTTCAACGAGCTTTCTCAGATGAATTTGCGGCCTAGTGGGAAAACCCAGTGACCCCAGCTAGGGTCAGATTTCAGGAAGAACTAATGTGGTAGCCCCCATGTTGATATTTTTTTCCCAGCTGCTAGCTCATGATCAACATGTGGCTCTCAGACCCCATGCACATAGGCGGATTATAATGAGGACGATCTGGGCTACGGCCCGGGGCCCCGAGCCTTCAGGGGGCCCGGGGCTCCGGGGTGTCTATGGCCACATTGTCCTCATTATATGTGTGGCGCCGCAGCACATACCGGCATACAGTGGCGGGGGGGGTGCCCCCGGACCACTCCCCTAGCAGCAGCGCACGACCGCTGCTTCTTCTTCGGCCGGGCCAGCACTGCAGCAGTTAACTTCCCTGTGCTGGCCCGGCCGCGTCACTGCTAGGAGACACAGCCCTGTGCGCAGCCGTGTCTCCTAGCTGTGACGTCACGCAGTGCGCGCCCGGCCTGCACTGCTACTTACCACCGGAGAGGAGCAGGAGCCAGGAGGACTGGAGCCGAGCCGGGGGATGGTGAGTGTGTGTGTGTATGTGTGTGTGTGTGTGTGTGTGTATGTGTATGTGCGTCTATGTGTGTGTGTGTGTGTGAGATATCATTGTGTGATGTCTATTTACTGTATATGTATTTTTGTGTTTCAAATGTGTTTATGCGTGTATGTATATGTCTGTATATGTTTGTGTGCGTGCGTGACTGCGTGCGGCCTCCTGGTGAGTATAGATGGCGCCGTGCGGCTTCCTGCTGTCTCTAGGGGGGGGCGCCGTGCGGCCTCCCGCTGTGTATAGATGGCGCCGTGCAGCTCCCTGATGTGTATAGATGGCATCGTGCGGCCTCCCGCTGTGTATAGATGGCACCGTGCAGCCCCCTGCTGTGTATAGATGACATCGTGCGGCCTCCCACTTTGCATAGATGGCGCCGTGCGGCCTCCCGCTGTGTATAGGTGGCGCCGTGCGGCCTCCTGCTGTGTATAGATGGCGCCGTGCGGCCTCCCGCTGTGTATAGATGGCATCGTGCGGCCTCCTGCTGTGTATAGATGGCGCCGTGAGGCCTCCCGATGTGTATAGATGGCGCCGTGCGGCCTCCCGCTGTGTATAGGTGGCACAGTGCGGCCTCCTGCTGTGTATAGATGGCGCCGTGCGGCCTCCCACTGTGTATAGATGGCGCCGTGCGGCCTCCCGCTGTGTATAGGTGGCGCCGTGCGGCCTCCTGCTGGGTATAGATGGCGCCGTGCGGCCTTCCGCTGTGTATAAATGGCGTCGAGTGGGTTCTCACTGTGTATAGATGGCGCCGTGCGGCGTCCCGCTGTGTATAGGTGGCGCCGTGCGGCCTCCCGCTGTGTATAGGTGGCGCCGTGCGGTCTCCCGCTGTGCCAAGAGTGTGCAAAGCAGTCATCAAAGCAAAATGTGGCTACTTTGAAGAACCTAGAATATAAGATATATTTTCAGTTGTTTCACACTTTTTTGTTAAGTGTATAATTCCACATGTGTTAATTCATAGTTTTGATGCCTTCAGTGTGAATGTACAATTTTCATAGTCATGAAAATACAGAAAAATCGTTAAATGAGAAGGTGTGTCCAAACTTTTGGTCTGTACTGTATATATATATATATGTATATAGTGATTATTAGTATTCCCCTCATTTCTCTGTATATAGATATATCTATATATATATATATATATATCTCTATATATATAGAGATATATCTATCTATCTATTTATCGATCGATCTATCTATATATATGTTTGTTAGGGACTTTTTGTGATATATGAGGATCTCTTTTCATTTCATATGGGGGAAACTATACCTGAGCCATGGATCACAAGAGGTGCTGTGAGGATATCATATTATGTGGGAGACTGTGGGAGAAATTATACTGGGAACTGTGGGGGGCATCATACTGTAAAAGAGGCTGTAGTGATCACACTGTATAGGGGACTGTAGGGGACATACTGGAGTCAGTGGTGAGTATATTGTATTGGGGACTATTGACCATACTGTATAGGAGGCTGTGACTTAAATCATACTGTATACTGAGGGTGCTGTGATGGATATCATAAGGTGTGGGGTTCAGTGGGGGGGTCATTATAATCTATATAAGGGGGCCATGTGGCCATTTTACTGTATCAGTTACTGGTGGGCCATGATACTGTATGGGGTGCTGTGGTGAACATCATAGTGTATATTGGTCTACTGTGGTGACCATCATATCGTGTAGGGGGACAGTGTGAGGAGGGAGTACAGTTTGAAGAGGACAACGTGGTGGGCAGTATGAGAGCATAATGTGAAGAGTGGATACAGAATGAATATGGAGAGGGGGCGGCGTGAAATCAAAACGCGGTATGCAGAGAGGCTAGCCTGGTGGGGGGACAGTGTGGAGATCTAGAGAGTGGAAGGAAAAACAGTGGCGAGGGGACAGCCATGGTATAGGCCATGGTTCAAAGGGGTGGACGGTGTTTTGGTTATAGTTGATAATGGCAGAGTGTAGTGGTTATAGCTCATTAAGATGGACAGAGTATGGACAGATATTTTTATGTAGAGGCAGGGGCATACAGAGAAATCATGGAACCCCATAGCAGAAGTTCTAATTGCCCCCCCCCCTCCAAAAAAAAAGAAATAAATATTTGTTGAGGTCACAGACGAGCATATCTCACAACTTTGCAGCCTTTCCCAAGTAATTTTACTCCTGCTGAAGTCCTAGATTTCTCTATCATTGCCACCATAAAGTATGATGCCAACAAAAGTGTCCCCCAAACACAGTATGATACCCCCATGGTGAATTGCTCCACATTAGCCTCCACATGTGACGCGCCCCCTGGGCCGTGGGGTACTCGGTGCCGGTCTGGTCGGTGCAGGGGATGTCACAGTGGCCGTGACCCAGTCCGTGACCCAGGGCGGTCAATAAAAGGGGGATTATTGAAAGGGGATTATAGTTTTTATCTAAATGTTCGTGTCGCCACCTGTGGTATGAGGCTATATGGAGCCGCCGCTGCGGTGCAGATCCTCTGGAGCTGATGATGACGCAGCAGAGTTGGTTCAGCTCTCCAAAGGCAGAGCTTAGCTCCAGGGCAGGAAATGGTGACGTTATAGATGTTGCTGTGCAGGGTAGTGCAGGGGATGGCACAGTTAATAATCAGTCCACAACTTAATGGCGGTTTCCTCTTATCATTACTTGCGGTGGTTAGGCAGACCGGGGTACGGGTACTAGCTGGCAGTAGAGGTCCGGGTGGCCTGGAAGCAAGTTTGGAATCCACCTTGCCAGGTGAAGTTGGAGGCCTTCCCTTTGCGCTAATCATTTTGGCCCTGCTGCTTTTAGCTGTGCTGTGGCCCTCGTCCCTGAGTAAAACGTCTTTGTGCTCACCCGTATGGCAGACAGCTCGGGCCTTCCTGGGGTGTCGCTCCCACGTGGCGGTGCTGGGCCCTAGGTGCGGCTGAGCCTCCGGGCGTCTGATGGGGCCAGGAGACCTGCAGTCTCCTGCCCTCCGGTTTCTGCTGCTGGGCCTTCCGTGCCCCACAACCTCGAACTCCGGTATCCGGTTCTTCTACGCTCCTCTCTGGGGTGAACTGCCGTGCAGCTCCACTCCCCAGGTCTTTCCTCGTCGCTGTCCTGTATTCAACTCCTCTCACTAACTCTTGCTAACCCTGCCTCCAGATTCCAGTTGCTAAGAGGAGGAGCTCCCCTTGCTGGTCTGGAGCCCAGAAAGTGTTGTATGCTAGTAAACCTGATTAGGGGACCCCTCCTTGCTTCCAGGCATGGCATCACCCCTTGTGAGGGAGGCAATGCCACTGTGGCAACCAGACTCCTGGGGTGCCACACAAGTACAGTATAATGACCCTACTGTACCCCACTTCAACTTCCAAGGCAAAGTATGTTGACCCCAACACAGTATGATCCCCCAAATGTGACCCCCCACAGCCCTCCATGCAGTATAATGTGCCTACATACAGTATAATGGCTTCACACCTCTCCACACTGTATAATGGCCCGCACTAGCCCTTCATACAATATAATGGTCCAAACAGTATGATGGACTCCACAAAAACCTCATACTGTATAATTGCTTGCATTTAGTATAATGGCCCCCACATAGCCCTGCAAATATTATATTGGCCCCCACATTGCTCTCCAAATATTATAATGGCCCCCACATAGCCTTCCATATAGTATAGTGGGCCCCATATAGTCCTCCATATGGTATAATGCGCCCCCAATAATCCTCCATATAGTATTCTGCACGTCCCATAGTACTGCATATAGTATTCTGCACTCCCTATAATCCTCCATATAGTATAATGCACTACATAGAATATCATGCACTCCCCATGGTCCTCCATAGAATATAATGCACTACCTATGGTCCTCCATAAAATATCATGCACTTTCCATGGTCCTCCATAGAACAACATGCACTCCCCATGATCCTCCATAGAATATAATGTGTTCCCCATGGTCCTCCATAGAATATTATGCATTCCCCATGGTCCTCCATAGAATATCATACACTCCCAATGGTCCTTCATATGATATCATGCACTCACCATGGTCCTCCATAGAATATAATGCACCCCCCTTGGTCCTCCATAGACAATCATGCACTCCCCATGGTCCTCAATAGAATATAATAGTAACATCGTAACATAGTTTTTAAGGTTGAAGGAAGACTAAGTCCATCTAGTTCAACCCATAGCCTAACATGTTGATCCAGAGGAAGGCAAAAAAAAACATGTGGCAACACTAAGCTCCACATTGGGGAAAAAAATTCCTTCCTGACTCCACATACGGCAATCAGACTAGTTCCCTAGATCAACGCCCTATCAAGGAATCTAGTATATATAACCGGTAATATTATACTTTTCAAGAAAGGCATCCAGGCACTTCTTAAATTTTAGTAGTGAATCACTCATTACAACACCATGCGGCAGAGAGTTCCATAGTCTCACTGCTCTTACAGTAAAGAATCCGTGTCTGTGATTATGATTAAACCTTCTTTCCTCCAGACGTAAAAGATGCCCCCTTGTCCCCATCTCAGGCCTCAGAGTAAAAAGATCAGTAGAAAGGTCTTTGTACTGTCCCCTCATACTGTATATTTGTACATAGTAATAAAATCACCCCTAAGCCTTAGTTTTTCCAAACTAAATAACCACAAGTGTAATAACCTGTCTTGGTATTGCAGACCCCCAGTCCTATAATGACCTTGGTCGCTCTTCTCTGCACCAGCTCTAGTTCAGCTATGTCTTTCTTATACACCGGAGACCAGAACTGTTCACAGTATTTTAAGTGTGGTCGCACGAGTGACTTGTATAGAGGTAAAGTTATGTTCTCCTCATGAGCTTCTATGCCTCTTTTAATGCATCCCATTATTTTATTTGCCTTTGCAGCAGCTGCCTGACACAGGCCACCAAACGTGAGCTTGTCGTCCACCAATACACCCTGGTCTTTTTCAGTGACAGTTTTGCCCAGTGTTTTACAATTAAGCATATAATTGTACATGTTATTTCCTCTGCCCAAGTGCATTACCTTACATGTCATTAAAGCTCATTTACAATTTATCAGCCCAAGCTTCTAGTTTACATAGATCCTCCTGCAATATAAAATTGTCCTCCTCTATATTGATTACCCTGCAGAGTTTATTGTCATCTGCAAATATTGAAATACTACTCTGTATGCCCCCTACAAGGTCATTAATAAATATGTTAAAAAGAAGTGGGCCCAATACTGACCCCTGTGGTCCCCAATGTTAACTGTGACCCAGTCTGAGTGTGTTCCATTAATAACCACCCTTTGTTTCCTAT